>NC_059666.1:1659643-2909643 GCF_905147105.1 Pieris brassicae
CCTTTCATTCCTACACACAGCTCATAATAGTACCCTACAGTAATGGAACAAGCGCCGATGTGTTGCAGGTCGACAATTATGGTGACATGGTAATTTACGAGTTTATTAACTAGTTACACTCATATATTTATAAGCAAAAAATATCCCTGAGTCATAGGCTTTTTGGGTTGCTTGTATAATGTGTGAAAAAGCTCTAAGTTGTTAATCTCAGTCATATATGCCTGACTAACAAATATCTTGATAATTAAAAGGAATTTTGAAATCTTTTTATAAAATATAATACAATATAGTCGTAATGAATTGAGCCATAATTCAAGCACTGCCCTCAAGACACGCCGTCGCACTTTTATTACCAAATCTGTTGGCACAACTGCCCGCAAGTCGTGCAAAAAAGCGCTTCATGCTTTTATCAAGTTATGCCATTTTACCAGCTTCGTTGTGAATAAAATTAGAAGCCTGAATTTTCAGATAAGGATTGTATAAATATGTATATGAAGAAAAAACTAAAATATTTTGCAATTTCGGTATGGTTGTCTAGATTTTTTTTTAAAGTTTTTGTTAGCTGGCACTAATTCGTTACGGTTTTAACGTATTTATCGCATATTGTGTACTTCTAGAATTGTCCGGTTTAGTTAGGATTTGTCGATAAAATAAATTTTTAAAATAGGTGTGTAACGTACCTGTGACGTTAATACGTAAATTCCGAAATTCAAGTTTTTGGATGACCAAATACTGGGTAGGATGTCAAACTTTTTTTCGTACAAATCCATAGGAAGTTCGCTATCATGAAGAGAATTATCCTAAATAAAATTTAAATTAACTATACAACGCGGACTTAGCAGACGAAAAGTTTGTTAATATGGTTTTATTATTAACTTTTTAGTTTGAAATAGCGGCTAGAGGAGCGGCCAAGGCCAAAGAACGTTATGGTACAGTTTACAGATTTGGAATTGCAGCCGATGTATTATGTAAGATTCACATTAATTTATTTATCTATGAAATTACTGGGGGAGAGAATAACATATTTTTATAGAATATATATCTATATCGGATGGATCTGATGTTAATTACCATACCAAAGTAGACAAGACTATATTAAAATCCTAACGCAGTGTGCAACGCAGTGCTATGCAGGGTTATAGGTATTAGATCGAACAGATAACAAATAAATATATTAATTTATATTTATTCTAATTATTTTGGAATTAAAACGCATACACGTATTTTTGTGGACTTATTTGATACAAATTAAATAATTTGATAATCTTAAGAGTGATATTTCTAACAAATTTGCTTTATATTTTTACTATAAGATTGTACATAGGTATTTTAGATTTGTCTCAAATTACAGATGTAATGAGTGGAAGCAGCTTCGACTGGGTGAAACAAGAGACAGGTGTTTCAGTTAGCTACCTTATCGAACTAAGAGACATGGGTGATTTCGGCTTCCTTTTACCCGCCTCACAAATTATTCCCAATAGTTTAGAAATTGTGGACTGCTTAGTTGAAATGGATAAAGTAACAAGGCGACTAGGCTATTACTCGGGAGCAAATACATTTGTTTCCTCCTTAAGTTTAATAATTCTGTGTATAATGTTTTATGTATAAAAAGGGTTTTTATATTTTTATAAAACTTAATATCTAGTATTATGTATTATTTACCTGATTTGAATAATAATTTTCAGCAGTCAATGTATTCAAAATCTTAAATTGAAAATAAAAATATTGAGTACGAAATTATTATTGTTATATTATAGTAGGTATGGTATACCTGTAAAATATTTCCGAATTATATAAATCAACTGATTAATATTGATAATAAAAGATAAAAGTCTAATTATTCAGTTATGTAAAAGAAGTTGTTCGAGTCAGTCGACAAAATGATATTAAAAATATTATTCTTAGCCGCAGCAATTGCAACAGTAAACGCTGGTATTAGTTATGAAAATTTTAAAGTTTATAAAGTCACACCAAGGAATGATCGTGAAGTAAAAATTTTAACAGAATTAAAAGATCAAAATGAATATATGTTTTGGCTTAATTATGTGAAACAAGATGTTGAAGCTAAGATAATGGTTGATCCAGCAAAACAAAATATGTTTGAAAAATATCTATCAGAAATGGGAGTTAAAGGTGATTTGATTGTGAAAGATGTGCAAAGGTAAGAACTGTTTATATAATAAGGATAACAATTAATTGAGATGTGCGGTGTCGTATTATTAATCGAAGATATGAAGCTAATATAATTCTGGATTATAAAATTTTTTCCTTATACCTTCAGCCTTGTATCGCTGAATCAGATTTTGTTTGGCAGTATTACAACATTACGCAGGCTTACATATTTTAGATGTACAATACTGTAAAAATTAAGCCAATCGAATCAGATTACATTTTCTACTCGTCAAGATCTTAGTAATTACTTAATAAAACTTCACAGTTTGATGGAAGACCAATTAAAACGTCCAATAACAAGAAATACTCAGGAATACAACTGGGACTTCTACCAATCCTGGGAGGAGATTGAGAAGTGGATGGAAGATACCGTCGCCAAATACCCGGATGTAACAGAAATAGTTACAGCAGGAACGAGTAATGAAGGGAGACTAATAAGGGGTATTAAAATCGCCTTCAAGAAGCGAGAAACACCTGTGATTGGTATGATCGAATCAGCATTACATGCTAGAGAGTGGATTACTCCCCCAACTGCGACTTGGATGATAAATGAACTTCTAACTAGTTCAGACCCTGCGGTCAGAGAATTGGCTGAAAATGTCGAATGGCATATCTTCCCTGTTACAAATCCAGATGGCTATGTTTATACCTTTACCAACGTAAGTATTTAATAAAAATATATAGAAATGTAACTAATGCTATAAAAAATTAGAAAAGCTTAATGACTCAAAGGTTAATTCGGAACGTAAAGTCTTATCAAACAATTGAAAAATTGTGATCACTGAACCGGGATTTCATTCCTGAGTTGAACATTTCTGATATGTTTTTAATTAGCATTTTCAAGAAAAATTCTTCGAAGCCCAAAACAATTATTGTATCGGCAATGGATCCCAAATTCCAATTATCAAAAAATTATAGGTTTTAATCAAAAAACTACGTACATTAGTTCAAAGCAGTGTAGAATTTTTTATTTTTATTGCAGAATAGAATGTGGAGAAAAAACCGCAATAAGTCATTATTTACAAACTGTACGCACAGAAATGTCGATGATGACCTTAGCAATGGTGTGGATTTAAATAGAAACTTTGGCTTTAGGTGGAATAGTAAGTACCTATAGTATATAGTAAATAAGATATTCTTGGACCATGAGCCAATGACGGTTATAGGCAAACCTGGCGCCGTACAATTGCATATGAGGCAAAGAGAGCCGAAAGAAATTTGGAGTGAAGTGAATTACGAGGCTCAAGAAAGAACGCGAGGGAGACTCACTACGGCATTAAGTTGTGTGGGTTGTTATGTTATAGACACAAAGATATGCGCAGACGCAAATGAACTCTCTATTCTCTAACTCTGGATCCCTATGGATTTGACGTGACGAGATCAAGTGCTGACAACTTACATGCATCATTAGGGCTTCCACGCCGTATTAGAGAAAACAGCTATGGAGTTTTAGTCCCACCTAATATAAACTACCAAATATGTAGCTATGATCTGATGCTGTGCACTGTATTATCTGGTTTAAGGTCCGAGATTTGCACGAGCCACTTTGCCTTTTGTTCGTTATTTGTACACAGAACAGAACTTTCTCCTTACGTCTGCTTTTCTGGATAATTGCGACAGAGGCAATCCCAGATAAATTGACAACCAATGTGAGACAGTAAATGTTCTGGTTTAGTTGACATTTTTATATACATTCAATTAAATTCTATATGATTATTGGTAATAAATTTATGAAGTATGTTATCGCGATAAGGTACTTATATCAATGCTTATCATAGCACCATCAAAAACACGTTCCATTTTTACAAATTACTACCAAAATACCAGAGATTTGATATCAGATATCTTAGTTTTTGGTTTTCTTTCAGTGAGTTAAATAATATACTCCCGAGTTTTCGGGTAGTGTGTTTCCATCGGTGTTGATATCAATCATAATTTCCCTGATTTTGAGTGACCATGGTCCCCTGATTCCTGATATGAAAATAGAGTATGTTCGCTCTCTTATGATACAGTTTATAGCTTTGGAGTAAGGAGTGTAATTGAAGTAATAAATATAAAATAGTTAATTTTGTTCCTAAAGTACATTTACCGTTAATCCATATGCTTCAACAGTCTTCCTTTCATTATTATGACAACTTGTAGACATTAATATTTGAAAAGACTTTTATGTATATTAAATACCCAAAAATACGTTTATTTTTAATGAACATTGAAAGACAATATTCTGAATGAAAATATTAGTAACCTATTCAAAGCTTTCACACATTTTTGAGGCATAATATAAGAATGTATAAATATCTTTGTAGCAATTGGAGCATCTGATGATCCATGTGACATAACCTACGCTGGTCCAATGGCATTTTCGGAGCCAGAAACAATGGCTATAGTGAACTATGTGATAGGATTGCAACGCAGAGGCAATATGGTGTATTACTTCTCGCTTCATTCGTACTCGCAAATGTTATTGGTGCCCTACAGTGATGTAGGCGGTGCTGGCGTGCTGAGTGTACCTAATTACGGTGATATGGTAATTCTTATCTTTAAAGTTTGCATGCCCTTAATTTACGATTAATATGACTTTATAATATATTTTTTGGTTAGAAAAAACATATTTAATTAGGAATCTGTCGCATTTTTTCAAAATGTATATAGATATCACTGTCATTATATGGTATAAAAAATCAGTGGTACATACCTTTTTAGGTCTCAGATTTCTGTATCTGTTTCATGATTATTTGTCAATCTCTTATCTTAAATCAATAGGCAAGTAGGTAGGTAGGATCAGCCTCCTGTGCCTGACACTCGTCGTTGACATTTAGGCAGGGTCTAAGGCTATAAGGCAAGCCGGTTTCCTTACGATGTTTCCCTTCACCGTACGAGCGAATGTTAAATGCGCACATATAATGAAAGTCCATTGGTGCACAGCCTGGGGGTTGAACCTACGACCTTAGGGATGAGATCGCAAGTTGACGCCACTAGGCTAACACTGCTCATAAACAATAAAATAGTCTGCTGCTGCTGTATATTTTGATCTACTTGACTACAAAATCCCAAGTGAAATTAGAGATTTATCACTGAATAAATATATTGATTTTTTTTTAATATAAATATACTTTTAAATATTTTTTTATTTAGCAAATAAATTACTTATTTATTACATATTACAGTTTGAGATTGCATCAAAGGGAGCTGAGAAACTTCAAGCAAGGCATAATACGACGTATCGAGTAGGAACCTCTTTGGATATTTTGTGTAAGTGTTTATTTAATGGTAAAAGTTTATACATATATAAACTTTATATAGATATATAACAAATAAATACTGATGTTATAACATCAGTATTTATTTTGTCATGCGACCGTGATAAAGCTATTCAATAAGAAACACCTTTTCCCACCACTAGAAGGCAATAATGTAGTATTGGCTATTTTTATTACAAAATATATTTTAAAAGTATCTTAATTTACGAAAGTACCTCCGCCGCCACTCGTTACAGTGAAATTCATTTGCACTTAACCGTCAAGTGTCAACGATCCATCCAACGCACAAATGTAAAATTCAATGACTTTGACAATTTACAACCTGTAAGATGTCTTTGATATTGCATGGTGCTATGGTGAAACAAATGACATTGTGTTCTATTATCTTACAAATATACAAAATATACCTTTGACAAAATTGTTTATGCTTGTTCTAGCGGAATCGAGACAATTAATTGTATTTTTTTATTTACTAAAACGTGTGTAATCATGACAAATTTCTTTGCCTTTTAACACCCTAATTTACGATGTAGATAATAGTTTAACAAGCGTATGATTAATTTATCGTTAATGGATAGTTAATGCTTGTTTTTATAGGGAGATTATGAATGAAATGTGAACGAAGATTCGATGATTGCCATTTGACGTGTCGTGCCGGAGCGATTGTCATTTCCTACTCATTTATTTCATGGCATTTGTAGAAAAACTAACCTTTATTCGTAAACGTACTATGAATCGAACTTGTAAATATTGTGCTTTGCTAAGAAATATACAAAATATTTGTCTACGACGTCTAAAGATCTCACGTACTGTATAAATAATATTGTTGAAAGCAATGAATAAATTACTAAAAAATCTTGGTAACGCTAGTTTAACAAGGCCTCTAAAAGGTTTACAATGACGTTCGTACTGGAGGCTGACTACCTCCGCCATTTCGAAATAATATCTTAATATCCTTTTATAAAAATATCCCTCAAATCCATACAGATCTAATATTGTATAGTATGGTAAAGGTGAAACAGCGAAAAAAATATCAAAAAAGAAAGTTGTTTACTAGTAGAAGTTTTTTTCCGAAGTCTCTTTTGTGGAGGCCCCTGAATCCGGCCCTGAGAAGATATTAAATACAATTTTACTTGTCATGCGTCAAAGGGAATTCCAGAATTTTCTTTCTTTTATTATCTTTGAACTCTTTTATTTTACTGTATATTCTGTATTTAGTTATGTATAAAATTTGTTACAGATCCTGTGACAGGTTCCGGATTTGACTGGGTCAAAGGGGGTGCTAATGTACCAATTGTTCTTTTGTATGAGTTGCGTGATGTTGGGGAATTCGGTTTTCTCCTCCCACCGAGATTCATTCGACCAAACTGTGAAGAGTTCATGGATTCTATTATAGAGATAGACAGAGTCACTCGTGCGTTGGGTTATTATCACATTAGTTCAGGAAATATTTTAAAAATAAGTAGTGTTTTGATGGCCGCTGTGTTTTTCCTGCTTCTGTAAATTATTATAAAAAGAAACATAAATTGTTTTGTCGATATTGTTGTGTTTAATCTCGTATAAACAATTCTTATTGTGAGAAGAACTTACGATGTAACCATTTAGACACTTTAAGATACCACTAATTTGTCTATGACTGCCGTGGTAATTTGAGTGTTCCCCCCCCATGCCTAGGGAAGGGGGCTTAATATTGAGTAAACTACCTACCTATTAGTAGAGACTAGACTTCAAAAAATGGAAGGAATTTTAAAATCGCGTAATTCATTTTTGCTTTAAAAATATTTGCTTCGACAGAATGCTGCAGTAAGCATATCAATGTAATATAGAAATGCTATAAAAATTAATTAATAATAATTTAAAGTTAAAACAAACAATTACACTAAAAATACTGACAAAGATGGAATACATAATATTAAGATAAAAAAAACAATAAAAATTATTCAATACATTTAACTAAGTTATACCTAATATGGCTGTGTTGTGTGATGGTGCATGTCATTTTGCGCTATGGATATTCTTCATACTCCTTTTAAGCATATTCTACGATAGCTTAAACAAGTCAATGCTTAAGTATTGGTCGTTCTATGTCCGGGTACATTATAATAGTAAATTATTTCATCTTCGACACTCAGTTCCAACACCGTTGATTATAGCGCTACGGATATTGCATACACAAAATATCGGCGCTGCTTTATCCTAGTTTACAAGAATAAAGATCCCACCTAGTTCTATACACTATATATACATAAATGAGAATTAAACTATATCTCATACTTAAGATATGAAGTTATCTTAAATATTTATCAGCTATTATTGTCCTAATATTGTTTTACAAATGATATTATCAGACATCATAGGATCGCTAACAAAATGTACACTACTATTTCGCTAATGTTAAATTTATTAATATTAACTTCGGCTTATAAAAGTTATGAAAACTATAAAGTCTATAAGGCAATACCGGAATCTGATACGCAACTGAAAGTCTTAACCGATTTGAAGAAAAGTGGATTTGATTTATGGACGGATGTACCGAAGATTGGAAACGATGTTAGGATAATGGTGTCTCCAAATCAAGAAAACGATTTTGTTGACTACATGAAAAGTGTTGGACTTGACATAGCGGTTGCTATAACAAACGTGCAGTCGTGAGTAAATATAGATTTATATGCCTATATTTTAAACGGGCAGTACACCTGGGTTAAGAATTAACCTGAATACCGCTGCCCATGGACACACATTGCCAGACGGCTTGCAAGTGTGTCCTTTTAATTTATTGGATACACTTGGTATTCATCTTTAGTTATTTAATATATTAATATAAACATCAGCTCACGTGGCCGTTCACCGATTAGATCAAGTGAAAGACTCATCAGAGAGGCGCTGGACAGAAACCGATGGAAGCAGATAGCTCTTATCTTAAAGATGAGAGGCTTCGTTGCTACCACGAGGCTCAGACAT
Organism: Pieris brassicae; assembly: GCF_905147105.1. NCBI lineage: Eukaryota > Metazoa > Arthropoda > Insecta > Lepidoptera > Pieridae > Pieris > Pieris brassicae. The sequence continues at coordinate 1,668,037 of NC_059666.1, forward strand.
GAACTGCCGATTAAAGAGAGAGAGAAAAGTTCCTTAACTTATATATTTAAACAGACTTTATACTATTATGAGTAGGTGCAGAACTTATTACAGCCTAACACAGCTTGACTTATTAAGCCACATCAAAGCCTTTCCCTGGACCTGACCCCGAATCGGCCTTCGCGACATATTCTTAAAGTAATGCGGTTATCGAACACTTAACAAATAAAATATGTGACGATTGTAAACTAACTCGTGGTATACATTAATTTGCGATAGAATTTATAGTCAATTATAGAAATTTAAATTTCTACATAAATATTTTTGTAGCCTTATAAACGACCAACTAAATCCGAGTACCACACAACGTAGTAGTCTGGGCTCCTTAACGTGGACGGAATACCATACACTAGACAATATTCATGGATGGCTTGACGAACTTGAGACAATGTATCCAAACGTAGTAAGAACCGTTTCTATTGGGAATGGAGCAGAAGGCAGGGCAATAAAAGGAGTCATAATAGATTATAAATCTGGACAAAGAGAAAATCCACTCATAGGAATGATTGAAGGCGGTATCCACGCAAGAGAGTGGATCTCACCAGCTACTGTAACCGGAATTATAATGGAATTTTTAACTAGTGACAACACTGATGTAAGATTCATGGCTGAAGCATTCGTATGGCATATTTTCCCTGTGATCAACCCTGATGGGTATGCATATACATTCACAAATGTAAGTTGGAGTTTCTCGTATAAAAATTGTGTCAAATTTTTTTTATGCAATATGTTAAAGCAATAAAATAAGTATAATTTTCTATAAATAGATAATTTCAATGAAGTACACGATGGGGTCCGATTCATTTTAGTTATCATGTTTTGCAGTTTACACGGACTTTTAGAGATTAAGTTGCGAGATTTCTTATATATATATATATATATATATATTATAATAATTTGATAACACGATGTACAACTAACCTAGAAATAAGACTTTGAACCGAACCCTAACTAGTCTTTAAAAGTAGTTATACTATAAACCTAAAGTAGCTATATAATGTTTTGCCTTGTATTCAAGTAAATAATAAGGACTATACAATTATGAGGAACTAATTAGTTTAATTTCCACTGACCATTCTATAATCAATTCCAGAATCGCATGTGGCGGAAAAATAGAAATACACTTTACTCCACCGACTGTGGAACCGATGACGATTTGAGTAATGGCATTGATCTGAATAGGAACTTTGATTATGTTTGGAACAGTAAGTAACACGTATCGTAACAAAAACATATTTGAAAGATCGAAGCAAAAATTCAGAATTGACCTAAATATACCCCTGTAATTCCACTCGCCCTTATGTACGGCCTTTGCGAAAAAATGGCCACCAAGAGCACCCAATGAAGTATCCAACAACTTGACCCCTTCTCATCCCCTTGATCCCAAAAATTGAGCTTACGATATAACATTCAGTATTGTAAATCATTCTGTTAGTACAAAAGAAGCAAACCAGTGGTGGTCTAGTGTTTCCTGCGAGGTACTCTTATTGTATGAGGTCATAGGATCCTCTATTTTGCTCGTATGGTGAAGGAAAACATCGTAAAGAAACCGGAATATCCGAAAGGTCACCGGCGTGTGTTAGGTGTAAAAGATGATTTACCTAATTGCCTATTAGATAAAAACAAATGATGACAAAACAGACACCTTAGGCCTAAACCATAAACGATTGTAGCGCCACTGTTTATTTTCTGTAATAACCATAAATATATTTTTTTAAGCCGTGGGTGCATCTTCGAATCCTTGTGACCAGACGTTCGCTGGTCCTTCGGCCGGATCAGAACCTGAAACACAAGCAATTATGAATTATGTGCAAAAGATGGGATCTGGGAATATGATTTATTATATTGCGTTTCATTCCTATTCTCAAATGGTCTTGATTCCATACAGCCATGTCGGTGGAGCTGATGTTTTGCAAGTCGAGAATTATGGTGATTTAGTAAGTATAATACTGTGTAAACTCTATGTAACGAGACTGCAGGGACTGTGCATTTTATGGCGTTGTAGAGTTGTAGTTAAATGGAGAGAACCATGATTCCTACTTATTAGACATGGTCAACAACCAATCAATATGGATTGATGAACTGAATTTAAAAAAGCCTATAATTTCTTATTTCGTCTTACTTATAATCTTTATGTAATTATAATAATAACTATTATCATATTTTAACTAACATTACATTGTATGATTATATTTGGTATTTCTAATATGGTTCAAGTTCGGTATGAAACCAGTTTTCATACCGAACTTGAACTTTGAGCCTTCTAATAATTTAAATTAAATTACATTATCATTATTGTTTAATTAAAAAATCGCCACAATGTTAGTGGCATAATATCACTCGCACGCGATGTTATGATACTGTAGTAAGCAAAGTTTTACTTACAGATAAAGATTTAGCGTGACAACATTACATTTTATAAAAAAATTGACGAAAATATATGAAGGATTTTTTTTGGCTACTTGGAATAGATAATTGATATTTTTTTGTATACCAGAAAAAGGAAGCTTTTCGTCCACTTCACTACAAAACTGGGCTAGTGCATCATGCGTTTAAATAAACTTAGTTAGTTTTATTTAAATATTTTACATATTTTTATGTTCAATATATTATGTTGCATGCTTACATTTACATTTTTCTAGTATGAAATAGCGCAACGTGGTCTCGACAAATTAACGGAAAAATATGGAACTCAGTATGTAGCGGGAACTTCCTTAGATATTCTTTGTAAGTATTTTATGTTATTTCAGATATTTTTATATATATACAAAGTATAAAGAACTGAGTATATTGATAATATATACTATATAAATGTTTCCTAATATCCAAAGTTTGTGTAATCTTTATATTAATCAAAATAACTTATTATGCATTAAACATATTTGAAATAATAGTCAACATAATTTTCTTCCAATGAGCTTTTAATTAGAATATTATTTTTTCTAATATATTCATAAATGAATGGATGGATATTCCAGATGCAGTTACAGGTTCAAGCTTCGACTGGGTGAAAGGAGTTGCGAAAATACCTGTTGTGTACCTTTTCGAACTTCGGGACGTTGGCGACTATGGCTTTCTTCTCCCTCCGAACCAAATTATTCCCAACAATGAGGAAATTATGGCGTGCCTCATTGAAATGGATAAAACTACAAGGAACTTAGGCTATTATTACTCGGGCGCGGCGAATGTTGCGGCTTCTGCTATTGTCATTTTTACTTTTGTATTGGCTTTTGTTCATTAAATAGTTCAAAATTGCAGTGATTTTCTTTGTGATAATGAAACAAATATTAACGTCTAACTCTTAATAAAAACTAAATTAGTCTAATTGAACTGTTTACAAGTATATTGGTTGCCATAATGATTTTTTAAATTTTTTGAGACACCAACAAACTAGGAAAAGTTATGGTTTGAGATTCAATTGTAATTTTTAGTATTGTACTTTCACTAATATTTTAAGATTATATAGCCAAATCGGTCCCTCCTGTATGTTTATGGAAAATATTCAGTACTATACCATATACATATACCATATCCCGTAATCCGTCTGCATTCCTTGTGGTTTTGACCTACGCGCAAATCCTAATTACATCACAAAATTTATAATAAATGTTATTTTCACTCGGACTTCCAAAGAACGCCAGTCTACTCATGAGCTTTAAAAAAGTCAATAACAAAGGTAAATCAACGCAAGAATTTGAAGAAATAGGATGTTTAGGTAATTAAGTAAGTGATTTATTTGTACGACAGTGCGCATGGGAATTCGTTGGATATAAAAAATACATTTAGTTCAAAGAACTTTGATCGGTTTTTGTAAGAGGAAGCTTAATGGTCTAATATTGCTTGATGCATAAATTAATAATAGCGACTATCTTATTAATAACACCCCAATATCATTTGTTTAATTAATAATGTTTCGTTCATATATATAATGTCTAATTCCTATAACACTTACCTTTTCATTATTTTATGTTTTTGTTGATACATGTTCCCCTACTGCTTTCAAGTTCCTTTAGAAATTTTAGTGTATCTTAATTTTCATAATTTCATTGATCAATATTAATTAATATATAAAAACATTTGAACGCGCGGAAGACAATTATCGGGGACTCTGTTATAATACATTACTAGCGTCCTTGTAACGACTTTAGTTTGGCAATATCTATTACATATAAGACCTACAAATGAATTATATTTTGTGTAATATATCTAATCAATAACTACCTTTTTATTACCTAAATGGTTACATAAGAATCCCAGGCTCCTGATGTATTGAGAACTTTTTCAGGAGTCCAAGAGTCCAGAAGTTCAGGAGAAGCCTATAACTTCCCGGTTACATGCAATATAGAGAATGTAATTATTTAATTTTAACCAAAAATGAATAATGTAAGAAATAAAATATGGAGTCAAACTAAATGTATATTTTAATAAGTGACTAGAATATGCAATGATTATTCCATTTAAATTTAGTAGATATTCTACATACACCTGTAACACACCTTAGTTTTAAGATTTTTCGCTTAAGTTACTGCTGTATGAGGTATTCGCAATAATATATTTACATCTGTCGACAATAGACAACAGAAGCATTTTTTTTTCACGATAAGTTTGTACATTATGTAGTTGATTAGAAATATTACACAAAATATAATTCATTTGTAGGTCTTATATGTAATATATAAAACCAAACTGAAGTAGTAAGATGAGTGTTAACATTTCGTTTGCGTTTAATATTATTTATTTATTTCGTAATCAGTTAACAATATATAAAAACAGACAATTACACAATAATATAGCTAATTATGGAATACAGAATATTTACAAAAAGGTTCTAACATTTATAAAACGGAAAAAAAACAATAAAAAATATTCAATACAGTTAACTAAGTCATACCTTAATTTGGCTGCGCTGTGTGATGATGTACTGTATATGTAACTTAACTAATATAAGGTTACATAACTCGGCTTTACTGAATTCCGCCACGGTTCTGTAAAGGGGTTCTAAATGTTATCCTCATACAAGTTAATATAAAAATAAACCATAAGGCCAACCGGATAATATGAGAGGTAATAAATAACCCAACCCCTGACGCGGTGACGCTTGACTGAAATCAGATGTCACACAGCCACAAATCATAGTCCACACCTATTTCACTTATTCGGAACAGAAAGCGTTGGAGTAGCCAAATTAGCCTTTTTTTATTATCACAATGTCTAATTTTTACTTAATTTTTCATGTTTCATGCTGTCAAATCTATGATTTTTTATTTATTACGGGAGAGTAACTGTTATTTTCAGAGAAAACGTTAGTAGAAAACTACAGTCAAAATCCTTCTAGGGTTGGCCTCAGATTTATATATCGGTCTCGAGATGTATTTCTTAATAAACTATTCTGTGATAAGCCTTCTGTGTCTGACACAAGACGTCGACTTTATTGCGTCTATGATATACCTATTTCCTCAAAATTGTTTTCCGTATGCGTAGGAGCGAGTGTTCCATATTCAAGTCTGTTGGTGTACAGCCGGGGTTCAAATCTACAACCTCACTGATGAAAATCGTATGATGAAGCACTTTAAATGTAGTTCAATTGATAATATTTTTGACTAACTATCCTTTGTTATTCGGAAACTTATAAATTGTAACGTAAAAGACCTTTTTTAAATTTGTCTTTGTAAACACGTAGCGTCTGCAGTAGGACTGATTGCGTCATTGGTCATTATAGATTAAATGTTGTTTATTTTTTATACACACCAAGGTATTAAATTATAATAAAAATCACAAACTTTAAAAATAAAACTAAAAAGCACTCAAACGATTTTAAACGGATTTCTTTATTCATATTTAAGCAATAAAAGTTTACATTTAAACACAAAATAGACATGGAGGCGAGCCAACTCTTAATTGGCAGCGATTTTAATGAAAGCCATCTCCACAGTTTCCTTAAGCCAAAGCGATTTCAATTTATATGATAATATTTCGTAATGATCTTTTTTATTGTTTTCTCTCTTATTCTTGCGTAAAATTAAATTATGGAAAGGATTTAATGGATATATTGATTTTAAAGTCACATCTTTTTTATATATTACAAAGTGTTTTCTCAAACGGACCTCTTTTCTTCACGGGAACCTCCTCTCTTGTATATTTTTATTTTTTATCTATGGATTCTTGATAGAGTTCAATAACACAGGTGCTATGTAAAGATAAATGTTAATTTGGTGGTAGAACTGTCTGAACCGATACTGACCGACGATCCCAGAGCTGGTTTTCGTTGCTCTAAGTATCGCAAAACAGTGAGGAAACTTTGTCGGTATTAAATACTTTTAATGGTATACTACCCAGGAACTAACCTTTTTAGATTTATATTAGTTTAGTTTTTATACTTTTTTAAAGTATATCATTTATTTATTTTTATTTACAGAACTGGACAGTTTGGCCACAACCCCACCTGCTGTTAGGTGACATGTGGGCTTTTGGAAATTTGGGTTTTTGTCCGTGAAATGCCTATTTAACCGTCACTTAAATGAACCATATTGAACTGACTACGGAATATGGAAGGACCAGGAATTCCACTCCTCTGCTATTTCGCAAATCGTGCAGAGGGCACCTGGAGGCCACCTCCGTTCCACGACTGAGCGTTTTTCAAGGCAATTTTGCCGCGCACCACCGCTATGTGGAACCAGCTGCCCACTGAAGTATTTCCGAACCAATTCGACTTAGGGTCCTTCAAGAAAAGAGCGTACAAATTCTTAAAAATCCGGCAACGCACTCGCGAGCCCTCTGGCATTGAGAGTGTCCGTGGGCGGCGGTATCACTTAACATCAGGTGAGCCTCCTGCCCGTTTGCCCCCTATTTTATAAAAAAAATATGTCAACAACGAAGGGGCGCAACTCCAGTCTGCTTCTAGATCAGGCGCAGGACGAGGCGCGCTTCAAGAGACTGACGGCCAACATCCAGCAATGGTGTGCACTATAAGAAGGAGAACATTTTTGTCATTTAATTCAGAAACATAATAAACTATATGATATACCACTACATACACCACAGATTCCTTTACGTTACTTGTAACGATTTAAAATTAATTACTTAATGTTCTAGTTTTACAACCTTTGCTTTTGCCATGATCAAACTCAGAATTTTCTTAACGACAACCAATCCTAAATAAATATAAAACTTAAAAAGTTGTATAGAAACACTCTGGAAACATTACACTCCTTTTTCGGTCGCGTTGAAAAGGAAATACCTGCCAGAATCAATAAAAGCTCTATAATTAGCTCAAAGTAAATATTTTCTTAAAAATAACCAATATTTTATGACCTGTCACCGGTAATATTTATTAGGAAGTTTAAACTGTCTGGAACTGTTCAACAGATATAACTCGATCTACGCCAACTAGCCAAAACTGTGACGCGCTAGGTCAAGTTTATTGGTTATTAAAATTACTTTCGGTGTTACTAAAGTTTATGTCTAAAGCTATTATAACAGCTATAAACAAGTGGCATAGTCGTTTATTAATGAATTTAAATATCAGTTTTGAGCTTTTCTATAAAATGGATGACGCGGAAAGCGGAAATCGATTTGTATTAATCAGTGTTCTTTTTTCAAATCTATTTGATTACAGATTTATATTACCTATAAAGTTTGCCTTTACGTTACCATAAAAGATAGTAGATTCTATGAAGTTTTCTAAATAACGTTCTATGGGTTTTACATTTGTTTTTTTCCTTACGATATTTCTCTTGTACCGTATGAATGAGCATTAATTGAGTGAATAATTAGAACTTTGGTTCTCTGTTGGGATTCGAACGGTGGAACACATGTTGGAGAGTCATATAAACAGGATAGCACTGTTTTGTAGGTGATCTTCTGCACTGCAATTCGAATCAATAACCAGTCACTTTCCGAGCGACATGATCACTTGGAGTTGCAGAGAGATTTGGGCTACCTCTGCATCTTCTACCGCATTTACCACGGAAACTGTTCAGAGGAATTGTTCGGATTAATACCTGCAGCTGAGTTCTATCATGGAACGTCGAGGTAGCATACGAAATTCCACCCGTGTCACCTCAACATCCGACGTTCCATAACTGAACGTTTTTTTTGGCAGTTAGTACCATCACTATGTGGAACCAGCAGCCCACTTACGTATTTCCAAACCAATTCGACTTAGGATTAAAAAGTCCTACTACGCACTTGCGAGCCCTGTGGCTCTAGTGTCTAATAATTAACATCAGATCAGCCTCATGTCTGTTTGTCTCCTGTTATATAAAATAAATATATAACATTTATATATTTTAAACGAATACGAATATTTTATCAGTATTGGTATCTTACATAAGTTACTTACTTCAAATATCTTCGATTCTAAGAAATAGCTCATGTCTCGTTATGGGAGAGTTAGAATCGTTTGGAAGACAATTTATCACGCGCTGACAGTGAATCCTCCCCTTAGTTTGACATTCATACGTCACTCTGTCAACTTTCGTGGATTTGATCTCCGATTGTATGGTGCAGCTAAAAAGCGGAAGCGTTATACAATAGTGCTACCTCTATATAACAATTTGAAAATAAAACAAGTAATTATTCGTTATATCAAGTAATTCGTTGAAGGGACAAAAATACATTATTAATAGGTAAAAATATTTACATTAATTTCCAGCAAACAACAATGATTGTTTTACGAAGAAAAATACTAAAGACATACCGTATTAATATTAGAATTAATATGTATTGTTTCGATCACCAACTTAATGCAAACTACAACTAAACCGCGTTCGCTAGCGCTAAGCTGTTTACAATAGATACGAGTCCTGGAATTATTTATTAATTAACACAGAAGCATAGAACTACGAGCCAACAATATGTTTTTTATTTTCATTATAATTACATTTGGTAACTGTTTACTCTAGTTCAGGATTGTATCAATCAATCCTGGTACACTGTCGCACAAGTGAATACAGTATGTATTTATGTCTGTCTTGTGAAAATTTGCTGCTTATTCTTGTCGTAATATAACTGCTTCTTGAAGGACGATATAATTGAATTTTGGGGAGGTCTGACAATTTGATAGATTTGTATAATTGTTTTGGGAGAATTCAAGACAAAATGATAGGGATATTTTGTAGTTAGTTCATATGTGTATTTCGTGATTTTATGAGCTATTGTTTTCTTGTATGGGGTTTTGGGTATGGAGATATATAATAATTACATTTTCTAATTATTATTAACAGTGGCTTTAAATACCGTTATAGTTTATGACTTAAACCATGCACTCAAACTTTTTTGTCCCAAATTCTCGATCGTAAAGGGAGTACTAAACGTTCAGTAATTATGTTTGTGACTTCCTTAATGCTTTGAAAAATATTCTGTTAATTAGCTTAAATAAACCCAAGGAGTCATTAGCGGTTTGCCTAGAATTTATTCACGTGCATGTGTTTGTTTTGTTTTTTTTTATATAAAGGGTAAAAATAGTATTGAAGTAATAAAAGGTTTATATATCTGGATGCTTAAAGAAGCGAGCTTAAAGCGAGCGAGAACTATAAACATATAGCAATTCCGGGAGACTCATATCAAATATTTTTTTATTCATACCGATAACTATGTATAATTCTTGACGTCAATAGGCTTAAATTGATATAATTATCTTAAAGTAATGCAAGAACTATTTTCTAATTATTTCGTTATATTCTCATTGGCATCACCAGCTGCTGAAGTCAATAAATTCCACAATTAAATTGTAAAAATTAATATTATTCTTACTGTAATCATACAGTCTAGATCAGGCTAACGTTTTCAATTGCTTTAGACAACACATTTTTTCCCATCCCGTACTTACTTGTAAAGACCGCCAGATGTACGATACGATTCGTTTCGCTTCACCAATCGTCCTTCTGTCACTGTCAATGTGTGCACGTATTACTAATTCGTAAGGCGAAGGAAAACATGAGCAAACCGTCATGCCTGAGACACAAACGACGTTTGGAGGATCAACTACATGCCTATAGAAAAAACAAATGACCATGAAACAGAAATCTGACCAAATCTAAAGGGTTGTAGTGGGATTTTTCCGTGTCTATAAATAACGTCACGTACTCATAAGTAACTAATAATGTTATCTGTATCTTTCGCAGTGACATCATCTCTCTATTTAGATTCTAGATATAAAAATAATCAAACAGGTCATGTTTATGGCACGCTCCATAGATAATAAAATGATATTAACGTGTCAAGACTTTAGAGATAAAGTTTATTAAAATGTCAGTAACAAAGGCCCAACCACATGACAATTAAATTGGGAAACTTGTGATTCGGTTCGGATATCTTCGTAATAGTTCACTTTAGTTCTAATGTTCGAACTTGTTGCGGTCAGAGTGGTCCCCATTTACTAGTTTCGGGGAATGGAGAAAGTATGTTCGCCAATAATTACGTATGATTGTAGAATTTGTTAATTACATTTATCCGTCAGATTCTTCTACGATAAAACATCTAAACTCCCAAATTATTAATGTGTAAAAGCTATTTTAACAAAAGACAATCACAAATTATTATTACAACAAAATTAATCAAAATACTGTGGTATTCTTATTATTTAACGAATAAATATAAATGGACTTAAAAGTATTAAAATCATGCAAAATGTCCAGGAACGGAGGAGCTTCAATTGAACTAATCATTTCGTTAGAGTATTTATCCTACAAATATGTTATATTTATTTCCAACACATAAACATACATCATTTAAAATATACGATATTTACAATATTCTAAACCTACATAGTAATAATAATAGTTAAAAACGGATAAATAGAAAATGTTCCCTGTGGCTGTATATTACACAAATGTATATATATATATATAGCTCACCATATATATATATATATATATATATTTGGTGAGCTAGAAAAGTACCAGATTTGGGGTCAGTTTTATCAGCATACTTTTTGAGGTCGGTTAAGACAAACTTAAATTACATTTATTTATTTTTTAACAAGCATATATGTTCTAAGTTACACAGACAAACAAGTTCAGACAATCAAACACAGAATTATTCATCTTGAAAAAATTTACGGTTTTAAATAAATTAGATAGAAAAAAAAATCACTAAAAATCACTTGTAAGCAAACATCTGTAGAACATTATCGCCTTCTCACCTCGAACCGGAAACCCTTCTTCCGTAAGCCACAACGAACAGCCAATGGTAATTGATGGGGACGCGACGCGCCATTTCATCAGCTGTCACTCTATGATGACATTTGGGACAAAGTTACACAAGATATTTGTTTGGTACGATACGATATCGGATAGTTTGTGTCGTTTAGTATATTTTTAATCAGGTGTAAATTCGTTTAATAATTGCCTACTCAGAGTTGTTATTAACTAAAAAATTGAATAAATAATATGGAAAATATGTTTGTTCTGCCTCCAAGGTCAAACCTAGATCTATTTCTAGAGGTTCGATTACCAGCGTAAAAAGAACTTGGCGTTGAACGGTTGACGGGAAGACACACAAGCCTGACTACTTACATATGCTAATGAATGATCGATGGAACAAAGAAAACATTGTTTACCTCTTGCACCGTTCGTTTCTTATAACCTTAAAGAGTTGTCTATAATTACTGAACTGATGACGTGGATTTTAGAATCAAATCCATTTCAAATCGTGTACTGTAAAATGTATCATATGAATTATGACAGTTGTTATGTTTTCACTACATTAAAAAAGCTTTCAAGTTATTATTATACACTAATGTGCGGCCATTTCGATGTCTATTTTAAAAAGAAAGCTAAGAAACTAATTGTCCCATACAGAAATAACTTATTAAATTGCATACATCGAAAAAATAGACTAATATTAAACGGCAAGAGTCCTTCAACTCTTTATTTTTTTTCCTTTCAGTACAGAGAGAGAGTGTAAAACCTCTGGGTCCGTAGGTACAAATGCGCAAGAGCTTGTAAATCTATGAACGCCGGCTGCACGCTCGAAAAAATATGACTCATTGTCACGTTCCGCCTGAGCCGAGCGTGCAAGCGAGAGCAAGAACGAGCGACAGAGAGGCACGATCGGCCTAAGCGTTGTGACGCATTTATTTCTCTTCTACTCCATCGGCCGATGCGCACGAGTTAAACAGAGATAGCAGCAGCACACAACCTACACGTGAACTGCTAAAGTGAAGTTTAAAGTTTTTTATTGCAGCATAAAATAATTGAATTGACGAATGTAAATATTATATTAATATTAATTTAATATCATATTAATTTGGAATTTTCAATGAACTTGTAATAATGATAATTTAGTGATAATAATTCAATTCAATTCATAAAAGTATGCAATTCTTCATCTATGTTTTCTGTTTATCACATAAAATTATCGTAAACCGACTATACAGACAAAAAAAAAATTAATGTTTATATTTAAGTGCTTACCGGTGACTCATAAGAATTATTTTAGATATTTTAAATCATTAATTGTATCAGCTAGACTTGAAGGTATAATTATCAATAAATTGTTGTCCTCATGTTTGTAGATAAGATAAATTCCTTTATTATCAAATAATAAGCGACTCCAAAACACACTACAAAAGATTAAATAGTTTTTATTGTATTGATTGTGACATTTATATTATTAATGAGGTTATTGATATAGAAGATACGTACGATGATCCTGATGGCTATTGGAAAATTAGAAGAATTTAATTTATAGTTCTTTTTTATTGACGTTCATAAGTGTACATTGTTTTACCTTATATGAATAAATAATTTTTAACTTTTGACTTTTGACGGTGGCATGACCATCAAGGCGAGTAAAATCTTGCCAGTACTCGGGACACTGATATATTGCTAACAGAAGCACAATATACATGAAGAGATAATACAAATATTAAGCAAAACAACAAAACTTAAAATTCCAAAAACCATTAGGCCAACCGCCCAATGAGATATTGATATGAATTTATTATACTTTATTAGTTCCTTCTTACTCATAATTTCTAAATCAAATATATACCACAGACAAACCAGCGATTTAAAATCAATACTGCTTGAATGGTTTATTTTTTTTATGTATGAACACTTCGTTGCGTACAGAAATATGATAGAATTGACATAATTAAATGAAAACTAGGGAAAATGGCGGCCTTATCGCCATTATTATTAACCATAATGAGAAAATAAAAAAAAATTTATTAAGGTAAGCACGAAGTGCATAAGTACATAAGGTATATAGTTATTTAGACAAGAGTAACGGAAAATAACTAAGCAATTAAAACATGTGTAAACAGTAATTAGGACAATATTTAAAAAAATATGAAGTCTTTTCGCGTAATGAAAAGTGAAAATCTATAAGTAATAACACAACGAGGAAAAATACATTTATATATATATTTGAACATAAACGAATAAATTAAAATTACGGAACGATTAGAGTCTTTCTTTCAATATGATTGTGCATCATTATCCGTTTAAGGCTATATTGATTTACAAAATATTCTAAAAAATTAAGGTGTATGAAAATAGTAATAAAATTACTAATAACATAGCAATTTTCCACTATATTTGGTTAAACATCGAATAATAGACGCAAGAGAATTTTGTCTCAAAATAATAATTATGGAAGTCAATTAATAAGAAACAAAAGGTAGACGTTTCAGCAGACTCTGTAAATTTTAATTTGACGACGGAGTTTTCGAACTTTGTGTCAATTTATTAAGTTATAATTTATAGGAAGAGACAATTACAAATTCTTATTAAACAATATAATGAAGGCTTCAAAGAAAATTTTATGTTAATTAAAAATAAAACATATGTTAACTGATTGTTCAAAATACTCACTGTGAATGATACGCATGTTTCATTACCTTTTTGCCAATTACATTTGTTAGTAAAACGTCCTCAATTTTATAATTTTGTAGTTGTTGTGCGGCTTGTGACTATTGTAATGTATCAGTAGGTTATCTGTCTCACCTCTCTTATTGTTCCCAAACTAATATAATTTGTCGATATCCTTACGACTGACAATTGGGAGCCTTTCTTCTTGTTAAGGTTATATCGAAATGAGGTATGTATTCAGGAATTGTTGTTTTAGTATACAATTGTGTATTGACAGCCACAGACCCGTAATTTGTGGTACACTGATCGTATGAAATTTTGGTAGTCTGTGCGGAAAGACAGAAAAGGTATGTCATTATTGGCTACATTGTCGGTCAATTGTCACTGTCGAACAATCAGTCTTTTATTACATACTTTTAATTTTTGAAAATATCAACATTACTGTCGAACTATAATGACGTACAAGCGTCAAATGGAGACAAGACCGTTCTCTCTCTGCCAAACACAGGAGCTGATTACTTACTTGCTTATAAATAAAGATATGATATAAAAGTCAAAAGCCATGGCCAAGAATATAAAAGTTTACTGCTTTGTTGGTGAAAAAAGTTTATTTTAGTACCTAAAGCCCATTCAGAAAAAGTCTGAATTTATACTTGAATTTATGTGAATGCGATTTGATATAAAAAAAAATACTTTGACAGAATAGTGACAATTTATATTTATATATAATGGCCATGTCATCCTTCTAGCACTGTGCAGCTCTGTAGATAATGTATTGAATTTAATATTTCATTGTACATGTCCATATTGGATATATTGATGCGTAAAAAGCCATGTGTATCCTCAATAATGTTCGTTGTTTTTGCTTGGTTACATTGCTCGTGTTATTTTTATTTACACATCGTCTAATTATAACTATTAAATGAGATTATAACAAGTGAAATTTTAATCCTACAATTTAAACCTTTTCCAAAATGTAATTTTCATGATACATCAACCAGAATTAAAAAGAGCAGATAAAAATATGAAATTTTTACCGAAAAATGCAAACTCACGTACCAATGGGGCTCATAACTCACGAAAGTGGCACGATTTTTTAAATTATCCCCTTTTGTTTGCTTTTTTAATTGGTAAATGTGTGTTTTTACAGTTAAATATAGATACCATTCGTTTTTGGGAGACTAAAACCTCTAATGACTAAATTATTTAACAGAATAAAAAGACATTTTCTATAGTCTAAGGGCCAAAATATTTTCTAAATAGCACTGACGTATGTGTGACTAAAACAAGTATCATATGTCTATTTGGTTCATTCCATTTTTAAATTTCCACAAAACACTTACCGCACTACAAAAGTTCGGATACAGAGTCCAAAATTTTCCTCGGATATTAGTTTTTGGTCAACCAAAACCTAAAGACTAATTTATTACAAAACATTACACTACAGAAAACACTTTTCTATAGTCTAAAGGCCAAAATATTTTCTCAATAGCCCTGAGGTGTGTGTGACTAGAGCAAGTGTCATGTGTCTTTTTTTGTTCATTCCATTTTTAAATTTCCACAGAACACTTATCGCACTACAAAAGTTCGGTAGCATAGTTCGAAATTTTCTCTAACAATCGGTGGTGGGAGACAAAAGCGCCCACTGTTTGCGTTATCTATGCAAATATTCAAGAAGTCAAGCTTTGTTTAAAGTTCGTGTTACGTATGAGGTGCGCTACTTGTTAGTTCTTTATAAAGTTTAGAAATAACATATTTCCTGTACAAGTTTTGTAAAATGATAAGAAAATGAGAAATGTGTTTTTCTAGCTGTCTGTGCGTCAGAGTAATAATTACAAGATTACTTTTTGAAAAAAATAATAATGTGTAAGCGATTAATTCATTGATTCACAGACGATGTGAATTATATATTAAGAAATAAATTTTTCGAGATAACAAAAAAACGAGTTTAGCTTGACGTAGGACCCGAGCTGTAACGCAAGTTTGCCTCTGTACGTACAAACGTTGAGGCTCTTACTACCGCAGCTGATAAATAGACTACCAGATCCGTTATTAGATAACCTAACATAAAAAGTAAGTTTGTATGGTTAATATAATACAAACCACAGGTTATTGACATGTAATTCTAAGGAAATTATCGAAAAGCTCAGTTATTACATACACAATGCTTTCTACCTATTCCAAATATTATTGTAGTTCAAACGAACATCAACCATAGTACACTAACATAAAGACTATTTTTACATTTTTCAATATACTCATGTTTCCTTTTAAAATAGAAATGGTAATGACAGTAATAAATCATACGGATCGTTAGCTCCCCATCGCGGGTTCGATTCCCGGTAGAATGGCATCATCTGTCAGTAGGCTGAAGTGACATGACTCGCTAATGGAGTTGCCAGCTCCGATTGTTGACAATAATTATGGAAAATCGGAAAGTATTTAAGGAAAATTTCCTATTGACATTTGACAGTAACGATTACAGGTCGACAGTTTGAATTAAGCGTTTCACAAAAATACTTGTTGGAGGAAAAAGCTGAGGGTTTGAGTAAATAATTATAACGGGCTAATCATACGAGTTCTATTTATCTTTGGAGCTAATTGTACCCTCCCGGGGCCTCAGGCATGTTGGTTGTAACATATGAAAGGTGAGGCCCTAGTGAGTTTCAAGTAATGCCTATTTTTTAAATCTACTTCAACATTTTTAGAGAATTTTAAATCTCAAGATAAATTTGAATTTTAAAATGTTTTATGTGTATATACCCAACATATATAAATAGAATAATAAACTAAAAATAAAAATAAAATACTATTAAAAAAACAATAAAACATGCTATATCAAGTTTTGTTTCTCAGTAAGTGAATTATGTATGCAATTCTTATGAGAAATAAATTTATTCTTAAACCGAAAACCTTTATCGCACGCTTTAGGTGAAACAAAATTTTGTTTTAGTCAAAATTTAGCCTTACAGTCTGTCTCTATTGGCTGGACTGAAACTTCAACTTTTACACTGCATATATTCAATTGATTTAGAACGCCCCACCCAGTCATGACGCACACAAAAAGCTACGTTAATGAATAATTAATGAGAATTCATTTATAACGGTAAACAAAAACTTGTTAAATGTTAATGAAAATTGATTAAACTATGCAAAAACTATGTAACCACCCACGGGGATGTCACATTTAGCTATCAGTTAAGCGAAATTACATTACTGTGACTAAGCAAACGAAGTTATAAGGGTATCATCGATATTCGTCTTGTATTATTATTTTCTTTTAAACAGAACTGGGCAGACGTTTGCCACAATACCACCAGATGTCAAGTGGCAGGCCAGTCCAGGCTACCTTTAAACGACCGCTAAAATTAACCATAAATGTTAAAAAAAGAGATTTTTTCAGTTAAATTTTCAATAGTACCACTTGTTAACCTTAGACAATAGCAGCCATTAATAAAATTCTACCTAACCCAATGCAAATGCAGTTACAATCATTAAGTATCAAATTCAAACATCAATTCTTATTCTATTGACAATTAATTATTAAACTTTCACTTCTTAAACCAAGTATTCCCTACAGAAGTAAATTTCGACACGAAACATTTGTCATTTATCTGGAAATTTAACTTCGGTCGCAAGCAAAGGGAGCGATGGTCGATGAAGCAAAGGGAGCGGTTCAATGTGTACCGACAAATGCTATCCTGGGATATAATCAGTACGAGGACGTCCCACTCTGAATTCCAACCGCTAATATACAAAACTTCTAAAACTTAGCCACAGGTCCTTCGGGCCGGAGAGCCATTGGAGATATTGGTCGACGACCCATCTTCAGGTTGGACAGAAAGTACATCTTCCTTCTCTACAACTGTTTCAATACAATATATTTCCTCAAATTCAGTCGGGGCGATTCTTTTAACTTTGTGGCAGCAATGTTTCGTAGTCAACTAATAAATTAGAAAACGTTAGTCGATTATGGAACAGACCAACGCGAATACCCAACGTCACTGTTAGTAGCGAGGCGTGTCTGACATATTACGTTAATTCGTCACATCTCATAACGCACGTACGGTCTCTGTTGACATTAACGCCATAATGGGAACAATAGTTTCAGTCAAAGAATGGAGGGTATGTCTATACTAATACGATTATTATAAAGATAATTGAGTATTTGTAAGGAACCTCATAACCTACTGAACAGAAGCCAATATAATGTTATGTTATTTTCTCTTTATAATATTAGTATAGAAAAAAGAAGCTTATCCTTTGATGGGCGACTAAAGTACTTCGCGTTTTGAACGATATGTATTCGTATCTAAAAATAATAATAGCGCAATGTAAATTAAATAAAAACATTAACATTTTTCTCCAATAATTTACTAATAACGTTATGCATATAGGTATAATACATTCATCCTTATTATATTAGTAATTCAAAGAAGAGTCAAAGATCACCAGGTATCTTTCGAGGTGATAATTGTGTAAAAGTTTATTTTTATTTTTCTTGTATTTGCATAAAACATTGTATACTTATTAATTTCAAATTACCTTTTTATTTTTGTCAAAATTACAAGATAAATTAGATATTTTATTATCGAATAAAAGCCACTTTGCAATCTTTGTAAAGTAGTTCGTGTTTCATTCATACCTCAACTCAAATTAAAGTGTTTATAGCAAACGTCAGAAAGGATTCTTCTTTCGTTTATTAAAGCATATATGCATGTACTTGTCTGATACTTGTATTCTATCAAAACACCTGTTCATAAACCAATATTTCTTTAACCGCCACTTTGAACCGCTAGAAGACACTCAAAACTTGTATCGTTTAATATCGAAGCACGTTGAACACTTCAAAAACTTAAAGTACTCTAGTTCAGAAATGCATCAAAAATTTCTGATTGAATTTCGCCGACATTAAAACTCCGCGAGGAATTAATGCTCTGAAGTTGGGAAATAGAAAGTTGATTATGAAAGCGTAATGTTGATGGCAACTTTTTATAAGTACTCTAGACGTACGAGGGTTAATTTACATATATTGGTCGACAGTGGTACTAATTAATCGACGAACTATTTAATCGACTACTAATGGGGGTCTTTCCTAGGAGATAAGACCTTCAATTCTCAAAAAAAGAGGCAACACACCCACAGAAATAGGTGTCCATGGGCTGCAATGACTACTCCCTTTGCTATTTAAAAAATCAGTGTCGCCATTTGTTTTTTACATTTATAGTTTTAATGATCAACTTTCTCTGCCCTCCCTGCCGTCGACTTATCGTGTCAAAGGCATGGCGGTTTACTTCATCCTATAGGTGTTAAATGACATAAATAGACAGTCTATTTGTGCACAGCCGAACTATGACGTCACGGATGAGTGTCGTTCACTGAAACCAACATTGCTCACTGCTCAAAATCGTACACCTATAAAGATATAAATTTTCAAACTATATCAGTTTCAAACATCACTAAAAGCCGATTCCACACAGGAAACAATAGCTGGGCTGAATCCTTGAAATTAAGCCATCTGCATCAAAGAGATATATTTCCGCGGTCATTGGGGAGATCACTAAAGTAACCTTTAGTGTTCTCGTGCATTTCTAAGTGTGCTCGTGCTAAGTAATTTTGGAAGCTATGCACTTGACAGTCATATTTTAATTAATTTTGAATATTTGTAAGAACTACATAGAAAATTTCTTTTTTAAGATACACTGGAAAAATGAGCACTTCACCTTGAACAATTCACTTTGAATTAAATGATAACTGCTGCCCTTGGACACCAGCAATGCCAGGGGCTAATGGTACGTTCTTCTTGAAGGCCCCTAAGTCTTATCAGTTTGGAAATACCTCTAAGATTCTATAAAGAAGTGGCACACGGCAGAAAGTGTCTTAAAGAACGCTGAGTTGTGGAACGCCAGACCAATCCCATGATAGAATTTGATAAAATGGTCTGTCATATTAACGTGGATTCGATAGTTAAAAATACTGGGTTAATCGATGAAAATGTATATATTAATATGACATTCTATTTTGCGCATTTTTATTTACATGTTTGACGGATTTGCTAGTTTTAAAAGAACTATATGTAACATGTTGATTAACTAAATTATTTTACTATAAAATAAATGTGCTTAATGTACTGCAAACAAATTATCTGGTGGTAGACTCAAGAAAACATTATTTGTGTCGTAACAGTAATTACAGTCCGAACAAATTTAAGCTAAGCTTAATCTATCATTAAGTTTTTAAATATAATGAAAATCAAGGTGCCAAGTTCTTTGGAAGTCACACAGCACAGCACAGCTCGAACACAAAGTCAT
This sequence comes from Pieris brassicae, assembly GCF_905147105.1. Lineage (NCBI taxonomy): Eukaryota > Metazoa > Arthropoda > Insecta > Lepidoptera > Pieridae > Pieris > Pieris brassicae. Next base: position 1,688,204 of record NC_059666.1, read on the forward strand.
TTCAATACTCAAAACCAACTGCAGCATGACTGTACTAAAGAGCCATATTATTTATCGACTATAATACCAAATGCGTTATATATCTCAATCGATCATAATAAAGCATAAAACTCCTGAGTACATTTGGGTAAAATATGATACATAAACCATTTACGTGGGAGGCCGTAACTTCGGCCCTTTTCTATTCCATTGAATATAATGAAAATTGTGTAATAACTTGAAATAGTTGTACCCTCATTACGTTTTCAAAGAATGGATGACATTTATCATAACGATGTATTGTACGAAGTTAACGTTTGCTTTTGTTAAAGTTTAGGAGGGTATTATTAGCATATTCACTTTTTTATGTAAACGGGCCATGTCAGATGCGCTGCCGGACTTTTAAGAATTGGTACGCTTCTTTTCTTGAAGGACCCACGTTGAATTGGTTCAGAAATACATCAGTGGGCAGCTGGTGCCACATAGTGGTGTGCGGCATTTTTAAGTTAGTTTTGCTACCTTTATAAGGTGAAAGTTAGTTCCTGATTACGCCATAAAAAAGTAGTGCTATTTAGCATTAAAAGTACTTTATATACATCAGCAGTGTTGGCCTAGTGGCTTCAGTGTACGACTTTCATCCCTAAGGTCGTAGGTTCGATCCTCGGCCGTGCACCAATGGATTTTCTTTCTATGTGCGCATTTAACATTAGCTCGAACGGTGAAGGAAAACATCAAGAAGAAACTGGCTTGCCTTAAACCCAAAACGTCGACGGCGTGCGTTAGGTACAAATGGCTGATCACCTACTTGCCTATACGATTAACAATTGATCATGAAACAGATACAGACCTGAAAAGGTTGTAGAGCCCTTTGATTTTTTTTTTCAGAATACAACATCTCCGAGTCGCATAGGCTATATTTCTTTTAAAAATACATATTATAAATAAATGTCCAGTCGAAGGGACACGCCCTAGATTATATGATATATCCTATAAGATGTTCATTTCAATAACGTAAAAACTATTAAGAAAACACTTTTTAAACGGATTGAAGCTAAGTTTATATTATTTTAAACCTAAAATTATTTACATAATTTTTTTCCGATGATTCGCGTGCTTAATGATACTAATATATAGATAATACATAGCTTCAATCCGTTTAAAAAGTGTTTTCTTAATGTGTAAAAGCTATGTTAACAAAAGACAATAACGTAAAAAATACATAATCAATTTAAACTTATTAGTCACTTTGACTTGCTTGTTGCTATGATTTAGCGCTGAAAAATATTACGGAGGTATTGATATATACCAGTGAAACAATATTGTTTGCCTGCTAAATAAATTAAAATATAAATTTAAATAATAGATGATTTTATTTTTACTCTATATTAACCACTCGTGCACAATAGAATATAATCGCACTACTGAACTGTTAATTGCTATGTAAAGAATAAATGCAATGTAACAGTTGAAGAGAGAAGAGATCCTACGTGTGGCTATACTCTCGGGGTGTAATTCTGGCGATTTATGAAATCGCCACGCTTATAAAACTAAGTAAGCAAAATGTACAGCTTTGGCGCGTACAGTGTTTTGCCTATTGTTGAGTTACGGGGCACGTTTTTCTTTATTTAAATAAATATTGTGTTCAGAAAAACAAAGGCTTGCGAGTGCGTTACAAGCCTTTAAAACTTTGGTGTGCTCTTTATTGGCTAGACATTCTGTTATAACGAATTTCACATTAAAAACCTTATATATAAATTGTAAGTTGTTCCGTTAATTATTTCAGTGAAGATAAAAGTAATATGCAAATGGGTACATAGAGTAAATTCGAGCGATGTTCAAAGGAGCAAGTTCTCGCATTATTCACAAAAACTTAGTTCCGAAGACAGCAGTTTCTTCCGCTGTTTTCATCGCTGCCAACTTTTAATGAGCTGGACTTTGTTACTGTGTCAGCGGTCTAGAATTTTAGAATAGAAAGTTAAATTTAAAATCGCTGCAATCTTTTTTTACTTAACAAAAAGTATCAGCCCGCTTAGCGAGTGTAACTTTTTATCAATGGATTTTAACTAAAATTTTCACGAAGCTTTTTTCTATAGGGTGCCAAGTTATCTATACTTATTTCAATAATAAATACACTACATCATATAGAATAACGTTTTCTATACTTATAGATTCAGTCCAGTGTTCTAAAATATATGAAAATTACAGTGGTTGTTATATTTACAAAATAAAACCATATAACTTATTTAAAGACGATTTTGTACTAAACTTGTATTTTATAAATTATTCTTAAGTCCAATCTAAAAAAATACTTCGTTCAAACACGGTCTTGGGTGCCTGCATATTGCACCATGACGTATTTAAAATTTGTTTCGCCATAGCGTAAACAATTTAATCACCTTCCCTGTTAAAGATCACTGCCGAGTAATGCTTTCAAGAAGACGATGACAAAATTTTAAAGGCAACGTATTACAAGGTAGTACATAATTTCGATTAAATAATTTTTGATGAGGGTGATCCCAAATATTTTTTCTCGGCCGATCGTCACTTTTATTAGTTGAGTCATTGTTGAGATTTACTCGAATTACGTTAGACACATTTTTATTTTGATATATACTTTTTGTTAATTATAATTGATAATAGTTACGTCCACTATTTAGAATTTTATAGTGAGTGTTTAGTGCGTTTTTGAAAACTATTGTGAGGCAAGGTATTAGCATCAGTCTAACCTCTCTTTGTTCCCAAAATAATAGAATTTCTCCAAATCCTTACGGCTGAAAATATTGTGTGCCTTTCTTCCTGGTAAGAAGATATTGTAACGAGGTATGTACTCAGGACTTACTATTCCAGTATAAGATAGTGTATCGACGGCCACCGAACCGTTCTTTGTTGTACAGTACCTTTAAAGGGAGAGCATTTAGACCATAAGTTTTCACAACAGTTAGACAATAACTGTTCTTATTATTATGACATTATTAGGAATTGGGTATTACTTTTTTATGTATTGAATAATTTTGACTGTTACTTGATGGGTAATATACTGGTTAGTTTTTTCCGTATCAACAAGATATACTTAATGCCTTATTCGAGGAACTGCGATGAAAACTTTTCCTATCAGATGAGGCAAAGATTTTTTATTTAAGTTCGTAATCTTCTGTCCCATTGTTAAGTGACAGCCACCTAATGGGATCTCGAAGTTCGGCTGTTTAACAGGCAATTTGAACAAATTAAAACTTCTTCAACGTTAACAGTTTATCCTTTTTCGAAGATCCTTTATTATCTATCTAATATAGTAAATATTGAGATATCTTTAAGTTTTTAAGAGACAAGCAGACGTCTCTGCTTGCCTGTAAAACGATTTCTATGATTTTTGGGTTGAAATTCAATCTTTTCGGTCTATTTTCGTTTACCCTACGCAACATACAAGGAAAAAATATTAGTTGCGCGCTTAGCCACTGATGCATTCAAAAAAACAAATTAATGGCGCTACAACCTTTTAAGGTCTAGGCCTCAAATTTCTGTATATTATTAAATTATCATTTGTTAATGTAATAGACAAGTAGGTGATCAGCCGTCGTGTTTTTGAGTCTAGTTCGAGTTCGAGCGAATCGTAAATGGGCACATAGAAAGAAAGTCTATTGATGCACAGCCGGGGACCGAACTCACGACCTCAGGGATGAGAGTCGCACGCTGAAGCACTAGGCCTACACCGCTCTAATGCAATACTCTTATAAACCTTAAGGCAGTCGACGGTTTTACGAATATATTGGTTGAAACTTCATAGATTTTATGTTGTTGTGAACAAATACAATTTTTGATCATCAATTTCAGAAACGAGATCATTTCTATATGATATGACAAAGAGGTACTTTCGTATAAAAGAAAATGTTATAAAACTGGCATGTCGAACCAATACTTATTATTTCCTGCCTTTAAATAAATATATTATGTTTGAAACATATACAGAAACTAGTCCATCCGACTTCATGGTAATATACAACCTTATTTTTGTTTTTTTTTCATTCCTCACAGAGAAAGAATTATAAATATAACTATGATATACTGTAGTATAAGTACACCACTACGAATCACATAGAGCGAAACAGATTTCGATGTAGCTCATACATTCTCTTGACAACGGTCCCAATTTATGTACCCCATATAAATTCATCTCAATACAAGGGATTTGGTGACCGCAATCTTACGATTCGCTAATAATAATTCTTATGCTATATGACACACTACATTTAATGGTATTACAAAAAGGAACTTAGTTTAAACTAATTTTCTATTATTAAACATTGTCATACATAATTAATATTTAAAATTCATATGTTTGTAACCAAACATCTCTGAAACGGCATGAGTTTTTTTTTAATTGTCTTGTGTAAATTGGCTAGATCTGTAGTACGTAAACTATTATTTATGAGTATTGGCCCAGAAATATTATTTTTTATATTTATAATAAACATTATTTTCCATTTCTATCAACAATTGTTTTTGGGTTAGCCAATAATATGATATAGTACACACTTCTTTGTTTTTTTTATTATTATTAAATAGTTCAAGATGAACGTTTTCAAGTTATCTGGAGCAGAGAGTAATTGTTGCAGCTAAAGCATCTTCTATAATATAACGAACTTGGCAGATAGTTAATTACCAGTTCTTGTCCGTTTTACGGTCTTGGTTTGAAAACTACCAGTAAATGTAATTAAGAATAATTATAACTTTTTTCAGTTTAATGACGACGATTTGATTTATTTCATATGATTACTGGAATTAATAGCAAGACAATATTATACACGTAATTTACGTGTTGTATCCTTTGCAATCAAACTTTTTATTCGTTCTTCTTTTTATATGGCGTCAATATCAGTTTGTTGTCAAAATTAAGTATTTTATTAAAAATGAAAATTCTTTTTTTGGCTTTATTCTTTTTCATAATTCATTGTGTTTATTCTAAAAGCAAAAGATATGAAAATTATACTTTGTTCAACCTTGTCGCGACTGAGCGATATCAAATTAAGTTTCTGCAAAATTTGGAGTCACAAAAATACATAGATGCTATATTCTGGAGACGTCCTTTCAAAATGTTCAGCGATATCCAAGTTCTAGTAAATCCTATGGATTTAGAAATTTTTAAAGAGAGATTGATGCATTTTGGCATGAATTCAAGAATTTTGTCTGACAATATACAACGGTAAGTATTTGTAGTCAGAACTTGTAAGATGCGATTTATATTACGTAAATGCTACGTTCGCGTAGTTTCAGATTTAGGAAAATAATATGAATTAGTCGTTTAGATAATTTACAAAGATAATTTTTTATGTAATAGGCTCATCTGATGTTAAGTGATATCGCCGCCCATGAACACTCACACATTGCCAGAAGGCTCGCAAGTGCGTTGCCGAAATGTTAATGAAGCACAATATAAGAAATATATGTTAATTCAATTGTCTTTAAGTGCCATTACTATAATTTTTATAGATTTTTGATTGGTAATTTTCCCAAAAAAGAAAAATGCAGGTAGAAAGTAAGCAGGTAATTGTATTATATTTATTATTAATACATAACAAAGTAAAAATTATCTTTAAAATAAATTTTATTGAATTTTATAATCATTGTATCGAGAAACTAATTTTTGATTAACAAAGCCGTGATGAAAACGGTGAATTGCTAAACTTATTTTGGGTAAACGAGAATACTTATATGTCATTCATAAGAGTCTAATAAATTTTTCAGCGAGTTCGACCAACAAGTAATCCACAGATATTTACGTCTTAAAACATCGTCTTATTCTTGGAACAATTACCATTCACTTGAAGATGTATACCAATGGATGTCTGATATTGCTGCAAAATATCCTAAACTAATAAAACTCAAGGATATTGGGAAAACTATTGAAGGCAGAGAAATACTAGCTATGAACATACACAGACCAGGTTCCAAGAGGAAAGTTATAATAGACGCAGCGATGCATGGAAATGAATGGATTACAGCGGAGTTTGTGACCTATCTAGCAAATGAATTGGTGAAAGCTGATAAGGCAATGAGTAGCAAATTGAGACGCGTGGCGCATAAGTATAACTGGTTTCTGATACCCGTCGCTAATCCTGATGGGTATGTCTATAGTATGAAAAACGTGAGTACAAATCACTATATCTTTGAGTCTCGTAAACTTACTATAAGTCTATACATATAATAATTATAGAATCACCAACCTTAATCTAATATAATACAAAATAATATATAAAATAAACTAAAGAGCTAATCTCACGGTTAAGTGAATTGCGATGCAATACAAAATACTAAAAAATACAAGAATTACAAATGTCACGATTGATAATAGAATTCCCAAAAAACATCTATTAGAGGACCTTAACATTTAGTTAAAAGAACTTGAGAATTTGAATTTATTGTTGTGTTCTTCAATGAAATGTTATCTAATTAGCACTTGTTGGTTTAGATAAATATTTTCTTTGTTCTTCTGTCATATTTTATGAGACTTCAAGTATTTTGTGTTATTATTGATATAGGTGTGGTCTTCAGTGTAGGTGTTACACATTCTTTAGATGACTGTTTCTCTTAAGTTTCCTAAAATAGCTGATGCTTTTTACTGTTTGAGAAGACCATATTATATTTATGTGTTACTTATTCGACAAATATAGAGGATATTTGTACTATCAATCAATCATCAAAATCAAAGTTTTTTTTCAAAATTATAAATGACAAAATATTCTCACACTTTTAAAGATTTATCTCGTTAAAATATAAATTAGACTTAGCATTATTAGTAAAAACTGACTAAAGTATATTTATCATCACATTGGAACACAATTTGACTGAAAAGATAAAAGATAAGGAATTTCGTTAAAACAGTTTAGAAGACAGAGTTACTTATTCGGGAGTTACGTCATTAGTAATTTTTGACTGATCTGCTTTTCACAGCGTAAATCCAATTTCACAGAAAAATTTGAAAGAGTTTTTGAGGTTAGAATTATTATTCAAAGGCAAATATTTTTTACAGGATCGATTATGGCGAAACAATCGGCACATTGAAAATAACAATACAATCGGTGTCGACCTGAATAGAAACTTCGATTACAGTTTTTGCAGTAAGTTTTCAATTTATTATAAAAACATAAAATAACTATACAATTGCTGAGTAGCTAGGAGCATGACTCTCAATTTTTACTTTTATTATTAATATACATAAAGTCTGTATTTAAATAAATATGAAATATACAAACATTTTGCTCATTTCCCTCATTCTGTTGTTGTCGAATTTACTTTGAACATACGCCCGTAGTGGGAAAGATGCGCACGGACCTCTTCCTCCATGAAGTGATACTGTATATCTAAAATCATTTAAGTGAAATATAATTAATCAAGTATTTAATTTACTACCCTTGATCTAGCTTTTATTGCAACCCAAACGCGAGGTTATTCTTATTCTTAATAAACAAACTCAACTCGGTGATTAACCGAAGCAGTGGTTCTCTACTTTTGTACTAATGAGAGGCTTCGCAAACGTAGTCCAAATTTTATTATTATTTTAAAGTAAGTTCAACTTGGTGCATCTGGGTTGGAAGACTAATTAAATGAAAATTGTAATTTAAATGTATTATTGGCATAATGCGATCTCACAACGTTCCAGCTCAAGGTGCCAACAAAGAACCGTCGAAAGATTACTTTTGTGGTTCCAAGGACTTTTCGGAGCCAGAGTCGAGGGCCATTGCCGACTTTGTGAGAATTCACCGGAAGGACCTATATTTCTACATCTCACTCCACGCTTACGGACAAAAGATTTTGATACCGTACTCGGACAGGGTGAAGCATGTTGAGAACTTTGGGGAATTGGTGAGCGCTTGACATTAAATTGTACGATTTTAAATGACCATTCAATAATTATTTACCAATGTCTAATATTTATAAACTATTATATGCTGCCTTTAAATTTTGTACAAATATATTATTGATACATTAATATTTTCAAAAATAAGCACTGGTCTACACTTTTTTTTCTTATTAAAATTGATATTAGCGCCATTGCGCTACATCCTTTTTAGGTCTGGGCCTCAGATTTCTGTATCTGTTTCACGATCATTGGGCAAGTAGGTGATCAGCCTTCTGTGCCTGACACACGCCGTCGACTTTTTGGGTCTAAGGCATGCGGTTTCCTCACGATGTTTTCCTTCACTGTTCGAGCCAATGTTAAATGCGCACATACAAAGAAAGTCCGTTGGTGCACGGCCGAGGATCGAACCTACGACCTTAGGGATGAAAGTCGTACACTAAAGCCACTAGATCTACACTGCTAAATATATTATTAGTAAAATATAATTTATTGAAAATTTGTTTCTATAAGAATAAAAATTACTTTAAAACGTGAAAACTACAGTAGACAGGTGTATACTACTTATTAAAATCAAAATATACTTATTCATATAGTTAATTTAATATGCACTTATATCCGTCAAAACTAGAGCATTTAAAATGCTTCAAATGTTTACTGTGAGTGCTCAAATGCTCAAATGAAAGGCGTTTAACGATCGAAAATACTATCAATAAATTTTACTCCACTAATCGCCTAGTTTGTATTTTAAAAACTTGCAATCATTGCACTATGCGCCGAATGGCATCATGAATCAATTTTATTAATCAAAATTATTTTAAATTAAGACTATTGAGATATATTCCAGACTTAATAATTTTGAAATTTAATAATATAATTAAACCCTGCTTTGAGGTGCAAAATTAACTATGATTATAGCAACACTAAGGGTGATTCAGAAACGAGTAAGTCTCGGTCAACACTAAGTTGAATTTTGACATACAGGAGTGACAGTTCGTGTTTGATCTCGATTCTGAATCTCACTCTTAGTTTGAAATGCATATGCATATAGGCTAGTGTACAAATACACTTTGACAAATGACGACACTCACAGTCAATAATGACATCTAAAAGAATGTTGCCATTTGAAGAAATTACTTAAAATAATTTTCTGCAATGTTTAAGAAAAGATTCCTAAAATTATTTCATAGAATTATTGTCATATGCTCTTGTACTATGTGTGATGAGTCTAAGCATAGCAAACATACTAATTCCAGAGATGTGGTGTTGATACATGCAAACAATACAAAAGATTTATTTGCAGCAGTCATGTGGGAGATTCCTCAAGTTGCAATTTATTGATGTAATTTATGTGTGTTAGCAATGTCTCATGCAATGCTTAGAACAATTCATACCTCGAGAACTGAGTGTGTGCGAGTTTTGAGTTGTTAAAACGAGGATAAATGAAAAGTTTCTTTTAAAAACTAATAAATGAATTTAAAATTAAAATATATATCATATCTATTTATATGTAGGATTACACCACGTGGTAGTACGTGGACGAAAACACATATTTGATATTTTTGACGTGACATAATCTAATAAATCGATGAACGCACTAAAAAGCTTGACTCATTGTCCCGTTACGCTCAGTGTCCCGTTACGACTAAAACTCTTAAAGTAATTAAGACTGATTATTATATCGTTATTTCTAAACACCTAATGCAATAAAAATTTCCTAACACGTTTTAAATCCTCCTTAAACGAGTCAAAATCCATGAGAAATCTGAACTAATTCGGCTCAGACAGACGCTTGAGATATTATATTTTTCAACGAAGAGAAAGTTATATTAAGACGTGCCCTGATTTTAAATTCAACTAATCAATAAGGTTAAAAATAGCAAGAGTCTAAATTGGAAATCAGTAAGGCAAATAATTTTTTCTCCGAAGGAAATCAAAATCACTTGGCGCCCGGTAGGAATATTCATGCGAATTTTGAATTTCAAATCACGTTTCAGGAAAATTATGGGAAACAAGCAATATTGAAAATGTATAAAGTGAACGGGGTCAAATACGGTATTGGGACCATTTATGATAGCTTTGGTGAGTTTCTCGAAAATCTACTAACCTCTACAGTAAAAATTCCACAACTCAAATTACTACGACGGCCGTCATGATGGAGGATATTCCGGCTGCTGACATAGACAACATTTTTACCTTAGCCACTGGGGCCTTCGGGTTAATTAGTGGTTCGACAGGTCAATGAGTCTCTCTTTAAGTAGCAGTAAGAGCAGCACTTTCTTTAGATAAATAGACGGTAAAGATCTTCAAAAACGGCCATATTATTGTATTTGTGTACCAGCACGCCTTTTTTAAAACTGGTATTTTATAAATTTAAATTAATTTTCAGGTTATAGAATCTCGGGTGACAGTGCTTCATGGGTGAAGAAAAATCATAAAGTTAAGTAAGTGTTGACATAAATACATACTTAAAGTGTATTTTTTCATAAATTTTGTGATGCCGATGTTTGTATTACGCATAAGTCTAAGTGTAGTCGAAGTTGTGTCTCTTGCATTGATAATGATTTGTGGTTTTCTAAGGAAAATATCGAAAAGGTTTTCCCTATGCTTCGTTCATAAGCTAAGCTAAAAAGGTGAGTAGAAATAGTAACTATTACATATAAGGGTAACTTTAACTTGACGTATAATGTAATTGAAAATTGTAATTGTAATTGTAATTGAAATGAGGTTTGATACAAAAGATTTCACAATTATTTCAGATATGTGTTAACCATGCTCCTACGTGACAACGGGACATATGGGCACGCACTGCCTGCCAACCAAATTTTGCCAACCTGCGAGGAAACGCTGGTGGGCATAACAGAAATATTGACGGCTCGCCACAGACGAGTTGCACCCGTCCTATTTAGCGATGCATCGCGTATACACTTTTGTCTAATTATATTTTGTATTTGTTTCTTTTTGAATTATATTTTCTGAATATATTTCAATGTATTTAATTATTCATAAGTACATGTTTTAAAAAGGGGTCGCTCGCTCTCCTGTCTTCATTTTATTCTTAAAACAGCCGTGCAAAGTTCGAAAAAAAAGTATCAATCAAAACGGAGATTTATTACAGAAGGATTACGACACTGTACTTAAAAACACTTTATAAATTAATAAAACAAAACTCTTATTAAACGGATTGAAGCTATGTATTATTATTATAAACTTAAAATTATTGACATGATTTTAAATTAAAGTAAATTAATAATACATAATTTTAAGTGTTTTCTTAATGTGTAAAAGCTATGTTAACAAAAGACAATACTACAGTTTATATATCTTATTACAAAACGTAGATTAAACTAATTAGTGTTACTGTGGTCGCGTAGTCATTTAAATATCCGTTACAAATTTACAAACCCACGTTTAATAGTCTCTTCTCTAATGGTCATAATATTACTATAAACATAGCAAGAAAACTAGAAAACGTATTTAAGATATGTAAGTTTATATATGTGTGTAGTACTTATTTTTTTGATCCAGTGTGATGTCAGTGTTATGCTCAACACTAAAAACCAAAAAGTTTCAATAGCTATTTTTTTTGGAATGCATTATATGTGCTCTGTTGATATTTGACACAATACCATTGCAAACATATTCTATGTGCAAATAGACAACTGTCACCAGATGAAATCAGTGAGGCCACGAAACAATAACAATGTTAAAATTTTTACTCGTCACCACTTTACTAATTTACAATGTTCAGTGTATTCCAAAAAGATATAAAAATTTCTCCCTCATACGCGGTATACCAGTTAATGAGGCCCATTTAAGATTCTTCAATAATTTAAGTGCCCTTTATAATGTTAATTACTGGAGATTACCGGGGCTGGTACACAGACCCATTGAATTCATAATTGCGCCTACTAACAGAGATGATTTTGTAAGGACCGCTGATAAAGCTGGAGTATATTATTCCACACTCATAGAAGACGTACAAAAGTATGTAATTTGAAGGTCTAAATCAGTCTTATTATACAGATTCGTAACAATTTAAAATTCGTTGCAGCTTTTAAGGTTTCGTGTTGTAAGTTGTTTTGACTTCGTTTGATTTAATTTGTTGTATAAAATGTATTCAATCGTCACAGGTACTTTCTTCATATAGTGTGATCTCCATGCAAAGGTTGGCGATCTACCTAACTTGGTGTTTTGCCCAAATCATTATCTTAGGTTTTTAACCAAGTGCGTCTGCAGAAAGGTCTCCGTTTACGTACCACTTTGCTTTGGATGATTAGGTGAAAAGCATACGTCAGTAAACTCAGATCTCATACGCTGCCAGTTTTTTGGACATTGTCTTTATCAGCGTCCACGATTCTACGCCGTAGCAAGCAGCGCAGAGAAGACGTAACATCGCGTAATGCGCGTTCTTTTTTTAGTTTTGAAATGGCATTCCGCGCTTGTTCAATTCTGCACTGGAGTTCGATGCTATGGTCACCCTTTTCATCAATCACTATGCCTAGACATCGTATTTTCGTGACATTTAATTATTAAGATGTATAAGTTGCGAGAAAAGCTCCGGTGTTCGGCTTATTGCAATGCGCAAGAACAATACAGCAGCATAACGCTTCATAAATTGTGAGAACCGACTGTCAACGCACATTAAGCTACCACAGTACACGAAAGTCATCTAAGTTTAAACTTACAGAGCTCTTGATATGCAAACAGTAAAATCCTACATTCGACGTAATATGGAGTCGTTTGATTGGAGGAGTTTTTTTCGCCTCCAGGACATTTACGCCTGGCTATGGGATCTGGAGACTCAATATCCAGAAGTGATGCAAGTGAAAACAATTGGAAAATCTGTGGAAAAGAGAGATATACTTGCTGTGAACATTGAACATAAGACTGGCAGGTGTGGAATTTTAATATAATTTAATAACGTTGGCTTTTCTAATCTCTCCTGAATTCCGAAGCCCCCACACAATAAACAACTCTATTTTGAGCACGGCGCTAAAATCAAAATTCATCCACTCTTATCCTTCCTAAATTACATATGTACATCTGTATGTGAAGTAAAATTTAAAATCACAAATATAGATTTCAAAATAAAAGGAAACACGAACGACGGTGCGTTGATTCTGATTGGTCAAACGGATCGTGGGTCTGATTGGACTAAAGATACTGTAAACAACTGACAATGGAACGAAACGAGCTATTCCTTCGTTTTTAATTTTCTATGATTACCTTTTAAGATCAAATCTCAAAGTAAAAGACCCAATATATTATTAAAGGGCCAAGCCGAAACCGAAAGTAATTGTGGAGGGCGGTATACATGCGCGTGAGTGGATATCGCAGGCGTTTGTCACATATTTCCTCTATCAAATCCTGACAGCTGTTGAATCCAACAACACCCTGAGAATAATAGCTGAGACCTACCAGTGGCATTTTATACCAGTTTTAAATCCGGATGGATATGATTATACCCATAATGCGGTAGTATTTATTTTATTAAATTATTATTATTATAAATATTACTATAAGTTATATTATCATAACATATTTACTGTAATAATAGTACTAAATTTCTAAACTCACATCATAAAAATCACTAACATTCGTAAAATATTTCCATATAGGATCGAATGCACCGAAAGAACATGAACCACGTCGATTTGAATAGAAATTTTGGAATAGCTTTTGGAAGTAAGCGATAATTTATATGAAATATACCATATTCGTTTGTGTACTATTGACGCGATTATAAATTAAATATTTTAATAGCTTCGAAGTTATTAATAATATTATAGTGTTGCAAATAAAATATAATTTACGTTTATATCTATCGAAGAAGGTTTATTTTAACCCAACATATTTGCTGGTTATATAACTTATTTTGATTACTACTTTCATTCATAAACAAATTATGACTTCATATATAATAAATACAACTTATTGCTTTCCTCTAACTATGATAGGTAGAAGAAGATGTTTAACCCTCTGTGTCTGACACACGTCATCGATTTTTTGGGTCTTAGGCATGCATGTTCGATGATGTCATGTAACGTGTCTTTATAGCCGTTGGTGTGAGCGGAAAGAAATCAAGCGAGATATACTGTGGGCCACATGCGTTCTCGGAACCAGAATCGAAGGCAATGGCTGATTTTGTTCATGCTAACAGTCGAGATTTAATGTTCTATCTGGCTTTCCATGCTTATGGTCAATACATGATATTACCGTATACACATCTGAAGGTTCATTTAGAAAATTATGATGAGGTTGTAAGTTAAAAAAATATTATTATCAGAATATGTTAATTATTGTATGTTGCTGGCACTGGCATTATTTGAGTATCTATGCTCAGATTGCGCTTGCCAACAGTAAGCTGCCTGGTCTTTTTTCTTTTGATTTTTTTTTGTATTTCAGTGGTGTTTTCGCGTTGATTAACAGCATAATTAATTAACAGAACGAAGAGAATAAAATCTATTAAACTCAAGTTGTAGAAATTCTCAAAATTGTCAAATTATTATTTTTAAAGTGTTACTCACTTTTATGTCTCTCGTGGGAAAGTAATTAAGGAAACCAAATAATAAAAGTGGCCTTTATAAGTGTAAAATACTATGAAATTTCAATCATTATACACTGTTTATGTATTAAGATTTTATATGAAATTTTAGCATGAAATGGGTGTTATGGCTGCGTCCCGCATAGCAGCTAGATACGGGACGCAGTATGAAGTTGGCACTGCATACGATACAGTAGGTAAAAAATTGTTTTATTACAAAGGAGAAGCATATACATTGAGTAATATCTATGGCCTTGTCTAAAAAGTAGGTAAACCGACTAGATATTGATTATAAGACGAATTATTATATTGCCGTAATCGTTTCCAATACCTTCTCGTCGAACTGTCCAAAGCACAAGGTTTATTTCCAAACTTTCATATTTCAGTTTCATACAAGTATATCTAATTTTTTAATATGACTAAGACATCGTGGAAAATGACTTACGCCTAACTTGTAACTAAAAAGTAATTTAACTCTAACTATACTAATAAGGATATTTAACATAAGTTTCCAATACACTACTTCCAGTCTATAATAATGGAAGACAATTCTTGTGTTATAAATTTTTACGATTTATATATTTAAATACATTTATTTGTTAGAAAATTCTTAATTTTTTTATGTTAGTACTATTAACTCGTTTCATTAAGTTCTTATTACATTTGTTTGTATAGGAATCCTATAATATTTTCCTATCCTAATTTTCCTATATATTTCCTATATATATTTCCTTTATATATTTTCATATATATATTCCTATCCTATTTACAGATATGTTACCAATTTCAAATTTTATCATCTATTAAAAAAGTGCGACTTTGTATATTACAGGCTATATGACGTCGGGAGTCAGTGGATGCTGGGTGAAGAAAACTTTCAATGTTCCGTAAGTTTGTGATTAAAAGGTATTGTTATTACTATAAAAGATTAAATTTACAGCTTGGAACGCGCATTGCCCATTTGAATTTTAATTTGAAAATACAAAATACAATCCATAACTGAACTTTTTTGACGTTTGACAAATGCTGTACAGCAATCTTGGCTGATGAGATTAGCATGTCGTACTGTGTACTGACGTTTGACAAATTCTGTACAGCAATCTTGGCTGTTGAGATTAGTATGTAGTGCTGTATACTGACTTTTGACGAATGCTGTACAGGAATCTTGGCCGCACTCACATGCAGTACTGTGTACTGACCTAAACCAAAGACAATATATCCCAACTTGTATACTATGATTGCTAGACTAGATCCTAGTGCTTACGAAAGTTTTTTTTTAATTAACGGGGCAAACGGGCAGGAGGCTCATCTCGTGTTAAGGGAACCGCCGCACATTGAAACTCACATTGACAGAGGTGTCGCATGTGCGTTGCCAGCCTTAAAAAACTAAAATTTATTAACGTGATCAGGAAATGGAAAATCCGGTTACGTAAAGATGGATGTAACCTTAAATCCTTTTTATTAATTATTATCTAATGGCACTCTTTAACAAAGTAACATTTTTGTCTTTCCATCAAATTATTTTTACGCTGTGATGAAAACGGCATACATATACTATTATACAAATTAAATATAATTTTAAGTCAAAATATTTTGTAGATATGTGATGACGTTTGAAATGCGTGACCAAGGTCAGCATGGCTTTGCTCTGCCCCCCAAACAAATTTTGCCGACTTGTAAAGAAACTATGGATGGTATCATATCCCTATTAATGCATAAAAAGGGAAAATTAAAGGATCAAGTCTTACCGAAAACGGATAGTGGAGATATGATATTTATTAATCATGTTGTTTTGCATTTGGTATTGATTAAAATGTTTATTTACTAAATGTTTATTTTATTTTTAGAATTATAACTATCGCCACGTGTGTACTTCGTGTACATTCGGATTGAAAGATAGGATAAGGTAGTGTTTCCCAACGTGGGACCTACACCCCATCGGGGGGAATTTGATTTTTGAGGGGAAAGTTTATTAAAATTACTTGGAATTTGAATTTCAGTTTTTCATTGTTTTGAAAATTTACTTACTGTGTTTCGTAAGTCACCTATAATTTGAGTAACTTAAATGACCAATTAATTTTTTTTAATATTTAAAATTATCTATAGTATAATATAATTTTATAAAGGTGGGGCATGTGATAAAAAAAGTTGGGAAATACTGGGATAGAGGGTAAAAAATCAAAATATTATTTAATTGGTAAATACCAAACCAGTGGTTACCTGGATCGCTCTAAAGCGATAAGGCCGCCAGTTGCCATCCTTTTGATTTGATTATGTTCAATTTTTTTATATTGTAATGTAACGAAGTGTTAATAAATAAATAAAATAAAGACTACTGTTAAATTTGCTTTTACACATTAAGAAAAACACTTTTGAACGGATTAAAGCTATGTATTATTATTAAAAACTTATAATTATCGCGTGCTTTTCAGCGTGCGTGGTCACGGTGACTGAAGACAAGAGGTGTTAAATTGTGGTGGAGGTGTTAAAAAGGAGGCCATATTGTGTTAGTATGCTGAGAATAACCTACCTCTAGGATCGCTCTCTGTACTCAAAACCGCTTTACATATAATAATATATAATATATTATATATATAAGCTATATAATAATACATTATATATTGATTAGTATCCAACATTTTGGCAAGTCAAAAATTTTAGATACTCTGTAAATATTTATTTTTATTTATTACAATCAAGTATACAAATTAAATATTAACTTTTTTAATAAACACTCGGTATAACAATTTTTCAATGTAAATCGAGGCTTAGGTCAGCCTAGCAGCTACAGAAATTAATCTGCTATTATTTGCTAATTATTAACTGCAAAATAATAATTCATCCTATGTATTAAAGAATTTTGCCATTTAAAAATCGAATCGAATTCCCTTTGAAAACATTTGCCATTCATCCAGTATATTTTATTAATGTGTTTATTGATAGCTAAACATCACGTGATTAAAGAATTTGTCGTAACTCCTAAGCGATTATACGGACCATTAATTTTATTATCACCTGATAACTTTTTATTGCAGTGATTTCTGACTATTATTTCGGAGTTTTTTTCCCTTACAGATGTTAATAAAACAGTGGTCTATATATGGTTTTAATTTAAATAGAGTTAATGGAGATTAAATGTTGTCAACAACTTTAATTAGAGGTTTAGAGAACCTGTAAACAACTTTACTAGATAAATTTATTTAAGTAATTTTTTTACTGGTAGTATGATTAAATTTAACCAATTTGATATATTCTTTTCTCGTTTTATGGACTAAGACAAAAATAGTTTTTCCTTCAAACTAGACGTCCCTCAGATAAGCATCACCCAAAAAACTATTCAGCCTGTCAACATCAAAATCAAAAGTTTTTATTTCAAATAGGCCTTTGCAGGCTCTTATGAAACGTCTAGTTGCACGGTTCCAAAAAGTGGGTCTCATGGAGAAGAACCGGCAAGAAACTCCATGGACACTCTTTTCAACAATGGTTTAGCTTACAACTTACTGTAAAAGAGTAGATACTATGAAAGATATATAAGTACTAAGAAAACACTTTTTAAACGGATTGAAGCTATGTATTATTATTATAAACTTATAATTATTTACATAATTTTACAGCGTGCATGGTCACAGTCGCCGTGCACGCGAAGCACGAAAACAAGCACGCGAAACGTCGGAAAAAAATTAAATTTAAAATTATGTAAATAATTATAAGTTTATAATAATAATACATAGCTTCAATCCGTTTAAAAAGTGTTTTCTTAATGTGTAAAAGCTATGTCAACAAAAGACAAGATTAGATACTATTCGCTTAGCTCCTTCTCTATCTTCCTTCAAATTTCTTCTGTGCAAACATTATCTGTCTGCATCGTATCACTAGCTTTCTTACTAACTACTTACTGACGTGAGATTTATCTTAAATTATCGTGATTTGTCTTTTTACTTTTTATTTTTAATGTATCATCTTTTTAGTTTAGTTTGTTTTTTTTTGTTTCCTATTTAGTTTTGTCTTAATAACTGTGTATAACATGTATATTTGCACTTCTTGCCTATCTTATGTAATTAATACTTCAATCCGTTTAAAAACTGTTTTCTTAATGTGTAAAAGCTATGTTAACAAAAGACAATACTAATTTAATCCTTTTTTTTCTTTACTCACAGTGGTTGCCTGGAAGAGATCGCTCGAAAGCGATAAGGCCGCCAGTTGCCCTCCTTTTGATTTAATTATGTTCAATTTTTGTTATATTGTAATGTAACGAAGTGTTAATAAATAAATAATAAATAAGATATCCTGTTTAAATCTAATTATAATTCTCTTTAATCGATTTCAAAAAACTGAAGGAGAGAGATATCATTTCGACGTGTAATTTTGGTTCACCCTTATTATCTAAGTATCATATTCAAAGTTGGGCGGAGTCGCGAATTTCTATCCAAAACTTGTTGCTAAACGCAATTAAAAGCCAGCCAAAAGTTTCTATTCAGACATATAATCTGCCAAAATGTAATAATTAAAAAGCAAATATTATTTTTGTCACTGGACCACCGTTGTGTATTTCACGTGAGAATTAATTTGAGGGAGAATTAATTTATTTTGGGTTATTTTAATGGATTAAAACTATTGCTGTGTGAAAATGCACTGTGAGTTATGTGAAAATGAGCACGTTTTTCACGTTTGCGGTGTCGAAATTTTCACTTTGTTTATTTTCACGTATTATTCTTATATGTTATTAGTATAAATGAGTTCTGTAGCCGTTTCATCATGATATTTTTCTTCATCGGCAAGTAAGAACCTTAGGTAGGTAACATTATAGAACTGTAGCGCCTCTAGATTATATTTAATCACTGTAAAAGTGTAGCCAATCGGTAGCGAGGTTTTTAAGAAATATGTATGTAATTTTTAACCCCGACGTAATGCGTTAATGTAATTACTCATAAGCTGTTGTCAGTAATCCTGAGCATACTGCTATGTAAGGCTCAATCGTTGATGTCAGATGAAAAGGATTTATGACCTAAAAAACAAAAATTATGAATGGAACACTCAGATTTTAGCCCGTTACGATCGCAGCGGCCAGTTAATCCAGTATTCTCATATATATTAATAAAAATTTCATTATACGACAAAGCGAAAGCTTAGTAATTGCTAGATCCAATATTCTATTATCGACAAATTTAACCGCGCCTTAACCCCATTAAACCTTCGTTAACTTTAACATAAGCACACTCGAGTTTAAGCAGAATTTTAAAGATACAGCGATTTTCTTGCCAACAGCCAAGTGATCCTTCAGTTGTTCTCCCCTTCAATTGTTAATGGGATGCTGTTAAATTTATGTTTTAGCCCAGTTCCTTTGTCAGCATATTTTTTATTTAGGTCGATGCTACGAGGCTTTACAATGCATTAGCTGAAAAATCTATTATAATTGTCAATTCAAATTAATATATAAGACACCTGTGTGTCCCTTACAGTATGTAGTTCATTGGAAATTGTTAAAATCGTTAATTGTAAAATATATAATGATAAAATGCATGAGACAAGTTTAAGTATTCTAGTATAACAATATCAGCGGTGGAGGCGATTGGGTCAAAGATAATCTTCGCGATGATTTTCTATCACTGTAAATATAAAATTAAAATGTGTTTATTCATAATAACAATGCATTACAATTAAAGATTTGGAAACCTTTTAAGTAAAACATACCTGTGCCAGAGTTCCCAACTCTTCAATGACAACTTAGTTAATTCTATAACAAAGTTAATGAGAATTTC
The DNA here is from genome assembly GCF_905147105.1 of Pieris brassicae. NCBI lineage: Eukaryota > Metazoa > Arthropoda > Insecta > Lepidoptera > Pieridae > Pieris > Pieris brassicae. Next base: position 1,708,341 of record NC_059666.1, read on the forward strand.
TACGAGAGTGTATGAGTTAGTGTGTGGGTGCTAAATGTTAAATTGTGAATATAAAACTATCGATTGGTGTTCAGCTGTAATTCAAATCGTCGACCATATTCTTACGAGCTAGGGGATCGGATAGAAAACGCCGATTATGTCTTAAAGTGTTTATTTTTAAATAAATCAATAATAAATTATGCACACACACTAGTTATTTCAATTACGCGCACATCTGTCCACAGAAAATTCGGTCTTCATCAAAGGGGTACAACTCGTCAGGAAAACGCTTGAAAACGGGTTTCCTGAAAACTTTATTACTCAGCTACGCATGTTCTGCAACTGCCTGAATATATGTTTCAACCACCTGCAAACTAGGGTAACATTATGAAAATTTAAATTTTCTAATATGTGTATGTAGAAAGACTTTTGTTATGAAATAAGGAATAAACAAATATTTTTATGAGCTTTTCTTTCTGTGTGCTCCGCTCTCACTACTATTGAGCGGTAGAGATACTAAGAAAACCAATACTAACCAAAACCAAAAAGCGACTATTGTCAAGCCTTAAACATAAACATTTATAATGAATGGATGTTGAAATTAAAGAAGAAAAAGATGAGAAGGCTTTAAAAATATATAATTTGTTTCATATTCCTCATATCAACACTAACTATGCTAATAATTTTGTTTCGTGCAGCCCGGACATCCAACGACCAATATAAGCCTTAACTTCTGAGTAATGAGTATTAAGAATATCTATAGCCCAAAATCACCGGCATCATGAGCATACCCCCACATACACACCTTTACTTTTACACCATCTCACAACACAGTCAAATCAGGTACCACTTAGTTAAATGTAATGAATTTTCTTGTAATTACTGTTCGTCGTTGGTAGGTTGCATAGGCAAGTAGGTAATTAGCCTTCAGTTAACACGTTGTTAACTTTTTGGGTCTAATGTCTTTTCTTGGCATGATTTTCTTCACCGTATGATTGTTAAATGGGCAAATAGAAAGTTGAGGCACAGCCGAGGACCGAAACTGTGTTTGTATCGGAATTTCTATGAAGTCATTATGGATTGTATTGTATGATAAATAAAAATTAATATTATAAAAATATGTATTTTATTTATTTGATATCAATTTGTAATATAAATTGTCGTATTATTTGGTACGAGAATTTGTCAATTAAAACTCGAGATTCATCAAAAAAGATTTTAATTGGATCCAGGAAGTTGGAATTAGATATTTTTTCTTTATTGTCGATTCGCCATATTTTTACAATGATAAAAAAGGTAAAATTATCAAGTTATAAAAGCGACGTAAATAAGTTTTCTAACTCAATATTCAGTTGTCCCCGACCAAAATAAAAAAAAACAATTAAAGTTTGAAATTCCTTTTAGCTAAGGGCCGTTTATGTATTACGTAAGCAGTATAGGGGGAAAGGGATCTTTGATTTTCTTATTTGGTGATTGCGTCAACAGTAATTATTTACTTTTTTACACTTATTACCCACACATTGTCTTTGCTTGAAAATGTAATGTATTGTCGAGGATTTCTACAAAAATTAATACGTTTGTGTACTATTATGTTTGAGAACTAGGTTTACTTTTTTTGAGGGGGGGATAAAGTCAAATCTACTTACGTAATACTTAAACGGCCCCCTAGTGGTTTATAATAAACACTATAGATACTTGCCTAGATAATAGAGAAATTGGTAACCCTATATATATATAGAGTACTTATGTTTGTATGTATTAAGTATTACATACAAACATAAGTCTTTGCATACATAAAATTAATAAGAAATATACAACTCAACTACAAAATTCAATGCTAGATATTTAAAGCTGGCGAATGTGTGTATTTTGTGTTATGGCTGTTTGTATCATCATCAGGGATCACCTCAATGTAACCCTCCAAGAAATTACAGATTTTCTAGATTTTTTTGCATACATTTTAGTGTTACATATAAAAGAACTAATGTAGAATATAAGACGATTTTAATATGTAGACTTACTTATTATTTTATATTACAATAAATTATTGAAACTGGTCGTATTCCTCAGCAGAGTTCTGTACCTTCGCTACCTAAACCCCTCAGGACGGTACAAGAGTAGCTTAGAGGGACCAAACAGGGAAAAGAGCGGAGCGGAGATCCGGCAGATGTCACGTTTAGTTCCGTTTCTCTAAAAAATTAACAGCATTTTTTTCAAATTTCGATGTGATATAATATTTTCCAACAGTATAAACTAGCCGATAATGCAAAAACCAATAGCACAGTACAATCTCTATCTTAATAGCCGGTCGAATTGATATGTAAAATTATCACAAGAGTATGTTGATGTCATATCTATACAACTTTAAATTGCACTGAATCAATTAAATTAAGGTAAATAAGGCAAATTCAAATATCGAACCTCGCCAAGACTGTAAATTGAAAACTCAATCTAACGAAAACTAATAAAACCGTTCTTCACAAACATGTATAAATTTGGATACACTTCAATAAATCAATTAAACGCAACAATACGAAGTATCCGAGCTTTGGCTGTTTGCCAGATACGTGCCTAAAACAACGCTAGTGGATGCAATTGTCTGAATTAATGCACCAGTTTGATGGATTGCATCGCTGCGGACAAGTGAAGGGTGCACGGTTTTAGACGTTGACTCACTTAATTAAAGAGACGTCGCGGTTTTTTGCCGTCCGTCCTTGATAGTTGACCTAGTGGCTTCAGCGTGCGACGCTCATCCTGAAGGTCGTAGGATCCCGGTTGTTCACCAATGGACTTTATTTCTATGTGCACATTTAACATTCGCTCGAACGGTGAAGGAAAATATCGTGAGAAAACTGGCACAGAAGGCTGATCACTTACTTGCCTATTAGATTATCAATTGATCATGAAACAGATACAGAAATCTGAGGCCCAGACCTTAAGAGGTTGTAGCGCCATTGATTTATTGATTACAGTTGTCTTTGTATTATGATTTTCATGTGTCACATGGACATTATCACTATAGCAATGCAATGATTTCGCCCGCATCCTTGCCTGCATGGATACTTGTATTTCGAAAATGATGACACCTTATACAACTATAAATAAATATACATTCCTAATTAGTATAGTAGTGTTTGAGTTTGTCACGTACAATTTACAATTTTTTTTATTTATTTATAATTACTGTTCAAAATTTATTACTTGTTTGTTAATCAAATGACAATAGCTTTTAATTTTGTTTTATAACCTCTCCTAACAGATTTTTTTTATAATAAATTAATACAAGACTTACGAATATTACAATTTAAATAATAAAGCAGTTTATCAACTATGTGTACGACAATCCGAATTAATAAATCCTTATTGGCACAAAACTATCTCGGCGATTGGCAATACATTTTAATTTTCAATAAACAAGATTAAATTCGTTTCTTGATACAATAAACTTAAATCTGATTGTGAATTTATGTTTTACTTAATAAATAAGAGTTTAGTAGAATAGTTATAAAATACATTAACATACGGACGAAACATTGAAACACACAGAAAATGCTTCAATAACAAGTGTGGACGTTCAGACATGTGAGCTTTGACAAACTTAAAAATGGCACAAATGTTTCGTTGTATTACTTTATTTACCGAATTACATAGATTGGTGGACTTTTTACTGTCCATTGAGTGAAGGGACCAAAGTTATATTATTTGTTAGTGCCTAAAGTAGTTAGTTAATTTTTTTATTATCAAATTTTGTTTTTCCTAACTAATTTCTTGTTTCGTATTTATTTTCTTTTCTTTATATGAATTCTCGTCGATTTAGCGTCACCTATTAGAACAGGATTATATTTTTTTGGTAATTAAAAAAAAATCAGACAAAACAAACCATATATAACGAAAATATAATGTTGAGTTACAGCAGGTAAATGTCTTTAGCTAAAAAGGTAAAAGCCTTTAACACTTCATTAACAGCATTAGCCTATATACCACCCTAAATCATAACATTAGCTAAATAAAAATGAACGCTGACCAGGGACTCATCATAAAGTCTTTCAGTTCACCTATACATTGCCTACAAATAATCGTTGTATAAACAAACAGTGTTCTAACATTTACTTTGTACTAAAGCAAACAATTGGTTGTGATCTCATTCATTACACGCATTAGATGCAAGCAGCCGACGTAGACGACGTTCCCTGATTTATCGGACCACCTCCTGCCCTTAACGACACATCGTGATGTACGGCTACAATCGCTAGTCCAATGTATGAGATGTAGCGAGAAAAAATACAGCACGATCTTTTATTTGTACTGACCAGACGTTTGGCCATCACCCTACCTGATGTTAAGTGGCCTGTTGGAGGTGACGCCTATCAAGAAGATGCCTGTTTATCCGCCAGTATGGACTATATGCATCGTTATGCTGGCGGTATTAGCGGGAACCCTGGATTGCCCTTACATAGGTCATGACAATGGACTGCATGTCATTTAATTTTAATATTGAATTACTTTAAAAGTTATATAATATTTTGTACAATATTGTAACTTCTTATATCTATAATCGAATAGTTTTATGTATGGTAAAAAACAGGAGTTTATTAAAAACTCAACTGAGAGATTATATTTTGCCTGTAAAGTGTAGTTGGCAGCTCAGACATACTTTTTTGGTATTTGATCGTTAATAGTTACATTGACGCGAGACTAACAAAAAATACACAAATACATGAATAGAATTCGCATAGTAAACGATACAAATTGATTTTCTAAAAAATCTCTTATCTATTATATCCAATTTTACAGAAAAAAAAGTTACATTAGATAAAGTTTAACAATAGGCTTTTATTATCACACACATGAATACAAATAATACAATTATTTCATTTTACCTTATTACTACTAAGATTATTATAGAATTTCATTAATTTGTAAATCGTTATTATATATTTTTGTTATTAATGTTTTGGAATCTATTCGAATCAACCGTGGTAAGAAAAAGATGGCACATAACTGAAAAATGAGACGCGTAACCCAAAAATGTGACCGTAATTTTTTTCCAACGATAAAGAAGTAATTTTTGAAGCGCCATATGCCGGTTATCTCTTGTACCACACGTGTTAACCTCAACTGTAAATAGTAAAGAACAAAGGGAATTATTTGAAGATGAAGTCAACCGCGATATTGCACGGACGGACCCGAGTGATTAATGTAGTTTGTACTAACACTTTTGGAAGACGCTTTTAACGCGATTTTAAACGCTTTAGACCTAAATTTTTATGTTCGATTGAACAAAGGCACAGCTACGTTGAGCAAGCTTAATCTGTTTAATTATGTATTGGTTATACCTAATGTTATGTAAGGTATGTATATACTAGGGTTTGTGACTATATATCATTGGTCTTAGTATATAAGATTTAAGTCTGTTCGACGTCCTGATGAACAGAAACACTGTGTCCAGTTTAGGTTTCCACTTCGCTATTTTAAACTCTTAATAAATAATAATAAAAATGTGTGTAATTCACACGTGGTATAAGTGAAACCTTCAAAAATTTTGTTTCAATAATGAGACGAAGTTTATATACTGTATAGTGCTTCCTATCTCATTTTCTTCCAAGTTCAATCTTATGAATGCTTTTTCGTTTCATCGATTTTCAAATTACAATTTTCAATTTCAAAAAACCTATACATTAATTATTTTTATATAAAAAAATTTCTCTTTGAACCAGGTTCGGTTCCCTTACTTTTGGTACCAAAAGTATTTACCAAAACCATATATAATATACAATTAATGTTCTGTTGATGATAAGTTTACGTGGAAAAACTAAAAATGTACGCAATTTTCATATTAATTATCCCTCCACTCGAATGTACTCCAATTTGGAAACGTGTGCGCAACTCAAGAGGCAATAAAGCTCAAGGTTGAACCTTTAGAGTGCCCTTAAGTTACCATAAAATATCTCACGACGCACCATTTTATAATTTGCCTAGAATACAAGTAGCTATTTAATGCTATAAATAAAAATCCTGAAACGGAAATGATTTAAGTATCGGGTCTCAGATATTAAGATTTTTTTGATAGAATATGTTAAATTGGTTTGTAAGTGACAAGGTGTTCGGACGTTTTGTTACTTACATTGAAGTTTAGCCACTACTTCGGAACCCAGGGAACGAATGCTCGACTTTATAGTTAGTAATAAAGAGCCTATCTATATTAACATGGTTTTACCAGTCTAGCAGTCTTAGGTGGCATACAATAAACTGGAAACCAGACGGGACTGACAGTTGGCCTGCTATGTACGTTGCGTACGTTGCGTGTGTTGCGGGGGTTTTGTGCAATCCAAGTGTGCTCCAAGAATTCTGTTTCTATGTATCTATGGGATATGTGCCACGGCGAACGCCAATGTTGTATACCAAGGACCAGTCTGTTGCACAGATCCACATTTTCAAAGACGTTGCATCAACTGAATGCTGACTCCGACACTATCGACATGTGCGCAGAGTGAATTCACAGTAGCGATTATTGGCATAGTCTGTAAGGGTAATTTCTTAGGAGACAGATTTCTTAGTAGAAACAGCAAAACGTCAAATAAAATATAAAGTTTGAATATTAAATGTATCCTAAAAGAGTTTCACAGAAATAAAAAAATACGTAATGTTTCATACATTACACGATGGCCAAAAATTCGTGGATCAAACGCAACTAGGGCTTTGATGGGGTCATCAGCTGCAAAAAATGTTCTACGGGAGGTCCTTAAACGTTTTGACGTTTGAAAACTGCGTTTCTAAAAGAAAATTTCCTTTTTTACTAATTCTTAATAAATTTGGAAAAATCTACATTGTTGTACATTGTTGTATGATACGTAGAAAGTTTGAAAGTAGGACGTCAATACGAATATAATTTTGATGCAATTTGTCATACAATTTGCGTATGATTAAATTTTGCCTGAACATTAATATTATTTGGATTTTTCATGCGTTCGTTGATGATTTGATTATATGAGGATTCGTAACCGTATATTTTTCATAAATATACGAAAACATAATTTATCTGTATTGATAAATATATTATGACTACTTTGTTATACGAAGTATAAATTACTTAAATAATAAAATATACTCCTTATTGGATCAAATTATTAATCTTTTTTATAAATTTAAAAGAAATTATTTCTGAAAATCTAATCCAGCGATTAAGAGGTGCCAATGCGGTAATATTAAGTAATCTCTGATCACTTAATATTACCTCAATCAATGTAAACTATGAACTTCCGCGCAAGATTTTTAATTTATTTCTACACAAAGTTAGAAAACTTTTTAAGCCGACAACATTCAAGCCTCAACGATGGTTTTTGGTCTACAAAGCATGATGAAACATGATGAAATTCTGTCCGAAACAAATGCGTTTTTGACAAACAGGAGTCATCCTTATCGCCGAGCCTGGAATCTTAACGTATGAACATAGATATACACATCTGTGCCCATTGATCATATTAATTTATTTTTAATTTGTATAATTATAACAAGGATCTAAATATAATTTGATTCAACGTAATACTCATACTTAAATTTTTGTTTCCGTCATTTACATTAATTATGAAGATGTTGATATTTTCCACCTCTATAATATATTAGAAATATTTGAAGAGGCGGGAAGACTTTGACTTTGTTTAGCAGTAATAATTTAGATTTTATTTTAAATTTCATTTTTATTTTTTTCATATACTTTGTTTAACAATGTTTTCTTTATTGACTTTGTATATTATGTTTTGTGAGCTCTAATATTCCTAATAAATAAATAAATATTTCGATAACAGGTTTTTGCATCGGCTAACAAGTATCTATCATTGTTTTAACGTTGCTAACAAATACACCGGCTGATTACACAATTTAACTTTGTTATGTCACATCATTGATCTAAGTTAAGACGTTGTAAAGTTAGTCCTGTGTCAAAATATTAAGAGGGCAGAATGTCTACTTTATTGCCATATACGATATAAATCACTACCCAATAACCCCAAAAAAGTATTTATAGTATATTGAGGTATAGAGATACCCTATAAGTCTTACCTGGTAAACTTCTTTAAATAAAACTAAAAAAATCAATATTTAGGCTTGGGCCTCAGATTATTTGTTAATCTTGTAGGCAGGTAGGTGATCAGCCTTCTGTGCGTAACGCACACCGTCGACTTTTTGGATCTAAGGCAAGCCAGTTTCCTCACGATGTAGCCACTAGTCCAACACTGATAACTAAATAAATTAATAGAATCGACGCAGACGCTTGTAAGTATACATTTTATTATCTTTATGAATAAATCTAACCCCAAGAGATGCTTAATACAAAGGGCAAAGTTTAATTTGTAGCTTAAGTTTAGGAACTGTTAATATATACTTAATTCATTGTCTATAAAGTCATGATTCTTATCAGTTGACAGTAATAGAAAAAGATTTTTAATTTCGATAAAGTGAGTCTAGACGCATTAGTAAGAGGTTAATCTTCATTTGAGTATATTTGTAAAGTTTAAAAAAATATCGGAGTAGGGGCTAGTTAAAAGTTTAGATAACCGAAGAGCATGAATGTCATGAGAGAGGATGAAGCCAGGTATGCCAGGACCGATGTAAATGGAGATTCGTGATCTCTGAGCCCTTCGGGAGACGTGTGTATATAGAAAAATAATATGTTTATCATACATATATTAGGAGGATGAGGCGAAGATATGTGTGTATATAATAATTAATAATGAAACAGCTTGGCCCACGTTGTAGGATTTGTATTCTCTCAGCGTCAGATCTCGAGGTGGCATTACATATATGGCATATACATTTCTAGTTCCTATTTCAGTACTACCTTTTTAATTATATAGATGACTGTTCGTTTATATAAAAATTCATTGTTTGTTTTGACTTCGACATTTGACTTTGACATTTGACTTTGACATTTGACTTTGACATTTGACTTTGACATTTGACTTTGACATTTGACTTTGACATTTGACTTTGACATTTGACTTTGACACTTGACTTTGACATATGACTTTGACATTTGACATTTGACTTTGACATTTGACTTTGACATTTGACTTTGACATTTGACTTTGACATTTGTCTTTGACATTTGACTTTGACATTTGTCTTTGACATTTGACTTTGACATTTGACTTTGATAGACAGATATAGAAAAAGAGACACAGCAAAGGACCTGTTTTAATGTAAAACTAGCGGTCCTGATAGATTACTGCATTTCTTAAAAAAAAAAACATCTAAGTGTAAATCTCAACTATGCCTAAATTACAAACGCACAGAACATTTATAACAATAATAATTCATCATTTATTTGCAAAGTGGTGCATCAACATTGATTAATTATAAATATAGTTATCATGTCAGAATCAAACTCAAAATCCAAGTTATTTTATTCATATAGGTAAACAAGTACGAACGATGAACGTCAGAGAAGAACTTAAATTAACATTCACTACCAGTTCGCAAGTCAAGGGCGTCGTAGTAATAAGAACTGTTAAGTTAACCTCTCGTCTCGTCAATAAATTTCATTATCGTTCGTCAAGGCAAAATACAAAATACCATCCGTATCAACGTCCGTCGTTCCACAACTGCGTTTTTGCCACGCACCACACTGTGGAACCAGCTGCCCAATGAAGTATTTCCGAACCAATTACACTTAGGGTCCTTCAATAAAAGAGGGTACCAATTCTTGAAAGCCCGGCAACACACTTGCGAGCCTTCTGGCAATGTGAGCTTCCTGCCCGTTTGCCTCCTATTATATTAAAAAAACTCTACCTATAAAGGCACCTTGACATTAAAAGTCTAATCATCTATCAAGTATTACACAGCAGTGATTTACTTCTTGGAAGGTGATTGAATTTAGTATTGTCTTTTATTAAGATAACTTTTACACATTTAAAGAAGACACTTTTTTAACGGATTGAACCTATGTATTATTATAGACTTATAGACAAGTAAACAATCGTTATTTTACATAATTTTGATGATTTTTCCCGACGTTTCGCGTGCTTTACAGCGGTCGTGGTCACGGTGACCGAAGACAAAAGGTTACTTATAATATAATTTAAAATAATTATAAGTTTATAATAATACATAGCTTCAATTCGTTCAAAAAGTGTTTCCTTTAAAGGTGATTGAATTGTTTGATATTAGAATTGAAAAAAGAATGATTTGTTGAGTATGTTTTATCTTGGGCTGAACTACACCTTCACATCGGAATGTCAACCATGTTAAATCCAAATTGACTCGATATCAAATCTACAAACCGCACCATTAGAGTGTTTCGTGTTTAGCATTAGTTTAATGCCGGCTTAACTCCGTGGTTAGCTGTAATTGCGTGGTTTACGCACTGAATTAAGCCTAAATGTAACTATTGATTGACGTACAAACTATGAGGCTAACATCGAGTAGGAAATGTGCGCACACGCCTACATACGAATACAATTTATAGAACTTTTCTGTTTCTTCAATATTTTATTAGATTAAAATACAAAATAAAAGTTTTTTACTTAGTTTTCGCTACTTTTTGTATCAAGTAGTCAGTCAATATATTTAAGTGTTATTGCGTCAAGATTCGTTACAATAATAAAATAATTGGTTTACAATATTCATACTTTATTAACTAATAATTGACTTGTAAGTCTAAAATGAAAATAACAGTTTAAGCCCATATTGAAAGGAAAGATGTTTGCAAAAAATATTTCACTATTAGTCTAGCAAAATTGACTTTATTTCCAAAATACTTTGAAATGTCCGGTCATGCGAAGCCAGGCTAGGACAGCATGCTAGCAATTTGTTTTGATTTACATAGTATTAAATTATAACATAACTATATAGTAGTAGCATAGTAATCATTATTTGCCGCAGGGAGGACTGAAACTTTCTTGTTTCGGAGGCTAATACACTTTGTCTCAGATCCAGCGGAGTGTTGTATACATATTATACAGTAATCCACGGCTAGATTTTTAGTAATGTAAAAAACTTGAATTATTTTATAGAACAGTGCGTAAAATAAGTCTCAACTAATGTTAAATGATAGCCCATGGACACGCTCTATGCCAAAGAGCCTGTGAGTTCGATGCAGGCCTATTAAGAATTTGTACGTTATATTACAAGTATGTTTGTAGATAATGATAATATCTGTACTACTTACAAAGTTTTATCATCCAATGGGTTCAGAAATCTTTATTTTATTCACCGTCATTATATAAAATACCTTCAACCAGTGGCAAGTGAAAAGTAAATAGCCTCACTAAAGACAAACGATGACGTCACGACAACGGCGCGACAATTTATCACAATTAGCGACGCCACGAGCTATTTTGGTAAAAGTCGCTCGTCTGTGACGGACCTATTGGGGTTTATTAGCTTTGTCTTAAATTTACAATGTATGGATATTAACTACGCAGTTATCTTTAAGGGTTTGACTGGTTTAATTTATTTAACTGTCCCGATGTTCTGTTTTTACTTTCGTTACTATCTGACGTTCGTTTTTCATGTGGTATGTACATTTTACCATGCCTCCTGCTAATAAAGGACAAATCTTTGTTCGGATCAAGGATTGCAGCTCCTTACAAACGCTGTATAAATTAAAAACTTTGCGATCAAAAAGAGTGGCGGAGAGTATATTGCCAGTATCTTCTCTTCCGTTCTACGCCCTTGATTTGAGAACTGGTAGTAAATGTAAAAAAAACAATTCATTTCTGTTTTTGAAGTTCACAAGTGTAGATTGTGTTACCTATATGAATAAATGACTGTGAATGTTGATTTTTTTAACTATCGTACTTACCCTAATTTACTCTTTTTTCGCAAAAGATATTTAGATTATATAAAATATTCTCCTGACTCAGAAACCATACAATATTCAAAACGTAATTTGCACAAGAAATTGGCAAATTCCATCTTAAATATTCCTTGTACAAAATTATTAATAAAATTTAAAAAAAACCTAGTCTAGTTTTTAAACCCGATACCTCTACGACGAAGACAAATACTGTTTAAATAACTGTAGCGTCACATGTGTTTGAAATCAAACACTTCGGAGGAGTTTGGGCGTATTTTATGATAGTTACGTTTACGCTCGGAGATTTTTTTATAGAACAGAGGCCAAGCGGCAGTAGGCTCACCTGATGTTATGTGATACCGCCGCCCATGTACACTCTCAATGTCAGATGGCTCGCGAGTGCGTCCGAATGCGAATGCCGGCCATTGAAATTTAAGTGAATCTAAGAAATTTTAGTAGATTCTATAAAAGAATGTGTAAGTTCTGTACAAACATTTCTTTAAAAACAAAAAGGAAATTGGTTGAGAATTGAACTGACTCTTGAACTTGAGTGGATCCTGGACCCTGGAGAATACAGACATCTAAAAGGAGAAAAATAGATGCTCTGAAAATATGGTTTTGGAAGCTGATGTTAAGGATTCCCTGGACAGCTAAGGAAACGAATGTGTCCATAAGACGGTCACAAGTAAATAATCGTCTTTCTACACTTTGTTACCCAGAAAACCTAGAAAAACTTATCGTGACTGGCAGAGTGGCGGCCACCAGACATCGACACAGATCCCCAACTCGCTGCACCGACCAGGTAAAGGCCCTTATGGGTCTTATCATCACCCAGGTGCAGAGGCTTGCCAAAGACAGGGTTATAGTGGAGGAAGTTGTGCGGCACCACTAACTCGGCCCTCAGAAATAAGGAGTACAACAGAAGAAGAAGATAAAAATTGTGACTGTGAAAAAAATCTTAAATACTAGCTACACAATGCGAATTAGTAACCACCGAATTGCAGCAAGTTTCATTGTACGCTAATTAGCCGTGCAATTGCATTTAGATACCAAATTGGAATGCCATTAGCGAATCTATCCCCTATACAGTCGTAATCGCTGCAAAGCGGATGTTAAGCTTTGTAATTTGTGTTAATTTTTTTGTGAATACATAAAATAAAAGTTTTTACTAAAGTTTAGGGGTTTTTATTTTTAGACATTATTTTGATAGGCGCTCAGAAGGGATCACAAACCGGCGCTTGATTGAAACAATATGTTGGCCTCTCGGACACTGCCATTAGGGTGATTGGTACGTGGTACTCATTGGAACGATCAAATCAAAACCAGCTGCATTATATGGTCCCATCATGAAAAATAATATAGGGTAAAGATCGTAAGAAGTAAGACTCTTATATAAAAGATAGTACAACTTCTTTCCTTTACCCTATGAAGTTCCAGATTTAACGTTATGATCGCGAAAACTTCTTAGGGATTTAGCTTTAATTAAATTTGCTTTGAAGAATAACGAGACGAAAAGCGCATACTTGCTCGCAGAGATTATGAGATTGTATGTTCCGGATAATAATGGCTCGCTGCCGGAAACATAACCTTTTTGCTGTGTATTCTACTCGTACATTTCAAAGTGAACAAGCTCTCATTCCCTCCTTGCCATTGCAGCTCCCAGCATCTCTTCTCCGGAAAGCGACCCATTTGTGAAGGGTATGGCGGGGTATAACAAAAGGCTTTTTGGTATAGGTTCGTTTAATTGTATATTATGTATATTTTTAGTTGAAGTTTGATCTATGTATGCTATAAATAAATAAATAATACATTTACTAATTACCTAGAGTAACATTACTCTATGTATATGGGATTATTATAGCGGTGGTAACACACGGCTGCTTAAACTATATTGTTAATAAATGTGAGAGGTCGTTCATAAAAATTAAATTAGTTTATGTTATTCGTTACCAACATCTAAAAATATAATAATAAAGTATATAAAAGCAATGCAGAATATTGAAGTGAAATTTGTTTAAGTGAAATTATACTTTATTGCACTCATAAATGACATATAGAAACAAAATCAAAACAAAGCACACACATGCACATACTGATGTATGTACCCATCATACAAACAAAACTCACATACTGAAGATCTTTTATAACATTTATATACTCTTTTCATATTAAATTGAATGTCTCCAGTGTGAGGACTAGTTGTACGGATAGCAACCATGTGTTTCTGTGTTATAATACTATTACCGTCTATTTATTTATTCATTTGGGAAACAAACAGATACATCTCTAAAAGTAGAAGTCAGAAAAGAAATATAAACATAAGAATTAAAGCATTGGATATATCCACAAAAAGTTTCACTGATAAAAAAAAGGATATAAGGAAGAATATCCAGTTGTGTGACATATATAGCGTAGTAGGGATTCCAGATTGGACTAGCGTATTCCAACTGAGACTGCACAAGCGTCTTATAGAGGTGAATATATGTGGTTCTGTCTTTGAAAGGTTTGGTGACACGCGTTATGAAACCCAACATACGGTAGGCTTTATTAATAATCAAGCCTATGTGTTTATATTACCATCACTAGGTATTGTATGGAGCGTGATATTATAACAAATGGCTATAAAAGACCAATATTTCTTAATTAACTTAATAACGCAGTAATGAACTTATTCATCGTAATTAAGGACTGTCAAATGTAGCCACATCGACAATTAGCGAATAAAAGATTGATTGCTTGCAGTAATTAGCAACGGTTCGGTAGCGCCTCATTTTTAACTGTTGAAGTTTTGACGTCAGGTTTTATTTTTACCGCAAATTGATGGCGGCGTTGAAAAATTTGTTTGCAATTTCTTGCAGTCGTTTGGTTAAAAGTTTAGTAGTATTTTCTCAAAAACAAAAACGATTATTCCACAGTTTTTATCATCACAAGTATTTTATTATACAGGAATATAGGTCTAGTTGGTTTCAGCGTGTGAGCTCGCTGAGGTCGTAGGTTCGATCCCCAGTACACCAATGAACTTTCTATGTGCGCATTTAACATTCGCACGAACGGTAAAGCAAATAGTCGACGGCGTGTGTCAGGCACAGGAGGCTGATCACCTACTTGCCTATTAGATTGACAAATGATCAGGAAACCGATCTAAAGCCCAGAATTGTTGCGTTACATTTTATTTCTTTGTTTAACAATAAGTGTTGTTTGGCATTTTTTTGTTTCTGCTATTTTAAAACGGTACCGACTGTTTTTTACGCTGGCTTTTTCTCTCGGCCTATATTCTCTGTCTTCTTTGCCGATGAGTAGGGATTATTTTTTATTATATTTTGTATGTTCTATAGTAATTGAAGTCGGTCATTGCAAGCCTGGAGGGTAGATTAATAATCATCCATGCCTGTCCTCACTTAACACATATTATGATTTATATATACACACTTATAAAAAGAATTAAATGACTCAAAACATATAAGTTACATTTAACGGATGAATAGGACTGGCATACCTACCTACCTTTGTTTACCGTTACGTATGTATTTTTCATTTTTTTTTCTGATAGTATAATATTTTAATTAAAAAAGTCTTTTTTATTTAAAGAATTGAATTATTTAAAGAAAATAAATTACAACATTTTCTTTAATATTTATTAATGTATTGTTATTAAGCGTCAAATTAGACTAAAATACTTGCCGAAGATAATTGATATCGGCTGTTAAGTTTCGTTTGAAATTAATTCAATAACTGTTTAGGCGACTGTTGTTGTTCGAATTAAACCAGATTAAACAGGATACGAAATTCCACCCGTATCATTTCGACGTCCGTCGTTCCATAATTGAGCGTTTTCAAGACACCTTCAGCCGCGCACCACCACTATGTGAAACCAGCTACCAGTGAAGTTTTTCCGAACCCATTCGACTTCAGGTCCGTTAAAGCGATGTTTTGGGCATTCTAGCAATGTGAGTGTCAATCTTAATACCCGTTTTAATTTGTTCTATTAAAAAATATAGGTATTTCTTTTTATTTCGTAACCTAAAATCAACAAAATTATCATTTCAAATGGCAATTATATCGAAATAATCGATATAGGAATGTGATTAGATATCAAATCATCAACAAAATACACAAGCAATAATAAACTTAACGTACCAATTTGAACGTCCAAAATTGATTAAAATTATAAAATTAATTTTGAAGCATGTGATATTAGAGTAAAATCAATTTCAGTAGTACGTTCAGCATAATGCTACTAAAATTAATTTTATTTAGTGTTTTACCTTTTGTTTTAGCAGAAAAAGTAAGGTATGATAATTATGCCTTGTACAAACTATACCCAAGTACAGAGGACCATGTAGACTTTTTGAGAGATCTGTACCAAAAATCTGATGGATTGGATTTTTGGATACCGCCAGTACGAAAGGACGAATATGTTAGTGTCGTCGCTTCGGCTGAAAAACGTATGGAATTCGAGCACTCCCTGAAGAAGAGAAGTGTAAATTATGAAGTTATGCTACAGGACATACAACAGTAAGTTTTTTATTATATATTTTTTTAAATGCTGCTTGCATAAAAGATAATCTGCCAATACCAATACTATATTCTTTAAGATTGGACCATGTATGTAGACTACACACTAAATTATGATTATTAAGTAAAAAAATCTTATTTTTTTTTACTTTCCAATATTAAAGAGAAGAATTTGTTTTACGGAACGCGCTAATCTCCAGAGTTTTTGTAACTTCTATCACTCGGTTTGTCTTCATTCAGTATATATAAAAACTGTAGGTACTCATACTAAAAGTATTATATAATAATTTTAAAATTTACCTTCGCATCTTGCATAATCGTTGTGAGACATTTCAGCTGTTTGAATTTTAAGTGAAGACGTATAAAATAATATCAGGTTTTGTTTAATATAAATTCCGTTCTGTTTAGTAAATAACCTTACTCTTCGGCATTTTCCTTTAAAAACTAACGAGAGTATCCTGAGTACCTGTCTTACCGTCTAGACCCAGGGTGTACTACAATCTCAGCTTTAACTTGAGCTCGACAATAGCAAAATGCTTCAGTGACGTCCAACGTATCTTTTAATTTATATTTGACATCATCATGAAAATAAACATAAAACTAAACCACTGATATTATTGTTATTCTTAAAATTTAAAACACTGACGATAACTATTTATAAACAATAAATACGATAATGTTCTTGAAATTATTAAAAGTAAAGTGCTACGAAAATTATATTTCATTACAAGTTAATAAAATCAGATAAATCACTCAGAGTTTCGTTAAAAATTTCCAAGGTGTCATCACGATTTCAAAGAAAATTAACTTTTCCAACTGCAAAAATTGAACTAAAGATTAAAGTGATTATATCTGGCTAAAGTTAGTTGGACAATTTTAAAGTTTTATTACTTGTGACCTTACAATTTATGTAATTTAAAAGTTTTAATCGCTTGAGGAACTGGGGTTGGATGACCATCGACATAATGGATCAGTTTAAATCACAAAATATAAAGGCTTTTTGGCCTTAGGTATTGAATCTGCTTCCCTTATAAAAACGAATTGCCTTGCCTACCAAACCAAGTATAAGTAACTAAAGTCCCTTTTTAGGAAAGGAGAGATTAGACACTCTGCTGCTCATCTTCTTGCCTTCAGATCAGCTGAATCGTTTTCCTAGTTTGTTCCATTTTATTTTAGGGCGCTAGATGAACAAATCACATGGAGAAAAAAACGAGATGTAAGAAGCGAAATGTACTGGACAAATTACCAAACATTGGAAGATATTTATAACTGGTTTTACTATTTAGCTGAAACACATAGCAATATAGTGTCAATAATTCATGCGGGAACTTCATATGAAGGTAATAAAAAGTACAAGATTGTACTACTGACAACTTCTGTTAAGTCCTAATTCCAATAATTTTAAAATATCAACTTCGTTAAAAATACGTTGCCAACTTAAACGATCAATAGTTTAAACATATTTAACTGATTATTGATAAACTGAGTAACTTGAGAATAAAGACTTTCATGGAATAATAATTGGAGAACCTGATTAATCCTGTTTGACACTAAAATTTCAGGTAGGAACATCACGGGTGTCAAAATATCTAGGAGATCCGGTAGAAAGATATTTATGATAGAAGGAGGGCAGATTGGCGCGGATTGGCTCTCTCCAACCGTCGCTACATACCTGGTTGACCAGCTTGTTAAGGGTGAAGACCCCGAAGCGTTGGCAGCTTCGCAGGACTTCGAATGGCATATTTTCCCAATGGTGAACCCTGATGGCCACGAATACACCAATGATGCTGTGAGTAATATTAAGAACTTGTTTATTATAATACAGTATTTATAAATTTCTTAATCTACATATTAATAATAAAAATTATTAAAAATCATAATAATCGTTCATCGTTCTTTCGTTCTTTCGTTCGTCATCGTTTATTATAATTGTTTTTCTCAACCTTTCACTGCTTCTGATTGTGAGTTGAGCTAATTATAAAGTATAATATGTAAAGGGGTTTTTGAACTTGTATTTGCATAGTTATGTGTACAATTAATAAATTCTTCAGTGTACCTGAAACTCGCAATTAAACCCGAAGCTGATAATTTTTAAAGAACTTTCCTCATTATGGTTATACATGGGAACACTGAAAATGTTAAGAACTGGCCAGTTAGAAACATTGCTAATGAACACTTTTTTTGAATTACAATTTTACAACTCTTTGGTAACCTAATGTAGTATATTGTATTCATTTGTCAATTGTTTTTGTGAATTGGCGGCAAATCTAAAACTCTTGTTACACATGAAAATTAACCTAACGTGAGAAAATTTTGGCATTGACCCATTATATGATATTATGACTTTCGTTGTGGGCTTACTCAACAGCAAAGCTATGATAGGCTGCGATTAGCATTTCTTACTGAAGCCCCACCTCGTACCACTATTTACAATTGGTTCAACGAGTTTAAACGTGGACGTAGCAATCTCAATGATGATCCGCGTGAGGGACGTCCTTTAACATCGACTAATGAAGATAACATGATGCTGCGCGACGCATGATAGAGGAAGATAAGAGAACGACCTATCAGCAGATACGGGCAAGATACGACAATGTTTCAGCGCACTCCGCGAAACGGACTGTTGAATATTTGACTATGGCAGGTGTCGAGATAGTGAGTCTCCGCCCTACAGTCCTGACCTGGCACCCTGCGACTAACATTTATTCCCAAGAACCAAAGATAAAATTCGAGGTATTCCCTTTACGAGCCCTGAAGATGCGGTGAAAGCGTAGGAAATGCCATAGAAGAGCCCCTAAGGAAGAATGGGCCCACCGCTTTTCTCAGTGTTTCCACCGAATGCGACGATGTGTAGAGAGAAACGGAGATTACTTCGAAAAACATCAAAATTATTGGCAACTTTCTACATTAAGCTTTTTTTCATTTTCTAAACATTTTAAGTATTACCTGGGTAGAATATTTATATCTGTTATTTATAAAAAAATACATAGTTAAAGTATGATTACTAATGTGTTTTCATATACTCTTAACAGTTACACATCACATAAATAAGATAAAATAATATAAGGAAACTACAACAATGAATGCTAGAAGTATCTATAGTAATTTAATTTAACAAACAAATCCATAACTTATTGCCAGTCAGAGCACGCCAAACGTCTTTTAAAGGCGCCAACACTTGTCACTTGTAATCGACGCAGGCAGGCTATTTAATCAATCAATCAACATACGTTTATTCAGTTCAGATGCATCTTAGCGCATGCTTATGAATGTCAAAATCGTTTACAAAATTCGCGAAAGAGCAAGACTACGCCATCCGTTCGCCAAACCACGAAACTCAGCAGGTTTTGCCCTCCCTCTACATTACAATTATTTAAAGTAAAATTTCATAAATCACAACGTCATTAAAGTTACATAAGTAAAAAGAATAATATAACACATTTATAATAATTAACACATTCATCATTACACACATATTCACAATACTTCAAAGATAACAAAATAACTAGAACTATTGTCACGCCTTTTTGTATTCTAGGTTTAGGTTTGTATTTAGGTTAACTGTGTAGTAACATGTTTTTGAAGTGAAACTTCTTTATCGGCCTTGGAAAAAAAAAATACCGTCACATTTTTTGTTACGCGCCATATTTTTCTTGTCCCTACCACAGTTGATTCGAAGTCATTAATAACAAAAATATATAACAACGTTAACAATGAAAGTAATAATTCTATTATAATTAATGAAATTCTGTAATAATCTTAGTAGTAATAAGGTAAAGTGAAGTAATTGTATTCATGTATATGATAATAAAAGTCGTTTGTTGAACTTCATCTTATGTAACTTTATTTAAACAATTTCTGTAAAGTTGCATATAGTAGATCATTTTTCGAAAAATAAGGTCATAAATTTCACTTCTTACGTCTGTACACTAATACACGCACACATTTTATTTTAATATGTGTTTTGAATCTATTTAAAGGCAGTAGTTGCCCTCCCTCAAACGTTGTCATACTCTTGCAGTAATTTGGGCGAATTTTTTAAGTAGGCAATAATTAAACTAAACTGAATATTATGATTGAATAGATGTTACTCAGTACTTGCTGCTGTATTAAAGTACGTCAGAATCAATAGAGATCAAAGTAAAACATTCATTAATATTTCAGGTCCGGCTTTGGGCGAAGAATCGACGACCCACCGGCTCCGCAGTTGGTGTTGATCTTACAAAGAACTGGAACTCGCAGTGGGGAGGTGAATATTTTATGAAAATTTAACTTAATAAAGTCCAAATTATATTGTCTACTTTAAAACAATTCTAAAGATACTATTTTAGAGGATTTTGATGGGACATTAGTGTGCAGGCTACTTCAGCTGATTCCTTTTCAATTCAGGTGCTTAAACATGATAATAGGTCATTTTAGATTAAGTTGATTTGTACCCTTCTGAGTGTTAAGAAAAAAATATAAACGAAATACCTTGGTGATTTGTATGGTTGTGATTGGTCAATAGCCAATAGTCCAACTAAAGTCGCAATATATGTTGTTTGGCTGATCAAAGTCAACGTGTGCGTTTCGTTATTCGTTTTACACTGATCACGGGGTCTAATCTTTGAGAAAGTTGTCTGCACAGTTACTTTGTAAATAGCTAAAATAGGCAACATAGTGTGTTTTTGAATGCAACGGCGACTTTGATACTTAAACAAATACCTATTTGATATTTATAAAATATTTTTGCAATTTCATTCAAAAAAATATAATAATGAAAATACTATTAACTAACACAAATGTAACATTAGGTTAGTTTTCTTCTGTATATTAAAAAGTTTTAAATTAAATACATCAAATAAAATAAATCAGTTGTGCTTCAACATTTTTAGGTCTGGGCCTCAGATTTCTGTGTATTTTTCATCATCTAATTGGCAAATAGGTGATCAGCCACCTGTTCCTGACACACGCCGTCGACTTTGACATTGTGTTAGTGGAGGTTTATGTGTGTGCATTACAAATAAATTTCTAAACTCTAAAGGTGATCTTAAATATCTTCGTTTCAGTAAGTGGCGGCAGTTTCAGACCAGGAGACCAAACTTATGTGGGTCTGGGACCATTTTCCGAACCGGAGACTAGAGCGATGTCTAGGTACATTGAAGGGATATCTCAAAATCTTATAGCTTTGTTATCGTTTCGAGGTTTTGGACAAAGATTCGTAATTCCAGCTTATCCTGTGTCACATCACGAAATAATGGTACGAAACGATCTTTGTATGTATAAATATTACGTCAATAAATAATTAAAAGTTTACAGTAAGGATTTTTTTGTTAAAATATTTGTGCATGTTCAATGAAGCTTAACACCTTCAGGATTAGCATATTTTGAAAATGTATATTCAAAGTCCTGTCACCGCCCAATGACAGACATTTCTGGACATCACCATTCAACATAAGTTACGAAATTATTTGAAATGCCGTAAATTAAACCAAAGATTATAAACACTAAACTAAGAAGATGTTAGCATTTATTATGTTAGGTTCGTCTTATCCGGTACACTCTTGACAGAGCGGTCGTGATCGCTATTTAGTAGTGGTAATCAAAGGAGCAGATGTGATGCGCTTCATGACGTTTCGCAATCGTTGCCTATTAGTGGTCATCCTGCTACACTCATTGAGTGTACCTCCTACGGCAGAGGAGGTTATTGTTACGAGTTACCTATGTTAGGTTATTGAACTTTATGTTGACAGATAAAAATTGGAAGACGAGCGATGGGAGCTCTAGCTGTTCGGTACAACACACAATACAGAGTTGGCACATCTAGAGATGTATTTGGTAATTTTTTAAATTGTTTTACTTTTTTTTTCATTTGTATACTCTTTATACGCCCATATAATTAGTTGTGTTCAATCAATTTATGACAAGCGGCTGGATGGGTTGTCGTCGATCCCTTGGAAGATGGCAAAGGCTTTGGTATGGAATGCTACTTGTGTGGATACGTTTACTCCGTCTTACCTCCCTCGGACAAGCAAAAATGCTGGGTCAGCAAATAATAAATGGCTCAGATATGAGAGTTTTTCCTTCTACAACTTCGTTTTTGATACCTTTGGAGTAGACACTCTTGGACCTTGGTTTGATTATTAGGTTCAAGTGCACAGGTGCGCTATTTAGATTTAGGACAAAGTTAGCTGGTAGATAGTACCAGGGACCCCCAGAGCTGGTGGTTTCCTCGCTCAACGAATAAGTATCGCAATACATTGAGGAAATGCTGCCAGAAATAAAGGTACACTGCCACGGGGACCAAACATTTTAAATTTGTTTTATTTTCGTTTAATTACTTTTTATTATTACTAGGTCAAAACAATTGTAAACACTGTATGTTTAATTGTTATCTTAGGTTTTATTTAAATAAATATTATTCTGATATGTGTCTTTCATCAACAGATGGCGCCACTGGCGTAATCGGCGATTGGGTTAAATTCCGCTTTAACCCACCAATTGTAGCGACGTATGCACTACGTGACACTGGTGCTTGGGGTTATCTTCTACCAGTTGGACAGGTGCAGCCAACTTGTGAAGAGACCTTTGACTCTGTTATGTCTGTTATTCGAGAAGCGAAGTTAGCTAACGTTTTGTAGAATAAAGATAACATAATATGTTAATAAGGTATTTCATTTAAAGTTGATTCTGGTAATAAGAATACACCTTACCTTCTTACCGCATGAGACGAAGTAATGTGTCATGATGAAGCACAACACAAGCTAGAAACCCAACGGGAGTACAGCTCGTTCTTTGGTAAAATTTTTCGGGGAATTATTAGAAAGCCTAGTGTTCTGCAAGAACTCAGAGTTTGCTTATACCAAATGGCTATTTGAGACGGCAGAAACGAAGGCTACAGCAGTACCTAGGGACAGAATAAATTTGTGACAGGCCCTCTTAACAAAGGCGTTGCGAGTTCTTAATACCGTCTCCGAAACAATTGATTTCTATGTTTTCAGAGGGAATTCGCAAAAACGAAGTTAAATACAGTATGTTACGGTAATTAAGTTACACAACTATCACATTGGCTATATGGTGACAGGGAAGTTGGTATAAGTAAAAAAAACATAAATCTTTTAAGATACAGAACACAGAAGAAGTTACTGACTATATAATATAATGAACTTGGTTTGGACTAGTGGTAACATTAACTATTATCAACGTTGATGTCATTTAAACCTGGGCGAAGTAGATTTTTATTACTATGTCCGAAAGTAAGACTTAAATAAGGATTACACAGTAAGGAAATATTAGATGCAAATTTGTCTTGTGCCCAAAATTGCTACTAATCAAAGAGATCAATGAGACTAATTCAAAGAGGTTCACGTACTTGTATGTTAAATTTATTAAGTAAAATTAGTAAAGACACAAACTTTCTGAAAGTAAGTTTCTTGTTTCAGAATTAAATAAGTTTTCTACTATAAAATAAAAATAAATAAATAATAATAATAAATAAAATTGAATGTACAGTTATTTCTCCTATAACGCGGAACAAATCTACCAAACGCAGTGTTGGAGTAATCTCGCATTCGGCGCTAGTAAGTTACAAAAAACGCGTAATGTACAATGTTTCTCGTTTAACTTTCTTAGCTAAAAGGAATTTAAATCAAAGAAAATTTTTGATCCAATTATGTACGAATAAATCATAATAAAGGTCTCAGTACAGAAATATAACGTGTGCAAGGGACTGAAATCGCATAATATGTGAATGCGTTATAAGAGTATCATGTTATAGTGATTTACTTTACTTGTGAAGTACATACTAGAAGCAATACAAAACTAGAATTTTTCTTTAACATACTAAAGACATAGTAAAATAAAATGTATTTTAGTTTTATCTTCCTTAACTCATATCTAGATTACTACGCCGTGTATTATATAGATAAGAACCGGTATTAATTTCATTAGTTTTATCTTAAACTTACTCAATTTACAATAAGATTGTTAATACCGATAAACAGTTACACTAAAGTTTTTATCAATAACATTCAGTTTGTTCATGCCATTACTAATATCAATATGATCAGGAATATTGTGTATTTTCTGACATTTACTTTAATAAGTGCTAAATTCAAGTTTGATAACTATACATTGTATAAAATATTACCTGAAAATGCAAACGATATTCATGTACTTCGTAATATACAAGAAAATGATCGAAGATATGATTTCTGGACAAATCCGGCTCCCATTTTAGACTTTGTGAATGTTATGTCTAGTCCAGAACATAAGAATGATCTGGAGGTAATTCTTAATAATAATGGAATTAAATTTACTGTATCTATGAATAACGTTCAAGAGTAAGTAATATTTTTAATTCTTAGTGATAAAGATTAAATTGTGTGAAAAATCCTTCCAGAAAAGAGCGTACGAATTCTTAAAAAGCCGGCAACGCACTCGCGAGCCCTCTGGCACTGAGTGTCCATGGGCGGCGGTATCACTTAACATCAGGCGAGCCTTCTGCACGTTTGCCCTCTGTTCTATAAAAAAACAAGGTCCAAAAAGATTAAAAATAATAATAAAATAATGTGCTAAAAGATTAAATCCAGAGATTCCCAGTTTGTTTCCTGGCATAACCATAATATCAGGTCTGTCTGCAGGCTGATCGTCAACTAGAATAATCAATCAAAAACAAGCTGCCGAAGTAAGTCTATTCTATGATTACTGAGAGGGTTAGGGGCTTCGAAAAGTAACCATACCAAGTAAGATATATAACTTTGATATTAAATAATGAAGAACAAATTATTACAGAGCTATTAGTAAGGAGAATCTAGGAATGTATACCAGCAGAAATCTAAGGTCAATGAGATGGGATAGTTACTATACCCTGGATCAAATCAATAATTGGTTAGACGATTTAGTTGCAAGATATTCTGACGTAGCTACAATCATAGTTGGAGGTGAAACCTACGAGCGCAGACAAATAAGAGGAGTCAAAATATCTCACGGAAGTGGAAAGCGAGCGATTTTCATTGAAAGCGGTATACATGCAAGAGAATGGATCACAATAGCAACAACGAACTATATTGTTGATCGGTTACTAAGAAGTAATAATGAAGATATTAAAGCGATTGCTAGAGAATTTGACTGGTACATCTTCCCCGTAACGAATCCAGACGGTTATGTCTGGAGTCACAATGAGGTTAAAAATGTTTTAAACCATTTCAATATTTAACTTAAAAGCTTTTTACAAACCAACGATTTTTTTTTAGTTCAGGATGTGGCGAAAAAACAGAAGACCAGTTGGTTCTGAATTTGGTGTCGATTTAAACAGAAACTGGAATAGCAATTGGTTTTGTAAGATTATTAATATTAATAAACTCATATGTATTAATTATACAACTAAAGCGTTTATACATCCACATCTTATTGACATACATTAAAAAAATATATTGATTAAAATTTTACTGCTCCTCCAACTTTTTCCCCCGTATTTTATTTCATTAAAACTAACATGTATCTATTACTCATCTTACATTATTCATCAAGTAATTTATGGATTTTATAATTATATTTATATTTATTATATTGACTTGAGATGATATAGATATTACTATTAAAAAGTCATCAGGTTTTTAAATTCAATCGTGATATTCTGTCGTTGCAGTACACGGATCCAGTATCGATCCATCAACAGACATATATGCCGGCAATGGTCCATTTTCTGAGGTGGAAACAAGAACTTTATCAGAATATATACGATCTCTTAGTGGACAGATTGATTTGTATCTATCAATGCATTCTTACAGTCAGCTATTACTGTTACCATTCGGAAACTCTACGCAGGGTTATGCAAATTATAATGATGCCGTACGTAAATATTATGTTTTTCAAAATAGAATATTCAGCGTTATAAATAGTGTCAAAGTGTAACTTTTCAGTTCATCGCGTCCTTTCCACGACCTTGATTTTAGAACTGGCTGTAGATGTAAACTTATATTCATATTTTTTAAAGCTAATGAGTGTACATAAATACCTAAATGAATCAATATATTTTGAGTTGGTATTTGACAGATGTCTATCTTAGTTTAACTAGCCAATATTAAATTATCAAAATATACGTTAATAATACTTTTTTTGTTCTATTTTCTTTCAGATGAACATAGGAAGAAGAGCTATGGGGGCCTTGTCAGTCAGATATGGAACTCAGTACGTAACAGGAAACATCGCTGAGGCCATATGTACGTAAAAGTTATGTAACACGTGACCCGATCACAGTCATGAAGGATATAGATAATATCAAAGAAAAATGATTGTTAAAGAACTTTATTTCTCATTACACAAACTGTATTCTATTTACATGGGAAAAATCAGCCGTCCCAATTTTAGTCTACTCCGCTCATTCTGATATGTTTATTTAATGCCCTTTTGAATTGGTTAAAGGCGCTAATACTACGAATGTTAGACAGTAATTGATTAAATAACTGCACACGCTCATACTTAATAGACTTCTTCAAATAATTTGTACGCGGCATCGGCAAGATAAGCAAACTCGCTCGACGAGTATTGCGTGTAGTGGTGTTTTTAATTTTTTTTAATTAAGATAAAGGTTCTATAATCATATAGTTGCTTAATCGCCATAATTTTGGTTTTTGTAGCAATAAATACATTAAAAGCTGGTGCTCCACAATTTTAATGGAAAAATTAAACTTGCAAGTTACCTCGAAATAATCTATATATATGTGGTATTATGTATAATGCTCATTGCATCTTAATCTTGTATTAGACTTTGTCATCAATTGTCAGCGAATTTAAATTTGTTCATGATATACAAATGTCATGAACAAATTTTGTTTGAAAATGAAGAAAACTGTTTGTTTTTAATTTAAACAACAACTATTTCGTAACAATTTACGAATGTAATAGTAATTTTCACTAATGCTTGTAGTAATATTAAATAGAATTTGTTTTAGATCTTGCAACGGGTGGAAGCATCGACTGGGTCAAAGAAGCTCTGAACATTCCTCTTGTTTATTGCTATGAGTTCCGTGACAGAGGACAATATGGCTTCCTCCTCCCAGCTAACCAAATTATTCCCAACAGCGAAGAAGTATTGGACTCAATAGTAGACCTTATTTTTCAAGCTAAGCGATTTGGGTACATGAACAGTGCATCCAATAATGTCAAAATTTCAACCTTAAGTGTGATTAGTATGTTTGCAATACTTTTGTATACGTACTAAATATATAATATTACCTAAATTTAGAGCTGTTGTCATACTTATGATCTATATTAACTACTAGCTGTATCCGCAAACTTTGTGTTGCCTTATTATATTTTTTTCACTCAGAATACCTTTTTAGTAACAAATCAACGTATGGAACATTAAAACCTTAGTACTTTATAAAAAATTGTTTTTTAATATTTTCTATTAAATTCTCGATGATTAGTTTTAAAAAAATCTCGATTTTGTTCAGCTGTCTTCGTGTTTTACGCTTAGCAACATATTTTGCGATTCATTTTCATTTAAATCTGCATATAGATAAAAGGAATTTGCTATTTTGCAGCGTTCAGTTATTTAATTTATCTTGGAAAGAACTAAATCTTATGTTAAAGTGATTCACATAAAATTGTATAACTAAATGGGTTAAAATGGAATCTTGGCAATTATGATTTATTTTGAGATTAAACGAACACAAAATAAAATTAATATTTACAATATTATGAAAGAAATAGAAAAATTATTTGTAACATGAAATATAGCACTTTTGAAAATATAACCAATCAAATAAGTAATCTAAAAGAACTGTGAAGATTAAAAGTATAATAAAATTGTACATAAAATAAATATTTTGTATTTTTATCGTGAAGTCAAATCCGATACGATTTTGATACAAAGAAGCCAAAAAGCGCTTATATTCGACTTGGAATATGAGCGAGCTTTCTATCCTTTAGTAAGTAGTAATAAGTTTCTATCAAAGAAAATATTTCCGTTTAGAAGCGCAAAGGTTAATTAATATAAAAAAAATACACAAAAGAAGTTAGATAAATTAAGAAAAAATATTAGGGAAATCAAGTAATATTTATTTTACCGACTTCATTATTTAATGTAACTAATAAATACTATAAAAGATTATACTATCCTGTTATTATGCATCCAGTTTTGTTATTCTATCCCGTCTGTCTAATTCAGACTAATTTTATTCTGTTACTATTTATTATTATTAATTTATTTGTTCAGATAAAATAATCCATCATTATGTTAGTATAAACTTACAGACTAGTGTTAGTATATTATTGAAGAAGTCTATGCATACACCAGTCGATCTGTACCGACAAGTGTACGCACAAAATGCCTCATGATAGACGAAGACAGGTCATCTGCCATAGTCTTCAAGATGCTGTTCTGCCCGCCCGTATCCGGCTCAACAGAGATTCTGTTTTAATTCTAATAACAGAACTCATGTTCCATTTTAAATCTTAATAATATTATTTCGCAATAATCTATAATTAAAAACAAGTGGGTCTTTGATCTCTTTAGAGTTCTGGTCCGTGGAATGCATGGGCAAAGGCACATTAAAAATAAGACGCAGAACATAAGTTGACACCTTACTACGAGTAACAACTTTAAGTATTGCATTATGACGAGGAGACGACCATTAACCAAAATCTTATCTACAGATAGGATTCAATTCACATTATTACTATAATTCGTCTATAGTCTGTAAAAACACTAGCTTTTTTTAGCGCATATTTGTGAATATAGTTATCATTAAGTGTCAGAAAAGTTAATAACAAAATGACAAAATTACATGATTCATGAGTTATTACTAAGTCTGGAACGAACCATATATTATGATAATATAGATTATATATATTTATTATGATAAAGAGATGTTTGTTTTACGTTGGATTACAATGTTTTAGGTATTGTCATTTACGATTTAAAATTTAATACTAAATTTACTTGTATCGTAAAATATATATAATGTATCAGCATGGTAGATGACTAGTCTCCAATCCATTCCGTCATAACGAGCAATAGTAATATCAATCTTAACTCAAAATAACTTTATACGTATAACTCACCAAGTACACTTATGAAAGTCGTCAGAAAAGATGTTAAATTGATTTTAAATTTATTTACTACCAGTTCGCAGTCAAGGGCGCAGTCAAGGGCGCAGAGCGGGCAAGAACTGGCAAGAAACTCTCTGCCACTATTTTAATCGCTAAGATTTGAGTCATAAAATTGTTGAACTGGAGCAAATCAATCCCAATAATATTTATAATTAATATTATTTATCTTCTGGAACATGGTTGGCCTTTGACAGACTACTCACAACTTTAGGCTTTCGTTTAGTTCAATCGCGACCCATGCAGCGATGACCAAGATGTACAAAATTTATGCATTATTTCTCTTCTATTAACTATTAAATTATTTGAAGTTCCTTTTCGTACAAATAGCTCATCCAACAAGCGCGTATTTTTAATAATTTGCCAAACTCTTAAGCCGAGATTCAGGAAGAGACTAACCGCGCACTATGACTTACTTCCATATGTCAAAATCCACCACACATAGCGTCTCAGTCTTCAGATACGCTCGAAATCAAAGTTAGGCTAGGTCTTCGCCAAAGTTAACACCAACTGATGGAAAACTGCGACATAAGTGAGAATCAGCGCGAATCTGGCGCCACTAAATGCATAATTAATTATGAGTGATGTAAGTTTAATACATTACAAAAAATTAAAATATTTTATTAGGCTAAATTAATTTGCATGTTTATAAGATTTAAATTAAAATGTTATTAAAAGCGACTTTTAAAATTTAAATGTTGTAAGAGTTGATCAGAAGTTCTAACCTATCAAATTGACAATTCTTGCAGTTTCAGATGACAGTATAATATTGTCCTATAATATAATATTGAAAATGATGTTTTTGTAATGTATACTTTACAAAACAATACAAGCGAGGCCTAGCAATATTTGACAACAACTATTCTAAAAACGATTAAGTGTATCTGTGGCCAGAATATGATAAATGCCATTTCATCACTCTACAGGTCAAGCAAATCATGAAGGCACTATTAAAATATAAAACACTCGATGTATTAATAAGTCATACTAAGCAAAAATGTACTTATCATTGTCTGTTCTACGACCACAGATATATATGCCGTCCACAGTTCAGGCATAGCACTCGCCAAAGTAGCCAGAGCTTTGATGTCAAAGTCCTGCGGGCCAACGCAGCGAAGCTCTTTGCGTATTCATTTTGTATTTCCCATTAAATCATGCCGAATATAATTCAAAATACCAGAAGAAATATTGATTTATCAGTGCTTGATTGTGAACAAAGAACAATATTAAATGCCAATTTAATTCAATTTGCAAACATTCGTCAACGATTTCGATGACAGGTATGTAAAACGGGGTTGTTCATTTTTACCAATGTTATAAAATCACCACGAATGCCACGAGATATACGGTGATTTGTTGAACAAGTTGCAAGTTGAATGTAATTTGTGCAAACAAAAACATTATCTTCATGAAACACTAGACACATTTCAATAAAAAACGCTTTATTTTTGTTTGTTTATTATAGCACGATTAATTCTCAGACAAGGTGAAAAGGCTGGCCCGTGATCATAAATTTCCTCACCAAGAAAAAACACTCCCGAGGATAAAAAAGATATCAGATGATTTTGCATTGGCCGAAATATACATGTATGTCGTCGAGAAAGAGGCGCTGACTTGTAGGAAACTTAGCAGAATTGAAACATAATACAAATTCTCGTGGAGGTCGAAGAAGAAAGAGGTTTTTCGGTGTCAAAAGGAAATCGCTTATGATAAGACATAATATTATACCCTGGAGATACAGGTACTTAAACATAGAATTCCAGATCATTGGATTCAGATGAATTAGATAACCATATTAATCACAGTTATTACAAAAATTAATAAATTCAAATTGCAGTTTTTATTCTAGTATACACTTTGATAATCAAATAATGATACAAATTTACTTATATTTGTTACAAGGACTTTGAAACGTAAAATGTCATTAATTCAATAAATTAGTTAATTTTTTGGGACGAAATAGACGAAAATAAATACGGCAACTTTAAGTCCATAACCAACAAAACGGCTAAAGGAAAATTAATATGAACTTAGCTCTGCCTTCGACCGCCTTTACATTGACGTCTCAGAATATCAGCCTTAGTAAATGTATTTAATCACCTACCAAGAAGTTACAGGTCACTGAACCTATAAGTGCTTTCAAAGGCTAGGTTATTGGATTTTTTTAATAATAATAATATAGACAGTTTAATATCCAATCATGACAGAAAAGATAATATGCAGCTTAGATTTTATACATTATTTAATTTTATTTATTTATTTTTCTTTTATTTATCTTGTTTTATATATCCTATATCGTAGATAAATTCAGAACCGTCGATCGGAACTCCTTCGCAGGTAACGGGCTCCTCCAGCTTTTTCCAACTGACTTTGTCCATGGCTTTCTTTCTCTTCTGTCCATGGATTCTTAAAGGCCTAATATTATTTATTCATTTTTATTTATTAACACTTCGTTGCACATAATATAAAAAGTTTACATAATCAAGTCCATCCAGGCAACCACTGGATAAGAGGAAAAAAAAGTATCAAATTTTATCTAATATTAAATTTTAGGCAAGAAGGGCAAAATACATATTACACATAGTTATTAAGACTAAACTAAACAAGAACAAAAAAACAAAGTAAACTAAAAAAGGGTACATTAAAAACAAAAAGTAAAAAGTGCACATGAATCACGATAATTTAAGATTTTTTTTGTTTATGAAAGAGTTTATATTCGACACCGCAGCCTGGACATTGCGGAAGGCTTTTAAAAGTACCTTAAAACGCCCTGTTGTGGAACGGACGTCAAGTTGATACGAGTGAAATTTCCAATTCTGCCTCGATGACCGATGATAAACTACTAAAAGTTAAAACTAAAATTTCATGTGTATTCCGAACTACTCTGAACACTCTCCATGATAATTGCGGTAGAAGAAGCAGAGATACCCCATATCTCTGCGAATCGCCAAGGGATCAAGTCGCTCGAAAAGTGTCTGGTCATTTGTTGAACACGGTCAAGTGGAAGGAGATGGTACTGGGAAGCTAAATCATTGGCTTAATTACTTATAACAATTATGTTCTGACAAATTTTAATATCTATCCTATTGATTTATTGACAGTTATTGCTTTTAGAAAATACATTATCATTATATTTTTATTATTATTGACATAAGAATCAACAACTTAGATATTCCATACAAAACATAAACACCGACAATCATTATAAATCGTTAGCACAGTGAATCATTATGTTAGTTTGTTGATTTATTTTTATTTGCTCAGCACCACAGAGTAACACAAATCAGTTGTGAATATCTCTATATATATATAAAATTCTCGTGTCACAATGTTCGTTCCCATACTCCTCCAAAACGGCTGGCCCGATACTTATGAATTTTTATGCATATTCAGTATGTCTGAGAATCGGCTACTATCTATCTTTCAAGCCCCTAAGCCATGTTTGTATGCTGTATCTTTATACATACAACCCTTAATTGTCACCCCTCTACGATCAACGCCTATGTTTACTATAGAAGGTAGGTTATTTTTATTGAACTATAAATGTTTCCTGGAAATAATATACATGGCAAATCAACGTTTGCCGGGCCAGCTAGTTAGATACAAATACAAGTATCCAGTTTAATATCACTGAATTCCATATTTTATCGTACCTAAAGAATCACACACAATTGAAGAAAATTATAATAATTAATATATTATTGACGCAAAGGATTTCGCAATATCGGTTAACTGGACTTTTCTCTCTGGAACAGAAGTTCCCGAAATAAATCTGAATGGGACTTTATTATCCACAGATAATATACTATTAAACCACACCATAAACAACCTGTCACCTTAAATCAGTTTAAAGAAGTACTAAAGTTGTTTCTTTTTGAAACAAAATAATGAACGAATTGGATGACGTAAAAAAATGACGATAGTCATTTGTCGGAGTCTTGGGCGTACTTCTAAATGTTTCACAATCCTGTCTTGAGCTGTCTACAATATTAAACGGCGCAGATATTACTCCTTGATAGAATGCGTGAACTATATAAGAACAAAAGTGAAGTCGAACTGAAGACCAACAAAATTATAATTTTAATGTAAATTGAAGTAGTTAGTTTACGGTATTATTTAATTTCCCCACTAACTGTTAGTTAACTGTGTCTAAATTAACAGTATGCAGGTGGGGTTTTATGTGTTTAACTACCTGAGTAATGGCCAGGAAACTTATGATGCAGTGGCTAGGATGAAATTTATATAGGACCATTATTAATATCCTAAGAGCATTTTCACTTAAATATTTTATGTGGAAAATCATTTTCTCAATACTTCAATAGTAATTGTAGGTATTTATAGAATTAATGATACTAAAATAAATCAATGGCGCTACAACCTTTTTAGGCCTTAGATTATGTATCTGTTCAATGATCATTTGTTAATTTAATAGGCAAGTAGGTGATCAGCCTTCTGAGCCTGACGCACGCCGTCGACTTTTTGGGTCTAAGACAAGCCGGTTTCCTCACGATGTTTTCCTTCACCGTTCGAGCTAATTTTAAATGGGCACATAGAAAGAAAATCCATTGGTGCACAGCCGGGGATCCATCCTACAACATCAGGGGTGAGAGTCGCATGCTGAGGCCACTAGGCCAACACTGCTCTGAGAGAAGAATTTTTCTGTCAAAATTTGCAGATTCTTTCGAACCGGATTACCCTTTTTTCACACGCCGTCAATATATGGGTGTAAGATGTCCTTATTTTTTTTTTAATTTACTCAATTAAAAGAAATTTCATTTGTGCACAGCCAGGATACGGACCCATGTGCAGACAACGAATTCCCTTCTATTTCAGGTATACAATGCGCATAGGCGATGAGCACTGGAAGAAACTAATCAAACACAAGGCAAAAGACGTGGCCGTTCGTCAACCAGATGGACCAATCAAGTGAAAGACTCATCGTCTTCAATACTATATATAAAAGAAGAAGATATAAAAGAAGTGCTGAACCGGTGGAAACAGATTGCACAACCAGTTGGGTTATCCTAACGGCTAACACCACTCAGGAGTACGGAAGATAGAGATCCTAGCAGCTAATTTCTTTGATTTTTGTTTACGGTCAAAACTCAATGGCTAACGCATTAACAGAATGAAACAATAAAAAAATATTGAATAATGTTATATACTTACTAAAGGACCTGAAAAACATTATGTACACACCATGCTTTACAATAATATATTTTTTTTTCCTTTTCGAATCCACTTGAACACATCAAAATGGTAGGAGTGTAATTAAAGACATACGCACAGAAGATTTACTACAAATATTTAAAATTGGAATGGGAAAGAAAACGTGATAAGATTTAGATAATTAATTATTAATAATAATGTTGACTTAACAAAATGACTTCATTAAGTCTAAAGTATAAAAGTCTTCTTTAATTCAAGCCCTTGTTATATCGTCTAAGACACTTTTGTTCACAGTATTCTTTAATATTAAGAAATTTGAGTCTAATTTGCACAACACTTATTCTGAGATTCTAGGATTTGATGGACTTTAAACATTTGATAAACTAATGTCATCACTTGCTTTGTATAATTTATAACAATTAAAAAACTTGTGTTGTAACAATTTAACATTAAGAACTTTCGTTATTCGTTATTGTTATAACAAGCTACAAGGATGCTACGAACGGAGAATGTATCAAATAGCCACTCCCTTATTGCGTCTTTATCGTTCTTTGTAACATTGTTTAGCTCATCAGCTCTTCCAAAACACAAACGCCACTATGAATAAAAAATATATTGCGCAACACTTAGGTCAAAATTCCTTCATTCCAGATTCCAGGTACAAACAAATAAGAATACAAAACTTAAAAAACAATCACCTCTAACAGCCAAACTATTCAGAAATATTAGTAGAGACACAATAATGAATATCTGAATTGAACTTTTATATTAGTATTAAGACCATACATTTTGACAACAATCATAAATAACTAAACTGTTTTTATTATTATGACATTATGATAATTCACATATTTGCATGCCTATTTTTATGGCTGATTGCTGATTGATTTTTCATAATTATTAAATCTTAATGTATCACTTTCATAGACAATTTCTTTATTTATTTAGACTTTTTGGATATAAATAAAAAGTAAACGCGTGAGGTAGAAGGTAGAACTATCTCCGCATCGATCAATTACATTCGAAATAAGAGCATTTCTTATCAATAATGGATCAATCACTATACTACCGATGGTGTGAGATGGCTTTAATGCGCTGAAATTCCTTAAACGAATATAATATGTTCTGTAACCACTTTACGATCATACAGAATGATACTAAGAAGAAATATTTAACAACATCTAAATAGTTTAAACGTATTTTTTTAGTTTTTTTCCTCAGTCTAGCTATAGTGATTCCAAACCCGACCTCTTTGTGTTAGATTTAGATCAATTTAGATGTTGATGTCTGCTTACCGAACAGGTCAAGCCCAAGAGAAATGACCCCAGTCGCTTATGACTTCAGATTTACAATATTACGCGTTTTTCTAATGATATTATATCTAGCAATGGCTCCTCTTCCGCTAGCCATGTGGCCAAAATGCCTCTCTCATCATTTACTTTCATTGCCCACGACGCGACGCTATAAATTTGCCCATCATGTTAGTCAATACATACTGCCGTACAATGCTTATATGGTCGTCTCCTACCAACCTTTCCTTACACCATTCTGTCATATTACTGGACCATTGCCACCTTACTACCTCTTATAACTAGCCCAATCCTCTTCGATTTCATCTATAACTATCCTTACATCTATGCTATTAAGAATAGTCATTTCTTACTGTCTTTGACTCTTGTACAGTGTCTAAGGTCCTGATTTCTCCATCTATTCTGACCGTGCCCCTTTCGATTGCATTTATCATTTTTAAATAAGAAATGCCAAGATCAGGTGAGCGAGTTGCAACGGCTCTATAAACATTTTCACACTATTCAATCAATCGATTGGAATCACCCACCTCTCGTTACATTCACTAAATATCAATCTGTAATTGCTTTTTCGAATTTAATTTAATGTTATAAAGTGTGAAAGCTTTATAAGCTAAGCTTACTTTTTATTACAAGTACCTTATAAATCGCTAGACGCCTAGTTTAAGGTTGTGTTATTGAAGTTTTTCTTTTTATAAGAGTATTTCCTCCTTTGATTCTGTTCCCTTTGGAGTTTACACTTTTGTGCTGTTGGGTTCAAATGGAGCGCCGCTAATAGAAGATTTAAGTTGACTGGTAGATAGTACTGGTGACCAGAGCTGGTGCTTTGAAAATAAGACTGATAATTATATTTCGACTTATACTATTCGTCGTTTGCATTAAATAGGCTCCAAAACTACAAGATTTAAAAACCAGTAGAATCCTTTTTTTGCGCTCGTTTTAATTTGATACAGCGCTAAAATATAATGCGTTAAAATATTTAAGTGTAGTGTTATTCACATATACCTCCTATGAATGTGTGACGATTTTTGTTGTTTTATTAATTTTAAAGTTTTCTCATCTTTTGAGCCTACACAGAACTCCAGCAGATACGGTCACTTCTACAATATACTCCTGTTTGCTTTCTAACATAAATATCTTTTTATTAAGCGACGTAACTAATTTGTTACCGAATGCATAAGGCAATAGCTAACTCTGACAGTTAGTTTAACTATCCAATATAAATTTAGTTTCCAAAACGATAGTTGTTTAATTTTCCGTACAATTACTCTGGAGTATGGATCTTGAAACTATTTTATTTCAAGACAATGTTAATAAGTAGAACGTTATATCAAAGTTCAGTGTAAAAATGTTACAAAAGCAGCTGTTACATGAGCTGGAACATTCTTTATTCTCTGTGGAATTGTTCGCGGCTCTGCATTTACCTGTGTGACTTAGATCTACAATAGCTTGGAGAAGGATATATATTTAACCGAAACGACATTTCTAAATAGTGCGAGAATTTTTCAATTATTATTAATAATATGAGACGTCGGTAATAAACCGTAAAAACTGTTTATACCGACTTTATACAATACTAATAAAGTATCCAATATTATTTTGTAAAATATACTTTTTAGTACAATTTCGTGTATATTATACTATTATTAAAAAGTAGGTTTATGAAACTGTTCAAATTCCCAGTTACCACTGGGAACTACTTTGTTCTGCTATCGAGTTTTTCAAATTGATACCACATAAAATCGACACCCTGTAGCTACCAAAGCGTCCAAGTATTTCATATTTGTAGTTTCTATTATCAACGGCCATCTCAAAATTCATACGAGATTCAACGACGTACTCACTATAAAAGAGTTCTAACGGAAGCTATAGACCGAACGAAGTGGAGAGATGACACAAGTAAGGCATTAGGGAACCCTATGCGATGTGATGCGACCTTCACCAATGAAGAATGCGACTAAAAGTTTTCGTCAGTAAGCTAATATGAACACAATGAAAACATTTTGTCATTAATTTTATACAAAGAAGTATTTTTTTATACAAAACTGAAGAACTCTAGAATATTAAGCTATTTAATGATCCATATTCTGAATTCTTTCGAGAACAGAATTCAATCGAATCGAATTAATTAATAGAAAGTAAACCTCATCCAATTGTATACGCTTCGGTGTTTTCGTATTCAATTTGACTACAAGTAATTCGTTCTACAAATGTGATTATAATTGAGGTTATCATTGTTTGTTTACCCAAAATAGGCCTTTGTCGAATAAATGTTTTTAAATTGCAGTGTGTTTAATAGAAATGATACAGTATTAGTTGTAATCAATCATGGATGATTTAGTTAAATAATTCTCGTAACTATGATCAATTTTATGTTGATGCTCTGAACTCGCTAAGGAAGTTATTCCGACTAAGGATGAATAGAACTTCTCCACCTCAACGACAACCCCCAGGCCATGCAGTGGTGTGACTGGTCTAAAATCCTCCCTATAGTCTACATATAGTCTTAATTAGTATTAAATTAGTACTCGTGATGAGATTCTAAAACAAACGACGTAATATGAAACATGTCACTTCTCAACGCGTTTTGGACTTGATGTTGATCTAAAACAGTACCGCCGCCGTTTCGTCTATGACTGTTGATTAAATATTAAATCTAAAAGGGTTAAGGGTTACCCTTTCTGTTAAGAGAAAGTTAAGTTAAATAACGATCAAATATTTATTGGAATGTTTTTTTCTTTGTTTTATAATGTAAGCCTTTGATATAAATAAAGTAAATCAGTGATGGTAACCTTTTTCGGTTTAGACCTCATATTTATGTATCTATTTCATGATTATTTGTCAATCTAATAGGCATGTAGGTGAGCAGCCTCCTGTGCCTGACAAAGCCGGTTTCCTTACAATTTCTTCTTTCACTATTCGAGCGCTCTATCGGTGCACGACCGGAGATCAAATCTACGGCCTCAGAGAGTAACGCTGAAAAGACTAGGTCAAAACTGCTCAAAAAAATATCTTTGATTTATAATTAAATATTCACAGTGCTATAATGTAAGCCTTTAAATTACACTTTTGCTTCAAACAGTTTAAATAAAAAACTACTAATGTCAATGCTCTCACGCATTTTTCACATTAATGTCGATTTCAATTTAACTATGGGAATATGATAATAGCCTATAATTTGTCAAGTATTGTTATGCTTGGAAAACAACGTAATGAAAATGTTTGTTTCAATTTATATGCCTCGATTAAAAAATATTTAGTAAATTTTATCTTTGACTTATAGAGATAAGAAGAAAAACACTGCAACCAAACTCAAAATTGAAGTCGAGATTTGCAGTCCAAGATTTTATTTATTTATTTCCTAATGTCATATTTTTACAACGAAAATCCTTTGGACATGCACAAAATAAACCCTAAATTTCTATAAGCATTTCTAATGCTAACCAGTGCACCAATGAGACACTCAGACTTTCTAGACTAATGACTATCACAATAGTTGTGTGTTTGTTACATAATAATACATCGTAACCGTGGGAACAGACACTGTATCTTAATTCTACGTTTTAATAAGGTAAAAGCTTTTACATCTGAAGATCTCTATATAAGTTATAATTAAAAGAAATCAAAATAAATAAAACTGTACGAAGAATGAAATTCTCTGATTATTCGGACATACTATAGTAATTTGTTTAAGTGAATGCTGAATACACTCAGAAACTACTGGACCGGTTTCAATGTTTCCACGCATCTCTGATTAACTTAGACATAACTTCTGACATATTATTGAAAAATATACAGTATTCATTAGATTTTCATTCACGAATATGTCTTATAAAAACGTCTTATTAATAAATACAATATTTTTATTATGTATAAAAATAACTGTGAAATAGGTTCTCAAGAAACAATTTATCAAAAGCCTATACGAAATGCAATCAACTGTAGTCCATAAATTCATATTTTCTGAAATAGCAACAAAATAAATGGGAAATGACTTTCTAACCCACATCAAAATAGTCACAACCAGAACCTATTTCCGAGTGCGGATGCCACCTGGGGGGCTCTTTTGACCCCCATTCATATGCTAATGTTACAAGTACATTTGCTTCGCCGCCATTCAGTCTTCGATCCTCGGCATTCTGGTGTCTCATACACTTGATTTACGATTCGCGTAGGTTGAGTTTTTTCTATTGTTTGTGGTTTATCGAGTGTAGAAGAAGTAATACTATTCTTTTATACTAAGATGTGATGTGATATGAAGTTTCTAAGTTACGAATGGACATTGGTAAAAGTGTATGACAAGGCAGTATTACTCAGGTTTTTTAGTTTTAGCGTAACGATTAACTGAACCGTCAGAGTTACTTCGAGAAAGTATAGCCAGACGCAGCAACTTTCTTCAGCATTTTTATTCTGCTTATCAAATATATATAATAGATTGCATAGCTTTTTATTAGGTTTTTAATTATATTGCATATTTTTTTCTTTTGTTATCTTTTATAAAAATAATATTGTAAATTTTAACGTCCCGTTTTCTGTATCGGTTGAACCCTCATCGTACAGTGAGTTTTTCTATCATTAGATACTTATATATTATGTTTATTGTGATAACCTAATAACTAAGGTTTACCAAATTTATTCGTGAAATCAAATAACTCACTCTAATTTTAAAATATAGAGGAAACACTTAGATATTTAAATAAATATCGTTGAGACTAGACTCTTGTACGATATGTGTGTTGAGACAAAGACTAAACATAAAATTTGTTTCACAGTAGATCATATAGCCACATACTGCCGAGACTGAGACATTAGTTAATTTTTAAAGATGTTTGTAACAAACAAATTTATCCGCCATGAATCGAACTCGAGAACTCGGAAGTGCATGTATTAACGACTAAATAACGAGGGCGGTTAACTGTCAACATCTACTTAATAGAAAATAATGATGCCATCATAAAGAAATTAGTTGGTCATACGTTTTTTCCGTTTATAGCTATCTACAATTTATACCACGTATTACGTCCGGAGGGATCAGTAATTGGTGATGTTTGTGATTCACATTTATTTATTTTGTACTCCTACAGTTAATTTAATACAAATATATAGCCAAAGATGAAGTGTATAATATATGTAAAAAGGTTCAAATCTTTACGAAACTTAGAAAGGAAAAAAACAAAAATGATATTAAATATATTTTTAACTAAGCAATACCTAATTCTTGTGTAAAAGTCAGATTATGTACGTGGGGGTGTGTGGCGGAGTGCTCATGATGCAGGTTATATGGGGCTATGGATATTCTGAATAGAGTTTTAAAAATATATATCCATCCGAATTATAAAAATGCTTGCTATATTTTTAATAATATTGTCCTATCCTACTATTATAAACAGGAAAGTTTGCAAGGGTGGATGTTTCTAACTCTTACACGTAAAAACTATTGAATTAATTTTAATGAAACTTTACAATAATATAACTTATACGTCGGAAAAATACATAGGTTACAATTTATAAATATATTGTGTGAATGGTCCAAAATTTCAATATTTCTGTATCTGTTTCATGATTATTTATTTATCGAATGGGCAAGTTGGTGATCACCCTCCTGTGCCTAACGCACGCCGTCGAATTATTGGGTCTAAGGCAAGCCGGTTTCCTCACGATGTTTTCCGTCACAGTTCGAGCTAATGTTAAATACAAAGAATATCTATTGTGCACAGCCGGGGATCGAACCTACGACCTCAGGGATGAGAGTCGCACGCTGGAGCCACCAGGCCAACACTGCTCAAAATATCAAGTAAGTAGGACAAAGTCTACCATATGCGAGCTATTCCGGCGTGCACTTATAAAACCAATAGAGTTACACATACGTAATTTGTTGTGCTTTTGTCACAATACCTAGAAATACTAATCCCGCGCAGAGTGAAGTCGCGGGCACCAGCTAGAATATATCTGTATTTTAGATGTTAAGAGCTATGTCAGCCTTGGACTCTGAGGGTGCAATTCTCAATCCTGAGGCCGAGAAATTTGCCTTTCATGTGTAATTGACACCTACTCGTCCAAGGAAGCGAAACATTATGAGGAAACTGATGTTAATTATAAAAAAAAATATGATAAGAATTTTATTGTCTTTTGTTAACATGGCTTTTACACATTAAGAAAACACTTTTTAAACGGATTGAAGCTATGTATAATTATTATAAACTTATAATTATTTACATAATTTTACATTTAAATTTTTCCGACGTTTCACGTGCTTTACAGCGTGCGTGGTCACGGTGACTGAAGACAAAAGGTGTTGAACGTCAAAAGTATCACATCTGCAGAGCATAATACATAGCTTCAATCCGTTTAAAAAGTGTCTTCTTAAGAATTTTATTTAATTGTAAGTTTGTGAGCGCAATAAACCCAAAGTTAATATTAACATAAAACATTTATTACAGTTCATGTACAAAAAATACGAACACATAATTAAATGATGAAAGGAATCTTTCCGTCGCTGCGAGAATCGATTTCCTTTGAGCCTTGTATGTGGCAAAACTTCAGGAACACGCTCGTGAATACTAATTTCTTCTAATACCTGTAATTAGTGGATTAGTCCCTTCTGACTTAGAAGACCCTAATTTGAACCTGCCGAGGTCATACGGACCAATATTCAATTACATACACCGATATCACGCTTCAGGCATTCTCAGAATATTCACTGTTAATTGACATCCGAATCTCGCCCAAACAACGTGAATATAAAGTCTATTTTCGCTTGTTAGAATTCTATTAGAAATTCTAACATTGCTTACCAATTACTTAGATTGTCTTATGTGAGATGCAAATAGTGTTCAGTGAATTTTGGCAATTCCAGTGGTATTTTACTTTGATTCATCGGAGATCTGTGGACTCTGATAGGATGTGTGTAATTTGTTAAGGGCGACCGGTTGTCTAAGGATTTTTAACCACAATCCAATAAGGATTTGTTACGATCTAGATCTAGATTACTATACTATGAGAGCGTATAACAAAAAAAGTATTCGAAATTTAAATAGTAAATAATACACTTTTTTTTTTGACATGGTTTCTCACGATTTTATAACCTTCATCGTAAAACATCTAAATTTTATTTTACACCCATTTTTTAAATTATGTTAATTTGAATATCTAATTTTGTCTGGTCTTTCTGAACCCTTCAACTTCGATATCGTCTTTGGCTTATAAACTGAATAATATAAGGGTTGTATGTAGGTCGGTAATAAATTATTTATGAATAATCTAGAAGCTCTACAATCCAATATTTTGATTGCATCCAATTCTCGACCATTTTAAGACAAGTATGTGATCAGCCTTCTGTGCCTAACACATGTCATTGGTATTTGGGTTTATGACGGTTTCCTTGTTTGTTTGTTTTTTTTTTTTTTTTTTATAAAATAGGGGGCAAACGGGCAGGAGGCTCACCTGATGTTAAGTGATACCGCCGCCCATGGACACTCTCAATGCCAGAGGGCTCGCGAGTGCGTTGCCGGCCTTTTAAGAATTTGTACGCTCTTTTCTTGAAGGACCCTAAGTCGAATTGGTTCGGAAATACTTCAGTGGGCAGCTGGTTCCACATAGCGGTGGTGCGCGGCAAAAATGATGTTTGCCTTCGCCCTAAGCGTTAGTGCTGATTGCACATAGAAAGAAAATTATTATACAGCCGTTATTCGAACGCACGTT
Organism: Pieris brassicae; assembly: GCF_905147105.1. NCBI lineage: Eukaryota > Metazoa > Arthropoda > Insecta > Lepidoptera > Pieridae > Pieris > Pieris brassicae. Next base: position 1,751,901 of record NC_059666.1, read on the forward strand.
CTTAGGGATGAGGGTCATATTCAAACCCACTAGGCCAACACTGATCTATAAATATTTGATAATATAGGTGATAAAGTCTGCAAACTCCAGAATGGTATACGTAGGCCATAAGGCAGCGTCCGAATGTTTCATCCGATGTTATGTTCTAATTTTTAAATATTAATGTTTATCAGTATCTTGTGCTAAGATGTACTTTGACGTACATTCTAACTTAGATTGTCTGTTGAATTTAGTTGTGTCTATGGCCACATCTATTCATCCTTAGGGGGTGATTTTCATTGAATGTAAAAGTTTCTTAGACACAATTGAAATAAATATCAATAGGTATGTTCCAGGCATTCTTAGTTATTGAACGTACAGCTTTACTTATAAGTAATAAAAAAAATCTTCGTTTGGTATACCAAAAGCTTCCAATAAAAACTTTGCAGATATTATTAATACAAAAATTATTCAATTAAATATTTTCGCTCGTAAAGGTATTGTGTCGGCGCCATAATAGAGACTTCCGTAAAAAAATGTTTTAAATTCAGACTAGTCAACACTGGTCAACAATTTTTCATTTGATATATTTTTATATGTTGGTTAAATATTAAAACAATCTCTTTGGTTTCACAGTAAATTATTGGTTGAAAAACTCATCTGAAAAAAATTGTTCATTATATTTCGAAAATTTGTTCAATATTTTTTGAGGCCACCGCTCCTCTGCTGCCCCGAGGCCTTCAGACTTCTAAATCTGGTCCTGGTATACAGATATCTGTATATCTCTTAAAATAGCATGGAAGCTTTCCCTAGACGAGCTTTATGCGGTAAGACCAGACAGTAATCGGTGACACCGTAGCTTAATTTATAGGGTCAGCTTCAGAAGAGGGCTGTATTTTTATGTCTGAAATGAGTCTTATTCCAATTCTGAATAGTACTTTAGATATCGTACTTGAAAATAATAATTAAGAATAGCCATAGCTCAATTACCTGCATCATGAGCATGACCCCACATACACACCTTCACGTACATACTCTCACTTTTACACCATCGTATACACACATGTTTGTTATTATACATATTTTTTGTTAGCTGTAGTAATACGAGGTTAGGGTTGCATGGAAGAAATCGTTTGGTGATAAGGCCGCCTGTTGCCTAATAACCTAACCTACTTACTTTTTGTTTGTATAATTATGTATATTATGGTAACAAAGTATAAATAAATAATGTACCCAATAATGACATGACAATTAGAGACAAGAAAAAAGTAAACTTAATCCTATAATATTTTTGAAAATAAATTACACTTTTTTATCTGTAACAAGTTATATCTGGAAGATGAAGGCTTCTTCAAGGATCTCCAGGTATCTTGATATTGGATGAGTTGCATCCAGCTCGAGCTAGCCGTTTTAGTAATGTCATCCGCCAATCGCGTGAGCGGTCTTCCTCTTTGTCGTTTCCCAAAGTGGCCTCACCGGGTCACGCTTACAGTGCATCGATCGTCAGGCAGTCTTGCTACATGCCCTGTCCATCTCCATTTAAGCTTTAGAGCATAGTTTATTGCATTAAAAGCTTTAGTAACGCTTATTATCTTTGTGTCTAGTTTTAATTTTTTTTCTAATGTTGAGCATGCTCCGTTCTAGACCCCTTTGACAAGTTCTGATTTTTCTTTTTACCTTCTTCGATTATATCCAAGTCTGGCAGGCATATGTTAGAGAAGACAAGAGAGAGTTGCAGAAGGATAATACCTAATATATATATATTAGGTATACTATACTAGGTATACTATATTACTAATATAATATAATAGGGTAATTTACTATATATATATAGTATTGTGTAAGAGGGATCAAATAATTTATATACAAATACTATTTACGTTATACCATGATTATAAATCTTCAGTAATCACACTATTGGTAAAAATCGTACAAAGTTCGATTATTTTTGAGTTTAATAATAATAATAAATCATTTATTTGCAATGAAAGTGGTACATTCAGATTAATTCATTATAAAAAACACACAATGACCCATTTAAAAACAAGGACGCAAAATGTCATATTAATTAAAATAATGGCATAACAACAAAAGTAAGAATAGCTTGGATAACCATTTTTTTTCAAAACTTATGGTCTAAATACTCTCAGGTACTATACAGGCATTATATCTTGCCTTCAAAAATCCCCCTTCTCCTCAAAAACATATACACAGCATTCATCTATAACTTCTGCAAAGGATTAAATAGTTTGATAGCTACTTTTATACGCTGCGTTCATGCAGACGCGGCTGGAGAACCTAATTTTACAAGCAAGGAATAAACATTATAGATTAATGAAGTTTACATGTATAGATTTATTAGAAGACGTGGGGAAGCTAGCGGAAATCTTTTGTTGACGTGTTAGATTGGAGTGCTCTCTAACCACTGAAATAAGTCGTATAGTATTAGCTTGTGAATTCGATATATTTAAGTGGTAGTCACAGGACCATTTTAAAATAGCTAATGGAGATGATTTGTATAGACAACAGCGTACATATAAATAAAAATTAATAGCGAAATATGTTGCTGAGCGCAAAACTCAAATACGGTTGAATTAATTTAAGCAGTTTTAGTACTTCGTTGTACTTAAAACCTTGGAAGATTTTATGAAAAATTAACATTAGAACATTGCCCCGAGAAACCTAGAAACAAGTTTTTATTCCGAACAGTCCCTAAATCAGTCTGTGGAGTAGTGGCTCGTTCACCGCAGAGGAATCAGTCACCCACGTAGTCCAGGAATGCGTGGCTGTGGCTAGCCAACGTACAGATATCCTTGTAGCAGTTAGGTCGCTTCTTGAAGCCTGCGAAGTACCCAGGAGAGTTATGTGCTTCTGGAAAGATCTAGGCTGGCTTAGTAGGCAGGACTTTACGCACCAGACCTAGTGAGAATCTAAGTAGGTCCTAAGTGCAAAATTCATTCCATAAACCTTTAATTTTTTTACAGCCTATGGAGTATAATAGAAAAATATGCGATATGTTGGTATATAGCTACTAAAAAGGTAAGCTAAGTTCGATACAACCCACTACTGACTAATTGACACATGACAATTTACAACCTGTAAGATGTCTATGAAATTACGTGGTATTGCCATTCTTAAAAATCAAATGACATCGTGTGATCTCTGACATATACATTTCTATTATTTTTTTGCGCACAAGTAAATGGGTATAAAACCTGCTTGATTCTAAATAAGGGACATATTAAGTAAGCTTTACACAGATAAGTCACCACCCACGAGTATTCATAAATAATCATAAATAGCAGATCAAAAAGCATAGAATGGGGGCAGGCTCGTCTATAATGTTCCCAGTTAATAATGTAAGTAGTCCATTACGGGCACAGAGCATATGTTTATAGAGATGTTAAGCGAGATATATGTCCAAGGCAAAGTGGCAGGCAAAAACAGACCTGACCGCAGACGCACGTCTTGGTTGGAAAACCTTAAACAGTGGTTTGGTCAAAGCTCCAAGTAATTGTTTAGAAGCGTGGCATTCAAATTTAAAGTAGCCATGATGATCGCCAACCTTCGCCACGAGATGGCACTATAAGAAGTTTTGCGAGCAATCTAATGTGTCCTATAACAATTACTTCTTCTCAGATGCTTCACGCTTATGTTCTTGATTAACCGTTCAGTGAGTCCTTGATTTGATCAGTTCATCTCATCAGGATATACAGCAAGCGCTTGTAACTTTGTCCCTACCCTTCACCAGTCTCCCTATGTTGTCGCCATGCGTGACCAAGGAAAGTGGACGACCTGGAATGGAAAATAATATTACTAATTAGTAAGTAATTGATAATGGATTGTATTTAACTGTGCCTAAATTAAAAGTTTGGTGTGTCGTGAGTACTTCGGATAAAAAATGTGTATTTAGTACCAATGGCTTCTTCAGTGGGTAGCTGATTACTTTTTTTGTACAAAAATATAACTTACTTACAGTATACAAATAGAAAATAACATAAAATAATGCAAAAAATTAAGAATAACATACAGGAATCAAATAATTAAGATAGAACACATAGACTGTACACTACACCGATAAATGTATAAAAATGAATCGTAAATTATGTTACTAAGCGCGAAATTCGAAGACGGCTGAACATGCAAGAAAAGAGTATACCAATTTTTAAAACGGTGTCGCAGGCCTTCTGGCATTGAGAGTGTCCAGGGTGTCCTCTTATCATTAGATCACCCTCCTGCCCGTTTTCCCCCTGTTCTATAGAAAAAGAGTATTTTTTATTTCAGTACTTAGGAACAACATCAGTCTCTATGGGGTAGCATAGCAAAATATCCCATAATATGTTCATAGCTAGTAAAAAGGTAGGCTAAGTTATTTAAAGGAAAACAAAGTGTGAGGGCTAGATAATAAATATTAGTTCCATTTCGAAATTCATATAAATTTTGCTTTTATCGCTCTACATTCCATTACTCTATGCCAGACGTCACCGAGGTAGAACTCAAATAACCGTTAATGTGTTTACCGGTTTCACTTTTAAAATACGTTGCATTAAGTAAACAATATTTCAGTACGTGGGGTATTTCAAGTAGTTTTATTTTTAATTTCCAATTTTCATAATAGATTCCGTGAAGGCTAGCGTCGGCTGTATCGTTTTATTAGGCACGGTCCGAAAAGTTTTCTCATAAGTAGAAGTTATAGTTGAATATGATATTGTACGGTATATAAGTGATGACATATCATGTATCTCAATAGTGGTAAATAATGTATAATATTCAAAAAATAAAAATAAAAACATTTATGTACATATGTACATGCGATAGAAGTTATAATTCTTTGGCGTAACAAGATAAAAAGCATTACAAAAAATTTATTCTACGTTTGAAGAAGAAACAACAACGACTACGACTAACAATAGAAAAAAGGTATTTAATACATTAAAAGTTTTATTATAACGCATTATCTAGTTAAATAAAATAAAATTAGGCTAACTTCAGGGTGTCGGTTTTTTGAGACGGTGTGCACGCGCATCGTAAAAATTCACTCTTATCATTTTTCTCTAACGCGCCAAAAGAATGATAACTTCAAAAATACCTTCACAATAAGCAAAATATTACTAGTTTAATTTTTGTAACGTTTATGTTTACCAAAATTGACATATATTTTAGAAAAGAGTTTGTAACATATACCGTAGATATAGCATTATATACGTACCTACTTTAATAAATAAATATCTAAATTAGACACTCCAAAAATTCATACGGTTAATGTCGATTGAAAATCAATTCACTTCCGCGATAGCTACGGAACGGCAAACTTATGCCTCGGGTATTTGCATAAGATCTTAAAACACCAATCGTCTGATCGCTACATTTTACTCTTAAGTCAACACTGAACCACTCTAAATGAAATATTTATATAAGTTATAGTATATGCGGAGGAAACAGATGAATTTGCAAATATAAATATTGTATCACTTTAATGGTAATCCTACCATTATAAATCTAAGCGAGAACTATGGCGAGGACGCGAGTTGAAAAGTGTGGATGGTGTATTCATGTCGCCTCGTCTTCTCTCGCCTCGCCTCGCTGCCGCTCCACTTTGAGTAGATTTTTGGGCCGCGCGGGGGTGAGGCGAAATATTCAATCAATCACACTCACTTTGTTGTTAACTTCTGAGTAAGGACTCGTGTGTTTATTATTATGTCAGAGTGTAGTAACGCTTTGTGTATTTTATGGAACTAATCAATTGGAATCCTAATATATACAGGAGTTAAAAACTGAAAAATATCATAAATGGCAGCTATTACAGGACACCTATGAAAAATCAAAGCTGAAATTAAATTATATTATATTGAGATGATATTATATTATTTATTTAGATAAATGCAAGACATTATAAAGTTGTTAGACACATACAGTAACACAGTTCAAACATGTTAGATATAGCGACCGACTAAATAAATCTAGTGTGGCTTGTGCAGTCTCGACTCGGCAATATTGGTGGCGAGGATCTCATACCCGCACTGTGTAATTATAATAGCGACAGCAATACAGACAGTTTTTGCAAGTTCGATGTTCTCTCAATATCCATAGAGCTGGTGTAGCAACCTTGGAATTGCGCGGAACATAAAATAATTATCGGTATTTGAAAATATGGAGTAACTCTGTTATCTATGTTGTGTTTTTTCAGCACACTCGTAAAAACAAAAAAAGGACTTCATCCCGAGGTCCTAATAATAAAAATAGTCATAAATCGTTTGTTTGAAAATAATAGTGTTTCAGATTAATTAATTATAAAAATACCGCACAGCCAGCCATGTAAAAGTAAGCATGATAATGCCATATTAATAATGATAATGTCATAATAATAAGACCAGTTAAGATGTTTATAATTGTTGTCAAATGTTACGGTCTAAATACTCTCCATATAAAGGCACCTTAGCCTTAAAATCTAATCACCGTCCCCTTGAAAGCCTTACACGGCAGTAATCTATAACATCTGTTTGATAGCCATAGCGTAACAATTTTTAAAATACGTCTTGGTATTTTAAAAATTCTTTACGTTGAATGAGCAAGTATGATATGCACAAAAATACAGTAATATCTATTGTGGCAAAGTCGGGGTCCAAGAATACAACCACAGTCTCGCGCTTTGTCACTGACGTTCTTTAAATATTGCGGATAATATTGAATTTAAGTTCTATAACCAATAGTTTCGTAACCTAAATAAATAAAATTGTACGTAAAAATTACGCTACATAATACAATTTTTTTACCAAACCCAAGTTTTTATTAATTACCTGTTAATTGACCTGTGCTGTGTTAAAATGAATTGTGCCCAGAACCATAGTTTTGTACTATGATAATATCTATACTATTTTGATTAAGAAGTGATCATGCGCATGCTGTGGTACCGCACATCGAGTGTTGATTTATCGATACAACTTCAACGATCACGCAAGACAAGTATTATTGATAAATATATAGCAAATCAAGTTCAATATTTCCTAGATCATCAATTATATTGCTTTTCACCCATTTTATAAATTGAATATTGAACAATTATTCAGAGATAGTTATAAAAACTACAATAAAAATGTATGTAATAAAAAAAAAATGTGTGCATGTACTAGTGTACACACGCAAGAAGTGAAACTTCTTTATGACCTTATTTTTCATAAAATGATCTACAATATGCATGATCTACTTCACAGAAATTGGTTAAATAAAATAAAATTAGATAAAGTTTAACAATTTATTTAATATCATAGACATGGATACAAATAATATAATTATTTCATTTTACCATATTACTATTAAGATTATTACAAAATGTCATTAATTGTAATATAATTATTACTATCATTGTTATTGTTATTATATTTTTTTGTAATTAATGGCTTCGAATCTCTTCGAATTATGCGTCAATGGAATGCGTAGGTAGGTATTCAACCAAGACGGGCAAACTTTATCTGGCCAGCAAAAATATTTAAGCTTAATAGCTTTAAGAACACACACATTTGTCGCTTCATATTATTGACTTAATAACTTTATATAAAAGCTAACCCACAATCCGTTTGTCACAGGCCTCAGGCCAATTTTTAGAAATGTCTGTCGTGGTAATATCTGAAAATTAAATAATTATAGTATAACTACCCTTTATCAGCAAAGTTAAGATTGATCAACCCTCAAAAGCTCAGTCAATTCAATGGAATTGTCTTATGGTCAGAAACTCTTATCTAAAACTAAAAACCACACTGTTTTCTTTCACCGTTCAAGCGAAAGATAAATGTGCATATAGAAAGAAAGTCCATTGGTGCACAGCCGGGGCTCGAACATACGACCACAGGGATGAGAGCCGCGCGATTTTTACGAGTATTAATAAAAAAGCCCGTTTATGTCCAATCTTTACAAATGTTAAATATAAAGTTTATATTTGTTACATAATTTTTTCCCTTTACTCGATATCCTAACTTCCTTCAGTTCCATTGATCGGAACACCTTCATGGGTAAAGGTCTCCTCCAGCTTAATATCTCTAGCCATGGCTTTCTTTCTCCATTTGGTTCCTGCCAACCCTTCTATATCTTCTTTTTTAGTGCGCCTTCTCCTCATTTCCCTTGGTCCTTTCCATTTATTATATGTTATATGATAGGAGCAGTGTTGGCCTGGTGGCTTCAGTGTGCGACTCTCATTCCTGAGGTTGTAGATTCGAGCCCCAGCTGTGCACCAATGGACTTTCTGCGTATGTGCGCATTTGACACTCACTAAAACGGCGAAGATCAGCGAAGTATACGGCGTGTATCAGGAACCGAGGCTGGATGAAAAAACAAATGATCACGAAGCCGATGCAGAAATCCCCTAGGAGTTTGTGAGACTATTGGTTACTTTTTATCAGGCTGATGCTGAGGAGAATAACTTAATAGATAAATCTGCACTAAACTTATAAGACTAAAAAGTCTATTTACTACTGTTTTAAATAAAACATTATTTTTCTTGTTGTATAGAAATGTGGACCGTGCGAAATGTATGAACGTAACTAACACCGCGTGTAAAAATATATAGAAGGAATAAAATCTTTAAAGAAAATAAAATATACAACATCGCGAACCTATATTTTAGTTCTCGCTTCTAAATTTATTTAATCTCTACTTACACAAAGATTTATTCGAGCGAATACCTTACGAACTGTAAATAATTGTACCGCCATAGAATGGTAATACAAGAACAAACAAGGCATGTGCTTGAGAATGCGCATGAATTACGAAAGCGATGCCACCGACATCTCATAACAAATGTGTCGTTCCTATATCAGGGTTAGTTTGGGTCATGTTTTGTTTTTCCATAAGACAATGGACAGAGTTTACTTCCTTGGTAGATGAAGCTCACGTCATCCAGCAGTAGCAATTGAACTGCTAATGCTTGTCAATCCCTTCATAATAGAATGAGATATGGATATTCGACTGAAATAGAGGTATACATACCACGACGCTCAGAGCTGAGCTACCGACTGAAAAGGGAGAGATAAGGTATAAGATGCCACGAGATAATTTATGTCAACCGCGGTGAATTAGATAATTTTTTTTATTTTGATTTCACATTCAAACATACAATTTAAAAACAGGTTACATAAGTTATTAGGCAACACCTTATCGCTATCATGGGATTTTATCCAGGAAACCCGTATGGAAAATGAAATATCTACTGAGGGTACAACAAGTGCAAAACGAATTGACAAAAAAACATTAAATTACATGTAATGCTAGAAATATACTTACTCAAACTAAACTAAACTAATCTAAAAAAATTTATTAAGCTTTACTTAGGGGTTAATGAGTCATAATTAATATATAGAATTAACTAAATATATAATATAATCATAGGTATTTCCGAACCAACACGACTTAAGAGCGTACCAAATATTATAAGGCCGACAACGCAATCGCGAGCCCTCTGGCATTAGGTGTCCCACTTAATATCAGGTGAATCTTTTGCTCACTGTTGCTTTTGCCCGATGTTCTTTAAAAAAAATAAGATTATATAACCTTTTATTTCATATACCTAATGCAACCAATGTACATTAATTACCGTAAATAGCCAAAAAGAAGGAAAAAATGTATATTTTATTTTTATATATAACATAGAAAATATCGAAAATATCAACCTAACTTTTTTAGTATTCCAGTCTTTCGCTGCCTATATTGATTGCGTCCTTTATGTGCAGTCAAACAAAATGCATTTTTAATAATCTTTGCTCCAACATTCCACCCCAAAAGCGTGTACAAATTCAGGGAAAATATTCATTTAGCTTTGCTATAGAGTTCTAACAATAGGTTTTAGGAGTCGATTTTTTTAATCAATGTTAATAAATACTTTATATGTTCTAAGAACTTGAAACTTGAAATAGATTTAATATATAATAAAGCTCCAACCTATTACATAACATAAAAAATACAGCTGTAATATATAAATAATACTTTATATAGATATATATATATTATAAAAAATAAAACATTTAGACAATATACAAAGCCAAAACAGATTACATTGTTAAACAAAATATAAAAAGTTTGGTACACTGCCACGGGGACCAAACTTTTTAAATTTGTTTTAATTTTCTTCTTAATTATTTTTAATATATTAGAGTTAAGAAAATTAATAATGCTGTATATTTGCTTGTTATGACTATTAATAAACGTTATGTTTTACATGAATAGATAAAAAGAAAAATTCAATTAGTATTGTCTTATGTTAACATAGCTTTTACACATTAAGAAAACACTTTTTAAACGGATTGAAGCTTTTAATTAATCATTCATTGTATAAACACAACTGTACACAATTAAAAAAAATGTTCCTACTGCTAAATATAGTCAAGACCCACCCGCTTCGTAAAACATTTCCTCACATCCTCTTTGGTATGGTGAAAAATATGGACATCTTCATAAATTGTATTGTTATTAGCGAAAACCCGAAACATTGCCATAATTAGAGTTCGTACGAGGCATGTTTGACAGTGTCACTGATAAATTTTCACTTTAATAATGTATAAATAAAATGATTTTATCAATACTCGAATTCAGGTATTTTAGTTATGTATATATTTATTATAGAACTTTAATTCGAAGATTCAAGCCCCGGTTGCGCCCAGTAGATATTTTATACTTAATCAATTTAAAAAAAACACACATAGCATCGCATCCTTTATTAGCACAAAGGGCTACATATAATAAACCCATGGGTTAGAAAAGTGTATGTTATCATACGGATATAACTTTTCTTATGAATACGAACAGGACAAGAATTTCGCGGACAGGTTCAGGCATTATAGGAAAATAGTATTGTCTTTTGTTAACATAGCTTTTACACATTGAAAGAAAACACTTTTTTCCGCATTAAAGCTATGTATTATTATAAAGTTACAATTATTTTACATAATTAAAAGAAAAAAATGCGTGCGTGGTCACGGTGACTCCCTGGAGGAGGGAGGGAGGAAATGCTGCCAGCTTTGTGCAGTCACAGATACAAAATCGTTTTAAATTTTTAAATCGATTTTTTATTATTATTTTTACTATTTAGGTTAATAAAATTATAAATTATGTATATTTGTGTGTCGGAAATCAATGTGAATGGTATTAAATAGTAATTTAATAATTTTTTTGGCATAGACTATAATAATACATTTGTTAAAAACCGAAAATTATTCACATCACATAATAATCATGAAATCGCCTTACCAATCGACAAACCAGAGTTTGACAGAGATTGTAACGTTGTCTGCAACGTGCATGAATTTGCATTTTAATATTAATTATCCAGTATTTTAAAGTGCAATCTTTGAAAACGTTTACAACTTAAAACCGATTTTAAAGATAGATTTAAACTCAATTTTCTCATCTTAGTTATTTATCTACGATAAGACGCCATTCCGCTCCGAGCTCTATCATTAGTCACAGTTTTGTTCTTATTCACAACTTTGATAGCAATCTTGAGTAATGAATTGTCAATACTAGGCTTTTAACTATACTATAAAAACAATAAATTAAAACCAGAGCGGTCCCTGGCGGTAGTACTCTTCTTTGATGTCGTGAGTTAAAAACAGGTCATTTTCTTTCTATTCACGTAAATCATACTCGCTCGTAAAACTTTCATTTGTTCCGTACGTCAAAAATGTATTAGATTTTTTTTTCATGAAACTTTACCAAATTAAAATATACTTATCAACGATATAATTGTATATGATACATATAAGAAAATTTTAACACTAAAGATGTTGGCATGCACCAGCATTATGTTGAACCGTTGAAGTATTTCCGAACCAATTGGCCTTAGGGTCGCCTAAAGGCCGCCGCACTTAATATGAGAGTCCATGGGCGGCGGTATCATTTAACATCAGGTGAGCCTCCTGCCCGTTTGCCTACTATTACTTAAAAAAAAATATATGCTTGGATGCCGTTTTTTACTGTATATGATAGGGGTACACCGTAGTCTCTTTTAAGTGCTTTACGGCCTTTGATGGAGGAAGTTGCTCTCTTTATAAACATCCAGATGAGGAAAAGACCTACACCAAGAGGCAATATAAATCCAACAATAATTTGGGTAAAAAACATGTTTGACTTAATTATTACTTTTCCAACGCGAACAGTTTTGATATGCATATTTCCATACATTGAGGTATCAGGAGGCCTTCTCAATCACTCTTGTCTTGGAACGTAATTACTTGAATAGATGATTTCAAGTCCTCATCAATCACCTGGAATCAGCGAGTTGGAATCAATGAGCCCGATTGGAATTGTACTGAATAACGTATTAGTTTTGCTTGCAATTAGGTGCTGATGAATTGGCTTTGTTTAAGAAAAGTTGCAGGTAATTATTTGTATTGAGCGATATATTTCAAAAATTAAGAATTTAATAAAATATTTCAATTACAGTAATAATTATTATTTGCTATTCGGTTAAGCTGAAATATTTAGATCTTACCGCGTTTGACTCTATAATTTTTCTAAAACTTCGTGGTACAAAAATATATATCCCAATAGTGATTGGACAAGCAACTCATTTCGCCATTTTTCCAACTTTTTTGAAATGAAAAATATACATTATATATGTCATGTTATGTATATTTTTCATTCCGACCTCATATCTGTGAAATAATTTTTAGTAGTACCTACCTATCCGAAGGACATTATATTTTTACATAAATACGAACTACTTTCTGACCTAACGCCGGGTGAGCGAACATTCATACAAGATAGAAATTGGTACCAAAATTACAATTGGTACAACACAAAAGAACCTATGTCATATTACGAATATCAAATATTATATGTTGTGACGTCATTCTATAGTATAGTATAGTAGCACGCAGCACAAAATTCAAAATCATTTATTCATATAGGTGACACAATGTACACTTACGAACGTCAAAAACAGAAATTTATATGAAATGCTTCTAATTTTACATTTACAAATGAAGGGTTCTATTACAAAAGTTCTGTTGGTACTTGCAGTCAAAAATCAATCAGCCAATAAAGACCGGCAACGCACTTGCGAGATTTCTGGCAAAGTGAGTATTACTTAAGGTGAGCCTGCCCGTTTGCCCCCTGTTATATGTAAAATTCCACCACTTAGTAAACATGTGTTCTGACTCACCATATAACACACCACAAGTATATATATACATTCATAGTATCGTATTACCATGGTTAACATTAAGTAGAACTATGGCCACCATAGATAATCGCAGTTCAATTTCTTATAATAAAATCGAATAGTGTAAATTAAGTTTCATTACACAAAGAATTTATTCCTATCCCAGGTCCCAGGAGCGAAGAACAGATAATATATTTCCCTGCCTTGTAAAACAGCTAGAAACAATGTACCAGCCCTAACCCGAGCATAATTTCAAATTCCAAACGACCATTGTTGTCGACTTCATCGAGTTTATTCCCTAAGATTACCTTGACAATTTAAAATACTGTTTTATTGAATTAAAACGCTAGTAAAATACGAAATACATGACACAGTTAAGAATAGTAGAATATTGTCACAGGCGAAAACTACACACTTTCAATTCATTTAAAATATTATAAATATTGAATCCACATAGTTACACAATATAACAATTAACATTAAGGCGACGGTCCTTAGGTAAAACTCTGGTACGGTAGGAACGCTTACAACCATCAAAAACATTATTTCTACAATATAATTACAAAAGTAACATAAGTAAGTATACAACAAAGAAAAGAAAGAGGAAACTAAGTAATTAATGTCTTCGTCTCGCAGTAAAATGATTATATTACGTATATGTAAATACGTAAGAAAAAAGTTAATTATACTTTGCGTGATATACAGACTCTGCGGCGTTTTCCCTTTGAGTAATGAATTGGGTAAATAGTTTTATTGATATTTATTGTTGATTAATCCTACATTTTCGCTTGTCCTTTTGAAGCCAGCCAAGCCATAATCACTGAACTGCGTAACAATTCTGATTGGTTTCGAAACCCATGCGCCTCATACAAATTCATAAACGAAATAAAATCCAATTCCTATCTCAATCAAAACAAAGGCACTTCCAAAAAATTCAAAAAATCCAGCACAAAGATTTCACGCACAATAAACGCCGGTTTTAACCAACGCTGACGCGTCGCGCCAAAACCTATTCTGATTTTGAAAACGGCTCCCACGAGCAAACAGAGCAAAAAAGCGATATCGCGGATTCGTGTTGAAACAGAATATTTTTAGAAGTAGTATACAATACAAACGCTTTGCTGCTTGCTTTGATTCTGTCGAAATAATAGAATAAAGTAGGCACTGAATATCTTTCAAATTTAATTACCAAACAGCTGCTAGAAATCGTCTGTGTACATAGTATATTTATATTTATTAACTCTCTTTTTTTTTTTTTTTTTTTTATTTGTTTTTTTTTGAAAGTTTAAGGAATTTTCAAGACTGCGTATCGCAAATAATTTAAAATATATTTCTATTCTTATCATTCAGTTTAGTTGCATAATGCATTTTTTTTCTAATTGTTAATTTTACAACCATTAACATAATATTGTACAACGTCTATTGAACGGTACTTAACTATTAAAATATTCATTCGTATGTACTCTCAAAGTTTCTATACTTTTAGTAATAAAAAGTTAGTACATATTTTTTACTTGTTTTTTATCTACTATATTGGTATACCTATATTGGAATAATTGTTAAGTTTTTTGGCCGTTCTACTTTAGCGTCATATAGAGGTCATTAACTAGTACGGAGGGTAGTTAAAATTCTGTCACAACAACTAGCCGATACGTAACAAAAATCTTGTGCAGAACGTTACAAAATTGGTTCACATAATGTATGCTTTTGACGAAATAAAGACAAATTTTACTTATGTTTTTTTTTGCATTAGTTATATACTATTAATAAAATAAATCAATGGCGCTACAACCTTTTTAGGTCTGGACCTCAGAATATGTATCTGTTTCATTATCATGTGTTAATCGAATAGGCAAGTAGGTTATCAACCTTTTGTCCTGAAGCAACCCCTCGACTTTTTGGTTCTAAGGCAAGCCTTATAGCCTTGAAATAAAAGAGTGAAATAAAACATATACTGCTAGAACGTAAAATTAACGTACATTAAGCTGTATTACATCTGTGCTTCAACGAAGCACGTTTTGCGGTTGTCCAACTGTTCGGATCATTCTCGGGCGTTGAACCGCGGCTGCGATGGGTTTTTATTTTTGACAAGTGCCATCGATACGCACCGGCCATTGTTCTCAGTCCGCCATGACGGCTTGTTATTTTGAAGATCTGCACTTCGTTGAGTTACTGCACTCGCCGCAAGGGTTTGATACGCAATATATTCTGTTGACCCGAGCTAATTAGAGAAACTTTAAACATCAAAGAGAGGCTAACGTTTTTTATATATTTTCACAAAGTATTAAGCTATGTGCGATTCTAATGTGTAGTACTATGTAGTTTCGAGTCCTCACACCAGAGGATTTTTATACTTTAGTATTTTTTTATTAACTCAGTTTTGTACTTTTGAGGTTCGTCACGATTTTTTTTTACGTCATTGGACGGAAAAGGTCGGTTTATTGGCCGCCCGTTGCACCATGTGCTCCTTTTTAATATTTATTATAAATTATTTAATCCTTGTGTAAAAAAGTGTAAATAAATAAAGTATTTTAAGTTGCAAAATGTGTCTCATTTGAGACGTTAGTTTTTTTTTGTAGCGCATTCCTGAAAGTAGCGGGGGTATGTGAATTGACTCACACGAGAATTTCTTCTATTAAGTCTGGGTGGGCATTACTAAAACCAGGTGTATATTGTGAAGGCCGGGTTAAAGATTCTCTGGGCTCGCATTCTACCAGGGCCACCCATAAAATAATCTTTACATAGATCCAACACGGCTATGGGCCTGCAATGCATATGGCCTGCAATCTGCATGTTGCACCATGATGAATTAAAAAATTCTTACGCCATACTATCAAACTATTTAATCACCTTAATAGAAAGAAAATACTTTTTTACCGGATTGAAGCTATGGTCACGGTGACCACGCACGCTGTAAAGCACGCGAAACGTCTGGAGAAATTTAAAATTATGTAAAATAATTATAAATGTATATATACATAGCTTCAATCCGATAAAAAAGTGTTTTCTTTTAATGTGTAAAAACTATGTTATGAAAAAGACAATACTTCACCTTCATAGAAGTTATAACTCCCGTGCAATGCTTTTAAGGGAAGGTTTTTACTTTTTTTATACGCAAGCTGCCTTTATAGCTTGACCATAAGTTTGACAACAAATATAAATAACTCAACTAATTATTATGACAATAGGTAAATGTTCTTATCATATGACATTATGAAAATTAATATGACATTTGCATTTCTATTTTTAAATTTCTCTTTGCAAATAAATGATTTATTATTATTATAATAGGAGCAGTGTTGGCCTAGTGGCTTCAGCATGCGTCTCTCATGCCTGAGGTTGTAGGTTCGATCCCCGGCTGTGCACCAATGGATTTTATTTCTATGTGCACATAACATTAGCTCGAACGGTGAAGGAAAACATCGTGAGGAAATCGGCTTGTCTTAGACCCAAAAAGTTGACAGCGTGAGTCAGGCACAGAACGATCACCTCGACGTCCGTCGTTCCACAACTGAGCGTTTTCTAAGGCAGTTTTTGTCGCGCACCACCACTATGTGGAACCAGCTGCCCACTGAAGTATTTCCGAACCAATTCGACTTAGGGTCCTTCAAGAAAAGAGCGTACCCATTCTTGAAAGGCCGGCAACGCACTTGCGAGCCTTCTGGCAATGTGAGTGTCCATGGGCGGCGGTATCGCTTCACATCAGGTGAGCCTCTTGCCCGTTGGCCTGCTATTACATTAAAAAAAAACAGAAGGCTAATCACCTACTTGCCTATTCGATTAACAAATGATTATGAAACAGATACATATTCTGAGGTCGAGACCTAAAAAGTTTGTAGCGCCATTGATATTATATATATATATATATATATATATATATATATATATATATATATATATATATATATATATATATATATTATTATAGACTACGCAGTTCCAGTAGAAATTAAATAATGTCTGAAACGCCTTTAAATAAATTCTCAAAGAAATATCGCTTAGACAATCAAATAAATTATTAATACAAAAGCTTTTTCGTCCTCACTAAATAACTGGTATCTTCATTTGAAACGATTTCTGTGTTGCGCCCAAAATCAGCATTTATCTCGGCATATAATTTATTGCGAATGTAAAAAAATGCTTGTGCATACTGTGTAGGCGTACATGATAAAATATAATTCATTTGTCGCCAAATTTGGTAAGTGCAATTTAGTTTCTTCAATTCTATATACACATGCTTAGACTATTCACAAGATGTTCGAGAACATTCTGGGACGCAAAGAAGAATTGTTTACGTAAATAACAATACTTCTTTACAAGTTATTTCAAAAAATACTGTACCTGTGTCAGGGTTCCCAGCCCTTCAAACTTACTACACTGAATAATACATTATATATTATATTAGACATCTTTTTTTATTTTTTTTAACATACCTCAGTGCTTGAGTGAGTGTGGGTGCATATTATCACAAAGTTTTAATTATATACAAAACCAGTGGAGACACAAACTTTTACAAGTCACATATATAATGAAAGGTTATGTATATAAAAGTAAAATTTCATTTGTACATAGGCAGGTTCCAAGCACAGGGAACTAGAGAATCTCGAGGACTTAGCTTACTAATATATATATATATATATATAATATAATATAAATAGCGTATCGTAGTAATTATTAAAAGGCCGGCACTTGCGGGCCTTCTGGAAATGTGAGTCTTCATGGGCGTTATCACTTAATATCAGATGAGCCTCTTGCCCGTTTGCCGTATGTATAAAATATATACACTGCTTACTTTAGTCACTCTCTATATATTTATTGTATTTAACGAAGCTAAAAAAATATTAATAAAACAAATTATGACTAAAATCGTATATGAATCATCATTCAAGATCCTATCATTAAAAATTTAATAATTATAAAGCTCATTAGTAGAACAATGCTATTTGCACAAAACATTCCATACCAAATCGGTAACCATTAATATACAAGAAAATCAGATAATGCCGAATTTTAATTTAATATTTATTTATGAAACGTGTCCTTAACAGGTTTAAAACAATATCGAGGGAAGAAAGCACAATGCTTGACATTTAAATGTTAGATGAAATTCAACTTTATTGTTAATGCAATATGAGCTATAATCGTATGAAATTGGTCCTGATAAGTGTCGCGTGGGCGACAATAAATTCACGTATCAGAGATCCTTAAATATATATTTCAGATTCTTGAAATTTTCTATTTGACGAAAGAAATTTGATGTCATTGCTTCGAATTCTAGCCAGACAAAAATATCAAGAATATAGCATGTACCATGCAATTTCGATAGTGAGGCTCTGACGAGTTTCCAAGAGAATTTTAATTAAACTGTGACTCCAATATATCAAAAATGTATTTGACATAAAGTATGGGTGTGTGCCGAGTGGCAATAAGGTACCTCTGTATTAAAAGAAGTAGTATACTACTCGTATCTGAGGCCCAAAAATTCAATTATATCAAAACCTTTTTAAATTTATAACAAAAGATCGCGTAGTTTATCTTTTAATTAATATTCTTTTCAATTCATAAAATATTATAGGATCGTGATTTCGTCCTACTTTTAATTTTTTTTACTTTAATAAAATAAAATTATTAACCCTTCCAGCTAAACTTTATCATTTGTGAAAACCGCTCAAAATATAAACGAATGGATGACCATTAATGAGCGCTTTCTGCGCTTAGAGAAACTGATTTTCTCGCGATATTTTCCTTCACCCTATAGGCATTGATTCAAAGCCTTGGTTTATCACGACTAAGAGCCGCACGTCTAAAGACTAAATTGACTCAATAATATACGCAGAACCCAGGTCTATACAGATTCCTTTGGCAGCTAAAATAAAGCATAATGTCAGTGGTGTTTGCGGCATTGAAAACATTGGTGGGCTTTAACCGGTTTCACATAATGCGATTCTCGTCCGCACCACGTGTTCCTAACAAAAAAAGAAGATTCCTCCAACAATGATCGTTTTCTATACGATAGAACCGGGGTGGCCTAGTTATCATTAATACGGTATTAATATACTATAAATAGACCAACCGATGGAAATATGTATTTTAGAAGACAAAGCTGAGGATATAAAATTAAATTTATTTTTATTATGCCTGCTGTGTTAGCTATGTAATGTATGAAGTACTTGTGCATTTTTGTTCGTCTAAGCAACATTTTAGTTAATTCTATGTAACGTTTGTAAGCTGAATAAATAAAATTAACATAACTTTAGTATTTTAGTGTTTAATGGTTTGTACCTTATAGTAGATCATATTATCAGTCATTGATATATTATGATAAGAGTTTTATTGAATTATTTTACTATTATAAATTTTACAGCTAAACATATCCAAACTATAATAGAAAACACTCAGACAACATACAAAGCCAAAACAGTTACCATTGATAAACAAAATTTACAAAACCTAAAACATAAGTCAATTAAATGTATTAATTGATAAAAAAACATTAAATAAACATTAAACAAACAATAACTTAATATTTACTACTATTACTATTTTTACTACTGCTAGATAAAGTTCAGTTAAAATTTGTAAGTTGTGAGACACGAAAACCTAATCAATTGTTTTAAAATTATTCAGCGATCATCAGAAAATTACATTCATTATAATATAAATATATTAAAAAATATGACCAAACAAATAATTGAAGTAAAACTTCTTTATCAGCGTTGGAAAAAAATACCGTCACATTTTCGGTTACGTGTCACATTTTTCCGTTACGCGCCATATCTTTCTTGTCCCTACCATGGTTGATTCGAAGAGACTCGAAGCCATTAATAACAAAATATATAATAACAATAACTATAATAGTAATAACTCTTTTACAATTTATGAAATTCTGTAATAATAGTAATACGGTAAAATGAAATAATTGTATTATTTGTATTCATGTCTATGATAATAAAAGCCTTTTGTTAAACTTTCTCTAATTTTATTTTATTTAACCAATGTCTGTAAAGTTGCAAATAGTAGATATTTTTTTCGAAAAATAAAGTCATAAATAAGTTTCAGTTCTTTCTTGTGTACACTAGTACCCGCACACATTTTTTAATATAAAAATTAATCTTCAGGGTTCAGAGAACCCTGTTCGAGTTTCAAAATATTACATCCCCAGTCGTTTAAAAATTCAAAAGCCAACAGAACTGAGATTGGACTACCACATTGAATATTGACAAAATATTTAATCGCCTTATTATCATGGCGGCTGACGGACAATCGTAGATTGCTATTCGATATTTTAACGAGCGGCTCACTTTAAATTTATAATTTTGCATTGAGTCCCGATTCTTTTTTCGATTTTATACGGATTGTTTGCGGTTTTTGACCTCGAATATCTTGAGAGACACTGGATTTAATGAATGATTGAGTGATAGATATATTTGTATGTTTGTAAAGATATTTTTGCCTTAAAAGAAGAATTGTATTAATAAAGCAATACCGATCTAACAAAAATTTTGGCATTTTTGGCATACACCATAGGTTTTAATAGAGTTATACGTAAATTAACATCGTTACTCTCCAGCCATATGGCGATGGAGACATAGTAAAGGTAATTTTAAAGACGAAACATAATACGAAAATCATCGCCAAGCCATTGTTAACCACTGTAAGATTGGTCCCATCCCAGAAAATGGTTGGTGATGATTTTTTCTATTACGACATGAAGCTCAACTGACACCGCCCATGCCCTCTTAATACAAAAACTCGCAAGTGCGTTGCCGGTTTTAAAGAATTGGATATACATCATTTGATTAATTAGCCTGATATAATTTGATTTTTGTATATAGTTAGAAAAACTTTATCAATTTATTCACACCTACATGTATTGTAACTGCTTGATATGAGAAATATGAAAATCAATATCTGTTTAAAAGTGTTCAAATAAATAAACAAGAATTGCGAATTCCAGACAGTATTTCTCTGTATTAGCGCACAATTCGAAAAAGCTATAACACCCACGTTTGTGGTTTATCCAATTTAGATCGAGCGTAACTAGAGATCAGAAACAATGGTATGGGTGCCATAAACAATTCGAAAGCTTTACAAAGTGTAAACCTGGCCGACATTATTACTAAACAAATCATGATTTTCTCCATTTATACTGTGTCGTAGCGATAAGTGGACTCAGTTAAAAGGTGATTTTAAATTGAAAGCTTCAGCTAAACAACGAATTATATCATCATATTTATAAATAATTGATGTTAAAATTCTCAATTACGCAGTTCAGTAGTTAAACCTTAAATTAGACAGATAAAATCGTATTAAATTGAATAAAGAAAGTAAAAAAAATGTTCTTTACGTGAATATGAGTTTGTTTTGCGTATGTGCAACACATATTACGATCATTATACTTAATCAAAAATCGTAACGACATAATGTAAACCTCCGACATTTTCACGCGAATGAAGCCAGGCACATTCGTTTTTATAAATCAAGTTATTCGTTACGCCCAGACTTCATTGTCCTCGCTTTGTGGACGGAAATAAAAACAGAATACACCTACCTCCTTACAAAATATGCACTGTATTGGAAATCATATTTTTGCAGTCCGCGATTTAAAAAGAGAACGTATAATCTTGTGTCTTTTGTGTCATATATATTTAAATTTCGAAATTACTCACCTGTTTATATTAGTAATACAGTTATTTTATTCGATCTTCATGTTTTTTATTGAGAAATACCACTGACTGTTACCAGATCCAATGAAATGATTATGTTTATGAAAAGTCAATACTTTTCACAATGCCAGTATTTCGGGCTTAATTGTCTTAAACCGATAAAAAAAAACTATACTGCTAATAGTATTCTAACAGTTATAATGGTATATGCAATGATATTCATTGATAAGAAGAGCACTGTTTATCTAGTGGCTTGAGCGAGCGGCTCTAAAACTGAGGCGTGCCTTCGAATTACGTCTGTGCAACACTTGTTTCCTATCTACACAAGTAACACATACTTGTACGGAATTCTTGCCTGTTAGGAAAATAAAAGCATGAAACATATGTAGGAATAAATTATATTATAACACTACTGGTTCTTGTTACGATTAGTTCTTTACATTGTGACACATAGAATGTATTGATTACAAACATTATATAATAACTGTTCGAAATACATAATTTCTATTTAATAATTTTTGATGAGGATGATCCCAAATATTTTTTTCTCGGCCGATCGTTACATTTATTAGTACATTGTTGAGATTTACTTGGGTTACGTTAGACACATTTTTATTTTGATATATACTTTTTGTTAATTATAATTGATAATAGTTACGTCCATTATTTAGAATTTTATAGTGAGTGTTTAGTGCGTTTATGAAAACTATCGTGAGGCAAGGTATTAGTATCAGTCTAACCTCTTTCTGTTCTCAAACTAATATAATTTCTCTAAATCCTTACGGCTGATAATATTGTGTGTCTTACTTCCTGGTAAGAAGATATTGTAACGAGGTATGTACTCAGGACTTATAATTCTAGTATAAGATTGTGTATCGACGGCCACCGAACCGTTCTTGTGGTACAATAACTATAAAATAAAATAAAAATATGTTTATTATGGAACATAAGACATAAGTACCACTTATTCCACGTCATTGAATTTAAATAAGTTACTCTTACCCTTACTCATCCGCAAAGAAGACAGAGGCTGAGAGAAAAAGCCGGCGTAAAAAACTCTCAGTACTCTTTTAAAATAGTAAATCATCAAACACTTATTTTAAAACAAATATAGCAAATTAATTAGAAGTAGCTTGTCTAGCACTAGTCCCAGACCGTTTTATCAACTAGATAATCGTTAACTTTGTAGTAAGCCTTTTTACACAGCTTTCCTTTAATACATTTCTTAAATTTAAGTATAGTAACTTATATGACAAATTCTAAATATCACGCTATACTAGTTGAATACATTACAATACCTTTCTTATTAGTACGTCCTCGCTAATGACATAAAAAAATAAGTTTAACACCGTTTTGTTCGAGAATCTTTGTTAACACGTTTTCGCAAATAACCCTTCAAGCGCCGGTTTTATTGTGATGTGTGAAGTGTCAATATTTCAATAAAACTTCCAAGAACACTTAGGAAAAAAATTGTTTGGTTTATAAACCAAACATTGCCAATGTTTGGTTTATAAGCTACTTAATAATATTTTGGAATTCGAATTAAAGGGTTTTCTTTGCATGCAAACAATCTTAATTAATAAAAATGAATTGCTATAATAAGTAAGATAATTCGTTATATTTAATATTTTTAACTTATATTTTATTATGACTTATTGCAAAATTAATTATTTATTTATAGCTTAAGGTTTTTAGGTTAAGAAATAAATACTGTATTTAACCTAATACGTAGTAATAATAATTAAAAATGGATAAGTAAAAAACTAAAATACATTTAAAAAGTTCTGTTTCGGTAATGCTGAGCATATCCTCTCTGTATTGTGATACACATACACATTTGGTGAACGAAGGATAGATAGTGATATTTTTGTGTTGTTTGTTGACAGTTTATTAAGATAAATTAAAAACAAATTTCATTTTTATTTAAGAATAGAAAATGAAAGCTCATAGTACTGTAAAGACGACTGTGATTGATCTTATGTGTATGATAAAACATGTATTGAGATGAAAGGTCTTTGTTAGATAGTATATTTACGAGCACAGTTCTCGTCATATTTCGAGTTAACGCGGTTAAAACCGCCACGCTGCTACTATACAATATTTTTCTTCCTAGCTTTAGTTCCGCTGACTAGTTGCATGCTAGGAAATGTTTATGTGCAGACATTCCTTCATTTAGAAAATTAAACATCTACATGTCGAACCAGACATTCCGTTCGTCGTTCCACAACTGAGCATATTTTTGCCGTGCACCACCACTATGTAGAACCAGCTAATCATTGAAGTGTTTTTGAAGCAGGGTCCTTAGGCGACCCTTGTTCTAGTTAGACCCTAAGAAAAAAGCGTACCAACACTACATAGTTAACCACTCATAAGTCCAAGATAGTTTTAGATAACCCAATAGTTATAATAATTTAGAGTCGCTCAAACCCTTTAACCGTCCGGGTCTTAGCCGAAGATTGCATCCTTTTCTTTGATCATTTTTGTCATTAAAGACAACCAGGTGAACCGCCTTCTATGGCTGTCATGTTCTACATTCTAGAAGACATATCGCATTCCTCTCTATGTTTGCACCAAGTCTTAATTGCGCTCATAGAATCCACGAGCTCTCGACTCTTCTCAATGCTGTATTAGACATTAATGATAATCTGATATGCCTTTGAATCCAATGAAAATGTTGAATACCTACTCTTATTAGTGAAACATAATCACACAACTCAATATTAAGGCGATTTAGATTAACTATGTCATGCGGGAGCTAAGATCATATCGCCCAATTATTACTAGACTCAGTAAGACACAGAACTGTAATATAAATCAAGCTGACTTGTCTGGGATGTATTTCGGTCCAAGATTACAATGTTATGGAAAAGCTATGTAACAATTTAGTATGTGGTAAAACGTGTCGTGGATATATATGAAAGTTATATGCAAACGTTTTAATAAATTGTTATCGTTATTATATATTTTTGTTATTAATGGCTTCGAATCTCTTCGAATCAACGTGTAGTAGTAGTATCGTTGTAGGGACACGAAAAATATTGCGCGTAACGGAATAATATGACGCGTAACGGAAAAATGTGACGGTATTTTTTTTACAACGTGGACAAAGAAGTTTCACTTCAAAAATTTATGATTATAAAAGTAATTACGATAATATTTTAACAACTAAAAGTTATAAAAATATTTTCAGACGTTTCCAGGCCAAACTTTTTAACAATTTTAATTAACCTTCATGTTTTATAACTCTTAATTTTATAGCTAATAGGTATAGGCAAATATGTCCTTAGAAATTTAATTAAACCTCGGTTTTGGAGCGAAAATTAAATTTCACGGCCCACTCGAGTTTTATGCAAAATTAAGCTCACTCATTAGTGACTTTTCGGTTTGTTAATGTCTTCATTTGAATTTCGGGTTTCGATAAAAATTGCTAAAATAAGGCTGTATATACATTTAGTTCGGAAATTGTGATTCAAATACCGTAACGCAATGAGTCTGCCTCATTGATGTTATATGTGCCTCTACTGCCTCTTTGATGGTATGTTTTAGACAGATAATCGCCTACCACAGATTGTCAAATCGAATCTAGGACCTTCGGATCTAAATCTGTGACACTAATTGTTTATCTGTTTCTTGTATAAGCTAATTTTTTAATAACGTAATTTTTTTTCTGACAAATTCTTTGTGATCTTATGACGATAATTATTTACAGTATACACAACAACAATTGCAAAAATCATAAAAGGATAAAATTCAAATCAATCGATTCCAATAAAAAAAACAATCGATTCCAGTGGAAATATCTAGGTCTCGTTGACACTGTTTAAAAGGAAGAGACATAAATCAAACTTGGGGGATGCGACTAAACTGACCTAATTCGACATTTTGTCGGCGTGTTTTGCTGACTCAGCTTATATCATTGCAATCAGATCTCAGTGTGCCGCAGCTTAACCAGTGTAACGCAGTAGCCGGTTATAACGGGCAATTTCGAACTCCTGTTTGAGAAACCAGCCCGCGCCATACATCTTAATTAAGTTTATCGATAATTTAATTGGAGTATCGGTACAAAGCTGAGTTTGCCGTTTTAAAAAGCCTTTGCGGATAAAATTGCATTATTGCGATGTTTTTATTCCATTTTTAAATGTTTATTGGTTTTTTTTTGTCAGTAAAGCTTAATTCTTTTGTTTTTTCCCTGTTTGTAGACTGCCAGTGATATTTTGACATATTTATCTATTCATAGTCTAGTTTTCCTTTCACGTAATATTCTGTGACTCGTGTGATTATTTATTTTAAAATCAACGTACATATCTCGTAGCGTACGTACTCACGGGATCGCTTTGCCTTCTACCGGCGCATCTTCTATCTGACCCAGTGAATGATGAGAATCAACTAACGTCAGCTGTTAATGCCCTATGCCAGCATGAATTGCTGTATCAGTGTCTCGGGGTGGACTGCGGTACTCAATGGAGAGCTGGAGCACTGAGGCGCGCCGGCTCATAATAACAATTGGTTATGTAAAACATTAAATTAATGTAATTATATATTTTTTTCTGAAATGGATCAAAATTTCAAAATCATCTTCTGTATACATTTCGACATAAAGTGACTTAAAAGTGTCAAAAATTGGCAATGTTTGGTTTTTTTTTCTATTGAGCAAAGTTATTTTATCGTGTATCGATCTTTCAAAATGAATAAATAAACTACTCAACTTCACCATGTATATTAAAATTCGACATACTTCAAGAAACGATGACAAAAATTGAAAGAAACAATGTACTTTTTTGGAGGAAGGCCCTTAATTAAGACCGTATAGGCCCTTAATAATAAGGTAAGAAGCTACTGGAGAAGGAGTTCATATGATCCATAGTCTATGCACAATGTTGCTCATAAAGTACCGTGGTGAAGTAAGTGAATAGATATTTAAGCTTTAATTAAGTTAAAGAGGATTTTTCTGAAAGAAAAGCAGATTCCACGTTTTAAAGAGATTTGATCGGAAATGTCAAGTTAAACGATGTCCAATTAATTAGTGAAAAGCAATCGTGGTAGCCACAGCTGCCATTAATCAGGCCGAGATCGTGCTGATAGTGAGGACAGTGGGAGCAAGTGGTTTCCTCCTCTTGAATCTTGTAAATATCATCTGTTATCTTCATTATAGTTGTATGATAAATTATTTCATAAATTCCAAAAACAAAATAACGCGCATTTTTAAATTTGGAACACTGTCACACGAATTTGTGCCAGTCTGTGATTCGACGTTTCTGAGTGTGGGATGTGTTGTTGGTTAAAATAAATTCTATTAAATAATGTTTATAATTCTTATTAGCACTATCATATCGTTGAAGTAGAAGTACATGACGCGTGAAAACATAAAGGAACCGACGCAGGAAACCAGGCCTTTATTATGACTGCGTCGCGTGTCAACGCCTAGAGGACAAGAGATGTTGTTAACCAATCATAATCAAACAAACACGCAGTCACAACGTCTTTTATACGTGCACGTTGCACGTATAAAAGACGAAGACTGCGAGAGAAGTCCTTGAACCACGAGTAGTTAAAACCTTTGTTTAGACCAAATTATAACAACCTAGTGTTGAAGGAACATTATAAACACACGCTGATAAAGAACAAAATATTGTTACAATTTTATTTCGTGTTAATATTCAGATCTAACCGGAACATTGCAACTACGTCGCGCTCTTCGCCCAGTTAAATGAATATGTATGTTCATAATATACAGTTTATGGGAAGTATCATTAGCAAATGAGGTAGATTAGCAAGGTTTATTGGGCATTCTTGGTTACGGAGAAAGTACGGTAGCTGTCGGCAGTTAATTTACAAATTTGTTCCTAATGGCTTTGGTTAATCACGTTTATATATGAGATTATTTTTTAACTCGAGGCAAACGGACAGGATGCTTATCTGTTTTTAAGTGATACCGCCGCCCATGGACATTCAATGCCAGATGGCGTGTGCGTTGACGGCTTTTTAAGGATTGATATACTCTTAGGAATACTGTTTAAATAAAATTTTATTTAAACAGTATAATTATTGTAATTATTTTTATTTTTATAACAGTGTAATTTTTTTTTTAAATAACTCTTATTTTATTCTTTATTCTTTAAAATAAAAAATAGTAATCACTGGTGTCTGTTGTTGTTGCCATTAAGTTTTAAAACATGCTCCCCGAATCCATACGATTGGCGATTGGATTTATCTCTTTTTGTTATCTTTTAAAACTCATCTTAATAAATATTACTAAACCATATCCTGTCCTACTCAATTGTGCTGATTTTGTTGGTACACTGGTTCTTGATTATTAATTAAAAGGATTTTATATCTAATTTACTATAATCACTGTTCAGAATATAATATCATAATACGTGATATTACGTTCTAAAGCTGTCAGTTTTGTGGATTCCCATAATCACGCCGGGATTAGCAGTGTAATAAATCTTTACATTACGACGCACTGATAATTTAATGTTAGATTTACGTTGTTTTAGTAATACTTTAAAAGTTGTCAATGTTTTGATTTGACAACATTTTGCTAAAAATGTTACAGTTGTTTATATTCTGGATGTAAAATTAGTTACACTGCTGAGTTCTTTATTAATATTATAAAATTCTACTATAAATTAATGGATAAGGAAAATACATATTTTAGTTTGACAATTATGTAATAAAATCCATTAACTAATAAACCATTTTATCCTAATAAACCCCCAGTTTAATAATTAAATATAAATTTTTAGGCCAAATTTTACCCCACAACATAACACTAGTCTATCTTATTTATGGATTACGTCAACCGTAATTATTTACTTTATTGACCATATTACCCATACATATGCTATGCTTGAAAACGAAATAAATTTTCGAGAATTCCTACAAAAAAAAAGTTTATGTACTATTATTTTTGAGAGCTTTGCTTGGAAGGGGTTGCAGTAAATCTGCTTACCTAATACTTGAACGGCCCCTAAGGTGACGCAAGTGTGGTTCAATCTGAAAGGTGCACCATCGACCTGCTAGATATGTATGGAAGAGTTTCGAAAAATTCAGCCCCATTTCAACCTTTACCTTTAGATTTCAACCGAAACCAATCATAGCGTATACTAAAGCGTCATAGGTTTTAATATATCATTTTTTTACATGATTTAATTAAAAATATATATCAAGTCATACTAAAATTCACAAAACACGTAAAAAGGTGCAAGTCACTAATTATATGCAAATTCATTCTCAAATTAAAAGATCAACGATTCAAATTAATTAAAAGAAATAATCTTAAGCTAAAGGATTTTGTCCGACTGTCATTCAGATGTAATTATGTGAAAAGGATTAACTTATTTAAACCGAAGATCTGTCGATTTATTGGGTTTTTTATTTGCGCAAAGTAATTATATTACAGATAAGCTGCTTGTCGGCACAGATTATATTACAAGAATTTTTATGGGTTTTATTATATTTGAAGGTTATTCCTGAAAATGTTTCAATATCTGTTTCTATATCAATCAACTTTTTTATTACAACCTGGGTTCAAACAGTCAGAAGACATACTGCAGTGGGTAGCTGGTTTCACTGAGTGATGAGATCCTCTAAACACTCTCCATGGTAAAGAAGATGCAGATATATATATCTACGCAACGCCAAACGATCAAGCCACTCGACTCGACACTCGACGACAAGCCAAAAATACTGTGCGTCGACTTTTTGGGTCTAAGGCAATCCTCACGATTTTGTCCTTCACCGTTCGAGCGAATGTTATATGCGCACATAGACAGATATTCCACTGGCGCACAGCCGGAGATCGAAACTACGTCCTCAGGGATGTGAGACGCAGGCTGAAGCTGCTAGTTCAACACTGCTCTTTACTACAACTCCAACTCATACTATACCTAGATTAGGTTTAATCTCCAGTGTAATATAATTCTGGGTTAATAAAACACAAGACTAATGTCCCCTAGAAAATCGAATAATGAGATGGACACCGTATACTTCAAAATACATCTCACTAGGGTTCAGATTACAGCATCCTGTAGAAATTTTCTCAGAAAACAGTAACTACTAGATAAGCCGTAATATTTTCAAATTCTAAATCAATACAGGCACCTCACAATAAAGATATAAATCAAGTCTCGGGCGCTGAATAATATCGCTTATATCTCGCTTATCGTCGGATCGGACCCTCCGTGTATATGGCGATAGCCACTATACAGCGTGTGCCATTTTATTTCATTATGTTTGATGTAATATAAGTGTAACTACTTATAGATATGTACCTTTTTTATTTACCAAAACTCCTTTAAACGTATAAACATCACAACACTTTCTTAGTACACAACTTTCTTAGTAGTAGTACTTATTTATAAATATAATATATATATATATATATATATTACTTTATTTATATATACAAATCTTCTTCAGGTGTCACTTTATTACTAGTAGTTGGCAGTTAACAACTTTAATTGCCGGATTACTTGCGCTGATCTAACAAGCTGCTAGTCGGATGTGATGGCAGTCCACTTCCGTAGGTTCCGCAACCATTTCTTCCTTCTACTACTGTAATTTAGAAACACCTGTAAAAGCCTATACACTTTTAAGCACTCCAAGCGTTTGTAGCTTTCATCCACAAATCCAGTTATAAAATAAGAAAATAAAACTGTACCAAATATAATATTGCACGTTGTAGAAAACATTTCATAAAACACCGGTGGCAAAGTACACTTCATGAAGCGAACTAAAAGTCAACCAGCCATTCAGCGGGCGACAATTTCACTGGTCTATTTGAAATACAGTGTGAAAATAATAAATTTCCACAACATCCTGTGAATGTCGCTTGCAAGGCCTTTCTACGCTTGTATAGGGTGTTTAATGTAGCTCCGAGAGGATTTTCGTGATACGGCGTTCTTTTTGTACGTTATTACAAAGTTCAGCAGGGCTACTCTGTAAACGTTTGAGATTTACATACACAATAATTAGCTAAAGCCGGTTTTCGCTAGTAATGATAAATTATGAACTATCTTTCAATATATTCCGTAATTCACATGGATGGTTGTATTTTGTTCATTCCAGGTCATTTGGAGCCTGTAACATAAAGTTAGCTATTAAAATGAGTGGGGGAGAGTTTCTTGCTAGTTCTTTTTCTCAGTCCTACTCTTTTGTTTTAAAAACAGAGTTATTCCATTTTTTCATACCAAAACTATATTAGTTTATGAATGAAAAATAAATATAAAATGAGTTAATGAATATATTTTGATCGTATATATATATCGCAAACTTTATGTTATACAAAAAGTTAATATTGAAATCGGAAGGGCTGCTGAAGTTATGGAGTAAGGCTGCCAATATTATAATGGTTACACGTTTTTTATGTATTAATAAAAAGGATGTGAGTGAAGCACAATAAACTAATGAAAATATGTTTCAAGAATTATATTTTTTTTCTCTACCTCTACTATACATAAAGGTAACATAACTAACACTTATAAGCAAAAATAATGCTTCCAAATTAAGAGTTCTCCGAGAAGACTCGGGCGTAGAACGGATGGGAATAACTAATAAACTAACCGTAACTATATTAAATCGACAAGATTTTTCTTACAAAAGATTTGTAGGCCGCTGCAACAACCCATGCTTCTGATTTCGTCTTAAATCAATTAATAAAGTCATACTAAAATCAAAGTTAACATCTAACATCTAGCTAATGTGCGTGTATGCTCTTAGCATACACGCACATTACCATGGAAAACAACATGCAAACACGTAATATCAAGGGTGAATGTAGTACAGTAACAGTATATATCGGTAAATAATAACTTTTGGTTTTTTAAAGTCGGTTAAAAACCCACCGAAGTCCCTTAGCGTAGCTCTTAGCAATGCCACTCACCACATGAATGAATCGCCTCGCCTCTTCATTTAATGACATAAAAAGCTTTGAGCGTACATTCATTAAATGAAGTTCTAAGCATAATTCACTCTGATGAATAAAATCGTTTGGCTCAAGACTTTGAAAAGATGTATACAAAGTAAATAAATTTCAAATAGTAGTCTGGATATCCATAGTTTCTCTCCTCACACTTTAACATCGATTTTCGTTTAGTTTTATATAATTTAATTGTTTTGTTATTTTTATTATCACTTCGTGTATGTTATGTTTGTATATAAGTGTATTCTTAAACCATTGTATCAGTGTGCCAAGCCTGGGCAAGCTTTAATAAATATTATAATCAAAATATATTTGCAGTGGAATAAATAAGATTGATCCAAATGGTACTCGATAACTTTTAAGGCTCTATTTTCGTGTTATACGTTATGTCATAGTAAAAATTTAGAATAAATAATAAGTATATGGTATATATACATTATTGTACAGTTCAAACAACAGCATTTTTGTCGAGCATATCCCCATAACACCTTTCATAAGGGGACCATATGACGTAGCTGGTTCAAGAGTTGGTCTTACTAATGATGAATATAGCACCCTATTGGCAGTGTCCTACAGACCAACTGAATTTAGCAGGACAAACCCCAATCTCCTCAATTAAATAAATTATATTATATAACATGTTTGAGTAATAGGATGAGCAGCAAGTTTATTATCACTCCGTCAAATGTATATTTATCTGGCATCGCTAGATGAAGATGGCAAGCGGCAGGACGGGGCGTCGTTGATCCCTTGGAAGATGGGGCAGGCTTTGGTATTGGACGCTACTTGTGTGGATACGTTAGCCCCGTCTCACCTCCTTCGAAGAAGCAATAAAGCTGGGGCGGCCTCAGAGCTGGCGTAAAATAATAATCGGCTCAAGTATTAGTGTCTTTTTGTTCAACTTCTATTTTGTTCCCTTTGGAGTAGAAACTCTTGGGCCGTGGGGTTCTGGTGCACAGGCGCTAATGAAAGATTTAAGTTGGCCCCTGGTAGATAGTACCGGTGATCCACGAAGTGGTGCTTTTCTCACTCAACGAATAAGTATCGCAATACAGCGAAGAAATGTTGCCAGCGTTAAAGGTACACAGGGACCAAACTTTTTAATGTTCTTTTTATTAATTTTTAATTATTTTTATTATTGCTATGTAGGTTAAGACAATTCTAAATACTGTTATTGATTGTTATAATAAATAAAAATGTATTACAAAAAATAATATTGATTGAAAATTATTTAAACAGATGTGATTTTCAAGTTCCATTTTTAAACTTAATAATCTTTATTAAACCAATGAGACTATGAGAGCGGATGACATTTATATTATTTCCCATATCGTATATAAACAATCTTCAAAACATATCCCTTCAAAGAAACTTCATATTGACAAATAACCGCCGGCGAACGTCTTTCAAGATGAATTGCCTGACGTCTCACGTCATACACAAAATATGGAATGTCGCTATGAAAAGTTAATATGAATTTCATTGTGTAAAACGAAATAGTTTATTGTTTTGTAAATTATTATTAATTGAATAAATGTTATATACACAGCATACGCTTTTCACATCGCTTAACCACACTTATACACAACCATTCATATGCTCATACCAAATTAAGGTCTTTATTTTTGTTTGATTTAACATTAAGATTTTTGTACATCTCTATATATGAAAAATTCTTGTGACAATATTCGTTCCCATACTCCTCCGAAACGGCTCGACCGATTCTTATGAATTTTTTATGCATATGTTTGTGGACTCAGTTTCCGTACTTAGACTCTCAATAGGTCCATTGTGCGTTTTCTATGCATATTCAGTAAGTCTGAGAATCGGCTACTATCTATCTTTCAAACCCCTAAGTGATAAGGAGTGTCCACCCCAAAAAAAAATTTTATATTTTTTGGATAAAATTTACGTTTTTTTTTTTTTTTTTGATACAATATAAATAAATACAAACAACCCTTAATTTTCACCCCTACCCCTATATATATTTGGTTCATTTGAAAATTATGACTGGAACTTGAAGGTTTAAATAGAGAAATGTTCATAGAAAAACCTAAAAAGATTTTTCCATTCCGGAAAACCGAACAGTCTCTGGGGTAGTACGGCAAAATGTTCCATGTTGATATGTACTAAAAAGGTAGGCTAAATAAAATTACAGTAAGGAGAAACGAAGTTTGCGGAGGCAGCTTATAACAATTTTTTAAACATGCACCATGTACCACGGAAAAGCACGTACTGGGACTTTCTAGTGTGGGGGCTAGCGTCAGAACAATTTTGTCACAACCAAATTTGCTATCAATAAAGTTTATAATTTTTTATTATAAGTTGACGTAGAGAACTTTACTCAAATCTGAAAACTTTATGTAAATTATTTTATACAATTCGTCTTATTTGAAATGTATTATGTATTTTTTTAATATTTTTTTATTAAAACTATCGGAATCATTTAGTCATAAATCTTTCACGCCTCAATCATTGTAAACACTTGTCTGAAACAATTCTAAATTATTATTACAACATACTTAGATTATACTATCTTCGTCATAATTATGAGTACTAGAACAAATCCAAAATCTACATAATTACACCAATTTGGAAATGAACACCACTGATATTTTAGAAATGTTTCTTTTAATCTCATAACATAACAATTCGTAAAAATTCCGTCAAACCTCTCGAGACATCACGAAACATATTTTTCGTTAGAGCCGTTGTCATGAAAAAAATGGCGAATAAAAATTGTAAACAGCAAACAGAGCAAAACTTTGCCGAAACCTCTGGAGAGGTCGAAATTTATTATTTTTGATATTTCCACCGCTTCGAATGGAAATGAAACTAGTTTTTTGCAGATTGTTTTGTCACTTGACAAGTTCGCGCTTTATTACCGAAATGTTGGGGTCATTTTTTGAATATCTTTTAAACTGGAGAGACAGATATTTATGTATTACACGCGCGAGGTTTATTAGGAAGTTCAGTTTGTTAGAAAAGATTCACTTCGCGATCGTGTTCAAATTGAGGCCATTCGTAAACCGATGGCTGGGACCTCGGCAGAACAAATACCGCGTTGGCTCCACTAGATGCAGAGAGTGCAAGGTGTACTGGAGGAAGATGAAGGCGAGGCCTCCTTCATCTTTCTCCAGTCCAGAAATTTACCAAACAAAAGGCTCATGATAATGATGATAGGTTAATGATATTGAAAAATATTTATTTTGGATAATTAAATAAATACATAATTCTATATATATATTATAGCTAGCATGAATCACTAAGTCACGTGTTTTAATCATTAAAAAAAATCAGCCTTTTTAGGTCTGGGCCTCACATTTCAGACGTCATCATTTGTTAATATAATAGGCAAGCAGATGATGAGTCAGTACTGTGCCTGACACACTTCGTCGACTTTTTGGGTCTAAGGCAAGCCGGCTTCAGAATGTTAACCTTCACCGTTTGACGGAATAATAAATACGCACATATACGGAAAGTCCATTAGTACGCAGTAGGGTTTTGGGGCTACGACCTCAGGCCACTAAGCCAACACTAGTCACATGTTTAAGTCATGTTAAAAATCTGTGTTTTGAAAAATCGACAAATAGTTTTGATGGTTCACGATTAACTCATTGCTATGTTAATTTGTACTAAAATGTTGCTGTAAAAATACACTATTATTTATATACTATACCTTTTATCGCTGAATCGCTTTAAACCCATTCATCACCGATGAATGATCTTAGATTTGTGTAGCAACAAAGGGCGCCCTAATGGCACCAAATCCGCTGAATCAGCTCACAGTAATGTATCTGTGGTAATGAAAAATTGTATGCCCTTCGAAATAACGATGACCGAATAGTTAGTTTGGTTAATGCATACAATTTTGGTAATATTTTTTTGATATCCATGACAATCTGAATAAATAAAAATTTATCGCAATGATCTTGCTAAGCGCCAAACTTAAAGACAACTGGACCAATTCGAGATTTTCCTTGAACTCTCAGGAAGGTTTTCATCAATAGAAATTTTTATTAAACACAGCTTTTTATCCCGGAAAGCGATCACATGGTGTAACACAGTAAAATATTCCATATGTTGGTATGTAGCAACTAAAGGGGTAGGGTAGGGGAAGGTTTTTAAATATATATAGTACTTATTTATTTGTGTCAAACAGTTACTATGTAACTGGGAAGATATTTTTTATATAATCTGATGTTTAACTTTATCATAATATACATCTTAGGTGTAGCTTATCAAAGCTAAATAGCTAAGGTTTCATAGACTCTCTTACTTAAATAAACCAAAGATAAATTTCAGTTTTTTTTTATTATTTGCTTATTTATCTGCGTACCATGTTTAGTAACACATGGTATATAATCTTCTTAAATCTTGACCAGCCATATTTTAGAAGTGAGTAAAACAGAGAACAATAAGCCCTAACTATTATCGTCCAGTCTCACGGCGCGGGCGCAGCGCTCTTGCGAACATCTCCACGTTTAACACTCGCATTGTTGTCTTCACAAAGGACGCTGTGGATATGTTTTAACTAGATGCGAAAGCTTTAGTATATAATCGACTTTTTTGAGACACATATCTTTTTCAAATTACACGTATAATGAAGGTTGACACTGTTAGCCTGACGCTCAGAATAGAAACACATTCGAGGAGAGTCAGACCTTGAGGTGGATTTAATCGCCGATTAATCAATTTCAGCTCCTTAGAGGCCTTATCATCATCACCACCACCAACTTTAGAAAAAAAAATAAAAAACAGATGTATACACGTAGTGGAAATGAAACTTTCAAAAATTTTGCTTTCAAGATAATGAAACGAATGTAATTATAATTTTTAAATTAATATCTATTAGTTAAAAACTATAATGATTAAAGAAGTTTTTATGAATAATAATATGTAAATTAGACTTTGCATTACTATCTAAATGTAGTAGGTACTAGACCTTAAATGAATATTTTTTTTTATTTAAATTGGTATTTTTTTTAAAGTTTAATATTAATCAATCTTTATTTTTGATAAAAACTAAAATAATTAAACTTTAAAAGTAGATGAAACAAAAATGCGACAATAAAAAGAGACGGACACATAAATCAATATGATTAAACGTGGGGGAAAATGAGATAAAATCCATTATAAACTTTAAATTTGTGTATTTGATCATTTTTTGAATAAGGAAAAAAAATAGATGTAAAAAAAATTAAATAAGAGATTAACAAAATTCAATTATAAAATTTGATGAAATTTATCAATTTTATTTACATATCATTGATTATAAAAACTTTTTGAATTGAAAACTTCTTACTACGCTAATTTAAAGTTTATACACTGTACATAATGCTTCCTGTCTGATTTTCTCTCACGTTCTTACACACAATCTTATGAATTAATGTGTCTGTCTCTTTTTACTGTCGCTTTTTCATTTCATCGACTTTTATATCACAATGATGCTATAGAAGTTCATATCAAAAATAATGAGCCCAGTCAAATCATAACCGTATTTGTTATATTTTGGTTCTGACTTATGAAGTCCGATTTATAGCGAACAATAATTACTCGCGAAACGAGTGGGTTTCATATTTCTCTATAAATCCTATAAATTTCTTTACCATAATCATTTGTAGATCCAAAGCGGACAGATTTCGAAAAGCCACTGAAATTATTCGTTATATTCGTTCTATTCTGACACTTCCGTCCGTGTGTTTATGCGTTTAATTACACGTTACGTAATACAACAAAACTTTATAGAAGTGATTTTTCTAAATTAATTGTTTTTAACATACTATAATATCTGGAAAAGAATTTCCCACCGTTCTCCGTCTTCAGATATAAACTTCCCAAAAAAAAATCCCTTCCAGTAGTGCTTATCTTTGTGTAACACAACAAAAGGTCTGAACCATCATAAGGAGGCTTTAAGGGAGTTTTATCCGGAAGTCTTCACTTCACATGAAGGGCCTTGATACGATCTAGACTCAGACATAATGGTCAAGAATGGACGATCTTTTGTCTATGGACGCAACGGTCAAGTCCACTTCACTAGATTTTGAGACGTGAGAAAGGCATCACTAATTGTGCGAAGCTTTTCAGTGTTATAGAGGCCCATGGATTTATGGCGATCATTTCTTTTAAAGAACATTACGTTTAATAATTTTATAATTACTGAATTATTCTTAATCATAGTCTTATGCGATATTAAAACAAAACTTCTAGTCTGTGTCTCAGATATCTGTATCTGTTTCGTGATCTTTTTGTTTTTCTAATAGACAAGTATGTGATTTATTTATTTATACCTTATATATGGCCAAATTTTCTTACTAAAAATATCATACAATTAAGTTAGTTGATCAGCCTTCTGTGCCTGACACAAGCCATCTTTTCGTGCAGGCGTTACCTTACTATGTTCTCCTTCTCTCAAATTTAAGAGCCTGGCTTTTGTCTGTGGATTAATCGCCAATCAGTGGGGTTCTGCGTCAGTGTCTTGACCACCTGATATGTCACGACCTCAGCTTATTCCTTTAATTGGTATATGTAAGCTATTCTCGGTCTTCCTCGTCCTCCCCTGCCTTCTTTCTTCCCCTCCAAGATAGTTTAAAAGAAGTCGTGTCGCACCAGGTGTCCAATCATCTTCTCTCTCCGGTTTTCTATGGTACTTTTATTTTTCGTATTTTTCCGACCATACCACCTAGCACCTCATTGGTCTTCTTTTCGGTCCAGCGTATCTTCATCTATCTCCTCCAGCACCACATCTCAAATGCTTCAAGTTTTTGTCTTTTTTATTTTAGTAGTCCATGTTTCGCTACGGTAGAGAGAAATGTTCCAGACATATTTTTCCTTATCGAGTGTTAAATGCGCACATAAACAAAACTTAATATGAGAGTATTAAGATGATACCTCTAGACCAATACAGTATTTAAAAAGCTAATCACGTAATGATTTTTAATTTAAAAATTTCTTTTTAATACATTAAGTATAATAGAAGAAAAAAAACACGTTATTAAAAATTGTACACGATTCTGTTTACAGATAGTTTATTTAAAAGTATTAGATACAACATCATAACAATAAGTATGCCACGATATTTATTTGTAAATTCCATACACACAATAGGCGCCTCCACATACAAAAACAAAAACATTTTATTTGAAAGGGTAAATTAACGGTATTGTGATAAATGACTGCGTTATATCCGGTAAAATGTATTTTCGAAATGAAATCAGATTTATATCAAACCAGTCAAACATTTGATGTGATGTGTTTTACAAATGAATAACCTTTTCTACCGGGCCAGTGCAGAATATAATTGATGGTAGAATATTATCCTAAAGTTTATTGACACATTTACAAGCAAATAAGATATTTATTTCCAACATAAAAATATACAGTATTTAAAATATTCTTAACCTACATATAATAATAAGAAAATAAAACTAATTTTAAAAGTTTGGACCTTTGACAGTGTTTAAACGTTGTATTCGTTGCCGCGACTCGTTGAGCGAGGAAAGCATCAGTTCAGGGGTCACCAGTACCATCTAGCAGGCGCCAACTTACACCTTTAAGAAGCGCCTGTACACTGGAACCCCATGGGCCAAGAGTCCAAGGGTTCCAAAGGGAACAAAATTAAAGTTGGACGAAAGATTCTTATATTGAGCCGTCTAAGTATTATTCAGTCATCAAAACGTTTATAATATATCCATTTACTGAGTAATTTGAATATCACACTGGCGCTAATGCTTGCTGAGGACTCAGGGCAATCGAGGAAGAAATGAACAACAACAAGACCTTCAGTAAAGAAGAAGCTCCAAAAAGAAAGCGATTTTCTAAATACAGATTTTGTTTCTGGTTTGCTCTCTGGACTTACTAAATTTTGACACGCGAAAGTAAGCGCTAAGTCGCAACACAAAATTGCCCTTACATAAATAAATTCTGCTTTAATGCATTACAGATTTACGTATTAGGTCGACCCGCATTAGAGTCTAATGAAAGACCCACATAGTTATGTGGTATCAATTATTTAGAGGTAACTTTCACGGGCCTTTAATTACTTAGCTTTGAGTTACCTGAACTTAATAAGATTACAGAATTTACACCTTACAAGCCACATTCGGTGTTACTTTGGATCATATGATAAAGGTTAAAAATTGTCTTAAATAATTACAGACAAATCTTTTCTAGTCTAATTATTATTTCCACCAATATTTGATAAAAGAATAAAAATGTGTTTATTGTGTCGACAATTCATTATAATGTGTAAGATTTGGAAACCTTTTTAAGTAAAAAAATACCTGTTGTCAGGGTTCCCAGCTCTTCCATAACAAACTTATAAGTAATAAATAAATATATATATATATATATATTATTTGTGTTTTAATAACTGTTTTTAACTCGTCTGACTGCGTGAGTGTGTGGATGCATGTGAGTGAGTGGCTGAGTGTTAAAGAATCTTTGACCGAAAATTGTGCTACAACCTTATGGTGTTTGTTTTGTCTCTCAAATATAATAAAAAATCATTTACCAATAAAATACTATTTACAAGATTCGGTATTTTTGTTATGGGACACATAGAGTTGAGTACTAACTGCCGCCCACGCATACATTCTACTCCAGGAGGCTTGCTAGTATGATGCCGGCTTATCTGTGAAGCTTTTCTCTTGAAGGGCCTAAGTCGTAACTTTTCGATTCCAACAGCTGGTTTCATAAATGGGTTTGCCGTCACAAGTGTCTGAAGAAAAACATAAATCAGATTTATTTTTCCTTATGGAAAATGGTCCCAAATGTTCAGGGGAACATCGTGTAAAAATCATTTTGGCTTCAGGTCTTTTATAAACAGTGTCGCCAAGACAACATATTCTTGAATTTGGATTCACGTTTTTAAGCTGACAGAGCGTTATGATATAGATCAAAATATTATAACCATCACCTTGTTGACTGGAAGCTCTTCCTCGCTTCACAAGTCATTTTCTTTTGCGACTAGCGAACTGTGGACTCCCAACGGGGTCTTACCAGGGAGATACGAAATACTCATTCCTCAATGTCCAGGCACCAACTTAAATGGTTGCCCATGTATATGTTATAAAAAAAGCTAATCACATTTTATATTGCATTCCTAATACCGTTTACAGTACTATATTCTCTGTTCGTTTCTACACGTCCATATTACGACGATCCGTACCTGTCATATTAATGTGAGTATCATTAAATGCAAATTGCAAAACGGATGCGATCTTAGTCATGCTTCCAGCTAGTTTATAGCGCATACAAAAGACTATTTTTATTAGCCGGTGAAAGAAAACAGTAGGCTATTATATGAGGTATTGTATGCACGCAATGGCTACCGAACCGGCCGTCATAACTTCGAGTCCTGTCGCATCGTAAATAGTCGAGTTTGTCGAGTCTCAATGAAGTTAACCGTTCAAGTCATGAACGGGAGGCTGTATAATATAAATGTTTCTTCAAGTATAGTCGACACTTATAAATTTTTAAATATATGTGTAATAAATAATATGTTGTAAGCTGATTAGACACCAGAGCAAATACATAATGGCCTTATAATAATAATTTATTGCAAGAATATAGTACAAGAAGGTGGTACAATAGTAATTTCGCATATTCTGCCATTCAATGGCACGCAAATTTCTCTTTGAGGGAGTTTACATTTTACACTATTAGTCATATTAAAATTGGTAAATTCTTATATTATTTGTATGCTACATATCATATCAAATGATATTTAACTCTTATAACTACAGTGTTTCACGTTATGTCGCTGATTAAATTTTTAAATGTCGAAACAATAAATGTAGTCGATTCTCAGGGATGTAGCATTCTAATTAATAATATTTTTCAATTTTATTTCAAGTTAAAAACATACAAATTTTCCTCTTCATAATACTAGTAGTTATAGATTGGTCACATAACTCAATTGTTTTTATTAATATGACATATCAATAAACCCCGAAATCGCTGAAAGTTTCTACCTTGATACAGAAAACTGTAGGAAGAGCATTGTTTATGGGAACGACATTTACACATAGGTATTAGAAGCTTAGTGATAGCGCAATCAGAGAACATGGTAACTGTGATTCATTTTAAGAAGTCTTTGTCATTTCATTTAACTAGGTATTGTTACAGGAAATTGCAAGCTTTTCGCCTTAAGGCTGGTTGGTATATTGTTCTTTGATCTTATATAATGGTTTAATGTAGTTAATTTTTCTGAAGGCATACGAGCTTATAGAACAGTCATGATAAGCAGCTACAGCCCTTGGACACCCTTTCTCTTTTGGTGGAGTATGCCCTTTTTTAAATAGTTGGAGGTCACATCTCCCAGAAAAGACCTCCAATAGGAAATGTCTAGAGGTGGTGCGGATGAAATCTGAAATTAATTAGGCTCGTGGGCTCACGGGTGGATCGAGAATTTCTGAGGCTCTAGGCTATTATGGGAACAATAATAAATAATAATAGCGAATAAATACACCGACCGAAAAAAAGCGACGGGGAATTCCCCGTTCCGTTCGATAGACGCTCAACGTACATGAGTTGATTGATCTTAGGCATTCCAACCTTATAATTAGATTCAAGATATTGCCTATTGTTTTCAGTGGGGACCATGGGAACTTTGTATCAACGGGGCCCTGGGCTGCAGCCCTAAGAGCCCTTAAGTAGATCCACCCCTGCATGGAGTAATGAAATAAGTTTTTAGTTCTCACTTTTTCGATTAATTTTGCTTTGATACCAGTAGAAGTGTCAATAGGTTATTAAACCAACACTTAGAATATCGATATACACAAAATCTTTGGACTCAAAGCCTCAAATGCCACCTTGTTAACCTTAGATATCAGGCATCTTTGTAACATTCATATATAGTAAGTCATTAACTTATAAACAGTAGGGTTGAAATAGTTTTTTCTAAGTTATAACGAGTACATTGTTTACCTTTTATTTTAGTTATAAACAGGCTCCCATCCATGTTGTGCTACTCACAAGTTCTGGCAGATCACTCTATAGTGCCAGTAGTGGCTGATAAATTACATTTTGTTGTAACAAATATTTATAATATATACTCGACTTGCTATTGTTGCTTGCTTGTATTCATTAATTGTTATGACCTCCGACCATCTTCATTAGTTTATAAAAAAATTGTTTTGTTGAGTTATTCTCGGCTTGTAACTTTGCGCAGTTGGGATAAATTTGCATATGTATTTTTAGTAATACATTCATATAAGTGCCTTCTCTAGAAATCTTATAAGTTATGTACTAAATGGACAAAGGAGTAGGTATATTGAGGTAAATTCCTATCACCATCCCACCCACATAGTATTGGGATTATCTCTCTGGCAATTT
Source organism: Pieris brassicae (assembly GCF_905147105.1). NCBI lineage: Eukaryota > Metazoa > Arthropoda > Insecta > Lepidoptera > Pieridae > Pieris > Pieris brassicae. The sequence goes on from NC_059666.1 coordinate 1,794,955, forward strand.
CTCTAGGTGACATATTAAAAACTATTTCAAATAAGTGTGTTAAGCTGAAACCAATAAAATCAGGATTTCGCCCACGTCCCACTGTGTCCCGTTCGTGCGAACACGGCCTACTCGAGTGGGTGATAAGCTATGTGCACACTAGTATTATAAGCTAGTTGTTGATTAGAAAAAATGTATATTTCAACTCTTAATTCGTGGGCATTTAAATTTATTCCGTTACTAAAGACGTTGTTTTTATTATATAATATATCATTGTAGCATAGTAACAGAAAAAATATAATTTACTTGAGATATAAACTGTTATATAAAACATTTGGCGAAACCGACTAAAGACAATACAAATCTTTGACATTGGGTATTTGACATCATCACATGAAGTGGAATACAAACCCAGACTGCCTTTGATGTCCACATTTTATCGCGATCAGTATTTGATCCATGCATTTAGTTAACTCACATGATAAAAACCAAAACCTAGAACCTAATCAGATTTTGACTGAAACTAACATAAGTAATGTACAATAAATTGAGTGCATTAACAAAGCTCTCTCCAAAACTGAATTTTTATTGAACGAGTTCTGTTTGCAAATAGGCAAAAAGTATTAATAAATGAGTGGAGCTACAACCTATTTAGGCCTGGGTCTCAGTTTTCTATGTTTCATGATCATTTTTCAATCTAATAGGCAAGTAGGTGAACATAGCTGGCTGTCTGACGTCATCGACTTTTGGGATCTAAGGCAAGCCGGTTTCCTCACGCTGTTTTCTTTTACCGTTCGAGTGAATGTTAAATGCGACATACAATGAAAGTGCATTGGTCAGCCGGGGATCGAACCTGGAGGATGAGAGTCGCATGCTGAAGCCAAAACTGCTCACTACTGACGAAAAATAATTCGCTTCAAAATTTTCCTTAAACAATAGGTTTCAGTATTCAGATGAAAGGATGGATTTTACATATATTCCACATAAATAAAACATATGTTACTGTTGTAGTAATGGTATATGCAGTGAACTTTTCATATATCAAACTGTGTCATATGCACTGTTCTGGAAAATATTTTGAGACAGCATTTTCGCAACCTATGCTTACGACATTCCAATTTTGAAAATGTTTTAGGCGATACTGGTCTTCATTTTCATAGTGAAATTGTTTATCTACAAAAAAAATCATAAATGAGACGTTAATCTAGGTAGTAATGTCCTAACAATGAACATAATTCGATTTTTGAAACGATTTCGTCAAAAACTATCTGTTCGAAGTAACGCTTTTGAAATATACACTTTGAAGAAATGTTGCGTTGTTTTTGGCGGTATTAAAAATTATCGCATGAATACATGCATACACTAATTAAAATACGCGATGAAGCTCGCTTGTTGCAAATTCTATATATTTCGTGAAATATTTTTCCAAACCAGGTCGTAGGCAATAAAAAGTGTTTTTTATTTATTCAATACCTCACCTACACGATCATTAGTTCTTATAGCAATTACTTTAGACGACATTTTGACCAGACATATTCATTGGCAATTAATCTTTAGCCGAATATTAGGTATTTCTTATATACAAAAGATTGATGAATTTTCATGGTCCTCCACGGCACTAAGAAATTTAATTTGTCCAAAAAAATATTTGCTACATAAAACTTTACACCCAACAAACAATTATTACCATTCAGGCTGCCCTCATAAAAGGGTTAAATATCCCCTACAATCCCCCTTTGCTGTTTCCTAACCAAATGCAATCTTGAGGCTGCATTCAACATAGACAATGCAGCCGGTAACCCTTTCATCTCTTTCTACTTCCGACAAATAAACTACCTTTCTCCTTCACCTCGAAATCACATTCGGTACTTTTCGCTTGTACTCGGTTGCATGAGCCGGTGCCCGGAGTCCCGCAATCGGACATAAAAACAGTTTTGTCGACAGTCGTTATCCAGCTGTTGGTGGGGGAGTGTCGCAGTCTCTTATTTCTCCCGCGCAAAACACGTTATGCTTTAGGTATAAAATGATGCGTTAGGTTTTGTGTGAGTGTATGTGAACGGATGTGGTTTTAAATAACTGTAGCTAATGTACAATTGTAACATGCATTAATTGTGTTTCAACAAATTATGAAGTGAAACACAATATTTCAAGTGAGTATTAGTTACATTTAGCTTTTTAAAATTAAACAAATCTTAAATATAGTTTAAATAAGTATTACGAAAGCTCTATTAATCAAAGCTTGATGTTGCACTGAGAAACGGTCATTTAGGTAAGATTTAAATTCACTCATTGTTCTAATCGAAAGCTTAGTGTCAAGTTCGTGTTGTTGTTTCTGAATTTCACCCTCAGAGTTGTAAGTCAAGTCAGATTATCTTATACCAATCCAGTAGGGTTTCCCTGTACGTCAATTGTCAATGACTTTCATACTTTAGTGTTCCATACGAGGCCACAGTTCTTGATTTATTTCATAAAAGAAAAAAATATATAAAAACAGATAATTACACTAAAAATATAGCCAAAGATGGAATACATAATATTTACAAAAAGGTACAGACATTTACAAAAGGGAAAAAGCAACTTAAAATATACAAAATATTTTACTAAGTAATACCTTTTTTGATTGTATGTTCATGAGTGATTTTGCGCTAAGGATATTTTTAACACTCCTTTTAAACATATTTTGCGACGTGTTCTTTGCATTAGTTGATGTGTGGAATTTACCTAATTATAAGTACTTTGATTTAGGCTACTGAATCTTATAGGATTTTTACTTTAATTAAAAGCTCTTATAAAATAACAATTCCAGCAAGAATTTATTGTTGTAAGGACGATGTAGAAATTCGAGTGTGCATAAATAATTCTTATACGAATATCAGAGTCGAATTATTCTTTTTGAAATCGATATTTTTCTTAAAAGGCTTCGTTTTGAATAACGTTAATATTTAAATAAAACTTTGAGAGTGCTTTTCAGAAGTGACGAGAATCGAGACGCCGAGTTATCTAATTATGTAAAGTTATGTTTTCAGAAGTTTTAAATGTGTAGTACTCGCGTTAACCAGAGACAAATAAAACAGTATTAATTTAACACGTTTGTCTAATTGTCTATTGTTGAGTTTTTTGTCCCAAAATTTTCAATAAATAAACCGTCATGCCTAAATCAATTAGGCATTGAACACAAACAAAAGGTGATTGAATTTGAGCCACCATTGCTTAATGATGCATAGTTTTGTTAAATTATTTCCGTGTTGAAACCCCAGGAAACTAAAATGATCCAACGACAGGATAATTTGGATAAATTTAAAAAAAACGCATTTACACTAAACATGAACTCATACTAAGGTCGTAGCTTCGATCCCCGACTGGGCCCCATAGGGCCTGTAGCGCCACTGGATTATTATTATTCTAAACCAAACATGTGTAACTATAAAGTAATACGGGATTTGGCCACTAATATATCTTGGCTTAAGAGTTCTGGTGATAGATTATTTTTATATGATGAGATTAAGTTTAGAAGGAATCATGAATAGCTATGTACTAAACATATTTTTATTGAATTGTGAAATCTAAACTCCAACATAAGAGCATGTTAAAGTAACAATATTTGTAACCTCTGTATATAGTATGCCCTTAGCAACTGTTGTTATTTTTTTTTTATTAGGCTGTTATATTTTCTCCATCATTCGGTAATAAGCCTCGTATTTCATCTGGCTCCAAGTCTTTCCAGCTCTCTTTGCCTCATCTGCAACGACGCCAGGTTTGGCTGGGACGTCCACGCTTCTGTTTACCTTGCGGGTTCCAATCAAGCGCCTGCTTGGGAATATGATTGGGATTCCTTCGGAGTGTATCGGCAATCCAAATTAATTTGTTATTATTTTTACTCCTGTCAAATACAACTCTCTAACTGCACAGTTAAAACATCCTACTTCAAGTCAGACGTGTATCGTAAATTGTATGCCTATCTAGTGCAGTGGCACATCAGTGTCATCGTTATATCTATTCTCTTACTCTGTATCTTCAGAAGTGATCTTCGAGTGATCCCGAAGTTTTTGTACGCAAGCTCGATGTAATTCTTAATATCCGTAGCACTAATAACCTTGGGTTCGTGCGAAACAAAAACTCAGTATTGAAATCGCTGTTGGAAGTTAAAGGTCATCATTATTTTTCACTGCAAAATAAACCTAGGAGTTCCGGTTTAAAGGGAATGACTGATCCGCTAAACAGTCTTCAGAGTTCTTTTCAATGCAAACGAAACAATCTTTTATGTTGACTCACTTGAAAATCTTTGAAATACTAAAATTATTGAAGCGTAAAGAAGCGTCGGAAAGAAATTGTGGCGTCTTTTCATTAAGGATCATTAGAGATTCGAGAGTAAAAAATGAAAAATAAATAAAGAGCCCACATTGTAAGCCCCTGTGAGTGGCAAAGTCTTTTATTGTAAAGAAAAATTTTGTATAGGGCTGCTTGCTTAGGATAAAAAACAACGAATTATAAGCCAGTGTCAGTATAGTATGGATTCAGATTACTCTATGACGCACATTTGGTCTGTTGCGTATCCATTTTGAAAGATCGATACACGATTTAAATAACGCAGTGAAAAATAGACACAGGCTTGGCAGACGGAGTGTCCATGGGCGGCGGTATCACTTAACATCAGGTGACCCTCCTGCCCGTTTGCCCCCGTTCTATAAACAAAAAAGACACCAAAGGGGGCTGAGTTCGCAAATTATTGATCAAAAGAAACAACGATCGTGTTGCGTGTCTAAGATAAATGTTTTAAATATAAAAATGTGACTGACATTACCAGAATTCTTGCAAGTGCGTTGCCGGCCTTAATACATAAGTGCAGCTGATTCCACAGTGGTAGTGCGCTCCAAAAACTGTCTAACACTCAGTTTCGGAACATTTACATCTTACTCATTACAAAACGTACAGGATTTGCTTCCTTCAACCCTAAAATTTATTTACTACAAAGTTATTTATACTGTTGAAATGAAACTTTATTAAATTAGATTTATTTTCATAAAGTAAATAGCAACCCTGATCCGACCCTATCAAAGTCGGCTCCTGATTGATCGCGGAATGTAGTCATAATTTTGTTGTTGAATTTGCACCTCCACAGATATGTAATTTTAAATCAATAAAGATATCATAAGTGAAATAGGAACTTTCTATAATAATTCTTAAACTTAGTAAATCCATACATTTTACTACTATATAAATAAAAATGAATCGCAAAAAATGTTACGAATTTTGGAAAAAAACTAATAATTTAGTTTTATTGAGTAGGTACGTAGGTTTAGCAGGTAGGTTTTAGGTAGGTAGAAACAAACAATTTCTGTTGGGTAGTACTACTGGAATAGTAAAATGATTTTACGGCACTCACAATCCTAGACTTCACTCTACTGACAGTAAATATTTTATACTCACAAATCAGTGAAGAAATTGTTAATAAGTCGCACTGATTAAAGTTATAATATCCATAATTATTATACATAATTAATATTTATACAGTTATAAATAGTATTCATTAGACTTTGCTTATCCTGACTTTAAATTATGATATTTCAATAGTTATCAATTTATATTCGCCCACGCATAGTGTTCCTAATTATTACTTAACGCCTTCATGAAACCTTTGATATTCAGGTAAAATACACTTAATTTATGTACCTTTTTCAAAATATTTGTTAGAAGTTCCAACCACTGTTTGTTTGGCCATGTCAACAAATAATTATTACAAGAATTTATTTATTTATTCGAGTTTACCACATCATACATAATACTATACCTACGATATATGTTAATTTTTAGCTAAAATATATGACAAATTTTCTTAGTACAGTAAACATAAATGTTACAAATATACAATAAAATTACCAGAAATTTTTGTTAAGACGAAAAATACCAGCAAAATGGCAAAAACCATATAATAAGTCACATAATCTAATCCATTCAATTCCCAGCAATATTTTCAATATTTATATGGAGTTGGTCGTGCCTGATCTCCCACTTAGGATAACTGAAAGCACACGTTTTGAATAACTCTGCCGTTTCACACTAAGATCGAAGGTGATTACTCCAATTCCCCTCGAAACTCTGATCTGATACCGGTCTATGGTACGCTTAAGTGTGCTTGTTAAATTTCTCATACATATATTTGAAATGTTTGATCTTAAGTCTCAAATCAGAGCTTGTTGCGATGTCCTTGTAATTTCTGAAATGTTACGTGTATATGAAATATCATTAATAATGCGACGAGCATTATTGACATCGTAACTGAACTTTAAAAAACATTGCATGTGGAATTGTACATCTTTATATTCAATTACAATATACGTACAATTACTTAATTTAATTCTCTTATAAACACGTTCTATCTCGTTAATTTCTCGAAGAACCCTTCCACCGTATGCGACAAGATACTCACAATTGTTGTGCCTCGTACGAAGACCTGCATAATTTTCCAATGTTTCGGTTTTAGCTATGATACTAATTATGTGGATGTTGATATTTTCCACCTCACCAAAGAGAATGCGAGGAAATACTTTGAGTTTGTTTCGAAGCAACAATTTACTTTTTCTTTGGAATATTAAGAATTTATTGTCGTTTGTTTTTTATTTCAGATTTCTGTTACTTTTTCTTTTTGTCTATTAATGTACGTACTTATGTTTTCTGTTTCAAATATTTTTTGTCTATGTATGTAATCCATTTTGACTATATTCAATATACAATATTGTCTAAGTGTTTTATGTTATAATGTGAATATTATGTGTAAGATTACTAATAAATATATAAATGAAACATAGAAGTAATTCAGATATGAGTTTAAAAGTCTGTTATATTTTGGTTTAAACAAATTTATCATGGTTACGGTACGTTCTGGGTATCGGCTCCTGTCAGGTTCTGATCTAGTCTCCTTTTTACGATAAGTTTTGTTACTGACTGTAACATATCGTTTCTGTGTGTATTATTTTATAATGTAACTAAGATACAATATATAATAACTTACTATATAATCTAAGTAAGAACTAATAGTCTAAACCAAAAAAAAAACATATAAAAAACCGTAACGCTAAATTATACCAAAATAAATTGAAAAAGTTTGGTCCTTGTAGGGTTCTCTTAATGCCGACAGCTTACGTTATATGTATATATATGTCGGAGAATGAATATTTTAAAATTCCCGCCACTCTGAAGTTAGTCGTAGGATGCGGTGTGGTATGGTAAGGTAGACTGTCAACGTTGACAATTGACAATCACACAGACACATTGGATCACACAGACTAGGTGTCTGTGTGATCCACCAAATGTCAGTGGCGCGACTGTTTTGTGGCAGTAAGTGAATTCTTAAATCACTTGAGTTTCGAACGTCACCTGCGCCGGACGTGCGCACTGACTATGTTATAATGTCGGACGACGGTAGTAACACCAATTTTGCAAGTATTAATCGCGTTGAATCTGCGACATATTATAATTTTCTTGTGTTATTTTTTAATATATCGAAAACGAATCGTAATCGGTATTATAGTGTGCATTTAGCCTTAGTGTAATTAAATTGGCGCCACACAACGTTATCTATAGCAATGTCCAGAAAACTGGATCCGTTACACTGATTAGAGAGATGTCTTTCATGGAATGAGTCATTTATAAGTTACCTTTAACAGGAACAATACGTAAAATTGTATAACGTAGACATAAAAATTTTATTTTAAATTGAGCAGCGAATTCCGTATTTGGACTTTACGTCGTTTAGTCAACATTCATGTAGTACACGGAATGCCACCTACACATAAACTGTAAGAAAACCAAGTCTCGCGACCCATCTTACGTAATTATACCCTAACAACATTTTATTGTGACCATTAATGTTATACAAAGGCGATAATGGCCTGAACTGCTTCTATTAATCATAGATAACCTTGCTTCTTTTTAGTCAACTTGACGTGCTTCCTCATGTTTGGAAAAATACATATACTTTAATATATAGCATAATTTTAGGCTTTATTAGTCAGTATATAATTACGAGTTTTCCTGCTACCTACCCCGTCGTAGTTTATTTTGAAGAGATTTAATGTCAGAATTTTTGAGTCCGAAAAGACATGACCAAGACAGACTTGTGTATTTAGTTATGTCTGTGTACGAGCTTCTTTACTTGATAAAATCTTAATCCTTATTTACGCCTTTACTGATGTGACGGCACACGGACGGCGCTCTGCTCGTAATTTCATAAAACTATCAATGTTTATGAAAGCAAAAATACATTAAATGAATTTTCAATCGACCTAAATATTTATATCAAAGCAATCACGACCATATTTGCTGTGACAAATAACACAAAATCGTGTGAACGAAATACAGCAATGCTGTTTACATTTAGACACTGGTACAATTACGAAAACGTTTACTCGATACGATGAATAAAGTAAACTCTTCTCTATTTTTAATGCTTTGATCTCGACCGAGTCCTGTGATGTTGCGGGCATTAATTTGGCGATGGTGTCGCTTAGCGGACTGTCATTTGTTTTTAATTTTTTTTTATTCATCATTTTTAAATGTATAGTTCTGTTATGATTCTGTTGATGAATAAAGTTTTCTATCTCTCGTAACAATGGACTTTATAACTTTTTATTTTATTTTACAACAATTGTTTTAGTTGTACTACTAAAATAGAGTATTACTCTACTTGTATGGTAAACTACAACACTCAGATCTGCCAACCAGTGGACGCATCAAACTCCGTGAGTGCCAGCGAAAAATCTGAGAGAGTGAAAGATCACGGCCCTCTGAATTCAGATGCCAAGCCACACATTGGTTCATTGCATCGGTGGAGTCGGTTTTGTATCTGCTCCGGGCGTAGCTCGCCGGTTTCATTGCCTCCACATGAATGGCATGGCAATAAAGAGTTATTAGATTCTCTCGACTACAAACAGTCGCGCCCGCGTCGATGTCAGGACTGTGTTAGTGTTATGTCTTCATGATACAAACAATATTTTGGTGCTTTAATTAAAAGGTTACGTGTTTGTACACGTCTCTATATTCATCTTTTCTTTAATGGGGCTATATGATCATAGTATTGCACTTTTTAGTCTATAGATTATTAGTCTTTCGGCCTGAGACATTGGAAAAGCTTTTTGTTGTTTTTTTTTAGTCGATTAAAAAGTAACTTTAACTTTACATTTGACTTGAGAAAACTTCAATTAACGATTTTATATTACGCTGTGGCGACAATTTTTCTGTATTTAGACACCCAGATATGAAACAATAATTTGCATTTTATTCGCTAAATTATTCAGTGTGGAAAATGTTTAATAAAAGAAAAATCGACAGGAGTCACGCCGTCTGCGGCGACAAAGTTTTTTAATAAAATATGTAACCGACAGGGAGAAATTTTATTACTTTCCCTGTCTTTTTAGAGAATTATTAAAACTAGTATTTTGCGGTGTCATGGTCGCTTAATATTAGATGTCATACCAAATATAAAATTCCGAAAAATGTCGTCGTGAAGTAATAAACATACCCGCTATTTTTTATGGTTATCATCAATACTTTTTTGTAGAAATTGTAAGTTCTAAGCACTTTTTTTCTATTTAAATTTAACATAGTATCTGATTAGACAGATCTTTAATAACTTCTTAATGTCTTCTTCTTTCGAAGGATGGTGATCATCATGGTTACTTTAATTTAGGATGCGGCGTTTCAGAACATTGACTTGGTGCTTTAATCTAACCATTTTTAATCGCGCTCTTCCCGTTTATATTCTTGGCTTTGAGCTGACGCTCAACGTGAGGTGGAATTGTACCTCAATATATTTTTCTTTCTATGTGAACCGACCACAAGTGTTCGGTACAGAAGAATCAGTGACGTATCTTAAGAAGAAAGTTACCCATATAGGGTTGTAGGTTAATTAGTATTTTTATTACATGTTCCTTGAAAGACATGCACTATACAACGACATTTTTCAACACTATTCAATTTATCTCGCAACTCATTCAAAAAAGAAAACACTATCAGATATATAATGTCACAAGGCGATTTTAACACACATGCTTCAGTAACACACACAAATACACACCATCACCCTACACACATTATATCTTTATATTATTGTTTAGGCCTAGTTTGCAGTTTAAAACTTTGATTAAAAAAATATTTTTCATATTTTCATAATGAGGTAGGCTGTAAGGTGCTTTCTAAATAAACAATTAGAAATGTACATCATACAGTTAAAACGCACATATGCGTAAAGTATGCTTTATTTTTGCAAAATAATTTATATCTCAAAACTTAGCGATTAAAAGGAGTGGCGGAAAGTTTCTTGCCAGTTCTCCTTGCCCGCTTTACGCCCATGACTTGCGAACTCAATAACTTCTTTTCTGACGTTAATAAGTGAACTTGTGTACCTATATGAATAAAGTTATTTTGAGTTTGTGTTTGAAACGTACACAAACATTTTCAGAAACATTATTTGTAAGTTTACTTCAAATATATATTAATTTACCAATTTTGACGTTTCTCATAACGTCTCGAATAACTATTTCTAAGTAAATCACATATACAGGCCTTAAAAGAATCACGTACCTCACATAACCTTTAAAATACAATCCTAATTACCCACACCAAGGGTTCTTTATGGCGATCATAATTTTATTCAGATTGAAATATAATAAAAGGACAAATTGAAGGCACCATAAACGTTTTTATAGTTGTATAAATCTTTACGAATAAAATATTGGTTTAAGTTTTTAATTTGAGATTTAATCGCTTGTTTTATAGTTTATGAAAATTGAAAAAGTTGTTTTATGGACGAACAAATCTTCGTCCGTTAGACATAAAACGCAGTTCCATAACCTCGAATAGGGCGCAGACATAACTGCATTCTTAAAATGTTTATACCTTTAAATGTCTAAGGAAATATATTTTATCGCTTATACATTATTTTTACTAAAGTAATGTTTTTATTACGTGTATGGTGGCTACCAAAAATCAAAATAAAAAAACACATCTGATAATCCATATTTTCTTTCATTGGAATAAAATCTAAGAAATCCTAAACAAGCTCTGAGTTAATATATTTGTAATTGAAGTAATCCATTCAGTGTTTATGGATTAGGACTGTTTGTCTATGTGGACACTGTCTATACAATATATATGTATATATACCATACCATATATATCAAAGATATGCTTACATTAAATTAGTGTGTGCATTATTGTAGTATATTACGGATCTAAATGTCTCGCTACGATAATCTTATATAATCTCTGTAATCATAAACCGCGCTAGTTTATTTTCTTTAAAAAAAAAGTATTTGACCTTCAAAGAGGGGCAGGGGGGATATTTGGATAAAGACGGCTATCTAATCCAGATACATAGTAATTTATTAATTTTCCTATGAATTGTACTCACTATTTGAACAAATAAGTTTTATGGTTCATGTTGATGTGACTCAGTTTCCGCACTTGGACTCATAATTGGTCCGTTGTGAGTAAAGCCCTGGCTAGTTTAGCCAGCCTAGCTCCTTCCAGTTGCACAGATGTCTCCTGGGCACTTCAGGCTTCACGACCTCACTGTATATTGTATTCGAACTATAATTTATATAGTCGAAGCGCCGCATCCCATGGGAGTACGACATGGACGAAGTAGAACCTCTAGCCGGCCCTATTTTGCTGTAAACATAGTTTGGATTCTCAGTTGAGCCTCCTCAGTACTTCTAATTCCCGTCCCGAGCAATGGCCAAACGAAACTCACGTCTGACTTATTAACTGAATTTTAAGAATACCAAGACGATTTTTTTCAGCTCAGAATGATGTTAAGTATCAATAAAAAACAATTGCTGGCGTACTTTTATTTATTACATTTTTTTTACCACTTCCACAATCTACCAAGCCTACACCCACCTTGGGTTCCACGGCTGGCGCTTGGTTTACACTTTAGTGAGTCAAGATCTATTGAACACGGCGATCGATGGCTAAAAACACCCCCTTTTATCAACGTCGATTATCGTTTGTTTTACATGAAAAAAACATTGATAGCTCCACGTTTTATAAATAAGGCCGTAAACATCAAATTCCAATAAAACCACTTCCTCAAATAAAAACTGTAATTGACGTTAAATATAAGATGTAAACAAATCGAGAAATAGTTTTTCAACGGAAGTTCCTTTTAACACGTACTCATTAGCTGGAGTTTAATGAAATGGCCTCAATAGAAACCGATGAATAGCCGCACAGATTTCAAGCTTTACAACTGGGAATGGTGCTAAGTGAGCTTTGTTTTATCATACCTTTTTTTGTAAATATTTGTGTCTTTTTTGCAATGTAAAAGAATTTGTCTGGACGTCATTGTTCGCGACCTTGCTGACGAATACTTTTAAATTTGTAAAAATGTTATGGTTTAGTATTTGTTTTCGAGGGCTTAGTAACTCTGAACGTCAATTTAAAAAAAACACATTACATATAACCTATTGCCTCCAGATCTTCAATCTAATTTTATAAAATTAAATCTATCCGCCTTCATAATTATCGTTATTAGTTGGATATTAAAAGGAAAGAAAAAAACCACTTTAAGTATGAATTGGTTATAACAAACCTTCGTAGTAATCACAATTTTAATTGTGTTGTTGCGTGAACGTATTATCATTGGTAAATATGTTGTATTGGTTATGTCAACACTTCTAAAAAAACTCCTTTTAATAAACAATGTGTAAAATAATAATAAATAAATAAAACATGTGTACAAGCTTATGTCCACGCGTTACAAGTTATACTTTTTTTGTCATAACGAGATAATTTTTTTATCTTTCGCCTTATAATATATATAAACGTAGAGTTTGTAGAAAAAAACGACACTAACAATATAAAAAAGATATGTAATGAATTGAAAGTTTCATTATAATGCATTATTAAGTTAAATAAAGTTTTTATATTAAAATGTTGTCGATTTCTTGTGATAGTGTGCGCGCGCATCGTAAAGACGCGCCAAAAGAACTAGCTTCAAAATCTTAACAATAATTTTAATGTTTTAGACTAGATTTTTAGACACACAAATGGGCATGATAATGGCATCTGTTATAATTTTGAGGAATAATTATTTTAAATGTTACCTAACCTAAACTGCGGTTGCATCTGAACTGCATAGGTAAAAAGTTACTAGACTAATATTACTTTTGCTTCGATATCTCCAATTCAAATGATACCGTTATCTTAGCTAACGTTGCACAAATAACAGTCTATTCCGGCTAATGGCCAAGAGTCTCATGCTAATCGGCTGTAATTAAAATAAATCTTCGACGCTCCCCAGACTAAGTGACGTGAGACCTAGGAATGAGGCCAGCATATAATATAAATAAGTAAATGAGTCCTGCTACAACGCGGTACCTCTATAACATGACTTCCATTCCTAATATAACGCGGTATTCTTCCCCTATAACTCGGAGATTTCTCGAGTTATAGGGGAATAGTTGTTGTGCGAAATTTACATTCAAAGTCAAAGTCAAAAATCATTTATTCATAGAGATAACACAATGTACACTTATGAACGTTAAAAAAAGAAATATACATTAATTGCATGTTATTTTACATTTTACTACTTCTCAAATCAAGGGCGTAGAAGGCAAGAGAAGAACTGGCAATAAACTCTCCGCCACTCTTTTTAATCGCCTAGTTTTTTTTTGTATTACTCAACGTTTGTAAGGAGCTGCAACCACCTTACACCATGTTCCACGTGACATCAGCAGGAGGCATGGTGAAATAAGAGCACGCACTTACGTTCTCGAGGGAACAAAACACAAATATATAGTCAAAATAACTAACATTACCGCATACACGTACGACCACGAGTAAGTTACCACATGTTTTGTCAAGTCCATAATTAGTTTTTCGTACCTTTTAATCTGTTTCAAGTGTGTTGTTATAAAATAATAGCTGTTAACTTGACTAAATTTAGTTATTTTTTTTAAATTCTTCAAAAACATTGTTTTTAGAGAATTCTCCTTCAACTTCAATTTCCTATAAAGCGGTCTACCGCCTACGGATCACTGTACACTTATATATGGATGAAAATTTAATAGTCGTAAAAAATATTCTTAGTGTCAGTTCCAAGCTTTTGATGGAAATTGGCGATATTTTAAACATATAAAAAGTACATGCATACTAGCTCACCGTCTATGTTAGTAATTACATACTAATGTATTATCTATATCCAAGTCAGCTTAATACAGTCAAAGCAATTTATCTCCATTTTCTTAACATAGAGGTCTGGAATCGGTAGCTTTAGAATGCTATCACTAACGAGCTGAAGAGTTATTCTGCAATTATTACGACAGATTAGCATAATGAACGTACTAATGTAATGGAACTCTGGATCGCTAAAAAAGGATTGAATTTTACATACCAAATACGTCGTAAAACTAAAGACATTTTACTTATAGGAAAAGTCTTGTGAATGCATCTATAAAGTTATTAAAATATTTTATGGGCCGCTTACCTATTCGATTATTCAAATTGGAATTAAACACTCCTATTCTATAGAGCCGATATAAATGAATTTTTCACGGATTAAACGATTGGTATTTTGCTGATGAGGAAGAAATACAAATTCGTATTTGGTTAGCAATAATTTATGGAAAAGCGAGATAAAATTTCAATTTGCTTTATATTTGAACATTACAAAGGACCAGATAGCTTTTTATCAGGCCTTCACGTAACGTCTTTTGGGTAAATAAGTTGAATAATGCTACTATTTCTTTTATTCGAATTGGAGGGTTGAGTGTCAGTGTGCTCAATGTGAATGGCTTTTCCGACACTTAAAAGAAAATCCACTGATTTAATTCGGGACTCTATTGACTATTTTTAAACCGGTTCTCTGAATTGGAATCTACAACTATTTATATTGCGGTCAATTAACTTTATTTTAAAGTATGATAATATTTTTTTTAAATAGATTTATAGTCTGTGTGAATGGGAAGCGTGTGGTATGAGGTCACTGCAGTGCTATTTTTTTATGTTGACCACACTGTTTTGTCAATACATTTCCACTCTTACCATATATTTACACGTAAAATTATAGAACCTACTGATAATGACAATTGTGTAGTAGTCTGTGCAGAATGAAAAGTGATGAATGATGAATGATTTTAATGCTTTTATTTATACACTATAACTCAATATATGACACCATAAATTTACACATTAGAACGTAAGCAAGCAAGAAAGTAATAACGATGACTAACTAAAAAATGTGGTAACTTTTGGCGATATAATAATTTGTATGACTTCGTAATTTTTTTTATTTTGTTATTCTCTTATCTGTCAACATGAAAAATCTCGCAAAGCGTTTGAATCGTCGAGGTTAGTAAATAATGTTATAAACTCGCAATGAATTCCCTTGGAAGTTTTATTTAAATATAAACTATGCTTTCAGAATATATTTCTCATTTCAAGACTTATAATAATTAAATATACACAGAAATACATTCAATATACATAAAAGATACGCCGGTTAACATGTTGTATAATTCTTGAAGTATCACGTTTCAATAAAATTTTAGATTTTTCTGATATCTCTCGTCCATTTTAGAAGAACCGCGCTTTATATTTTATTTCTATGTGCGCACACATTTTTTAAAGTTCATTCAACTGAGAGAGGTCAGGATTTATTGGTTCGTTATAGTAAATATTGCCTTTGAGCTCAATAAAACCAACGTGTTTCCATACAAGTTTTATATATTTTATTAGAAAATGTGGAATTAACAAGTTATTAATTAATAAAAAAATTGCACATGTATTCTATCACAAAGAGATTCTAAAGCTTTTGATTATTTCATTTTTTTATATCTCGTACTTAGGATTATAAATAGAATTCTTTCGTAAAAGTTGAAATTAAACATCTAACGTATAATTTGTTTCCAGTTAGAATATCAAGGGTGCTGGCGAGCTTTTAAGTATATGATTAGCTTTTAAGCTACAGGGGTTTAAATCTGTAAAAAACAAAAACCATACTAAATCATGTGGTCGTGTCTGCCTTCGGTGCTCTGCTCAATAGCATTTAGATAACCAAGAAAATCTATAAGGCACAGGAAATGTAAAAATGTAAAAAAAAGCTACACCAAATCATGTGCGTTTGGCACTGACAAATTATCTGTAATTGAGTCGATTAGATTTATTAAAACACTTTGAATACAAAAAATAATAATTGGCATACATTTTACTGACTTTAAATATTCGTTAAAGTCCGCGAATGTGAGGAAAAGTATTATGGCTAATTAATACGATTATTGGTAGTATGAGTAAATTTTGATTGACCTTCGAACATAATATAAATTCCGATCCGAAGCATCGAATACCGATACAAACAATAAACAACAGCCAAAGAGGCTGACACGAGCAAATTAGTTTTCGACACACAGCACACATTTATTGTCGACACTCTTTAATAGAAAACGGCCTAAGAAATCGAACAACCTCCACAGTTATTTGCAATTTGAGAATGTATAGCACGCTACAAAACATGGAAAAAAGGTGGTTGCAGGAAAATCTAGTCAAGGACGGAGAAAGATTCAGAACAACGGGAAAACCAGGCTTTTAATCGCCACTCGGATACTCCGTTTTAAATATTATTACGTACTTCAATACTTCTTTAATACATGTCTAAAATATATTTTAAAAAAAACAGTGGTACTACAACCTTTTCAGGTCTGGTTCTCAGATTTCTGAATCTGTTTCACGACCATTTGTCAATCTAATAGGTGATCAACCCACGATATTTTCCTTCACCGTTCGAGCGAATGTTAAAGAGCACATAGAAAGAAATTCCATTGGTGCACAGCCGGAGATCGAACGCGATTAAGGATAAGAGTCGCACGCTGGACCCACTAGGCCAACACTACTCTTTTGTCTAACTTAAATACGTCATTGAAGTGTTATCTCTATTATTAACTTCGTCTAAAATAATATAGTAATTAATATACCGTTGCAATTTACTAATACATCTGATTTCTCTTTGTCCGTACATATCATACTTCAAATCTTTTTGAATTCAGCGAATGTATGCCAAGATATCAAAAACACATGACCATTAAGTACTGTCAGTTGAAGAATTAGACAATTCATTAGAAGTGATTGTTTAGGATGAGTCAGCAGCGGTTTGTATGGGATGTGTGTGGTATTTTCCTTTATTGTAGTTGTAAAGTTTTTATATTTTGTCATTAACACGTCACGCTGAATGTTTTTTAAAATTTCAATAAGATTCTCATTTGTTTTGTGAGCGATCCTAAGTATAAATGAAGCTTTACGAAACAATCATTGTGGTTTGACCTCATTTATTTATAGGTAATCTTACTACACACATCCATATTATAAAATAAAACACTTAGACAATATAAAAATCCAAAACAGATTACATTGGCAAACAATATATATGAAACAGAAAAAATAAATCAATTAAGTATATTAAAAAGCTGAAATTAAATATTAAAGAAACGACCACTTAACATTTTAAAGTTAAAAAAGTGTTACTCTTGCGAAATAAAGTCAAAGTCTTCCCACTTCTTAAAATATTTCCTTAAATCCTCTTTGGTGAGGTGGAAAATGTCAACATCTTCATAATTTGTGTTGTACTCAGATAAAACTCGAAACATTGGCGAAACGAATTATTTCAATTAAATGAACAAAATTCTTAATGTATTATACAATTGTTTTATTGTGCTTTATAAATGTATATAGAAAGACCTTTAATAAAAATGATGATAACGGAGTCGGAAGTTAATATCCAAAATATTCTACCCATGTCGCCACTTTCAACTAAAAGGGCTATTTACACCTACATTAACATATGAATAATCTTAACAAAATCTCTTTAGAGATCTCCGTCCATTGCAACTGGGCCGATCATAGAGGCACTGCTTAGCATTCAAAGTAGGCATGCTTTCATAATTCCGCCACTACTTAATACAGCGTTACACGACCACCAGACAGAACCAGCGTAGTAGAACCGTGAAATGTGGAATTCATCTACACAGACTGGCACTTGTCAAAGGTCAACTTGTATTGGACACCTTATCTCATACTTGCCCCCATCTTTGTTTCACGAAAACGTGATATAAAAGATTAACTTATTAGTATTCGGGACCGAATTGTACGGCTGGAGCCGTGCGTGAGAAAAGCTGATTCTAAATGGAGTCCATCTTGAAATAATGACAATTGTTACGCTTTTTGTATGGAGCTTCTTTGTATTGATTTTAAGTGCAGTTAAGGCGAGTTATTACGGCGAAAAGTAATTAAAAATAATTGCTTTGTAGAATTTAATAAGCAGCGGATGTAGACTTCCACTTAGAATTTCTGCCATAAATAATGAGATAAGAAAAAAGCGAAAAGTTTTCTAAATTAGAAAAGCAGTGAATAAGAAAATTGAAACCTAATCTGGAATCAATTGTTTTTTGAATTAGATTCCATTGGGACGGTTCAAATAAGAAACTGGTTGTTATAAATAGATTTCCATTACATATCAATCTCTTTCTAATTCAACGTATACAGATTATTGACTAAAAGCTTTATCACAAAATCTTGGCCAGTAATTAAATTACATTTGATGAATAGGAACGACTTCAATCTGTTTAGTAGAAACGGTGGGTCGGGAGCTATTCTAAATATAGGCATTTAAACTTGTATACGTATTTATACATCTATATGCCAGTTAGTCTTGGTTGTATATTTTTTATTAAAAAAAAAATTAATTCCTTTTTTGAAACACTTATGTTTACTTCAATTGTCATGCATTTTAGATGAAAGAATTTGTAAAATATGCAGTAGATTTAGAGTACATTGTATGATGTGAACTTTAATAAGAAGTTCTAATACAAACTTTCGATTTGTGTACAATAGCACTAGCAACTTCCTTTACCGGGGAAGCCATCTTGTTCTATACATTTGCGGCGAGAAAATTCTGGAATAAATGGCCGATATTTACACCACTGATTTTAATCTCTAATCTAAGATTTATTTTGTAATGTTTTGTAAGATTTTTGTTTGACACTTAACACGTCACAAAGCAACAATAATATAAACATATATTATTGATCCCATTTAAAGGTATTAAGATAAAATTAGGCGCGTGCATGACGTTACTTAAAGCTACAATCAAATACTTAAGTGAATGCTTATTCAGAATCAATTGGCCGGTGTAATGAAGACATTACGTTCCGAGATCTATCTCAAGATAATCGCGGTTTCATCACGACGATACTACGTGCTTTACTGACCCAGTTTATAGCACAGTTTGTAGTTGTTCAATTACTATATATTCCCATGTTCTTCTATAAAATATTGTAATGCAGTAGACTAAAATTTTCTACTGTTAAAAGGGATACTACTACGTGCTATAATAATAATACAGTGCTGATAATCCCATATGGGCCATTGCCTCAGCTTGCAAACGCTTCTCGATAATTTCGTAGACAAGTAGGTGATAAGCCTTCTATATCTGACACATGTCATCGGCATTTAGGTTTAAGACATGGTTTCCTTACAATGTTTCACAGTGCAAGTAGATTGCGCTTGTATAAAGGTAATTCATTGGTGCAGTCGTGATTTGAACGGACTATTTCAAGAATAGGGGTCGCTCGCTAAAGCCTAAGGGATAACACATGCTATACTACATTAAATTGTGTATACATATATAAAAGACGTAATTTTGAATTAGTCTAAAAAAATTGTTATACTACCAAATACATATAATAATACTATCAATACTATCATAAAGAGAAAATATTTCAAAATGATTAATGTACGATGTTTAAGTCATAAATATATAAGAATTTGGCTTCCCACATCTTTTACGTATACTGTGGTTAATCTGACAACCGGTTTCATCCTTGTAATACCTTCCTATTATCAGAGCGAGGATGCGTTTCCATTGTGTGAAGAACTTGCAGAAATCGTATCAAACAGCAAATCTAGTGGAAATTGGATTTTCATAGGATTCAGAATTATAAATCTAATCTTGATTATGTTTTTAATTACATAAGTAACTTATTAAAGTACTATAAACGTACAGTCATATTTGTTCAATGTTGCATTTTAAACTGCTCTGACGACACAAAATAAGAATGAAAGGATGACTTAATGTATTATAACCCCCAGTGAGTCTCCATTGATGGTTTAGTACAAAAATATGCAAGAATGTGGCAACATAATAAAACAATCGTACTATATAGATTTATTATCTACGCACGCATTTGTTCATATCCTGTTTACATGGCCCGACACATCGCAATTGCCTTGAAAACAATAATTTATTTATTTATTTCCAACACACAATTATAGACAAATTTACAAATATTCTTAACCTATAGTAATAATAATAATAATTAAAAAGTGATAAATAGAAAAATAAAACAAAATTAAAAAAATTGATTTAAAAAATCCTATTTTTTTATTACATAAGGGCAAAATGATTCTAGTAGAAAAAAGTTTCGAAAGACTTCTAGTAGGTTCATTTGAAAGGCATTCTCAACATAATTATTTTCTGACGTTCCGCGTTACAGCCACGTCCGTCCATTCGATAATAAATGAACGCGTAAAAGCCATTTCTAATACTCCTAAAAGTTCTGTCCCTTTATGTCCTATCAGTACACAGTGTCAGTCATCCATCAACTTATTAGACTTCGTAACAAAATTTAGGATCAGATTTATATCTTTGTCCCTGCCGAGCGTAATAAATCACCTGCAACGAGAATCGACATTAAGTAGAAAGCTCAATATTAGACGTTTTTTTAAATATATTCTACTTAAGAGCAGTATTAGTTAAGGGACTCTTACAGATCGTGTATTCTAATATGTCGATGTGGACCCATAACCCGTCTTCAATTGAAAAAAAAAGTGCGTGCGTACAAAGTACACATTGCAGAAGTTAAATTCTTTTGTAAATCAATTATTACTAAGGTAAAAGCCCCAATAGATGATCATGTACCAGTATATGAACACTGCATGTATTTGTATATCTATATTCACACTGTTTAGTCTCTGTATGCGTGCTAATGATAATAAAAATAAATAAAAAAACTACGTTTACTGCACAATATATGCGTTATGCGATAGAATTGCCATCTGAAAACGTAATATGTGCATCAACCAATAGCGTACATTTTTCTCGATTTCCCTTTCTCACTCTCTCTCAATCAGTCTTGATCGCTCTCTCCCTTTTATTCGACAAAAACGTAACGTTTCATCCGTAAAAAATTAACCTTCATCCGACTAAAAAAGTTTCACTTCAAAAATAAATGCAGACGATACAGTAATCTGTAATATGTTATACCTCTTTAAATTAATATTTTAAAAGACACCCTAAGCCCTGATATATCTCTTTGCACAGCAAGTCATCGCTAGTTCTAATCTATAATCCAGACCAACGCTAAGCTCGTGAAACCTGGACTTTAAACAAAATAAATGGCTAGCTAACATGGGCTATTATCCCATTAATAAATATTAACATACCATTTGAGGCGCTTTACCGATCTATTTAATACTGATCGTGACTTCGGTAGACCATTAGGGTTGGGGTCATAACATTACGCTTAACGTGACCATGCAGAAAAAACTTTTAACTGCAGTTCCAAGTCAGTATGTAATTTAATCATATGTTGGAAAATAGATACAAAATATAGTTTGATATTTTATTTAGTAAAGATTATATTGCTGTTTAGTTATAACAAACTTTTTTTACATGCATTTGCACAAGGATACAAACAAGCTTGTATATACTAAGACGGTTACAGGTAAAATATTGTCTTTCGACATTTTGTTACCAACGCATCTTTTGCACACGCTGGACCGATCAAGTCAAGGCTTTTATATGTCCTATATTCTCTGCTCCCCAGAGTATCTGCTGTTCAGATACTGGATGCGCTATACCCACTCAAACCACCTTGGTTATTCCTACAAGGTTGCTTTCGTATTCTGCCTCAATGGTATAACCTTCATTTGATGCAGTATACACCACCTAGGAGGCAGGAGATGCTATTGCCACACATGTATTTGAAGAATTTTATTATTTTTGATAACATGTACACAATATACATTTGTTTGTATGAACACTAATGTATAATCGACGGTAAGTCAAGCTTATTTTTCAGTTTCCTAAGTTCAAAAATAGTTAGTCCAAAATTATACCACAAATGTAATGAAACGTGATGTAATGCAATGTTAGCATTACCTATACCAACCTATCGAAGTCATTAACTTCGGAGTGATGTTAAATGTACTGCTCTATTTAAGGCAAGTTTATACATCATGATCTGAAAACATCGTGATTACGTAGCACGACGAGGGTAGATATTGACGTCTCTATCATCTATTAAATTTAGATAGAGATAGTTCTAATGCTTTGTTTTAAATCGCAGTCATGAAATCGTTGATGGCTTCTATCAATCAGAGATTTATGTTAAATCGTTATTCAATTGTTAATTATCTTACAATACATGAATAATACACTATTTATATTTTATTTATAAGTAATCTTACAGATACAAATATCCATATTATAAAAGAAAACACTTAGACAATATACAAAGCCAAAACAGATTACATTGATAAATATATGGAACAGATAACAAGTAATATACCTACTATATTGTATGTAGTATATTAAAATATTGTATATTTGTATGTTGAAATTTAAATTATATATATCTTGTAGAAAAATGTTTACTAATAATAATTTTATTGTATTGCTGATACAAGGTTTCTTACCGTAACACAGTTTTGTTAACCCGTATGGATATGTATTAATATTTGTAATGTTTTGTACACTAAGCAAGTATTGTTACTAATGTTCCACACACATTGGTTTTCGCCACACGACAAATGTAAAATGTCGTTATTCAATTTTAGCTCCCGTTCTGCAACTGAGCGTTTTTTAAGGCAGTTTCTGCCGCGCACCACCACTATGTGGGACCAGCTGCCGACTGAAGTATTTCCGAACCTATTCGATTTAAGATCCTTCAAGAAAAGAGCGTACCAATTCTTAAAGGGCGTCACCCTAAAAATTATAAAAATGTTTCTCAAGTTTAGTCAATTATGTATAACTGTATGAAACAATGAAATATAAAAAGATAACACCGCGTAAATTTTAACAAACCACAGATCAGTCTATCCATTTCTACCGAAACATATAAAACTTTTGTAGTTATAAAACCGCAAACTAAATTAGAAAAAGCTTCTATTTAAATTTTATAGTTTTTTAATTCGTATTCCGATTCAATGATTTTAAAAACATAAGCGGATTTTGTACTATTCAAGTTTCATTGCGCATAAACTAGGGTTGTCATTCGCAAAAAGCTCGATTTACCGTGAAATCCTTGGGATAAAAGTATAAAAATCTACCTGAGTAGTAAAAAGTTAATGCTTTGTAGTTTTGAACAGATTAAAGTTCCTGGGGCGTCTTAAGCCATACAAGATTAGGATTTTTTACAAACTATTCTTTAACTAGAATTTTATTAGAAAAATTCAAACAACGGGTGTATTTGTATTACAACAATATTTACGTGTATTGTAAAGAAAATTTTTGTATCAATTTTTCAAAAAAGTTGAAACCACGAAAAGTTGCCAAAACCAAACACTGCAAAACTATTTCCGTCACAATTAAAAGAACATCGAATAAATAATCTCCTCTATTTTTAAAGTTGTTTAATATAACACCACAAAGCGCTTTACTTTTAAAAGTCTGGCAACGCACTCGCGTGTCCTCTGGTATTGAGTGTCTATAGGCGGCGGTGTCACTTCAGGTGAGCTTTGTTTCCCTCCTTTTATACAAAAATATATGTATATCTTAAACATCAGTCAAATAGAAATATATAAAAAGCTTATATATTCGTCTATAATAAAGTAAGGCCAAGATAGGGTACTACTTCCATAGTAAAACATTTCAAGCGCGCAACGTAGCATTTGACAGCCCTTAAACTTTCTTTAAAAAAAAATTTCAAAGCCACATACTTTCATAACTAAAACAAAAGCGAGAATGAAGAAGGGGTCTGATTCTTGTGTCATATATTTTTACAAGAGAATTGATGAAGGGTCTATAGAAATATCTTAGACCGGTATGAAACATGTAACTCGATTCTTCGGCATCATGATGTTTATTTACCAATGGGACAACACACCGTCTCTTATTCACTTTTCGCAATACGGTCTGCAAAATAATATTTTTAACTTTTAGCTTTGGAACATTTTGATATTTCACCTTGATGGCTTCCAGCCAACCAGTCTTCCACTTCGCAAGATATTTTCTTTTGCAAACTGTGGTATAGACCCCCGGTGATAGTTTTCCCTGCGAGATCCGACCTCCAACTGTTTAAAAAAAGATCATAACACTCTCAAAGGTCGGCAACTTACCCACGATGTCTATCACTGCCATGACTGCCCTTTTTGGACGCCCCAAAGACTCGTTTGCATTCCTATGGTGTACAAAATTGTAATTCCTTATATTTTACGCATTGATATAAGTTTCATCACAATCCATAAAAGAGACTAATTCGTTTCTGTTAAGATCAGATGTATGTTTATATGTTTAAAAAATGGCGGAGTGCTTATTGCCAGTTCTTCCCTTCCGTGCCCTTGATTTGAGACCTGGCAATTTATTTTTTGACGCTCATAAGTGTACATTGTGTTACCTATATGAATAAATGATTTTTGACTTTGACATACAATTTAAATTCAAAAACCCTTTTAATAAAGTTTTAACAGACTACAAAAAAAAAATCGTGAACGTTTTTGCCAACGCTATACTTTTAAGCCCTCGCTTAAATATGATACCCTCTGGAGTGGATTGCTAACAAAAGCCTATTCTGATTTTGTTTTGACTAAAATCGAGGCTAGAGGCAGATCACATTACACTAAACTCGTTTGCGATGATACACAATATTTTATTGAAACCTTATTTATTTTAGAAAGCTTTTGGAAGCTTTTCTGTTTTCAACTTATTTTAACAACATTCGTTATTATAATTGAAGGTTTTTCAGTAGTTTTTTTTTTTATAGAACAGGGGCCAAACGGGCAGGAGGCTCACCTGATGTTAAGTGATACCGCCGCACATGGACACTCTCAATGCCAGAGGGCTCGCGAGTGCGTTGCCGGCCTTTCAAGTATTGGTACGCTCTTTTCTCTAATTGGTCCGGAAATACTTTAGTGGTAGTACAGCTGGTTCCACATAGTGGTTGTGCGTGGCAAAAACTGCCTTAGAAAACGCTCAGTTGTGGAATGACGGACGTCGAGGTGATACGGGTGGAATTTCGTATTCTGCCTTCACGTCCGATGATGAAACTCAGCTGCAGGTATTAATCCGAACCACTCCTCTGAACACTCTCAATGGTAAATGCGGTAGAAGATGCAGAGTTACCCCACATCTCTACGCAACGTCAAAGGATCAAGCCGGTCGGAGAGAGATTGGTCATCGACGATTCGAACCGATGTTCGTTGAATAAGGTCAAGTGGAAGGAGCTGGTACTGCGGAGCTCCCGCTCCCCAGAGGTGAGAACAGTATTCCATGTGGGGCCGAATTTGTGCTTTATAGAGTTGCAAGCGGCGGCCCGGAGTGAAATACCGTCTCGCCTTGCTGAGCACACCAAGCTTTTTGGAGGCTAATTTAGCCTTTCCCTACAATTGACCGCGAAACTGAACGTCATTTGATATGTCAACGCCAAGTATTCCGATGCTAGCTTTGACATTACGAACGTAACTTAAGGGACAACTACGTATTATTTATCTATATTTGATTTTTTATGCCATTTAGATTAACGATTTTTTTTTTAAACAATTAATATTTTTAGCTATTCTCATATTATAAAGAGGTATAGTTTGTGAGGTTGTAAGAATTAATCTCTGTTTCTACTTAAACGATTTAAAAATTATTTTACCAATAGAAACCCACGTTCTTGTGACAATTTCATAGTCGCCGGATTTGCAAATTAGAAGAAAAACCAGTCGAACAAAAATGTTTTTACAAACGCTGCCTTAACGAAGATTAGTATTGAGTTCTAGAGCTTCATCATCAAGCTTACGAAAAAGTCAGTTACAACATATATTATTAAAAAAACATCCTGCGACGCCTTTATCAGGGACAGAGCGATAAACTCGTAAAACAACTCGTAAAATTTATTGCAATTTACACTAACATCTAGAAAAATTCATGAAGAACGTATATAAGGTAGGTATAGATTTTTTCTGTTTTCTTTTCACAATGGCCTGTGTCTATGCATAGATATGATACCTCAATGAAAAAGCAACACGCCTAGAAAATCTTAAATAATTACTTCTTCATAATTAATCGTACTTATTTTTATTTCTTCATTTAATGCATATATACTATTCTTTCAGATTTTGCTAATCCGATGTGTCGAACGCACAATTAAAATTCCATACTGTTTGTAATGTTTATTTTTTTCTTAATTGTAACAGATGTTTGTGGTCCACTCTCATAGATAAAAAATCTGGTATCTTTAGCAAGAATTAATCACGCCATACCGGATGGTTTTTGAAAGGTAGATAATGCCCAGAGGTTAGCTAACAATTGTATGAATACTCCGGAAGCAGAGAGATTCACTAGACGACAGTAAATATTGTCTTGCATTGTACTGTACAATAACACGATGTTTGAAAGGACTGAGGCAACTTGTGTCGATTTTTTTGTCAGGATGTACGGTTTTCATTTTTTATTACCATTTCGTATTTATTGATACATTGAAATACCGCCATTGAATTAATTTTTCTAAATATATTGATACATGATTTTATAAACGATTTGTCAGCTGTTTTTATGGTTTGAGTAATATTCGTATGCATAAAACGAACCACATCGCCTTCTGTAATGAACTATGATGTCCCTGCAAAGGACATTGTATGCGTGATGTTGGCATCATTATATTCTATAACAAATTTTATGAGATATTTAGTTTTAATTCGTTAAAACTTTTTATGCTAAAATGTTTGAAAGCTCGTGTAAAAGGACGAGACTAATAAAAATAAAGCAAAAGATACATTTGAATTAATTTAACCTTTAGAATTCTAGAAATTAAGATATTGAAAGACGAATTTATTGTAATTTCAGAAAATTTAAACTTAATATTTCTATGTAACTAAAGCACAACGAACTTATAAACTCAAACGAAAATCGTTATTCTGATACTTAACGTTATAATAACGTCATTGAGACGTTCCCAAGAACTTAATACAGAGCAATACCAAGTGCATTACACCGTTGCAGTAATATTTAAAACTCAATTTCCATAAGCTGGCGTCCATTTAAGAGCTTTTACAGATTAAAAAATCACTTGAGTATAGTCATAAATCATTCGTAAATAGATGCTAGTTACTTCGAGTGGTTAATGTAAGATCTGCTGGTGTATTGTTTTTAAGTTATAATATTAGGAACCCATGGGGAGAGGTGTCTTTGGGTTCATTCAAAGTTGGAGTACTATTTGTTTACAACAAAACGAACATTGCTTCATTATTGTACATTTTAAGTGCCGTCAATGTTTAGAATTGTATTATTTTTAATATAAATAATTTTTGAATACTTCAGATTTATTGGATGAGTATTTTTGTCATAAAGGTTCTATCAAGATCAGAAAATAACGAAAAGTACTTGTGGATCTTTACTTTTTTTTTGTTTTTAAGCTCGGCTCAAAATATGCTCAAGTTTTCTGCAACTGCAAGCTTATCGCAAAACTTTAATAGCATGTCAAACCGAATTTAACGTAAGGGTAAGGCTGCTGATTTCGATTTTAATATAAGTTAACCTACTACATTGCGGATTATAAAGATTCAGCCTGACATGATTGAGTCATTCAAATCGTTATTAGTTTTAAGAACTGGGGCTTAATATTATAATATATTATAGATAAATAAAGCCAAGTAAGATGTCTCACTCTCAAAGTCGTCACTATTTTATTGGTCACATTTAATTCCTATTTATGCGACTCAACATTGCATTGAGAGCATTATTACGCATATTTAAGCATTAGTTGATACTTGTATCGTAATCTTGTCGTAAAATATCGTTATTAGAATAAGTATGCTACTTATATGAAATAATATTTAGTATTTACGAGTCTGTTATTGGATTGTGTACTTAACTTTTAAATTTAAATACGATGCATGTACTAATTTAATTGATGTGTATGTTTTTAAATTTTAAGTATACCTGTTGTTTAGGTCTTATGATAAATAAATAAACATTTCGTAATAATATTAAAACAAATAAAATCTTATAAATCGTTTAAAAAATTCATATAAAGGTACATATTTTTTTTCTCAATTCTTAATCTTATCCTTTTTGTTTCAGGTAAGTGGACATACATATAAATAAACAAGGAACAGTAAGACTCGCACTAGTACTTGATCTTATTTACAAACGTACTAGTTAAAATTATGGCCTCAGTCAGTCAGAAAAAAATGCTATTTACCAATTACTTGTAATCAACTTTGTAATGGCCAGATAATAAAGTCTGTATTTATTATAAAGTTCAATTAGTTACATAACGTTTACTCACGCGTAGTTTATCAAATAACAGAAGAGTGAATTAGATATTTAATACATATTTAATGCTCATAGTACGACTATGTATTACGTATATAAAATTAAAAAAATATATAATAATCATCGGCGCTACAACCTTTAGGTCTGGGCCTCACATTTCTGTATCTGTTTCATGATCATTTGTTAATCTAATAGCTCATATTAAATTAATAAAATTCAAAAATATGTAGTATTTTTATAATTCCACTCCGTTCTTACCTACGCATAACGAATTACAGAAGAATTTCAACCCTCGTTTTGTTGACATGTGCCATGCGGCCCATTCGACCAGGTAGCTCACTTCCTACTGTCATGGTTGTTAAATGTGACATGGATGTATGGGATATTTTTGACAATAAGAATTATCAACTGTCATTCTTTTGATGATACGATATTTAATTTATGTTTGAAATTGTTATGTAATGTGTATTTTATATAAAAGATATATAACTCTTTAAGATCTTACTTTAATGATTGTCTTTGTCTACGCACCTAAGTATAATAATAATAATAAAATATGTTTATTCATTTTAAGTTCAATTTCATTACAATGTGTAAGATTTGGGAACCCTTTTAAGTAAAAAATATACCAGTGTCAGGGTTTCCAGCTCTTTCATAACAAACTTAGTTATACATTCCTTAAAATATTTAATTTATATATAATTTAGTTACATCTTCTGTTAACTTTTTTTTCTTTTTTTGTTATGGATTTTTAACTGTTATCAACACACTGGAGTGCATAAGTGAGTGTGTGAGTGAGTGAGTGAGTGAGTCAGTGAGTGAATGAATAAAGTATACATATATAATAAACATTTTCATGTATTAATGTATATTGTGGAATGTATAATATTAATACATATATAGTACTATGTTAGTATATGAAAATAGTTGTGTTTATATGCGTCTTACACACAAAGATATTATTATACTATATTCTTATAGTAAGATCCTAAAGAATTATGTAACACCTTTTGTAATAAAATAATTTTTATATGGATTGGTACTTGTATACTAAAATTTAATATAAGGATAAGAGTTTGTTTTAAAAAATCTTACCACTGGTTCGAAATAAACAAATACTTTGTGTCCTATGTCAAGGAATATACTAATAACATCTAAAAATGAATGTGTGTGAAATCGTAGGCGTACTCTTACAGAAACGTTATAAACGCATGTTTAAATTGAGTGAAGCTCTCAAGGAGCTTTCGTAAGCAATTTTAAAGCAATTTTCAATAAAAGCTTTCTAAATCGTTCCACATTCATAAGCGCTGATTTTCATACTTTTGAATGCAATTTGAAATGAAATCAAATAAAAAATAGGTCAGAGTATCCTCAAATATTAATTGCGAAAAATGGGAATGTTCCGGTGTGAGATTGGTATGCATTAAGTTTGAATTTTTTCGGGTTTTAATGTATTTTTTATGTATCGCAAGTTCTATAGGTCAGAAAAGTTATTTATATTAAAATAATCTATAATACTTTTTCTACGTGAAGTTATATAGTTTGTACTAAGAGCAAAGGAAAGGTATCCAATGTAAGGATTACAATTATTACCCTATATACGGTTAGAGCTTTTGTCCTATTCACTTTCGCCTAGAAATGTGAGAATTCTTAAAGGAATTGAGGAGCCTAGAAAAAATGTACCCCGTACTTGAACTCTAACTAATAGAGTTCAATCTGTATAAAAAGCTTTTAAAAAAGCTGCAGTTGTGTCAACTGATATTTTATTTGCTCAGCTTGTCGCTTAACAAATGTTGGTTCATGCAACTCTATGTATAAGGGTTACGTTTCTAAAATAAATATACGAATATTCTAAATGTATATTTTTAATCACTGATAAAAACGTGGTTGGTTATTTAAAAAAAAATGTGTGCGTGTACTAGTGTACACACGTATGAAGTGAAACTTCTTTATGACCTTATTTTTCGAAAAATGAGCTACTATATGCAACTTTACAGTAATTGGTTCAATGAAGATAAATTTGATAAAGTATATTAAAAGGCTTTTAGTATGATAGACATGAGTACAAATAATACAATTATTTCATTTTACCTTATTACTACTAAGATTATTACAGAATTTCACCTTCATTGTTATCGTTATTATATATTTTTGATTCTAATAGCTTCGAATAAACCGTAGTAGGGACCGAAAAATGTGACGGTAATTTTTTTTCCAACGCCGAAAAAGAGGTTTCACTTTAATGACAAATTCAATCCATCGCTAGTCCCCACACCAGAGAGCTGAGTTGTGGGTAACTAGGTAACAAATATTCGCTGTCGGTACGGGTTTAAAATAATTTTAAATAATAAAGTACTATCAGATTTGGTATATTCCTAGAATTCCTCGTACTTAGCTTAGCTAAGCTTCTAAGTAAGCTTTCAAAAGCTTTTTTGTGCGATACAAAACTCAAAATCATTTGTTCATTTAGGTCACACAGTATACACTTATGAAAGTCAATAAAGAAAAACATTAATGCTTGTGCTTCAAATTTTACATTTACTCAAATCAAAGGCGTGGAACGTACGAGAAGAACTGGCAATAAAGTATCCGCCACACTTTTTAATCGCCAAGTTTTTGTTTTACAAAATGTTTGTAAGGAGCTACAACCATCACACTATACTAAAGCTTTAATAGTATATTTGAAAACATGAAACATCATACATCTTTCAGTGTCAAAGAACTTCATTGGTGTGTTATAAAGAAAGAAATTTATGATTTGAATCCAACTTTGGTTAAGTCGTAAATTTAATAGTTATGAGTCGAGATTCACTACGAAATTTTATGTAAATGATTTAATGCTTTATGCTAACCTACTTCTTAGCAAATAAGTTAGTATACCATTTTTTTACGCGTAACAAATTTGTTTGCTCTGCATATAGGCAAAACTCTACTGCCTAAATCCCGATACCGCAATTCATATTGAAACAGTTTTGAGTTAAGCTGCATGAAATTCGGGTTAATATAAATTAGCGAACATTTTCACATAAAATACATGAATAGAAAAATCTTTACTTCGTAATGAATTAATTTCTCGTTAAATAAGCTATTAATTAAAAGCCAAGCTGAATATGAACCCTAAGACTGAAATTTGAAATGGCTAAATTACCTTGAAATACACTTAAGATTAATTGTGAACAAATTTACGATTTAAAATTCAAAGGCTGACCTCTATATGAAACCTTTTCATTAATTTAAAATCTTTGAAATGCCATCAAGTATTTGACACGAATTTAAATATGAAGTTTAGAGTTTATATTGCACAGTTAACATTGTATCGTAAACTCTTATTTATATATTAATAATACATTTTAGAATTCATAATTTAGAGTCGAAGAAAACAATACGATACATTATCTCAAATAAAATTCGTTCCAGCTTACTTCTAGAAATGCACTTTCATGTTTCTGCCTACTAAATTTGTAATCAAGCTTTGTTTCATGTTCCTCACAATTAATATCAACTACTAAGCAAAAAAACTCACTCATAAGTTTTGTATCGCGTAGGACATACAGCGATAACTATTTAAGCCTTGACTTGTTTAAACTGTCGCGAAATAGGCTTGACAGGAGTATCAATTTCACACCATCACACAGCACATCCGAATTAGGTATTACGTATTTAATATTTTTTATTAAAAAAATCAGTCTTTTAACAAACAGACCGATAAGTACTTCAGTTACAACGTTGCAATGTAATTTTTTGAGTTATTAACGGCCTATCTCTTCAATCACTTATAAAACAATTGTATAAGTTTACCACTTGACTAAAAATTATCTCCTTCGGTTTCTCGTTAAAATATTCCTTACCTTATGTAGCATATGTATATATTCATTGGTTAATTACATTTTATTTCATTATTAATTATTTGTACTCAGGCTTTTACACTATCAGAGAAAATTTATTCCACTTTTATCGATTGGAAGGGGCACTAAGAGCCTCTTAAAACGTCTTTAAGTGTAATTATTGCGAGAAACGAGAATTACTAGATTCATTTGACTCAATGAAGATACCTGCTGCCTGCATTTAATTACTAAAGCGAAATATACATCTTAAAGACGCAAAATTGATGCAGTATTTCAATTGGGAATGGGGTTTTGATCCTTGTGTATAATGTGTTAAAGCCTGGAATCCTACAATGTTTTTATAGAAGAATGCAACTTGCGTAGGCAGTTTCGCTACTTAATAGCAATTACTTGCGGCTTTAAATTCTAGGAAAGTTTCTTTAGTCCGATTAAATTGTCATTAGATTTTATGCTTTTAGTAATGGCTTTGTTAACGCGCTGCCTTGATGTTGTTAATTTATGCTTTAGTTAAGACACAAGGGTATAAGTTATAGAAAACTCGTGATTTCTAATGTCAAATGAATTAGATAGTTTAGTTTATTTAAAAAAAAAATATCTCCACTATCTGGAACCAGCCACTTAAGCATTTCCAAACCAATTCGACTTAGGGACCTTTAAGAGAAGAGTGTAACAATTCTTAAGGGTCAACGTCCATGGGCTGTCCATATCACTTAGGAAGCTTTCAAGTATTATGTTACGCAATTTTTGGAGATTCTTGAAACGCCTAGTTTTCTGTATCCAATAGTAAAACGTTTTGTGACCACCCCCAGTGACTCTTTATACCTAAAACTTACTATTATGTGTTGTAAAGTACTGGAAAGTGGAAAATAATATTAACAATAACGCGTTATTCAATCCCCGCCCCGCATCGTAACATTTTAAGAGGACCCCAGCCCAATTTTTTTTACGTAATACTTGAACGCTGCTTTGATCAGGTGGGTCCTCTGCCCGTTTGCTTCCTATACCATTAAAAAAATTACTAAATAACCAAATACAGGATTCTCACAAGGCAACGCACTCAATCTGGATGTCTTAGTGCCTATGGGCGGCTGTATCATAACTGCAGACAAGCCTCTTGTCCTGAGCCATTTGCCTTTTTTCAAGTTAATCAAGTTTCATGCATAGTTGATATAAATAAAGTCAAAAATCAAAAATCATTCATTCATATAGGTAAAGATTAAATGCTTATAATTTTACATTTACTGCCAGTTCTCAAATCAAGTGCGTAGAATGGAAGGCAAGAACTGGCAATAAACTCTCCGCCAGTCTTTTAATTTAAATACTTAATGGTGTTTTGAAATGTGAATACCTAAATAATTATATCGTCCTGTCACGTTCATTGCATAATTATCATTTGGTTCTCTAGAGTTTTGTTACAAATTGCATTCAATTAATTGAAATTATCAGTTGAAATGTCATTGGAAATTTTTGTATAATTAATTAAACCATACCAACATACTGTTAACTTATATGTTAAATATAGTATCTGAGCATTCTTTTCATATATATCTATCAATGGTTATTAATTGACAACTGTAACAGTGTTTTTTTGTTCTTGATTGAATTTTATAAATAAACTAAAAGTACAAGAAAACCTTGGTGTCGGAAGGGCTACATCACAAAACTTCCTTTAAATACAATTTTAAATAAACAATCATAGGCTATTATTATATAAATATACATAACATTTATTACTAACAAAACACACACAAAATAACTATAATAAAAAAAATATATAACAAAGAATGAAAGAAAAACCTGACCTTGGAAAGAAAAAAACAAGGTCCCTACATTTTAATTGTGTAATGCGTGTGTGCTGTGGTTGTGAATGGCCCTAGCTCAGCATTATGCTGAGGAGCAAACTGTTCCACAGCGCTACAAAGCAATACAAAGACAGATGAAAACTTTACAACAAACAGAGAGAAGAAGAAGATATAAAATCTTGAAAATATCTAAAACCATTTGATTCAATTTCTGTTCCCAATCTTGTTACAACTCGAGCAATGCTTTAACTTACCTTTAGAAAATGAAAGTAAATCTGTCAATTCGCTTCCACATTAAAAATAAAAACATATTATCATACTTCTCACTCAATTACAACATCTCTGTCAGTTGTTTATTGATAGAAAGGGACAGTAAAAACGCTACCATATTTATCAATTTGTAAATATGTCGCGACATATTTTATTAAGTGGAAGGATGTAATGGATTAGGACACGTGGTTTTTGATAAGGTATGATCGATTGGTTTGTCCAGGTATCCTTGATAACAATCCTTTTCGTTGACAGTGGAATTAATGGAGATAGGTTGGACATAAATGCGTAGGATTTTTAATTTGCGTTGCATATACATTTTATAGTGTTTATATTGTTTCTTTATAGTGTTTTTGCTTTTAGCCTTTGAACTGGCTCCTAAATACTAAATCAAAAATAAATCAGTGGCGCTACAACCTTTTTGGTCTGAGCCTCAGATATCCGATTTTTTTATAGAACGGGGGGCAAACGGGCAGGAGGCTCACCTGATGGTAAGTGATACCGCCGCCCATGGACAGTCTTAATGCCATGAAGGCTCGCGAGTGCATTGCTGGCCTTTTAATGTTTCATGATTATTGGTAATCAGCCTCTCGTGCCTGACGCCGTCAATCTTCCTTCTAGCAAGCCAGTTTCCTTACGATGTTTTACTTCATTGAGCGAATGTTAAATGCGCACATAGAAATAAAGTCCATTCGTGCACAGCCGGTAGTCGAACCTTCGATCTCAGGGATGAGAGTCGCACGTTGAAGCCAACGCGCCTAGCAGAGTATTTTCTTAAACGTGCGTCTTGAATGACAACATGAATGGCACAACTCGAAGCCTTAAATGAAAGCTAAAATAATGTCCCTTTTTTAAGAAAGGGGAGACTTCGACAGGCCCCTGCTACCTAGCTACTCGGTCACATATATGACTGACTGCGTGCCCGATAGGCTAGTACGTAATTTAAAAAAAATTAATGCTAATATACTTTACTTTATTTACTGTAAGGAAAGGAAAACAGCTTTGTTACTTTACAAAAACAAATATTCAAATAATTATTTTTATTATTCGTTGTTTTTGTTTTTTTGTGTTATCTGTTAAAAAAATTGTTATTGGTGTATTTTCATCTAAGAAGTCATCTATTTCTTGCCTGATGTTGTATTATTTTACTATTGTAATATACAATTAATTAAAAAGCGTAATGTATTATTGTATTCGTATATTTTCTCAGGTAAGTGAATGTTGTAATTTTCTTAATAAGAAATAACTCTCTGACATTTATGGCTGTTATTAATTATATTTTACTTGATAGGGTCAAGTTATACATATTATTTTAGTCTTCGTCATAGTAACTCGTAAAAGTTATATCCAAAATTAATTGCCACGAATTAAAAGACAGCATAAAGCGCTTTACGCTTTACAATTTCATTTTTAATATCGAGGAGTGTGGCTGGGATTATTTGAATAATGCTGTCAAGGAAATGGCTGAATAAAAGCGCTTATGAATGGCAGATATGCCGAGATTTTATAGACGAGAAATGTAAAATATGCTCGATGTTTTTAATATTTCAAATTGTCTTACCTGGTATTCTTAGATTAAGAATGTTTGTCTTATTTACAGAAATATCATCTGTACGAAACAGTTTATTTTGTATTTAGTATTAATAAAATCTAACTGCACCGTTAAGACCCAAGTACTCATCCAACTCGTTTCATCACAACGTAAACTTAATTTGACAGACAAAGACAGTATTATTTACAATAAACAGTTCAACGACTAAGTGCACTCAAATTCACTTTAACGTAACAAATGCTACATAACATTTAAACTTAATTAATATTTTTACCTGAACCTGAAGGAGTCTAGTAATAAATTTGAAATTTAAAAATATACATGTAAGCAATGGCGTTACTGTCAGCTGTCATAGTCATTATATGTCACAGGGCTTATAAATGAACAACGTCAAAGTCAATTTCGTTCAAAAACGTTAATACTAGTAGTTTATTTGATAGATCTAGCAAGTGTCAAGAATAAAAAAAAGACTTATTAACAGTTATGAACTATAAAATCATAATTTAAAAGTAAGTTTTAACTGTAAAATAAAAATACTTAAAGCATTGAATCACGAGCAATCTATCTAAAGACCGAAGACTATAAAAATATAATTCGTTTCCAATGAAGACGTGGTCCAATTTAAAAGCGACAAGCGTTGTTAAATGACAAAATATGTTCACCTGGAATCATCACCAGTTTTTAGAACCTCATAGTCATGCCAAAATGTTATTTTGGCATGAGGAGATGAGAGAATCGAAATCCAATTCAGCCAGCATAATTTGTATGCGTTTTGTGAGATTATCTCTCGATAGTTTCTGTGATAGAGCTCGATAATTTGACTATCTCAGAATCCATAAATGGGGAGAATTATTATAGGTAGGGGTAAAAGAATAAAGCGTGGAAGCGCTTTATATTTTCTGCTACGAAATACGATATAATTTAAAAACTATCTCTCTACAATGTTTGACTAGTACCACAGTTCTCGCGATGCCTGGATCAACGGGGTCGACCTAATATCTCAGAAAGGCTTCCTAAACGTATTGCATAATGAAATAAAATAACTAAAACAACCGATATCAAACGTAGCTATGAGGAATTTTGATGAGACGGTTTAAAATTTTGATATTAAATTCTGCTAATATTGATAATTAATTTTGATAGCCGGAAAAATACTATGAATTTTTCATTCGGTATTATATACGAAATACCACTTACCATCAATTGCTTGATGCGAAAATTTATTTAAAAAAAAATTGAATTGTCTAATTTTCGTAATGTGTTAATACGTATAAGATTTACAGATAAAATCCTTAAGTACATTAGACTTAAACTTTAAAAGTTTTAAGTTTTCAAAATACATATATTTCTGTACTGACCTAAACTGTATTGAACATATATTACTGTACCGTACTGAATTGTTTTTAATATATATAACTGTATGTACTGTTTTACTGTACGTTTTCAAGCACTAAGGTTACTCCTTAGTGGATTTGATTCTTAGTTATTTATGTCTTAACAAAACACCCATAGAGCAGGCACCTTAAGATATCAGCTAAGAGAGTGGCTGTACAATCTCGCATTTTTCAACGTCTCAACCAACACATCAATCGTTAAATGAAAAAACCTGTTCCCTAACGATTAAGTGATCTCCCCGCTAACACCAATTTTACGTTAATCTCTTCATTTTGTTTCCGAGACCGTTTCGGATCGAACGAGCAATTTTTCTAATGGACGACGAAAATGTACCTGTTATTCGAGCGCTTTCTTTGTAATTGCCTTACTCGTTTGACAAGTTGAAAAGTTACTTCGATGCAAGATGATAGTGGATGTTCTCTGATGAGTTTCATACGTATTTAGATCTTCACGCCCGTTTCAATTGTCCTAAAATAACGAGTTTGACTTTTTTGACTGTTAGGTTATGATGAATTTTGTGATATAATTACTGACTACCATTTATTTACACATGCAAAACATATTGTTACGAGCTAGGGGATCGGATAGAAAATGCCGTAGATTTATTCAAGGGTTTATTTCTTGGTAAATCAATGAGGAATTTATGGGCACAAATTAACCGCAGAGATGCACTAATTACACACACAAAACAATCACTTATTACTTCCCTTATGCACTCTTCACACAGTACTTTATCACTTGTATTCACTTTATCGCTTCGGTGTTTCGCTCTTGTTATCGCATTCAAAACTAAAGGCGACTAGTCGCGTTTGGGCTCGCTTATATATCCCTGGTAATAATTCTAAACAATATTCGAGAACTTTCTAGGCGGGCTTGCTACTGAGTAGTGATTGCACAATTCTAGAACGTTCGCACTCTTTGTCTCTTTCGCACGTTGCTCCGTCTTTGTCGTACGGCGTTCTAGAGTGCTCGTCTAGTTTCGAGAAAGTTCTGATCTTCTCTCTCTCTCTCTCGTATCATTTCGTCCTTGTCTCACACCTAGAAGGTTTCGGTCTAGAATATTCCTTCATCAAAGGGATATAACCAGGCCTGAAAACGCCTGAAAACGGGTCTCCTGAAAACTGCACCACTCGACTACACATGTTCTGAAACTGACTGAAAAAATGTTTCAGCTTCATGAAAACTAGGGTAACATTATGGAAATTACAATTTTCTAATATATGATTGACCCTCTCCTGAAACGGTCAGAAATCATATTACAGCCTGCTGAAAAGTTCTCTAACTAGTGGAAAAATCTAGAAACATGCAGTCGACCCGTCTTCGTAACAATATATTAAACGTTTAATCATGATTTATAACGAAAAACATTTAAAATAGACAACTAGATCAGCTATATCAAATAATTCTTAATGAATGTTTAATATTTTTAAACAATAAAATAGAAAAATGGGTCATGTTT
Source organism: Pieris brassicae (assembly GCF_905147105.1). NCBI lineage: Eukaryota > Metazoa > Arthropoda > Insecta > Lepidoptera > Pieridae > Pieris > Pieris brassicae. Next base: position 1,833,782 of record NC_059666.1, read on the forward strand.
TTAACATTTATAAAGAAAACAATTTAAGACGTTGATACCCCGAATTTGCGGAAACGAGGCAATTACTATACCAAGAACAAAGAGTGATGGGGAAAAAACTAAGTTAGCCAAAAGCTATTCACTCACGGTTCGACACAACTATTTCGGGAAAACGTTTTCGTAGATTGAATATAACATACAATTTATATTAAGGCTGCAACTAAATTTATTGTTGAGAGATTTTTTATTGACTTTTTGTGTATTGTGTAAAATAAATAAAACCTGTAACTAGCGTTTATATCCTTAGGGTTACAATTATTTGAATTTGGAATGTACAATGTGTAATTGGCTAGTACGTAGAGGACGTACTAGCCTATCGGGCAAGTGTGCAAAATTAAAACGCGTCAGTTATACTTCGTGAGTTACACTTGGTTATAATGCTATTGGACTTTTATTTAGAAACCTTGAATTTTCCTCATGTTAATGATTAGGATTAATTTTGTAATACACTCTCATTCATTTGGTATATGTTATATTAAAGAGCAAGAATAATTGAATAGTAAATAGAGCGTCCATATCGCCGATAGTAAATCTTTCTATAGGTAACACAATTTTTTTATCTTTTTGCTTTTCTTTATTTACATTAATTAATCAATCGTAAATTTTAAATTAGTTTTAATTTAAATTCTGTTATATTAATTTATTTTAACATGGTTGTAAACTACCATGGATATTTTTAAATCCTCCTTTCGATAGATAAGACTTAAAGAAAATCACTTGCTCAAGTTAACGGATAATGAAGGAGGCTTACGTCCGAAATGTACTCAAGAAAACCATCTATCATAAAGTATCTTCCATCAAACGCGTCCAAACGCTCAATGCAAAACTCGATCCGTTTGTTTATTCTCTTTCGATTCAAATCAATTTCGAATCAGTCCTTATCCTGTTTCGAATTGGCCCCAACATTAATCTTCGACAAGCCGTGACCTTGTCCGCATCTCGTCTTGGATTTCATTCGTGTTCTCGCGATCGAATCGTGATCGAGATGTCATTGTGATGTTTTTATCTACGAGCTCGTGCGTTTTTTGAACGTTTACGTCGATTTAGTTTGTTTGCTCTCGTATTTGTCTGATGGAAATACCGATAAATTGTATCGAGTAACGGGTTGAGGTCGGTGATTGACTAGAAAAAATTTCATGCCAGATTTCATTTCGTCTTTAAAATTGTTAGAATTTACTTAAGATTTATAGTTCAAACTGTGTTTGTAGAAGCAAGGTTGTGTGTGTTTTAACTGATTTCAAAAAAAGGAGGATAAAATTCTCGTTCTTTTGTTCCATTTAATGAATGTCTTTGCCACAAATATTTACGACGTGTGTTAGTATTGAACACAAATTACCTATTTGAAAGTGAAAAACTGGCAGAAATGGCTAAGAGGTATTAGGTAAAACTTTTTACCTAAATTCTTTAAACGTTTAGAACCACCAGGGACAAAGAGTTTTGTAGATAAAATGTAGGTCAACTGGGAATGGGACAATAATATCTGTTAAACAATAACTAAGCCGCGGAGGCGATGTATAAAAGCGACTTATTAAAAAAGTTTATATTATTTACATAATTATATGCTGGCCACGCTATGATTGCTAAGTGATTATAAGCAGTGGTCAGCGATCCAATACCACATCAAGTAGATAGGTAATAATTATTTTAATTAAATATCAACGCCATCTGTTGCCGCAAACTTGGAATTTGTAAAAAGACTGCTTGTGTTACTGTTAATTTTATTTAGTACATTAGACTAGTCTACACGCACTCTTTAAAAGACAATGTTTAGGTATATCTTATTTAGCATAACAGTTCCGACTTTCCTCGAACCTCCTCGACCTATCAAATGAAATCACACCAACTGCCAGTTATAATATAAATAAAAAAAACATAATAATAACTGTAGAATGTCAGAATATAGAGAATGCCAAAGTACACATGAAACTTGGACGTTATTGTATGTAGCGTATCACAAGATAGACGGGCATCTTAAGAATTCAACGTGCCGTTAAACGAATGAATCAAACGTCAAAGCTAGGGTCAAATATGTTAACGAAGCTATATAAAGTGAGGAAATTCAAAAGATTTTAATATCCGTAAAATGAAGCGGTTTATTAACACCAATCGGCTTAGTAATTAGTTGGTTTCTTATGACCTTACCGAACTGTGAAATTGGAAGATAAGCTTTCGAATTTCGTGGTCGGCTCATTTGATAAATCTATATTTTCACTAAGTGTAGCCCACGTGCGACGAATTAACAGTTTTTGGTGTAATACTTTTTTTATTTTATTTAATTTTTACCACAAATTTTATTATAATTAAAAGTATAGTTAACTATTTCTCGGTTTAAATACAGAGTATTTGGGAGTCAAAATTGTTTTTAAACATATTTTTTAAAATAAACCTTATACTCTTCCAGGCTGTATTTATAATAATATAATTATTTTTATGTAACCAGACAAATGGAAGTCTCATCAATTTATAATATAGGAAGGACACTAACTTTTTCTGTATCTATTTCGTCATCAATTGTTTATTCTTTAAATGCAAGTAGGTGATCAGCCTTCTTCTTGATTGTTCTTCCTCTCCACCGTTCATGCGAGGATTAAATGTATAGTTAGTCTATGGACAGCCAACGAGCGGAGGGATGAGAGTCGAACATAACGCCAAAGTTAAATAAAAACAAGACTCCAACAGAGTTAGATTGTTCCAAAGTTTCAATCTATTCGTAATCCTGTAACCTATAAACAAGCTAACAAATGCCGAAAAAGGCGATTTTACGATCCGCCACCTCGTTTATTACCAAGTGTCGATGCTTAACAAAAGTAGAAACAAAATGGACTTAAATATTATTACAGGTGACTTTTTATAAAGTCCATGTCATTAATGTGTCCGACCTTTTACTCCGAATAGATTTATTTATGGCGCCATTCTCTAGATTTATTGTGTTTGTTTTGAATGGAATCGTTCTAGTTAGTAGTTTTAATTAATTTTATTCCTTGAGATTAATACGGAGAAAGTTTTAAAATCGAATATACGATGTTGTCAATATTCAATTATAATATTAACTTTATATTATCTATAATTGTATATATATACACACACACCACCCCTCTGCGTTGATCGTAGAGGGGTGTTTGTATTTTTGTATGCCTTATCGTGAAAAAATAAATAAAAATAAAATTTTGGGGTGGACACCCCTTATCACTTAGAGGTTTGAAAAATATATAGTAGTCGATTCTCGGACTTACTGAATATGCATAAAAAATTCATAAGCAATCGGTCGAGCCGTTTCGGAGGAGTATGGGAACGAACATTGTGACACGACAATTTTATATATAATATATAGAGATAGAGATTTCTCTTTTATATTGAACATATAACGACTAATTCATCTTACGAGTTATTTGGTTTTTTTTCGTATAAGTATGCATTCCGTTATTGGCTGTAGTGTGTAATATAATTGTTTAGTTAATGTAGAATGAGTATTTGTAGGAATACTGGTAAGAAAATAAATAAATAATATTTATTTTAAATTTATTTCTGAAATTATTTGGAAAACTCTGGTAAACATCCTTGCTATTTGTAAACAATACGCTTTGATGATTTTTCATAATAACTCAATAAGAAATTGTAAAAATGTGTGGTGTAACCTAAATATTCGAATAGCAGTAAAATCGTATATTAAAATCCTTAGCAAATGGTTGAAAACACATGTAAGAAACCGCCTCCATTGATTTCTCAGTTATAATAATTATTGCTTTAAAATTGCCGTTTTGCCTTACTTCTAATATGAATCTTATTTGAACTACACAAAGTTAAAATAAGCTTACACGATAGATATTCGATTAAAACCATCCACACTCTAGGTTAATTAAGACATGGATTATCAATCGTTTTGAGGCAGTAAATAAAGTTGTAATCTTTAAGTTTTAGAGCAAAGGCGTTTCTATAATATGCGTTATCATAAAAGTTAAGACTAACGTATAATGTTTTCTTTTGATCCCACCTACACGGTTAACTTAATATCCTTCTACTAATGCACTGTCAATTTTTAATGTATGCGATAAAGGGGATTCTATAGGAGCATCTTTAATGGAGTTTTGACATTGATCCCATTTGTCTCTTCCGGATAATCTGGTGTCCAGTGCATTGTAAGGAATCATTGCTTGATACGTCTTGTTCAAAATGTTTCAATATAAACTAATATTATTGAGAGGAAAGATTTGTGTGGGCCACTTAACACATCTGAGTCTTTAGCACGTCTTTAGACCCTCGGGGTTTGCCAAGGCATTCAATCCAATTGACATTTAGAATGCTATATATTGTCTATGAGTGAGGTAGGCTATATTTATTTTAAACCAGTCGTGTGAAACCGGTACAATCCCGTCAAAAGTATATAAACTACAAATTTTTAATACTATTTTTTTTTATAATTTTAGTTCGTCAATCAGATAGCTTTTAAACCGTGAAAGTTTTTATCGTTGAAATAATCAAAATCTCTCTTTAGTTTAGGAGTCAAGTTTACATTTGTTAAGAATCTAATATTTCTGGTTTTAAATATATTATTAAGACACCAAGCAGTGAATCATCAAAAATTAATATGCTAACAGGGAAATAACATTGTTGTTTTAGTAAAGTGAGGAGTCTATTTCTTGTCTGATGGGTTTTCAAATATTGACCGTTATCAATAAAGGTGGCCGGCTGTCCTGTCTTTGATAAAACACATACCGACGCCGTAATTGTGTTTATTTTTGTACTCTGGTCGGTCAATACATTTTATATTACCGTACTAATTCATTAGATATTTCTTTTGTAATTAATTTTAAGTACAAAATCAAGAATATACCTTTTTATATGAAAATGTATCATTGACTTCAAAATGAACTTTTAAGTCTAACTTTCACTAACAATATTGTTTATTATTTAAATTGCTTATCATAGGCATAGTAGCTAGTGAATCTCTCAACCCTTAGTACGTTCGTTCAAATCAAGGTTGTGCAAAAATGGAATTGGCAAACAAACAACACTGACACTGACTGACAAACGAAGTGAAAGCAAACATGAAAAGCCGGTGACATTCGTCAGATACAGAAGGCTGATCACCCAATGTTCTATGGAAAATAAAATGATAAATGCCATTAGGCCACGCACCACGTGGCTACAATTGCCTTCAGAAACACTAAGGCTAAAATCAAATATTTTTTTGTAAGGCTAATAAAGAAGATTGGAGCTTGCCAAAGGTCTATGGAGAATTCTATTGTTGAGGTGAAAATTAAAGACTAATTTAAAAACTTTGTATTAAGCCTTACAAATATAACAGACTTCATAATACATTTAAAAAGGTAAATTGGTCATTGCCTACGTTTGTGATGACAGATGGGTCAAAAAGGGGGAAGAGAGGACGCCCACCAGATACGTGGTATGATTAAATAAAAGAGATAACGGGGAAAGATTGAAAAAAAAGAAGCGACTTTTTTTTATAAAATAGGGGGCAAGATTAAGAGAGACATTTAATAATTCACTACCATGAGCTGCGATTACTATCCTTTTTGGGCGTCCAGTAGGAGCCCACTTATTTGCTCTATCATATAAAAATTACTTTACATTACTTCCTCAGTAATTTGTATATTTTTGTACTACCTTTCGCTTTGTCTTTTAATGCGCAGGAGTTAAATTCTATGTTTTTAGTCTAGTTTAGTTGTTTGAGTGTTGCGGCTGGTACGGACCTTGATTTTCTGACCTCATGGACCATCATGAGAAAATGCCATCACGCATTATTCATGCCGCAAATCTCGTAAGCGCTCCAATTAACACTATAATAATCAAAAAAAACATTAACATAATAAATCTGAAAGTTAACTCTCGCATGTGTTGAAACAACGTTCAGTAGTTATTAATTACGCACAGACAGACACCCGAGCCGAGAAGATATATACAGTGAATATTTCGACGGTTAATTAGAAACAAATGTTGAACTTTTTACCATCATTTGTTATGACGCGCAAATAAATAAAATGATAAATAGGAGGACGTTTAAAGAATGCGTATGCGCATGTGAATATAGCTGTTATTATTCTAGGCTTAAAGCGTAACGATTTTATTAAACAGATTGATACAAAGATATCTTGTTAAAGAACATTAAGCTAGTTTAGAATAATAATATTGTAATAGTTAAACACACCCCGTACACATAATGTACCTGGAGGATCTATCATGGAGTCATGGTTGCAGCCTGCGATACCAGGTGATTTGGCATACTATGAAATATAGTCCTAGCAAATTAAAGTACATACATGTATAATAACGTATCTTCCTCTCTAAGGTACAGGAATTTTAGTTTTCTTTATTTACGTAAAATGATAAAAAAATAAAATTGTAAATTAATTAATTGTTTACCATTTGAAGAATTAATAAAGCGTTAAAGAATTTATAGAAGTTTTATATAAGATGGAGGCAATTTATTACTATGTACACAAAATCGTTTTGAGTACGCAACATTGCTTGCGGCGTTATTCGACAGTAGACACACAAAAATAGTATCAAAATATTTTAGAACACAGAGGGTATGTTTTTTTCGAAGAAACTTCGTGTTTCATCGGACTCATACCGTATGATGGACTTCATGTGACGGATAGCGCTATCTGACAGCCGTGAAACGCAATAAAAGTGTTTATCCCACAAATAAGTAATAAATAGCTTATTTGGAACTTATGTAGAACATATCCGTACATTGTGAAACAGACCCTAAGACTGTTCATGAACATTGTCTTAGTTTAAGCTATTCACTTGTAATATAGAAAATTAAGTCAACACAATATTACTTATTAGCCATAAATATTTATAGGCTAGATTGTAATTCACGTAAGGTCGCATTTTATTTTATGAACTTTATTGTAGGAAAAACAATTTTGACAATCACGAGTTTCGTAGATATTTTAACATCTTACATCTAAGTACATCTTATCATAAAAATTGAAGTACGAAATAGTGGAATAAAATAAGAAATTGTTTGGAGGAAGTGATATCATTAAGATCAGATTAATGAAATTATGAATGAGGTTGATTGCAAGAAGTGCTGTTAGTACTGCGTATGGAATGTTTGTATGATATTATAGCTAAGGGACAGGTGACAAAAAGTATTATAAATGCCGGGAGCGGATCGTTTTTGTTCAAAACTGGTTCCCGTTCAATACTTGGGAATGTCGGAGATTGCTGATGAGAAATCTTATGATTTTTGTGGGGCCATGAAACTTGACGGCTCACCGTGACATGTTTTTCTAATCCACTGAAACAACCTAAAATGTCTTGGCCGCAGATATATATGGCATACGTCTTTAATAATATTTGATTTGATTTGGATGTTTTGAAGCAAATGTTAAACACATATATATATAATATGCACATAAACAGTAACTCCATTGGTATTGGCACAGCTGTCACCAACAACCTCAGGGAAGAGAGACGCTGAAACCACTAGGCCAAAACTGCTCGCTCATAGACAATATCTTTATATATTTATGACTGTAAAGTACCTAATGGTAAATTAGGGCACTATATGTATATACTATAGGGGCGAAGACTAACAACCCTTCGTGTCCCTATGTCCTACAGCTGTATCTACCATTTAAATGTCTAAATATATAGATTATAGTAGCAGGTTAAGACTTGAAGTTCAAGGTCTTGCCTCACCAGCGTATTCAAGAGCTGGAAGCCGAAAGCCGACCACTCCTCAAATAATTACTTTGGAGTATTTTTTGTAGTAGGTTGTTATACTACTAATTCGTAAATATTAAATATATGCATGCATTACAGTTAGTAGTTACACGATTACTATTTTAATTAATTGCAAAAACTTAATCTTTCCCTAACTTTCCTATCCCCATTGTTTCACCATCAGCAGGATTACGAATACTTTTATATAGTTTGTTTATTTTTTTATTAAATATTTAACCGTGCGTTTCTTAGCCGAACGAACGTAATAAGATACAATCGGTATTTAAAATGAAACAGAGACATGTAACTTATAAAAACTTGATAATGACACGTACTGGCTAAAGGATTGAAAGAAATTTAACAATTACTTTTAAAGAATAGCATCCTGAAATGCGGCCAAACCGCTAAGTGTTTGTTTACTCATAGCAGGGATGAATGTAGTATTTTTATTTTACCTTCTTAACAGGGCTAGAGGCCTAGGCCTTCTGAGTCCGAAGAGCTAGGCTAAGCAGATAAATCTTTATAAAAAAACATTGTTTATTCTTGTATTTATAACTATTTTGAATACAAAAAAGCTTTGCGTCCCTTGTTCCACAACTGAGCGTTGCTTAGAGCAGTTGTTGCAGCACACCACCAAGTATTTCCGAACCAATTCGACTTTGGGTCCTTTAAGAAAAAACTGTACCAATTCTTAAACGGTCAACAACGGTCGAACCTTCTGGCAATGTGAGTGTCGGTATCACTTAACATTAGTTGAGCCTCGATTGCCTTGTGTAACAAAAAATAAATAGTGTCGGTTAAAAATAAGTTATACTAAGCGTAGTTTACCCAAGTGAAAATAGACAGTTTTATTAAATAATTTACTTTCGTTGATTAAACATTGTAATCGTAATTGATCTTTAACAAAAATAAGCAATAAACTATAAATACGCAGGTGTTGAAATATTAATCTTGTTTGGTAGGATCGATTCAATCCGATTATAACAATGTACTTAATTGCATAGCTACAAACAAGTTTGAATGTTGACTGTTTCAGACACAACTTGGATGAGGGAACGACGGATAACTGAGAAACTTCGATTTGAGGAAGTAATTTTTGATCTTAAATTATTCTTTCGATAAGCTTTTTCATAGTACTTACTTGGAAATTTATCGAAGGTATTATGTAGTTGAAAACAGAGCAATTTATTATATACAAATATGTATACGTTAATATTACCATATAGTCCTAACTTCCGATATTGTCTCTTACCTCATTAGTCAACTGAAAATTTAGGTCAGGGATTGTGGCACTAATCCTTTATTGTTTTTGTGTAATAATAAAATTGTTATTATTATTTTAGTTCGATCCTACAACATATTATTTAACATCATAGATACTAAAAATTATATTCACGTTTAAAATAAATATTACAGGAGTCCTTAAAGGTTAGGTAACTAATATAATAGATCAGAATCCGATGGGAATAAAATCTATGCATAATATTGCAGACAGCGAATCTAATTTACAAGTCAAACAAACATTAGGAACTCAGCACAGACTTCTAAGATTCGATTTCGATTAATCTCACGCTTGTAGTCGAACTTCATATTAGAGCCGCGGTAATCTGTCCAAAGTAAGAGGAGGCAGCGATTAAGTACAGTTTTAAATTCATTTTTTTTAATACAATATATTTTCGACTGACATGCTTGAATAACAATATTTTTTATTTGTCATGATTAGTCTTGTGGGAATTAAATCCATTTTATGAAGAGATATTATAGACATTAGACATGACCCACCTGCTGTCGCAGGTTGCAAAACTGTTTCATTTTTATTCTCTTACAAGAGATTGCTGAACATCATTAACTAGGGCAATGCAGCTTTTCTCAGAGTTGTTTTCTGCTTTTGCTCGTACTTCTCTCTCTGCTCCATACGCCGGACTGTCCAGTAGCATATGCAGCGATGTTGATTCAGTGTTGTTATCGCAGCAGCAATTAAACCTATTAAACGGTAGTTAATTAACACGTTAAGATCACCGTAAGCCACTTTTTGGTAATCATTACAAATTTTGTTTAAATTATTAACATGACTACCTAAACAATTACTGTTTTATAGTTGTACTAAAGACTTGTCTTTGTTTCTAAAAAAACAAAGTTACAAAACCACTTTCAACGCATTCTCGATAATATTGTTACAGTCGAATGTTTTTAAGTGAATATTTTAAACTCATCTATACGCTGTTGTTTATGAAATCGCTTCTCGCTGCTAATGAAACGCTGCCCTAAAACAAGTTTCGCTATGCATTAATGCCTCGCTTGAATTGGTTACATTTCATTGGTTCTCTTTTGATGCTAATCGAAGAATTTAAATATAAATTATTGCTGATTGTGTGATTGGAATATGTAATTGTATCCAAGTTATAATTTACGTTTCTAATTAAGACGTTTTATGAGAGCATAAATAATTTATAAACTTCTCGTTAGTTACAACAATACTGTCGCCAGATCTATAAAATATTTAATAAATAATGTACTACATCGAAGGACTAGATATGTTTTTTAAAATTATTTTAGAATTTGACATGTAAATTAGATATATTGTTGCTTTATTTTTAGAGATCTCAGGCTCTACCAAAATTGAAACTGTAAGTATGAACTAGGTTATTTCTTTGCTTTAATACAAACTAAAAATCAGTTTTAAAGTGAGCATTGTAAAGTGCCTATCTAATCCGCCGTTTTGCTGGAGATTTCTTTTGCTTAACAATAAGCAAAAAATATTAATAATTTTATTTTTCTTTTAATTTTTTTTAGCATTTATGATTACCTAAATTGTCATATATTTTAGATAAGATAGATTGTAACATATACCATAGATATAGTAATAAGTATTATGTCGTAAACTTCAATAAATACATAAATAAATACTTCTTATCATTTATCTGTCTTAGAGGTTTCCATCTCTAAAGCAAGAATTTATTTATTTAAGTTTCTAAATTTCAAACATCAGACGATAATAACGAGTGTGTGATATTTACGTTAAAAATCTGAAAAAAATCTTAAAAATGTGAAAAATGAGACCATATTTTAATTACAATTAACAGTAAACAATAGTTATCAGCCCGTAAACTTTAGAGGCGTCTACTCATTAACCTGAGGTCATAAAACGTCAGATCTTTAATTATTATATGTAACGTCATAATCGTCCCGATCGTGAGCAATCATCGAACGCATGAATTAATGTTGACGTCCAATTCAACTAGACACTCAAATTATACTTCGAATACACCCAATATTCGTGCTTACACTAGTCGAATGCTCTGGATTTGAGATGCAAAGTGTCTTGTTAACATGGTCGAGAGATACTTAGATTATTACGTTAGTAAGATACTAGTTTACTTGTTCGAAACTCCCGCTGGGCTAAATGTGAGGCGTACAGTGTGCCACTTCATCTGAATCCAAATCAGGTGTCAAATCATTATTAACTTTATTAAGATCGTCATAGAATTCTAAAAAGTTCAACGCCGCAACTTGCGTTATCCGCTGTACGAGCTGTTCCATTACAAGTTTTACATCATTTATCATACTTTACATTGCTATAATTTATTCTTGATGCCTCTCTTGTTTTATTTTGAGATTTCTTACATGGAGTTCTCGAATTTCTTGGGACGTGATGCGATTCTTGTATATAAAGTTGTTTGTGCCTTTATTATCGATAACAATATTTTACACGTCAACGAGGGCCGGTAAGGTGAAACCACGGCTTATTTATACGTTGTCGGGACCTTATGGATTTCTTTAAAGTGTTGGCGATTAATTGTCTGTATTTCTATTGAAATAAGAGAATTCAATTTCCACTTATACAAATAAATAGCATTCAATAAGCATTAAATTTTTCTTTGACAAATTATAGTAACGCGTGCCAAATTTTCTTATTTAACTAGGCCTTTTACTTTGATTTCGCCAACAAAAATATTGAAGGAATTTTATTTATATCGTACCATATAATTAGAAAATATACTCGTTTTTAATAACCGTTTTAAATTTAGTACCTATGTATTAAAAAAATATCTCAACTCATTTAACAAATTGATACGGTATACTAAGCAGAATTCTGTTCTTTGAGAAGCTTTTTTTGAAGAAGACTTTTTTTTGCATAAAGACATAATTTAAAATTAAGATCACGACCACAGTCATCTATTAAGGAGAAGACACTGTTCTTTTGGAAAAAAAATCCACTTACCAATGTTTATCACTAATGTTTTTCTTTATGTAAGTAATAGAAGGCAATCGGGCAGGAGGCTCACCTGATGTTATGACATGCACATTAACAGCAGGATGGCAAGTGGGTTGCCGGCCTCTTATGAATTGGTACACCCTAAGTCGAATTGGTTCGGAAATATTTCAGTGGGCAGCTGATTCCGCATAGTGGTGGTACACTGCAAATTCTGCCTTAAGAAACGCTCAGATCTTGAACGACAGACGTCGAGGTTATACGGAGCAGCTGCAGGTATTACGTGAATTAAAAAGCCTAATAATAATGCATAATTATCATTGTCAATGCCCGATAAAAGTATATTCGAACTTCTATTTCCAGGTGGATTACATGTAACATAACTAATGAGATTGTTATTATCAAAGATTATCTGTACATAATCTCGTATTATCTCACCTCAATTATTACCTTTAACCATTAATTATAGGTTATTGATGCGGTCACATAAACAGTAATTGGATGATAATGTAAGCATTCGATTTGATCTAGAGATAGTTAATTTAGAACTATCAATACTAATTTCACTAATGCTATATACAGGTTGTAAACGATATGTTTATTGTTCTGTGATTACAGTATAAATCTGATTACAAAGGACTATTCATGTTATAACTGTTCTGCTTGAATAAGCTGCTGCTTCTCCGTTTCTTTTTACATTCATACCTTCCATGGACAATGTTCAATAATATAACCTACGATTATTCAGGGTTGGCTTCAGCGTGTGACTCTCATCTATGAGGTTCAAACCCCGGCTGTGCACCAATGGACTTTAACATTCGCTCGAATGGTTAAGGAAAAGATCGTAAGGAAACCGGCTTGCCTTAGACCAAATAGTCGGTGACGTGTCAGGCACAGGAGGCTGATCACCTACTTGCCTATTAGATTAATAAATTATCACGATCCAGATACAGACATTTGTTTATTGATACTACCTAGGACTAGCATTATATTTAAATTTGTTTACTATCATCATTTCTCTATAGGAAATGTCACTAGCCCGTACTTTGCATATTTAGCAGTGTATGCTTGCATGTAGTTATATTGAAGAATCTTTAAAGAGATATTGTTTTTAAAATATAATGTGCTTATCAATAATTGTCAATCTCCAAACAATAAATAAACATTACCGTGACAAAACGTTATCAGAGAATCGTTTCTTTAACCGTGCGATTGTTAAAAAGGGAAAAGATAAGGCATGTTTTAACTTACGGTGAAAGGCCCTTAATTTAAGTATTGGAATTAATGCTAAGACATGAACGACTTAGTATTAGCGATCAAAAGCGAAGTTCACTTTAAGGTAAAATACATAATTTGTGGCCTCAGGCTCCTTGTATGGAGCCCTCGGCAGAACAAAAGACCGCGCGGCCACCTACCGACTTGGTGTACTGACGACATCGTCAAAGAGATTACAGTGGATACAGAGAGGCTAGTGCAGGGCGTACTATTGGGAAGGAGAAGGATTGCGTCCAAAAATAGCCCAATGCCCAAGGAGTCTGATGATAATGATGAATAATTTATAGACGCTTGGGAAAAGAGATGGACAAAAGATGTTTTAGGATCGCATCGAGAAAGCTAAAGAAGGGGACGTCAAGCAATAAGATGGTCTTAAATAGGAAAGGCCTATTACAGAAGACAACTTAATCATAAAACTGGATGCTAAAAAAAGTATACAACTTCTCTTATTAATTATTTCTTATTTTGTTTTGAATAACGTTTTGAGAATGTTCGCTTTATTTTTCATTTAAAATGGGTGGGTACTACAATTTTTTTTATGGGCAATCATTCAGGTGGATCACACACACCAGGAGGTTTCCGAATTTCTTCTGTTTCATTGATTAATTTTGTTTTTTGAAACGTTAGCCGAGTTACCCAAGCCCGTGATTTCACATAGAAATCCTATCTATTACTGCATAATCGAGGTATATCACATTACAGCATAATACACTAACAGCGATAGGTATAATTATACATTTGTTAAATCTTAAATTCCATAAATACATCAAAATAAATTCTACAAATACAATATATTTATAATTTCCCGGACCGTGCCAAGAGCGAACACTGTTTCACGAGTTTTCAGATAAAATTTCTGAGATCACATGTTCCGGAATAAGTTGAAGGTACGAAAACACAATTTTCCACATCAGTTGATTCTGTTAAAAGTATGGGCATACTTGGGACCCGCCCAGTATTATTTACATATTACCCACATATTACTGTAGCTAATAAAATCTCATTTATATTGTTTCTGGTTCTATATTTATTTGCTATACTATGTTTGTATGTTTCGCCAATGAGAGAAAGGTTTATTTATTATGTTTTGTCAAATTTAATTATTTTCATAGTTATAAATAGAGAGAGTCAGTTGGAAAAAGGAGGCCTTCACCAAGGGGTTTCGTCGACGGTACTGAAGGTTGCTTGGATATAGGATATGTAGAATAAAAAGATGAAAATAATGTATAAAGTGTAAAAATTCTAACTACTTAAAGGACCTTCTTATTATTATTTATTATAAGTAAGTACAAACATACCTTTTTGCTCATATGTATTACAGTATTAAAAAATTGTTTTATACTAATAAAATAATTACTGGAAAATTATAAAGACAGTTGCATTATACGTTAGTTATTATTATAGTATTTATTATAGTTATTATAGTATATATCTGACAATAAGTGTGATTGTGGGTAGGATATGGAATCGGAAGGAAAAAATTATGCAAAGTAGTGTTTGAAGCAGTACTGTAAATATTTTAAATTTGATTTTTACTTTGTATAAGTCAAGATAAACCACATAACCAATTCTTCTAAGGCACAGACTACAATCGCAAACTATTTTTACAATTTAAGTTGAGTTATTCATAGTTGAACTTATGATATTCAATATAATAAGATTCCTAATGTATGCACATACATCATAAAGAACAATCAGGAGGAAAGGAGGCCTTTCTAGCATATTACATCAATCATTGATGTGCCGATCTATTTATCAGTATCAGCTTTTCATACAATAAACGTATCAATATTTTCAATACGTTACAATACTAAGCCTTGTTTGTTTTGACGACAGATACTACAACATACGTATATATACGTAGATAAGACAGTAGATACGTATAATTTTAGAATGCAGGTATGTGAGGTAGGCATATAAGATCCGTATTAGGCAAATAATATTCGCTCCAGTGCAGTGACGTGTTGTTAAAAAGCTAGTTCTACTCTTTTAATGTTTGAATGATCAAAATACATATCATTTATTGTTCGACCCGTAAATCAAAGACGTTTTTTCCTACGTACTTTAAGCGTGCCACTGAATCCAGCACCAGGAACCAGCTTCGAAGAATTTCCGAACCAAATTGACTTGGTTCTTTCAAGAATAGCGTATACTCGGTGGTATTACTAACTAGTTGCCTTCTGTTGTATAAAAATTAAATCAAGATAACCGTGTTTAGATTGTAATAGAAAAACATCTTACAAAATATATAAATTGCAATGTTATTCTGATTTTAAAATAGATGTCGTGGGAAACTGCTTATACGAATTAATCATTTATAAATATTAATAAATTGAAATTCTTTCTATAAATTTATACAAACGAAGATTCGGTAATCGAACCATGGCTGTTTGGCAATTCGAGCCGCTTAAGTTGATCGGAACGTAATGGTGATTTTATTTAAATGAACGAAATATAAGATTTATGTCTTAATAAAGATTCCGGTTTTCGACCAAGGTTGTTTTAACATGTATACTTATCATTAGCAACTATTATTATGCCCAACACGATTTAAATAAAAGAAAGACAATAATGAAAAACGTAAAATATTAGATATCGTATCAGGGCCGGATTTAGAAGTCTGGAAGACACGACAACGAAGTAGGCTCCAAATAAAATAAACAATTTTTATTGAGAATTGATTGTGAAACCAATTAGATAGTTTCTTTTAGTCTTTATCAAACATATAAAAATATATCAAAAGAATAGCTGTTTACTTGTCGTAATTTAAAACATTTTTTTTGTAGTCTCTTTTTTGGACTCTCCGGGGCTGTCACATATATACTGCTAGTATACGCGGTTTATTTATTGCACATTTTGATATGTAATTTCTAGTATTGTCTTTGGTTAACATAGCTTTTACACATTGAAAGATAACATTTTTTTAACCGGATTAAAGCTATTTGTATTATTATAAACTTATAATTATTTACATAATTTTCATCACAACTGTGATACTTTTGACATTCAACACCTTTTGTCTTCAGTCACCGTGACCACGCACGCGAAGCGTCGGAAAAATTTAACTTTAAAATTACGTAAATAATTATAAGTTTATAATAATACAAATAGCTTTAATCCGGTTAAAAAAAATGTTTTCTTTCAATGTAATTTCTATGTAAGCTGTTGGCTACCAAAATAAAAAATGTTTCAGACAACGTCGAACTTTCATCTTAACTTTTTTAAGGATTCTCAATGCTGTTTTTGTTTATTTAGAAAATGTTTTGCCAATATTATAGTACATTAAAATCATACATCTGGAAAAACCCTTTAAAAATTGTATGGCAAGCTTTATACGTAAAAAGTGAACTTTAAATATATATTAGCTTTGCGAAACTACGGTAGAAGAGCAAAATTTCGAGGGAAATTTTATTAGATAACATGCTCGAAATAGCAAAGTTAGAACCAGGGACGGTTCTACGAAAGTCGTAAACTTCATGTATTAAAATATCAAAATGTGATAGATCTGGGGTAGACTAAACCTAGTCCAATTTAACCCCAAGAAGACACAAGCGCGCTTTCCGCGAAGAAAATACCCTTTGTCGCTACTCCTCTTTTCGAAAACACTCTTCTTGAAGCCACAGCCAGCATCGGAATACTTGGCGTTGACATATCGAAGGACGTTCAGTTTCGCGGTCATTTGGAGGGAAAGGCTAAATTAGCCTCCAAAAAGCTTGGTGTGCTCAGTAAGGCGAGACGGTACTTCACTCCGGGCCACCGCTTGCAACTCTATAAAGCGCAAATTCGGCCCCACATGGAATACTGTTCTCACCTCTGGGCGGGGGCTCCCCAGTACCAGCTCCTTCCACTTGACCGTATCCAACGAAGAGTGGTTCGAATCGTCGATGACCAATCCCTCTCCGAGCGGCTCGATCCTTTGGCGTTGCGTACAGATGTGGGGTAACTCTGCATCTTCTACCGCATTTACCATGGAGAGTGTTCAGAGGAGTGGTTCGGATTAATACCTGCAGCTGAGTTTCATCATCGGACGTCGAGGCAGAATACAAAATTCCACCCGTATCACCTCGACGTCCGCCGTTCCACGACTGAGCATTTTTCAAGGCAATTTTTGCCGCGCAACACCGCTATGTGGAACCGGCTGCCCACTGAAGTATTTTCGAACCAATTCAACTTAGGGTCCTTCAAGAAAAGAGCGTACAAATTCTTAAAAGGCCGGCAACGCACTCGCGAGCCCTCTGGCATTGAGCGTGTCCATGGGCGGCGGTATCACTTAACATCAGATGAGCCTCCTGCCCGTTTGCCTCCTATTTTATAAAAAAAAAATCTTACATGAACCGTTTAATGAAGCATTCTTGTTGCATAATTCTTTAAATAGCTTATTAAAATTATTAATATACTTTAAATCGTATTGGTTCCGAAGTAACCAAAAGCGCGCTGCGCAAAAGTAGTACATTCTGTACACAAAAATTTATAGATTTGTAAGCAAGCATAAATCATCCCAAACTGAATATTAACTCTAGTCGCGTGGGTTTTTGCGTTTATTTATTGGTTCATTAATAATTTTAAATTAATATTAAAGAAATAGTAAATTCGAGAAACTTTGTATAAAATATATTTTTTCTCAACCACATTGGTGACAAATTAATCATTCTATTTTAAGCGTGATTTAAGAGATGTTAAAATGTTTCAAAATACATTTTATTTATATTTCATATCACAACTTATTTAATACTAATAGTAGAATCGTTACGTATACTGTCTTATTAATATTCGACTAGATGTATAGACCTTCAGTTTGTTTCCATAGTAACTACTATATATGTTACCATGGCAACAAGCACGGAAAATTTTGTTTAGACCGACCGAGAAGTTTAATAATAAAATCATTGGTGATACAACCCTTGCATATTTGATTCTTTTTTTTTTCTAAATAGGCAAGTAACCCTCGATTTTAGCCACGTTGTCACTTTTGGATCTAAGCGATGCTCGGTTTCCTCACAACAAATAAGTAGAGAGACTAGAGCCCTATACTACTGAATGGCAAGATAAATGCATCAGATATACCTTAAAAATAATAGAAAAAATCATATATTAATGACGTAGACAGCTGACGCCGTCATCTGGGAGATATGAGGCGTTAACGCATCTCCAAATTACACGCCATTAATTGAAACGTCAGTTTGCGAAACAAAAAAAATCATACTAATTTAGATATCAAGCGGCCGACAAATTGTTAGCTATACGTTCGAAGAATGAAGACATCAAAGTGATGTTGGGTTATTCTGGAATCTCTGTTGCGACTTAACCGTTGATGCTGCGATCTATGAGAATAATCGTTGATTTTGAGCTTCAATAATTACGTCTTGATGACTTTTGCGCAAAATACTTTTACTAATGATTTTCAGGTAAATGTGAATCTAGAAATGAAGACGTTTCACGCTTCCTTGTGCATGACATGCCCAAAATCATATTCCAAATCAATCAAATAAGCCATGCCTTATTGGTTTTAAATTATTTATTTATTGTGTAACAAAAAACCATTAAATTAATGATATTTCCAAAGATGGAATACATGATATATATATAAAAAAATGTTAAAATACTATCTAATATGCTCTGTCATGGTGTGGGTGTGTTTTGATGGGATGTATGTGAGGGTACGTATCTAAGAGTATGTATGTGTGGATGTTTTTGTGGGGTGTGATGATTATTAGTAACATCACAGCACTATATGGTAATTATTAGTTTATTTATTTATTAATACTTTGTTGTATTACAATATAAAAAGTGAACATAAAAAGGAGGGCAACTGGCGGCCTTATCGCTTTCGAGTCAATCTCTTCGAGGCAACCACTGTAAGAAGAGAAAAAAAAATGTATTAAATTAGATAAGGTTGGCAATAGATCTATCTTATTATTTTAAGCTATTGTATATGCATGTAGGACTAAGTCCAGGTATTAACGTAGAACATAAAAGCAAATTTTAATGAAGCATATTTTCATTATTAAATAGTTTAAATTATTCCTTTCAAACAAGATGAAGATTAATGAACGTGCGCGAATAACACCGTCGGCTTGTTCAGAGGATATTTTTAGTTCTCGACGTTTCAATCGAGCGGTCAGAGTTTGGCGGTTTTTGTTGTGAAATTGTTGGTCAAATCCACCATTCCAGAGAGCAAGGGTTGAGTGGACTTCAAAACTTCCAGGCAATTTTCCGCTTTGAGTCGATTGAGTGTTAATATCCGTGGAATACGGTTATCTTCTAACGATTTTATTTAAAAACCATAAATGAGGCATTTTAATCTCGCATGACTATTATTTTTGTTCGTTATTATACTCGGAATTTTAATAATGTCTTTGGAATCTTAATGTTAATGAGATATTGAATAGGAGTTTTTAAATTGTTTTAGCATAAAAAAATCATTTAACATTACGATCCAGTCTAACTTAAGACTAAAAAGTAATTTATACCTAACTTAGTTCTATAATTAGATATTTAACATTCATAACTGTCCAATAACAATACTTACAGTCACTATTATGGGGAAAGCTTGTGTATTTTTTTCCATTTACCACTGTTAAGCACTTAAGACTTACTACTTAAAACTACTAATTAAAATAATTTTATCCTTTTCCATCTTCGTCCGTGGTGACAATAAATTGAAGCTACTCTACAGATTGTGTATACATATATGTATGTGTGTATCAGGAATGCTTCGGTTAATCATTGAGGTCTTCTATTACTTTTAAGAATCTTAATTTAATTTGTATCGTTTTTATTTTAATATCATCTAGTTTTAAATCATTCATTCATTCACGTAACTTATTTTTTGTAAGTGAAAACAATTTTAAAGTCTATAAAATTTGTAGCATCGTCATGTTGTCAGTTGTATATTTGATAAGAGCTGAGACTTCTGACACAGGTAAGTGAAAGAAGAGTCCCCAAATCTAACAAAGTTATACATATATACTTACAACGAATATATAAGTTTTATTTTATAATTGATACAGGAATATGTGGCGAGCCTATGGTAGCTGGTCAAATTGTTAATGAATTGCCTCCAGTTCACTTACTACTAGACTAGTAATAATAAAAGAGGTTATAATGTAGATAATTCATTTTTTAAATAAAAATAACAGGCAGCAAACTCCGCTTCGAGGGGTGGAACCACTTGCACTTGCGATAGTACTGGAGCACTAGTGTTGTCTCTGACTTTGCACTGCACCTTTATATTTCTTAGCGAGTGAAGTTGGCATTACCTATTAAATCTTTTGTCCGTATCAAACGAAATTGTCTTCATATCCCCGACAAAAATTATTCAAACCGGATTAAGTCGTCCCTTATTTTATCATAAATATAGGCGAGGATACAAAAATACTTCATAAAAGCTTTATTTAAGGAACGAAGCCTATTCCCCGAGATCGCAAAAATTAATGCAAAATAATACGAATTGTTTGGGAGTTGTCGTCATGTTACTAAACCCACCCGCCATCATTGGACAGTATTTATTTTATTCTCTCATTTAAATAAAACAGTACTAAGCCCTTTTATTACTTTGTTGAGATTTTTAGACAAATTAGCTTCGCAAAGGTTATTTGTTAAGCTAATTTACTAACTCTTCGTCATTTAAAGAAAACACCTATTTACCGGATTGAAGCTATGTATTATTATAAACTTATAATTATTTTACATAATTGTACATTTCTCCCGACTTTTCGCGTTCTTTATAGCGTGCGTGGTCACGGTGTCTGAAGACAAAAGTTGTTGAATGTCAAAAAGTATCACAGTTATAGAGAAACCTCTCCGTCAATGCTACAAAAAAGAGTAACTGGAGTGAATTCAAACTACACGCAGTTCTATTCGACCACTTGAAGTAGATTGGTCTAGACTACTAAAGACATATACAGACCCTAGAATGCCTAATAGTCTGGGTTAGGCTGTCTTAGTTCTAAATTAAGATTCAGAGCGGCATCGTAAAAATAACTGGAACTCTCCACCACAAAAAGGGGAACAACTGCTCTGATAACTATTTCAGTTTATTGTAGGCTTTACATTTGGAACACATATCGGGGTTTGTTTTTTATAGTTCAGGGAGCAAACCGGAAGGGAGCTCACCAGATCTTAATTGATACCTACGCCTAACTTGTACGCTCTTATCTCGAAGGAATGTAAGTAGAATCGGCTCGTTAATATATAATATATTAGCTGGTTCCACATATTTTTGGTGGGTGGCAATAAGTACCATAAAAGCGCTCAGTTATGATCAACGGTCGTCGATGTGATACGGGTAGAATTTCGGAATTTAACTCGACCAACGATGAAACTCAGCTGCAGCTATTAATCCAAACAACACCTCCGAACTCTCTCCGTTCTAGAAGATGCAGAAAGACTCCACATCTCTACTCAACGCCAAGGGAGTGACTGGTCGTCGTCGTTGGAATGGAACTTTGTTTAATTTGCGCTTTATAGTTGCAAGCGGAGGCCCAATGTGAAGCACCGCCTTGGTGAGCACACCAAGCTTCATGGAGCCAAATTAAGCCATTCCCCCCAAATGACCGCGAAACTGAACGTCGTTACATATATCAACGCGAGTACTGGACTCCGATGCTAGCTGTCTCTGTTATAAATATCATAATATGTGCTAATTTGGTTATATTTCCTAAAAATAATCAGTACAGTGATTTATTTGGAGTTAAATACATGTGTGCATTATACAGTAACTATGCGATGTTGGGAATATAGGTTAATGAAATATGCTTGAATTTCGCGGTCGCTCCGCGGTTTCTGCATCAGTGAACAATAAATCTTTTAAATTTCATCAAACACTGTGGTTTTGTATCTTAGTCTATTAAAACAGCTAATTTGAATTTACATTAAATATTAACCGTAATATCATCAAAGTATAAGTAATGGAAAAGTCTTTCTTACATTGTATTAATATCATAATTTACGAATTTATCTTTAGGCATATTTCTCTGTCTAAGATATCTTTCACACCCCACAAAACCTACTGTCCTCACTTCATAACTTGTACATGTTTAGTCCTTGTACCAACATTACCTCGTAACCTTGTAACCATGACAACAAACCAACAAACATTTTAGAATACCTTAAACCAAATACCTATGGTAGAAGATTATTATTTAAAATGTAATCATTAATCATCTTTATGTATTTTAAGATTATTTATTTAATAAAATAAAATTATTAGATTATTTATTTAATAATTAAATTTATTTAGATTATTTATTAACTGTTTCACAATGAAGGAATCCGATACGAATGTTTTAAAGTTTGTGAATTAAACAAAAAAATTGAGTTTAATATCGTTAGTATTTTTATTTTTATTGTGACAACGACACACGACAGGACAACGTTAGTATATTATAAAGTTATAAAATTCACCTTTTGTAAAATTAGGTGATTTGCAAAGTATTGCTTAAAATTAAATGATTAAAATTTCGAGCTATGAGCTTTATTTGAATCTAATAAAACAAAACTTAGGGCAGATGTCGTACTACAAATCTTCATCTTTTTCAGTAATGTACCTTAGTCATACGCCAACAGGCCTAGTCTTGTTATACGACTTCATTATTTCAAATGTTAATTCTCATTTAAAAGCCCTATTAAGCTTGATAAATGGGAAATGTCATTTTAAAACCATAAACGCGTACAAACAAAAATGTGGCAATCCATCATCGCACCGACTAATTATTGTTAGAAGCGTTAATAACTATGTTCATTATTAAACTTGTTTTTAAATAGGTTCGATAATAATCTTGTTTTTTATAATTACCTAACTCTTTTTCTTCCCACAATCTTGATTATCTGTTTGTATGGTATTTTTCTTTTGAGTTAATTTAGTGGTCCGACGACTCGTGGAATGTTTAATTTTGTGATTTAGCGTTTGTTATCTGATAGCCTTTCTCGTATTTCTGGGAAGTCTGGGATAGTTGTGTAATCTTTGCATAGGGAATTAAGTTATTTTGTTTGATGATACTTCAGTGGATTTTATATTATAATTAAAGCAAGACTTGTACGTATTTAGAGTAACTACAGACGTCATATGTAGTTACAATTATACGATTCTCATGGAACGACGTTCTTATTTTAGACGAATACCTTTAAAATACATTTGCAGTCAACAGGACGTCGATTTATTATTCAATTATATTTCTTCTGATGCTACTGTATTGCTAAAGGTTCGATTTTAACAACTTGAATTGCTGGGTCTAAAAAGCTCCTCGGCCAATGTGATACCGGTCCCTCCCGTACGTTTCGCAACCATGACTTGTTCCTTCTACCAGCCCATCTGCCGTCTGCCCATCATTATAATCTGTATCACGTCATATCGATTATGACGCAAAACGTGTCCGAGATATGCAACTTTCCGTATTTTAACAGTCTTCAAAAACTTTCGTGACATCCCGAATTATTGAAGGACTCCTTCGTTACTCTTTGGATCCAGCTGATGTTCCCATGCGACGGTAATACCTCAAAAACTTCCAAGTGTCTTCTTGTGTATTTTCTAATAGATCTTACCTCCAGCCTTATAGTGCTATTATTCAATTATTATTATTAAACCATTATTGCTGACGCAACACACAAGTATAATATATTAACACTTATTTAAGTTACATAACCTAACTTTAATTATGCACTTCTTGTACTTTAGGTGTAGGTGTTTCTTTTTTTATTCTCCCATATTAGGGTGGCCTGGAAGAATTTGCTTGTTAGCGATAAAGCCGCCGGTTGCCTAATAACTTATGTAACCTACTTACTTTTTGTTTGTATAATTATGTATATTATGGTAACAAAGTATAAATAAATAACTAATAGATCATATGACCCATTTTTGGTAATCATCGTGTCCTGTGAGACAGGTCTCTTCCAGCTGCTTCCATTCTTTTCTGATGTTGGCTCTTCTTGTCCATGTTGTACTTACTATTCTCTTTATATCATCTCCCATCCCATCTCTCGCTTTTCCTCTTTTCTTTTTTCCATCGTTGCAATTCTGTAATAACTTTCGTCTATTTCAACCTGGTATCTCTCGTCACGTGCTCGGTCCAGTGCCATTTCAATTGTCTCATTAATCAATTAATTTATGTTAATTTTAAACTTTTCAAAACATTATGTCTCGACTTATGTATAATTTATAATACGGAATAAAGCTTTATTGCCTTGTAAATACTGTGATTTTCATTCAAATTCAGCAATATTTTAAAATGCACTTAGTTCAACCCATTTAAATTTTCATTTTCAGTGCTATCCAAATTATTCATGAAAATTTACAATTCTATAATACTTACGCAAGTTAGCTCGCACAGGGTAATAAATATTAATCACTTACTAACTCATATTTAAATGTTTCCTGCTACTGTAAGAAATGCCCAAATTAATGAAGCTTCATTAACATACGCTTCAAGCCTACCATGATTAGGGCCATTGTTTGGACTTTTTTGTATTTGACGTCTTTGTTGTTATTACGTTAAATATGCAAGTTCGGTAAAAGGGCAAATGTCGTTTTATTACATTCAAATAAGACTATAGTTCTAAATTTGAATAATTTAACATAAAACAATTCTTTAGCAAATCACTAATTTTACGACACGTTATTAATTTATAATATACTAGCGGACGTATACACGTCAATATATATATAAAAAACAACTAATCGATAAGAAAAGTGAAAAAACATCCAATTGTAAATCTAAAATAACCTCGAATAAAGCAATTTAATAAATATTATCTAATTGTAAAACGATTCTCGATCACATACTAAAAATTTCATCAAAATCGATCGAGCCTTTTAAAAATTACAACGTGTAGAGACGAGCTCGGGCGACTGTGTTCGTTGAGACAGGAAAACATAGTTAACATTCTAATTTAATTTATACTCTGTGGAACTTCTACGAATAAACCTCTTTAATAATAACCTAGTTGATAAGTTGCCTGCTTTTAAAGGGCTAATAGTAGCGATGACGGGAAGTGGCTTTGGTGAATTATATAGGTATTGAGAAGTAATGTGTGGCAA
This sequence comes from Pieris brassicae, assembly GCF_905147105.1. NCBI lineage: Eukaryota > Metazoa > Arthropoda > Insecta > Lepidoptera > Pieridae > Pieris > Pieris brassicae. The sequence continues at coordinate 1,859,041 of NC_059666.1, forward strand.
TTATGCCTTTTCAAATGTATTATTGTATATAATATCATCATCATCAATGACTATGGGCCTTAGTCTCCGCAAGTATATATTGCTATCGCTATATATTTTGTGCTTCTTGCGTCTATTGTTTAGACGTCTTTTAGGTATTTAATTTAACAGGAGACAATCGGGTAGGAGGCTCATCTGATGTTGAGTTATAGGTACTGCCGCCCATGGACACTCATATTGCCAGAAGGCTTGCAAGTGCCGTCCTCGGCAGCTCGACAGCTCGGTCTACCGGGGTTTCTTCTCTTGTCGCTTTTTGGTGCATGTTGTTATATAAGTAAAAACTTTAAAGTACATATGAAATACCGCGCAGGCGTAAACTCTTTAAAAATAAAACAAAATAAATAATATACCTTTATCATCGTTCCAATTATTTATTTTATGAATCACGAAACTGAGGGTATTTATAAATTACTTTACACCGAAGACCCGTGACCCTCAACGGGCCAGACACATATATTCGTATTGATATTTTTATGGATTTTGCTTAGGTAACTTTTATAGGTTCGTAATTACAACGCAATAATACATTATTTCTACGTTGTTAGACCCACAGTGCTTAAGGTTGTAGCGTGGAAGAAGCGAGCAAACCCATAATTATACATACATTTTATTAAAATTCTAATTAAATTTAAATAAACCGGCTCCTTATACCCATCCATCCATAACTATAACTATGCATTTTAATGTCTTATTCATTCGTTAACAACTTAATTGAAAAGGATCTAATCTAGAATTATTTTAATTAATGTTACTTATCAGATCCGTCACGCTTTGATCACGTACGCGATAAAACATTTAAGTCGGTTCGAAACTGTTATCTTTACATGGCTACGAACTCACAATAGAAACATTTTGATCAATTGGAGAAACGCATTAGACGTAAACTTTTAATAATGCTCATGCGAATAAACGTGAACACGTGTGATGATAATAAACTTTGGTATTTCTTTTGATTCCTTAAATAGTTTCACAGTTTGTTATGTTTTTATTTTAAATAAAATATTGTGATAATCTGCTTAAGTTGCGTGAATATGGGGATCTGTACGTGTATTGCACGTGTATACACCTCAGGTGTAAGTCGAAAAAGAAGAATTTTGGGAATTCGAATTTAAACCTTTTTAGTGGTTTCACTCCGGCTTGTTTTTTGAATAAAAATTTGTTGTCTATCAAAATTAAAGTCATCACCATGAAACAAAGTACCTAATTTCTCTCTCTCAGCCGTAACCGCTGGTGAATATCATTTGGCCCTTAGCATTTAAAACCAAAAACATGGGTTAGGCCCCAAAAATACGTAAGTGAACATGTCAATCGTAGCAGACAATTATATTTATTTTGTAAAATTCGTTTGTTCCTCTTATAAACTATTAAAAGAACAAAATTAACCGCCATTTTGTTAAGCTCGTTACAACTCGACGCACGCCAGTGGGCCTCGTAATTATGATGTTCCTGCGCAGCATGTGTGCTTGTACATGCGAATAAAAGTATCGATGTGTGCGTTGAAAAACCGAGCTTTTGTTCACGATTGTTGTATGTGTGCGTGTCTTGTGGTTTCTACTGTGTGCGTGGCGGCTCTTTTGAGTATAATAATAATTATTATATACCTTACACCCGCAGGCTGCCTTCAACCGTGCCTTGTTTTTGTTTTCCTTTTGATGTTTTAATCATATTACTCTGCCTTGATAGACTATCGACAGCTTAATATTAACTTGAAACTAGTACTCATTTTACTTCTAGACATTCATTTGTTTTTTAAATATATAACTGGGAGTAAAGGGGCAGAAGGGTTATCTGATGTTAAGTGATGTGATACCGACGCCATTGGAGTGTCTATGGGCGTTACATTTCTAGAAGGCTCGCTAGTCGATTGCCGGCCGTTTAAGTATTGGTACACTTGAAGCCTATTTTCAATTTGGTTCAGAAATACTTTAGTGGGTTGTCGCCTCCAAATAGCGGTGGTGCGCGGCAAACTGCCTAAAAAACGCTTAGTTGTGGAAAACGCGATATTATTTTTATATCCCTTTAAACTGATTATTAATTTCTGATTAACCATATTATTACTCACCACCTTTGCGGAGATTATGTTGTCACATAGGCATAGATTGGTTTAAAGGTATTTTTGCACTGGCAAATTAATAAATATTTTGTATTAATCTAGACGCACAGATACAGTAGTCCTATTAAACCTGTGACAAGAAATAAGGCTGAGCGCCACATTTGCCCAGGGGATCTCACGTAAAAATGTATTCCGTAATAGGTATTCTTTGATGTCAGAAAGTTACTAAGCTACATCCTTTTGGGTCTGCGCTCCGTAATTCTGAATCTGTTAGGAATCCTATAAACAAGTTGGTGATCAATATTCTGTGACTTCCTTGTGTTTCTTTTTGGGTCTAGGTCTAAGCATGCCGGTTTTTTTATTATGTTTTTCTTTACTATACCAGCGAGTGTTAAATGAGAACATAGACAATTCTATGACCTCGAGATGAAAGTCGCACGTTGTAACTACTACACTGCAAGAAAGTCACATCTAGGTTATTGATATTTATCGATAGTCTGATAGCTAACACTGTTTAAAAAAATATGTGCGTGTACTAGTGTAAGAAGTGAAACTTCTTTATGACCTTATTTTTCGAAAAATGATCTACTATATGCAACTTTACAGAAATTGGTTAAATAAAGTTACATAAGATTAAGTTCAACAAACGACTTTTATTATCATATACATGAATACAAATAATACAATTACTTCATTTTACCTTATTACTACTAAGATTGTTACAGAATTTCATTAATTGTAATAGAATTATTACTATCATAGTAATTGAATCAACCGTCGTAGGGACAAGAAAAAGATGGCGCGTAACGGAAAAATGTGACGCGTAACGGAACAATGTAACGCGTAACCGAAGAATGTGACGGTACATTTTTTTACAACGCCGATAAAGAAATGTCAGTTTAAAAATCTATTTCTAATTTGAAAATTAAATTATCATTTGAAAAGCCAAAACGAGAGTGATATTGGCACAGCACTTGCGTAGCGGTTTTTAGCATTGTTTGTGGCGATATAAATTGATTTGCATTTGCAAAGTGTTTATTTTGTGGGCACGTCAATGTTTGTACTAAATTTAATTTTGATAAATTGTTTTCGTCAATTAAGTATCGAAACGCGTTGATAAATTTGTCATAGACCAAAATGGCTTTTGATCTATTATAAAATAAAGCATTTAAGTGAAATTAAGGCTAAAAGAAGATATATAGGTCCAGTAAATCTCTGTCATATATGCGATTAAATAGGCTCCTAAACTACTAGACTGATAAAAAAAATCTGTCAACATTATAATGCTACATTATGCCTGATGAACATCGGATATAGAAACGAAAAAGTTATCAGTTATAAAAACCAACAAAAATCCTAAATATCGCGTGCGCTGTGGAGACTGACGTAGAGTAAATTGATGACAACAGCTTTATAGAAGACATCGTCTATGACGATTTTAATAACTTAAATGTCCATCCGACGCCGGGACTGAACGCTACATAATTTTATAAATCTGAAAAAAATATTGAATTAAAAGTAACTATCGAATTAACGAGCCGATACTGAGGTAATACATGAAAACAGATAGGATCATTCGATTCGTCACTGTAGTAGCCTCCATGCCTTTCCCTTACTAAAGGCTCACCTGAGGGTAAGGAAACGTGACGTTATGGAAGGTGTATCGTAACTATGTTTGTTGTCTGAATGACCAAAAAATATTATAATGATCATAAGTAAAACACTCCACACATGTTCCAAGGAATCAATTTGAGGAAACAATCTCCTTACCGACAATTACAGGACACCAGTAAAGGTAATATAAACATTAAAAATAACTTAAACCTTCTGAGAAGCAGAAAAAATACAAATAAAAGCCTCTCAAGGCGAAACAAAACGATTTAATGACCCTTGAGATCGTACGAACAGAAAAAGTTACAACTCAATCTGTTTTGTACATACCTGGCAACTTAATTTATGGTCTTACAGTCGTACTCAGAGACGTATATTATTTCTAATGGTGGATTAAAATTCCGTAAATAATAATATTGTGCTTATTTTGAGCAAAACCTACAGTCTGTAGATGTAGTGCAATTACGTAAATTATGTAAAATTTGCGGTATACAACGTTTTTTTTATATTAAAATTTATCTTATTTTAGCATCAGATTCAACTTAATGGTTAACTAATAAATAACAACTAATTGATTTAAGTAGTCGTTACCTAATAACGGCTTTAAGCTTTAACTTTGTATGTCCGATAAAACTTTATAACAAAGTATTTATAAATGGTAATTTTTAGTTAGGTAGGTAGGTACCACCGAAATGGATAAGATACAAAAACTTGTAGCTACGATACCGATATATCAAAATTTTTGACTTTATATAATTTGACTTAAAATGTAAAGGAGTAAAAGCTTACTAATATATACGACGGCTTCAAAGTTAAGAAACAGCTTATTAATCGCCATCTACTTTGCGTGATAATTTATGTGCTTAAAAATCAAAGTATTAACGTAGTATTTATTATTATATTATACATTTTATAAGTAAAGGTATCAGCTACTATGTACCTATTTGAGCCTTTTATAATAAAATTAAAATGAAATAAAATATAAAATGTATCGCTTTTTTTTGTAGTTCGTTTGCCCTTTACTCTAAAATATCAGGTATAGAAAAGTTCGTAACAAAATTCATTAATTTGTTCTATGTGCAATGCCTTCAAATTGGATGGACTTTCTAACGTTTTTATCACTCGAATAACCTTTTTATCAAACGAACCGTTATAGACAAACATTTAGTTCCGGTATTTTTGCAACAGCTAAAAGTGCAAACAAAAAATCTCCAAAACTAACACGGGACATGAAAACAAAATCGGTTACTGACGGTCTAAATTTGAAAAACACGAATTGTCTAAAACTAAATAAAACCTTTTTTTAATAAGACATCAGGCCAGTAGCAAAGTTGTCACGATCCGATCTGTTTGGTTGATTGTTCGTTTTTTAAATGTTGGTTTTTGAATAATGTAAAGGAATTATAGTCTACGCCGCCATTCGTCACGGCTAGCCGTTGACGGGATGACGACGCGATTTTTTCCGCTATTAACATTTACTTAAGTAGACAAGTTCGACTGACTCTATGGGCCTGTATTTAAGTCTCACTTTTGCTTGTGCTTTAATCACGTGTTGTAGATTAACATACCATAACTCGTATGCACTTTTAACGTCGTTTCTCAAACTTAAATGAGATTTTAAAACATAATTTTAGTTATACAAATGTTAAGAATTCTTTAAAAAATATTTTTTTTTTTTTTGAAGAAGGAATCTTGCTGTTGGCCTTAAGGGCCTTTACAGCTCAGCTCGGGCTGTTTTGGCGAGCGTAGCTCGGCCAGAATGGCGACGGCCATTTAATTTAAAAAATATTAAGTCGAAGGCCCAGGCAATTGCTATTTTGGCAAAAGACCGAAATTTAATATGTTCATGTAAGGAGATTCAAATAGATATCTCCTGGACATGCATGTCTTCCAATAGGCAACATATTACTTAACATCAGATGGGACTGTGGCCAATTCTGTATAAAAAACGTAGTTTGCCTTTTACAGTCTTGACCGATATACAATATTCAGCAAAGTTTGAAAGCCTCTAGCTGTATCGTTGAGTAGTGATGACTTAATTCCAATCTGCGATGGTTTCTGCATGAGGATTTTTATTTTTTAATTTGATTGTCTCGTTGATTATAATTTATGGAGCGGGATAGTTTGCTCAAGGTTTAACATCGCATACATTATGTCTTCATTATTCTACATGGTAATTGAGTTATTTTCGTTCTTGAATAATGGTCTAAGCGTCTCGACTTGTGATTTTATACATCAACGATAATCAACGCAAAATTAATGTATTTTTTTTTTATAATTTTTAACATATGTGCAAATGGTTTATAAAAAAATATTTTTTCTCCCCAAGATTCCACTATTTTTATCACAGGACGCCTATTACCACGAAGTGGTATCCGGTATACTACATGTAGTATATATGTCCTGTGTTTTGTAAACTATAACATATTAAGAGATTATATCAATTTCACTATACTCTTATTAAATGCTAAATGCTTAAGAGTACCAGCAATAGACTACACTCGACTAGATTGGTAAATTGCCGACCTTACAAGATCACCTGACCGATCAGAATGTGTTAACACAAGTTCTATGAACCAAGACTTTACATTACATATCATTACAGGAATAATAATGATAAACCTATATTTTTTTCTACCAGTTATTACTGCTTACATGTCAGTTCAGCTTAGGGTCGGCGCATGATCCACACATACGGGTAAATAAGCATAGAATTTTTTATTTGTCTTCTTGTGAAATTTTGTGTTGTATTTAATATTTCTGCTTATTAGGGATAAATATTAAATATTTTTTATTATGATTTCTGTATGATGTTTACTAGTATCGCTTTATATATTAGCTCTATTTTTTCATTGCTTCTCTTTTCAAATGTGCTATGTAGTCCACTTTGACAGGAAGTAAATGTATGAAGCACAGTTGAGCAGTTTACAAGTAAACCGGGAAAACATAAAGATAGCCATAAATTATTAACGATCGCATTTCCTTTACGTTATTATTGACTAATGCGTCTTATTCCATATTTAACTTCTACTACAACATCTAAATAGCGTTTTTTGTTCAATATTTACTTTACCAAAGACATTGCCTACATACTTTTTGGCGTCGGGACGTGACGACCCCATCGCTCACTGGTGAAATAATCTGTGACAGAGGTTATTTCACCAGCGCAATTAGTCAATCCCTTCCTAGTGGGAGTGCCATGCTGTTGCCTCCTGGCTTCAGCCAAACGGGCAGGCACGACCGGGGCAGTACCACTGTCTTTCAGAAAACCGGCGTAAAGTGATACAAAAGGTTCGCCTTCTTGTACTCGCGTTTCGTGCGGTGAGGAAGATTCCCGGAGCCCATCCCCCCCCCCTCTACAAGAAATATGAAGGTGCAGAAGAATCAGAATCTACCCCAGGGGGGTACCACACGCGCTTGCGGTGGAGAATCCCCCTCTGGGCGTCCACCACCGGGACACTCAGCACCCGGTGGTGGATGCACAGGCTGCCCTTCGTATTCTGGGGGGGGCAATTCTGCGCTCTTTGAAAAAAAAATATCGGTCTCGGGGCAAACGGAGCAATCCAACAAAGGCACCCCCATCCACACTCGCCGTGGACTTCACAAATATTAGGGGGCTCAACTCCAACATCCACGCTGTCCACTATCATTTAGAGACTGCGAAGCCGGTCTTGCTCTTTCTTACCGAGACTCAGATTTCCTCCCCGGCTGATACTTCGTACCTCTCCTACCCGGGGTACAAATTGGAACATTCATTTGTGCCGCGGGCTGGAGTTTGCGCGTACGTCCGAGAGGATATCTGTTCTCGTCACCTCGGGACGCTTGAAGGAAGGGACCTATCTAACCTCTGGCTGCGCGTAGACTGCGATGACCATCCGCGGTTCTACGCATGCCTGTATAGGTCCCATAGCGGAAATACCGAAACTGACCGACTCATTGAGCACATCCAAATGGCTACAGATTCCCTGCTCGAAAGGATTCCTACCGCTGAAATCGTGATACTTGACGATTTTAACGCCCACCATGCCGATTGGCTCGGCTCTGAAACTACCGATAACGCGGGAAGATCCTTTCACGACTTTGCTTTAGCCTACGACTTGACGCAAATGGTCCCTGCGATTACGCGAATACCAGATGTGGATGGTCATAAACCTTCTTTGTTGGATCTTCTGCTGACTTCACATCCGGAGACCTACCAAGTCTCTGTTGACCCGCCATTGGGTTCATCAGATCATTGTGTGGTACGGAGCATTATGCCGCTCACGCGCCCGTTACGGCCTAGCTTTGCGGGCTGTCGCCGTGCGTGGCACTATAAGTCAGCAGATTGGGACGGGATGCGGTCTTTTTTTGCGTCCTACCCTTGGGGGCCCATTTGCTTTTCGTTGAGTACTCCGGATGCCGTCGCTGACTCTGTCGCTGATGTGGTCCTGCAGGGCATGGAACTTTTTATTCCATTCTCTGCGGTGCCGGTCGGTGGCAAGTCCCAGCCTTGGTTTAGGCGTTCGTGCAAAGAGGCTTTGCGCCGTAAGCGTGAATGCTTTAAAGCCTGGGCAGAAGCAACGACATCCTGTGATGCGGCTATCGGCGAACGTAAAAAAGCATACAATTCAGCCTCTAGGTCCTTCAAACGGGAAATCGCTAAGGCAAAGTCAGAGCATATTGCCAGTTATGGTGAGAAATTGGGCCACCTTCCTTCGGGAACTCGAGCCTTCTGGTCTCTTGCCAAAGCTGTCCAAGGGAATTTCTGTCAGCCCTCTATTCCACCACTGCATAGGGAGGATAACAGCTTTGATACATCCTATCCCTAAAAAAGGCGATCGCTCTGATCCGTCCAACTATCGCCCAATCGCAATAACCTCCTTGTTCTCCAAAATAATGGAAACCATTATTAACGGCCAGCTTTTGAGGTATCTAGAGGGCAGCCAGCTGATTAGCGAATCTCAGTACGGCTTTCGTCGTGGTCGCTCAGCTGGTGACCTCCTTGTACACATAGGTGGGCAGAGGCAATTGAGTCCAAGGGGGAGGCGCTGGCGGTAAGTTTGGACAAAGCGAAAGCCTTCGATCGGGTGTGGCATAGAGCACTGCTCTCGAAGCTTCCAGCCTATGGGCTCCCCGAGAAATTATGCAACTGGATTTCCAGCTTTCTCGCTGATCGGAGCATTAAGGTCGTCATCGACGGAGCATGCTCCGACCTTAAACCCGTCAATGCTGGTGTCCCACAAGGCTGTGTCCTATCCCCGACCCTGTTTATTCTGCATATTAATGATATGTTGCAACTTAGCAACCTTCATTGCTATGCGGACGATAGCACTGGATACTTTTTACACGGGCCGGGCAGGTATTTCTCGGGCTGTTGTTGATGAGTGCCGGAACAAACTTGTGTCTGAAGTCGAAACTCTTTTACATGGAGTCTCGGACTGGGGTAGACTAAATCTAGTCCAATTTAACCCCAAGAAGACACAAGTATGCGCGTTTTCCGCTAAAAAAACTCCCTTTGTCGCTACTCCCCTCTTTGAAGGCACTCTCCTTAAAGCCTCAGCTAACATCGGAATATTGAGCGTTGACATATCGAATAACGTCCAGTTTCGCGGTCATTTGGAAGGAAAGGCTAAATTAGCCTCCAAAAAGCTTGGTGTGCTCAGCAAGGCGAGACGGTACTTCACTCCGGGCCACCGCTTGCAACTCTATAAAGCGCAAATTCGGCCCCACATGGAATACTGTTCTCACCTCTGGGCGGGAGCTCCCCAGTACCAGCTCCTTCCACTAGACCGTATTCAACGAAGAGCGGTTCGAATCGTCGACGACCAATCACTTTCCGTGCGGCTTGATCCCTTGGCGTTGCGTAGAGATGTTGGGTCCCTCTGCATCTTCTACCGCATCTACCATGGGGAGTGTTCAGAAGAGTTGTTCGGTCTAATACCCGCAGCTGAGTTTCATTATCGGACGTCAAGGCAAAATACAAAATACCATCCGTATCACCTCGACGTCCGTCGTTCCACAACTGAGCGTTTTCTAAGGCAGTTTTTGCCGCGCACCACCACTATGTGGAACCAGCTGCCCACTGAAGTATTTCCGAACCAATTCGACTTAGGGTCCTTCAAGAAAAGAGCGTACCAATTCTTGAAAGGCCGGCAACGTACTTGCGAGCCTTCTGGTAATGTGAGTGTCCATGGGCAGCGGTATCGCTTCACATCAGGTGAGCCTCTTGCCCGTTTGCCTGCTATTACATTAAAAAAAATACACACGATACAATGTATGAAAATAATTAATGCACTGCATAGAACATACATTTTTGATTGTCCGTTGATTGTACTGACAAAGGTCTTCTAAGAAATAGTACTTTTGTACTGTTTAATGATGTGTATGTATTGTTTTGTAATGTGATAAATGCAACTAGTTACAGCATTGAACTAATCTGTAGTGGAAGGTTAATTTGTTAAATAAATAAAAAATACTTGTGGAGTACTGCCATGAAACTAAAGCATTTCATTTTAATAGCGAGTTTAATAAGCACTCCTTTAAAAAACGCTTTCGAGTCTTTCTGATAAACTGTTTTTCGCTTTCATGGTAAAAAGATACTCTCGAGAAAACAGTGTTATTAGCTTGATTATTTTGTTTATTTATAAAACAAACGCAAACGCCAGGAGGCTCTTCTGATGTTCAGTGATACCGCCCATGGACACTCCATGCCAGATGGCTCGCGAGTGCGTTGGTCTTTTAAGAATCGGTACGCATTTCTTGAAGAACCCTAAGTACAAGATAAATATATATGAATTAAGTAAACTATCGGATTTAACCCAGTGGAAATACCAATAGCCTGATTGTTCAGCACTGATTCAGATTGTAAAATTGCGGAAATCGTTGATATATATTTGAATGTATTAAATAATTCAGTGGCGCTACGACTCCTAATGTGTCTCGGCGTTTGACTGAATCTGGCTCTGTAATTATTTATTATACAACATAAATGTTTGAGTTTAAAATGTGGCAGTTTCCTCACGATATTTCTTGCAGGAAGTGCTAACTACATGGAGAAAGAAAAAACCAATGGCACACAACCGTGATTCGAACGTATTATTTCGGGAAAATAGGTCCTACACTGAAGCCATTATGCCAACACGTGTCTAGTATAAATGTATGATTTAAGAAAAATAAAAAGGATTTTGAACGAACACTGTGAATGTTGAAATACTTTCAAAATGACAAAGAAAACACTAATTTATTAATCATTCGTAGGCAAGAGCTTAGAACACTAGGAACCGCGTACTTTGAAATTCCGTTCACCTAGATGGAGCTTTAATATTATCTCGCCAATTAATATGCAAAAGCTCTATTAGTGACAAAGCGTTAACTTAGCACTCCGAAATTCGCATCCACTATTACCGTGTGTCAAGCCGTAATCACATTGAAATATTAAAGTTTTTTTTTTGTAGAAAACGGGCAGGAGGCTCGCCTGATGTTAAGTCATACCGCCGTCCATGGACTCTAAATGCCAGAGGGCTCGCGAATGCGTTGCCGGCCTTTAAAACGCTAAACAACAGCGTACGGTTTAATAAAATTTCCCAGCATTTAGGGACAAATTTAAGTGTTAAAGAAGTCTACCGCTTGTCATAGGTTTGAATTCAATTATCCTCTAATTAAGTGAATTAGTTCAGACTAGGGCCAGAAGCAAGGCATAGTAGATTTTTTTATCTACTGTCTAGATAGGCCAGCGACGCACCACCTCTTTTAATGATTTATAATACGTAAAAACTATTTATCTACTGTCCATGTGGATAATATGATAATAACCGTTACATTTTTTAAAAACCGAGGCGCAAATACATTTCCCAGGCTACCCCTGTCTGCACGGGTATGTGGGACCCACACCAGAGTATCTACAATTCAGATAATGGGTGGGGAGTACCCACCAAACCCTCCTCGGCTATCTCCTACAGTGTCTCGCATTCTATCGGGGCAATCATTACTTACCAATACTAGAATTCTCGTATCCGCATGAGCCTATAATGAAATAAAAAAATCGTAAAAATAACCGTGATTTTCCAGGCTGTAGGTACAGTACTTATAAACTATTTGAATTTCGAACTCACTTGTAAACCGCGACAGTATACATGACAGTGATAATTAGTCGACATGATAAGAGTATGTAACCCAAACCACATTACTTAATGTTAAGTGAAGTGACTTCACTCATTAGTTCGACGTGGCGGTGTTACGTTGCTAACAAACAACTGTTTAAAGTGGTTTAATAATGGCAATTTATAAACATCTATTTACTAAAGAATTTCGATGTTAAATTTAACACTAAGAAGTTACGGAAGGAATATTAAATTAAGACTTGTAAAGATAAGATTATGATTTATACCCTGATCACCTGGGTTTGATTTCCAACTAAGAAATACGTTATCAAAAAAGTATCTTGCCCATTTGATACAGTTTTTACAATGATGGTATTAAATTAAATTGTAAAGGCGCTGAATAGTTTATTTCATAATATTTTTTTATGAATATAACGTATAGAGAACATTTAATAACGGAAAGTTGAGTACGCCCTACGCCCTTGATTTGAGATCTGGTAGTAAATGTAAATGTATGTATTTCTTTATTAACGTTCGTGTACCATTGTGTTACCTAAATGTATAAATAATTTTGACTTGACTTGGATGTCAAGGCAGAATACAAAATACCATCCGTATCACCTCGACATCCGTATCAATTCTAGAAAGGCCAGCGACGCACCACCTCTTTTAATGATTTATAATACGTAAAAACCAGGGTAAGTGGCGTATTGGTAGCAGGAAAAAATGATGACTTCGCAACAGACGACAGTATCTTGACAAGACACGCTTCACGAGACTAACGGCCAACCTCCTGTGATGTCCAAAAAGAAGAAGATTATATGCAGCTGCCCACTGAAGTATTTCCGAACCAGTGGCACTGTGAGTGTCCATGGGCGGTATCACTTAACATCACGGGAGCCTACTGCCCATTTGCCCTGTGTTCTATAAAAATAAAAACCTAAGTTTAAACATCTCGTTTATACTTAAGTTATCGAAATCATAATTTTCTGATCTCTGTAAAGTTTACAAAGAAATTTCGAGTACATAATAACATCGGCACGTCGTAAATTTGACGTACAAAAGAGAAATTAAACATTAATTTTTAATTCCTCGTTTTTATTATTCGTGCATTGTGCGCTCCCCTCAATACATTCACAGAAAAACAATGTTCATTAAAAACTTATTTGAAACCGGCCTATTTACAATTACTCGCCGGAAACCTGGCTGGTTTGTCGACATGGCACAAGAATTTTTAGTGTATGTATTCACAAAATTGTGTTTTTTACTGTACAAATTATGTTTTGTGACTTATCTATATATAAATTCTCATAGAATCAGATGCAAAAATCAGATTTTATATATTGAAGTGAATTACTGGAAGAAACTGGGTGGACTTAATTAGCCAGGACTGCGCACAACGGACCAAATGAGCGTCTAAGTGCGGAAATTGAGTTTACACTACATTAAACTAAATGAAAGTAAGTTTTAAGTTGTATATACAAGTGCATAAAAACCAGAATGCATTCCTTAGGGCATATAATTTAAACAAACTTCTCTAAAAATACAATAAAATTTGTTTAGAACCAGCTTCATAATATGCTATAAACACGAAAATTCATAATATTTGCACAGTTCAAATGACTTCATAATATACGAAATTTCCTTTAACAAGCCAATATGCACCATCATTTATTCTACCATGAGCTTGATAATGATCTAAGCTTTTTAATTATACCAATAGACTCCGCCCGTGTTTTAATTTATATGGAAACGTCCAATCGTATTACCTGGGTCGCTAGTGGGTGTCTGGTGTCAAACTGACCACGAATTAATCACTTTGTCTTACATAATTGTTTTCACAAATATTCGATTTGACAGCTCGGTTTTGTAAAAAAAACCTCAAAGTCAAAAATCATTTATTCATATAGATAACACAATGTACACTTATGAACGTCAATAAAAAAGAAATATACATTACATACATTAAATGCTTCTAATTTTACAATCACTGCCAGTTCCCAAATCAAGGGCGTAGAACGGAAGAGAAGAACTGGCAATAAACTCTCCGCCACTCTTTTTAGTCGTCAAGTTTTTTTTTGTATTACACAACGTTTGTAAGGAGCTGCAACCGTCACACCATGTTCCACATGACATCAGCAGGAGGCATGGTGAAATAGGAGCACGCACTTACATTCTCGTGGTAACAACACGCAAATACATAGTCAAAAATAACTAACATCACCGCATACACGAATTCAAGTTCGACATGTCACCACAAATAGCACCAGTTGACGAGTGTAACCTAATGATTTTATCAAAAATATGACAGGTAGAAAATAAAGGTGTAATTAATAAACACTAGTTGTGTTCGGTAACTCTTAAATGATTGAATTATCCCAAAAAGTATTTATATAGTAATTCTATAGTTTCATACTATTAAAGAAATTCTTAATTTCAGGGCCAGAGATTATAATAAAACCACTAAACCACAGAATAAACCCTTGAATTGGAATCTGTTAAAATTACATATTAATTGGTATTGTTATCATACACTTAGTCTACATTAGTTATGTTTATTTTATAGAACAAGGGGCACATGGGCACGAGGCTCATCTGATGTTAAGTCATACCGCCGCTCTTGGACATTCTCAATGCCCAAGGGCTCGCATTGCACTCCCGGCCTTAAAATTAGTACGCTTTTTTCTTGAAGGACCCTAAGTCGAAGTGATTGGGAAATACTTTAGCAGCTGGTTCTACATAGTGGTGGTGCGCGGCAATTGCCTACGACCATTTCTCCCCAGAAACTTTTTTCTGTACACCTTGCAATATGGCCTGCTTATTTCCATTTCAGATACTAATCTTCGAGGCTTTATACGCATTAAACGTATCTTGGGAGGTGTTGAATATAATTAAAACCCGATTTCCCACTTTCCAACTCTTCGTCCAATTCCTAACAGTAAAGTCAAGCGTAACACTCCCAGTAGTACCCTAATATTCCATTTAAAAATTACCTATATCTAGTGTATAATTTACAGCTGCTCGGCGGATGCCTTCTCACAAATTACAATTCAAAATAACACATTCTCTCGCCGACACGACCGGCCATGGGGATTCGAAATTAACCATAATTGCTTAATTCTGAGCGTATGTTGTTTGCTCAGAGCGCCGCGAAGATCTACGAGAGACGGCTATACAAAGGCAGAGGGAGGGAAAGGGATGAGAGATGCGCTCGCGCAACCCGCAGGTACATGAACGCGTGAAGGGTTTGAAAGTGGCATCATTATAGAACGTTTTTATATGGGTAATGATGTGGATGATGAAAAAGTCTATGATGAAGAAGATCTATCGCGTTATTTTTAAGATTTTTATTGTAAAATTTATCATTAAAGTAATATGGTTACGTGTGTGAAGATCTTAACTACACTTGGTTAAGTTGTTATTTTTTTTTATGAATAAAGTTAGATGTTGTCATAACTTGGTCTGATTAGGCTGTATAATCTTTAACGATTTAAATATTTTAACTATTTTAACTATTTTTTCTATTTTAACAATAGAAAACATACAAACATATACCTAAGCGTGTATTAGGCATTAGCTTAATTTAATAGCTTATCAATTATTATATATAGCCAGCAGATCAAGCAACGCAATGCAAATGGATAGGTTACCCTCCCAAGTGATCCCAATCACATTTCCAAGGCTTAATTGGACCCAGCAAGGAAAGCGGAAGCGTGGCCGTCTCAGGCAAACCTGGAGTCGTTGCAGATGAGGCAAATAGAGCCGGAAAAACTTGGAGCGAGGTGATACGAGACCGAACGCGATGGGGACGCTTTCGGCCCCATGTAGGGGCTGTGAATTATGTTCAAGTTAACTTGAAAGAATATGTAGTTAGTCTGGAGAAGGTATTTTATTGTTATCACAGACAGGATCACTAATAAAGTTATACATCACAAGTTTTCTAATCTGATCAGAGTTCAATGAGAGATGTCTGATGATAGCTGTGCCTGTGCTACTATTCACAGACTAGTATGCGCTAGTGAAGGTAAACGTCACGAGGCAACCGGCCTGTTTTAAACTCAATACCGTGTATCAGGCGCACACATTTTTAGTTATAGACACTTTCCATAACGTAAAGATAATCAGTATTTGTTTGTATTTACTGAACGGTATGTCAGATTTACCCCCATATTCATATTTTTTCCCAAACTTTCTCTTCTTCTTTCTTTTCATGCACAAACTAAATTTTAGAAAGACACTATAGTCCCTTTTATTTGTATTTTTTTATAGAACAGGGGGCAATCGGGCTCATCTGAGGTTAAGTGATACCAACGCCCATGGACACTCTCAAGGCCAGAGAGTTCGTGAGCCTTTTAGATATCGGGGCGCTCTTTTCTTCACGGACCCTAAGTCGGTTAGCTTAGGAAATAACGAATAATGTATGTATTTTTTTCCTTTTAATATATTTGGTTTCTAGATTGCTTTCTGTATTTTCAAATTAACACTGATTGCCTCATTTCAATTTATAGCAAAAGAAATGTTAAACACGACCACCAACACATATAACTCTGTAAAACTTGCACGTTCTCAAACTAAGATAGAATGTTAAACGATAAGAAAACTCAGTTTTGGATCTCGCTTCGGAACTGTTTGTTCAATATGGATTTTTCTACGTTAAATTGTGTCTAAGTATCTCTCTCCCTCTGTAAGTATTCTGATGGGTTGGTCAAGTTATATTACCTTTCGTTATTTTGAAGTATCAGGGCCTACCTTCCAATTGCTATAAAGACAGCGTTCCCGATGTTAATAATGAATTTCCCAGCGCGGATAATGAGAGTACATGGAACTTGCATACAAGAACATCGGAATCGGTATTGCTGTTGCTTTGGAAAATTGTATAAGGCATGCAGATGAACTATTTCCCGAAACAATTATGTATTTTTTACGACATTAAAACTGAATAGTCTCGACAAGCTGGAAATGGTAAGGAGAAGTGATGGCAGGAGAAGGCGGTGTCGATCGCCTACCCGTTGGTCTGACCAAATTAAGACAATTGAATCTGAACATCCCCAATGCACTGAGATAAGTTTGAGTGATATGGAAGCAGCATGTCGACGTATCGGTTAGTTCTTTCCAAGACAGGACCTTCAGTAATGAAGATTACGAAAAAAAAGAGTGCTATGGTGAGTGTTCCGAAGAGTTGTTTGGGTGGATCCCTCCTTAAGAAAACACTTTTTAAACGGATTGAAGCTATGTATTACTATTATAAACTTATAATTATATATATAATTTTAAATTTAAATTTTTCCGACGTTTCGCGTGCTTTACAGCGTGCGTGGTCACGGTGACTGAAGACAAAAGGTGTTGAATGTCAAAATTATCACAGCTGTAGAGAAAGTTGTGTTATCTGTATTTATTTCCCCGGAGTTGATATCAACTAAAAGATGACGGGTTTTAAATTTAAAATTATGGAAATAATTATAAGTTTATAATAATAATACATGGCTTCAATCCGTTTAAAAAGTGTTTTCTTAATGTGTAAAATCTATGTTAACAAAAGACAATACTATGGATCCCTCCTGCCTCGTTTCAACATCGTACGAGCCGTATCATTTCAAAATTTCAATCACCTTGATGGCTGGGAGCCTTCCACAGTACGGTTTACAAGACACTTTCTTTTGGGACCTTACGAACTGTGGAATCGACTTGCGGTGGGGCTTCCCTGAGAGATACGACAATTGTTCAATATATATACTATATATTGATCAATTGTGTTATCTCTCATATACTCTTCCCTCAACGCTCCTACTAAAAATGGGTGTCCATGGGCTGCGATGACTGCCTTTTGTGGGCGTCCCGTAGGATCGTTTTGCGAGATTTACTTACAAACTATGTTTTGTTTCAGATATCACCCTGGATGAAGTCATTAAAAAGGTTTGTACAAATTGTTACGAAAATTTGTTTATCGCTAAAAATATTACCGAAGAATTTATGAGCGTAAAATAAGCAAGGCGAGACCGTAAAATTTTACGTTTTATCACACTTTATTTCTACCTCGGGGTAATAAATTTCACGTTAACATTCCCATATTTGCAAGTAATAAAAATATGGTTTTTGTTTGAGCGTCATTACGGGAAGATGAAAGGTATTTACGACATGATACTTTCATTTAATGGCTCAATCGTAAATGATCGTATTGTAGGTTCTGAATCGAAAATTACTACATATTACTGTATAATTCCCATGACTGGAATTATAAACATATATATATAAATACAGAAGACTGATCACTAGTCTATGAGCTAAAAATGTTCCAAGAAACGCATGCAATCGGAGCCAATATGCCATATAGGGTTGTAGTTCTGGATTATTTTTATAATTATTTAATTTTATAAAGTGATAATTCTCGCGAAACTTTTATTCACTTCGTTACTATTCATAACACCACTAAAGCCCTGAAATAATACTTATGGTATACAAGATATACTGCAAACGAAAAAATATCATCTGTATCATCTGTATGTTGCCTAACATAAAGTACGAATATAGATGCCGTAATATTCCGATTTGTTGATCCTGCTTATCGTGCAATTAATTTCCTTTTGGCATTGCATTCAGAGAAGACAAGTGAATTGAAGTTTTGTTTCAGCGTAACGGACACAAATTTCCGTTTCGTATGATTCACATTGCGTTTCAATTGTGAGAAATGAGAATATATTGTGATGCTCCGACTTTTCGAGTATGATTTGTGGATATCTCGTCACATTGTATGAATACGATAATTTATTGCTACACTTTGCATACAGAACCTTCGTGTTTTTTTTTAAATCGGCTGGTATAAGGCTTATTTTAATGTAAAAGGAGGCTCACCTGTAATACAGCCGCCCATGGATACCTTGCCAGAAGCCTCGTAAGTACCTTGAAGGCCTTTTAAGGATTGGTACGTTAATTTCTTCAAGGACTCACGAATTCGGACAAAGCCGAATCGGTTTGGAAATACTTCAGTGGGCAGCTGGTTCCACACAGTGTTGGTGTGCGTTTAATAATACCTGAAATTTATAGTAAAAAAATATAAACCAATGTTTATATGATGTGCGTTACACGTTACCATGGTTACCATTTCTTGGACAACATCGTAATATACAGTCCACATTTTAAAATACGACAATGTGTCAATGTGCATAAGGAAAATTAATTTTTATTCAATTAAATAAGAAATTATTACTTTTTTGTGTTAAAATTTAGCTTATATCAAGCGTTTTATCATTGAAGCGTTGAAATCATGAAATATATAAACACGTCAACAAGGCTTAGTGCAAAAATCGCTTCCAGGAGAAGTGGAAATAAAAAAAAACAGAAGTGAAGTAAAAATATAAATATATTCATCACTAACCAAAAATTTTCGCATAAATCATATTTCCCACGCAGTTGCGTAAAGTGTAAACAATGTAAGGGGTAATAAATAGAAGAATTCCAGAATGATCGTCCGACACGCTAACGACTGTTGTAAACAAGCTCAAGTGATGTACAATCAAAGTTTCTCTGCATATTTCTTGGAGTATTTCGGAAATTGCGAACGAACAGTTACCCGAGAGTTTCAGCCCTTTACTCAGTTTAATCTGTCCTATAATTTGTTCTTATAACGTTGATTGAGCATGAGACCCACTCAATCCCTTTTCACCCTGTCACTTATTCTTAATGGATGTTTAATTCGCTGAAACTCTCATAAAGTACTTTTAAAGAATAATATTAAAGAGTTTTATTGAGTTTAAAAATCGAATGAAAAATATGTTCAAGAATGAATTCGAAAAAACTTTGTCTTTATACAGATGTCATTCGGGCTCCAAACTAAATCACTTAATTAAGTGGATACTCTTTCCGGGAATCCATAGACAAATGCCAAATAAATCCACCGAGATATGTCAACGGTTCGTCGAAAACGTATTCTAAATTCAAAAGTTTGTGTATGGAACGTTTATTAACTGCCAAGCAGACATGCTAAAACAGATGTTCTGTCTTCACTTGACGGATAGGTCAGGCGAGGTCGGACGCCATCTTGCGAGATTCCCGCCAATCGGCGCGTCCCCGGGGTGCCTGTCAACGGAGCGAGCGAAACAATTACCGGGATCGTGACTTTGTGTATACGGCGGGTTAGCTGCAATCCGAGACGACTTTTTAAAAATCCCTCTGGAACTTCTAAAATTTTGAGGGTTTCTTTAGTGCTTTAGCGGCGATGTCAGTGATTGGTGTGTCCCTTAAGGGATATCGTGGCGGGGAACTTGTAGCTTATTAGTAGGGAATTTTCTTGATGACTGTGAAGGATAAAAGGAATGAGGCTTTATAGATTTGTTAGCAAATATTTAATGATGCGTTATTATTTTGAATCTATTAGGGTGTACATATTTTTGGTAAAGAACCTTCTATCATCGATTTATGAGTACGTGGCATGCCGATTTTGTCACCATATTTTCCATCACCGTACGAGCGTGCTTTTAAAGAAAAATCTATTAAACCCTGATTCGAACGCACGTTTTAGTTAATTCTTTTAAGTTTTCCAGCTCCACGTTGTATACCAGCTTTAAATCATCAAAACCGTTGGCCGCTCTTCTATAATTACAACGTGATATGATCTTCATAACAACAGAATTGCAGTATACATTTAACTAGCGGTCTTTCAATCTAAATGCACCTGTTCGGGTTCGCTCGATATAATGAAGACATTTCGGTTCCTCCGCAGGTGTGTGACTTCCAGTCCGAGACCCAAAATCGACGGCTCATTATGTTGTTTAATTCATTATGCGCTTTGTTTTCTTCAATCGTTTTTTATCTGTCCCGCGAATAAGTTTATTGTCTCTACCACAATTTATTGTTGCACGGGCCTAAATAAATCGTGTTCTGACTTTAACATATGTAGGTAATTAAGCTGTTAAGTTTTTCAAATGTTTTATGACTATCTTTGTTCGAGTTTTATTCCTTGATTGTGTTTTTTCGTCAAGTCACAAGTGGAGATCGTTTTGCATTCCTATCTCGATTACAAAGTTACGGTATTCGATTCACCGGAGTTGACGATTGGAATCGAACGTGTGTCGTTGAAAATTTTGTATCAAAGTATCAGTGCTATTGAGTTTGGGTTCATTTTCGTTCGACTTTACACTTGCTAGGAATGGCCTATATTAACTTCTTTAAGATAATGCGAGGATACGTTTAAAGCTATTCTATTTTACGGGAGATTCAACTTTATTTAGAGGGCTGTAGGTGTTAGATTCCGTTGAATTAAATTGGATAAAAATAAAAATTCAACAGTTCCCGATTAGATGATTATCGAAGAAGTTGCATTTGGAAACGATTACATTTTATATGGTAATTGAAGGCTGGCTTTCTAGTTCATTATTAATACTTACAGAATGATCCAGATGAAATATTTGAAATGAAATATTACGGAACTAATTGGTCATTACATACGAAGCCTGTGTGAAATTTATATTTTATTGTTCATAATAGAATTAAATCGCAACGATTCCATTATATTATAAATATATATCGATATTATCAAATGGCTACTATTTCGGCCCTAAACGTGTTTTTGATATAATTGTTTTGTTATTACAATTGATTGTAATGGCTGTTACAAAAATAAATATTGCTGCAAATATATCAACATAATCATTTAGTTTACTGTTGCATTGTTTTTTTTTAATACCAAGCGCCTTTTTTATTTTAGTATAGTATTATTTTCAATTTATTTTAGGTACATGGTCTTTACATATGTAAATTATCATCAATGTATACAAATTATTGTAAAAACTATTCAATACCTACTCCATAATTTCATGCCAATTCGTTTCCATATGAAACTACCTTTCGGTAAGGGCAACTAGTATTAATTTTTTATTTTGACTTTCAGAGGTGTCTTTGACTTTTAAATAATTCGCTCTATATCGTTTTTTAAACAATAATATTTTTAAAAAATCAACATTCATATGAAAGTTCATAACAGAATATATATGTTTCGTACATATCCTATTACAAAGAAACAATCTATAATGAAAATTCTTAAATATACAAATCTTTATTACTTAGAAACTTCTAAACAATTGTTTATGTCATCAACAATAGTAATATATAAACTTTTTAGTCTCTAAACAGGAGATAAAAATCAAAACTGCACGAAATATCCCACATTGAAAGTAAAAAAACCGGACAATAGACGCGGCAGATGCACCTAAGGACTGCACAATTAATTTCTTATATAAAATAACATCTCTATCCCGAGGAAACCATTTCTCCGAATTTGACGTGTTATAAATTTGTTTTTTTTCGTACGCCATATGCTTGTGATGTTTTATTCAACTCTTGGACCACTTGTTTTAAGGTTTGTGGTTTACGTACAGCTGGTTCGGACAGGAATAGATTAGGCGTATAGGCGTTACTCAGATACATTCTTATATATGATTTTATTAGACCTGCTTATTTTGTACTATGGGTATAAATAATGAATGAAACACCTTTTTAAGTATAGACTAGGTATATAGAGTACTGTACATCGATAGCAAACAACGTATACGCCGAGAGAACGCTGAGGTGTTTGCTATCACGGCTAATAAATGGACTTCCCAGTCAGTTATTAGACAACCTAACGTTAACTAACATAAAAGTAGTGTTTAAACTTACTTTAAGTTTAAACACTACTTTTATATGTATTTGTCGCGTTCCTATGGTTACATTTATACAAACCACAAGGGTTTTCTAAAGATTTTGTTAAATTATTCTGTAAAATAAAAAAGTATAACGGATTTATTTATCTGTCCGCCATTTTATGGTTTACAGAATATAAAGACAGACTGACTGAATTTTATTAAATATTATACAATTTGCGACTTAACAGCAGCTTGTCTTTATTTAAAAATGATATAAGGTCTAAAATAATAATATTGGATATATTTCAATTAGACAATATATTTTTAAGAAATTCATTTATTAATAATCTTAGGTAACAGTCATATTATAAAACAAAACACTTAAAGCCAAAACATACATAAGCAATATATATGAATCAGAAAACATAAGTAAGCACATTAATATACAAAAAGAAAACAGAAATTTAATATTAATACTTCAATCAAAGAAAAACATACAATACCAAACATTGTACGTAAAACTTAATACAAGTTAAAGATAATAAAACAAAATAATTATATTTATTTTAATGATATAACAACAGTTGTATAAAAAACATCGAATCGCTGAGCTTTTTAGGTTTTGAAATCTCAAGGATTATTGAATAAAAATTATCTATATCTTGAGAAGGGCTTGTCAAAGTCAAAAGTCTTGTCACGTATTTTCATTAAATATTTGCGGTAATAAAGCCGATGAAGCGAACCTAATTAAATATCACTACAGATTTCATTAAATACTGAATAAATTCATGTCAATTACTCTTAATTACACAAATTACGCATGTTATATTTTATTGACAATTTATCATTAATATTAATTATTGAATTTATTATACGCATATTAAAATGTGTAGGCCTTTTTAATATGCACATAATGTATGTTAATTCATTATACAATATATATAATTATAATTTTACTATAATGATAGTTAAAGACATGTTTGTCTAGGTTATATATATATATAAATCAGTGGCGCTACAACCTTTAAGACTGGGCCTCAAATGTCTATATCTGTTTTATGATCATTTGTTAATATAACAGGCAAGTAGGTGATCAGCCACCTGTGCCTGATACACGCCGTCGACTATTTGAGTCTCGGCAAGCTGATTTCCTCACAATGTATACCTTTACCGTTCAAGCGAACTTGAAATGCGCACATAGATAGAAAGTCTGGTGCACAGCCGAGGATCGAACCTACGACCGACGGGATGAAAGTCGCACGCTGAAGCCCAATATTTGATATTTATAAAATAACTAATCTAAATTGAAGGAATCGTTTAAAATTGATCAGTCAAGTAGTCAAATAAAATTCAAAAGTTCAACACCAATTTGAATTATTATAGATTGTTTAACGAAGCGTATATTAACACTAAAGGGACAGATGGTCAAATCTACTCCACCGATTAAAGAAATCTCTATTCACATCAAATCAACAAATAGGGACTGTTGACAAAGGTATAGACGAATTTGCCACAATAAAGCGATTTGTGCTTGTAAATTTTTATAGAATTCGTTTGGGGTCATTGTGATCCGTGAATGTGACTGGGATGTTACAGAACGGAGGAATGTAATGGTTATATTATTATTATGTTACGAATGTCTTGGGTTTATAATTTTTGAGTTGTCAACTATATGAATATTTAGGAAATATGCTCAAATAAAGGTGTTTTTCCTTAAATTATTTATTTAAACACATATAATAATATGTATAATACATATTGATATTATTATGGTAAGAAGTGTTGGCCTAGTGGCTTCAGCGTGCGACTGTCATTCCTGGGTCTTAGGATTCCCGGCTACGCACCAATGGACTCTATGTCTATGTGCGCATTTAACATTCGCTGGAACTGTGAAGTAAAACATCGCGAGGAAACCGGCTTGACTGTGACTCCTTGGGCATTTAAAATTCGTTCGTTCAAAATTCGACGGCGTATGTCATGCACAGAAGGCTGATAACGTATTTGCCTATTATAATAAAAATGAATATGAAAAACATACAGAAATCTAGACCAAAAAGGTTGTTGTGCCACTGATTATTATTATGGTGTTCCTCGGACTGCTAAACGTTGCCAGTCCATCTCCGAAATGTGCCTTTATTCTTTGTCAGTAACCAATTGTTCCTTAAATCCTTGATTGCTTAACCGAATTAAAGTAAATTTAATTACAAAATTGGTACTACTTGCCATGCCATTTTGAATGTCGAAACTCACAACTTAGCTACAGCTGTTCTTGTATATTACACTCAATGCCAACTAATTGAGATAAATTTTAATACAAAAATAGATATGCATTTTCTTCTGCATTCTTGCAATACCATTGGGTTGTTATTTGGTTTAGTTTCGATTTATATATTTTGAATATTATTAAGTTTGATTATTTTCATACATGACTAGTAAGTAATACATACATTAATTAAGGTATGTACAAAGCAAGCTGTGTATTTAATGTGTAGTATAAAATGGCGTCAAATAATATCGCAGCAATATTTTCTTTATTATTACCTGTAAGCGCTATTTCCCTATTGTTCGCTGCCTCTAAATTACCTAATAAACATCACAGAACAGCTCAGCATCAGAGCAATTTATGCACAATTTACACACCAATACACAAAATAACGGACAGAACATTCGTGTCACAGATAACTTAAGTATTTTTACGATGATAGTTAACTTTAACGACACCAAGTCCTGTGGGGAGCTTTATATATAGAGTATTCGGTTCAGCGAAATTCACTTGTCGTTCATAGAACTAGAAATCAGTATTGACAGTTAACAACTGAACTGTAACGACTAGTATATAAAAGACATCATCGACATGCATGTCAAGTTGGCGTGTAAAAAAGAAACAAACGACAAATGTCAATTGCCATAGTTTTTTGTTTGTAGTAGTCTTTGATGAATTCAGTTCAACAAACACCCCCAAAACAATGATGAAGGTAGGTTTATATAATCGAAACAAAAAGAGTGGCAGAACCTCATTATCAAGTCCTAACTTCATCAAATAAATCTATTTATCACCTACCAAGAAAGACAGTATTTGAAAATCGCTGGACGCTTTTGGGTAACTATACACCAAAAAGATCGGTTGAAAAGATCCAATATCAGTAATCAAAGTCGAAGCAAAGCTTATTTAAATTAGCTTTTTACTTTAGTGGGTTATACCGAGAAGACCCGGCGAACTCGGTAAGTTCTTTTAAAGGGAAATATTGAAATCTAAAAATGATTCGTACGTAAATTTAAACTAGAACTCAATAAACTGACTATAATATAATTAATGTCATTATGATTTGGTTGAGTTTTATAGCCAATTTATTCAACTATACCTATATCATGAACCTAGATTTTCTGTAATACAACAATATAATAATTATTAATTAAGAAAGTATTTTTGTCAGGCCAGCAATGCATCACGGCCTCTCTCTTATACTTTGGTTTAAAAGTATGAAAGAGTGCATGTATTTATTGTCCTCGGTCTGTGCACCGATGTCAAATGATTAGTATTTGCTATAAAATCTAAAAATTAAAAATAAGCCTCGTAAGACCATTATGTCACACCCCTTGTATATCTATCTATAACTAAACTAAGTTACTGAGCATAATATTTGTATTTAGTAATAAGGTTATATTTATATAAAAGAATACTCACGTCAAAACATCTCCTGTATTAAAAATAAAAAGATAGCAAACCATCTGACGTGCAAGTCATCACGACAAGTGGGATAAACAAATTTTACGACCCAAAAAGGTTTTACTATTCATTTTTTCTGACAATCGTAAACTATTGTTTGGATGAACATGTGCTAGTCGCCGCTTTAGGCCTAAAACAACAAAATTTAGCGCCACGCTTATGTTCTGTATCAAGTGCTTTTGTTGAACTGTTAGAAAATAAAGAAGCTTTTGCCTTTTGAAGATTTGTATAGTTTATTTAGTGTAAGTTTTATTAATGTGAATTGTTTGTACTTAAAGAAGAAATATTGTATAATTTTGACTTAATCATACATGTGTTTCAACCAAATTATTTTACCGTATTTTGTTTAAAAACATACTAACATAGGCTCGAAAGTAAACGCTTAGGACTACATATATCATCATATATATTATGTTAATGTAATACACAAATGACGTCTGATATTACCAGTTAACTTTATATAAATGGTAATCGTTGTAATATTGAATTACGCCTATATTTTTATAAACGAAACATTTACGGTAATGTCAAAGATGTTTTTAACAGACGAAAGTCACACTTAGTGCTAAGTATCGACATAGTTAAACTCCTATTACGAGTAAAATCGGCTATAAGTTAGGTTACAACGTGCAGATAATCCCTAATGCTTAGTGCGGACAAGAACAAATAGATTCGCCCCTCGAAGGTAAGCTCGTTATCAAAGCTTAAACGTTACAGTTAACAGCGACAGTTCAAGTTAAGTCGCAAAGTCACGCTTCCTAGTACGTTACTTTAAACTAAGCCAAACGTAAATGGTTAATTATTGTATACGATCTTGTGTGGTAATTATGGCCAATAACTAAAGATAACATTCGAGGTATTCGCTTTACAAGCCCTGAAGATTCAGTGAAAGTGTACGAAAATGCCATAGAAGAGACCTCTAAGGAAGAATGGACCCACTTCTTTTCTCAGTTGTTCCATCGAATGCGACGATGTGTAGAGAGGAACGCAGATTACTTCGAAAAACAATGAAATTATAGGCAATTTTCTACATTAAGCCGTTTTTCATTTTCTAAACATTTTCAATGTTACTGGAATATCATATCGATGCAATATACATATTAAATGGGTTTAAACAATCACCATTTGTTTTATCCAGTCCCGAAGTAAATTAGGCTTGTGAAGTAATTCTCCCGAGAGTTTCAAAATTTTGATATCATATAAAAGCTTCATAAGTCAATCAGGGTCGATATTATTTTCCATGTATACTTATTTTCTCTGTAGGCATTTGCGTTCCGGATAGATCTGAGTCACATTGCCAAGCATCCCATAAACTTTAAAACCGAAAAAAAAAATGTTTAAATAATTGCTTGATAATAATATTATTGTACCTCAATAATATTAAAATCAAAATACTTTGATATTCTTTGATTGCATTTTTTACTTCAACAATAACTTATAACTAAAAATCATAAACTCAAACTTTAGATTATATCATATAGGTAAAATTCACTTGTGAACGTCAACGGAAAAGATTTGAAATTGTTTATAAATTTACATTTCGCGTACCGGCAAGAAGAACTGGCAAGAAACTCTCCGCCACTATTTGACGAAAAATAAATCCAAAGTGTTAATATTATTATCACTGTATACAATATATTAAAATCAACGCCTAAAACGATTTTTTAAAAATTCATCGACGCGTTAATCCTCTACTAATTTACTGGATCATCAATCATTTGGAAAAAAGTAAACCATATGCCGATACCTTTACAAATCTTTACCTGAACGGAGTCTAAGAAAAAATTCTTACAAAAAAAGGTGACAATACAGTAACTATGATATCTCTATCTATGGCCTACAAATCGATATACAGGGTGTAATAAAAGGTACAGATACCGGTCTTTAGCCCAGGAGGTATATTTTCGCCTTAAATACATTTTAAGTGCTACAAAATACATAAAAATTACACAAATTAGAGTTATAGGAGACCATGAAACATTTTGAATGCGATCCCAGAGTGAGTGTGTGACTTGTGTTGTGTAGTCCCGTAATTAATGGGCCATGTCAACTTGCATGTGTTTGGAAAGCACCTCGAAACAATTTTATTTTGCCGAGAATGGAGTCCGGCTTATAACCCGTGGATAAGTGGTTTTAGCAGACAATATACAAGAGCAAATGTTCTTTTGTATTAGGTGTTCATGTTAGAGACAGACTTAAAGGGTACCTCAAGATAAAAATTAAAAATTCATAATCATTGATTCATATAGATAACATAATGTACACTGTATTGTCTTTTGTTAGCATAGCCATAGTCACCGTGACCACGCACGCTTTAAAGCACGCGAAACGTCGGAAAATTTAAAAATTATGTAAATCCGATAAAAAAGTGTTTTCTTACAATGTACACTTATAAATGTCTAAAAAGAAGTATACTTATATTAAAAGCTTCAATCAAGTGCGTAGAACGGAAGAGAAGAACTGGCAATAATCTCTCCGCCACTCTTTCATAAAGCATTACATAACAATAATGTGATTTATACGAAATCACGTACACAATTTTGCCCCTTATTTTAATAACACTCTGTATTGTTGCGTTCTGAGAAAACCCGAAGAATTTGTTGCAAATAATTCTGAGCGAGGTTTTAATAATGTGTGGACATTATTATATCAGCGGACAAAAAATTGTTTAAGACGGCGTTGCCTTATTAACAAGTAGCTTGTTTGTCTATTTAACTTTATATATTATTTCTCTAACAAAACATTCAATGTCATTAAACAAAATCTTAATATTTTTTATAAATATACCCGAACTTATTGAAATGATAAGTTTGAAATTGAATGTCTTTATCTTCAGTCGATTATTATCGATATTGCTGAAGGTATTTACTCCTTTTAACCTGTCTGTAATATTTATATTGTCTATATTTGAAAGTTAATAAACTGATAAGTCTTTTTTTCTTGTAAATGGCCTCGATCTTTGTAATAACTGATCCCCGAACGTTATATGCAAGCAGGAACACAGCATCATACATCCTTTATCTATCAATAAGTAATGACGATGAAACATTGTGGTTAATGAGTTCTAAACACTTATGGAGAATTTAATTATAAGTTTCAGATCAAGTAGTCAGCAGTATTTAATATAAAAATGATGACTAAGTAATTAAATAACATTAATATTATATACATGCGAATAATTGCGTTTGTGGCTTGGTTCAGGTTCGTGCGGCGAATTGATGGACAGCCTTTATATTATATTAAGATTGCTATTGTTATTATTTATTCACGCTTGAATTGACACAAACACGATATCATTATACGAAATTATAATTTATTTTATCACCATTTGGCAACGCCCCATTGACTGGGTATCTTCAAAATTCTTGCATTTAAAATAAGCCAAAAGACGTTATCTCTACCTCAAAGGTAAACTTGACAACTTATTTCCGTCTAAATTTTATTCAGGGTTGTGAAAAATGTTTTGCATTGTAGTAATTAATCAATACCTATCTAATTTTAGTACTACAAATAAATATTAAGTACATAATTGCGTACATTAGACAAAACTTATTTTTAAAATTAACGGTATATCAAGTTACTTAAAGCTGTAAAAAGTTTATTTTTCTTACAACTTCTTATTAAATACTCTTTCTATTTAGTGACACGAAGGTATACATCGTGAGGAAACAGCCTGCTACTAGATTAATTTATAAAATTGTTGTAGTGACATCCCTTATCGCTTGCGCATGAAGTGTGAACGCCGAACGGCTACAACGGCAAAACAAATATTTTTATCGGCCGGGCTTCTAGGAATATAGATTCTTATCCTTTAGAGGTTTTCACGATACCTGTATTTTTTTTAATTCGACACTTGTCAAGATATAGTAATAGATGACTACTGATGTCTTCTTTGGTCTGCCGCCTTGACCTACGGTGATGAAATGGCCAGTTGCATAGTGGTAGGTCTCTCGGAACTTTGAGATCATAAAAATCACTAATTGTTTGCTAGGCATTTTTATGTGTCGTGATAAAGTGAGATGAAATGATTTATATGTAGATTTCTCTTAACCTTATCCAGGTCCTTATAAGCTTGCCAATGTTCGGCACACATTGGTACAAAATAAATATTAAATACAAGAATTAATGTAACCAGCACTTATAGGCAATGATAACAATAGACATGAGAAAAATATATAAAATCATAAAATATAAAAACCAATTGATTTCATAGTGTGAAAGCAACTATGGATATCCAGACCAAGCTCGTTTATCAATATGCTCAATGTTTTGGCCAAAACGCGTTCTTCGCGGAGGGTCAAACAAGATGATGGTGCTATTATACAGTATATACGGATTAAAAATATACGTCAAAATTTTATCGTTATACGTGTAATTGTCAGCCATTTCTGTTTTTTTTAAGTCCTGAGCCGAACGTAATTATGATATAAAAATCACGAAAGAAATAAATGACATTAAATCAAATATTACACTTTATTATGATGTAGTCTGTGGTTGTGTTGCGTCTAGTGATTTAGTTTTATTTATTAATTAGGTTTTTATTTCGTAATAGCGTAAGCATTTGTATGTCAGTTACCAAATGTTCCATATGTTGGTATGTAGCTACTAAAAAGTATTAGTAAAATCATCATATTGAAGCGAAACGAATTTGCGAAGTTATTAATATTATTACACCCTCGCGTACATCGACATGTACATTATACATTGGCGGTTTATATCAAATGTGTTTAATTTTTCCTTGGGTAAAGAAGCGTAAAATAACTAAATTAATACTGATGTGGGCTGAAGACATGTTTAACAATGTCTGAATCATCGCTTGACATTCCGATGACAGCCCTGGGAGAACTATTTGCAAAGTATGAGTAATCCTGACTCTATCAGTGCGATAAGAGGTTTTTGCTCTTTTTACCTACAGACCGTAATCGCTGTTACTAACGATATGAATTCAAACTTAAAACTTGAAAATGATTGTAAATATAGCCACTCCTTTGTGGAACTTCGAAGAATTCTTTGTAATTTTGGAATACGTATTATTTTTTTATTATTATTTACCAATATTTATAAATTTATTTAAAATAGTTTTTCATTCAGCCGTTTTCATTTCGATTTGAGTGGGTGTGTCAATTGGACGCCAATTGATCCAAAATTTCACTGTTTATTTATATTTACGTTTCATTAGGAAATAATATAACAATATTGGTAATTAGTTATTTAATTGCGTTTCATTTTAAAATTCATAGGTCAGATACACTAATAGATTTTTCTGTATCAATGCGCAATAATATCTTTCTGGTATTTCAAATGTGAACGTCACGAAGAAAATATCTTAAATGTGATCAATGACATTTTGAAATATGAGGCGACGATCCAAAAAGGTTTAAGTATATTTTTTTAAATTAAATTCTATGTTAAATTAGTAAAATATAAGACTTGCGTAATACTACCATATGAGCAGTATACACATAAGACATTTGTATGTGAAAGCTAAAATATACAGGTCTGTAATTTTATACAATGTGTCGCAAACCTAACCGCATTTATTTTTCTATTTAAAGGGTATCTTAATAACGTAAAAGCATAAGGAAAATGGTATAATTAGAAACCTATTTTTCCATACAAACAAATTGAGATAAAGTGAGTCAATAAATTTAATACCCTTGCAAATTACTAGACATATAGATATACTAGACATCAGTGAAGAACGGAAACGCCCCACATTGGCGTGCTGGTTCGGTAGGATCAAGAGAATACTTACAACCAGGACGTAAATATTATCGCTAAGTTCACTTGTGTCGAAATCATAACAAATTAACATTAATAGGATACGATTGTTTACTTTTTAGATGATTGGAAGCGTCTTGTGTATATTTATGGAGTGATAATAGCCCCCATAATTTTTGTCATTATTAGAATCAGAAAACATGTCTGTAGCGAAAAAGCTATAGCTTATGCTGGGAATGAAAATTCCCTTGAATTTGTATATCAAAGTGTCGCGAGGTTTTTAAAAAGATAATAGAAATTACAGTATTCCAATTTCAAGCAATCTGCGTATCCAATCAACGTTTCTGAAACTGATTCGGACAGTGTTAGTTCCGCGCATTGTTTGCGATGACAGATGTCATAACACGTCACTAAAGTTTGTATTCTTCCGCTAACCTATTTCCGGTGCGACGAAAAATAAACTTCAATTTAGAACTTCGAACTATATGTTTTAGTAAACGAAATCAAACAATGTTTTCGTATATTATTCGTAAAAGTAAAAATATATAATTTTTTTGTAGTAGTAGTTACACTATTTGTATCCTGAATACGTTGCCTGATACTGTTTTGAAATTGATAAAAATTTAAAAAAAAATCTACAAATAATTTTAAACTGAACAAATTTTCGATTTG
This sequence comes from Pieris brassicae, assembly GCF_905147105.1. Taxonomy (NCBI): domain Eukaryota; kingdom Metazoa; phylum Arthropoda; class Insecta; order Lepidoptera; family Pieridae; genus Pieris; species Pieris brassicae. The sequence goes on from NC_059666.1 coordinate 1,891,558, forward strand.
GTCGTATTGACTGGTTTCGCTTGTTAAGTAAGTAAGTAACTTTAGACTGTATGGCTAGTTAAAGCCTAGCTTTGCATATTCGAATTGGGAATGATAATAATAATTATCACTCGCTCCAATCGGCACAGCGTTCGATAATTATTGTATACACCAGTCATTTTACTCGTAAAGCTATGCTATTGTCTATCAGAATAACGAACTAAATTATAATTTACTCATATACGCTCATGGACGTAGAATGGCGAGATTGGAAAATGATGTCGCTTTTCGTTTGATTGTGATTGGGCAGCGATAGTCCAATGACAGACACACGTCACGACGTGCTTTCGATTGACCAATGACAATCGAACGAAATTGTCCATCATTTCGTTCTTTTACATTCTCATCTTCGTGCGTTGTTGTTTGAATTGGTCATAAAATCAGAATTTAGTCGCTTAGCTTTTGAATTGTAAAGTAATTATTGTTGATATTATAACCCACTATTTAGGTCTCCGGAATCATCAACTCCTACTGGGTTGCCTTATGAAATTATAGGTTCAAGACACTTGATCCAGTATTTAAATTTCTAGGGCCCTGGGCCTTAGGGTGTCTCTTGAAAAAACGGACGCCCTATTGTTCCATGGCCCTAGGAATGGTCCACCTCCTGGGGCGGTCTTGATGGTGGAAGGAGTGGGGGTTCCGGTGGCGTCCAAGATGAAGTACCTTGGTCTCGTCTTGGATGGCCGCTGGAACTTCGAGGCCCACTTTGAAGCTCTCGGGGGGAAGGTTGTAGGGGCGGCGGGGGCGCTTGCAAGGCTATTGCCGAATATTGGGGGCCCTAAGCAGAGTGTGCGGAGGCTGTACTGCGGAATCATACGCAGTATGGCATTGTATGGGGCCCCTGTATGGGATGATAGGCTGAGGGCGAGGAACCGCACCCTACTCAGGAGGCCACAGCGAGTGATGGCGGTTCGGGCGGCTCGATGCTACCGGACCGTCTCGTTCGAGGCGGCGTGCCTGTTGGCGGGGACTCCCCCCTGGGAGTTAGAGGCGTTGGCCCTAGGCGACCTGTATCGTCTCAAGTGTGAGACTAGGGCAGGTGGCCGATGGGCTGAACTGGTCGGACCGGCAAGGAGGCAAGCCAGGGAGGCCACCTTTAATAGATGGGCCCATGATCTGGCTATGCCTAGGGCGGGAGTACGCACCGTGGAGGCGATTCGCCCATGCCTACGGGAATGGGTGAATCGCCCGAGTGGAGCCGTGTCCTTTCGGATGGCGCAGATACTGTCTGGGCATGGGTGCTTTGGGCGGTATCTGCACAGGGTGGCGAGGCGGGAAACCCTTCCCATCTGCCACCACTGTGGTGCCCCAGAGGACACGGCGGAGCACACCCTGGCCGATTGTGCCACTTGGTCGAGGCAACGCCATGACCTAGTGTCGGTCGTCGGGACGGACCTCTCGCTACCGAGCGTTGTTGCAGCAATGCTTGGTAGCCAAGAGGCATGGCGTGCGGTGGCCTTCTTCTGTGAGCATGTCCTGCTGCAGAAGGAGGCTGCCGAGCGTCAGCGGGAGGTGCGTGGCGATGGCCGAAGGGGTTGTGCTCGGCGGCGGCGAGGCGGGGGTGCGGGGGCAAGACGCGAGGAGCGTTTGCCCAACAGTATCCCCCTGCGCCGTCGCTGAGCCCGTATGCAGTCATATTCGCCTGAGTTCCCTGGGTTGAATGCCTAGTGCGACCCCCGGGGGACTCAATGCGGTGCCAGACGTCATTCATTCAGAATGAATGTGTCCGGCATAGCAGGCGATATGGAGGGCTCAGGAGGAAATTTTAGTGGGTCGGGTTTCTCCCCTCTGATTAGCAGAGGGATAAGAGTTAACCATCCCCACAGTCCCCGCGATAGCGACTGCATGCGCTCGCGGGCCTGCAGCTGTGCATTTTTACCTCCTTCATAAAAAAAAAAAAAAAAGTATTTAAATTTCTAAGGTATTATTATTCCGGTGATTGAACCTACGACCCCAGGGATGAGAGTCGCAGACTGAGCACACAAGGCCAACACTGAACTCTGGCAATCTAAAGACAAAAACCCAAAATGTATGACAATAATATTCTGTAGATTTAATTTTTTTTTTTATTGTAATTAAATTTTCCCATAGGGGCACAGGAAGTGCCAATTGGGTTACTAAAAACAGATACTTCCGGCTTATTCTAATTTGATTGGATTACAATCAATGAATGGAATAAAGCTAAGAACACTTCATTGTTGCTCTAAACAACGTTAAAGTTCTTAGTTCTGGTGCGAAGTCACATTACACACGTTCTTACATTACACAAGAGCAACTATGTGATCGGCCTTAGGTGACTTAACAATTGTTTTGCCGGGAACCTAGGATACTTAACTGTTGAAACAAAATTATCATCTTTTGTCTCTTTCCTTGGAATTGTATATACGCTGTTATGAAGAGAGACAAAACTGTTGCTAAAATGTTGTTATAAATTCGATTCGAATATGTGAAACGAACACGGCTGATAGAACTTCATGAATATTATGTATTCAATACAATCATATCTTGTAAATTATAAATTCTATCCTTCACGTCCTTAAGCTTATGTTCTTGTTTCTGTCTTCTTCCCTTTTATATTAAGAAATACCGAGTTTATGAAAACAGCGTACGCGACATTAAAGGCCGGCAATACAGTTGCATGGCTCTCGGTGATGTAGGTATACAAGTATTTTTTTTTAATTTTGTATGTACTCAATTGTTTTTATTGTGTTTATGTTGGCTTATAAGCTATATACAAGTGGTACACAAAAATGGATGGAGATGCAAAAGTGGCTATTTGATACCGCCTTTGTTCCTTGCATCTTTACAAGGTTGTCACTTAGACGAATGTTCTTAAATAAAAGTTATGCAATACAAATTTATCTGTAAGTTGGAAATTATAGTGTTGTGAGTTTTGACATGTTTATGAGGTCCAATATGACGTGGAGTCTCAGTACTTAGAAAAAATAAAATTAACATTATACAAATTAACATAAAAAAATTATATTACTTCTATTACTGTAATAGGGCTAAAATTTAATAATTATTGTAGTAACACATAATTTATCTCTATACATCAAAAAGGTGGTACGAGTATTAGGTGTGGTACACCTATGAACAGCGAAAATAAAGTATCTGTCGTAGACTTTGCAATTACAGCGAGTCCTCAAACCAAGGGCTTGCAACGGACGTATTTTATATTTTAAGATGCACGCAAACATATTGACATGTGGTCTTAACCTATAATGTTTTACGTTAAAAATTCTATGTAACATATGTATATAAAATATTACAGAACTATTAAGATATTCACCACAATCAAACAATACTGAGTGGGTGTTAAATCTGGTAATGTTCTAGCGTAGCGATAAAAAGCGTGATTTTATGATAGTGTTGTCGAAACATTGTTCATCTTGGGTGGTCACTGGCAGGCCTAATGGGATCATAAACACTGATTTCCCGTTTTATCCTTTATTTCCTTATCAATAAAGGAAATATTGGCGTCATAATGATTAAATGCAGGCATATCTGCTGTAATCTCAGCTTATTATATTATGTTGTGGATACATTTTATTTTCAAGTAAAATGTGCCAAAGCGCTTTTCGTATTTCAAAAGTGTTATATGTCTTATTCATGTAATGTAACCCTAGTATTACAGTAATTAGGTTTGGATTTTGGGAGTTATTTTTCCTAATTGTACCTTTACTGGTTTTTTTTATAAATGAATTAGTTTTTATCTAGAGAAGCCAAATGCAATGAGAAATTCTGTAATTACGTACGTAGAAGAAGGCTACTAGATTTATACCCGACAGTTAAAACTTGTCTGTCAGTATATATCTATATATATATATATATATATATATCATATACGCTCGCATAAGTTTGAGGACCCTTTCTCGAGAAAATTGAAAAATCATATTAAATATACACTGTTCACATATTAAGCTCATCGTGTAATTGACAGCCACCCACTAGGAGTCCATAAGATTGTCTAGTAGAGCGAAAGAAAAAGAATTACTCCTGTCAATAACTTATCGGTATAACATGGGGTGACAAATTACAAGTCTCCTAATGTAATTGTTTCCAATTGTATTCAAGATCGATTGTGGGATGTCATGTCTATTGACTGTGTGAAAATGTTACATTTGCTTGATAAAGAAAATGTATTATCCCAATTAGACGGTGTTCCATGATAGATACATATGCAACTATAATGTATACAGTGTTATGTGTGATTTTAAACAAATAAATAAAGAATTTAGACGCATGACCTTTGCTAATAAAGTGAAATTTAATTCATTTCTAATTTCAAATAAATTATAAAATACTTGTAAAATATACAGCGTATACTTAATGTAATATTTGTTTGTTAAGTTTTTTGTTGTCAACTTTTAAAGTAGTTGAAAATGATTAACTTAAAACTCAATCATACAATTCATGCCTCGACCATAACAAATACAGTACCTGTATTTCTACACCGAGCTGGTGACTCTTTTTTCACAAGACGGGGCTAAACCCCCCCAAATCTCCCCCCCCCCCCACAACAGTGTTCTAACTGTATTAATTCATAAAAATACATAAAAAATAGCCGTTATTCGAGTACTACATAATCAGGATTACATTACATTTAAGTACACGACCTCTTGCGGAGTAAAAATAAAAAAAAGAGAGTATGCTCACCAGAAACCTGGTAAGAGGTAATAAAAGAGAGACTGAAATTGGTAGCGAAGACCAATGGAAGAATTTGAAGTACATAAATTTTTGTATATTAATTTGAATTAATATTGTTTTCAAATTGAAATCAATTTGAAATTCTATTCACTTAAACCGTTGCATTTTATTTTGCCATTGACACCGTTTGCCCATTTTTAATGGAAAGTAGAAAAGACTTAACAAAGCGAAAGTTCTGAGAAAAGGTGGAACTCCACTGACAATTAAGGTCTTTAATGCGCAACTTTCAACTGAGACAAAATCTAGGCCCTTTACTCAAACAAAGAGAATTTTAAACTTAGTTTTATAGTCTTAAGTTGATTTTCTCCACAGTAAAGTAAGTTAAGATTTCACTGAAGTATTTCCAAACTAATTCGACTTAGGGTCTTTTAATAAAGAAGCGTACCAATTCTTGAAAGGCCAGCGACGCACTTGGGAATCTTCCGGCAATGTGTGTGTCCATGGGCGGTATCCCTTAACATCAGATGAGCCTCAAAGCTCGTTTGTCTCGTTTACATAAAAAAGTTTATTATAAAATATATCTTTTTAATAAGTTTATTTCTTATTTGTACTAATTTTAGTTAATATATTCTTGGGTTAAACGGTTATATTATTTAATTACTATTTTAATAGTTTTATCGAAAAAGCCTAAATACTTGTATTAGTGTATGCGGTGATGTTAGTTATTTCGACTATGTATTTGCGTGTTGTTACCACGAGAATGTAAGTGCGTGCTCCTATTTCACCAGGCCTCCTGCTGATAGAGGATCTTTGACAATCTGAGACAAATCTTTGTTTTTAATTTATTTTATTATTATTCATTAGTCATGTGGAAAATGGTGTAATGGTTGCAGCTCCTTACAAACATTGTGTATATATGGCGGAGAGTTTACTGCGAGTTCTTCTCTTCCGTTCTATACCCTTGATTTGAGAACTGGCAGTAAATATAAAATTAGAAGTATTTAATGTATATTTCTTTTTCTTTTTTTGGCGTTCATAAGTGTACATTGTGTTACCTACATAAATATTTTCAAATAAAAAGAAAATCAAATCAAAAAAATAAAGTCAGCTGACTTTAATCTCTTAAATCATGATCTTAAAACTAACAGAAAATTAGGGGTACTAATAAAAAACTAACTTGACTTTTGGTTCTTATATGTAAGTGACATATCTGTTACCTGTAAAGAATAAAAGTGTAGTCGAACTATTGGACATTATCGGAAACGATATTTTTTGGTGATACTCACTAGCTATTCTTCCTACCACTCGTCCATTACCACCAGGTAGTCCACAGATTTCGTAGAATGACATGTGTCGCATTTGAAAGACAATAGTATACAAATAGTTCTAATTTCATTTCAGAATAATCAATATAGGCATTTGTAACTGAGCAGTTTTAGCCTGAGGACGTGTTTGGATGGATTTTTCCTTTCTATGTGCGCAATTAACACTTTCTTCTTCACTATACACACACTATACACTACACTAGGAAATTGATATGTTGTGAAACCCCAAAATTTGAGGTTTGAGGATCTATAAAAGTAAATGATTAGAACGGACGGTGCGGCTGACAGCCAGGGACGTAGCGCTAATGATGTATTATGTATACCTATATTCGATATACATTTAAATTTCTGTTTACTTTGAATATTCATGACTCAAAAGAGCTTTTAAACAAAACAATTTGCTTTCTAGCAATTCACCTTGTTAAGAACGCAAACATAGCGCAGAAACCAAAATCAAAGAACATTTCTCTACAAACTTACACAGAACCACCAACGCTGACAATGACTTGTCTTACTTATAAAAAGGGACATACATTTTAATGATCGAGTTTTTGCTCCTTCGGCCTGTTGCTTTGCCCTAAGTTTTTACGACAACTTGCCGTGATTCGCGAATAATTACCTCATTATTGTACTGTGCTGAATAAACTTGACGTTTTTATTGCTTGACGTTTCAATTAGTTTTTTATTGTATTTGAAAATCGAACGCTATTTGAGCTGAAGAATTAATTAGCATGTGCTGATTATCTTAATATGTGATGTAGACTGATCAAAGATATATATTAATATTATGATGATTTAGTTTTACCGATTAGGTGTAGTATTTTAACATACTGAACAACTTATTTATTAACTATGTACAAATGTAGTTTTAGTTAGAGTTAATAATAATTCGGTCGTAATTGCTATGTTAGTACACAAAACAAAAATTATAAACAGCATACCAATGTTTTAAGATATGCTTGTTCTTTGTGATCAACACATTGTCGCTATGCCTAAGATGTATCAAAGCCAAGTCCAAGTCCAAGTAGGTCAAGTGGACATAAGTCAAACCAATTGTTGGTTTGCCAGGATCTAAACAGACATTTAAGTGCGATTTTTCGGTTTGGAATGATAAAGAAAACGTTACTATAATAATAATAATAAGCCCTTATTCCACATATTTGACATACATTTGATAAAAAAAGTAAAACTATACATATAATAATAACTAAAATAATAATAAATCAGTAAGATAATTATTTAGAGTAAACCTCGAGTTCAGATCCAAATAATTATTGTTAAAACCTTCGTCGACTTTAAAAAACAAAAACACAAACAGCTTAAGACAAATCCAATTGAAGAATTTCAGGATAATTACGTCATAAATTCCAACTAACTTCGTTAAAAAGGGACACAAAATCTGCCATTCAGTAATTGGCTGCCATCCAAATTAGTCGAACGTCTCAGGGCGAAATAACTTATCATAACAAAAACATGGGAGCGAAAATGAACTGTCAAGAGGGAAGTCCAAAACCAATTACTCTTTATATAACAAATGCACGGATTTGAATTAGTGTTCGCAGATTTACAAGACGTAACGAGATTTAGTTAAGATGCCCACAACTGAGTCGGATTAAATTAATTCGTAAACACAGTTAGGATCGATTGTGTTTGTTTAATGATTTGTGATACAGTTTTACACATGATGTAAATGATTTAACGTGTTTGAATTGTAATTAATTAATCATTAACATTTTATCGACAAAATGAAGTACTGATTACAATGCGCTTAAATTATGAATTAAAGTGACCAATATATATATACATAAAAAAGTTAAACTAACTTTATTACCTTGAAACGATATTTACCTAGCTATATATATACATGTCTAGAAATCCTTGGATTACTTACTGTACCGATTTTGATCAGACAAATTTTTTTTAGAGTTGGAATATAAGTGCTTGGATTCCTTATCATAAATCATACTTATTAAAAAAATAATAAATGGAAAATTATTACAAATTTAAAAAGTTTGGTCTCTGTGGCGACGCTGGCAGCAATTCCCCGCTGTATTGCAAATAACTTATTTGTTAACGGAGAAAGCTGTGGTCACGGAGCTTCTGCCACCTTTAATCTTTATCAGAGATCAAACTTTTTTAATTTGTTTTAATTTTCTAAATATTCATTTTTCATTATTAGTGTTATTACAATTTAGGTTAAGAATGTTGCAAGATATATAATATAAGAGTAGAAGCAAGACTTATTATTTTTTTGCACGCTATTTTTAATGGGGATATATAGTTGATTTTGTTGTCGTTAATTTCTCTAAGAACCCTTCCACTGTATGTGACAAGATAGTCACAATTGTTTCATGTGCCTCTTACGAACACAAATTATCTGCTTAATTCGTCAAAATTCGGGTTTTAGCTGTATGAGGAAACATTTGAAGAAAGGGAAGAGTTTGACTTTGTAGCAGTTTTTTATATTAAGTATTAGTTGTCATTTGTTTAAGGTTTAATATCAGTTTTTTTTATTAATTTAAATTTATGTTTTCAGTTACATATATTTTGTTTATCAATGTAATCTGTTTTGGCTTTGTATATTGTCTAAGTGTTTTGTTTTAGAATATGGATATGTTACTAATAAATAAATGCAGTATGGAATATGTGTATTGAAAATTAATACCGATCATAGTTAAATGTCACCTAATCCACAAAAAAGTAAATATTAAATCCCTTAAAAGCCGTCGAAAAAGCTTACAAACCATGAGTATGGTCTAACTATAAGAATATATATTTCCTAATCTAGGTATATTATACTTAACACTAAAATTTCATTTACCAGAAAGCTACGAGTTAACGACTTACCATTTTATAGATGTTTATAATCCCTCTCCCCCTCGGACCGCGGAAGCGTTTGGACGTGTCCACAGTGTTAGTTGTTTTAAGAAATTTAAATATTAAATTAAAATAGTTGTGAGGCTCAGGATCGAACCGGGTGTCGCGTCGTGTTTGGTCGGCTGTGCTTTGCCACGGAGCCAAATTACTTGAGATTCAGCGCAGCGAAATATTGCTACAGATTAAGCCAGTGGGTGACGTAAAAGTGTCTATGGTAACGATCACTGCTGAAATTCTGCTACGATAGTGCCACGACAATCTACGGACACCTTGTGCAAGTGACTGCGGCCAAGCCAGATTAGTCTTTGTTTGTTCGGCGCAATGTCTAGAATTCCGCGTACGCCACCATCTAAAAATTCATTATCGGGTTCCCGCTCGGAATCCGATCTTTCAACAACTGCAAGTGCTAGCAATAGTGGTGAAAGTAATGTTACAACAAGGAACAAGAGACCCAGAATGAACTCTTCCCCCAAAGGCCCGTCTTCTTCTAGTTTTCCGTCTGGGGACTTAAGAACAGACCTTTTAAATATGTTATCTGATTGGAAAGGGGACCAAGATCGGCGTTTGGATGAGTGGAAAATAAGTCTTGATGACATCTTATCTAAATTAGTAACTGAAGTGACGCAATTAAAAAAAGAATGTCAAGAAATTAAAAACACGAATAGAGACATCGAAAATGGTATGAAATTTATGAATGAACAACACGAAGAGCTATCGTCCAAAGTCAAAAATCTTGAAGGTCAAAAGAAGGCAAATTCTGAAGCCATAAATAACTTGGAGACCAAAATTCAAGGTTTGCAGTTTCGATCAAGAGTCGCAACTATAGAGGTTCGAAATATACCTCATTGCGATAGCGAAAACTTTGAAAGTCTTCTGTCTATCCTTACGAGAATTGGCAAGGAGTTGGATTTAACTATAGACTCTAAAGAGTTGCGTGATATTTACCGTTTGCCAGGGAAGCCTGGAACAGCAAGACCCATCGTTGCAGAGTTCAGCTGCGTTCACACCAGGAATGAATTACTATCCAGAGTAAGAAAACTCATTAAAGAAAAATTAATACCTGAAAAGTTAAACACTCAAACACTTGGGCTCCCAGGAGCAAAATCACTGATATACATTGATGAGCACCTTCCGCCAGCCCAAAGGAAACTCATGTATGAAACACGACAAATTGCCAAAAAATTTAAGTATGCTTGTTGGTATTCTAACGGCAGAGTTTTCCTGCGCATGGACGCAGCTGGTAAGCCTGTTATAATAGATTCCGAAAAATGTCTTGATGATCTTGTAAAACAAATCATATGACTGTCTTTTTTAGAATTTATTTTTCAGTATTATTGTATTTATCCAGTTTATTATTTTATTAATTCTGGTTTATTTTTGTTTAACTTGATTTATATGGTAAGAGTTCTAAGATGTTTATTTTTAATACTAATACAAATTATTGTTATAATTTACACACTCACTTCATTTACTCAACGTTTACATACACTTACATTCCAAAAACACTTATTTAAGTTTACACTTGGACACATTTATAAACACAATATTGGTTATAACCTATTACTCCATAAATGTATGAAAAAGGATAGCTCAACAGCCAATGCAACGCTACAAAACCTGCACCAAAAATCCTTAACACTGAAGACATCCTTGTTTATATTCGTACCTACGAAAATTCGATCAAACAAATGAAATATTAAAAGACCTTGATAACTTTACCGTAGCTTATTCCTCTAATTGTGAAGTAGAAGACTTACAGACCTTAATTAAACATCCTGAAAATTGTTTGAAAATGATTCACCAAAATATTCGAAGTATAAATAGGAACTTCCCAGACTTATTAACACTATTAGATAGATCTAAAACTGAATGGGACCTTATTGTGCTCACTGAGTGCTGGCTACGCCACACAAATATTATTCCCCGTATTGACGGATATTATCATGCCCTTACCGAACACAACCTGACTCAAAATGAAGGCGTTGTAGTTTACTTCAAAAATTGCCTAAACATAAAAATATCTGAACCAAAAGTACTCGAGTCCAATTTTCTTGTAATAAAAATAAATGACAATACTGCCGTCATTGCCATTTACAGACCGCCAGGGTATAAAGACGTCTCCCAATTTATAGAGTCGCTAAACGAAATTCTTACCAATCTAAAATTATCTTCAGTCATAATTATTGGTGATATCAATATCGATATTATGCCAAACACTAAGGATGTGAATTCTCAATTTTACTTAAATCTACTAGCTTCTCATGGTCTGTTACCCGCACATACAATATCCACTCACAACAAGACGTGCCTTGATCACGCTTTTATGAAAAGTACTTTTTCTTCCGCTTGTTATGTAGTTGAATCATCTGTAACTGATCATGACAGCGTAGTTCTCATAATAGAAGACCAGCAATCTCACAAACAAAATAAAGACTTCATACATACTAAAATTGATTATGTAGGCCTAGATAATGATATGAAAAACCTTTGCTTTGAACCGATCTATCGGGTTTCAGATGCAAATGTTGCTACTTCTTTTCTCATCTCGGAGATTAATGCTAAAATAAAATCTAATACTCAAAATCACACCGTACCTAATCGCAAGAGGCTAAAGAAGCCTTGGATGACTTCTGGTCTTCTAAGATGTGTACGAAATCGAGATAAACTTCATAAAAGATATAAAAAAGCCTGAACAATGAAATTAAGAAAATAACCTACAAAAGGTACAGAAATTTTTGCAACTGGCTCCTTAAGAAACTTAAAAGGGAATATGAGGCGAAAGAGTTAAAAGCGGCGGCAAACAAAAATAATAAAGCACTCTGGGACACTATTAGGAAATTAACGCATACATCAAAACTCTGCAGACCTGCTGAGCAACTTATTTCTCCTGATAACCCCTCTGAATCGGTCAATTTTATTAATAAATTCTTTGTTTCTATTGGTAAAGATCTGGCTGAAAAGGCATATTCCTCTGGTAGGGGTTATATATCCTCAATGGCCAATCCACTATCATCCTTAGTTTTGGATAGTACCGATGAAAATGAAGTTCGTAACTGTATTCTCAACTTAAAAAAAGATAAATGTACTGGACGGCATAATATTTCAGGTGCTATATTAAAACGGTATCATCAAATAATAGTCCCACCATTGACATTCATTGTAAATTTGATTTTTTCCACAGGCGTTTTTCCGGATCAGCTTAAGCTGGCTGATATTGTTCCGATTTTCAAGGGTGGTGACAGAGGATGTGTCAATAATTATAGACCAATATCTAAACTACCCACGATTGCAAAAGTAATTGAGAAACTTATAAACAAACGCCTTGTTAACTATCTTGAGACCAAGAATCTCATTTCTAGTTCGCAATTTGGTTTCCGTACGGGTAGTTCTACAAACGACGCCGTTCACGAACTTACTGATCACATCGTAGCCAAACTTGACCGAAAGCAAAAAGTTATAGCGATATTCTTGGACCTTGCTAAGGCATTTGACACAGTGTCTGCCCCACTTCTCTTAAACAAACTTGAATCTTTGGGTATCCGTGGTTCCCAATTGGGTATTTTCCAAAGTTACCTTAAAAATAGATTTCAAAGGGTTAAGGTCGGTGACTTTGTAAGTAATGACTTGCCAATAACTTACGGTGTCCCCCAGGGAAGCGTACTTGGCCCAACGTTGTTTCTAACATTCATTAATGAGTTATGTAACCTCCAGTTGCCAAATGGTAAGATAATATCTTTTGCAGATGACACTGCCCTTGTCTTCTCTGGCAATAATTGGAATGAGGTGTATAATTCTGCTCAGTTTGGTTTTGGCCTTGTTGATGAATGGTTGAGAGGCAACGGCCTTACGCTTAATGTTGATAAAACAAAATTTATGCCCTTCTCTATTAAAAACGTTCCGTCTCACATTCATGATTATTTTTCTATCACAGCCCATACTTGCTCTTCAAATCAACTCTGCCATTGCAAAAGCATCTCCATTGCCTATAGTGTTAAGTATTTGGGTGTAGTTATCGATAGTAACTTGAGTTTTAATTCTCACGTGGATCTTCTCTCATGCAGAACTCGTAAACTCATTTACATCTTTAAAACTTTAAGACTTATAGCAGACAATAGAATTGTTAAAGTAGTATATCAGGCTTTATGTCAGTCAATTTTAAGCTATTGTATCACTGTGTGGGGAGGTACTTTCAAAACCAATCTACTAAAACTTGAAAGAGCCCAACGAGCAGTGTTAAAAGTAAGTCATTCCTTACCGTTTCTTTTTCCCACTAAAGAGCTTTATGCCCTAGCCGATGTGTTAACAATTCGTCAATTATTTATTCTCAACACAGTTTTAAAACAACATTATAAAACTAGTTACGACCCCGAATTAAATATAAACAAGCGGATTAAACATAAAGTTTGCTGTCGTATTACACGATGGACAACTTCTTTCTCGCAAAGATTCTTTGGTTTCCTAGGCTGTTACCTGTATAATAAATTAAATGAAAAAATTAACATTTACCCACTATCGAAATATGAATGTAAAAAAATGGTTACTAATTGGCTGAAGACGTTGAGTTATGATGAAACAGAAGATTTAATAACTGTTACTCTGTAACACACCCACTCGCCCACACATACACACACACACGCACGCGCACACACACACACACGCGCGCGCACACACACAGACACAATCACACACCAAATTTATTTTTACGACTCCGTTTCTATTTTTTTTTCCTTTAGCACTTGCTTATTTTCTTCTATTGTATCTTATGACAATGACCTGATTGTACGTGTTCCGGTCCGGTGGTGGAGAGGCTGGCTATCTGTCACTCAGGTCTCCTGTTACAGAGACCAGTCTCTCACATACACTTCCAAATGTTATCATCTTAGTTTAATCATAATAACCTGCTATGTATGTATATGTGAGAGAAGAAATAAATATTATTATTATTATTATTATTATTATTATTAATTCTCGAGTTCAAAATTAATTAGCCATTAAAAAGAGGATAAACATTTTACGAACTTTGATATTAGCACCTATTTTACAGAATCTTTAGTATTATACCTCTGTTTTATGAGAAAGCATAGACGATATTTTGATAGAACCGAGTTTAGTACACCTTCAAGTTATAGGGTATAATTCCTTGTTGATCTATAGATTGCAATCCGGAGAATGAGTGGAACTCAACAACACTGGAATAGGCATCACCTGGTCATGCCTACCATCCAATAGGCCACATCTCACTTAACGTCAGGTTTATGGCCTAATATTTGTCACGTTCATATGTGTTAATATATTGAGCGTGCGTAAATATATTGAGTCATTTTAAAATAAATATAAGGTTTGGTCAGGGTGATTATTATAATGCATTTTTTTTTAATTTTAACTTTGTAGACGAGTTAATAAATAATGGCAATAGTACAAATTGGCTGAAAAACTAATTCAATTATTATTTTTATTTATTAACGCTTTGTTGTAAGAAGTACAGTATAAGAGGCCTAATCGCTTTCGAGCGATCTCTTAAAGGCAATCAACGCGAGTTTCGAGCGAAGGTGAGCGCAAGTGCAAAACTTACATACAATTTAATTGTACTCAGATATAAATTATTGAACAAAACGAAGCAATCAAAACATATGTACTGAATGAAAAGGGAATATGAATTGTGAACTATTATCTAAATTTTATTACAACACTGCAAATGCTAAAAACAAGCAAATTTTTGCTCACACAATATTAAACTACATAATGGTTGAAACATGGGCGGCGAGCGCCCATCTGGTCTTTGTCATACAAAAAATGCTACACAATTTTCTCGTAAAGACGTAAAACTCTGCTAAAAAGCTGGAGCGTTGAACCTTTAGCCGAGTTGTAAATCAAGGTTTTTCTCCAGCCTTTGCAAACTTTGAATAAGGATCACTTGCACCTGCTGCAGCGAAATGTAGGCTTTAGCAATTCTGATTCTTTATTTTTCAAATCGACTGCAAAGTAACGATTTATAGGTCGCAAAACTAAAATAATATGCAATTTTGATACTAGTTCCTTTATATATAGACTTTTAATTATAAATAAAGTAGGAGAAGAACTGACAATACGTGTTTTCCGTAAGACGTTGTGATGCGAGGCTTCAGTTCCACTCAGCGAAAGGTACCTGTTTCGTCGCTGACAGGCAACCCTTAGAAGAACGTTACCATCAAAATAAATCGAGCATTACATGACATGACGGCGTTATTTTTTTACTAAACAGTCTTTTGTGGCTTCTAAACTATATTTTTTCTTTAACTAAATCATCATTGTCTTTGACCAAGAAGTAATTGATTAATAATAATATCAGCAGTGCTTCAACCTTTTTAGGTCTGGGCCTCAGATTTCTGTATCTGTTTCATGATCATTTATTTATCTTAATAGACAAGTAGGTGATCAACCTCCTTAACATGACACGCCGGCGATTTTTAGAGTCTAATGGATGCCGATTTCCTCACGATGTTTTCAACAACAGTAATTGTTAGCAATTTAATTTTATATTATATACCTAATATATGATAACAACTAAATCAGTTATTTCTATGTATAATCACACTCTTTTAAAATAAATTAACCTTTCTATGATGGGATGTACACATGTTGAAAAGAGATACCTAGGTGAACAAGTTAAAACGGTGCAATAACAAAGAATAAACTTGTTTGTATGTATTGCAGTGAGACGAGATTTAAGTCACCGATAATGAAGAAATTGATGATATGATTTCTCGAACAAAGCCTAATTGTACCAACTTCAGGCAAGAAAATCGGGATCTAATCAATCAAGGAGGGAATCAAACGTTGGATAAACGACTAGTGACTAATGCTACGGTAATTGCCCCGGATTGGGGAAGATTTTTTCCCAAGCAAAATTCGGAGAATACGATTGATGAGCTGTTGAAAAAAGAAAATCAGGATAAGCGTTGATTACGAAGCTAGATTTCGAAATTCTCTCCAGGTATTCATTTGCATACTAGTTTTTGGAGTTGCCGGCCAGAATTTAGAGAGGTTCAATTTGCTAAGGTCGTAGTCGAATCATGTGTTCTTAATTAAATCTAGGCCAATTTAAATTGCAACCATATAAAAGAACGCAAATGAAAAGATTTTTTGTCCTGAGTATTTTTGCGGCCTTAATGTTTTTGTTTCGATACCTGAATTACGAGACGTAGAGTCTATGAAAAGTGATGTTAATGCGAGAAAAATCTACGTAGCAATTACGAATCATATTTTAGATATTCACAATACAGACTGTGATAATGAAACAAATGAAAAGAAAGAAAAGAAACAAACAAATAAAGGTATTCTGATTAAATAAATATGACTAAATATCTTGTGAAACGGAAAGGTAGAAGCGACTTTCGCTTTCCAATATGCAATAAACTAAGGTCAATATTGTTTATTGAAACGAACTTTATAACCCATAGAGTAACCGGGAGATAAAATCAGGAACCTCAAACTTCTTTGCTTACCATAAATTCGATTTTGAAACCGAAAAACCTGGTTGCGCCCCTTACAATTTACGATCAATTTCGCTTCTGTTTTTGCGGAATAACCAACGGTTCGAGAATACATTTGTTGGTAAAAACTTTTCGCTTGTTTTATGAGATTATCCTTAAACTCTATATTAAATGCATTTTCCGTGTTTTGTGGTTGTATTAACCTATTTCGTTATGTTAGTGTTGCGAAAGTTTTCAGTTTAATTATTGAATGATATTATATTGAGTTTTGCGTACATTTTCGATGTACCACTTTTAGGTATCTTTTTAATAAATCAAAGTACCAGAAAATGAAGTTAAGTAAAATGCCCATGTGCCTCATCAATGGTATTGTTGCCTGGAAAAAAATTATGACGTTTTATAAAAACAACATGACATTTAGTTAATTAGGCATAAATAATTGTATTATTATTAAAGGTGATTTTATCTGGTTAAAACTTTGAAAAGGCAAAATAATACAACTAGCAGCCTCAGATTGCATATGTGCTAAGTTTATTTTCTTATACGCAAGTAGATGCTTTTGTGATGTCACAAACCTTAGCCTTCCTAAAATCCTTATATAACCTTCATGTGACATACATAATGTTTATACTCTACTTACTCTCTTCTTAAATAATAGGTATGTAGCACACAGTAAGTTATTTTACAAAGCGTATAATGATAAACTAAAATTCAAATTTCGAATAATTTGAAAAAAAAAGCACTGTGAAATAAAAACTTTTTTCAACAAAGAAATATCTATTCCAGAAATAATATTTAAGCATTAATTAGTAATGGCGTCACGTCAAAGACACGAAATTGAAGCTTACGCGTACCTAACACAATAATGTTGCTATCAAAGGGGTTCGGTTAATTTAATGTATATCGTACCGATTTTAATTAATTCTCTTTGTTTGTTACTTCGCTTTCGTTCACATGGGAAAAGCTAAGTGGGTTTCTGTTAAACTTTTATCTGTGGGTGTCTGATAATCTATGCAAATGGAAAGATTTGTATTTAACGCATGATGTCACTAATTATTTCGTCTATAGAATTATAAATTGCAGAGTAACATTTATTAGGCGATATTGACAACGTATCTAGCCCGGGTGAGGTTTGCTGGTACTAGTACCAACTACTTGTAAGTATTAATTGCGTGTTTAACAGATATTGATAATAAGTACAGCGAGTACTTAACAGTATTTAGTTGAAGCATTTTTAATTAAGATATGGTAACTGTTAGTAGCACATCTATTCACTAACACTGTAGGAATGAAAATGAAATATTATCAATAATTTTTTTTTTCAATTGAACTTATTTTAAGTTGCTGTATTGGTAGAAAATAAGGGAAATAATTACAAAAATATATATTAATTTTAAAATACGTAATGTTTAAACTCGCTTATCGGTTTTAATTGAAAAAAAAAGTAATAGAAAGTCCACAACCAAAGGTTAAAACATTTCGCCACGACTGCAACAGAAACTCCGCGATTGAAATAAATGACGATCAAAAATTACGCAAATTCAAAAATGGAACTAAACCGAAAAATACTCAGACACAGTTTCTAATTTAAATGATAGTTTATAAACTGCGAATATTGTAAGCCCAACACGTGCTATAACAATAAACCCTCATGAACTGTATTCCCTATTATATTCATTTTATTTGACACAAGGGACAAAGCGTTTGTCAGACTTCATATTTTTGATGTCAAAGGCATTTGCTTGTTTTGAGTTATTACTATAGTTTTGTTGACGTACCTTTTTTAATGGATTAATATTATATTAGATGAAAATATATAAGTTGTAGGTGCTTTGGTTTTAATAGTAATTTGAAGTATCCAGGTGTGATTTTCGGCGACTGACCACTTGCCTTATCCGTCCCACAATATTACAGGACCTATAACAATAGAGATGAAATAGGCCTTTCAGGATTATGGATTCAAATCTTTTTATTGAAAGTATTAACAAATTCTAGCTAAATATTAATAATAATTTAGATTTATACACACGTAACCATCTGTTATTGATATTAAGTATTTCATATTTTATTGGAATATTCTAAAAATAACACTGAGCACATATGGGGCGATCGATGGGGTCGCGGTCTAAGTTACTTAATAAATATTTTTTAATACCTAGATTATAGTGGTAAAAGTGAAATTTTTATCAAGTACTCGTTATTAATATTATATTGTTAAACGTATTGTATTCCATATAAAACATTCTTCTTTGATCAAATTTAATACAAAAATATAACAATAAAAACTTTATACATGACAAATAGGTCGTGACAATATTAACGTTTACATACTAGCCCCAGGGAGCCCCTGTGTAATCAAATAACTACTAGCCCCACCGGCTAATGGTACATGTTCAAAACAGTTTTTTGAGAAAAAAATAGGTTTAGTGTTAGACATTAAGTATGTGTGACTGTGTGAGTGTGATTTTGGGTGTGTTGCGCATGTGAGTGTTGCTAAGAGTTGTAATAAAATATTTGTGTTATCGATTCGTAGGATGAGCCAGCAATTATGCGAATTAAATGCTACATCCAATTTACTTACGTATGAAGTGCAATAAATTAAAGGAGTGAAGTTAAAATATAGCCGTCGGCTGCAATTTCCATTCCTGGCTATATTTATTGAGCTACTTTTGTTACATTTTGTGCTGTCATCTTTGATCTTGTTAATAGTTAACGTTTGTAATTTCATACGTTGGCTATTAGGTTGTGAACGGACAACGCATTTCAAGGCATAATTGTGAATATTGTTTTAGCTATCATTAGGTATATATATCTTCTTACAGTGGTTACCGGTTTAAAGCGTTAAAGCCTTCTTTTTATTTTAATCATTTAATAATTTTAATTGTACTATAATTGCAGGTACTCGCATAAAGCTTGGCATTGTGAGTGACCAAACCATAGTGTCACTCGATGGGATTATATATATATATATATATATATATATATATAACAAGTAGCGTCACAAATACTAATTTTTAATAGACACGGAGGTGACCGACCTTCTTTGCCTGACACACACCGCTAACTTTTGAGTCTATCGGTTCCCTGAAGATGTTTTCCTTCACACTTCGAGCAAGTGTTAAATACGCACATAGAAAGTCAATTGGTGCAGCCGGGAATCGAACCTACGGATGAGACGAATTTAGAAACCACTTGGACACTCGACACCTTTGTTTTTTCACTAATTACTTCTCATTAGTGTATTCTGTGAATTTCATGTTTAACATTAAACAGTTAAATTGGGAAAAAAAGTTATTTTTTTAGTCCTGATAGTAAAAATGTGTATTTAATCATATGTACAATACAAAAATACATAAACTGAGTCACAAGTCTCGTTGAATATCAAGTTGAGTGTATAAAAGTGTGTATTCCAGTGTTATTAGTGAATTCTCATTCATGTTTAGACTCCCCGTGCGACAAACTGTCAAGTACTGACGATATATGCGCTGGCCTGGCGATAGACACAGACTGAAAGTAAATAGACTATATCTATAAACAATTGCTATATTTACACAATTTAAACTGACTTCAAGAATATCGAAAAGTTTAAAATTTAATAGGTGTCCCAAGCTGTTTCGTTGATGATTTGTTTGATCGTGGTGTCAAATTATGGTTAGCTGCGCATTCGCATCATAGATTTTTGATTGATAAAGAGCAAGCTTTATTATTTTTTTACGTTTATTATAGAATTTTGTTGAAAATATTTTAAAAGCTTTGAAAGCTGTTTATAGACATCTCAATAAACTACCACTCAAATTCGCTTCAAACTTATCGAGTTTCAGTTCTCCTTAATCTAAATTTAAGAACCCATCAACATAACGTTATCAAACTAAATTTGAATTCGAACCAATAATTTCTACGGAAGTTCTAAGCGTGTTCCAATTTTAATTACAATGATATGCACCCTAAATTCGAAATTTGAAATGGCGGCACGTGCCTGCAATTAGAACGTGTGGATTTCATATAAATAAAATGTTTTATTGGAGAATTGCATTCGCAATTATGGTATTGCGCGTGTTTCATATTTCGAGCAGGTTTCTTCGCTGTGTTCCATTTTCAAACGCCGCGTGCAAGGTACATTTTGTAATTTCACATTTTATATATTTTGTAAAGCTGGGTGATTTTTTTTAAAGTTTTACATACTGTATTTGATTTCTGTAATTTTAAAAGCGTTCTCCGGCTTATAACTACTATTATTTAAAAGTAAAAATATTACTGATAATTTTTAGAACTATATAGATTGACTATAACTTTGAAAACGTTGTATAATTTAAAAAATCTATTTATCTTTACTCCTTAATTCAAAACAAGCTGCTGCCAATTTTATGGCTCTATGGTCTATTTATTTTAAGTCTACGCTCATGCAGAATTTCTCGTAAATTGACGTCGTTCGAGTTAATTAGGACTTCACTTTTTAGACTTGCGTCGTGGTCGCTAGTCGTGAGCAGACCGCCCATTGCTCAGCTCACTAACTGTTTTAAAGTAATTATGTACCGGGTACTAATATGGATTTAAGAAATACTAGAGTTTATGCATGATAAAATCAAACACTTGCTACCAAATTATCTTCTCTCAAATTTATTTCTTAATAAGTTCTTAAACAATGCGGATGCATTAAATTATACAAGAAATTTCATCACAAATTTTAGACACATACCTACATCAAATATATTAGAATATAAGCAAGCTAGCATGTGAAACAATTAAACAAGCAACCACAATATACATTAATAATCATAATATCTAAAAAAAAGTAATAATAAATAGAAACTTTAACCTCATTAAGAGCATGATAAACAAAGTTACGGTAAGTTAGAAAATTGTTATAAAATATATCAATATTGGATATTTATTTTATGCGCTACGAGATCTCTTATCCGTCTGAGGTGATCTTTTACAACCTTCTCTAGTCCTAAAGGCACCAGCCTCTCACAAATGTAGTATGTAATAGCTTTACACATTTATACGTAGGTTGTGAAAAGACAAATTTATTATTATAGCAGTATTGAAACATATTAATTAGTTACTACTGTACCAAAGCTAAACTTTCCCGACGCTGTCCAAATTTAAATGCATTTTGACTGTATTATATATTGGAATATATACCGTGGACGGTAGATTTGACGATATGATTTCTAAATGTTTTGGCTTAGGTTTATCGTCGAACAAGTATCCAACGAATAGTGTGAATGTTTTCGTTCATACAATAAGCCTAAAATTAAATCTCAGAGATCGTTATTTAATTATTTATTCTCCATCGCGTTGTAATGTTATTTTGTTAAGAAATATTATTTAGGCGTCGGACCCAGTAACTCGAACTCATGCGTTCTCAATCTCTTAAATGTAAATATTATTAAACAATGCTTATAGAAACTTTACGAATCAAAAAGCTCTCAATCAACAAAATGTACCGAAATTTCCGATCCAATATTTATATTCCATCAAACAATGAAAAGAGATTCATCGGGGTTTAAAACAAACTGTATAAAATCAATTCCAAAAATTGATAAAGTTTACAAAATGTTTATTTGCTTAATACAAAATAGTTGTACTGTTTTTGATTTAATGTACGATAAACAAAAATATATACATAGTTCTGGAGAGTTCTACCTTTCGGTAGGGAGATCAAATCCCAGCTTTGCAATAATAAGCGGAAATAACATGGGCTTGGGAGAAGGAAGACGGAGGCAACGAATAATAGGACACAAAAACCGAAGACCTTTGTCAGTCCAAAAGGCTGTTCATAAGACATATCATACCATATATATCTATAGAAATATCATTGATTAAGATATATTATAACTATTTTCAAATTAAAATATTCTTTTACATTATAAAGTCCTCCGAAAGCGTCTTGAGATATAAAAAATAACCGAACGGATTGTAAGGTTTTCCCCAATATGTATGTAGTATGAGGCTGATTTATTTACATATACTTATTGTATAAAAAATTGACTTAATTAAAATAATAATTTCATTGACACTTTTCACCTTACCAAAGGACGGGGAATTATTTTAGGAAGCGAGAGGATTTCCACTTCATTTAGCATAAATAAAATGTATTACATTATCTATTAAAACCTTAAAAATATAATATAATAACTAAAATATGTTATTAAAGGCAGTCGCTTTAGGCAAAGTTCCGAAGATACTAGCAGCCCCTTTGACTAGACTAATTCTTTGTCTAAGGTAGCTGCCAGCTCTTCGGTCTCCTGTGATGTCGACTGTCTGTTTAGCTTTTCCTTAAAAAGCATAGCGCTAGGATAAATATTAAGTTGTGGTTCGTTTAATGTTAAATTCCTGCCTTTTTTATCTATTCAAGTTAAGACTTATTTGTGTTTCGTATATTTTCTTTAATGTAAAAAGCTGTAATTTGTTTTATCTTTGTATATCGTCTGTTTTCTTCAAGTAAGAGGAGGAGGAAAGAGCAAACGCCGCAAAATTTTATATCAACCAGACGGTCGATGCTTCAGTCGGAAGCTGGTATTATTTTAAAGAGCATCGTAAAAAATGTGCATTTGGCTCTCAAGTTTGAGCCTTCACTTCCTATTGCCAAAATCTTCATAGACAAGACATTGCTAACGGATGGACTGTCTTGGCAATGTCGCTTGGCAGATGATATCTTTGTATATGGAGCAGCTGTTTAACCTAGATGCACAGAATAGAAGGGAAATTAGGTTATAAAATTGTTTTTCACACAACGCGGCGATATTTTTAATAGTATTCTTCTAATCTTCAACCTCTTTATTTCTGAAGGTCATTTTAGTGGCGCCGCTGTACTTCCTACTACCTCCAGTCTCATCTGGCATTGCCAAGCCTAGGTGATGGTAAGGTCTTGATCGTTCCAGCGAGTAGGTGGCCTTACCAGACATGATGAGTGTTCTAACATTTCTGGGTCTCTGCATTGTAATTTAAATTGTCTAAAAAAATAATAATAATAATCATCACAGAAATATCTTTGGGACAAAATTTATCTAACGGTAGATCCATAACACTATTCCTGTGTAGAAAACGTAGTGAACACTAACATCTAATCAAACAAAAGTCGTGTAAGACACGTATGCGTGAATGTATGTGTGTGTACCCTCTGTATTTGAGGGTGTAGCTGAGAGTGCGTTGTTTGTATTAGTTTTTGGAACCTTAGAGGTATGCCAAAATATGTAGCCTCTGTAGAATAGAAATCTAATTCAGCTAACATAATTTTTATGTGTTTTGTGAGTTTAACAGGTGAGCTGAAAAGTTCGTAGGCTAATATAGAGTTTTGTTTTATAGATCTTTATGATTTAATATATATTATAAGGCAACCTTCGAGAGTATCTCCAAATAGGTTTCCTCTTCATCAGCGCAAGATTTCTGTCCAGCAAGCAATCTCTTGAAGTGTGTGAACAGGAAAAAGTCTGGAGAGTTCCAATTTATTATTTGTTGCTAATATCCAGAACTACTGCGATGGATTTTATTCGAGTTCGATTTTTTAATAATCTATTTATCGAAGTATATAAAAACGTACAATTAATTGATGTAAGAAAAAAATCATTTTCTACATTTCCCAGTTCTCAATTGTTTAGATTTCGACTGCATATTGACCGTTCTTATTAGCTTTGAATTATTGATTTTTGCTTGTAACTAAGTACTCTTTGTAAATATGATTAGGAAGTTACGTAACTCAGAAGTTTGCTATTTATGTAATGAATATTGACGTAAAAATCGACGCCTGTATAGAGTAAGACATGTTATGATATAGAGACGTCAATATAAGTGAAGTAATATCTAAGTTATATAACCTGTACGTTTTAACATTATCATCAGCGCAAAGGTGTTTTTATTATGAAAGAGAAATATATAATTAACTATTATAAAAACAAAATATGCCGAAATTTATCTAACGGTGGTAAAAAACGCAAATTGGTAATCGCAAAAACAATCTCCGTGCGCCAAGACTACGGACATTAACGTTATAATTTCTTCATTAAAACTAGTAAACCACATTCTATAATTTATTGTTTACCACAGATTATATTGTAATGCATGAATTTCCTCTGTTTATGGATCGTCTGTGGATGAGCAAACGTTTTAGCTATGAGAGGGTAAGACGTGTTTTCTTGTTTGTTCTCTTGTTAGCCGCTCGGCTAATGGTCGCGGCGTCGCCTTTGGTTTTATGCTTGGGGCGTGTACGCACTGTAATTTTACACTTACCTTCATATTTAATTATATTATTTATTCGTTAAAAGTTTATTTTTTGCATAGACTTTGATGTAGTACCTGCTACCACCACATACACATAGTATTACAAGATAGTAATTAGTACACAAGAATTAATTAAAGGCAACACACTTGCGAGCCCCCTGGCAATGTGAGTATCTATGGAGTATCACTCATAATCAGGTGAGCCTTCTGCCGTACGCCCTTGTTTTAAAAAACCTATTTTTTTTAAATAAAAAAGGGGTAGCAAACGGGCAGGAGGCTCACCTGATGTTCAATAATAGCGCCGCCCATGGACACTCTCAATGCCAGAGGGCTCGCGAGTACGTCGCCGGCCTTTTAAGAATTAGTACGCTCTTTTCTTGAAGGACCCTAAGAATTGGTTCGGAAATACCTCAGTGGGAAAACCTATATGTTACCTATGACCTTTACGGTTCCGGCTACGATTAAACCAACGTTTAACCCAAAGTTAAAATAACATGTATTAGTATCATTTTGTTCATATAATATCTATAGTGCACCATCAATATAAGTATGCACCTGGTAGATAGTACCATTGACCACAGAGCTGGTGGTTTCCTGGCTCAATGAATAAGTATCGCAATACAGCGAGGAAATGCTGCGTTAAAGGTACACTGCCACAGTACAGGACCAAACTTAACAAATTTGTTTGAATTTTCTTTGTATTCATTTTTATTATTACTATGTAGGTGTCGAAAATTGAAAATTTAATTGTTATGTTTAGTTAAATGAATAAAAGAGTACTAAACTTTTTTACTCTTTAATGTATCTTTAATATTTTATTCCTGTTTAGTTTTGTTTAATAACTGTGTATTACATGTATTTTGCACTACTTGCCTATCTTATTTAATACATTTATTTTTTTCTTTACTCACAGTGGTTGCCTGGAAGAGATCGCTCGTAAGCGATAAGGCCGCCAGTTGCCCTCCTTTTGATTTAATTATGTTATTTTTTATTTTTATTTTGTAGTGTAACGAAGTGTAAATAAATAAATAATATCAGAAAAATATATAATCGGATACAAAGTTTTTTTCCCTATATCCAGTATTACACATTTATATATGTTAATTAATATTAATATACCAGCGATAGGTAACTTTTATCTTTTAAAGGCTTAATAAACTACTGTGATTATATAGTTATTTTCATATAAAAGGTGCCAAATACCAAACATTGTTCATGTTTCATCAATAGAACCTCTAAGTATATATATGATATAAAATTATCAAGTAGTGCGGGTATACCCCAAAGCAGAGCCTACTACTTTATCCCTTGTGCTAACTGTGAACACTCGGCGGGTTACGCCAACTTTTATTTTCGACCACCAACATTTTTAAGTGTTACATATCTTACATACATTTCACAAAGAAATTTTTCTGTTTTATACAATCAATGTTAATAAAAACAAACAATAACAATAAATCAGTGACGCTACAACCTTTTTTAGGTCTGGGCCTCAGATTCTGTATCTGTATCATGATCATTAGCCAGTCTAATAGAAAAGACGATGATAAGCCGGTTTCCTCACAATGTTTTCCTTCACCGTTCCAGCGGATATTAAATGCGCATATAGAAAGAAAATCCATTGGTGAAATTGCTCATAAGCCAAACAATTATCTTTTCTTTATATGAATATGAAAGTATCGTTTAAACGTGAACCCGTGTGTCACTTAACATCAGATGAGCCTCCTGCCCGTTTGCCTCTGTAGCATAAAAAACACATTAATGACATCATTTTATTTAATTCAAAATAATACTTTAATTCTAGATTACTTTTTGTGTTAAACACACACACACACAAATAGAAAGCCCCGTACCCACTAATTAGATAATATTTGCCAACGCAACTTCCATCTACAACTTACATTAGTTAATTACGAAATCTCAGAACAAGAAACTTATTTATATCACGAAAACAAATCTAAGACGAAACTAATTAACTGGTTGGGAACATGGCAGCCTTATTTACGCGATTACTTTAACACAACCACTATTTTCCGAGAATATTGCAGGGAGGCAACATTTTCATAATTAGCTACGACTTTCGGGAAATGCAGCGGGTAATGGAGTTTGTTAAATTTCACCTTTTCAATGTACTTTTAAGTGATGACAGTACGCTGTTTATGGGTCTATCTCGTTTAAATATTATAAAGACAAAAGTGTTTACACAAATACAAATCTTAAGAATAAATTCTAATACTTCAGTCATAATTTCAAAATCCGTCAGCGCGCCACATTACTACACATTGCGTATCATAAATTATATGGTATTTATTTACAAACAATCAAATATACAGTAGGTATTTACAATTTTTCTAACCTACATTAAGTAAAAATAATTTAATATTAATAAAAACAAAATTAAAAAGTACCTTTAACGTTGGAAGCATTTCTTCGCTGTATTGCGATACTTATTCATTGGGCGAGGAAAGCTCCAGTTCTGAGGTCACCGGTACTATCTACCAAGCACCAACTTTAATCTTTAATGAAAACAAAAAAAAAACTAGAATAAATTTTGACAGTATGACAAATTAAGTGTTATTATTAATCTGCATGAAATGGCTTTAAGAAGCGTCGTGTAGTAAAATAATTTGAAACAATCATAGATTTATAAACATATACGTCAGTCACGTGACACAAAATGGTCACAGATTAGTCGTAACTCGTTATGGCGTAGCATGCATTGCGAATAATGTCTGAATGACAATTGACGCACTCAAAACTTGACACGGTATGTCATATGCGGCGCCATCCTACGCGTTTTTGCGGGTCATTAAAATAAATATTTAGTTTGACTTATTAAAAATATTATTTATTAGTTTTTTTAGTATGTCATTAATGAATAACCTGAAATGGTCAGATGCCCAATTTTATTTTCTAATTTATTCCGGTTTTTTTTCGAAAATTCTACTGCTTTTGAAACAAACCCAATCATAATTCTAAATCTGGTAGCACTATAGTAATAAACTAACTCGTATCAATGATTGTTTGCTGTCTATTCCAGGTAAACGTGGTCAACACTCAATAAGCAAAAAAATCACATAATATAATAATACTTCATATTGAAGGCTAGAGAGGCTAAACCATTGCTAAAAGTATATGAAAGCCACGGTAATAAAACTAACTGGATCGTTGCATCCAAACGCGTTCTTCTTAAGCCCCTAAGTCTTAATTTTACGATAGTGACGCCAGTAATTAATTATACGTCGATTGAACACTTGAATAAAACATAATAGAATGCTAAACAAAAACATCTATTCAAACATCAATGCTAGAAGCAACAAAATCAACCCTTCAATGCTGGCTATAAAACTAAAATGCATAAAGAATTAAAGGATCAACTTGGCTCTAACAATACTTGAAAAACTCTACCTGAATATTTTATTTAACCAATCGCACGTCTGAGCGGCCGTCGCCGCGGGAGGAATACATTCAAATTTCGAATTCGAACAGCGAACTTTGAATCTCCCACTCATTCAGGTTCGAGCGCGCGTGGCGGTTGCACGTCGCACTGCACGAATAACGAGTTACGAAGTGAAGTGTTTGTGGCAGTGGTTTAATAAAAAAAATCAATGTGTGCAAATCATGTGTTGGATAAGTGTTTATGAATTGGATTTTGAAACAAGTTAGTATTTTTTTGTTTTTGCTAGTTTTCGCTTGCAGAAATATTGTACATCTTATAACAATTTTAGGAAAACATTTTTTTGTTTATTATTTGCAACGTACACAATTATTAATAAAAATTTGAATTTCTTAAACTACGATTCATGTTTGTGCACCTTCCAAACAGAAACCTAATCAGCATTTGCATTTCCATTATAAGATCTACGATTTAAACACTAGAAAGTACATAGCTAGAGCATTAAAACTGAATATCATAACAAAATGGAAAACACAATTGGGAGTACTCTTAGTTGATCAGGTCTGAGCAAAAATACTGCTTACAAACATAATCGAATTGATCAATAAGTCGAACTAGGGATGGAACCGCTAATTCAATAAACTAATTCTATGATCGTATGTTTATTGTGTTAGTTATATTGCTGACATGTTAACCTAAGTCATCATTTGTGTAATTCCTATCGTTGCTAACGTAGAATTACTATTATTCTACTAACTTTGCTATAAATTCATTTGCTCCGAATATAGTAATGTGTTCTTATACATTTTAATTATTGATGTGTAAGATTTGTAGTAGCTAACATTGCGTCCTTTAAAAAAAATATTTTATATTTATTTCATGCTTTTCGTAGAGATTTTAAGATAAATGTTTATATGTTTTGTGTTCATTTACGGTATATACATTAATCAATATGTTATAGCTTAGTAAAGACATTAATTACGCTTCATTAATTTTGCAATTTTTTATGAGGCTTTAATCCTAAATCTTTCTTATGCGAGAATTCATTTGTTGGATTTTAAATCTATGAAATTGACAGCCGACGTGCCTGACGATTTGCTAGAGTTACCGAAAATCGTATAAATATACATAAATAGATTTTAAAATATTGCTTTTCATGATATTATTTGATATAATATATAAACTTCGTTGGTCTGCCAACAAGCTATTGTGATTATTGGTATGGTATATTTTCTACTATTATTATACTGCTACTATTAATATAATAAATATAAAGGTACACAAAATAAGCAGAATATACGGTTCATAGTTTAATTTTCATACCGCATAAGTAATTTATAAAGACATAGTTATTTGTTATCCGCGGTGTACCGTGAAAAAACTTGAATTACTTAATTTAAATTGTAAGGTCAATCGCATTGTCAGGGAATATATTATTCAAATAAATTAACTTTATCGCGGCGAGTCGACGAAAATAATCCGAACCGAATAAGTAGCGCCATCTATGAGCGATAAAGTGAACTAAATATCCGAAGCTGGTACTAGCTTCGATACGACTTTAAACGCCTATTTTCGATGAATAATATAGATATATTATTAATAATAAATAGTACATTAAATGTGATGAAATTATTTGTATTTTTTATTTATTGATTAATTTATCTATAATTTGTATTTTTGAAATTACAGTAAAAAAGCTTTAGAATAAATTTATAATTAATGTTTCAAAGATCAAAATTATTATAATTCCTTAATAAAAAGAAGATAAATAGTTATTGGGTTGCAAATATTCATTTTAAAGCGTTTTATTTTACTATATTTGAGTTAAACTATTTACTTGTAAAGTAATACCTACTTGTTCAATAATTATGTCTACCTATGTAATCTGTGGACTGCTTTGTTACAGACAATTATTTAAATAATCATGGGTAGACATTAATCGGCTTTTTGCAGCCAGTATATTTTACAATCAGTTGAGATTTATTTCAAATCGTTTCCTTGAATATTATTGATACATAATCTGTAATATGTCATACTGAAAATAGTCATGGTAAGTAATGATTTTATAAATTTATTACTAATAAACAAATATTTATTTAGTATAAATGCATAGACTATAGACCAATAAAACTCTTTAAAACTAACATTATATAAGCCCGCATATGAAAATGTGCCAAATGTGACTATTTCAATAAACGTATCCATACAACTTCCGGTAAAAATAAAATACAACTACGACCCAGAAACCAACAATCGTATCAAATTGTCCCGCCCACAATATTGCATTTTTATGACATGAACCCATGCCATGTTCACTAAGTCCATATATATGTTAAATTGGCAAGGAAAATAATATTTTTTGGAACGATTTTTGTACGGAATTTAAATATAATTTAATATATTTGATATAACTTGTGTTATTGCGTGTTGTTCCCACGATAATGTAAGTACGTGCTCCTATTTCACCATGCATACTGCTGATATAGGACAGATATTTGTTTATTTACTTTTCTTCGTTTATATATATATTATTATTATTATAGTTAATTACGCCATGTGGAATATGACGTAATGGATACAACTCTTTACAATCATTGTGTAAAACCAAAACTTGGCGATTAAAAAGATTGGCGGAGGGTTTATTGCCAGTTCTTCTGTTCCGTGCTACGCCCTTGATTTGAGAACTGGCAGTAAATGTAAAATTAGAAGCATTTTATATGTATTTCTTTATTGACATTCATAAGTGTACATTGTGTTGCCTAAATTAATTCATTATTTGAATTTCAATTTATAGTAGTACCTACTATAATTTTAACAGTAGTTTCACGATTACTACCTGCCGTGCGTATTATATAGAATGTTCATTATATTTTTTGTGACATATATATTATGTATATGTAGGCATGGCACGCCTATATAAAAAAAACACACATTCAAAAGATCTTATGAATCAAATGAATCTTATATATCAACAAAATCATTTTGTATTCACCAAAAATTGATGTTAGTTGTAATAGTTTTATTGCTCTGTTGTCTATTATACTAAGTATATATTTGTTTATTTTTAAAAACTTCATAAAAATATTAACTTGATTAGTTTATGTGTCTCTGACATATTACAGATTATGTATAATAAAAAAGAATATTCAAGGTTACTATTTGAGTAAAAATAGAAACTAATTTTAATAAATGGTATGTATTTAAAATGCGTTAAAGTGGACACTTAAATTAGATAAACCCTGAAGTCGGAGGAGGTAATCTTTCTATATGAACAAAATCTAATTATTTTATATCTTAGTTACATAATAACACAAGATCTCTAGTTAACCTGAGAATGTGTAATATTTGTAGGTCAGGTGAAACTGATATTTCTTGAGAAAGAAAATAATATTGTGTGAGAATTATGGCTATCATTTTCATTAATGGTGACATATTTTTTAAAATAATTTATGGTTTATTCTGTAATGTGATGAAATCTTTATTTATTAAAGTTTAGCACATCATACATAATGCTATCGACAATATATTTTACAAGCAATTATTATATACAAGACAATTATGATATAACAAAAATACAGTAAAAATTGCGGATTAGGTTAGGAACATAGGAACACTTTTTTAACATTGATCAGCCCACTATTGAGTATGTTAATCTCTGTGTTTATTCCATTTTATTCAAGATATTATATAATAATAAATGTAAGTACATGTAAGTACGTATTGGACTTAATATTTAATTTTAATATTAAAATTAAAATATATTGATTGCAGCGGATATGTATTTCTGTGTTATTCTATTCTTTAGCGGTGATGACATATACCCTGTATAGGTATTTCTGGAACTGAATAGTTCCTTGAATTTGTACTAAATAAAATCAATGAATAAATTATTCGTAACAATAATTGATAATTGGTTAAAGATATTAATAATTTATCTGTGTCATGCTCAACAGCCGTCCGACATCTGTCAAACTACCGAATCATAGACAAGTAGACTCAAACGATCGCATTGAACTCTTGACCATAGATACGCTATTCATGTAAAACCTCGATTCATGCGATCTTGATACAAATCAACCTCTGCGTAACCTCGGATTAAGATTTCAAGAGGGATGACCGTTATTGGGTAGGGCTGTCAAAAGTTTTAAAAACAAAATAGTAATCATTATTATACTTTTATGAATTTATTTATGAATACAAGTTTATATCTAAAAAAATAGTTGGTAGTATGCAAGCAAGCGTGAAGCAGCAACAGTGATTTATAAAACCAAAAACTGAAGAAAAACCAATTAAATGCATTATATATGAACGTTTCTTCTTTGTTAAATAGGTGCAATAGTATTGCATCAATGAACTTGCACTTCAAATAAAAAATAAAGGGTTTGTCACAAGAGGCAACCCTAGCCCTGACAATAATTCACGTGAGAAAACCAACAGAATAGCTTCGTTATGAGGTTCGAGGGCTCTCCAGTATTGTGCTGATGTCAGGTCCTTCCCGCCAAAATGCTAATGAGCTCAGCCTATATGGCAACATTGATTTGACGTATAATGTGCATATTAAAAACCAACTTTTGAAAAGGCCTGTAACTGTAAGAGCTTTTGAGATTTTTTTAAATATTTTATTTATTATTTCTTATTATATTAAGTATAGTAATGCCCCCATAACACTAAATTCCTCCCGCTATACGCGGAGTTTTGTTAAATACATAATTGAAATGTTCATGTTAAAGGGTTTTAAACTTAGTAGTCCTACAACACGATCCGAGTCTACCGCGTTATTAGGATATACTGTAGTATTGTCTTTTATTAACATAGCTTTCACACATTTAAAGAAAACACTTTTTTACCGTATTGAAGCTATGTATTATTATAAACTTTTAATTCTTTTACATGATTTTAAATTTTGGTCACGGTGACCACGCACGCTGTAACTCACGCGAAACGTCATCATACAATTATGTAAAATAATTATAAGTTTATAATAATAGATAGCTTCAATCCGGTAAAATCTAAATGGTATTTAATGGTACTTCTAAGTAAAATACATTTTCGTCGACATCTGTTAAGATACAAAGTGTATGGATGTATTTGCCTAAATAAATAATGCCTTTGGAAATATTAAACTTTGAGTTAAATATTGCCAAAATTACAAGTATACTATACACTTTAAAGTAAAAAAAAAACGTTTAGTTACTGAAGTGAATTAAATTTGGTGATGAATTGCCCAGAGCAAAAAATATTTTTCTTAAATCTTTACATACAAAGAAATTTAGTGATTTCGTTAATAAGCCATGGTTGATTGATGCCGCATACTATATTAAATTTTCATATGAACAGTGCTACTGGTTTTATTAGTTAACACACCTTTTGTGCTGTGAACTAGATAGTATTCATGTTTGTTAGTTCTTTATCAAAACAATATACCATATAGGTTTCAAAGGCTCTTTATAAATTGTATACAAAATAACATAAAAGTGCTTTGACAGACAAAGCTGAAAATAATTATGCAAAATAATTTAGGTTCATTACTCTCAGTAAAAGCTAAAAACGTTTTAAATGACAATTAACTTGACAATGTCGCCTTTGACCGTTTGACCTAACGACCTGACTTTCACGTTACACAGTTGTTTATTTTTATATTGTTGTATAAATATACCGTAATAACTGTTAATTATTAGAGAGAAAATTATGAATCGTTGGGACGTAATAATTTTTATATTGCATGCAATATCGCCCGCATTTGTATTTTGGAAAGAATTGTGAACTCTTCATTTTATAAACGTGGTTTCAGTCAATTTACATAAAATCATAATTAACAATTCACCTATGTAATTTAAAATTAATATAATAATAAATAATAAAAGCCTTTCTTGTTGTACATTCTTATACCAGTACATAACAAACTACTAATAAATGAACACTAAAAATAACTATTAAACTAAACTTTTAAATTAATATATTAATATCATAAAAACAGTAAAACCTTTTTAAATCTGAGCCTCTGAGATCAGTATGTATGTTGTCTAATAGGATAATCAGGCTGTGCTTGACACAATCGAATGACTCTTTGGATTTGAGGCATGCCGGTCTCCTCACAATGTCGTCTTTCATCGCACGAGTGTTAATTACGCACATAGAAAGAAAGTCTATTGGTACACAGCCGGAGTTAAAACCTACGACCCCCTACGAGAGCACGCTAAAGCCATCAGGCAAGCGCTGTTCTTATGGAATAGATGTGAATAAATTGCGCCCAAACAAAAAGATGCGGCCGAGGGACTTCATTACAAAACATGTGAGGACTATAACAACAAATAACCATTAAATACCATTTACTCATAATTGTTTATGTGAATTACTCTTCAGTTTGATTTATGATATCAACGAATTTAAAATCCAACTCAATGCAAGCAATTATTGAGATTACGGTCCTTATTTAAATAATCTTTATATAAACAATAAGCATATAATATATTTTTACAGTTCTACGACCCCATCTCAACCGTATGAATAATAATCATATTTTGAATCCAAATGTCTGTCAATCAAAACAATTGAGAACTTAAAACAGCAATCTAAATAAAAAAAAACATTGGACTTCAATCTGTAGAATCGACGTCCCGAGCCGCTAGAAAAGTATCCACTCAAATTGATGTGATAAAAAATAAATTAAAATAACTCGTGAGGCCAGATGATATCGACACTAAGGCATCCATTGTGCCTTCGGATCTAGTAGTCTCTAATTGCGGCGTCTTTGTAATACAAAATGAGGTGTTACTCTTCTATTAAATAATAAGTGCTTCGATTCTTGACGAGAATCGTTACATTCGCTGTCAGATTTTAAATTGGTTGCCGTATCGTTGATTATTTATTTAACATTGTATTTATTTTTACAGATAACGAGGAACGCCGCGCATGGAAAGGTATAAAGGAGGTCCAAATAAAGCGTCACCGTACGCTTCTTGGACAAGTTATACCTGGAGCAAACATGCTAGCCAAAAGCTTTTGCGTAACGCAGACGTAGATACGGCAGAAGATAATGATCTGCATAGTGATATTGATCAATTACAAGCTAATATCATCAATACAGTTATAGCAACAGAGCCGGAAGAAAATGACTTCGAAGAAGTCAGAAACAACGTATGGAGCGACGTTGATGACGAACTTTACATAGCTAATATAATAAAAGAAAGGACTACAAATGAAGTGAAACGCGTCATACGTGATACAAGTTGGAGTGTTAGTGATTACAGTGAGGTTGTGAATAGTGTTAAGTTAGATAAATCCGATATGTGGGACCTGGAGCCCACGGACCTAAAGGAGTGTGATTGTCTTGGACCACCTCCTGAATTCCTGTTGCCTCCTCCGCCTCGGCCGCCTTTCCTACAGGCGGAATACTATTGTGGGGACGATCCGATAGCGGATCTGGAGACCTGCGATACGGAACCAGTAAGTTTATTTTCTTATTTTACGTCCTAATGCTATAACTTTCCTACTCCGCCGCGCTTAAAAGTTATATCTAGGTCTGCTATTTAGACTGTAAGACTCCCTTTGATCCTAAAACAATCTATTTAGAATTACACTAGTAGATTGATGCAATCTATATAGAAACTAGACAAATACAGTATCACATTTTAAATGTTTGTATGAATTTTTGTAAGGTTTTGATTTCGTTCATATTTTGATACCATTGTAAAGAATATTTAACTCAAATCATTTTCCTTATTTATCATAATACACAGTTTAATGTTAAGAAAAGCTAAGGCAAATCTGTAAATATCAAGCTTAATGTGGATTCTAATTGGAATGTCGCTTCATCTAGCAACGATCTGGACAAAGCGTTTGGACGTTTGAGCAAGTGACACGTACTCATTATTTAGATTTTAAATGAGTCACGTTTCAAATTATACTTAGACCGTTTGTGATAAAAGTATTCGTGACATTTAAACTAAAAGTTGAATTTTCTCTTGAGTCATCAGTGTTTCCAAAGTCATTAGTGCACTATGCCATTTACGACTATCCGAAAATCTTACTTCAGTAGTTAATATCTGACATTAGAAATATTAAAAATCATATTTTTAGTCGCTAATTCCAGAATAAATGAGCTTTTACATTATAAAATAGGTTCATTATTAAGAATACGTATCAAAACATATATTTGAGAAATGTATAGGCTTAGTAGTTCCTTATTGGACAGTACCAATACTACTTCTTTCAGAATTTCAATTTCACTAAATTGTATATTTATTTCCTTTCCGCAATTCTATATTTTATGTTACATCTCGTACCTCTAAAATGGTTAGTAGTTCTTTTAAATTGTTCAACTGCAATCAAATTTTGCCTACCTCACTTGATACGTTCACTTTAAATTCATTATCTGTAGCATCTTCAACAGCCGTCACTTAAGCACGATAAAACTTTTTATTAATAGGTGTTTTTGATAAACCGTAGTTTGTTTTTACGTTTAAATCAGATAACGGTTATTGTTTAATGCCGTTTCGAAATGCTTCCTTTCTCCTATTGTCCCTTACTATACAGTGACGTATCGCTCCATCTTATCTCTTCCATGTTTTGTCCTAGAATGGTAATGAATAAGCGGTTTCGAGTAACTAAGTAAATATTTAGTATAATGCACTTAATGAAGGCGCGGCTACAATACATTTTATCTTAAGATCTCAAAGTTTTTTACGATGTCTATAAAGCTTTCCTTTAAGTTGGATTAAATGTGTGTAGAGTACGGATGCCGCTTATTACACTCGCATTCCCAACGAACCTAATAAAACGATTATATTATTTGAGGCAATTTTAAGACGACGCTCAGTTTTTTTATTTACACATTACAATGTTTGGCAGATGTTAAAAAATATGTATATGTCAATAACGTTTTTCATAAAATTGATCATTATAATAATAATACATACATACTATTTTCTTTCCATCAAATTGTGTTTATACTATGACGCTCGTGAAATGAATGAAAACTTCGTGATCAGAATGCCTTAGACCCAAAAGCTCCTATTGCAGTATGATGTATATGTATGAGAGAAATATTAAGAAAAATAATTATCATTAATCAGATACATAAATCTAAAGCGAATACTGACCACATGGAAGGAATTTATTATTCTATTAAGAAAACTAATATGTACTTTTTCTTTCCAACACACAATATATATATATTTCCAACATTCTTAACCGACATAGTAATAATAATAAATAAAAAATTTAAACAAATTTAAAAAGTTGGTCTCTGTGGCTTGTATTAGATGTATAGGTGCGACTGAATGATTGACAAATATCTTAAATATAAATCGAGATAAAAAAAATCATATCCGTCTGTTAGCTAAATTATTCCCGCTCATATCACCGCGCTCTAGTAGTCGAAATGTACTTTCTATTTGGAGTTATGGAAGTCTGAGGTAACGGTTTATTGCTCAGATTTCGTAAGTACACGAAATGCTAACATTGATACAGTATGTTTACTTACTTCATTCTCGCCCTAAAACCTGGCATTAAGAACAGTAATCTTAGAATTAGAGACAGCGTTAGTCATCATTTTTTGGGTACTTCTAAATCAACCATCAATTTCATGATGAAGCTATATTTAGTAACCTATACATACTTATAGTATGCAGCGCAGTGTTGGCCTAGTGGTTTCAGCGTGCGACTCTCGTCCCTGAAGTCGCAGGTTCGATCCCCGGTTGTGCACCAATGGACTCTATGTACGCAAACAGAACACAACAGTGACGGAACACATCGTGAGGAAAAAAGCTAGCATTAGATCCGAAAAGTAGACGCCGTGTCAGGCACAGGAGGCTGATCACCTACTCACCTATTAGATTGAAACATCATGAAACAAATACAGAAACCTAAGGCCCACACGGTATATTTATTTAAAGTGATTCAATTATATCAAATAGCAATTAATTCAGATTTACATATTTTCGCGTAGCGTGTGAACTGAAATTCATTTAAATTAATACAACATTAACTGAATCAAAGCGAGCTGGTTTAAAACTCCTTCAAAAATAACGAAGACATCGTTTAAACTACCTTTTAAACAAAAAACTTAAACAAAACCCGTCAATCCGATTAGGACCTACGATACACGTCAAACTTGTAACCCTTTTTTGCGTTAGAGTAAATGGCTTATAACCGCCCCTAAAACCATGTAAGGCCGACGCTAATGCAACGTTTTGACGGTATTTTTTGTTAATTTATTAATAGTCTTAGGATATATTTTATTAATATCTAAGTAGTGCAAATATAATATTAAAGGCATACTGTTCCTCGGGGTAGTCTTGAGCGATTTCAATGGACTTTTGGTTCTATGCGTGTTTAACACTCGCTCATGTGTCTCAACCCAAAATGTGATAGTTATAGTAAGGGGCTTTATTATTATAAAGTATATATTTTAAAAAAATCTTTGTAAATCTGTTTTTTTTATTATATGTTTTAAAATCTACTTACTGTGTTTCATTACCAATTTCCAAGTAATTTGTTTCCTAAATCCTATTATTTGTGTTTCTTAAGTGATAACTTCAATTTTATATGTTAAAAATTATGTATGTTACATATAGGGGGGCATAAGAATTTTAGAAAGGACCTTAGATCCTTTTGTAGTATATTTAAATTGACTATTACGAAAAATAAATATCATGAAACAGATATCAAAGGTGCCACTTGTATTTAAGTAAATATGTATACAACCTCAATTTTTTACAATTATTTCGACTGATTGGTCAGTAAAAAATCTATCAAAAATGGTAAATACGAAAGTGGCTGTAATAAAATTTCCCCCTATATCTATGCTTAAAGCATGCCTACTAAATGAAAACTATTATTAAGTAATTATAAATTAATTAAAATTATAACTGTCTTGGCTGCGGCGTTTCGACATTTCGCTTTGTAGGCCAAGTCGACTTAATTTTCACCCAATTTCTCTAAAATATCCAGCGCTCCCTGTCCTGTGAGACTTACCATTAATAGCTGGATTTCAGCTGAAAGAGGTACTTCTCCATTCTGTCGATCCAGGGCGACCTGCTCTCGATTTTATATTAAATTCAACGAATCGTATGTCGTAAATATAACCGTTTTCAAAGTAAATAAATTTGTTACGAATTAAAAATGACACGCTCGTTAGGTGTCCAAAGACATAATTTTCCCTAATTGGCCTTTAAATTGTTGCGGTCTAGCGAATTGAGTTGTTCAAATTAATAAGACCAATCTCTTAGAGTCGCCGAGTTGATTCACACTTCGAGGAATCCTCGGGTGGCCTGGGTGAGGCACAGTCTTAATTAAACAGTTGTATGAAGCCTTCTAAGAAATTAATTTTGCTCAAAATGCTTGACATATTTTAACATTAGACTGTTACTTCAAAAATCAAAGTTTAATTATTTACAATGAATTATAATTGTAAATTACTAGGTAAATGGGATTTTTTAAATAAAAGTTGACAGTAATACACATAGTATTGTATTTTATTAACATAACTTTTACACATTTAAAGAAAACACTTTTTCAACGGATTAAAGCTTATTATTTTTATAAACTTATATTTATTTTACATATTTTTTTTAATTAGGGATCTTAACAGCGTACGTACACGCGAAACGTCGGATTTTTTTTTAATTATGTAAAATAATACATAGCTTCGATCCGTTGAAAAAGTGTTTTCTTTAAAAGTAATATACACGTCAAAGATAGATAGTATAAAGCTATGATATACTGATATATTATAAACGTCATAGCTCAAAGGCCTAATGAGGCTTAAGTAAAATACTACCTAGCCAAGTCAAAAAGCTAAGTAGATCGCCTTTTAGTGCCTCACACGCCACCATCGTTTTGGATAAATGCATGCCGGCGATTCCTTCACCCTCTGTAAAATGCTCACGTAGAAAAAAGAATCCATTTGTACTGGGTTCAAACCTACGACCTCAGGGATAAGAGTAGCTGCTCTTATCGTAAAGATATGACTACTATTTTTATCATTCTGTGCACACTTAGCTAGGATTAAGTTTAAGCTTCATATAAATTTGTAGGTGGTATAAGGTTTTTATCTGTGACCAGTTGAGCTTATAATTCGCTTATAAGAATTTATTATCTAGATTGTAATCCCAGGGTAATATAAATAAAGATAAGTTTATAACATTCGCTTCGTTTTTCAAAGAAAACCGTCTGTGATATTTTAATTTCTACTTGAACTTTAACTGAATTCTATTTTTAAATATTTTTTATACCAGTCAGTGTAATTAGTACTTGTTTATTTTGTATTGAAGAAAACCGTTGTCATTTTTGCCAAAACTAGTCAGTGAATTTTTTTATAGTATACGGGAGCAAACCAGCTTACGGGACACCTAAAAATAACAGTCATCGCAGCCAATGGAATCCCATTTTATGGTTGCATTGCCGGCCTTTAGGAGAGGAGTATAAACTTTGTCTCTAACTCTTTCTTTAAACAATTGGAGATCGTTATCTCCTAGTGAAGACCCCCAACTGGAGTCGATTCCACAGTTTGCTAGTTCACAAAAGACAGTCTCTAGGGAGACCGACCATTAGGATGACGTTACTCTCTCCATACTTCGCGATATAAAATATTTGTTTCTGTATAATGTACTTTTATTTAAATGTATGAATTATTTTAAGCTTTTGAAACGAAGGTTTTGTGGGTCTTTTTTGATGTCCGAGGTTCCGGTGATTCGTCAAGTATTACGTAACGAATTTGGAGGGGGGGGGGTTCTTTTGTAAAACGTTATTGTTGATATTGTTTTCTACTTTCCAGTACTTTGCACCACATAATGGTAAGTTTTAGGTTTAAAGAGTCACTGGAGTTGGTAACAGAAACGTTACGGCGTTACGTTTCACGGGGTAGGGGGGTCAAGAATCTTCCAGAAAATGCGTGACGTAATACTTGAACGCTCCCTGGAGATGCATTTGCGCATCCCCTGCCCTCAAAGACCCACGCCAAAATCAGAGACTGGGTGAACAATACCCACTAAAACCACCTCGAGTAATTTATACAAAGCCGCGTTACAGAGGCTCCGGGATCGCTAGCGCATTCTACCGGGACCCCAACGGCATGTTACAGTCAAAAACCTCAGGTGCAGTAGACACTACATAGGAGGTAGGAGATGGGCATATCTTCTCCTATTTACACCCCGTCTTCTACCTGTAGGATTCGATTTAAAGCGCTCCCTCTCTCGTTCTGTCGCCTCCTTCTGTAGCATAACATGCTCACAGAAGGTGCCACTGCATTTCATACCTCGTCACTGCTGACCATTTGTGTGCAACACAAGGCAAAGCAAGGTTACTACCCACCACAAAACAAAGATTATGACGTAGCTGAGACCACTGCGGACAATCCTCCAGGTTTTGTGGGCCTACCGCATGGATATATTATAATATACGTTTCCTATTGTTTAAACGCATATTTTCGTGTTGTCTGTCACGCCCACAGAAACGAATGAAAACAGACAATTAAAAAACTCAAGCGCCCATGTTATTTAGGAATAATATTATTCGTTAAGGACCTCACACACGCAATCAGTCATTTTTAATTTAGTTAAAAAAATTAGAATTATCCTCATGCGTTTAAATTATATTATTATGAAAACACTTTATCCAACCCACCCTAAGTTTTAAGCTTTTTGTTGTTGCACTGATATTTTAATGGTTGGGGAAAAAAAATTGTTCTTTTGTTTGTGGAATGTAATTTTTTCTTGGGGCAATATATTTTTGTATACAACAAATAAGTTATGAATTGAAAATTAAACAAAAAAATAACTTAATATTAATATTAACTAGAGAGATGACTTACTCATGTGATCACAATTATACATTTTTAACTGTCCAGTTTTGTATGACTGACTAAATGTAATATTATGACTAAATGTATTACTTTAAATAAAACAAACACTATCTCTAAGCGAGCAGTATTGTAGATAAATAATATTGTAAAGTATATCGTATTATAGGTTTAAATAGTGTTGATTTAAAACAAAAACACATTTTTTTTCGTTTTACAATGTGTGACGATGCCTTAAACAGTTGGCGATCAACTTCGTTCATGTTCACTCGCTTAATTGACTAAAATGATATAGCAAGTTTGTCTAAATATGCACATAATATTATAGCTCTTTTATTATGTAGATACCTTTGAGTAATGATTATGGAGGCAAATAATGACAATAATGTACTGAATAAACATGTATAAGATCTGGACCTGATATCGCAAAAGTCGATTAATTATTACAATTTACTAGAAAAATATCTCCCTAAAACACCTAGTAGTCAACTCTCCATGGGGCAATTAGGGACACAACTTCCTGCGCTTTAACATTTTTCTTATCTAGTCCGCCTTATGTGCGTCTTACGTTGATTTTTGGTCTTTGCTGTTTTTTAGAATTGCGTATGGAAAGAAAAGTCAGTGTACAGCCTCGCCTTAATAAAGCTCGCCTCGTATGACGCACAATCTAGGATATATGTTTAACTAGCATTATCATTTACAGCAGTGTTGGCCTAGTGGCTACAGCGTGCGACTCTCATCTCTGAGGTCGTAGTTTCGATCTCCGGCTGTGCACCAAAGGATTTTCTTTCTATGTGCGCATTTAACATTAGCTCGAACGGTGAAGGAAAACATCGTGAGGAAACCGGCTTGCGTTAGACCATGAAACAGATACAGAAATCTGAGGCCCAGACCTATAAAAAGTTGTAGCGCCATTGATTTATTTTAAGTTTATCGTTTAGAATAGATATTGGATGAAGATTTTGATTCTTTCTTAGATATCCAACACAAGATTTATTTGTGTGCGTCTACATGTATGATGACTATTTGATAACAAACAAAATCTATGAAATATCGATTTCACATCTCACAGCTTGGAAAGAAAAAGTTATATTTATTATGACAAAATCAACTCAAATTAAAAAAAATAACTTTAAATAAGGACGTAACTCAGCTTTAAGTTATTACCAGCTAGAACAGCCGCAGTCATTTAAAAGTTTTCGGTGACTTCATAACGCATTATCCTTATGTGTAAGGTACGCAGACCATACTGTATCAAACACCCAGTTCCGCAACCCTATTTTTTCGCAAAATTAACGCATGAATAATATAAACGTAATATGAACTCTTGGCATATAAAATGCTTCATTTCCAAGATAATATTCGTTAAAATTTTCATAAAAAGAATCCATTACGCATAATACGACTTCCGGTTCCGCAAATTGTCTAAATTCCAATGTGACCCTCAAAGTTTGGGTTAGGATGATCATAATTTATGAAAAACTTCACAAAGACGCTGGAAATTAATTAAAGCCTTATTCAATTCTTTTTCTAAGAGTTTTTATTAATTAAAGAGGGTGCATTGACTAATCGCTACCGGCAAGATCGGGCGATAGCCAGGGTGACCATCAATTTTACTTTTACGGGTGAATAATTATTCAATTTATTCAAAGAGCTTTATTATCTTTGGTTGTAAATGAAGTCGGAAAGCATTAAGCTTCAAACGGCGCAGTATTCCTATTATCATTTTGGTTGTAGTATATGATCTATAAAAAGGATTGCCTAATAATAAATTATAAGTAAGGATCGAAGGATAGGTACCTAATGAAGCACCACAAGTGAGTTTATGATAAAACAATAATTTATAGATTTGACTTATATATGAAAATATATTTTAGCCATAAAGGTATTTTCATGGTTAAGCCAGTAGCGATTTTAAGTCACTTACAAACAATTGAATTATAATCAATCAAGTCATCATTGGAGTGTTTAATTTCCTACCCTAAGAACAAGATAAACTAGTTACAGTACGTAGTCATATCTGTGAATATTTTCTTCGATGGGAAGCTGGTGATGTGTTATCACAGGACTTCTGTCGCTTCTGCAGCATGTAAACCTGTAAAGCAAATAAACTGTTGTATGGTCAACATTCCAGCTGTTAAAACTTTTTATCCATTCCATCGACTCGTGATCGATATCATTAGAATAGAAGTTAAATCTTTACCTCGATGACGGATGCTTCGAATTGGGACATGACAAATGGTCCCTCTGTCCCCGGGG
This sequence comes from Pieris brassicae, assembly GCF_905147105.1. NCBI lineage: Eukaryota > Metazoa > Arthropoda > Insecta > Lepidoptera > Pieridae > Pieris > Pieris brassicae. Next base: position 1,935,601 of record NC_059666.1, read on the forward strand.
ACCGTGTTTGATCTTATCTGTTTTTATGAAAGTCTTATCTTGACCGTTGGGATTTAAGAAATATTGGAGTTATGCGTCGAACTTGATATGTTGGGGATAAATCATTTCGTATTGTATTTGTTTTGTGTTTTAGGTTTGTTATTTTGTAATCCACATTCTGAGGTCAGGCTTCATTTACTTCATTTCTAGGAAATTATCATAAACTTACTAGCGCAGCGACTAAAAGTATCTTAGAACAAAGTTACAACGAATGAAAAAAAAATATGACTAAACTATTATACAAACAAATAACATATATTCAATTATAAGTTAAAATTTTAGTAGAAATCCCCTTCATAGGTATAGGCCTCCTCCGTCGACCCATTGCATTAGGCTTCTGGACCTTTCCATCATGTGACTCGTTTGAAAAGAACCAAGTCATGTATCTGAAAATCTGGACTATTATTCTTGAGAACTTTGCTTACTTTTGCTGACAAGAAGGGGGGGGGGGGGTAAATTGCAGTAAATCTGCTTACGTCGACGACGCCATACCAAATGTGTATAAGTGTCTTTAAGTCCATTATTTTATTGTACACATAATATAAGAAATATGATAAAATTAAATAATTAAAATTTACAGTAGATATGTTCTGTAATATTAGTTATTATCTTAAATGTTACAGTGACAACTATTGACAAATTTTTCGAACAAAGTGTATTGACAATAAAAATAAACTGTCAATCACATGACACTCACAAAAACGATTGTCGAAATTGTTACGAACATTTTATAATGTGTTTATTTCTAAGTGATTATCTGAATAGAATTCCCCTAACATTTTAGCTAATTGTAGCGATTTTCATTCGGCCGAAACCATACATTTAAACGTGTCACGCACTTTAGACGTACTTCTGCGCCTGTTTAGAATTTTTCACACACATGTGAGTTTCCAAAAGTGCTAAAGAATTTGTCTGTTAGTTTATTTCCATTTGACGCAGTACTCACAAATTCACACAGTACTTTAATGTTATATCAATTATTTGCTATGAATGTATTGATCCCTTTGCTACGAAATTTACCGACTGATTTCAGGAAGCATAGAGCAGGCCTTTAGATCTATAGAAAACTTAAAATATTCACTTCTAAAGGATTATAGAGTGGGGGATACTTTGGCATTTACATGTGTAACTAGGTTATAAACAGCTAAAATTATTAACTTCTATATGTGTGCGATTCTTAATTCAGCGGTACCAACATTGCTAACATTTACTGGAATTCGAATTTCGAATTTGAAGGTTATTACTAACCAGTGTTATATCATCTGAGCTACAAAATCACTATATGCTTTGTTTCATCTCCTCACATTATCACTAACTATGCAAAAAATCTCAGTTTTGTATCGCGCAGCCCGGACATACATCGACCACTATTTAAGCCTTGACTTGTGAGTATTAAGAATATCTCATCATAATCATACCCCACATACACACGTACATAACTCAAACTCAAAATAACTTTATTTATATAGGTATATAACAAGTACACTTATGAATGTCAGAAAACAAATTTACATTTACTACCAGTACAAGTCAAGTGCGTAGAGCGGGCAAGAAGAACTGGTAAGAAACTTTCCGCCACTCTTTTTAATCGCCATGTTTTGATTCATACAAATTGTTTGAACTGGAGCAAATCAATCCCAAGGATTAGGATCATTTAAATATTCGTCAAATTTATAAAAAGCTTTATTGATTAATTTACGTTTGAATGTATACCATACCACACACACGACAGCCAAATAGGTATTATTTAGTAAATGTTTGATCTTTTTTGTATTTATGTATTCCATCTTTGTCTACATTATTAGTGTAATTTTTTGATTTTATATATAATTTTTGTTAATAGGCTAACGAATTAAGTAAATATTAACTGTTAATAAAATTGATTGTAGCTACTGAACAATAAAGACAGATGTGTTTTATTATGATACAGCTGTTATGATACTATCGAAATGAAAACAAAAATTACATTGTATAATGGGTGATAATAAAACATACACAAGGGGCGATTTCATGTCAAATATTGGTCTGGCACAATTGGTCTGGGGCTGTAGTTTTAAATGAATATAATAGATTTTATTACAACGCAATAGAGAAATTTTAGTTAAATTTTGTAAATACAGTATGTTATTAATAGCAACAATAAATTTTCAAGCGCCGTTTAATCTAATCGGAAGAATATCGTTCGAATTTTAAAAACGCACACCAACGAAACAAATACAGACATAAAAAAACACTACATGCATGTATATCAATGATAAGTATAAACTACATTTAAAGGGATACATTACAATGATGTAATAGAGAAAAATGCGATAAAATAACACAATTTCTTTTTCTAGATTTACTAGAACTAAAAGTCTACTTTTAATTAGCTATCTCGCAAGGTTATCAGGCTCGTAATGAAAATTAAGTTTTCTATTTAGTTTCAGTTATTTTTTTGTGGTGTATTGATGTGTATGTGTGTAATTTGTGATGTCATATGTGCAATTTAATCATTTATTATTTTTCTTCTTTGCAATTGTGACAGAACAAGAGCTGAGACAACTTACGCCTGAAGATGTAGAGACTTTCATACAATGGATCAGCATATTTATAGTATTTGTGTAGTTAATCAAATGTATGTGTGAGCTGTTAACTCCTAGACATACCCAAAATAAGAAAAACACTTTTTGATCGGATTAAAGCTATGTATTATTATTAAAACTTATACCCAAAATAATTATATTTTTCAACAAATATAACATTATATTATAATTACTTTTTACCATTTTCCACAAGAGTAGCATTTCCACGCCATGAACAGCGCTTTTCTTAATTATCACATGAAATTGTAATTATTAATTATAAGCACATTTCCGGTACAATGGCGAAATTACTTGTATACAGAATAATTATATTGCGCAGATGTTTTTGGACGTTGTTTTTATATATATTGTAAATCAATTTCATCGCTTTAATTAAAAAAAAATTGGCCTATATATATACGTATATATGAACATTTATACATTTTGCTTTAATGTACTTTCAGTTTAATCAAAATAAATAATTGTAAGGTGAGCTGTGACTCATACTTTGAGTCAATGTGTGTTTTTATGCTTGAAATATTATCATGAATATTTTATAAGAGCCGGCCGCACAAATAAGTTCTTTAGTTAACTTAAAGTTACTTTATTAATACGTCCTTACTAAGCTTTAACGGACGAAAACTGTACACGTCTTACATAAGTATATAAATGAGAATATTATATAAGCCAGCGTTATCTAAAGTATATACTAAACCACCCAATGGTACACAAAAATATAATTATTTCTAATAAAAGCCACCGTCCGGCCCGTCAATCATATAACGCCACGTAATAAAGCAATTTTCAACCCCTCAAAAGCCCCTAAAAAATGACCCATTGTATTGGTTGCGTGTGAAACTTCCAAAAATATAATAATATAGAAGAGCGACAATTATTGCTATATGGCGTGCTTGGTAGAATTCACTTTTGTGTGAAAATGGCAACTTTTTACGAACTTTGATTAACGAACAAGATAATTTATTTTCGGACTTAATTGAGGAATTGAAAAAAGGCTGTATGAAACTTTCACTAACTAGGGTGTTGTAGAATCCCAAGAAAAAAAGCTTGTGTGTGGCCATGGCCTTGATTGACCTTTTTCTATAAAAATAGCTTTATCGGGCATATACCTACTAAAATACCTTGTTTTATACATATTTTAGTTTGTAACGTACTGAACGAGTAATAAAATTCTTCATTACATTACTAATTTATAAAACTGATACGTCCGGGCATTATGAAAATATTAACCCTACTAAAAAAATATTATTTCTATTTTTCAGAAGATTGATGCGTACAACCACAGTGGGCCTTCACTACAGACTTCAGCAGTGATCGCTCTTTGCTCCATAGTCCTCGTTCTCGGCATTTTCATAGGAGCCATCCTGGTTTGGAAGTAAGTAGCTACATTAATATATCCTTCCGTACCTCGTAAAATACCGTTTAACATTTCGTCCCTTGTGTCATGCCTTTACACTTTTTTTCCGCGTTTTGTAACGTACAAGAAAAAACAGATGAACTGTAATGCAATGAAATAATTGAAAATGGATGTCTTTTTATATATATTATATATGCTCAAAATATAACAACCCAATTTCTGTAAAGAGTCTATATTTATGATTTTTTGTAAACGAAACCGTTCAAAATTTTGAATTTCGATCAAAACTGAGCCACTCAAACGTGATTTGAATAATGGTAATGGTAAACATAAATTTCTTATAAAAATAATGGTATTTTTATAAGAAATTTATGTTCTCGCCTTCGTGTGATTTCCCGTTTTCATCTAAGAAATTTTGCCCGTAACTGTATTCATATAAGCCTCACTTCGGGGAATGTAATAGGTCTTAAAACCGTCATCACTCGGAGGCAATGGCTCGAAAGTTGATTAGAGTAGCTGTCACCTATACGAGATTTAATCTTTTTGAGTGTGTGGTATGCATGTGAAGAGTATAAGCGTTTTTTTTCATTGCAACAATAATTAAATAAAGCCTTAATAAAGGCTGGTCCGTGAAATGTTATCATTTTATTAATTTCGTAATTACAATTATATATTACAATTTTAATAGAATGGTATTTAAAATAGCATAGTAATCAAAATTTCAGTAATTACAATTACGGTAAAATTTGTATATTTTGTTCTTGTTCATGTAATTTTAATGCATAGGAACTGAAAATCCCCAATTATAATCAAATTTAATATTAAATTGAATATTTTATAATTTTTATACAATTAATCGCTATGAATTACAAATCATTAATAAATATATTATATAAGAAGTTAGGATTAATGGATGACATCGCTTCATCGTATTTCCTTAACCAAACAACTTAAAGTTAATTATACGTTTCACAGTCACAATACGCACGTCTTCGTATTAGAAGCTGTTTGACAGTTGAATATAGAGACACTTGACATTATATTACTATTTAAAAATAATATTACTTTAATTAGGTGTCAGTGTAGTAATCAGCTTGTCTGCCTTTTATTTTGGTTTATGTTTGTAATAATACAGTAAATACATATGGAAATGAATATTACTGATATATACAATTAGAAAGACTACTTCAAAAATAACGAAGGAATACTGTAATTGTTTCAAAATTTTTGACTACGTACACTTGTTGACTGGGCGGGCTGTCGCTTACACGTTACATTATTTTGTTTTAATTGGAAAATAAATCTATCGGGAATCCCAATACACAGAGATAATGTAACATTCTAAAATTATTTTAATATAAGTAATCGATAGTTCATTCAAGAATATATTTACGTTTATATAATAATAATGTAGTATCTTCCGGCAAGTAATGTTAGAAGTGTGTTACAACAGCTTGATAGAAATGCTTTTATAATAGCCTATAATCCGGAGCAAGTCGACTACTTTATTGATATCGTTATTAATCGGTTTTGCCTTTATCTATCGACGGTCAAATTTACAAAATCTGAGTTGCCTTTGTACATTGAATTACTAAAATACGTGTCATAAATAGCTAATAAAAATGAATTATGAAGGTGTGCTTGGTATTTATTAAGATACTTAAGCCAATAAAAATACACATATTTCGAGCCAAAAGAACACTACCTAATCCTTATTAAAATCTAAAAATCGACGTCAGTACGACGTACTGAGTGTCTTATTGTTATTTATTTTAAAGATATAATATCAGAATCCCATTAGCCGAATAACAACTTTAATACCTTTAAAGACGTGTGTGAAATAATTTAAATTCATGAAAATATTCTTTCAAAAATATTAAAACTCGAAGATCATTAAAAGATTCATGTCCTTAAATAAAAGTAATTGGTCACATTGAGAAAAATTGCATTTCAATAGAAAGGAGGTAGGAAACCCAACATACTCTCATTTTCACACCACACTACACAACCGAATCAGGTACTACACAGTAAAATGTATTTAATATTTTTGATTGATATTTTTCTTTTGTAAATGTATGTACCTTTTTGAATATATTATTTATTCTGTTTTGTATAATTGTTTATTTGGATTACGAAATAAATAATTAATGTAAGAATATCTTTTCTATTTATAACTGTGTTTGATATAATATGATAGCTCTTACTGTCTAAATATTTACTTGAACTTCGAAACTATAAGTAAACTCGACTATTAACGTTCCGAGTTATTTCAAAACAATATGGCGCCATATTGCGTTGTTTATTATTCATAAATCATTTCTTGTCAATCGCTAAGCTGGAGTTGCTTCCTGTTCGGAGTTGAAGCTGAAGTGAACTGATAAATGAAACTTTAAAATCACTCATCCATTTAGTAATCACTACGAACTTTTTAGACTGAGAATTAAATTTTAAAGAAATTCATATTTATTTGTAATATATACAGACTAGAACTGGACTATGGACTATATGGACTACGTCCAAAAAATTTTTTTTTTTACCACAGACCAAATAATTCGGACAATTTTCTAAATGTCAAAGACATCAAATAATCACAGCTATAAATAGTTTTTATTGGAGAATTCAATTGTGGTTTTAAGTTTATTTTTATGTTTAAACCTTTCTTGAATTTCCACAAATATTTCAAATATTACCAAATCCCAAATACCCAAATCGATCCAGATTCATTTTTGTTATTCACACATTACAGGTTAGAGCAATTAAATAACTTAGGACAATCAATCAGTAGGTAATATATAAATTGTGTTTTTACAGAGTGCTGTATGTGGCCGTCGTCTTCTTATACATACCCGTTTTTGTTTGTTTAGGCATGACAGAGTAACAAACTTTATACTTCTAGTTACATTTTACGACTAAGTAATTATGTTGATGGATTTTCTGTTCTTTTCGAGAAACATTAAAGTCTGGTTTTCTCATCTCATGGGCAAAACCTGTTATTCTCATAAATTAAAATAAATCAGTGGCGCTACAACCTTATTAGGTCTGGGGCTCAGATATCTGTATCTGTTTTATAATCATTTGTCAATCTAGTAGACACATGCCGTCGACTTTTTCCTTCAAGGACTTTAAATGCGCACATAGGAAAAACATCCGTTGGTACAATGCCGGGATCGAACCTACGACCTCAGGGATGAGAGTGGCATGCTCAAGCCACAAGGCCAACACTCCTATACCTAGCTTTATTTGGAATACTTTGCAATCGTGAAATTTCTAATTCTGATATTACTTAATATCTTTACTGTTCACTCCGTTCCGAATTTAATTTGTATTAAATATATCAAGTTAGTTACTTATAGGATTCCGGATCTATCGTGCTCACGATACATTTTAATAGTTCCGAATAAAATTTTCCATAAGACCAATACGTTTTACAGTGATCATTGTTGTGAAGCACAAAATTAGTTTCACGTTAAAATAATGTTGTGTGAACTCGTAAAATCCACTTTGAACTTCAACATAAAATAAGGCCAATTTTCCCCCTAATAATATGAACACGTACGAAAATAATTATATCCAATAGTTACTTCGATGCGTGACTAATTATGCCAAAATTACACTCTACTCGCCGCCATGGCGCGATTGGTTGTTATCAAAATGGCGGACCAATCGCGAGCGAGGGCGTTGCGTCTGCGCATGTTTGAAGTATGAATATTCAGTCTTCACTGTCATTCAACCACCTGTCTAGCAGATGTATTTTGATACTAGGTGGGATTTCGATGTTATAGCGCGATTGTTCTGTGATTGTTGTAGAACTGATGTACTGATATGTCACAAATTTACCATCATGGGTTGGCCGTTTTTATAAAAATCATAATTAGAGGAGCATAAATGAATGATTGCAGCTCCGTTGTGTGGTGTTTAAGAGTAACAATAAGTTATAGCCAGATCTTCTCATGATTTAAGAACAATTTTTAATTGAAGTTCATAATAATACATTGTGTTACCTGTACGAATATTTTTTTAAATAAAAATCTGTTTTTGACATCACAAATAAAATCTTAAAACAAGACAACAATATATCAACGGTGGTACTACTGTCAAGAGCACTGTCTGTAAGACAGACAGCGTTTTATTATAATACTAATTAGGTTGGATCGACGTTTATCTCATACGAAACCATTGATTTGTCTGCTCACTAAGTTTCACACCGTGTTGATGAGTATTAACGCAAAGTAGCTTTGATGACGGACCAATGTCAATACCATTCGCTTTGTTCACTCTGCTTGTTTCCCACCGATCACTGAGGCCATAAGCAAACTACAATTTATTTAATTACTTTTAATAGAAGGCATTTGAGACACAGAAGAACTTGACATATAACATCTAAATCATCGAGTCCTTAATGTAATGTATAGTAATTTACTTGTAACAACAAGAAAACAGATACATCTCTAAAAGTATAAAACAAAAAAAAATAAACATAAAATTAACACATTGGATGTATCCACAAAACGTTTCACTAATACAATTTTTCTATACACTCTGAAATCAGAATTATGACAAAAATTGAATGAAATTATGTATGGTACCTTTAACTTCTAAATTCGAAATTAAAAAGTGCTTTTAAAGTATTTGACAAAAACTTATAAGAGTTTTTCACTTCTAAGCCCGCATAGCTCTCAAGTTGAACGTTGGGGTCCTTACAATGGTCTATTTAAATACCTTTTGTCTTAATAAGAGGTACTCAGGTACGTTAGACCTCCAGGTGAGGTTTTTAACCCTTACTTTAGGGTACTTGGACTCTTTTCTTTAGGATCTTGATAAGAACGTTAATAGATGTCTTATTTGGTTTAAAAATTTAATAAATATTATACACACAAAATGATTGACATTTTGTGTGTATAATATTTATATTAAACTAAAGTTATGATGTTTTTTTGCGTTTAAACACAATTACCTACGTAGACACAGCATGCATCTTCAGTCTACAAATATTATATAGTAAATGGTTTCCTCCACCTTTTATATATATGTTACTTACCTATATGTTAAGTAAAATATTTAAAAACGTTACGCGATTTTGCAGTTACATAATTTATGTTGTTTTAATTATACTGTAATACTGCAACGACGTGTAAATCAATAAATATATAAAAGATGTATTTACAACGCATCGAATATACTTGATTGCATCAGCGTGCATTGAATTTATGTAAGCGATTGATCTAATGCTAATAAAACAGTGGCTTCTCTTGTCATTTGGCCATACAAGCCGCCTACGTCTAACATTTGAAATTAAGCTTAGCATTGTCTTCCTATTACACTTATGTTCGTTACGGACAATCTACATACAATAACCTATTTGCATGATATCTCAATTCGCTGCAATCATTTGAATACACTATTGCATTTCACGCGTGGCTACATATGAAAGTGAGGCATATGCTTTATATAACTAAAGGATTTATTAAAATAATAATATACTTGTGAACAATGACTTCCCTTGTAAGGAATGTATCGCGAAGTGAAAGGTGTATATATATATACAGGAATGTATATATTTAAATATAAAGGTGGGTGGGTGAAGTAATAAACTACTTAAATATAAGTCTCAACATTAATTTTGTTCCCTTTGGAGTGTGTCGTGGGGATCAAGTACACATTCGCTAATTAAGGATTTAAGTTGGCGCCTGGTCGATAGTACCGGCGACCGCAGAGTTGTTGCTTACACCGAGTAAATATCGCAATACATACTAGCTGCTGTGGTGGTAGAATGACCAGCGCTGTGTAACAACTCTGCTCCTCGGCATAATGCTGAGCTAGGGCCAATTACAACCACAGAACACACGCATAACACAATCAAACCTTTTTCTTAAAAAAAAATGTTATCTCTCTATTATTATTGTTTTATATTTATTTTAATTTTTGATTATTGTTATTTTATATGTTACTGTGTGTGTGTTTTGTTAGTAATAAATGTTATGTGTATGTCAATACAGCGTGAAAATGCTGACAGTATTGAAGGTACCGTAGGACCAAACTTTAAATATGTTTTAATTTTCTATTAAACAATTATTACGATAAACCACAACGACTCTAAGGAATGAATTCATGACTAACAAGTAGTTCAAATTAAAAGCAATGTCAAACCTGACATATTTCATTACCTTGACATGTCAGCTTTTCAACCATATTTGAATACGTCTAGTTAAATAATAAAAAAGGTAGCAGATGAAGAAAAATAATTTGATCAAAAAACCTTGATTAATTTTTTTAACGTCAATCTTATGACAGAATATTTTGTAAATACTGTCTTATCACTATTACATTTATGTTAATAAATAAAGCTTTTTGTTTTCCCAAAATAAAGTAAATAAGTGTTTTATACTTATATAGGGAATACTTATACTAATATACCTACAACAGAAGGAACTGCATTAACAGTTCCTCGTGTCACGGTGTTTATAATTAAAGTCCTCCGAAATGGCTCGACCGAAAATTTTGTGTACATATCGGTTAAGTCTGCGAATCGATCAACATCTATTTTTCATCCCCCTAAATTTGTTTTATTTTTTAGACAATTTTTTTATTGTTTTTAATTTTTTATGACACAGCATACAAGAATACATACAACCCCTTTTCACCCCTCTACGATCAACCCCTACTTTGATTTGCTAATTTAAAACTTATGACTTGAACTCTGAGGTTTATACAGAGAAAATATTCACATAAAAACCCGAAAAAGTTTTCATTCCGGACAACCCGGCAATGCACTTGCGAGCCTTCTGGCAATGTAAGTGTCCATGGTCGGCGGTATCACTTAACATCAGGTGAGCCTCCTGCCCGTTTGCCTCCTATTACATTTAAAAAAAAACGAACAGTCTCTGGTGTAGCATAGCAAAAGGTTTTAAGTTGGCATGTACTAAAAAGGTAGGCTAAAATCACATTAAGGAGAAACGAAGCTCACGGAGGCAGCTAGTTTAAAATATAAAACTAAGTTAATAATGGGTATACTACTCTTGTTTATCAATATTAAATAATGTCATACAACTTAAACAAGTTGTTTAGAGTAATGTTTTGATTAAGATATCGCCGGACTCATAAATCTTTAGGTATAATTCACTCTCAAGTTCGCAATCTAATTCCGAGCAATTCCTTGCTTTGATTTATGTTCGAATAAGTTAAGATTAGTTTCAATTTAAGCTAAGGCTTACCTCAATTTGCTGAAATCAAGAAATGCATCTTATCATTCTTTAAAGAAACGTTTACGAAAAGTTATTCAATGGAAGCACTGCATTTGCAAATACAATTTTATTACACTTATCGCCCATCTGCTGAAAGCCTTTTTTTCACAACCAAAACAAACCTTATACACATATACGGTACATATTAAAACTAAATTTCTCTTTTAACATTAACTCTGACTTATGACAAACAAATAATGTCTTTATATAATATTATACTATTTTTTCAATTATGGTCCTCATCCATAAATTTATCCAAATATTTTAAGTAAATAAATGTTGATTCAATTTAGCTAGAAAAACATAATGGTTAATATATTAAATGGAATACATACGTTATTACATATTAAAATATTCTTCGTTAATTCTCACTAGAATCGTCGATTTTGGCGATAAATATTTTGTCTAGGAATTATTGCTGCCATTGAATAACGCTCATATGACTATTATTCTTGATTGGTATTAAACATGCGCTTTGACAGCTAGGCGCAAGGACCGGTGGCTTAGCTGACCAGATAATTCCAGCTTAATAACAAGACTCCAAGGATATTTTTCTTTAATTATAAAAATCTTAATTAAGATAAAAAGCTTCGCAATGTTACGAAAAAGTTTAAGAAACTTATTTCCAACCGGAAAATGTTGGAAAATAACAAAATTATAATGTATTGCAAGTAAATTGGAATGTGAAGCTCTAAAAGGCGAGTTAGGAACTTGGATATGCCAATTCTGTTCAGAAACTTTACAGACGAAGACAAGTTTTATATTCTGCTAGTTTGCCGTAGGGAAAGGTATTATATTTATAGAGCTGAATTTCTATTTATTTTGTAATTTACGTTTCAAGGATTCCCGAACTATTTCGAATCCTTATACAGAGGAGTCACCAATAAGTCAAAAATTATTTATTTTATTTAATTACTAGCCATTAGCCAACATACCCATTGTAAAACAAAACACTTAGTCAGTAATGTTCAAGCATTAAAAATTAATTAAGCCAAAACAGATTACATAGATTAACAATATGTATGTAACAGAAAACAAGTAAATTTATAGACAAAATATTTTTTTTTTAAATAAAAATGGTTACCAGATTTTTAACTACATTTTTATTTAATATCTGAAATATTACAAACAATTTTTAGAACATTATTCACGTACATAGATCAGTGCTGGTTCGCTGAACACAAGTACTTTCAGGTAATGGTCTGTTCTAAATTTAAGATTGATCATGTATCCGGTATTCAGGGTATAAAATATTTAGTAATACAAAACTTTTCACAAACAAAAACTTTGAAAACAGACTAATGTATAAGGTTAACCAAAATGTATATTGTTTCTCAATGATTATTGTAGCCTATTGTGTGTTAACAACCTTTCGAATGTCAGTACAAAACGTAATGTTTTTGAGTCAAATAAAATGATTTTTTTAAAAGTAGAATATTACAGTACATATTGATTGTATTAGGCACACACTGTCATTTAAGATTTTAATATTTATACGCAGATTAGAGAAATTATACTTGAATATAAACAGAAGATTACACGTGGAATTATAATCCTATTTGAGTTTTAAAAGTCGCTTAAAAACCTTTCTTTCCTAATTCCGCATTTGTACGGATACAATATAGTTAGTTTTATTGCAGATGGACTCTAATGTAGTAACACTATACGACATATTTAACTTTTTTGTTTTTAATTTTAATGTCGCATGGAATTGAGAGGTATGTTTGTGATGAGAAAATACATCATTAAACCTGTATATAAATTAGTTATAAATTACTAAACAACGTACATGAAAATTTCTATTATAAATAACGTAAATAGAAATTATAGGAAATTCATTATACCGAATAACAAGTCGGTCAACAAATACAATAAAGTGTCGCCATCCAATTATAATTTCGTATCCGGGTAAACGATTAAATCAATTTCTGCAGGATTAAACCGGCTCTTAAATTATGCTCAAGTTTGGTAAACTACTTTTACTTAATAGTTTAGGGATTGTTTAGACAGTCATAACTTGATATCTTTACTACATAATTGTGACAGGGGTGAAAATACTTTGTTGGAGCTGTTAGTTTAAATTTATAGAAACGTTTCTTTGCCAATTAATAAAAATGGGTAACTTCTCATATTTCAGCAAAGAGAAATTTAACCTATATCGTCAGAACTTTGATATTTTCCATATCTTTGTACTGATCATAGTCCTGATCAAATCGTGCAGCGCACCAAAAAAGTCGTCTCGAGATGTGCTGTTGGAGGAGAATGTTGCGAATATCATGGACTGCAAAAAGATCCCTTCTCAACCTACTCAATAACACCACAAGACTCTGAACTATCAGTTAGTAGGTGCTTAGCTACTTTAGCTAGGGAGAACCGAATAGTGATTGGAGAAGAGAAGGAGAAGCGAGAAGAAGTCCGGGTTGATCGCCTACCCGTTGGTCTGACAAAATTAAGACAATTGGTCTCATCATCACTGAACTGAGACAAGCTGAAGATTGAGTGATGTGGGGGCAGCATGTCAACGTATCGGTTTGGGCTTTCAAGACAGTAATGAAGACTATAGAAAAGTATTCGTAGCTATAACGACGGGTAACATTACAACCAGCGCCGTTACTGAGAACCTCAGAACTCCAAATAGCGACCCCGGAATGATTGACATTTTCCCGACACATTGCGACTTCAGCGCTAGGAATATTGAAAGCACTATATCGAAATTGAGCGCTAATAAAGTTGCTATCAATATTAATGTTATTCGTAAACCACCTTCGTACACAACATCCATTTTTTTAAATAAAATTTCAATCCATAAACAAAGTGAAACTACCACAAATACACTCACAAAAGCAATAACATTCGTATGTTTAAATGAAGGATATTTGTATTTAAAGGATATTTAGCTCACACAGGAAATGCCTATCCACTACAGAGCCTTTGTAGGAAATCCAATGATAGAACACGAGCGAAATAATACCTTCAAAGCAACACTAATAGCCCGACTCGGCTTGCAACAGATTTCCACAGAGAGAAATATACTGACGTACTGTAATTCATATGTACAATATGCTAGTAAATCAATACTAATTGGTTTATTGGATATTTTTAAGGCATTTAACTAAGTTTATTAAATCACTACAATTGCTACGATATTTTGGAGGATTTTCCTGTGTCCTTAAATATATGTAAAATAATATTAATTAATAAATTAATCCTAGTATTTTAATAATAATATATACGTAGTATTGTAAATTTTAATACAATTGGCCACAGAGTTTTGCTTGCTAGACGTGCCATCTCCTTGCGTCATATTAGTGTGTATCGGCTATGTTTGGACAAGTGTCCTTGTGATGTTTTTGTGTGTTAGTTACGTTGACGTTAGTTTATAATCACATGAATACCCTTTGACCTTATGTTATTTGTAACTATCGCTAAATAATCGAGACATAACAGCTTTGAAAGCACTGGCTGATGCTTTCAAAGCAACGCCAGTAATCACAGCAGATTTCAACAGCGCAACGTAATTTAATCCGAACACTATTCTCACGTAGAGATTTATGCTTCGTTCAAAATGCCAGATTGATTACTACTTTGTTTCCAATTCGTGCCTTTTGGATGATAACTAGGGTAATGTCAAAGTCAAATCAAGTGTCATTGTATTGTCGCGTGATTTTTAAATAAATATCGCTTACTTGTCCGAAATAAACTTGCGAGCCAATAATGGCAGTGCGAGTTTCCATGGGCGGTGGTATCACTTAACATAAGGTGAAGCTCCTGTCCATTTGCCCCTGTTTTATGTAAAAGTTAACTATCGTAGATTAAAAACTTAAAACTTAGTTGGGCCATTTTCGGTAAAAGTTTTCTTTGTGTTGTTTAGTTTGAATCAATAATTCTTTCATTCTATACATTTGGATGACGACTGGATGAAATTAAAACCAACATATATTTAATGACAGGTAAAGGTCTTTTATATACACGAAAAAAATAGAAAAGTATAGTGACAAGATATTCGATTATTGTCTATAAATCTACAATATATATATCGAAGCAATGGCGCTTGTATCAGCTGCCATTTTCATTATTTAATAACATCAAAGTCGTTATATTGTTGTATAATGTTTATTTAATTTGGCAATTCGTTAATTTAGAGATCTAGCAACGTACTATAAAAAGTATATAATATAATTAAATTCGAGAAGTAAAAATAATTAAATTACTTCCGTTACTGTTGATTTATCTACCAGCCTAGATATACAGCTTTTTAACTTGAAACACATTCTTGGGTCAAAATAAATTGTTTTGACTTATGAAATTGGAGCTTTAGGCGCCGGTCGAGACGTGATAACTCGCCTGTATTAATTAGTATCTGTAATCAGACCACCGTCTATGGTGTACCGTATTATTATCACAACTATTGATTAAAATTGGAGCTGTCGTTGGCGAAAGCATAATATGTCATGACTAAGACTACTATGTTTAAAGATGGTTTTTAAGACTATTCGATTGTATTAAGCGTCATCGAGATTAATCTATATAAACATGGCTTTAAAAAGCGTTATAGAGTAAAATATCTTGTACATAATATATAAAATTCTATAATTAAAAATTATTCACAAACCATTCACGTGACACAAGTTAAATTTTGTCCTAGACTTTTTATGATCGAAATGTAATAAAATAAATAATAACTAAAAAGAAAACTTCGTTTAAAAGCTTACGAACATGGTACGCCAAAGGGACTGGTGTAACGCTATCTTGAAGATGGATTTATAGGACTAAAACATAAACAATAATATTAACGTATAGTGGAGAGGTCCTATAATCATAAATAAATAGCTTTAAATAGTTTTTAAAAACTTGTCAAACAGACTATTGTAATAACAATTTGTTATATTAACTAAAAAGTCGGTCGTAACGTAGCCTTTCGTAACGCAATATAACACATAAAAAAAATAAAATTCGAATCAGTTGTTTTAGTGTTAACGCAAATAAAAATCAATCACATATAATTTTTTAATAAGTAATAATACTCGTTTACCTATATATAGCTTATGTAATAAAGACTGGACTTAAACTGGATACTTGGAAACGCACGGCAAACTGATACTGTACGTTTAATAGGCAATATTGTTTAATATAACTTAAAAATAATCAAACACCGTATAGAAAGGGGGACCTTTTTGAAACCAAAAGTGCTATTCGAAGTGCGTCACATCACTAGCAATAAAAAGAAACGCCAATCAATCTCATCACCCGTCCTCATGATTAGTGATGCACCACTTATCAAGTAACTTGATAGCTGTCTATCTACAGTGCGATGTCGATAACGTCTCGAATGTTTGCATGTTTGTTTACACTTGATTAACCTCTTAACGGACGCAACAAATTGATCGTTATTTGTAACGATTTAATGCTTTTTTTAACGCGTTTCATTTTTTATTTAAAACTAATAATCAACGGGACATATAAGCAAAAGATATATGCCATATTATCATATATACCACAGAGATACATTAGTGTTATTAAAATGATAGTGGCACTACAACCTTTTCAGGTTTGTGCTGATTTAACTGCATCTATTTCATGATAATTTATCAATCTAATAGGCAAGTAGGTGATCAGCCTCCTGCCATGACACACGCCTTCGCTTTTTTAGGTCTAAAGCCGCTTTACTAACGATGTTTCCCTTCACCGTTCGAGAGAATGTTAAATGCGTGCATGGACAGAAAGTCCGTTTTTACAGGCGGTGATCGAACCTACGACCTCAGTCGCACGCTGAAGCAAGTAGACTACCACTGCTCTCTCCTATTAAGGTTATATGTGAGATAAATGTTAAGGATCATTGAACTTAAATTACGATCTACTTAATTCTACGATGTACTAACGGTAAAAGTATAAAATCAAAAGAATTTGTTATTGATTCGCTGTCACACCCACTATAAAAAACATAATCTATATCTATAAAATAAATGAGGAACTTTCAAATCAGATAAGTCGAAGCTCAGTGTGTGCCCATGTTGATTGTGTATTGAAAAATGTATGTTTTATCTTTAAAAATTAGATAATAGATAAGGTGTTTTGAATCAGTCCAATGTCGAATTGGACTGATTTAAAACAGATCCAGTTGACGATATGAATGTTTAGGGAGTATACAATATTAAATTATTATTTTTAGTTTAACATTTTTTTTTACCATATATCTTATACATTTGACAAAAGATAGCTTGTAACATAATATACTGTAGATATAGCATATTTATGATGTGGTGAACAAAATGAATAAATATACCGAAAGCCGATGGTAACTAAATAAATAAATCTGTACTTACATTGTAAAGCTATTGTTTTCTTTAGATTAAATTGGTTTTGTGTTGAAACAACACCCTAAGATAAAAATAACGCAGGTTTAACCGTAAGGAACTATGCCAATATAAAATAGGTAATTTTTGATACTTATAACGTCACGTATCTTTAATACATGAAAATGTTAAAATTAAAAATGGATTTTTATAGTTATTTATCAATAATTTTGATGAGCACTGTTGCCTAGTGGCTTAAGCGTGCAACTCTCATTCCAGAGGTCGTAGGATCGCTCCCCGATTGTGCACCAATCAGTCTTTAAGTGCGCATTTAACATTCGCTCGAACGACTAAGGAAACATTGTGAGGAAACAGTTCTCTTTGATTCAAAAAGTCGACGGTGTGTGTCAGGCTCATCACATACATGCCTATTAAACTGAAATGATCATGAAACAGCTTCAGATCTCTGAGGCTGAGACCTAAAAAGGTTGTAACGTATAAATATTCATGTATAAAAAATGAATCGCCGGTAATTTTTTATACTTTATATAATTCGAAATTTATTTTCCAAAATGTTAAACTGAGTGTCCTATTTGAAAGAGAGAGTTGTTTATTGAGTCTGTTATTATAAGATTTTCTACAAACGTAAATACAGTTAACAAGGTAGTGACATTTTTACTGCGCCGCGCCTTAGCTGTGGGTGGTCAACTCGTGCGCATCTAACTTCCGAACTTATCTCCCATATAAAATATACTGATGATGATTTGATAAGCATTCTCCGAGAGAGATGTAGAAAACCATATTAATCTTTTAGTATCTAATTTAGTCAAAAAAAGTGTAAAGCTTCAATTACATATTTATTTATTAAGTTACCTAATGTTTGTAATAAGTCTATTGTCAAATATCAAAATGTACCGTATGTAAAAATTATTACGTTTACAAAATTGTTACAATTGTATCTTCTGACACACTATTTACATTAACATAATAATTATTGATGTGTACAATATACACTTTATATGCGTAGGAGTTGTGTGAGATATTGTTTTCATCGTCCATTTGATTTGTGTAATAACTTTGAAATAGATATATTTAATTTTACTTTTTATTTATTAACTTTGTTTATTGTCTCCAGGCATAAAAGAAAAGTGACGAACCTCCTGCCATCGAAGTTTACAGCGCCGAGCCAAAGTTCCGGATCGCAGAGAAGAGCACCACCTCCTGCTCCTTTATACGAAGACCTGCAAGACCTACCTAGAAGACCGCCTTTGCCACAGAGACCAGAAATCGAACCACAACTAGAGGTATGTACAGATTAGTAGTAGAATTAGTTAGTTAAAATCAAGTCTTTTTAAACCTGTAAAAATTGTGTATTAATAACGAGTTGCGTAATTAATTTAATAACTAATATTTTCTAATGTAATCAAGAGATTCTAAAGTATTTCAGTCCCGTTAAATTACACTGTGTGTGCACGATCTTTAAGACTTCAAAAGTTAAGTTATTTATTTTTAATAATTTGCAGATGGTGGAGACAAAGAGGCCCAACTGTCAAGGAAGAGTGTTCGTTTGTGGTACCGGCGGATCTTGGCGAAGTGGGAACCCGTGCAGCAATAATTGCAACGCACCAGTTTACGAAGAACTCCCTCACAGATCAGATGACTCAGTCCACAGTGATGATCATTTTGCTGAAGACGAACTAAGTCTAGTTGGCGATATTCTTCCTTGCCGGACCTGCGCTAGACCACCACAATCTCTCCCTCATCGACCTCGACAGCAACGTCTTGATCGCCGACCAAAATCGCTGGAAAGACGACGAGCACATCGAATGCCCAGACATGTCCATCCACCGGACCCCTCAGAATTCCACGAAGGAGTTCTACTAGATGCCTTGCTAAGGTTATATCCTCAAGTGGGCACAGTAGGCGCTAGACCACCTGGTCCGATACCTATGAGTGCTGGTGGTGCTTGGCCTGGAGGTGAACTACCTGGAATTGCCTGCTGGAGAGGACCTAGGGCGTCCCCAAAGCCTCCCAGTGGAGATTCTTCCTTCGGGTCAGATTCAGGTTACAGCAATAACACATGTGGAACCTGTGGTACCCGGGCCTCATCTAAACATAGATTATCAGCGGAAATACCGTTATCGTGAGGTGACATAGAGTGCCGTAACTCGAGTGTTTATTTCTCGGCCTATAAAGACAGGCCTCGCCTTCTTCAATAATAGTGATACTATGATTCCTTAAATGGCTGCCAATGCACTGACTTGTTCCACTAGCCCAGGTAGTCTTTCGATTGACGTAGTATAACTAAGGTCGTCATTTCCCCCTTCCAGTTTAATTGCCAGGTACCTTCGTATGACCTATTAGGTTCGGCTATAGGGGCTTAGATGTCAGTCAGTGTGGGCGTGGCCATATTTCTATGAATCTGTACAAAAGAGGTATTAGAAAACTTAAGTAGATATCCTTTTTTAATTACGAGTGCTTTGTAAATTGTTTCCAAGTTAGTTATTTTTGTACAAATGTGTAAGTTAGTTATAGTTTTGATCTTGTAAGTTATTTCGAGCTAGTCCTAAATTAATTGCAATGATAAAACTATTAAATTTTATTTAAATGGAAGCCGAAGGGAAATTGTAGATATTGTAAAAATAGTTAATGATAGATTAGTGAGTTGAATTTTATAATCATATCACAATTAAAATTACGTCGCATGGTCACGATTTCCTGTATATTTCCTATGATCTGTCGAGTAGGAATTCTTATTACTGGTGCTAAAAGCATATTTGTAATTATTGTTTGATTCTGCCGTTCCAAAAGTTACTACAGTATCTAGTTGATTATAAATACATTTTCTAAGGATTCATCTCAGCATATTAATTGCTTTATTAAGGTAATACAATTCAGTCCCATTTTAACATTTTAATATCCGTAACGCATATTAAAAATATTTTTCGTTAACCGTGAAAGGGTTATACCGTAGACAAGTAGTTTATTTATTTGATTTTGTTCCCAATCGTAATTTTGTTTTAATGTTGGCATTTGAAAACTAAAATTGTTTTATTTTGTTTAATTTTAAAGTAAGCGATATTTATTTGATATTATGTTTGTTTCGCATTGTATAGTTTCGAATTTTCATGTATATTGTAATAAATTTCGGGTCTCGAAAACCCCCTTTATAAATATGGAGAGCACAATAAATGAAAAATAAATACATTTCTAATGAAATTTTTGCTTTTTATTTGTACCACCAGGTATTGTGTACTTTATCATAGTAACTTGCATTCGCCTCGTTGAACACTTACTTGCCTTTATACGTAAGTAGGTGGAGCTGTTTGTACCTGATGCACCCCAATTTTTGGGTCAAATATCTTTTCAAGTCCCCCGCGTACAAGTTAGCGGAGAAAGCTTTTTTTATAGAACAAACGGGCCCGCCGCCCGTGGATACTCAATGCTAGAGGCTTCGCGAGTGCGTTGTCTTCCTTTTCAGAATTGGTACACTCTTTTCTCCAAGAACCCTAAGCCGCCTTGATTCGGAAATAATTCAGTGGGCGGCTGGTTGCACATAGTGATTGTGCGCGGCAAAAGCTTCCTTAAAAACACTTAGTTGTGAAACGACAGACGTGAAGGTGCAATGTCTTATTCTGCTGATGAATGCTGATGAAACTCAGCAGCTGATATTCCTATATAGAAACAATGCAGTATTGTACAGCTGCTTTTTAGCAACGTATTTTTGATTAGAGATTTGGAATAATTTAGACTTTATTTAATATATATATATTACATAATATTGTATGTTACAAAAGTAATGCAGCAATGGGAATCTTTTACATCGTAATTTAAATAATTTCGACTTTTGTTTCAAGTGATGTAGATATGAACTAGATTCCTGCTCGGGGGACCCTTAAATATCTCATTATTCTGGGAACAAAGCCGTCATGTAGCAATTTATATGGAAAATTACTGGGGATTTTATAGCCCGTTTAATTTATTAGATTATTTAATCTGGATTATTTTATTTACTGTATTTTCCTTTTATCAGTACCGTTCCGTAAACTATGGAGTAGGCAGAAATCTAAGTTTTGTTAATTTTTCCTTAGGTAAGAACATCGTGCTCTCGGCTTTGTCTAAGACATGCTGGTTCATTAGTTGTGCATGTAGAAAGAAAACTGTTTACGCTGCCAGAATGAACGTGTTGTAGGTACGCGAGAAATCTTTTCCCTTTCCATTTATTTTTTTTATAATATAGAAAATGTCATATAGTTGTCATGATTATATTAATTGCATCCTTAATATTAGATTAGATAAGGTAAGATTTTAAATTAAACTTGGCGATTTAAAAGAGTGGCGGAGAGTTTATTGCCAGTTCTTCTCTTCCGTTCTACGCCCTTGATTTGAGAACTGGCAGTAAATGTAAAATTAGAAGCATTCGATGTATATTTCTTTTTTGACGTTCATAAGTGTACATTGTGTTATATGTTTACTGTATGAATAAATGATTTTTGACTTACATTTTAGGCCATTATATATATAATAAGATCCGCATCTAAATATACCAACAAATTTTATCATGAGATTTTCCTTTTGTCAATAGCATGACGCTTGTGTATATTAAATAGCAGTCTTCTAGTAAAGAGATAAGCGAACTGCGTTTTTAATAATAACCGCCTTGCATTCTGCTCAGACAAATACAAATAGACTTGTTTCGTACAGTCAGCAAAAAAGCTGAGTCGCAGACGTCTTTATTACCGTAATTACGGTGACATTGTTATTTGAGAGCTGGCTTTGTTTTTTGATTCAATTATTTCGTAGGTTCTCGCTCAACAATCTTAAAAACGCTATATTGCAGTAACTACTCCGACATCACTTGTCGTAGAACCTACAAACCTTCTTATTATTTAAGTTCCCCAAATTCTTCCACAGAGCCTAAGGGCAGTCGCAGCCCATGGACACCAATCTTAGAGGTTATTTTGCTGGCCATTGTAAAACGAGTTGTTGAAGTCTATTAAATTTTCCCTAGTAAAAATATGAACAGAGAATATTTGATTCTTTAAAAAAATATATATAAAAAAGCTAATAATTTTTTTGTTGAAAGCACACTCACAATAAACATACAGACACTTAAAAAGAACATACACGACATACATTCCAATAAAACAATAAAAATAAACTACATCGAGAAATACAAATATAAAATTAAATGGAATTCAAACATTGAATATATTTCTTCTTTGCAATGTTATTGGTGACTGAACAAGGGCTGCATCATCTTACGCCTGAAGACAATACTGTCATAGAATGGATCAGCCTCACATGTCCTCAATGCGTCAGATATTATGTTTAATATAATTATTAAATATGAAAATTTAATTAGCGATTAAAAGCACCCCAATGTTAATTTGAATAATTTTAAATGTACATATACATTTCCCAAATGGATTGCAAGTAGGGTTGATAACGTTTCATGTCATTGCACTATACCTGAATAATTAAAGATAAGAAATTATCGTCCATAAATTATAATTAATGTTAATTAATTCTTTATGATGATACAAATCGATAAGCATGTTTTATATATACAAATTGAAACAATGAATGAAATAAAGTAGTGGATTGTTATTTACTAAAAAAACATTCATTCTGTGAGAATTGTATATATTTAGGTTACCTTGGAAGCTTACATGATAATACTATAAAATATTACTCTATAAAGGGCAAATTCGGCCCCATAAGGAATACTGTTCTCACCTCTGGGCGGGAGCTCCTCAGTACTAGCTCCTTTCACTTGACCGTATTCAACAAAGAGCGATTCGAATCGATGTCTCTCTGCATCTTCTACCGCATTTACTATGTGGAGTGTTCAGAAGAGTTGTTCGGTATAATACCTGCAGCTGAGTTTCATTATCGGACGTCAAGGCAAAATACAAAATACCATCCGTTTCACCTCGACGCCCGTCTTTCGCAACTGAGTGTTTTCTGAGGCAGTTTTTGCCACGCACCACCACTTTGTGGAACCAGCTGCCCACTGAAGTATTTCCGAACCAATTCGACTTAGGGTCCTTCAAGGAAAGAGCGAACCAATTACTTAAAGGCCGGCTACGCGCTTGCGAGTCTTCTGGCAATGTGAGTGTCCATGGGCGGCGGTATCGCTTAACATCAGGTGAACCTCTTGCCCGTGTGCCTCCTATTACATTAAAAAAAATACTGAGAACCTACTTTTTTATAATAAAAGGAAACAGGTGCTTTCTGTCCGAAAAATATTAATAATATATTTAAATTGGAAAAGACACCTGTCCGAAGAAACAGGTAGAAATAAAATTATTTAAAGATTAAAAAGCAAATTTTAATTAAAACATTCTTGACAAATTTTGATATTTCTTTAATTTAAGTAGCTTGAGTACCTACTTAACAGAAACCGTCGTCAGCAGGACATAAATAATGTAGCCTAAACCAGAGACAATATAAAATTATTATTATTATGACAGCCCTAATTACAGGGTAACTCGTGCAAGTTTAATTCGAGTTATTGAAATAATTGATTGCGGTACAAAATGGTTAAATGTGTTTATTAATTTTTCCCTTAAATATCGACAATTACACAATATGCACTATACTATATATTATAGTTAAATAATGGAGTGTGTACAAAAACTGTGTGATTCTGAATCTTTAAGCCGTTTAATTAAGCCCTGCATACATTTCGTACGCAACTGGGAACCCATACAGCGAAGGAAAACTGCCTTGGACCCAGAATCTGACGACGTCAAGCTCAGAAGGCTCATCCCCGGCTAATATTTTGAATGTGTGACTGATATATTATGCCGTTTATTTCAGCTGTGGGGTGCATAACTTGTATTTCGTACGCAAATGCATACCGCGAAAATATAAACATGTCTTGGATCCAGAATTCGGCTATGCAATGCCCAGAAGATAAGCCTGCTTGTCTATAACATAAATATGCCAATGAAACAGACACGTGTCTGCTCCAGCCCACAATTTTCTTTTCAACATTCACCGTATCTGTAAAATAAAACTACACATTTCTAAAACGAAAACAAACGTTTTCTCCTATCGCTACATGTACATAATTAATAAGGCTTTTTGCTATCTGTACAAATAAAAGCTTGCATCTCTTTCCCGGTAAGCTCAACAATACAGAGATAGAATCTCACTTATTACCTACAAGTGTATAAGTGCTATGTGACTTACCGTTGTGAACGTTGATATTGGTGACTAGATAAACTTTGGAATTGCATTTACTGTTATACACAACATAGTTTGATTAACTAAATCTTAATAATTTAAGACAATGGAGACGTGAGGGCCTTTTTGAGGGTCTCAGGACGGGCTACACAAAATAACACCTGTATATAGTAAACACCTTTCATTGTGAAAGTATTTGAAACAGTAGTATCTGTAAATAAAACATTTATATTTTGTCATTAATTGTAAATCATATCCAGCAAATTTGTGTCTCTCCCGGCAAATATTAATAAGCCGCCTTAGGCAGTGTTGATTTATGCGCTTAGACTTGTGCAAATGAATACATTTTAACATACACACAAACATAACACGAGGACGGATTGTTCGGAGATTTAGTACACATTTGAGGCCCGGGATTATTATTTAATATTCGTTGAGAAAGACCTAACTATTTGAACTTTAATTTATTATATATAGTATATAAACTTTTAGTACCTTATAATTTAAATGTGTCAAAAATCAATGGTGCTACAACCGTTTTAGGTCTGGGCCTTAAATATCTGTAGCTGTTTCATGATTAACAAATGAATCTAATAGGCAAGTAGGTGATCAGCCTTCTGTGCCTGTCGCACGCTATTGACTTGCCTAAGGCAAGCCGGTTTTCTCACGATGTTTTCCTTCACCGTTCGAGCGAATCTTAAATGTTCATATAGAAAAAAAATCCATTGGCGCATAGCCGGGGATCGAAGCCACTAGACCGACACTGCTGCTGCATGTCCCAAGTGAATCCCAAATATTTTGTACCAATGCCTTTAACCTATGAAAACCGAAAGAGGCAATAACATTTTTCTGTTGGTTGTCTTATAGTAGTGGGTACATCTCTGTCCTTTCATACTCGAGTCATATCGCTAAACGAGGACGTTATTTATCGAGAAGACTGTACTGAAGATGAAAATGGATTATTATAACATGACAATTTTGTCTTGTCCTACACTAATAACTGGGGGTACCAGTGTGTTTGGTTTGTGTCAAGAAAGATGTCGCAATGTGTATTTCAACCTAATGTTATTTTTGCAGATGGCTACATTATATATAATATAAAAACTAGTTGGTTCTATATTAAGATTAGGTAACGCCATCTATTATAATTGTTATTATTAGAGCTCTGATATTTCTCTTTGTTCAGATCTAATTGTCTTGTTTTGGATGACAGGGGTCTTACGTTGAAAGTGCATAATTTTAATTGTTGTGACGTGGAGCGCGTTTTTTATTATGGTGGTAGGTCTTTATAGATATATTTTTAGTATATATATATATATATATATATATATATATATATATCTACTAAAAATACCATATACCATACCATACACAATAAAAATACCGTATACAATACCATATATAGATATATATATATATATATATCTATTATGATTACTTAAAACTAATGTTTAATGGTTTTACATACATTGGTGTCTTATTGACTTATTTGTCTTAATGTCCTCTAACCCCTATATGTGGAGATGTCGTCCACAGTACTCATTGTGGACGCCATTTGCTCCATCGCGTTCGAAGTACTTTCGGCTCTTATTGCCTCATCTGCTACTGTACGACGCCAACTTTACTCAGTAGAGTGTCATGAATGGCAGTGTTAAAACCTTCTTTATTCGTTCATAGACCTGATTATGAAGTTTTTCACTGCGTTTCTTCGCGATAAATTAAACAATTGCACGGATTTTCGTCAGGTTAGTATAATCGCGTCTTGTTTTAGATCCAGAAATCGTAATGAGTCTGATATAAAAAGACTCACGCGTCTGCGAAATTACTATTGTACGTTGATTTTGCAGCACTGTCTAAACTGCATTTAGTTTATTCTGGCGTCATACAAAACATGGTGATTGCAACTTCCCTATACCCTAACACGCCTAATCAACTGATGGGTGTCTGGAATCGGAAGAGTTTTTATGTTACCAATATCCAACCCCTATAGTTTCCCTTTAAATACACGGTGAATGCCATTACATTTCAAACTTTAAGTATATATTTACAGAGTCGAATATTGTTTACGGTATTCACAAAGGCTATTAAGAAAATGGCTTCTATTTTCACACATAAACACAGCTTTTGTTTTCAAAGAGCTTTAAAAAAAATTGCTAGAATCGTCAGTTTTAGAGAATAAATCTTTTATGATATGGGACCGAGAAAGCAGGTTAGAATAATATGAACGAAGCATAACTGCCAAATTCAGCATGCTAATTGTCAACAATATAATTAACGGTAAGTCGTATATGATACTTTTAAATACATCAAGATATAATATTTATAGCGCCAATAAGCATTCGACGGAAACATTTAAAAATGTAGTAATTATTGTACCAGAAAACTTTACGTTTAAAATATATCATAAGATATTTTTTGATTAACTAATAACATATACTAAAAATATAATAGCTTATTTTTTTATGTAATAACAGGCAAACGCGCAAGTCACCTGATGTTAAGCGATACCGCCGCCCATGGACAATCACATTGCCAGAAGGCTCGCAAATGCGTTGCCGGCCTTTCAATCATTGGTACGCTCTTATTGTATTTGATGAATATTTTCATATATTTTTTAGATCCATTGATTTCAAGTTTGAATCTTTCAGATTATACATAGAAACCACAAACAAAATTATCGTTCCTTCGTTCGATTTTACGATTCCAATACGTTTTAGTTTTTAAAAGACCATGTTACGACTGCGTGTCAATTTAGGAATCTAAACTCATCAGCATCTCAACTAGATAGTTTTAACAATGCTCATAAGCCCCCGGTATGTCAAAAACCTATTTAGAATATTATTATTGCATCAAAAATATTTTCTGAGCCTATATAAATACGGTAGATTTTTACGTGGTATTTTACCCTGCCATATGAGTACCCCGTAGATGAACTAAGTGCATTACTTAATTTTTAGTTTTCACTATGACCTGGAATTGAATTCCCAAGCGTCATGGTCTCCTTACATCGCTGGCATACTACGGCATACACAGCGCAGATTATCAATGAGCCATACAACATTTTTCTTCAGGTGGACTGCATTACATATTATTTATACCATATGCAGCCCTGCAGGATGGGAAAGCGGGCATGGCAGCTTGAGTAAGGGAATTAGTGCCTCGTGCTACCACCGGCACTAAGAGCTAAGTGTAAACACTCATTGGAGTCGAAACAGAAGTATTTAGGGAAATATTTTCGGCAGCGGCCAGGGCGTGAATGTGGTATTAAAAGCTTTAGTAACTACGTCATCAATTTCCTTACATAAAATTAAAATAATTTCCTAAATTTTTGTATTGTATCGTAATTCATGAATCTGTGAGGGCCTTCCGCTTTTTAGTTTATATTTTTGTATTATTTTAGATTATAGGTGGAAATTCTACATTATTTTTTATAAGATTTAGTTACGAACTTTTGCCACTTTACCATTCATATTTCTTATTTTAGTGGTTTTCCGTACCTGGGTGGGTTGCCTGAAAGGGATTTTATGACGTTTGTTTTTCTTTAAATGTAACGAAGTGAAATTGGGGACTATGGACTGAATGTTGCTCTTCTTCCGTCTAGTGTTTACATTAAATTGTATATATTATGCTTAGCGTTAACCAAACCACTTTATACAATTTTATATTAGAAAAATATCAAAGCCACGCATAGCAAAATGTAATACCTTTTCGGAATCGTTATTAAATGGGTCAAAACTTGTATTACTGGGTTTAGTTTTTCTTTAGAGTAGAATCTTTTTTTTCCCAAGTAATCAAAAGTTATGATTTGAAACATTTTTTATATCGTTTAACTTAATATTATCTTTAATACACCCAATAAACAAGTCAAGTCTAACGCAAGGACTTCTCAGTACATTCGATTTTGGCCTCTCTATATCTTCAGTTCCATAAGATGCAACAAAACCGGTAAAAGTTCTTGTCCAAACATTGTCATGAATTTATATCACATTTATTTGATTTAGTGGATATTTCTCATAATTTAAATGCTACGAAAATAAATATGAGCTCCAGTAAGCAAGATCCATAAGCAATGAGTCACCAGAGACTTAGGAACGGACCATAGTGGTTAGAGCACAGAATAGATAAAAGTAAAAGTTATGACAGACGATCGATTTTCCATACATGTTCATTTAACTAGATGAATTCTATTCGCACGCCCGAGCGTTTCTAAGTTTTATGAAAAAAAGTCTAACTATACACTATATATCGTAATGTCTAATAGTTTCCTAAGCAAAGTTCGTGCTAATCGAAAAAAAATATCTAAGCTATCTTGCGACACCTGTTAGTAGTTTTACGATCGTTTTGATAGTTCTAATTAAACTGGTAACTGAAACGCATGTCTGACGTCATCGGAAGCGACAGACGACTATAATTCTTGGAGGACGCCGGAATGCAATTTATAAAAGACAAGTTTAACACAATTCAGCGGGTACACACGTGATCTTAACGGCGATTAAAAATAACTGGGCGGTTATTAGTGAGTTTCAAAATATAAATAATTCTGAGAATAAAGTGTATATTCATGAAATTATACATCGTAATTAATTTTAATAACATTTTTGAGTTTCTAAATTATTACTAACCGCTCTGCGACCCGAAAAGAGTTTTGGCCTTTAAAATAAGAATCTTCCAGCGCGCGCCAATTGCTGGCTTTCAGCTGCAGCAGGTACTCTTTCACTCTGTCGATCTAGCGGTACCTAGACCGACCTACTGATCTCCGACCACTACGCCGGCTCAAGTCTCATTTACTCTTCCATTTCGGACTCTTAAATCTTAGAAATTATTGCAATATCAGAAAAACCCTATAAATAAAATATTAAAGAAATCCTTAATTGATATAACACGAATTAATTACATTAATGAAATAATACGACAGTTCTAGTGTTTTTTATAATCAGGGACCATTCAGTAACAGTTACTGAAAACAACTAATAACATCGAGTTATGTAATTTACTTTATATTTAAAATTTGTTATAAATAGTACTTGTATAAACTGAATAAATTTTATATTCCTAGTACGCCGTGAACACATTTTCATTCTCCTACTATACTCTTTGTTTTATTTATAATCATTTAGTAAAATTAACACAATCTTTCATTGTCTATACGGGACAATAGTTTTAGAACGCAAATAATTTTGTTACAACCAAAGTGAATTCAAAATAAAATCGTAAATTTTAAATTTTAAATTAGAAAGCTAGAAGAAAGAAGTTGTAAGCTCAAAAAATAAAATTGAAAAAATGTTGGCAGGTAATTGACAGTTTGTTAAATACAAAAGAAAATGCAGCGGGCTAAGTAGAAAAATGTAGGAGCTTTTGTATAGTAATGATATGCGTCTTCATTCTTTGATGTTAAGAGATTTGTCTTGAGTATATTAGTTACCATCATAGTTAAATATAATAAT
Organism: Pieris brassicae; assembly: GCF_905147105.1. NCBI lineage: Eukaryota > Metazoa > Arthropoda > Insecta > Lepidoptera > Pieridae > Pieris > Pieris brassicae. Next base: position 1,965,751 of record NC_059666.1, read on the forward strand.
AATTTAATTTAATTTAAATTTTTACTGTAATAGTATCTGATAAAAAGATCTTTGTTTTTGAAACACAATATAATTACCGGATTTTTTCTTAACAAAAGATGATAGATTTATACCTAAATATTATTGATTATTTATTTCTCAAATTCAAAAACTATAAAAGTTTAATTAAATTGCAATTGAAGTCATCTAAAATTCCTATAACCGAGTTAAGAATAGCTCCCCTTGATTGAGGATTTCTCCTTTTAATTTTAGCTAAACGTTTACGATGTTTGTCACCTCCTTTGTGAACAAGTTAGCGCCACGATACGCGTCGTTTCATACCTTTGATACTATTTCCGTAGCTATACTTAAAATCCCCTAAAATCCAAGCATAAAAATTGTTTATTTAATATTGAGATGTCATAAGCGCGACAGTGCGAACGCTTGTCGGCTCTGGGATGTAAGTATACCCGTAAGGTTGTTTAGCTATCTATTTATTTACCTTTTTAAGTCACGTTTATTGAATGTACTAAACATAAGTTTTTAAACTGTACGTAAAAACCAAAATGGTATATTTGTTTTGTATGAATGAAAGGATTTGATTTGATAATCCATAAAACCGCTCATAACTTGCGTTTTATTTTGGGAAACCTCTTATTAATAATATTTAGTTATTAATAACGGGCAGGAGGCTCTTCTGATGTTAAGTGATACCGCCACCCATGGACACTCTCAATCTCTCGCGAGTGCGTTGGCGGCCTTTTAAAAAATGATACGCTCTTTTCAAGTGTAAATAATACAAGATCGTACAAATTATTTTAAACCTTCTGGATTTATAGTCATATAATTAAACCAACACATACAAATACAAATAAAATTAATAATTTATAAATAGAAAATTAAAATCGAAGAACAAAAATTTATAAAATACTAAAGATTATATTATTACTAAAAAAATAATAAATATATAACTGGTAAGTCACAAGCTCCTGAACTAGAGTTTATGGCAATATATTCATGTTATAAAGTACTAGGTTCGATTGGCGGTGAAACAATACGGTAGTCCCAATAGACGAATCACGGATGTGTCTTCCGTATGCCACATTTGGTTAAGGGTTATTGATCCCTTAATATTGCGTATTTAAAATATCAGTAGCCTTACGTACGGGTATATAATTGAAGACTAAGTGATATTTTTGTAGTCTATTGTTATTGCTCTCCTTAACAATTGAAAGAATGGGTTCCTTGTATCATATGCTTGTTTATTTACGCTCTCAGATTCTGGGTCATGGTTTGAATTAATAGTGTCTGTTCAAAGAGCCTGAATTTTGTCACTGTACCAAATGTTTGGCTAGTAAAATATACCTACATGCACAATTTTTCATGCTGAGATGTTCCAGGTTGAAATAATCAGTTGTTTATCCCTGCTGACTTTACGTAGTAGACACTTTATTAGATCATAAAGAACGTTTCTTAATTTAATTTTTACTCCCCCCTTCCAACTTAAACATTTTTAACACAAATAAATACGAATTAATCACAGAACAAATTAGTCTCCTGCTGTCCAGTACTGTAAAGCACCTCAAGCGTTATGTAAATAATGTTATAAATATCTGTTTATATCCGTGAATGATGTTTTAGTTATTTCAACATCTTTTTGGTATTGAAGCAAGAAATTGTTTCAGGTAACGTCTAGCCGTCGATCTAGTTCAGACTTCACCACTTAAATTGCTCGACATGTATTGTTCCTACCCTACAAGGTCATTGACTTTTCATTAGTTGGACAAAGTAACTACCACCGAACAAATATTTTGTAAACAATTTCTCCTTTTCCACAGTATTTTCATATCCTACTCGAAGTAGGATAGTGATACGGATATAATACAGTAATGCCTTGCAATATCTATAGACAAAAGCTAACTAATTGTTTGTACTACGGATTAGTATGCAATTTGTGTACGCTCATATAAAAGTACTCCAATCTCTCCAATAATGGTTATAGCGGTCTAATTAGGCTAGTATTGCGTGCTGTCATCCACCAATCCGTGTATATTATAATTAATAGGCTTTCCCGCCATGATACCCTAATAATGATATTATGAGAGAACTTTCGGAGATTTATTTTAAATTCGTTATGTATTAATCTTATCGTGGGTTAATGATTTAATAAAATACATTTTCTAATAAGGCGAAACAGTGTTAATATTATAAAGACGACAGAGCTGTATATTTTTATCGAATAATTCAAAAAGACGGTTTTCAAAAATATTCTAAGTAAAACAGGTAATATTTTTTTTAAAAATCAGCACTAGTACTAGAAACAACGTGATCCAAACGGTCACTGTCTTTTGTAATTAGACTTAGAAAAGGACATCATTTACAACTAAAGTTTTAAATCGTTTTTAGAAAAAAACAGTATATTTGCAATATCGTATCTACAAAAATAAGTCACCTGTGTCGAATGAAAAGATTGTTCAATTAAACTATAAGAGTATAGTTTGACTACTGTCATCAGCAAGGAAATCTACGCCCCGCTTAGGGGACGCAGAATTTCACTATAAAATATCTGATTTCACGCTTAAGTCCACAATTAGTGTAGTATTTCAAATTCAAGTCCGTTTATTCGACGGCAACATTTAATTTACATAATGTATTGTTGGCGGTCGATTCCGCACGTAGTCGATAATTACGTACGAATTGTAATTGGTGTTGCCAGCTTATTGCTTCCGATATTGCCACTTAGATTTTCCATTTGGAACAGTCCACATGGTCCGATAAACGTGAACCAATAATAATAGCAGATTTAATTTTGGCACCGTGAGTGCTTTCAAATTGGCAAAAGGTTGATGCATGAACGAACTGTCTGAGCTTAAGATCCATCCTTAAGACGTTTTAAGACTTGAAGCAATATTAACAAGCTTCTGCAATAAACGTTGGAAACCAGATATTAATTTCTTTATGTTTTTACTAGCAGAACAGTTTGCGTTTGATCGTTTTTTGGCGGACTTGCAAAATCCACCATGAAACAGTCTCTTTTTTAGGTTAAGCGACACCAACAAATAACGTGGCTTTCTGCTGGTAAAAGAAGTTTTATAATCGCTTTTGTAGATTCAGAGTTTACCCTCTATAAACTCACAAACTCGTAAAATTTAAGTTTTTTGTAATATCTTTGTATTAGTAATGGTTTCATTAAGATTACTTCTTTTTGTTACCCTAGACTGCAAACTTTTTACGATTTTATATAGAAGCATACATTATACCACGACAATATGCTTGTATATTATTAAAAAAGAATAAAAAAAAGGGAGCAACCGGGCAGAAGGTTCACCTGATACCAGAGGGCGTTGCCGGCCTTTTAAGAACTGGTACACTCTTTTCTTGATGAACCCTAAGTCGAATTCATTCGGAAATACTTAAGTGTCCTTCCTGGACGGACATCGATGTGATAAAATAAATCAATGGCGCTACAACCTTTTTAGGTCTGGGCCTCAGATTTCTGTATCTGTTTCATGATCATTTGTTAATCGAATAGGCAAGTAGGTGATCAGCCTCCTGTGCCTGACGCACACCGTCGACGTTTTGGGTCTAAGGCAAGCCGGTTTCCTCACGATATTTTCCTTCACCGTTCGAGCTAATGTTAAATGCGCACATAGAAATTAAATCCATTGATGCACAGCCGGGATCGAACCAACGACCTTAGGGATGAGAGTCGCACTCTGAAGCCACTAGGCCATCATCATACAGTATACAGTATTTTAATACTAATACAATAGAAAACTTATTAATATAAAAATTAAACTAAAAACGTAATATAATATAAACAAAACAAGAAAACATCTTGTATTAAAAGTATCTTGTTACTGTGATCAAAGGTTAATGTTAATTTTATATTTTCTTAATAGTGCCTTTAGTTATCTGATTGTGTAAATAATAATTTTATTTATATCTGGTTTTTCAGTGAAAGACATAAATATTAAAGGTTTTATTAAGTTATGATTATGGTATAATCTTCGCATCATCTACATTTCTATAACAACTAGTGATGTGGTTGCATTTAGATTAAAATTATTTTTATTTATCACTTATAAAAACATAATATTTTCTTTTAATATACCTATAATTATTACCGTTTTATATGCAGTTGTAAGCTCTCTGATAAGAGAAGATAAATAGATTTAAAATAATAACGTATATAACTTTACATGTTATACTTAAATATTGTATAAATAAGGTATATTACGATGCTTTAGAAAAATAGCATTTGTAACTAGTATAATTAAGTACTACATACTTATGTTATCAACCTGTATAATAATAATAATAATATATTTACATTTCAAATGGTTTTTGTAGTATTGCTTAAATTTACTTACAGCTAAATGTTTGATATGGACCCCTCTAAGGTACAGACCTCCACCGATCCTTTCCTCTGCCAATAGACAGCCAGTCTTTTCCTACTATTTCTATTGAGTCTTCACCACCTGTTTGACCTGCCTTTCTTTTTATGGGTGGCTCTTTCTATTGTTTTGTCTTTAATGTTCATCTATTGTCAAGGTATCAACTGTTTACTTTATTTATTTGTCTATTTCTGTTTTCATTCCTATAATTTGTCCGATATTGTACTTTTCGTAGTCATACATCATACATGTACTACCATTAGTTCGGCTGTATTCTTGCAAGCACAGGCTGCCTTTGTTTAACTTTAAATATGTGAATAGATGTTTAGAGTTAGATTATCGTTTATTTTCGGAGAGTACAACTAAAACCGGTTATTTAAATTATTAAACAATTATGTTCGTGAGCACGCTCAAGCACGTTATATTTAAAAAAATCATTCTAACGCTGACCTAATGTTATCGATACACTAACATCCCACAACTAGCGCGTATTTTCGTCGTCCATCGTCGCACGCGCAGCTGTTTTGAGACATCTAATAAATGACAAGTCGAGTTTCACGAACGTCGCGCAAACTGCGGGCTTGTTAACAACTTTGTTTTGACAACCGATGTGTTTTCGGAATAAGGACAAGTTTTTTTTTCGTTGAAAAATTTGAAAGAATTAGTTTTGTATTTCGGTATGTTACACAATATTAACTTTCTCTCACTTCAGTTGGTAGCTCATGGTCATGTAATTTTCTTGTTCCTACTAACTAGGCGTAGGCGTCTTGTCAGGAACTCATTGATTCCAAGACATACTGCTTTCTATAATGTTTTCCTTCTCACTATGAAAGTGTAACCGAACAGAGAAAAAAACACTGTGGTAGTTGCACTAAGTTGCACGCTTAGCCGCTATGCCAATATTGCTGCCTTAGACAGCGATTTAGTCTTTTGTCAATCTAGTTAAAACATGTATTGTTCAGCGAAAAATTGTCGATGCGATGACCTTCAATACTTTAGTGTCTGACCCTCGATTTGCGGATAAAAAGGAATAATAATAATAACAAAGTTTCTAAAAAAAATGTTGCAATATATAATTAAGAACGATACATTTCTAACAAGCGGAGTGAACTACTCGTAAATAATAAAAGCATAATGAAAATACAAGTACTGCAACTGCAAATTTTAATTAAATCTTAAATATTCATACATGAAGATTGTAATTATTTTTCTACGAGATAAAATATTTTAAAGCGCACTTTACTCGTTTGGAGAGTACTAGAGATCACAGCCGCTTCCATTTGGCCTATTTCCGTGATTACAAGATCTTTACGCCTCGAAATATTACTTTATATTCAGTTCTTGAAATGAAATAAATTATTTATAAAATAGTGTCTTCAGCGTGCGACTCTCATCTCTGAGGTCGTAGGTTCGATCTCCGGCTATGCACCAATGGATTTGCTTTCTATGTGCGCATTTAACATTAGTTCAAACGGTGAAGGAAAACATCGTGAACATCGAAACCGGCTTGCTTTAGACCCAAAAAAGTCAGGTACAGAAGGCTGATCACCTACTTACCTATTTGATATACAAATGATCATGAAACAGATACAGAAATCTGAGGCCCAGACCTAAGAAGGTTATAGCGCCATTGATTTATTGTTTTATTGATAAAATAAGTAACAAGGACTATAGGTTCTATAATGATTTTGAATTATAAGAGAACTAAACTGTTGTTTACAATAGATATAAAAAATCACACAACAATCACACATATAGATGTGAAAGAGAAAATCAAAAATTCGTCTGAAACAATTCCTAGACAAAAATTGTTACCATATTGACCCAGAGTAATATTGAGAAAGGAATTGACAAAACCAGACAAAATCGCCGTTCAATACAAAGGCGTAAAACTGATTTCTCATCACTTACCAGTTTTTAGAGTGTGGTCCATATAAGGCAGGTGGCAAAATTGCTAGCTAACCTCTTTGGTCCTTCGAAAAAGTCCCATTGTCTGAAATACGTGCTCAGCCTCTCAAAGTGGGGAGGTCTGCGTCAAAAAATATTTCATGTAATATTCATATATAGATTTATGTTTCTCTGGAAGAGGCATTTTGTATGCACACATTTTTTTATGTATAAAATATTAGTAACCAAATAATAATATCATTTGAGTTCTCATATATATAAATAAAGAAAGAACTTAATTAGTTCCTGTCTGATTAATGATTTAGCAGAAATTTATAAGTGACAAATTCTAATATCCCATTAATGATGGTAATACTAATACTTACGTAACGTTTGCCAGTTCTTATCTATTCTGAGATAACTTGAGAACTGGCAGTAACGTAACAGTCGTATTTATTTTTTGACGGTAATAAGTGTGAGTTTGCGACCCTGAATAAATATATTTTTAGCGATCAGAGTTGTTCGGATTAATGCCTGCAGCTGTTTCATCATCGGACGTCGAGGCAGAATACGAAATTCCACCCGTATCACCTCGACGTCCGTCGTTCTACAACTGAGCGTTTGTTAGGCAATTTTGCCGCGCGATACTACTATGTGCAACCAGCTTATTTGACTTTGGATCCTTCTAGAAAAGAGCGTTCTAATTCTTTACAGTTCAGAAACGCACTCGCGAGGCTGCTGCTGCTGCTCTGGGATTGAGAGTGTACAAATATTTTTATTATTGTTTTATCTGTATTAGTTTTATTATATAAAATGTACTCATTCCTCAAGTGATGGCAATTACTTATTATTAACAAAAAATCATAATCATATCCAGTAATTTAGCTTGTAACTAGTCTATGTTACTGTTAGCGATATATATGTTGAAAATAATAACTGAAATTGATGTATTGTCCTTTAAAACATTCCAAACAAACAATCCATAGTACCTACATAATAATAATCTAAGGACTATATCCATTTTTGTATTTTATGATAAGATTCGGAGCTGCATCCTATCTTATGACATATAGGATTTTCGGCGAATTTATTTTTTAATGATATCACGCTGTTGGAGTTAAGGACCTTTACAGCTCAGCTGTTTTGGCGAGCGTAGCTTGCCGGGCGTTTTCCCGTGACTAGCAAAAGAGCGTCTCCTGTGAGACTCGGAACTCGGTTTGAGCCATCGCGGGGTGATCAATCGCCTGAAGGGCAGGGTGGAAGCTCACTGGAGTGAGCAAAGTACGAAGGCCTTCCCCGGTGACGGTTTTTTACCCAAGGGTCGAGGGTCCTGATGGGTCGCGAGAGTTTCCCTCCACTTCAAGTATCTCATAATTTGAACTGCTGGGGTTCAAGCCTAATATCTCAGAAGCATCGAATATTGACCCGCTCGAACGCACACTGCTACATGAATCGATAATTCCTTGGAATTTCTGTTTAATGAAGCCAACTAAAACTGTATATAGAACTCGTAAGATAATATGCTAGTTCAGAGATAGCTTTGATTACAGTTATCATACAGACGTTAATTAAAGGAGAGATTCTCCTTCTAGTCAGCCTCTATATAGTAATAATTAAGTAATCTACGGCTTTACACGTGAAGCGAGTTGAATAGATTTGAGAAGCTGTACGGGTTCTGTGTAATTGAAATTGTATTACAAAGATTAAGGCACTTTTAACAAGGTATAATGTATACACTTTTTCATAGATCGTTTTGTATTACATCATTAATATATATATATATGTCTTAGTATATAAGTTTTGAATATTTTCGACGTTCTGGTGAACAGAAAAATTGTGTCCACTCCACATGGTTCCATCTCACTATTGTAACTCGTTTTGTATTTCTCATGATGTCTACAATAAAATAACTAAACAAGGAAGCGTTAACATTATAAAAGATACTTTCTAGTCTCTGTCCTCTAGATTATCTTAAGATCTTAAGAACTCGTGTGCCTGACACAAATTGATCTTTTGGTCTATGACGATTTTTCCAAGCTATATTTCCGTCACGGAGGACGTTTATTGTGTATATAAAAATATACACAATTAAATTAAATTATCAGTTGGCCCAGCCGGGAATTATCTGAACTATATTATATGTATTTAAAATTTATTTTTCAAAACTTCGTATAAAAAAATATGCATATACATAAATATAACACAATTGACATAAATCAATAAAAAATTCTTTATCATGTCAATGTCCACTGTCATATGACATTTAAACAAAGCTTTTATGTTAAAAACATGACGATATTTCATTTATGAAACACATTAGAATTACGACTAAAATTCTTGTTTTCTTAAGAACATTGAAATCTGTTACAGCCTCTGATTTCCAATGCCATCTTTTCACTCTTTTGAATAGACCTCATCTTTTGAGGTTCAAAATAGCATAGTTATTATTCTTGTAACCTCGAGTGTTGGAATGAAAAAAAGTATGTTTATGTGTAAGATTTTATCCACGGGCTCGTATTCGAAATATCAAAGTTACTTTATTGAAAACATTTCGTCAAGTTTTCTTTTATAATGACATCAGTTTTTACCAGTTTTCGTAATACTATCTGTGAAAACAATAAATCTATTGGAGAACATGAAACTGTTCGAAAACCACCCCTTTAAAACAAATCATTCTTGACGTGCAATTTATAATTACACGCTATTAAGATCTCATCGCATTATGTGTTGTTTATGCTACCAGCTTTTATGAAAATAAGATGTCTGTTACGCCGCCACGTAACAATGTAATAAAAGGATAATTATTATTGATTTTTTTATATAACAGGGAGAAAATTATTTCTATATAATTTTATGCTAGCCGCATTTATGATGTTAAGCTTTTCAGGCCTATTAGGACCTGAAATCTGTAACAATTGACTGTTTGAAGTGAAACTTCTTTATCGGCATTGGAAAAAAATTTACCGTCAATTTTTTGACCGTCTCTTTCTTGTCCCTACCACGGTTGATTCGAAGAGATTCGAAGCCATTAATAACAAAAATATATAATAACGATAACAATGATAGTAATGAATCTATTACAGTTAATGAAATTCTGTAATAATCTTAGTATTAATAAGGTAAAATGAAATAATTGTATTATTTATATTCATGCCTATGATAATAAAAGACTTTTGTGAAACTCTATCTAATTTTATTTTATTTAACCAATTTCTGTAAAGTTGCATATAGAAGATTTTTTTTTATATAAGGTCATAAAGAAATTTCACTTCTTACGTGCACACACTTTTTTCTGAACAGAGTCGTAGCGTAGATAACAAAAGAACAATAATTTTATTAAATCAATTTTACTACGCAAAAATCATAAATACCATGACTAATGTGAGCCCGATTCAGCGCTTAGTTCCTGTCAGCAAAATTCATTTCCGGTTAATTGACATAAACCTTATTTTTCCTTAGACCGTGTGTTTGGCCTAAAAAATACAAGACTTATTTTGTGGGCGAAAAATAACCTCGTGAGGAAACCGGAATATTGTAGATCACAATGTATTATTATATACGATTTCGAGACTCTTAAAGGATTGTTTACGTGTATGATGTACACATACATATTTATTTATTTGTTTCGTTACATAACACAACAAACAATTTCACTTTAAATATAGCCAAAGATGGAATACATACATACTTACAAAAGGGGAAAAAACAATAAAAAATATTAAATACATTTAATTGTTTGATACCTAATTTGGCTGTATTGTGTGATGGTGAAAAGTGAGGGTATGTACGTGAAGGTACATGTGGTATATGTGGGGTATGCTCATGATGCAGGTGATTTTGCGCTTTGGATATTCTTAATATCTCCTCCTTCTAACCATATTCCGCAATAGCTTAAACAAGTCAAAGCTTAATCTCGTTGTTGTATGTCCGGGCTGCGCGGTACAAAATCTTGTGCGGTAGATGTTTTATATTTCTCCAAAGTTCGCTACGGTGTAAATGCAGTCTAATTAATATTCAAAGAGGATTTTTGTCTAAGTTTATTTGTGTTAAGTTCATTTAATTTGTTCGCATTCGAGAAAGCTTTCAAATAACGGAGTTCTAATAACAAATAAATGTTTAGCTTCCCTTTGTTTTTTTTATAGAACGGGAAAACTGGGCAGGAGGCTCACCAAATGTTAAGTGATACCGCCCATAGACACTCTCAATGCCAGAGGACTCGCGAGTTCGTTGCCGGCATGTTAAGAATTGTAACTAGAAGGACCTTAGCCGAATTGGTTCGGTAATACTTTAGTGGGAAGCTGGTTCCAGAGCGCGGCAAAAGCAGCTTTAAACACGTTGTGAAACAACGGACGTCGAGGTGATATGGGTGGATTTTCGTATTCTGCCTCCACAACCGATAATGGACCTCAGCTGCTTCATGTAATTGAATTAAAATAATTAATACAATATCTGTGTTAGTCTAGTAGGCACGTGACACATCGACCTAATATTGTATATTGGGACTTACTTGGGTATATTGGCTTACTTACTTGGGTAAACTGTGCACCGTCTAATCTATAATATAAAAATGAATCGCAAAATGTGACAACGCCTGGAACAATTGTACCAATTCTTTTATTTAAATGTTCGTTGAAGTCTAAGGATGGTTTTTACGGCGAGAAAAATTCGAATAATTTCCGGGAAAACCCTAAAACCCATACAAACATTTTTTAAATAAAATGTAGAGTCAATTTGAAGTTTATAGCTATTCAATAAAGTTCATATTAAATTACAAGCACTCAGTGTTAGCTATAGATCGTTAGTACTGATTTTTAATTTGGTTCGCTTCGCGATATTATTTCTATTTTAGTTTTGGCATGCGACATAATATGCATGTTTTCACGTCATTACATCTGTCAAACACATCGCGTTAAAAAAGGATTAAATTTTTCAATCATTAATTTAATATCCCAATCTGAGCAAAATTATTTGAATACATACTAATAGGAAAATATATAATGAGGCACACAATTTTTAAATATTTGTCACTTTTAGGTTCCCACTATCCTTTCAGATTATTTTCCAATCAGGTTTGAACCCTAAGTTCGCCTTAGTTTGAAGCCCTCTAGCAGACATCCTAGTCGGGTTTTTTTAGTGGGTCACAGAAGAGTGGCCAAAGTTCGTGGAAGCGAACATACTTTGGTCACCCGAGCTGAACCTCACACATCGGCCTATCATCAGGGTGATGGTTCTGCCATGAGACTTTTTGCGCCGACTATAAAATTGATAGGAACAAAAAACTGCCACATTTCAAATCTTTTTAACAGAACGAAGTCTGTGGGCTCCGCTAGTACTTAATAAAACATCAAAAACTTAAATAAAACTCGGTCATAACTTATAAGTGTATTGCTTACTGATATGATCAGATTAACATGTAACACTGATACACACTCAATGCTGCACATAGCATAGCATACTATTAAGTACCTATACTGTGATCAGAAGATCTTCAGACAATATTATACTAAAACAGAGTCAGAAAATATAGTGAAAATGTAGGTCCTTAACATTGCTCGTAAAATTCTGCTAGGCGTTTTGGATTATTTTTAGGATAATAGTTACATATCTACAATTATTAAATTTTTAAAATATTGAGATTTTTTTTCAAATCTTAAATGCCTTTTCTGTACAGAAAACTCAATCTGTATGTCTAAACCTGTTGAAGCAATACACTTAATATAATTAATTACAAATAAGAAGCGTTTCATTCGTACGTACACATCTTGGAGCGTACTTGGGAATAGCAAAGCAATTATATTCGCTTTCATAGATACACATCTAACAAATGTTTGTAATCAATCTTACAAACATTTTTTTCAAATAAAAGAAGACATATATATATACTACTCGAACTACTCGAACAAGAGAGGTTCTGCGAAAGATCTGCAAGAGATTTTGCCAAAATACACGAAATGTCGGCGGAAGCTTAATTAAAATAAAATATGATTTTTTAAGGAATAGTAATTTATTTTACTTTCATTATCTAATTAATTGAATATAGTTAAACATCGTTTGTGCAACAGAAACTCAAGTCTTCCATTGAAGATCCATTGATCTTTAATTCGTTGACTCATAAATTATAAACACGACATCTTCGAAGTCAGCCGAAGGTGTCAGTCGTCTTGCTAAGTAATCTTTAAAAAATTTAGTAAATTTTTAATAATTTCTTCATAATGACACTTACTAAACTCAAAATTACACGAAACAAATCAATTAATTAGATATCCAATGAAGAAAAAATTAATATATCAATTTATTTAAAAAAAATTTAATATAATGTTTTGAACTACGATAAAAAAAAGTTTAGCAAAATAATGTGTGCGTGTATTCGTGTACACGTAAGAAGTGAAACATCTTTATGACCTTTCGAAAAATTATCTACTATATGCAACTTTACAGAAATTGGTTAAATAAAGTTAAATTAGATAAAGTTTAACAAAAGGCTTTTATTACTATAGACATGAATACAAATAATACAATTATTTCATTTTATCTTATTACTACTAAGATTATTACATAATTTAATGAATTGTAATAGAATTATTATTATCATTGTTATCGCTATTATATATTTTTGTTATAGGGACAAGAAATAGATGACGCGTAACGGAAAAATGAGACGCGTAACCGAAAAATGTGACGGTATTTTTTTTCCAACGCTGATAAAGAAGAAGAAGTTCGACAGCTCAACAGTCCAATTTAGGTTCTGGCACAATTTTCATACAAATTTGATTACCATTATGATCACATAGAAACCTAAACTGACTTCTTGAACCAACGTCATGGTATGGATAAGCGTTGCATCTCACTTGTACGTTGTCAATAGACTCGCAATAAGAGCTAATGGTGGGCCCCCGGTAACTTAAAAACTACGCACAAAACGCTATATTATAGCGTTTTATGCGTATAAAAATCTTATCAAAATTCCTTTGAAAGCTTTATAAGGTATCTTTAACCAAATCAAAATCAAATCCCCATACGAAAAATGTATTACTGCAAATACAGAGTTCGAATACCGATATTATATCACACACATTAACACTACTCTGATTAGTTAGATTAGTATTAATATATTTTCCTTTAACTACAAACAAAAATCCCACATTATGGAAGCGCGTGTGCGGAATTTTACGAGCGACCCAAGTAACATGAAACTGTTATTTTTCTTACATCTATTTAATTATACGGAATGACCCTGCTAATAGATTTAGGTGAAAGGATAACAATTAAGTTGCGTGTTTATACATTTTATACGTTTGTAAGTTAAAATGTAATAGAAAGCTATATTTAAAGCCTGATTTTTCAAGATTCTCTGTATCAAGGCTATTTTTTTTACAGGAGACAAATGGACAGTTAACCTGATGTTATATGATACCGCCGCCCATGGACACACTCAATGCTAAAGGGACTTTTAAGAATGGGTACGCTCTTTTCTTAAACAACCCAAGTCTAATTGATTCGGAAATACTTCAGTAGGCAGCTGGTTCCTATGTATATGGATAAAAAAGCCTAGAAAAACCCATCGTGAACAGCAGAGTGGAGGGCATCATACCTCGAAGCCGATTCTCTACTTGTTGGACCAATCAAGTAAAGGCCCTTACCATGATTCAGGCGCTTGCCGAAGACAGAGGAGAGTGGAAGAAGTTGTGCGGCCCCATAGCCACCTTCAGAAATGAAGAGTGTAACTTAAGAAAATAACTAAATCTGGCTTTACACTTATCTGTTCCAAATTCGAGCGAATTCCACCTTCAAAGGCCGGCAACGCACCCACTAAAAATGGGTGTCTATGTGCTGTGATGACTGGCCTTTTTGGGCGTTCCACAGGCTCGTTTGCTCCCTATTATATATTTAAAGAAAATAAGAAAAAGTAACAAAATATTCATAGTTGGTTTGATTTATTGACGATCTTATACGAAACTTGTAATAACAAATATTAATATATTTTAAAATGATATTACTTGTGAAATTTTCCAAATTTTTGTAGTTTTCCAAGTTAATTGGACACTATGTAACGATAGTAACCACACTACACATCACTGTCAAGTTGGGATTGTAATCAAATAACTAATAGTTAGAACTTGCTGTTAGAAAGCAGAACATACACATTTTCTTTGCACCTATGCAGTGGTACAAATAGGACAAAGCTCAGCGACTCTATGTTCAAGAAATAGGAAGAAAATACTGTTCCACTAATACCAACCTACCTCAATAACAAAAAACTATCAAAATACAAATGACTGAATCGGGTTTCGAATAAATTTTATTTGAATTTCGAATTGAGCTCCAATTCATAGATAATTAAATCTGTAAATGCTAGTCGTAGAATCTCCAGTTACATAGGTAAAACCAATTATTATAATAAATTTGACGTTCTGGCTTTTCATTATTAAAATATAATTTAAAAAAAATGTTTTTTTTTTCACTTTTCATTCGAATTGTTTTTATAAAAGTTAGTTCTTGTTGTTTATAATTCAAGTATTTCAATTAATGGTTATTTTTAGCACGTTACGATATCATTAAGTAACTAATGTACGACAGTTTTATTAATAACGACACGATTTTAAAACCCTGGTTTGTAGTGCTAATGCAAAAGAATCAGCAGTGCGTTGGAATCCTCCTCAATGAGTGAGAATTGAGAATGAGAGTTAAGGTATAAATAGTGCGCACGTATAAAATACACATGTCAAAAGTGAGGCTTCTTTGGCAAACAAATTTGTAAGTCTTATTCATATTTATACAAATCTAAAACTTTACCTTTCCGAGACTTAGAGGGAGGGAAATATGAAGATATGTTAGAAATTTAATGAATTTAAAAGTGTGGAAAATTAATACAAATTATATATTACATTTCTATTGGTATTATTGCGACTAATGTATGTGTAATGATAAGTAAAATATGCAATATAAGTTCATGTTTCAATATTATCTAAATATCGTGAAAAAATATTTGCTTCGTACTACGTTCGACCTTTCTCACTCTCTCTCAATCGGTCTCAATCTCTTTCTCCCTTTTTTTCGTCAAAAACGCAGCACAAATTCGTAACGCTATACGCGCGCAATTATTATTGAGTTTCATCTGTAGAAATTTTAGAAACCGCCTAAAAAACTTTCACTTCAAAAACTTAATATAAAAATGATCGATATTTAAGTTAATAGTAGAAATTTGTCAATGGATTCGAAATTTCGTGACGTACGTACCTCGTGGCTTACTTCCTACGTGTGAACAGGTTTTTTGGCTCTTACAATTTATTAACGAACGATAACCCAACCAATCTGACGTAGGGTCTTTCTAGAAAAATGGTACCAAACCTCAAAAGGCCGGCAACGTCGTTTGCAAGCCCTCTACTAATTGAGTCTATTAGCGGCGGTATCACTTAACGCTTAAGGTCCTCCTCCCTCCCCTGCCCTATGTCCTCGTGACATAAAAAAATGAAAATATTCATATGTTCACAACAATATTTCCACTTACTGTAATTTTGTTTATTACGCTCTTAATGGGGTTTAAGTTTAGATTTTGTTAAAAAAAAGGTTTGTTTACTTTATTAAATAAAATTTACAAAATCGAAACAATGAAGTTGTTGTGTTGCGATCCGCCTTATTTTGTTTCACGAGAAACATCACGGTCCTTTTAATATGTCTTCATATAAAAATTCATATCGTATCGTAGGTAATAATTATCTCACTCAAATGCTGCAGCTTTGCAACAAACGTCAGCCAGACACAATAAAAACCATTCTACAAATAAAACAAGCCAAGATGGTTTGCTGGTTTAATGAAGAACTAATTAAAACTTAGCTGGATATTATTTCAGAAGAAAGATTCTTAGTGAAAAATGTTAATTATTATCAGACCTACGTATTTCATGACTGCTGGAAAAATAGGATTTGCGCTCTGAAATGATATTGAAATTGTACTGAGACCGTGTGTTTTGTTTTTACATTTGGTTTTTTGCTACTTTGTTTTACGGTTTCCAGTGCCATTATCCAACGAAAAGTTTTCCTAATTAATTAGTAGTAGTAAACTATAAAGACTTCTGCATCTCATACTATTTTCGTAGTTAACTTTACAAATTGTATGTATCAGCGTCTTTATTCATAAAAATAGGTGTAATGGCACTCTTCTAGCTAAATTACTATTTCGTTTTTTTCTGTCAAATCATTTTAACGCTATGATAAAACGAGACCGCTTCGAAATAGTTTGGTTTAATGATGGTAGTATTGGACTGATATATTATTTATGAATAGTTATAATAGTTAACGTTCTCGTCTTCATCATCGGACGTTGAGGCAGAATACAAAATTCCACCCGTATCACCTCAACGTTCGTCGTTCGTTTTAATGCAGGTTTTGCCGCACCACCACTATTTGGAACCAGCTGCCCACTGAAGAATTTCTGAACCAATTCAATTTAGGGTCCTTCACGAAGAGAGCGTACGTGAGCGTATCAACCATGGGTATCAACGTCAGATGTGTTTTCTGCCCGTTTGCTCCTTGTTCCATATAATAAAAAATTGTGTTAAACTATATAAATATTTGTGCTAAGGGTATCTCTAAATAGAGGGAATCCAATCTCTCTTTCTCTTAGATTCAGAGACTTATAGTTATGACTTCTGTATGTCAAATCCAATACATTTTTGACATACATGACACACGAAATCTTTATTCTGAGTGTGAGTATTTGATACCTAGAAACTCCTAGTGGCTACACTCCTTTTGAGCCCGAAATGGTTTGCAACAAAATGTAATTATATCTATATTATATTAACATTTATTGTTATTTTTAGTATATAATTTAAGCAGCGCAACGAGCTCGTAAACTACACGGAAGCTGATTTATCGCTCGATTTATGTTCACTATACAAAATGTATGCAAAGTCTATGTGTAGTACAAACATTATCATTACCGATTTGACGTATGATAAAAAAAGTAACGGAAGTCTTATTCCAAAAATTACAAAGAATATTTCAATATTTGGTTAATATAAGACATTAGATAATTAATTATATTACCACAAGATCTATAAAACTTATATTACTTATTTTTTTTAACAATTTACTTAACCTACAAAGTAATTCTAAATATAATTAAAAACGAATAAAAAGCAAACAAATTTTAAAAGTTTGGTCCTGTACTGTGGCAGTGTACCTTTAACGCAGCATTTCCTCGCTGTATTGCGATACTTATTCGTTGAGCGAGGAAAGCACTAGCTTTGTACACAACCCCACGGCCCAAGAGGAGATGAAGGAAATACTCTTATTTATGCCGTTTATTACCTTATGCCTGCCTGCCTACCTTCTTCTGCGGTCGCCCCACCTTTTGCTTGTCCGAAGGAGGTGAGACGGGGCAAACGTGTCCACACAAATAGCATCCCACACTAAAGCCCGTCAAATTTTCCAAGGGATCATTAATAGTGAGAGATTGAGATTTTGACAATAAGTAAATAATAAAGCTCCAAACATAACAACCCGTTGAAAGCGGAAAAATGGCCGAGCGATTTAATAAATTGTTCGTACATGAAATAAAAAGTTAGCATTATGTCGCATTAGGTTATTAAGTCGTATTTTACTTGCGGTACAAATGACCGTATTTGTTATCCGCAGTGCCTAATGGGTTGTCGTGTGAAGCGTAAACGGTACTGTTTAATCCCCATTAAATAATTGGATAGGGTATAAATTGCTTTGGCACAGACCGGGTGGGATTCAAATAAGTCGCGTTTTGCGGCTAAGTTATGCGCGGTAACTTTAATTGGTTTTCTGATTTTTGACTCCTTTAAAATATAGACTCTATTATCGATGTGTAAATGTACTTCATTTGTATATATTGTAAAAACCAAGTTAACGTTCGAATAGAAGACGCCTTCCGAAAACAATTAGCAAAGTGTATTCAAAACTGTTCTGTTTTTAAAAGTCGAATCTTTTAAAAATGGAACAATGGCGTCGTAACTTCATAACAATGCAGTGAGAAAAATATTCTAGCTATATCCACTTAGAGAAAATTACATTTGAATAAAATTTGTGAATACGTCAAAATGATGGAATAAATGAGTGTTGGAAATTTGAATGTGCCAACGTGCAACACTTGGGGACGCGTAAATATTCGGGACTGACCTTTTTGCACCTTCCGTGCCATTACGTAAAACCTTTATGTCACCCTTTCGCTAATATGCAAGTAAAAAATAACGCTTTCAACGCAAATATTTTATTTGGACGTCCTTTTATTTTTTATTATTTGCTACGTTGTAGAGTGATTAATTTGGTACGCCATTAGTGTTTAGCCAATTATCTATAGGGATTTTATTGGAGCAACGTGTGCAAAGGCTTCTTCAAAAAAAGGTAAAAGAGCTGTAGCAAATGTGCGTCGATGAATAACATCCAATTAGGGTAAGTTTATTTTAGGTCCATTTTCCTATACAAATTTATAAGTAATTATAAATTAGTTATTTTGTTTGCAATATACCTAGATTTTACACAGTCGACAAGTAGAATATAAAATTCATACATGCATTTTGAATTTAGAAGCTTTTCAGGATGTGTTTAAGATGAAGTACCGAATGCGGATTTCCGGTGACGTTGGCAACCCTAACAGTGCGTATACCATAAATATTTGAGTTTTGTTTTGGCTGATCCGGCTTCCGGCATGTTCCGTGGCTTAAGTATGTTTCTCTTAACTTTAAAATGCAAATAATACATATTATTCACTGGCAGTATTATGTTCGTGCTCACAATTTTACGAAACCGTTGTTTGGTGTTTTATTAGACATTAGGCTTACTTTGACCGCTTAAATTGAACTGAGGGCACAAGCCAAGTTTTGCCAAGTCGACGACGCAATTGATTTTTGATTTTACGACTGTCAAATGATTTTTTTGAAATTAATTGTTTTAATGTTAAAATAATCATTTCCTATTTATTATTTATAACTCATATCTTAAAATAGATAAGTATTAATAATAACTATGGAACCTATAATATAATCGACCATTGAATAGTCGTTACTCGTTACTTTATAGATCTTCATATAAAAAAAATCAAATAAACAACTAGTTTGACTTTGATGTTGTTCATTAATGAGCTCTGTGACATTATGACAGTGACGGTTGACACCAGCTTTTATATATTTCCACGTCACGATTATGTATTAAGAAACATGACCAGAGCAATTATAAAAAAATATATTTGCAACTCGAACGTACGAAGTACGTTTATAGAATAGTAATTAATTTAATTTCTAAAGAGAAAAATCTGTGTTTATCATATTACAATACTAGCCATTGTTCACGTATTCCCACATTCATAGGGGTCCCTTGATTTACTTGACTTACCAGCTACACTTCTTACGAATATAACAAGAAAGAATATTAAATTTAAATAAAAAAAATACTACATAAGTCAAACAATTATAAATTATGCATAACATAAATTATGCCATATACGTCATTAAAATATATATATATATATTCGAATATAGGAACTCATCCTGTATGTGAATGAGAATTCTCGACAAGAACAGGTTTCTTGCATCGGCTATCTATGGCGCGTCAGTGTTTAGATTTGTTTATGACGTTTTACGTGCAATTTTAAATAGTTTGAATGGTTTGATTGTTATAAATTTACAGTTTATATGTCACTGGCCTTAGTATATATATATGTGTGTTAATGATTTAATTATGTTCGACGTCCTGGTGGATAGAAAAACTGTGCACAGTTTGTGTTTCCACCACATCAACTACCTTTATATTAAGAACACTTATACAACAATAAATAAATAAATATTATATATTGGTCCCCATATGGGGCAGAGATCATCTACAGCGAGCTTCCATCGCGTTTAGTTAAGACTGAACGCGATGCATCTTATTATCTCGCTACCTCGCTCGCTTCTTTTTGGCTCTCCTCGCCTTTCCTGCAACTGTACTCCCACGATTGTTTGGGACGGACGTACTTCCGCTTTTCTTGTGGGTTTTAATAAAGCGCCTGCTTCTGGAAATAAAAGAAATTTCTACAAAAAAACCAAATTATTAGACTTGGCAATCGATATTTCTTTTGAGTCCCGCGAGGACTTTGTGGCTAGACCTAATAGTTTACCAAAGTTGCGATGAATAGGAAAGACTTTAACCTAATTATATATCATATTTTAAATCAGTCCTTGCTGCCGGAGGTATTGTCTTATATTATCAGCAGCAATATCGTCGTCAGTTTACTGGAAGGCAGAGGCATAAACGATACGATTTCCTGTCTGACAGAGCTGAATTAAAATTTTGCTATGAAGATTTAACATATATAAAAAAGAAAATAACCTCTTTATTTTCTTCTCAAAGTGAAATCAACCCCAAGGAGAAAAGGACTACGTGGTGGGTGACTGATTTCCCTGCGCTGAAACAGCCTCTGCACATGGGGCTCTGTGTCGCGCCTAGGACAAAAAGCTGTTTCAGAGGAGACAATGGCCCGTAATTGTCCCATAGCGTTTTAAGTTAAGTTCACTGACTTAAAAAAAACGTTCAAGATGGGTATAGTCAGAAACTGTATGTACTGTACTGTATACATATGTGTACATATCAACTCATATTGAAATAAAATAAATAAAACAATAGTTAAGCTGCATATTTTATTAACGATTTAATATCATTATGTAGAATTTTTAAAAATGTTTGCGTAGCTCTCTGCCCGACTAGTCCTCAACAAAACGTTTACTACGAGTGCTTGGGATATACGAATGTAAATAAGTTCTGAGCCGTCACCATCTAATATACAAACAAAACATTTATCACTATTATTCATACGAAGAGAAGTATCAAACATTTATCAAATTATATACTATAAAGTTGCAATTTCCTTTATTGAGGGAGATACGCTAGGCTAGGTAATTCAAGAGGCAATAAGTATTTTCTAATCGATATTGAGCAGTGTTAGTCTAGTGCTAATGCTTGCGATTGAAAGCCTTTCTGTCCCAGCAGCTAAATTAGCTAGCGGAACCTTTAAGATAACGCAAGTAATCGAGAAAATAAGCCCGGTAGTCTTTAATATTGGCGACGGCAGTGCAACGGATATTGAAATAATCGCATCGAAACTGCCAACAAAGGCGTCGAGACCACAATGGTTGTCGGAAATTACAGTAAAACGGGAGTTATGTAACCTTCATTAGTTTAGGTTCATAAATATATATTTTATTGAATAATTAGAAGCTCAATATAAATGTCAAGCCATCGTCACACACATGGCACCGAAAACACATGACCATGCTTAACATGGAGCCTCATACATTGTGATACAATATTCTTGTTTCCGATAATGTCCAAAAAGGTCGAGTTCACTTGTTTTGAAGTGTCATTTAGACTTATTACCCTTAGATGAGCCAAATTAGTTTTTGTTAGCGTCGCAACCCAACTTTAACCCTTAATTTTATGTTAGATATAAGCTTATGTTTTAATTAAACATACGAAACCATACCATATAAAAAACGACATTTAAAATTAAATCAAATACTAATTACTTATATGTGTTAAAATCGAAAAGGGACGAATATTATTTAATAACAAACTTCAGTTCGCCAGTGTGGTACCGCACTTCAGGCTTCAGTCTGTATTAAAGTAGTCAAGTGACAAAAGGTAAGGTTACGTTCAGCGTAAAAGTATAAGCCCCTATGTTTCCATGAGAACGTAAAACAAAGGAAAATTCCAGGCTATTAAAATACATGCATCTTATTCGAGAAATATCATCGCATAATTTAATTTCAATTCGCGTGCTTTGTTATGTTTATTTTTAATTAGGTACGGTATTTAAACTGCTTTTCGTGCTTACAACTCGGCTTCTCACGCAATTAGTGTAAGTTATATATAACTAAGCTTTTAAATGTATTACCGTATTATTGTTAGTGTTTAAGTTATATCTATCGAGTCCCAGTTGCTTCTAAATAAACTTTATTATTATTATAAAGAACGTGAGGTTTCCGAATGTGCAAGAACCATAAAGCGAAGGTATATTTCAGCCATAAAAGATCAGTCTATAATGGTTCACGTTACTCCTCTGATTAGCAGAGTGTACGCCTATACTATAAAAAAACTGCATATATACAATTAAAATGAATACATTACTAATAATAATAATAATAATCTCTCAGCTAGCCACAGCGGCTTTAATATCGATAGAGACTTATACAGTCCGTATACTCAAATATAATAGGACAGAAGTGTATGCGTAGGTAATTTCAAAACTCTCATAATTTGAACGGATGCTAGACTCTCACAGTACAGCACTCCCACAGTAAGAAGAGAACATGCCGTACGGCTTTACGTACTTATTCGATGTACAGGGAATCAAAGAATTTTTATTTCAATTCATTTTTAAAAATTAAACGAATTTTTAGACTCTACTCGCATTAATCTAGACTAAGTAGAGGTTATTAGACAATTTATTCGTATACCTATGGGAATTTCGTTTTACAACTTGATTAATATTTTACAAAATTCTTCGAACTTACATAATGCTCTCAATGAGATTTAATTTCATGTTTAGTCTTAGTTATTAATTCTGTATTTTTTTGTTTTCTATTTTGTGGAAGCTCGTTTAACATTTTCCCCTGGCGTGCTTATGTTCTAATATTATTATATCTTCTTGTATAATTGTATGTATACACATTATAAATAAATAAAACCAAACATTATATACCTAATACTTAATCAATGTATAATAGAATCGTGTTGACAGTATTATGCAGTACTGTCAATGCAAACAGCTGTTTGTTTTGAGACAGTATTATAGCTTAATTTATGCAATTAGGTTTATTTGTGTTTGATATATTGACAAGATCGAATACAGTTTACTGCTTCAGAAAGTTTCTTCTCTGATGAGAAACGACAATTCAAATGTATTTCCTAAAAGTTTTAAGTTTTAATTTCGAGTAGTACTTTTTATCTTGCATTGAAAATCTTTAAAATATCTGTATGTAAACGAATTTATTCCTGATATAGTGATTTCTTTGAAACATAATAATTATTTATTTATTCAAGCAGATAATCAGGACAATATTGTGTGTACAATATTGTCCTCAATATTACCTTAGTAGGTTAGATTTACAGTATATTTAATCATAAAATTAAAAAGGCAACATGCAGTCCATTCCAATGAGCCATGAAGAAAAGCCTTCCCGCTACCACCATTCTGTTAGGCTGTTTAAAGTCTTTAGAGGACCGCAGTGGTCTCAGCTACGTCATAACCTTTGTTTTGTGGTGAGTAGTAACCTTGCATTGCCTTGTGTTAATGGTCGGCAGTGACGAGATCGAATGCAGTAGTATTCTGTGGGCTTGTTATGAATACAGAAAGAAGCAGCAGAACGAGAGAGGGAGAGCTTTAGGACGAATCCTACAGGTAGAAGACGGGGAATAAATAGGAGAAGATATGCCCATCTCCTACCTCCTATGTAGTGTGTACTACACTGGAGGTTTTTGACTGTAACATGCCGTTGAGGACCCGGTAGAATGCGACAGTGACCCAGGAGCCTCTGTAACGTGGCTTTGTAGGAACTACTCGAGGTGGTTTTAGTGGGTGAATTGCTCACCCGGTCTTTGAATAGTACAGATTTTGGCGTGAGTCGAGTCCCACATACCCCACGCCGCGCCACATAAAAGGTTACACCTTTTATGTGGCGCGCAAATGCATTTCACAATTATTATTAAACTAGCAATGTCCCGGGGTTTCACTCGAGTGGATGCCGATCTCGGTGTAGTGAAAAGTCTACTAAGTTGGACTATAGATATATTTCGTTAATTCCATTCATAATCTAATCAATATTCATACTTTACAACGAATATATATCGAATGCATTTTTAAATTCGTAACAAAATTTACGTGGAATGACGTAGTAAATTTAAAAATACTTTACAGGTATTAAAAAGTCAAGTAGGTAATGAAATAGTTGCTTTAATCAGACCAGTAATGTTTAGCTTGATTATTATAAATTGTTAAAAATAAAAACAAAACCAAGAATTCAAAATGCAGAACTTTCTTCTATAGTGTTAGAGAAGGAATTTATTTGTAGAACTTTACTATACGCAACATTTGATGTAATTTTGTTTTGTGCAATCAAATATTTTCATGTTTTGGAGTGCCGACGATAGGCCCACTATCCCGAGTTACAAATACAATTGCCTATAGGAAAAACATCATTTTCGTAGATATATTGATACGTTATAAAATACTGTACCTCATTTTTGGTCTATCATCAATACTTTACACAGCGCACGTGATGACAACTTTTTTATGGATAAATTTTTCACACCTTGGATTATATTATCGCATTTTAATTAGGTATCCATATATATTTTTTTAATCTTATATAGCCTATGTCAGGTAAAGATGCAGCTTTCGAATGGTAAAAGAATTTTTTAAATCAGTCCACTAGTTTTTGTTTGAAGACATTACAAACATACATACAAAAAGACAAACTTGCTACGCTATCATGATCATTCGTAGCTCCGTAGGTTAGCTTCGCGCCGTATGTGCTACATGGCTATGATTGGACATTTGTCGTATACACTTACTGAGCGTTATGTCAGTGTATGTAATAATGAAACACTTGGCATATACATTTCAATAATTTAAGTTATTATTTCTTCTCCTCCTGTGCAACTGACCAAATAGTATCTCCCTTGTCCAGTCCGATAAAAGATTTACTTTGAGATTTGCCACGTATGTATGGACCAAAGATTATCTCAAGCAACAGTACCCTTGTTGGTTTTAGGCCTAATATAGTCATTAGGTAGAATGCCCTGAGCGACCATTAAAAGCCTTTTAAGAGAGATTTTAGCGGACTTTAAAAGTATATTTTCTAAACCTAGGTACCTCTAAATAAGAAAAAAATTAAAAAAAACTAATCATTGTTGTTATATAAATTAACGATGACTATAATGCTACTATTTAAAATTAATTGAATATAAATGATAGTATTGTTTTACGTTTATTGAACACTGTTACCATTATTACAAGTTAAATATTTTCACATACGATGCGCATATAGTACATTCTTTCTTGTTGTGAAATCGTCTGTTTCGAATAACTGATTAAATAGGAATACAGGACGTGCTTCGTATGGCGGAGAATGAGGCTCTTTTGTAGTCATTATAACCTCTTTGAAGCAAAGCATAATGGACCATTATGAGCAGACTTCATTGTCTTGACTCAAAGTTTATTTACTTTGATAAAGTATTGACAAAGCCTGTTTTTAATAACCTTATTATGAAATTATAACGTGTTTTGATCACTACAATATGTGGATGTATGTGAACATATTGTACCGAACTGAAAATTTCACACATCGTCACTGGTACTAAAATAATATGATTTTTAGTTAGTCCTAACCATCAAACGCCACGTGTATAAATTTGACAAATGTCGTACTTTGTGAGATTTATTATTTTATTTGTTAAAAATCTAAATTAAATGTCTTTAGCAAATAGTAGTTGAAGCAAAATGTTAGTATCGTAAAATAGAATAAAATGGAAGGTTTTTAGAGTAAAAAACACTCGCGAAACTAGGTCTAATCAATTACCAAAAATAA
Organism: Pieris brassicae; assembly: GCF_905147105.1. NCBI lineage: Eukaryota > Metazoa > Arthropoda > Insecta > Lepidoptera > Pieridae > Pieris > Pieris brassicae. The sequence continues at coordinate 1,991,602 of NC_059666.1, forward strand.
TTGGAAAAAATCCCAATTCCTGCATGTTCATACAATCAAGGCTTTTGTTTATACCTTTTCAATTGGTTGTGTGGGGTTGTGAGGCGTAATAATCCCCGACTACTGCGTTGAGTCAACCGTACACTTCGTATTCCGTACTCAAGGGTAATAGTCTAAGAATCAAATCACTACAATCTGAAAAATATATTTTCTCTAACCACAACGTAAGTCACTTTTGTAAGGACATAAAACAAGTGACTATCATCTTTTAAAGTTTAGTCAATTATTTTGAAATACTTAGCTAAATGTCCTGTTTCTTAGCTATTTATTCCACATGAAAATTAGAAGAATAAAAGCATACATTAAGTATATTATTTATGCATATTATACGTTGTATATTACAATTTACAAAATAATGTTAACCAAGTTTAACGTTGATTCTGTATATAACATAATATATTTTGTGAGGTAACAAAATACTTGCAGCAACGTAAATATTTTTTCCGTGTATTTGTTGCAGTAAAGTAGTTAAATCAGAGAGTTAATTGAATCTCTAGACAGTTAATTACATGTCCATATTGAATCAAGTCAAGTTTTGATTTAAAATAAAGCAGCGTCGAAAACGTTTAACTATCTGTCTGACCGAAAGCCAGCGTGTTGATTCGAATCGAAATATACATCACTACAGTACACCACGACAACTGAGGATTGTAAGCCTTGCACCACCACTATGTGGAAGCACAAAACAACGTACCAATTCTTCAAAGGCCGACAACGCATTTGCGAGCCCTCTGGCATTGAGAGTGTCCATTGGCCACGGTTTCACTTAACATCAAGTGATTCTCCTGCATGTAGGCCCCTTGCATAAAAAAACTATACTTCTAATATATATATATAGATTGAAAAATCCTGTAAAAACATTAATTATCTCTTAAGCTACACGAACAAGAACAGAAAGCAAACTATGAAAAGCGGAGTCAGCTGCAAACGTGAGTGTTTTATATATCGCTTATATTATTTTTCCATCACACGGTTTTCTTTCGACTGAATATTGTCATGCGAACTAGATTCATACATTTGCAGATCAAAGATAAAGTTTGAATGAATTTTGTTATTTGACTACAAAGATGTTTGATGTCCTTTCGTTGCGGTAAAATGTTCTTACTTTGTTCTTGAATAAATTATAAATAAAAGATTTAAATGATATTTAAAGTTACGTAAGCTTATAAAAATCAGTTTTCTATATCTGTTTCATGTAGGTGATTAGCCTCCTGTGCCTGACACACGCCGTCGACTTTTGTCGTCGACCAGCTTGTCTTAGACCCACTAATGGTTGCTCACGATGTTTCACTGTTCGAGCGAATGTTAAATGGGCACATAGAAAGAAAGTCTATTTGTGCTCAGCCGGGGATTGAAGCCTAGGCCAACACTATTCTATATATAAAATTATCCAACACCTGGGATCCAATAAAACCACAAGACAAACAATCCGCGAAAATAGAGGACACCGTGAGTCATTTTTGCAAAAACGCGTCGTCTTTAGTCGATATCAACTTCGGGGCAATAAATGCAGATAACACAACTTTTTCTGCAGCTGTGATACTTTTGACATTTAACAACTTTTGTCTTCGGCAACGGCACGTGAAACGTCGCAAAAAAATATGAAAATAATTATAAGTTTTTAATAATACATAGCTTTAATCCGTTCAAAAAGTGTTTTTCTTAATGGTATATAACTGCTTATAATTTGAGTAAGCTCTCAGTTTTTGACTGAACAATCTACCTCTGTTGCTGCTACATCTGCTGCTGAAAGCCAGCAATTGGCGGAAAGGTGACACAGTCCCTGTCTTGTCCTAAAAGTTTTTCGTTTCGGAGGTCTCTTTTGGGTCGCAAAGCTAGCGGAGTGTGTGAAACGAACTAAGATTAAGAAGTATACACAATTTTTTTTACAATTGGAATAAAATCTGATTGTCGTAGCTAGAGTTGATTGATAATTTACCGAAATTATTTTGTAAAAGTAATATGCAGAAAAGAACATATTGTGATAGGAACTAAATATGTCATAATGATAAAATAAAATATTACGATTTTTTTCCAGATATCGATGACTATTTATTGAATAAACATTTATTTTCATTAAATGCAAAAATTTACGAATTTATTACAAATCGTGACTTCTTAATTCGTTTAATCAGTGACTTCATATAGACTGTATATACCATCGTATAGCGTCGCCACGCCAGTAATCCATATTCATGTTTCACATCAATAATCAAGTAAACTTACGATAATGCAAAAAGCCGTTGTGCGAATCTGTACCTAACTCTTCAGATCGTCAACATCAGACAAGCCTTGACCGTTTGCCCCTTTCTATAAAAAAAGCTTAAAGCCTATCAAATATTAGTCGCAATTGCTTCGATTCGTTTCTTTTTATCTCTTTTATGTGTATAGAACGAAGTACTTTTTCTCCATAGAACAAGTATCTATATTCTCTATATTTCGTGGTAGCGAAAAATCTCTGTCTCTTTTCATCGCAGCGTAAATGGTATTTAAAAGAAAAAGACGGAGACATTTATTTATTTATTAAGGAACACCAACAGATTACATTTATATATTATCTAATTAACAATATTGGGTTTTATTCTAGCATGCAATCTTATAATAGGTGTTAACAACTTTAGTTAATGAGTTTACTTAAGTATTTGTATCTTTAAACATAAATAAATTGAAACGTGGAAAATATTACATGACTTATGGCTGAGATGACTGAATTTTTTTCTTAAAACTAGGAAGTGAGTCATAATACACGTCAAGACCATATCTAGAATTACATTGGTTAAAATTCCTAAGTATTCTACTGAGGGGCGCATGTTTACCTAGATTGGTTAAGGACTGTGGAACGACAAAAGTATCAGTCTGTCTTCTTCTTGCGTTGATTCTAGGCACTACGAAGTAAATCTTTTTTAAAATATCTGGACAAATAATCGTGCCGTGCATAAATTTGTACAAAAACACCAGGCATAGTTCATAAAATAGGACAATGGTGCCGATGTTTGGAAAGGCATGCCTACAATCGGTACGTGACCATGAATTGTATTTTTTTAAATAGAAATTAGTAATTATCTGCCCTCATCTGCTTGTAAAAACTCTTATTCACTCTACTTAGCGCACCTAAAGTGCGCTTTGATTTCCGAAACAAGAGATACAGATCCTTAATGAAAATATAGTAACTTAATTCGTCATATAAAACGAACGATCTATTCATTAAATTATAATAAGTATGTTTGTTTTACAGATTTAGTATGAAAGCTTCCAAACTTTTATCCAGCTAAAATATGAGGTTTCCTCCAATAAACTTTTATTGGGAGCAGTAAAAATGTATCATTTGAAACTTGAATCGTTTTATGTAACTTTTCTCTTATTTACCGTTGTTTTAGTGTCAATCAAATTAACTAATAAAGTTACCGTTTACGTGACTCACAGTTACCATAAAATAAACACACTGACAATAAAAGTATTGGTCCAGTGAGCGTGTGACTCTCATCCCTGAGGTCGTAAGTTCGATCGCTGGCTATGCGCCATTAGACTTTCTTTCTATTTGCGCATTTAACGTTTCCTCGAACAGTGAAGGAAAACATCGCGAGGAAACACCCTTGGATGGATTGCCTTAGACCCTTGTCGAAGGCGTGTGTCAGGCACATGATCTGATCACACAGTTATTCAACTATTCGGTTGACAAATGATCATGAAACAGATACATTAAGTTGAGGCCCAGAGCTAAAAAATCTGTAACACCACTGATTTACTTTTATTTATTTGAAAAACGCTATGACGTATTTTAGGCGGCTTAAAAATCTTCATTCAATATATAGATTTTTTTTAATGAATGAATTAAAAAAGCAATATTTTAATCTAATAATATAAATGTTAAGCTGAAATGGGTTTGAGCTTCAAGCTAGGAACCGGGTAGGCAATACCCATTAAAACCACTTGGGTTCTTTGCGAAAGCGGAATATGCAGTAAGCTTATTAGACCATTAACATTACACGAGTGATGAAGAGTAGGTTTTATGCAAGAGATGTGCATAAAACCTACTGTGTATAAAAAACATACCTACTGTACGCATTTCAAATAAATAAAATATAAAATAAATCAGTGGATACAATCGTTTAAGGTAAGATTTCTGATCATTTGTACAAATAAATACAAAGTATTTTCGAATCGAAGCAAATGTTATATATACTGCTATAGTTACAAATATTATTGTAGCGGCTTTATGTACGAAAATATAAATCGTGCTATGCGAAGGCACAGCTGGTATTCATAATAAAGAAGAAAATTCGCAACAAAATTAAGTTTTTATTGAATGGTTCAAGTAATTTTTAAACGTCCACAGTCCACAGAGAAATTTAAAATATTTATGTACTGTATAAATTCAACTTGCGTGTATCATAACTTAAAAATTTAAATTTAGAACAATCTTTAATAAAATACTAATTATCTGATATCACTTCCGGGAGCCGTCATAAAACATGCGAACCCCTCACAAATGTACCCACAATAAAATAGCTAAATTGGCCGAAGTCTAATTTTGAATTCTGTCCCGCCTCTGCCCCATAAAGACGTGTACAGACGGTAACTGTAGGGTTATCAAATAGCTATGATGGTGAAAAAAAAAAAACGAAAACTGTAGATAAAAACAATATATTTTAAAGTACAGATACTTTTATATTTATCTATCAGATTATTAAGTGTCAATATTATTCGCACTAAAACACGTTTAGATATTTACGAAACCGATCAAGTACAAAATAAAGAATAAAAATTCAACATAATGACACTTTAATTATCCTAGACAACGAATGACAGCCCTAGCTAAGGCGAAATGGTAAGTATTAGCCGTTTTATGAATTTTACCCGTTGTAGGCTTTATTTGGCCAGATGGTGCAGGGCTTATTAAATTTCAGAAGGCTGTTAAGCAACATGTGATAATCTGGGACCATGAATATTACTAATGTTTGGGTTATTACTATTCTATTAGTTACTCCTTTAATAATAATATAATCAAACCGAATTTGGGAGCCACCTCCTTTATCGGCGTTGGAAAAAATTTACCATCACATTTCCGTTACGCGCCATCTTTTTTTTGATTTTAATTCGAAGAGATTCGAATAATAACAAAAATATAACAATGATACACATATACTATAACAACGATAACAATGATAGTAATAATTCTATTACAATTAATGAAATTCTGTAAAAACACAATGTAATGGTTGAAAGATTATTTATTTAATGAATCCTATACACGGTGCAATGGCAACCAGAGGTTGGCAAACTTCACAAACAAAAAATCTCGCAACTAATCAATAAACTGTATCTAAAATTGCAGGACGCAGAATCAAGTTGTCAAACTGTATGAACTATTTTAGATATACCATTGAACCGCCATAGTTTTCGTCGTCGTCGTTTTTCAGTCGACCAAAGTAAGTAAAAATTACGACATTCTACAACCGACCAGCTTACCGACATTAAATAATTTAAGTCGTGAAGCGGCCTCATCGTGTTTGACCTGTGTCCTCACTTATAGACACTTCCGGCAACGTCTCATGATTGCATGCGAGACATAAGCTATTACAACATTTGTACAGAGAAAATCAAAAGTACATGAAACAAAAGCCATCTGAGTTAGTAGAAGTGGCCGTTACATCGCATTTCATTGAACTTTATGTGCTGGACGTACAGTGGTAAATAAATTACGCTGTTGGACCTGTGACTACTTCTGAAGGACCGGTTATTCTATTCTTGTACAATCGCGTGATTTGTATCTAAATTGCAATATACATATTTATTTCGATACCAACAAATCGTACGCTATTAACATATCCAACCTACGAAGCAACAATAAAACAAGAAAAAATTCATAACCTACTCAATATATACAACTATCCTAAGTTACACTACAGAAATTCAGAGGCCAGGGGAATGTTGACCTAGTAGCTCAAACGTCGGGCGCTCTCAACTCGGAGGCCGTGCATTAAAATCCCCGGTTGTGTACAAATAAGTGTTTTATGTACGAACAATTTTCACTTATAAGAACGTCGACATCGTGAAGAAATTTTTGAGGCAAACAGAGCTGCGACTGAATAGCTATAGTTATTCTTTATAGGTAACATTTTTGTATTGCGAATTTAAGAGATAACTCGATAGAGAATGGGACACAAGTTCACATATAACTGTTTGAAATTAGGATTCTATAGTAATTTTGGCATGTAACACTGGATTTAAACAAAAATCACTCATTTTCAGTATAGATATGTCTTTTCATTATAGAGAACGTTTCAACTCAAAAGTTGATGCTAAGCTCACCCATACTCTGACAGGCTTTGAAACCTAGTGTCCATATAATTTAGTATAGGTTTTGATAGCTGTAAATAGACGCATCGAAACTCCGATATCTTTCCTATTGTTAACAATATCGCAAGGTCTAGTGTTTAATTCCGAGTTATCTGAAAGGATTTTATCCTTTGTGTTGGATGCTATTGTGCTCATGTTTCCTTATACGAAGCGCATTTCTTGATAACCGTTGGAGACAGCCAGGTTTTCACATTAATAGAAAACCATACAAGATTGTGTCTAAAGGATATTTAGCTATTCGTATTATTAGCAATAATACCACTATTTTGACACCAAAACTAAATCAGTTTGTGACATGGTATTTATGCAAAAAATCCATCCATCCACGCCGATGTTAAGTAAATCGTGATATTGATTTTGAAGTTTTTGAAGTCAATTTGCATAGTTATCTTTAATATCCGTAGCGCTGAACTCGCAATATTAGGACCGTGTAGTAGAAAAACTAAACAATGAACTCGGGATTGCTATTGGTATTTGGAGTAACCGGGTACGAAGAAAAATGTATTTCAATTTAGAATAAGTGTTTTTATATAAGAATTCACTATAGTATTAGAAGCTACACGTTCTGAGTAATTTTATACATGTATTCCATATAGCCCAATTCCGTATAAGCAGCAAAGTATTTTCTAACCAATTCATCTTAGGGTCCATCAAGAAAAGATAGTAGTTACCAATTCTTAATAGGCTGATAATACACTGTGTCCATATGCAGTGGTTGGCTGCACGTTTGCACCGGTTGTATTATAAAAACTGTACCGTTGTCTGTGATTGTATATAAATACAATAAATAGAATAAAGTTACGCTGCAACTGCTTAATTTGGCAATTATTAAGTAGATTTATATGAGTTAAGGTAATCTGGCATATTATATATGCCATATAATCACAATTGCAGTTTAAATATATCAATATTCTTCTGAATTTTGCATGTGGACATGTAGGTTACAATACGTATACAATACAGGTAAAGACGAAATAGAGTTGGTATTATAGTGAGAAACAATTTCTTTTAGACAACCCAGACGTACGTTGGCTAAAAACATTAAAAAATAATACTAAAATCTTCCTGCCGGTACTCACATCAAAGGCGTAGAACGGAAGAGAAATACTGTCTAGAAACTCTTCGACACTGTTAAGCGACAACTATTTTATTTATGAAATGGAATGTATCATTAAAATATTTAAAGTGCTGTTGGTCCTGGATACACTGAGGCCATATATGTAACTCTATTGAGATGAGATATTGTGGTCTGTACAATATTGTCTTAATGTATATAATATGATGTGGTTACACACATTATGTGATGCATAGCGTGATGGTTTTTTCCTAGGGTAAGCTGTTCCTTAAATTCAATATATTTCTTTAAAACGATACAGTACAAAGAACATTGCCACAGGGACCAAACTTTTTAAAATTGTTCTATTTTTAAATATTATAATTATTTAGGCAACTATGTAGGTTATATTATATATTCTGTATATTTGTGTTATTTCCAATACAACTTACTACCATTAAGAATTCTATGCCTTTAATTTAAGTTGGAAAATAATATTGTATTTATTATTATATAACTGAGGTGTCGAGAAACAGTTTCCTAAGCAGCATAGAATACTTTCGAAGTTTTTTCATTCCAAAGGTATTGTATATAACAATTTTTATAGCGGTACCTATAAAGACCCTTTCGTACACTTGACATTTTATGAGGAAAATCCCTGATTTAAATACATGATCTGGGATCTTGGCCCAATATGTTAATATACCTTTTTGGATACGACTTCCAAGCTTATCTCGGTCGTGTGAATTCATCCTTCAGACATATGATTTCTATATTTAGATGTCTGTTAATATTTTTATAGTATTGCTTGGTCAAAGCCGATACGAAAACATAGGAATTTATTTCTAAGTAAGTCACTATTATTAATGTTTCATTCAACTTAGGCCATTGCCCTTATGGTTTTAGACAATTAAAAAGTATTCAGAACACACAGTGAAAATATTTTTTTTATTTACGTAGGTTAGTCTTTAGCGCGCATTGTACCAACCTTAGAAAATGAAAATACATCGAATAACAATACTCATATTAGCACTTCATTACTGTGACAGTAAACAATATAGTAAAATATGTGCGTGTATTACTTTACACACGTACCAAGTTTTCGAAAAATAATCTACTATGCAACTTCACAGAGTTTATTTTATATAAAAACGTTAAATTAGATAAATTTTAACAAAAGGCTTTTATTATCATAGACATGAATACAATTATTTCATTTTACCATTTTACTAAGATTATGCAGAATTTCATATTTCATTAATTGTAATATAATTATTAGTATCATTGTTATCGTTATTATATATTGTTTATTATTAATGGCTTCAAATATTTTCGAATCAACCGTGGTAGGAACAAGAAAAATATGTCGCGTAACCGAAAAATGTGACGGTATTTTTTTTCCAACGCCGATCAAGAAGTTTCATTCAATAACCAACTGTCTGTGTACATTATTTCTGCAACATTGTTATACTCGCAAATCCTGAACGACATTTAAATTGTAATAGTTTTCCAAGCAACTAAGTTTATTGAAATAATATTCCCCTTTACGGTATCAATTAACAACTCAGGAACAGCTAATTGGTCTGCAACTTCACAAATAGATAGCCTTACGAAGTGAAACAAGTTATGAATATTTCTCCTTTACAAATTAAAAATAAATTCAATTAATATTTTATACAATTTTATCATAACAGAATTAAGATTTTGCGTTTTTCAGGCCTATTGGGACGTGAAGTCTGTTACCAATATTATTGTATATTCTTTATAGAACATGGAGCAAACGGGACGCACCTGATGTTAAGTGACCGCCGGTGCCCATGGATGCTCTCAATACTAGAGCTCTTGTCTTGACCCTTAGTCGAACTTGTACGGAAATACTCCAGTGGTGGAGCGTGGCAAAATCGGCTCCGCGCGTGACACAGATGTAATTTCTTATTTTGCCTCCAGGTCCGATGATGAAATGTAGCTGCAGGTATTAACCAGAACATTTCCTATATACACACTTCGTGGTAAATTCGGTAATAGATGCAGACACCCTAACGCCAAGTAGCCGTCAGCAGTGGTACTAGGGAACACTGCTGACTGGTCATATATGTGGGAGATTGTTGTGCACTTTATGCTGCGCATAAAAAACATAAAAAAACTTGGCGATTAAAAAGAGTAGCGGAGAGTTTATTTTCAGTTCTTCTCTTCCGTCCTACGCCCTTGACTTGGGAACTGGCTGTAAAGGTAAAATTAGAATTAGCATTTAATGAATATTTACCTATATGAATAAATGATTTTTGACTTGACTTTAACAAGTCTCTCACTCTCAGCTATCTCTATGGCACGTATCAGATACCACGGGTATATCATACCCATAATAATTGTAATGTTAGGTACTTTAGTAACTTATGAACGTCAAAAATTTAATGACTCTTAATTTTCACTAAGTACCAGTACTCAACCCTAGGGCCTAGAATGGACGAGAAGAACTGGTTGGCATGAAACTATCACCCACTGTTTTTCGTCAAGTGACCACAGTGCGCCCGCCGAGTCGAGCAAAAAAGTTTTTAAAGAGAAAAAATTAGAAGTCTGCATTTTCGTTTACCAAGGATTCTATAAACACGGTTTACCATTTAAGGTTTTAATATATATATATTGACTGGTCAATCGCATTTCAAAATCTAATTTAATATAACATGTATTAGTTGTAAGATGCATTGTATTACCATGCGTTACCCAAGTCAATGTATTTATTTAAAACATATAAGTAAAATTTATATTGTCGCTATATGTTATTAGGTTAGCTAATTTCGTAATAATTTAAGTCGGAAAGTAGGGTCCCCTGTAGGGTCTGAATGAATTGACTGACTTGGTTTAACATGGATCTCACAACCTTTTACGGTAGAAGAACTTCGTTGCGAAACTTCTTTTTTTACAAGTTATATTTTGATGGCTTTTGTTTTAAAATATTCTTGTAAGGTTCTGCAACCCTTACACATTAATATCAGGAGATCATAGGATCAAAGAGCGCTGTCGTATGTCGATACCTAGAGGTACATACATATATTTTTTCCGACATCACCATTAGAGATGTATCACTAAAATATTTGTGCTTGTGTAATTACTTGTTGATGTTGTTAAAATTTTTATGCTGTTTAAACAAAATATAGCTTCGATGTAAAGATAATAATTGTGTTAAACAAATTTCCCCCTAGTAAAATGTAATGGTCCATTCCAAAATATGTATCACTGAATTTTCTCTTACACAGGATATTTGAATCGCAAAACTGAAAACTTTTCAGGATTCAAATCTACAAACAATATTCAAGCATTATACAAAAGGATGTTTCACAGTTTTATACTATTTCCCTGAAGAGTTTCTGCATTCTCTTTGTCACTGTATGTTATAACATTGTTAGGCTAATGCGACTATTATGAAAATTTATAAAGTATTATAGAACAGTCTCAGCCAAACTGTTCGTTCGACAGTCAGCTGTTTAATAGCATTTTCTTGCTATATACACTTCACGTCTTATAGTGGAACTGCCACGTCGTAAGAAACATCTAAAGATCGAACAGATGAAGTTCAATCTAAATCGCCTTACACATTTAAAATATTAATGACGATGTGAAATGACAGATAACACAGATAAACAAAAAGTTTCACAGACAACGCGTCTACAATTTTATGTAAGTCACACCGAAATTGAGATTATCAGAGCTGATAGTGGGTAGGATAGGCTGTTCATGGAAAAAAAAATATTATACATTTGGATTTGTATTTTTTATTAGATCTACACACTATACAAACAATATATTAAATATGTAACAATTTAATCTCAAAAAGCTAATAATAAAACATTTATTTTAACGGGTAAGGTGGAAAAATGTGGAAAAGTCTGCGAAGAAACAGAATCGACTTCAATAGTACTGTCTTCAGTGGAGAGCTTTCGAGTTCCAAGTTTTATTTGTTGACTTCGCATCACTCGAAGATGGGTCAAAATTGTATGACTTCCTTCGGCCACAGTATTTGCAGTTAAACAATACATGCTATTCGACGAGTTTTGGGGCTCAGTTCATAATGATTGATATGATTATTTTGCAGTACCAATATGCTTGATCTATTCTGTTTTCAAAAAAATATTTTACATAGTATTGTTATTTATTAAAATAACTTTTACACATTTAAAGATTGAAGTTATGTATTATTATAAGTTGTGTTTAACTTTATAATAATACAAAACTTCAATCCGTTGAAAAAGTGTTTTCTTTAAATATTTTACACTTTGATTGATTGATTATGGATATGGTATGGCTCATTATCAATGCCAAATATTGTTAATAAGCCCCACTTATAGTGAGGAGTTTTAGTTACCAACAGTTTAGTATTAGTTGATTAAAACCGGCATGGCATACGGCCAATGAAGCGTGACTGGCCAGGTCTTAAGAAGGTCAAGATAAAGCAGTCAAAACCTCTTTTTTTGCTTTTTTATTTCCTGTGGTCTTATGGTTGTGGTGATAATGGGAGCCTGTACTTGGAGAATGTGGATGACTATAGTCATATTTTACGCTACAATTCCTACGCTTTATTGCCTATAACTATTAGAAAGACACTGGTTAGGGTGTGGTTAGTAGGTGTCCTGTTTTGTGTGGGTGATATTAGGACGTTAAATGTATGTATTTATTAATACATTTTATGTTATACATATTTACGTTTTACTTCATTATGTTACTGTATGTTGTATGAAGTTTATTTAACAATCTTAATATCTAGTGATCTTATCGAAAACACAATCCAGATTACGACTGCCTACATAAAGGAATGTTATTTGCAGTTTTCACCACTACAATCTCAAAACACTGTACTAACTTCACGCTAAAAACGACCTAATGGAAAAGTGTGATACGTTCGCGCAAACATCGATTAATTCTGTTCTCGAATCGAACCCTTTCAGCGTCGGGCGACGAGTGAAAAACTTTTGTATACAAATGTCCTATTCACTTATAAAATGAATTTTATAAAACCACTCAAGGAATTTTCTGTGTTGCCATTTTCCTCAATAGCACGCTGAATACTTTCGCGTCTCTGGGATTTGATTCTGGAAAAGTCAAAACGCAATTTCCATATGACTGTGTGACCGAGTTTTAAGTTCTAACGCAAGCAATGGTTTTAACTACATTCTATTTTGTGGTAATAAAAAACAGTGGCATCACAATGTTTTAAGACATGGGCCTTAGATTTCTGTAACCATTTTCGTTATCAACTCTTTACAACAGACCAGTAGATGAAGAATGGAGCGCTTGCCTAACTGCCTTGGATTTTGGTCAAAGGCATGCCGGTCGTATTCTTCTTTACCATACGAGCGACTTTTAATTAAATGCGCACAGAAAATCCATTGGTGCATAGACGGGGTTCGAAGTTGGAACCCCAGATGAGTATCACACGTTGAAACCATTCTTTTTTGTGAGGAAATACGTTATGCCCCTCCCGCGGTACAAGAGCCTTGTTTTGGAGGGTTAGATGAGACTCAGCATACCCTCTAAAACCCCATAGTGCCACCAGCAATCGCCCAACTAATAAAAAAAAGTTACCCTTAATAAGATCTATATAGGACTATAAGAAATTTCAATGAAGGGTTCTTTTGTATGTATCTTAAATTATCCCATGTGCCTGATATAATATTTATCAAAGCCTGCACCTCATCAGAAGGTACGTCAAATTGCCATGATAAAAGATCAGTCACAACTGTACTCCTGATAAGTCCTTCGCATATGTTTCTGAAGAAATTTTGTTCTTGACAAAATTATGCTTTAGAAGTTTAGATCATTTTAATACAAGATATTTGTAAAACTGCTATTATTATAAAATATTCTAATTTTATTTGCATGTCCGTGTACTACTGATTTGTTTGTAGTACTTTCAACCAACTTTCAATGCAAGAGTAGTAGTATTATATCATGGATGAATCCGTCTAAGGTATAAAATCTTCTAAACAAATGGCCTGTTTATGGTTTTTATTGTTAGAAAGCTGACCTGATCGAGGGTCATAACTTCAGTTTGTAGCTCATTTCGTTAGCTGTAGCAGATATCCCACTCAAACTCAAAATAACTTTATTGATATAGGTAAACAATTACACTTATGAACGTCAACAGAAAAGATTATAAATTGATCCTAAATTTACATTTACTACCCGTTCGCTAGTCAAGGGCGTAGAGCGGGCAAGAAGAACTGGCGAAACACTCTCCGCCACTCTTTTTAATCGCTAAGTTTTGAGTCATACAATTGGTTGGAACTGGAGCAAATAAATCCCAAGGATTAAGCTCATTTAAATATTCGTCAAATTGATAAAAAGCTTTATTGATTAATTTACGTTTATCGATAGCTTTGGATTGTTGTTGTTGAATTTAGTGGTCATTTTCTAATTTCGCGCATAATATTATCGATAGCCTTACATTTTGAACACCTATACATGCTGGTACAAGTGAGGTTCTGATGATGAAGCTCGAAGGTTGTCGGGGAGTACTAAATACATATTAATATAGATTTATTTGCAATATATAGATTTAATATCTGAAATATATTTAAATATCTTACTTATTATATATTTTTCCGATGCAATTGAGTTGTTCCCAATATACAACTATACAGTCCTCACCGGGTAACCCCTATTTCTAAAGTGCTACGCTCGGTTGCGTCTCCCTCTTATTTTCGGATAAACCTAATTTTGTGCTTTGTTGACTTTCCGTGTTATAATATTTTCATTTCGATTTCCACAGCGTGTGCTTGTCAGATAAGAGCTTTGTGAAAAACTACTTGACGACTGGATTGTGTTCAAAGAAATAGATTCCTGCAATTCACTTTTAGCAATAACAAAAAAGCTTTGGAGTAATATTTAACTTATTGATCTAATGCCCGTGATGTACAGTACATTTAATTGTTATACAGTTTATTAAATAGTCACATGAATATGTCTAAAATAAAATGAACGTTATTATATACGAATATACTTAAGAAGCGGAAGTAGTGGTAAAATCGTTGAAAACCTCTTGCAGGTTCGAGAGTGCTTTGCTGGTATTATGTAACTTCTATAAAAGTGCATTTTCTACCGTGCTCTAAAGTGTATAATAAAAAAATTATTTATATCATAATTATGAATATTAAAAATCGAATATTAATTAATGTAACTTTTGTTAATTGTAATTATATATTTAAAAAAAACAATCTAATTTTAAAAATGATAATTAGTCCGAAAACGGCAACGGTAATGTTGGTAATAATAACTTAAATTGTATTTATAAAACGTAGACTACAATATCGTTCATATTTGCATAGATAATACACTGTAACCATGGTAACAACTTTTAGTCTGTGTTTTATAATGCCAAAAAGGGTATTTGATACAAGATTATCCGTCTAGACTATACATTTCGATAATGTCAAGATTCTAAGTCTAACTTATTCCATTTGACTTTTAGTTCAGCATTAAAACTTATCCAAAGTTGGAGGACACTGTATATATGTATTTAAGTATCGCCTTATCGGAATGTGTGGATTGGGTAGTGAATATTTGGCCTTATATTAAATAATTAAATAATTAACATCACATGAACATCGAGGTTATTCAACACTTTGATACCACGGGCCTAGTGAGAATACTGAAAAAGACTAAACCATTTGTAATAGTGAATTAGTGTTAGTACACGTTAGTGCTAAGTAGTTAGTGAAAAGAGAGACAAGAAGATAGTGTCTTCCCTTTAATAGACACTGTAAGTAGTGTTATTGGACACTTTCTTATGTTAAACTAGAAGACCCGACAGACGTTGTCTTAACTATGAATATTGATTCCGAATTGGAATAATTAACTAAAAATGCTTTATGATATACAACATTCTTTGTTTGTTTTTCTGGCGCGTATATAAATAGTTTTGTTGGGATTCCGACAGAGGAACAAGCGACAAATAACCGGCCATGTGAAACATGGATTTTTAAGATGCCACAAACAATTAGCGACTGTACTATATTATTTTATAAGTATTTTTATCAATATAGTAACTCCGATCGAAGCATTAATTTTAAACGATTTCATTTTACATCATCTTTGACGATATTTGCAGCACACATTCTGTCAACTTTGTGTAAAACACCATAAGATTTCATGAAAAAACCTTGAATTTTAAAAGCGCTATGCACTGAAAAATATTTGCAACAAACAAAAGTCATGATTACTTAATATGGTGGTTATGTATTCTTAAATTGTAACAATAACAAACACAACAAAAAAATAATCAGTCCAATCGGTTCAGGCGTTCACGCGTGATGCCGTATACAGATAAGCTTATTGGTGAATTAGGTTAGACTTAAATTACTCATTAGTCTTAAGTAAATCTAGATCGTAATTTACCTTGATTTTTAAGACAAAAACAATAAAAGTCTATCAATAATTTAACCCCTAACCAAACATTAGACACGAGACATGGGACATGAAGCAGTCCAATTTTTCGTCAAGCTTATAATTTTTCTTTAAGTAGGCCTTCAAAATAAAAATATGATTGACTTATATAAGTGACACAATGCATCTCTATGACCTTAGCGCGTCATACAGTCCCTTGCGCAGACGCTATTTTAGCGCAGACAATTCGGGTGACTGAATTAACATAATTGAAAAATATAAATAGGAAAATAAAGGTTTAACCGTTATCTTAAATGGACATAGAGCAAGCACATAACTCCCGCCAGTTGTCAATTGTCACCTGTCAGGTGTCAGGCGTAGCGGTTGCGTGGCTTTCAAGAATAGTACGCTCTTTCTTGAAGCATCCTAAGTCCAATACGACTAAGCTTTCATAGTTTGGAAATTCCTCTACTTATAGCTGGTTTCACAACAAAATTTTAATAAAGCTTTCCTAACAGGCGCATTAATTCCGTCCACGTCTTACTTAAATATCGAATTGAGATATTATTCCGTGCAAGATCCATTGTTCTTTCTCTTAATTACAAAAATATATAATACTTATTTTACAAGAAATTATATTATTTAATTATTGTAAGCAGTACAAAATGTTCAATGCTAAAATTATTTTAAGCAAGTAATTAACTTAATAAGAACAGTGTTGGCCTAGTGGCTTCAGCGTGTGACTCTCATCCCTGAGTTCGTAGGTTCGATCCCTGGCACAAATGGACGCTGTGCGCATTTAACATTCGCTCGAACGGTGATGGAAAATATCGTGAGCAAACCGGCTTGGCTTAGACACAAAAAGTCGATGGCGTGCGTCAGGCGCAGAAGGCTGATCACCTATTTGCCTATTCGATTAAGAAATTATCATGAAACAGAACAGAAGCCTCACACTCAAACCTAAAAATGTTGTAGCTGTAGTTTATTTTATTTTTTTAATTAACCTTACAATTTACTGTTAACTGTTAAATTAACCTTACAATAACTGTTATCTCTATATCGTTGTCTGGAAGAGATCGCTAATGCGACAAGGCCGCCCGTTAAACTATTATTTTTTAATCAAGTTTTAAAGAGTACGTGAAGTATATTTTCCACTCTGTTTTAATGATTTTTAAGACAATCTTAAAATTACAAAAACAATACAACTGACAAGTCATTATCATTAATCCAGGACATTATATCCCATACGTGGTCCCACTAAAACTCGTACCCTAAAAGATAATTTTAATCACCCCATTAGGACCCTATGTCGCCATACCCCTTAATGAGTGGTAAAATTTAATAGTTTTCTCCAAACCTAATAGGAAGCTGTTATCTTTAATTTTAATATTCATCGCAAACATTTCATTCGGGGCGAGTTCATTTATTTCTATAAATGAATTCGCATGCATAAAATTATACAAGTAAATATGACATCTCAAATGTTAAGAACATAAGCAAGCTACCAAGCAAAAAATGAAACAAGCAACTATAATAAATAAACTTATTAATAACTAAAAAATAATTAAATAATAATATATATTTAAAGTGTCATGTACACATTTTACTTATATTTTAAAAACCCAGTATCCGCTTTGGATGTTCCTATAATGCCAAGTAGCCTGACACAAAAGAAGTGTGTGATATAGACACCCATACATTGACATAGTCTACCTTTCATAAAATATACGTATTTATATATAATTTCCCTTTAAAATAAGCACATGTCACTTGTGCCAGAGGACCGAGCTCTTTCGTAACTTATATATGATAATAAATACATATATGGTATGTATGGTGAGTGAGACTAGATTATGTGAATGTATAGGTGTGTTATTATACCATTGTTGTAATTAAACAAGTTTTATGTCATTGTAATTGTAAGGGTTTATAAATGAAATTTTGTGTATTACACACGTTTTTTTGTGTGTACAAGTGTATATATATATATACACTAATTTTTTGCGTCACGGTGCTTATTGCAGTGCTAACTAATTACATTTATTTAAGTTAATAAACCTTGGATCACCCCAAAACGTGCACCGCTAGTGGCAGGAGAACGAAGTACCTTTCTGTTTTTAAAACTACCCTCATTATCGAAATTGTAACAAACATTCTTAAATTAGATATAGAAGTTTATTTTGCAATTTTGCGTGACGTTTGACAAGTCGTTTCTGACACTTAATTAAAGAAATTACTGTGAGCGGATACAAGGCGTTTCAACCAACAGATACTAGCATTTTCGATCAATACTCGAAGACTGTACTCCTGATACGCCAAGGATCCCTAGCCTGTTACCGAATCTCAAAAGTGGTGGCTGTTTACTCGAGGAGATATAGAGGAGAGGAGATAGACACTTGTCTTGCTCACGCTGCGACGCTAAATTCCATCTGGATTGTCTTAATGACTATGGAGACTATGACTTGAAGACTATGACTCATTGGCTGAGACCAAGTCTAACTGGGTCTGTGTAATGTGTCATAGCAAGGACAGGAGAAGTGGTAACAATTCTGAGACTCCGCTCCGCACTGCACCGCTTGGCCAACAGGACTTTGCAATCCATCGTCCTAAACCCAGAAGCACTCAAACTGCTCTTGTCTCTCGGCCAAAAGTTTACGGGACATCATACGAGGAGCTGCAGAGTAACTAAACTCAACAGTTCAAAACGCTCATTTATAGAACGACGGACGTCGAGGTGATATATGTAGGTGGAATTTCGTATCCTGCCTTGACGTTCTATGATGAAACTCAGCTGTAGGTATAGTCCGAACAATTCCTCTGAACAGTCTCTATGGTAAATGCTGTAGAAGATGTAGTGAGATCCCACCCAACCCAAATCTCTACGCAACGCCAAGGGATCAACCCGCTCGGAAAGTGACAGGTCGTTGACGATACCGAATATAGTTATACTAGAAGGTGGAAATGGCAAAAATCTTTCTAATTATTGAATTAGTATTAGTGCCAGATAGGCTTGCGTTAAATATCGATGTGTGGAACAAATAGAACTCAAAAAAATAGTGTATCCCCTTAATAGAGACTGTACGTATTGTTATTGGACATTTCCCCTATTTGAAATTCTTGTTTGTAAATTGGGTATGTTTCTAAAATCCAAGAATAATATAATTATTATTAAAACATATTTACGTAAAGGATTAAAGAATTGTATTTTTTGGGTCCCAGTCTTCACGTCAGTCCCACAATTATCCTGTCCTATGTGTATCTTCTTCATATTTTTTCAGTCTTGGTTCCAATGGTTGATAATTTTCGATTCTAAAACTAGAACTTTTGATAATAATTTTTTTATATATCCAATAAGGACGCTCATAGAGGGCAATAATCGCAATCCATGGACACCCATTCTTAGTGGTTGCGGTGTCGGACTTTGAGGGAGGAGTACACTCCAACTTTAAATAGTTCGACTATCTTTCAGGAATGACTCCTCCTGGAGTCGATTTCACAGTTCGCTAGTTCGTAGTAGAAAGTTCCTTGTGAAACAGACTGAGGAAGGCCTCCAGCCACCGAGGTGATGTTGATGAATTTTTTTTGCATTTAACGCCTCGTACCGTGTTAAAAACAGGCAGGAGGGATCAATCAAAACAATTCTTCAGAACACTCACCATAGTACACTTTGTAGATAACACAAAGAGACGCAATGTATTGCGTTGAGTGAGAGAGAATCAAGCCAAAATACGTTGGAGATTAACAATTCGACAAGCTCTTCGCTGAATTAAGTCAACGTTGAGAAACTGGTATTTAGAAGCACCATCCCAGAGATGTGAGCAGTATTCTAGACGAGGTCGTACTGGAACCTTGTAGAGCTGCGTAAATAATAAGTTAAATGCAATAAGTAATTACGTGATTAAGCAATAAATAAACACTAGTGGTGCCAATCTCTCTTAAACACCACGTACTCGCCACTTTTGTTCCGCCCTCACATTCATATCACGGACAGAAGGCGATAAAATAAATAAATAACGTCCCACTGAAATTTATCTAACAAAAACTCCTGTGCCTTGAAAGATGCTTTGGCTTGCATAGAGTAGTTGTACGACAGACCTATCTATAAGGAATATTTAATAACTGTGAAGTTATTATGATTTTCTTATAAATACATATATAATTCACGTGTTACCTATAAAAGCATGTAGGTATGTTATGTTTTGTATTTTAGAATAGATAGATTGTAACTTATACGGCAGAAAATGTCTTATAGGTCACTTCGTGACAGTTGTGCTAGAAGATGGAAGAAGCTGTTTGCCTGTTGTCTTGCAAACAATTCGACAGCAGCGCCCTCGAAGCAGGATCCTCCTTCACCACGACAATTTTTCAGCGAACTCCGCAAAACGGACTGTTGAATATTTGACATGTAGAGAGGAGCGGAGATTACTGCGGGAAACAATAAAAGTATTCGCAACATTCTATATTTCATTTTCTAAACATTTTTAGTGTTACCTAGGTATACGACGGAGTGATAGAGGAAAATAGATTAAAGAAGGCCATGGATTATACGTGCATAAAGGAAGGCAGAAAGCCACAGTCAATTATAAGAATATTGCCGTCTAACGACAGGAAGACTAAGACAAGGACTGTTAATAAAGCAAAACAGATTACCTTCTAGAAAGTACGATCTCAATTTTACTAAAAATAGGACCTGCAGATAAATTATTGAAGATAATGATTAGTTAGTACGCAGCATTAGTTCCTTGGCATCAGCCTTTTAATATCAACATTAGAGTCTAGTTTTTCAAGACTCCTGCTTGGTTCGACCGCCGAGTCGAAATGAGAGCAGCGCCAACCAGTGCCTTTCAGTCATAGGAACGAGTTTCAAAGATTTCTTAAGTATGTAATACTTTTGATCACATTAATTATTATGAAGCCACTGTTATCATTGAGTAATCGTGAATTTGTAGATCTTAATATTGGCAAATCGAAAAATTCATTAGTATTAACGGTTTTGAACTAATTTGACATTTATGTTATTAAATTATAATGATAATGGCAGCTGACACTAACGCTCATGCTCCGACATTAATAATGACTATACAATTAATATTACTATAGATTATAAAATAGTTGTTAATTTGAAGATATAGTAATATTGACAAAGCGAATAAACCACAAGTATTAACTGTTATAAAGTAATTAGACTTTGAAGGTGTTAATTTCTAAGCTCCGTGATAAATAATGACAATGGTAGTTGACACTAACAGACTAGTTGACCATGGTAATCCTAATACCACATGGGTACCAATTTTTATAATACCCAAAACAACAATTCACACACGTATCTAACTTTTTATAATTCACATTATATGTATTATCTATCATTTCATTTAATACCTGTACGGTAAATAGTTGATCTGTATTCAGTTAGTCTATGGTTCCGAATAACGTACATTGTCGTGCACGTATCTGCCCCCTGGCGGCCATCTGTTGCCAACTGCGTGACATTTTCGGTAACGCACCAAATCATCCTGCACAACTACTTTAATTCTCTCATAACTTAAATATTCCAAGCTTGGGTAGAGAATATATTTTTTACCTATTATCTAATGCAATAAGAACTTCCATATAAATTCTAACCAACTAATAATTTATCCATTATCGTGAACATCTGATAAAAGCCAAGATGCTGATTGCAGATAGACAAACGTTAAAAAAAAGAAGAAAAAATATCGTGAACTCAGGCTAAAATTAAATAGATCTATTGCGGTTTTATTATATTGGTTGTCATAGTTACCATTACCAGTTTTCTATATACAAATACCATCGTAGTTACGATATACGAGTGCATATAAAGGTCAATCTTTATGTATAATAATCTATATCTGTATCCTTAACCTTTACAAAAAATGTAAAAAAATTGGATCAGGCATTTATCATGGAGTGAGATCGGAGATGTTCAGATTACCTGCAGCTAAGTTTCATCGTCAGACGTGGTGGCAGAATAAGAATTCCACACGACGTCCGTCGTTCCACTACTAACCACCAACCAACGCTCTGTGGTAAGCTGCCCACTGAGGTATATCTGAACTAAGACTTAGAGTTCTACAAGAAGAGCGCAACGATTCTGAGTGTATACCGAGTGTCCTTCAGCGGTGGTATTAACTTAACTTCAGATGAACCTCCTGTTCGTTTCCTTTGCTTTGTTCTAGAACAACAATAGTCAAGCCGATGTCATGCTCACAATGGGCTCACACAGGCGATGCTGGCTTTAAAGAAATCGTTAAGACATTATGAGACTTCATGCGATAATTCTCCTAAGATCTCCAGGCTGTAGATCGAGCACTACACAGCAGAACAAGAATCAAAACGTTCTAAGTACTATAAAATTACTACAAATCCATTGTGTTAGTATCAGGCCTTTACGCACTACCGGATTATGAACGGATTACACATAGTATGAGGATATGCAAATTCGAATATATTATTTTATAGGTAAAGGGACAGAGTGAAGGTTTTTTGTTCGGGAACATTGAATAGCGGTCCTTGTGACAGTCAGAGCGTGAATTCCGATAAGCTCTGTGACGAGCATTGTCGCTAAACAAAGCACTAGATTATGCTATGGTACAATTTAACAGGGTATGCACATCAATTTTAATAGGAAGTTCGATATGGATGAAATTTTCTATATTAATATAATATATTGGATAAAGGAGTTAGACTAGGAAACTCATTCAGAGTATATTTAAATATGATTTTGACTGCTTACTGCACATAGTCCAGAATTTGGTATTTATAATAAGTATTGAATTACAGTAATTTCACATTGTCTAGTCGCCTTAATTATACTTAATTGGTAGAATTATTTCAACATGAGTGACGACCCACTGTTTTTCTTTCGTACGTACCATTACAACTTTATTTTTTTTACCTTTTCTAAAAGTTTCTTAACGTAATATAATATACGAAATCAATAAATTCATCATACCCCAAAATTACAATCGAATATAGTTCACTAAATTATATCTCTCATTTAAATTTCCATAATATTGTTTATGGAATGACATGGACTTATTAAGCGGCGTAATTAAAATTTAATACAAAATACAACGACCTGTAACAGCCTAACACTGATTTGCATAGACAATAGCACGATCGAATGCCATTTAATTTAATGCCTTTGTTTGGATATTTAAATAAAGATATATAAAATGTACACAACGCTTTAATAATGTTAATCGTTGGCGTGTCACAAGATGTTGGGTGAGTCAAACAATAAAGTGGAAATGCCCTTTAGGTAAAAGAAAAAAAAGCCTTACGCAAGATGGGATAATGAAATCAAACCGATAGATAGCTTAATCAAGAGATAGCTCTCTCCACCTCCCACTCCATCCATCTCTTCCTTAAGATTACCACAGTTATTCACCTCTGGTATTTACAAACATCTCAACCATGTAAACCTGTATCTTTATTTTAGTAATAAGTCTCAGTTTTCGTTTTTTTCTTTATATAGTATTTTAGTTACAAATGTTAAGTTACAATTTAATTAAACCGTTGAAAGAGCGGAGTACCTTGATGTACAGGTCCCTAAGCTTAGTTCGGAGGCTCCAATATCTGCTATAATAATGTACCTTGTTATGGAATAAAAAAACATTGAATTTAAATAGAAAAATGGTTCTTATAGGAGATGGCCTTCACCTCTCAGGGGGTTCTCATAGTAACATATATTTCTAATTTATTAGAAGGCAAACGGGCAGGAGGCTCAGCTGATGTTAAGTGGTACCACCGCCCATTGCCAGGCTCGCAAGTGCTTTGCCAGCCTTTAAAAAATATACAAACTACTTTAACATATTAATATTAGTACCGTAAAGGTCCTGTATTTCGGAAAATATCTCACTATTCCGTAATATGAATAATAAGCCAAAATATATATTTATTAAATGGCGTCAATTGCATTATGAGGGCTTTCTAGTCCAGCGTTTCTGCTTCTATTTCTTTGTTTTTGTCCTCGGCAATGTTTCCTTTAGTATTCCACTTCGCAAAGCGAGCACACTTCCTTTTCTCTCTCGCCAAATCTCCGAGACCATGGATCTTCACTTGCTACGGTCTATACCTTTCTCTCACTCAACCTCGACATGGGTTGCCTTGTATATCCTACACGTAAGGAGTAAATGATCTACATATCGTGAGTTGGATTAATCAGGTAATACAAAAAATAAATACCATTATAAATAATTTCATGAATGATTCTGAGCTGTATCCGTAAGCTCATTGAACCAGCTTGGCGCCGACGTCAGAATATAGTTAATTAAATGCGACAGATTGTTGTCCCAGTCGAGGTGGAACTTTGGAACACGGCGCAATTAACTTGTGGGTGGTTGCCGGAATTTGTAATCTTACTTATACATATTATGCAATGTTGGCCTCGCCCAGTTGTTAAACAGGTGAACCGCTCTAAGACTTACTAATGAAGAGTCTAATCTAAGATATTTGAATCTTCGAGGACCAGTCACTTTTCAAGCGGCTTGAGAGTGTTCAGATTAATACGTAAGAATAAAAAAAAACCATCACCAATCATCAACCAATATTTCTTAAGGCAATTTTTGCCGCGCACCACAATTATGTAGAACCAGCGACCCAGTTATATAGAAATATTTCCAACCCAATTCGATTTTAGCCAAACAACCAATGAACTTGCAAGCCTTCTGGCTACGTGAGTGTCCATGAGCGGCGGTATCACTTAACATCTTTTGAGCCTCCTGCCCGTTTGCCCCCTTAAACATAAAAAAAGTTTAAAGAAATTGATTGAACCAATTTTTAGCATGAAATGCGTGTCACAGCCGGCATTTGCGATCCTTGTGGTATCTTTGGTATCCGTATAATTTAGATTTTCAATATTGAGTTGCTAAATTATAATTACTGCCCTATTTTGATCAAAACGTCAGTCTCAGACAGCTCTATTAACAAACTTGCAATATAATGACCTTTAAAGGCCACATAGACCATAATTATTATATATTTGGTTATTAAAAGGTATTGCTAAACTTAGTAAACTTGAAATCCTCCCATTTTGCTAAAACGTGAAACGTGATGTGACGGATGACGGAACTCGTTGCCATCGTTTTGGAAGACGTAGTTCCATGGAGATCTTAGTACTGGTAGTAGGTACTACCACTCGCCACTCGATGTACGGCCGAAATATGAGATAATTCGTTATCAAATATGGTAGGCAGGCGAGTCCGTATGCGAAGATGGGTCAAGATAGATGAATTGGTGTGCTTCACAGACCATACAGGTATTCTTAACATTCGCCTCATACACGCGTAGATATATTTTTTACACTTTTTTGTTAATCAATCACCGATACCGAAAGACTGGTTGTAGTAAGAAAAGAATTATATATAACCACTAACAGTTTCCTTTAAATAGGCTTAATTTAGCTTCGTTTATTAAATTGCCCTAATTACGTACGTTAGCTGAGGGTTTTGATGCAAAACAATACACTGTTGTTGTAGGTAGGTGCTGTCATGCATTTGCGTAAAATCTTTTTTCGGACCCACTCCAGTGTACCAGCGTGTACATTCACAAATAAGGTAACTCAACTATGTACACTTTTTATGTAAAAACTTTAATTTTTACATTATGTTTATGTTCAAAATTCTACTTTAGACACCTAAAAATTCACTCGAAGGCTCAGACTCCCCTAGGCTCCACCTGTAAACAAATCCTAGCTAGATACGCTAATATGAACGTTTTAGGAGCGCGAACATTACCACTACTTGGAGTTGTTGCAGGAGTGGAGTGCAAGAGCTTTGCGAACATATTGTAGCCGAGCGATTACTAGCCGAGTAATTCGTGCCATTCTCAACCTTAAAGTCATGCGAAAAAGGCGAATATTACAATGACAATGACGTTGAAACGTCCATCAAAAACATTAATATTAATTGAACCAGATAAGACAGTGTTTTAAGCAAATTCTACAATAACCCTTTTACAAAGTTTGAGTGATTGAGGATTATAAATATTATTAATAACAATTTGAGTTGTCTCTTTGTAAAATATTTCCGAAACTTTATGCAATTTAATCTTAGGAACGAAGGGAAACGTCAATATAATTTGAAAGTGTTACTCAGAAACATTAAAATTAAATGATTGTTTTAACTTCTGTTTTCTTAGAAAGATACAACTTAAGGTCCGACAAAAGCCTTAGTATCAGCCTATGAAATTTATTATCAAACAAAGAACATAGTATATATTTAAAATCGAAATCTATCAGGCATAGAAGGCTGATCGCATTCCTGTCAGAATTATCAAAGAAATAGAAATAATCTGAGACATATATTGGGTTATTATTAATATTAATAGCAAGGTATAATCTGAGAAAGAAAGACAAATGACAATCAATTGATTGATAAACGCACGACAAAGCCAGTCCATTACAAAGCTGACGAAAATCGTAGGCTACTAGAAAGATATCCCAATTCCTTACGACTTATTCTATATAGACCCAGAGTTCACTTTGAAATGACGTTAGCACATAAAACCGACTGTTTCATTTCAAATATGAGGATTAATCAGATCAGATTTCATATTTCCACCTTCGTTTTATTGATATTTTGAGTTGAGAACCTCCTTGTCTTTTTAGTTTAATATAGGCCGGTTCATTCCTGATGCTTTCGTTGACCTGTGATTAACTTCGCATTAAACGTATATCGAACGTCCAAACTTTAATTTTCCTTTAACTTTCACAATTTTAAAATAGAATGTCTAAATAAACTGATACGTAACATGATGTTTCAAATAACTACGTTAAATTAAACTACAACTCTACAATTCATGATGTTACAGAACAATTTGTATATTAGTATTCAAACTAATGTATAAATTCTAATATGTAAGTAAAAATATTATTCGGCTCTCATGCTAGGGATCGTACGTTTCCTCTATCGATAGTTTGTGATATATGACGTGTAGTAACCCAATATGAGGTATTAAATAGCGGCATTACGAGCCGACGACAAAGAAAAGTGGTCGGATAAAGAACCGTAATATTACGTACTTCGAATAGTAATTTATGGGGACTGCAGTCTGCCTTCATCTTTAAAATGCTATAAATTATTTAAGAGATAAGAAACACACGGACACGTGTTTTGTATGTAATGGTTATGTTCTATCTCAAAGATAGCAAATCAACAACACAATCTAGTCCAATTATAACACTTATTGAAGATTACAATGCAATATGTAGACCATTTTAACTTCGATCTAGGGTGAAAAAAATGTGTGCGTGTAATAGTGTACACACGTAAGAAGTGATACTTATTTATGACCTTATTTTTCTAAAAATGATCTACTATATGAATTTTTACAGAAATTGGTTAGATAAAGTTAAATTACATTAAGTTTAACAAAAGGCTTTTATTATCAGAGACATGAATACAAAAAATACAATAATTTAATTTTACCTTATTACTACTAAGATTATTACAGAATTTCATTTCTTTCCATATATTGTTTACATTCCACAATATTTAGTAACAAAAAAATCAATGGCGCTACAACATTTTTAGGTCTGGGCCTCAGATTTCTGTATATGTTTCATGATCATTTGTAAATCGAATAGGCAAGTAGGTGATCAGCCTTCTGTGCCAGACACACGCCGTCAACTTTTTTGGGTCTTCCGTTTGAGCTAATCTTAAATGAAGCATAGAAAGAAAATCTATTGGTGCACAGTCGGGGATCGAAACTACGACCTCAGAGATGAGAGTCACTCCCTGTAGCCACTAGGCCAATACTGCTCCAAAGTATCAGAAAAATAGATATAATTACTTACTTTTTTTTAGAAAATCACTGTATTTCAAGTATTACACACAAGTATTTCCGAACCAATACGACATAGGGTCCTTCAAGAAAAGAGCGTACCAATTCTTGAATGGCTGGAAAGGCACTTGCGAGCCTTCTGGCAATGTGAATGTATATTGGTGGCGGTATCACTAAACATCAGGTGAGCCTCCTGCCCGTTTGCCTCCTATTACATAAAAAATATCATTATTATTGTTATTATATATTTTTTTATGAATGGCTTCGAATCTCTTCTAATCAAGTTTGGTAGGCACAAAAAGGGCGCGTAATGGAAAAATGTGACGGTATTTTTTTTTCCAACGCCGATAAAGAAGTTTCACTTCAATAATTTAATGTTTCAAGCAAAATGAATGACTGCCTTAAAAAGCGGTTTTTGTATTACTGTTACCTTAATGTTCTATGAGCATGTTTGACTGGTGATCATAAGGTTCCAGACTCGATTTCCGTGAGAGTTTAATATGGCAGCCTTTAGTTTGGAAATTATTATTGTTTGTAATAGATATCTCATCAAAAAGTGTACCTCTAAAGTGCTGAGTGGCTGAGTCGGCCCTGAAAAAAATACTTTTGGTACAAAATTGTATCAGTATTTCTCTGAACATGTAAAAATAATGCAGAAAGTCTCAAACAAAGAGGGAACAAAAGTTAGAAGGGAACGCGAAAACAAATTTATTTTCATTGGCTGTATATTCGGCTCTACGCTAAACCTAAATTAGCCGCCGGAGAAAACTTTTGTGTACTTAATAGAAACTATATTTTACCTGTTTGTTTTCCAAACGGGTTTCCATTTAACTTCTTTATTTCTATCTAATTCACTTTTAATTACTTATAAGATTGTATTTTATTTTCTAATCGTACCAAAATGCTTCAGTCAGTACGTTTACTCAGCACCGGTGGTTGATTGGCTATAATCAAAGTTACAACAATAGTTCGGGATCAGAAATGTTATTCCATTGCCTGAAAGTCTACTGAATCGTACATGTTCAACCATAAAGGATTACAGATATATACACAGTTATACATACTCGTATATATAGTTGATAGTGAAAATCTCCACTAATTAGTCTCGTTAGATACACCAAACTTGTACGATAGCTCGGGATCAGAAACGTTATTTCAGTTACAGAAAGCCTGCTGAAGCGTAGATGATCAAGTATAAAGGATTAGCTATATACACAGTTATTAGTCCTGACAATCCATAACTTAGATATAAGGACAGAATACAGATAGACAGATATAGAGTTAACAATTTGTTTATTTACAACAAAACCTCAATTGAACAATTTTTTTAAAGATGTGTTTTTTACAAAATTGTTTATATTCTACATATAGGTATGTAGAATATAAATAACTCACCTCACACTAGGAAATAATTAATCAATGGCGCTACAACTTTTTTTAGGTCTGGGCCTCAGATTTCTGTATCTGTTTCATGATCATTTGTTAATCGAATAGACAAGTAAGTGATCAGCCTCACACGCCGTCGACTTTTTGTTTCTAAGGCAAGCCGCTTTCCTTACGATGTTTTCCTGCATCGTTCGAGCTAATGTTAAACGCGTACATAGAAAGAAAATCCATTGGTGCACAGCTGGGTATCGGAACCACGACGTCAGGGATGAGAGACGCACGGTGAAGCCACTAGGCCAACACTACTCATATATAGCTGTTCCAATACTATAAATCGTATATATAATATTTTTTATTTAGATTACAGGTTACTGCTCATGTATGCGTGACTTCACTCCGAGGGCGGCCGTCCGTCCTTGACCATGCTATGGTTTTATAAATATATATATATATATATAACCATATAAATATATATATATATGTGCGCAATTCATACTTTCTTGTATGATGAAGGAAACATCGTAAAGAAACCGGAAACTTAATACATACATGGAACCCTTATCCAACACTATATCGCCTGAAATGTAAGTAAACACGAAGGAGATTTCCAACGATAGTATAAATTACATTATAAGTACTGAAGATTTCCTGTTTTACTTATATGGGTTCATATAAACAACTGGCCTCAACTTGTATATCAAAAATATTTCGGGTAATTTGTTAATAATCATTGCATAATATTTCTATAACTCTCATTTTTAGGCAAGAATGTTTCAGCTATTTAACATCAACTGTGGTTGCGCACCTTAAACCGCATTGAGGGATACAACAGGCTGTACAGGGCCGTGAAGGCCGAAGATGAAGTCAAAAATACACTTAGTTATGAATAGACTTATACCTTATGTGTGTGAAAGATTATGCAATAATTAGACCTATATTTTTTTTTTTCAAATATTAATAATAATTTTTTTTTATAAAAATGAATACTAAGTAGTAAACTCGAAGATAGTGGACCAATTGGAGCATTTTTTTTATCCTTGAACTCTGAGGAATGTTTTTATGAAGAAATATATTTTAAAAAGTTTTATTCAGTATTTAGTTTAATCATATCGAACAAGCAAACAGTCTATATGGATAGAAAGTTCCATATGTTGGCATGCAGCTACTAAAAAGGTATTCTAAGTATAAAAACATTAGACGAAACAATCGTAATGTTGGAAATATTCTTTTAACAATTGTGGCCCATTGCTTTGTTTTATATATGACATAATTTTGTTTGGCACACATATCTGTACATCCTGAAAGAATTCAATTTCCTCGGCTAAGGAAAAACCTATTTCCTAATCCGAAAAATACTACGAAAGCACATAATCTCTTTGTAGAAACTATTTCAGTGAAAAAACTCGTTTCAGCTTAATCCTGCGTATAAAGAAGTTTCACATACACTCGCTCTACAAATAACACTAAAGTTTATTTTAATAGAGATTTTTAATTAAATGGCATTCCATGATCATACCTGATATTAAAAGCTCGGTTTCTGTGGATTTTTACTTGATAAAACTCTGATGGTGGAGATACATTTAATACTTTCAAATAATGATTTTTTTTTAAAGTGTTCTTGTTTTAAGAATAAAATCTTCCAAGCACTTTTAGGATCTAATATGTAAAAAATCTATTGAAAGTAAAGTCTTTTATCTAATGAAAGTAAAAAAAAAACAGATAACGGACACAAACACGGCAGTTTGCATATTCTAAAAAAACTTTTGTTAGTTCACTGAATGTGTGTAAAACAATTATGATTCTAATTAATGGAGATTATTATTATTATGTAGATAAGCACATAAGAAGCTTAATAAGCTGATGACTTGAGGATTTGGAGAAATCACCAACCTGTTTTGAAAAGAGTTCAAAGAGGGTGCATTAATTACACTTTCCGGAAACCTATATTGGTAACAATGAAAATGTTTAGAACTGGCCAGTAGAAACATTGCTAATGAAAACTTTTTTTTGAATTTCAATTATGGAACTCTTGGTAACCCAATGTAGTATATTGCATTCATTTGTTTTTGTGAATTGGCGGCAAATCTAAAATTCTTGTTATACGTGAAAATGTACGTAACGCAAGACAATTTTCGGTCAATGATTTACTATTGGTTTAAACGTGGAAGTAGCAATCTCAATAATGATCCGCATGTGGGACGTCCTTTAAAAGCGACTACTGAAGATAACATCAGTGCTGGGCAACGCATGATAGAGTAAGATAAGAGAGTGACCTATTAGTAGATACGGGCAAGCCTAGACATTGGTATGAGTCAAGTTCAAAAAATATTACATAAACATTAAGCGTCAGGAAGCTTTGTACCAGAAGCACCTTCGCATGGACTTAAATGTTAGATAGGTTCAACGGCGGTGACTCAAATGCTGTATTTGACATCGTCACCGGTGATGAACCCGAAACCCAAAGACAATCAGCTCAGTGGGTGTTTTCTTTCGAGGATCGGTCAACTAAGGTAAAAAAAGGAAAAAGTGTCATGTAAAAAAGATGATTGCCTCATTCTTTGGTCGGAAAGGTCATTTCGCGACAGTTGTGCTAGAAGATGGAAGGACTGTTACTGCAGACTGGTATGTCATGTATGAAAAAATTCTACAGTAGCGCCCTCGAAGCAGGATCCTCCTTCACCATGACAATGCGTCAGCGCACTCCGCAAAGCGGACTGTTGAATACAGTCCTGACCTGGCACCCTGCGACTTTCATTTATCCCCTAGAACTAAAGATAAATTCGAGGTATTCGCTTTACGA
This sequence comes from Pieris brassicae, assembly GCF_905147105.1. NCBI lineage: Eukaryota > Metazoa > Arthropoda > Insecta > Lepidoptera > Pieridae > Pieris > Pieris brassicae. Next base: position 2,023,419 of record NC_059666.1, read on the forward strand.
GCCTTGAAAATGCGTTGAAACCGTACGAAAATGCCAGAGAAGAGACTCCTAAGGAAGAATGAGCCCACTGCTTTTCTTAGTGGTTCCATCGAATGCGACGAGGTGTAGAGAGGAACGGAGATTACTTCGAAAAACAATAAACATATTAGCAACTTTCTACATTCGTGGTTCTTATTTTCTAAATATTTTCAGTGTTACCTAGGTATACCAGTCACCCACTACTCTGCTGGGGAAAAAGTTCTTTAGGTAATTATTGGTAGTCTTCAGTTTTAAAGAACAGATGTAGTGATAAATTGTCTTATCTATAGTGTATATAGTATATATAGATAAGACAATTTATCACTACATCTGTTCTTTAAAACTGAAGACCATATATGTATATATATATATATACAGTGACATATAAATTATAACATTATAACAAACAAACCATTAAAATTGCACGTAAAACGTCATAAACCAATTTAAACACTGACGCGCCATAGATATATAAATAAATACATGAGACGATATTTCATGTATTTCTTTTTTATAGGTGTGTCCATGTGTAAAAAAAATCAATGACTCTACAACCTTTTTTATGGCTGGGCCTCAGATTTCTGTATCTGTTTCATGATCATTTGTTAATCTAATAGGAAAATATGAGCTTTGTGTGCCTGAAACACGCCCTCGACTTTTTGGGTCGAACGGAAGTTGGTTTCCTCACGATGTTTTCCTTTACCATTCGAGCGAATGTTAAATGCAAACATAGAAAGAAAATCCTTTCGTGCACAGCCGGGACTCGAACCTAGGACATCAGGGATGAGAGTCGCACGCTGAAGCCACTATGCCAAAACTTATAATTTAAAAATATGTTTAAGTTACACTACCCTAAGCGTTCTTAACTAATTTTTAGTTTATTGTTTTCTTTGATATATATAGTTAATTAATAAGAACTTAATTATATGTAACGATTTGTTTAATGCCGTAAAAATAACTTTAAATTTAGTAAGTAAGTTAGTTATAAGCTGTAAGTCTTTTTCAACAAATAATATAAAAAAGTTTTTCACTTATTTAATAAAATTCATGAGTCCTTAAAACCGTATTCGATTCTTCAAAGAGCTTAGACATAGTTTTACAAAGCTCCTATATAATTGGGCTTTTTCGATGCAATCGAGATTTTTTTTGTGTTTGCAGAACTAGTTGTCATTGTTATAATTATACGAATGATCGATTTTTCAGTATAGGATTTGTTTGATAACGAAATATGGCCAACTTAAGCTCTCTGTACAATACATTATAGGAATCAGTTTGTGAAAATACAATACAAATTTTACTTAAGAAGCCCTTTGGGTAACATTTATGGGCCACTGTTGGACCATAAAGTAACAATATTCGATATAAAGTATGGCGCGGGCTATCTGGAAGAGTTATGCACTTAGTGGGAATTGATATCAATTTCCGGTTGTGTTTTCATTTGTATTAAGGTGATATCGTCTTGGATTTTTTAATGTAATAGGCAGCAAACGGGCAGAGGGCTCATCTGATGTTAAGTGATACCCGCCACCCACGGAAACTCACATTGCCAGAAGGCTCGCGTTGCCCGCCTTAAGATAAGTTGTTATTGAGAATTTGGGAGTTTAGGTTTAGAGTAAATATTATATATATATGTAGCGTAAGGCCCCGACATTGTTAAGATAACAAACACAAAGTTTTCTCCCAATCAATTGATTTATTCCAATTCTAATTTCAGTCTCTTAATTCAATACGATTTCAATAAACAAATTCAATAGGTAAATATTTCGAAGGCTACTCGGTAATTACGTAACGTGTGCACCGGGCAATGGTCGATGAACGACTGCCTGAATTGTGCGCGCGCTCTTTGCTTTCTTCCGCGCTTGCACCCGCGGGTGGCGCCGGGAGCCCCGTTACGCAAGAGCTTGCGGGGGGTATCTGTTCGCGCCCCGCTCAACGACGGGGCGGTCTTTGTGTTGGGCCTGGAGCGGCACTAGGTCTCGTAGGTGCTGCGGAGCGTCCTCGCTCACGCAGCACTCGCTGGTGTAGATGTTTGTCAGTGGGGCTGGGAAGCCCCCGCGACGGCGGTAATGGGGGGTGCGGCGCGCGCCGGACTCGCGGTCAGACCACACCGGGTGAGACCCCCGGTAAACCCGAGGGAAGCCCAGCGAGGGACCTGCGGACGAAGTCCATTGAGCGCGCCGATTTGCCGGCAGGAGGTTCCCAGCCCATTTGTTTTAAGATGTACTCGGGTCGAAAACTGGACCTTTAAGCGGTATCAATATCCTCCGCGCGCACTAACTCGCGCGGGAAGGCTCGGCGGTGGTCGGGTGGCCTGGTGTGATGCGGGGCGAGATGCTGGAGGTGCTGGAAGCCGGAGGCGTCCGCACGCTCAAACACTCGCCTCGCCAGCGCTTTGATGAAGCTGTCCAGGCTCTCCTGTTTTAGGTCTCGATGGATTGTGGAGTTCCTTACGTAGCGCGGCGCGTCGACGATACGCCGTAGTGTGGTGCTCTGCACGGCCCGCAACCGACGTCGATGCGTCTCGGCCGCAAGCGCATATCACGCGGGCGCCGCGTACGTAAGGTGAGGACGAACATAGAGTTTGTACAGCGCCAGTTTCCGCTTTATTGGTAGTGATGACTGAAGTACGGGGCGCAATCTGGCGGCAGCCGCCTTTGCGCGGCCCGTAGCTGCAGCGATATGATGCCGCATTGTGAGGCCTCGATCCAGTGTAACGCCTAGGTAGGTCGCTTTGGGGCGCCACTGGACCTCAACCCCTTGTAGATGGAGTGGCGGCGGGAGTTGTCGCCAGCCGAAGACTATGGCCTGTGTCTTGGCGGCATTGGCGGTTAAGCGCCGCTCTGCCAGCCACGCGGGAAGGGCGTCCAGCGACCTCTGCAGTTTGACGGCTGCGTGGCGCGCGTTGAGAGACGTTGCGACGTAGGCAGTGTCGTCCGCAAACAGTGACACCGCACACCCCGCTGCTACTGGAACATCATTAGTGTAAATTGAGTACAAGCTCGGCGACAAGCAACTGCCCTGGGGGACACCCGCGGTGATCGGTCGACAACTCGATTTCGCCCCCTCGACTGAGACGTGGAAACGCCGGTTGAGGAGGAAGGAGCGAATAATTGCCACCACGCGCCGCGGTATGTCAGAGTCGAGGAGCCTGCACACTAGTCCCGCGTGCCAGACCCGGTCAAAGGCTTTCTCCATGTCGAGTAATACCGCAGCCGCCACCTCTTTTTTGTTAAGGGCGGCGGTGATATCGCGCAGTACTCTCGACAGCTGGAGGGTGGTGGAGTGTTCACTACGGAATCCAAACTGTTCGGGCCGGGGTGTAAAGTGCCGCCTGATTGTCGGCAGCAGCATGGCCTCGAACAGCTTGGACTGCGTGGCGAGTAGCGAAATTGGGCGATAGCTAGCCGGGTCGAAGACGCTCTTGCTCTTCTTGGGCAACATGATGACTTGAGCCTCTTTCCAGGGATCGGGAAAGTGTGCGGTCCGGAGGATCGCATTATAGAGACGCATAAGCGTCACCACCGCACGATGGGGCAGGTGACGCAGAGCTGCGTTGGTGATACCGTCCGGGCCTTCCTGAGCTTGAGCCTCGCTGCGTGTTTCTTTACGGCGCTCGGCGAGAAGAACAGCACCTCTTCGTCTGCCGGAGGAGGGGCGCCAAGCTGCTCAGCAACGGCAGTCTCGACCTCTAACGCGCGTGCTGGGTCCTCCGCGGGATTAGGGGAGAACTGCCGTTGTAGGTGGTCCGCGAACAGCTCGGCGCGGCCCTCGGCGTCGTAGCGCAGTGTGCCGTCTGGGTGTCGTAACGGGCGAATGGGGTTGGCTGCACCATTGAGGCGCCTGCAAAGGCGGTGCAGGCGTACCCAATCTGTGGAGGCCTCGTCTAGGCCACGCTCCCATGACTCGGTGGCGTGATCGTTGAGCGCGGTTTTGACCCGTTCGGCTACGGCGCGCAATTCTGCGCGCATGCGCGGACAGCGGGTCAGTTGCCAGCGTCTTCGTAGTGCGCGTTTGCGGCGGATGAGCGCCAGCAAACGAAGCGGCAGCTGTGTGTACGTCGTCGGTAGAGGGCGCTCGATGGTAGCAGCTGCGAGTGAGCTCTGTAACAGTGCAGTGAAAGAGGTAGCGGATTCGTTTATGGACGCTGGGGTGTCAGGTGGGCGCGGCTGTGGTGCGTCGTCGAGGGCCCGCTCGAAGACCCTCCAGTCGATGCACCTCCGACGAGGCGGCGTTCGTGGCGCCATTTTTGGCGCGGCGTCCAGTAGGGTGACCACCACGGGGAGGTGATCGGACAGGAACTCGTCAACGATCACGTCCTGTGTCATCTGGCACGTCAGTCCCTGGTGTACCACGATATCCAAGGTGTCCTCTCGGTGGTTGGCCTGGTCAGGGTAGTGCGTCGGCATGTCCGGGCCGGACACTGAAAAATCCAGCGTCTCGGCATCGTGTAGCAGGCGTCTACCCCGTGGGTTTTCTACGCGCGAATTCCATGCCGGGTGCTTCGCATTCCAGTCACCGGCCATGACGCAGGGATGGGCGGCGGTGAGGAGCGCGCGGATATCGGCGGAATTGTATCGGTTGTTTGGCGGGGCGTAGACCGCGAAGAAGCCCGTGGGCCGACCTGCGAGCTGCAGCTCCACACCCAGGGCCGCACATTCGGTGACAGCCACCTCAGGTAACAGCCGATGCGGGATGCGGCGCCTCACCATGACTGCTAGGCCACGGTAGGCTCGGCCGCTGGAGTCGACATGATGTTGGCGATATACTTCGTATCCCGGGAGGCGCAATCTTGTTGTTTCAGCGAGGAACGTCTCACTCACGAGGGCGACGTCGATATCCTGGGAGTGGAGAAGGTGTTTTAGGTAGTTGGCCTTACCAGCGAGGCCACGCGCGTTCCAATGTAGGAGCCGTAGGCCCCCCATTATCTGCGACTGCGACCTCGGGTTGGGCCTTTGAAGGCCGATGCCGCTCTCCTGAAGAGCGGGGCTGGATTTTCCCCGGCTTGCATGGCCTGGAGAATGTTGGCGACCGCAGACAGCGCCTCCTCCATTTGAGGCCAACGCGCACGGGACCTGGTGCGTGAGCGCGGAGGCGGTGCCGTGCGGGGTGGTGGTGGTGCGGTGGCGGCACGTTCAGGCGCTGGTGCAGTCGGTTGTGCAGCATGAGTGGCCTGAGCGGCTTGACTGGGATGAGTGGCTCCGGCGGCGCGGGTGGCGACGTCGGTGGTGACAGCGTGAATTGCGGCAGCGCGGCTTGCTTCCTGAGCGGCCAGCGAGGGTGGAGCGCGACGTTTGCGGCCACCACGTCTCGTGCGACGTCGCACAGTGGTAAAAACGTCCTCGTCGCCTTTAGCGACGCCGGACGTCGGGGGCGCGACCGCAGGCGTCGCGGCCATAGTCGCCTGCGGAACAGAGTCTTGTTGCTTGATGCGGGGACTTCGCCGATCCCTTACCGGCGACTTGCGCTAACCGCCCCCGCAGTTAGCGCAAGTCGCCGGCAAGTCCCTAGGCCGCGTGCAGTCTGCCGCGCGATGCTCTCCCGCGCAGCGAACGCACGCCATCCGACGGTGGCAGTTAACAGACGAGTGCCTGAACGACTGGCAGCGGTGACACTGCGCGCGGCCCTGCTTCCCGCGCCAGGCTTCGATCGTAACCCCCGTCATGTACAGCAGCTCGGTTATGCCGTAGATGGCAGGGGTGATGTCTGGTGTGCGCCGCAGTACGGCGAGGAAGATGCACCCGGGTCGGCCCTTCCTGGCACGAATGGGGCGTATGTAGTCGGGCTCATACCCGAGGGCCTCGTAGTGCCTGGGCCAGTTCTTCGGGGTCAGTGGTGACCGGGATTCCCCGGACCGCCACCTTCAGGTCTTTCTCTGCTGGTATGGAGTACGAAAACCAGGAGACCCGGGGGTCCTCCTTCTTCAGGTCCGAGAGGTAACGCTGGATCACCCGGTACTCGTCAGCTGACTCGGGAGAAATACGGTAACCCTTACCGTATGCCCTGGTATTAGCGGGGCGTCCCAAAATTTGCCTAATCCTCCCCAGATGATGCACATAATTGGGGAGGCATTCAATGACAATGGGTGGGTATGCAGGTTTCTTCGGGGCCTCAGGGGCTCTGGAGGGCTGCGCGTGAACTGTAGGAGCGGCCACCATCACTGCGTATGATGGCGCCACCGGCATCCTAGGGGCGGTGCCGTCACCAGCCGGAGCAACGGGGTCATCAGGTCCAAAAGATGTGGCATCGGTAGCACCGGAGGGTGCGATGGCGCTCGCTGCCCTGCCAGCAAAGGGGGCGGCGGGTGGCGGAGCGGTTACAGACGGCGGAGAGGTGTCAGACGGCGGATCGGTTTCAGACGGCGGCAGGACTGAGGGCCCCATGTCGAGGCGGCGACCTGGTGCCAGTCGGGGTTCGCCAGGTAAGCCCAGTGCGTACGACGGTGCACATGGGCGCTTTGCTGCAGACTCACCCTCCGAGCCGGGGTCCACCGCTGAGAACGGCCGGCGCACAGGGATAGCCGGGGTGCGCGCTGGGAAGCGACACTCGTCGCGGACCAGCGCCAACTCCCGCTGTTCAGCCTCGGTGAGCGGCGACTCCAGCATGCCGCTATTGCGCAGTGTCTCTTCCCGCGATTTAGCGTACCGGGCCATAGCGCGCAGCATCCCGCGCGACGCAAACGAGCATGCGGCCGACTGAGCGAGAAAGATCAGGTCGGACTCGAATGCCGTCCGCGGCGAGGACGCGGCACTGAAACCCGGATCGCGATCGAGCATACGCAATATGTCGTCGATACCGGAGCACTCACTGGGTGGAGGCAGCGTAGAATGTAGGTGTGTACCTGTGCACATGGCCCGCACGTCTGTGCCAAGTCGCGATGTCTCGGACCTGAGGAGCGTAGTCACGGGTGTGCGCTCGCTGCGTTATATTGGTTCTGTAGTGGGGATCGAGTGACACATCGTACGATCGTTCGACCAATAGGCCGTTGCACGTCGTTTTACAAAACATTGATAGTGGCGCCATCAGTTTTACAAAACATTGATAGTGGCGCCTTCACGGCCATACTGACATACGCTCGTCCTGGAGCGCCTTTTGGCACTTCGCTTCCGACCGCCGACCCGTGCGGACGTCTGCTCCAGTGCTCTCTCCGTGTGAGTCATCAGTGCTCTAGTGCTCTCTCGCTCGCTCGCGTGTGAGTCATCACCGCTTGCCGCTGTACAGTGCGCACGCGCTGTCCGATCGCTGCCTTGCTGCCTTGCTGCCTGCCGCCCTCTCATTGGTCGCTTCGCGTCTTCGGTGTTTGGACATCGGGTTGAAGGCTGCAATTTATGAACGCGGGTTTACCTGCGGCCCTCAGATAGCCACCTAACGGTGCAAAACGGTCCGGGGTGCATTCACCGTGCCTTTTTCAAGGCGCATAACAGCCCCTCCGCTTCTTTCAAGTCCTGTGCACGGCCGGGCCTCCGGGCCGGTTACCCGCTCTCGCTCGCGCTCACCACTCCCTGAAGTGGGAAGCGCCAGCGACGAGGAGACGGGTCAAAATTCACGCCCCTCTTCGGTCATGTCGACCCAATCCGCTCCGGCAGTAACGGCCGACGAAGCCGCATTAATCTCATCTTCCGAAAGCGACGGCTTTCAAACCGTCGGTCGGAAGAAAAAGCGTTCGGCCAACGGCGGTCCCCCCGTCAAAAGGCCCACTCAAGCCGCCAACCCTCCGAAGAGGGATCTTCGTTCCCTATTATCGGGAAAACCTGCGCCCCCCGCCCCCGCGGACCGCATCAAAACCCCCCCGCCCGTGTACGTTAGGGACAAGGGCGCCTGGCCGGCCCTATCAAAGATTCTCGACACTAAGTCGATAACTTACAAGGCCCGAACGCTGAGGGATAACCTCTGCGTTCAGGTATTTACCTCCGACCATCATCGGTTTTTAACCTCATACCTTCGCTTTGAAGGTATCGGTGGCCACACCTTCCCCCTACCCGAGGAGCGCGTCCTAAGGGTAGTCATTAAGGGCATCCCAAAGGAGATAGACTCCGGGATAGTCCAATCGGACCTTGTCGAGCAGGGATACCCCGTAAGGGATGTATTCCGTATGCTCAAAAGAACTACCAAAGAAGAGTACGACATGGTACTCGCAGTCTTAGACCCTACCCCGAGTGGGAAGAAGATTTTTAGCCTGAGCGAGTGTTGTAAGCTCTCGGGGCTGAGGGTTGAAACCCCCCTCAAACATTCCTTCACACGACAGTGCCACCGCTGTCAACTCTACGGGCATGCGGCCCGTAAGTGTTTCGCTAGGGCACGGTGCGTAAAGTGCCTAGGCGACCACGGCACGGCGGACTGCAAAAGAACGCTTCCGTGCGCTGAGCCGCCAGCGTGCGTGCTTTGCGGGCAACAGGGCCACCCAGCGAATTATAGCGGGTGCCCTCGTGGCCCCAAGGCGCATAAGCCGGCGTCTGGGCGCACTGCGGGGCGCGATGCGGTCCGTCGTGGCGCGGGAACAAAGCCCACATACGCGCCGGCCCCACTTCCTAAGAATAGTGCCTGGACCAAGCCCCCCGTTACGGAGAGCCCTCCCCAGCTCACGTCAGAGGCCTTCCCGCCTCTGCCAACAAAATCGGCACCCGTGACGCCTTCCCAGGCGCCGGCGCCGACCCCCCTCATAACGGAGAGGTCCACACTTAAGGTGAGCCCTCCAGCTAAAGTCCTCAGCCACACTGCGGAGGCCGCCGCGGAATCAGAAAAGGTCCGCGACGCCTTAAATCTTGCGTTTAGCATTGTAGACGCGTTAGATATAGACGCTCTTGTCACCTTCTCCGAGGCTTTCAAATCCGCCAATAACGCGGAAGACAAGAAGCAACTAGTAATCGAGCACGTCCAGCTCCTTAAGTCCGTGCGACAATTTGCAGACTCCACCACACCGCAATAGCTAGCTACGACCACGTCTAGAATCAAGGCTCGATCACTGTCCGTAGTGACTTTTAATGCAAACGGTTTCAAGCCGCAGGCAGATTTGGTTCGAGATTTCCTCGTTCGCCACCAAATAGATATTTCCCTAGTACAGGAATTTTTCCTCAAGCCCAGCGTTCGCGCTCCCAGATTCGCGAATTACAACGTAGTGCGAAACGACCGACCTACGGCGAAAGGCGGTACGCTCATTTATTACAGACGAGCGCTTCACTGCTCGCCGTTAGACCCGCCCTCCCTTACCAACATAGAGTGCTCTGTGTTGCGCGTAGCCATGACCGGCCATCAGCCGATTATTATCGCGTCGGTGTTCCTCCCTCCCGCCAAGGACATACTAGAGAGCGATCTCAGAACCCTGTTTGCGATGGGCCCCTCGGTCTTATTAGTCGGGGATCTCAATAGCAAACACGGGGACTGGAATAGCTCAAAACAGAACCCTAATGGGTTAGCCCTCAATAGGCTTATAGACGTGCTCAATTTCAACGTCATTGCCCCCATACAACCAACTCGCCGCGGCATAACAGGCAACGGCCTTCTCTCAATGGACGTCATAGACGTAGCGGTTTTACGTAACGTGGCACTACAGCCGCGAAGCGTAGAGACGTTACACGAGTTAGACTCGGATCACTTCCCGGTTCATTTTGAATTCGGCCCTCCTAACACTCGAGAGAAGAGGTTCAAGTCCATTGTCGACTGGCAGAAGTTAGACGAGGCCCTCAAGCCCGCCGACACCTCTGCCCTCCCAAATGTCCCCGACAATTTAGTCTCGTCCGCTTACGCGTTAGACGCGATCTCCTCGGTCACTTATCACATTCAGACCAAGGTCGTCGAGTCGTCCCGGAAGGTCCCAGATGAGTTCGCTCAACGCTGGGAGCTTCCCCCGGACGCGAGGCGTCTATTGACCGAGAAGAACGCGGCGACTCGCGCCTTCGCCAGAGCACCGACCGACGAAAACCGCAGAGCACTCCGCGCCTCGCAGCGCCGAGTCAAAGAGCGTATGCGGGAAATTAGAAACGAACGCTGGGACCGTTATACCAGCGAATTGTTACCTTCGCACACGGCCTATTGGTCTCTCGCGCGTTCCCTTAAAACCGACACGGTGGCGTCCATGCCCCCTCTCAAGCGTCCAAATCTGCCTGACGCATTCGACGACGACGAAAAAGCCGAGTGCTTAGCCGTCAACCTAGTGGAGCAGTGCACCCCGTATCTCGATCATAGCGACCCGGCGCACGTCGAACACGTGAACCGCGAGGTCGAACGCATCGTAGCACTGCCCCTCCCTCCCGAGCCGCTCCCTCCTACGTCGATCGCCGAGGTCAAAACTCTAATAAAGAGTTCACTGCCTCGTAAATCTCCAGGTCTCGACGCCATCTCGAACAAGGTCCTCCGGTGCCTCCCGCCCCATCTGATATGCCTACTAGTGTCCATTTTCCTTAAAAACTGCACCTTCCCGGCGCAGTGGAAAGAGGCCATTGTCATTGGTATTCACAAACCAGGCAAACCCCGTAACAACCACAAAGTGTAGCAGTTCTCTTTGCCAGGGGCAACCCCGGTGCTAACGCTAGGGATAAATTTCACCTCAAGACAGAGGTAACCCTATACGGGCAAGCCATCCCATGGCAAAAGTCCGTCAAATATCTAGGAGTCACGCTCGATAGCGGCATGTCTTTCCGTAAGCACATAGCCGCCGTTCGCTAGAAGGCCTATTTTGTCCTCTCTCGCCTCCATTTCCTCCTAAATAAAAGGAGTCACATGTCTCTCAGACACAAGGTGACCCTGTACAAACCCTGCATCCGACCGTGCATGACATACGCTAGCGTAGTCTTTGCGCATTGTGCCCCTTCCTATATTCACCGGCTACAGGTGCTTCAGTCGCGATTCATGAGAATCGCGACCGGTGCGCCCTTCTATGTGAGAAGCGTCGATCTCCACCAATGGATGAAGTTGGCGTCCACACGCCACTTTGACAAGGCTAAACACCATCCCAATCCGCTGGTGCGTAATAGCATCAACTATTACCCCTTCCCGACAAAAAAGGCTCGTAGGAGGCCCCGACACATACTAACGGATCCGGATGATCCAATTACCGTAGCAAACGATAAATTAAAAGCCACCCGCGCGGCCAAAAATAGTAAAAATAGCCAATCACAGATTAGGGTAAAAAACCGCCTTCACCGGGGAAGGCGGGGACCTTTACTTCGCACTTCGCTCACTCCAGTGAGCTTCCGTCCTGCCCTTCAGGCGATTGACCGCCCCGCGACGGCCCAAGCCGAGGTTCGAGTCTCACAAGAGACGCCCTTGCGCTAGCCGCGGGACAAAACGCCATTCTGGCCGAGCTACGCTCGCCAAAACAGCCCGAGCTGAGCTGTAAAGGCCCTTAAGGCCAACAGCGAGATTCCTTCTTCAAAAAAAAAAAACGCCTTTTGGGCATCTGGGAACAGACAAAAAAAAACTGTTCGTTCATCCTGACACATTTTTCTAATAACAGTTTTAATAATGAACGATTACAATAATGAGCTGGTCCGGCAACCCCTTCAGCGTACTAGAACTCTTAAGTCCCTCTCATCAGTTTTAAAACCGGAGACTGGACAAATACCTCTCATCAGTTTTTAAAACCGGAGACTGGACAAATACCTCTCATCAGTTTTTAAAACCGGAGACTGGATAAATCCCTGTCATCAGTTTTTTAAAACCGGAGACTAGATTGCGCTAGACCGGAAATCTCTATAGCTGTGTTAGCTAGACCAGATATCCCTGTAGCGAATGCTAGACCGGATTGCAATCTCTATAGCCAAAAGGCTAGACCAGAATGCAACCCCTATAGCCGAGTCATTGGACCGGACTCCCTGCAATGACTCTTTCCTACATTTTTTGATATAATACTTCTTTTCTTTTTTTTTTCTCTTTTTTTTTCGTTTTTTTTATCACTTTAATATCTTTACTATTTTTTTTACTACTAGCTTTCATCATGATGTACAATGGCATTAGTCACAATGCTGATAGAATCTGGTGATACTGATGATAAACACTCTAAACTATTGCTATTAGCGCTCAAGGTACGTGAACTAGCCGACATAGTGCTACTATTAACAGATATAGTGTCGCTATCAGAAAGTTCATCCTCAGCGTCACGAATTATAGCTAAGTTATGACTATTGTGATCAGTTTCATGAACAAAATTACTTTGGCTAGCATCCGCCGTCACGGCATGATCATTATAAGTTTCGGATACTTCTAAAAAACCTAATGTACCACGGGGTACTTCGCGTAGGCTTTCATGGGCAACTTTATACGTTCGATTGACCCGTTAACAAGCTTCAATTCAAACCTATCGTTTTCTAGGATAGCAATGATTTTATAAGGGCCTTTATACTTTGGATCCAACTTAGTTTGATGTCTTTCTTCATTTTTCGCGAAAACGAAATCTCCAATGGCAAAGGGCCTTATTTTGGCTTTACTCTGGTTAAAGCGAATGGAATATCTTTATATTATCTGACGATATTTTAGAAATCATATTTTGAAATTTCAGAGTCTCGTTGTTGCTCTACAGATAATGTCATCCCTTGTCAAGTTTTTTTTTTAATTAAGACAGCCCCGTATCCATTACTGCTGGCATCGGTATGTAACTCGATGGGCAAAAATGGATCAAAGATTTTGAGTACTGGTTCTGTTGTCAAGTGTCTAACTATTTCACCAAGAATTTTCTCATGTTCAGCAGTCCATACAATACGGCCTTTACCTGTTTAGCTGTGGATGGTTTTGGAGTTTTGATTATTTGTTGAGATGGTTTTCAAGTTTCATTTTGTAAGTCTTGAACTTTGCGCGGATTAGGTTTGAGACCTCCTGTTGGTGTTACAAAAGCAGTCTTCTCCACTGAATCCTCATGGAGCTTCACCTGGTGAAAGCCTGAGGCCATGTCCACAATACTGTAATCATTCGCTACATGCAATTAATTAATTTGGTCACTGATTAGAGGAAGTGGGTAGCTATCTGGACGAGTATTGCTGTTGAGTTCTCTGTTATCTATACACAATTGATCGCTACCGTCTTTCTTTTTTACTAATAGGATGGGGCTTGAAATGAAATGGGGATGAACTTTCTCGAATTATATAAGCTATAATTATATTAATGTTAGATCATTTCTTGAATCTTTTCAAGAACGATATCAAGCTCTAGAGGAGACAAACCATATGGTCTCCTGTGAACTATCCTAGCAGGGTCAACAAGATCGATTTTAAGTTCACCGGTTTTAATACGAGTAGTTGGCAATGTCTGTATAAAATTATTGGAGCATTTTTTGAGTATACCCAACAACCGCTCTTTATCGCATCCTACGAGGTCGGTATCAATCGAGACTTTGTGAAATGGCGAGAGTGTTGTACAAGAGTTTGATATCTTTTTCTTAACAAAAGTCAAATTATCATTACTAATCTAAACGGAAATCCCTAGTTCTAAAACATCACGACCTAATAAAACTCATCTGGCAAAGCGTGATAAGTGATGTCAAAATTAAGGTTTTAGACTATAGTGGGACATGTGATTTGTAGCAAAGAAATCACATTATTACTACCTACACCTTTTAAAGCTATTTTTTTCATGAAACTGTTCACCCTTAATAAACTTGCAATAACTTTGCTTAATCAAACTACATTCCGAACCAGAACCAAAAACAAAAGGCAATTTTATATCACTTATCTCAATCAATCCATGCGCAGCTCGAGTACACACGTTAACCTGCTTGCTGGAACATACCGAGGCTACGTGGCCGGGATTGGCACACACGTAGCAGGCGACAGATGGGCGAGGATTCTGCGGAGTGGCTGAGAAACGTGGCTCTGTCTTGGCTGCCACTGAAGAGTCCCTTGCGACGAATCTATTTCTGTCGCGGCAATCTAGGCCTCGATGACCGTGTCTCGTACCGTTTATAACCACTGAATTTAACTCTCGACGAAACTTTTCATCGCACTGAGACAGCACAGAGATTGCAAAGCCAGTGAACACCTTCTCGGGCATATTCACTTCAGGAATTTTCTCAATTAATTGCCATAGTCGCATTCCCGCTTCAGCAGGGCTCTCTTTGACATCTAACTGAAATTTAATGATCTGATCGAAGTAGTCTCGAGTCATCATGGGCTTAGCAAATCTTGACACCAGCATCTCCTTGATCGTCAGCCATGATATTTGATCTGGTTTGATATTCGTCAGACAGGTTGCAGCACGCCCCTCGAGAGAATGTGTTAGGGCAAGTATTAAATCGATTCCTTTTAGGTTTTTCTGTTCAATTATCATTTCGCTGAGTGTGCACCAGTTGATGATGTCAGGTTCAGGTTCATCCGGGTCATAATTGACTAATTTTATCGGTGCATGCTGAACAGGCTGACAAGGTGTCATATTATCAGCGATTTTTTTGAAGATCTCTTCCATACCAGTCGAAAATAACATCATTTGATCCATTACTGTAATCCTCGGCGCATTTGGCGATGATGGTTGGTGTGGGGGTGGATCCCACTTCTGATGTAGCGTCAGGCCCCGACATTGTTAAGATAACAAACACAAAGTTTTCTCCCAATCATTTGATTTATTCCAATTCTAATTTCAGTCTCTTAATTCAATACGATTTCAATAAACAAATTCAATAGGTAAATATTTCGAAGGCTACTCGGTAATTACGTAACGTGTGCACCGGGCAATGGTCGATGAACGACTGCCTGAGTTGTGCGCGCGCGCTGCTTTATATTGGTTCTGTAGTGGGGATCGAGTGACACATCGTACGATCGTTCGACTAATAGCCCGTTGCACGTCGTTTTACAAAACATTGATAGTGGCGCCGTCATATATATATATATATCGGAGAATGAATATTTTAAAATTCCCGCCACTCTGAAGTTAGTCGTAGGATGCGGTGTGGTATGGTAAGGTAGACTGTCAACGTTGACAATTGACGATGCCTAGTCTGTGATCTACCAAATGTCAGTGGCGCGACTGTTTCGTGGCAGTAAGTGAATTCTTTAGTCACTTGAGTTTCGAACGTCGCCTGCGCCGGACGTGCGCACTGACTGTGTTTTAATGTCGGACGACGGTAGTAACACCAATTTTGCAATTATTAATCGCGTTGAATCTGCGACATATATATATATATATATATAATTTAAATATGTTCGACGTCCTGGTGGACAGAAAAGCTGTGTACTGTTTGTGTCTCCACCACACCAACTTCCTTTATATTAAGATCGTTTATACAATAAATAAATAAATAAAAATAAATCTGCTATTTCACGCCTGATACATGATCATTATAAGACTTTATTCATAAGAAGTTTCAAGGCTTAAGTCTAAGTTAAGAGAAAAACTAATGTACGATACAAAATCTTCAATAATATTCAAATGAAAATCTATACAACGATACAACTAACGATATAAAATCAAACCCTCCAAACTTCTCGTTTATATTAATTACTGATTAAAATCAGGATATTTCCGGTTATAACTGGTTCCGGTCAGGTAGAGCCTGATGAAGCCTTTTAACGAGCTCATTAGAATGAATCCGGTCTTGGTTATTTGTAATTAATTGTTGAATTTCAAATAACCGAGTATCTGGTTACCTTTAAGAGCAAGTTTTATATATAATTATTTATAATTTACAATGCTGTATTTGTAATTATAACTGTTATGAGTAACAGTAATATAAATTTTGGTTATAGCGATTGTATTTGTGTATTTCTTTTATTTTTGGTTTTGCTTATCAATAATCAAAAGAATAGATAATGTTGCATTTGTTTGATTTCCTTTAAAACTGTAAAAAATGCTGTATAATAAATAATGTTCTTTTTCCTTATTGTTAAAAAATATAAACCGTAGTGTTAGTGTTTAAATTTTATATTGACATTTGTTAAACTTCGAACATCAACAGACGTTTTTCATTCGTTAAATGTAAATTACATATAGAAGCACAAAAGTTCACCTGGACAAAGGACGCATGTACCTAATTCCATTACGTCGCCCATTTTGTTAATGCATGTCTAAAGGTTCTGAAAGTAAACTTTGCCGACGCATACACAAATTTAATTAACTAGTTTCAAAAGTTTGAGCGTCGTTTTCATGTTTATTATTTATTTTATGAAGAGTTTTTCTGTTATATAACCAATGACAAATTTTCTGTAAATATGCGCAATTATGCCGTTAAAAAAAAATACCACGTTCGCACCAATAGCTAAAAAGAGATCAAAGAAACTGAAATCTGAGTATGACTAACACTTACAATTGTATCGCCACTTTGTGTATAAAATCTATTCTCTTTGAGTTTGTTCCAATCGGAAAAGTTTCGAACCATTTCATAGACTTACACCGCTTTATAGATAGACTGTAATACGTAGTACCTAAGTAGCCATACACTGAAAGGTCGGCTACAGAACCACTAGCCCTCGGCGTTGTAGCTGTCCATTTACGGTGGTTATTCTTTTCCCATAAAATAAAATAAAAAATCAAGACTTCCCAGCGATCAGGTGTACAGCGATCAGCGATCAGGTTACACTTTGAATGCACTAACCTGGCCTAATTATAATATGTATGCAATAACGTACTTCTGATAAGTATCGATTTTTTTCATTAATAATAAATATTTATTACATAGTACAAGGACGTGTTTACAAGCCTTCAAAGTCAGTACTAATAAATTATATTTATATTATACTTACTCTTTTATGATGAAGGTAATAAAATATAAATAATTGGCACTACAACCTTTTTAAGTCTGGGCCTCAGATTTCTGTACCTGGTTCATGATCATGTCAATCTAATAGTAGAAGACGATGTTTTCCTTCACCGTTCGAGTGAAAGTCCATTGGTACAGACGGGGATCAAACTTACGACCTCAGAAATGAAACACGCCCAACAACAATAAAACAAAAGTTTATTTTATTTTATTAATCTCTTAGTATTAGAATTAATCAGTAGTACCTTAAAAATCGATCAGGTAGCTCATCAGACACCAAGGTTAAAACTCTTAGAGGTTTTTGATCCCTTTACCTTTAATCGATTTACATAACATAAATGTGGTAAATCACATAACAATAATAATGAGAGGATAAAACTTGCTGATTTTCTTGCCCGTTCGTCTAAAAACAAGGCCTCCTGGTAGTTTAGCGATCGGATGGCGTAGTCTTGCTCTTTTACGAATTGTAAACATTTCTGACATTCATAAGCATGCGCTAAATTGAATAAACATATATTGATTTTATTGTTAAATAAATTACAAAAACATCAATATTTGAAGGTAGCTACAAAATTACGTAATTAATACGACTGCTAGTTTATTTCAAATTCACATATACACATTGATCACACGAGCGTTATGAATGCCCCAAACAATTTGTACATAGTGAACTTGTCGAGAGAACTCAACCTATTTCCGGAAACTTTTTTATAAACCAGTTTCAATTTTTTAATTATCAAATCAGATTCTAGAACACATTTTGTTAAAACTTTGTCATAAAGTATTGTTAGAGGTAGTTGATCTAGTTCTTAGGGTAGGCAATTAAACACTTCAATGATGACTTAATTCACTATAATTTACTTCACTCATTTTACGTAAACTGTATAACTTAAAACTCACAAAGGAATTGCCCATGCGCATGTGTCACAACCTCTCTTATAATCACCTCCCTAATTCGAAAACAACCGAACGAGTCAAATGAATAATTATTGCACATACGATCTTGCAGAAAGATTCTTAAGAATATGCTTCATAAAAATGTTTAAAATTTAAATAAATAAATATTAAAAGCTAACAGTATACTTAAGATTATTGATTGTATTAGCACCTATTATGGTATCAAAATAATTTAAGTATTCATCGTTTTAACCAAAGTCTTATGTCTATTTTTAGCTAAAATACAAATACAATTTGATAGAAAGAGACGAAAAAGTAGTTAAAATAATGAACTAATCTGTGGCCGCATGGCAATATAAGTGAAACCAATATAGCTACAAAAGTTAAGGACATTGAACTTTGTTGACAAAACTATATTTCTAATCATAACGATAGATAAACTCCAGTGGGGCCACACTTAGAGACTCTTTCGAACAAGCTAAGCTCTGCAGCATATGCAGTAAAGAAAGAGAGAGTTCATTAAGAAGTACAAGGCTAAAATTGTGTATCATACCTACTTATACAGTGTCATATCGTACTGTATTCTACTATGGGGTGCTACTGCAGAGGGTCAATCCATATTTGTGCTGCAGAAGCGGGCTGTTCGGGGTATTGGTTGAGTTTCCCCAAGGGAGTTGGTACGGAATAAGTTTAAGGAATTAAATATTATGACACAATCTATATATCATAGTCGATGTATGTAAAACAAAAATTAACGATTTTTTTATAAATGGTGACTTTCACCAGTAGAATACTCGAAACTGAAACCAATGTAAGCGTACGCCCAACAAGGCTCCAAAAGATAAACCATTCCTTATACGGAAATTGTATTATTTTCTACAACATACTACCAAGCGAAATAAGATAATTATCAGTAAATAAATTTAAAGCTCTCGTTAAACGTAAATAAATCAATAAAGCTTTTTATAAATTTGACGAAAATTTAAATGATCATAATCCTTGGGATTAATTTGCTCTAGTTCAAACAATTTGTAACAAAAACTAAAAAGTGTGACGGAGAGTTTCTTGCCAGTTCTTCTTGCCCACTCTATGCCCTTGACTTGCAAACTGGTAATAAATGTTAAATTAATAATTAATTTAACTTCATTTTTGACGTTCATCAATGTACTTATTTGTCTATATGAATAAAGTTATTTTACATTTGAGTTTAATCCCATTCACAGTGCAAAGTGAAAAAAGTAATCTTGTTTTAGTCTGAAGTCCGGTCGGGCCAATCCTTTTACTAGGCGGGTATAGTGATATTTAAGACAAATGTCAGATGGTAATTGCGCCTCCAATTTCCCTTTATACGAACACCTAGAACGACCCCTGAGGGCGTTTTACGAGCGAGTTACAATAATTTGCCAGAATACTTTTTAGACTTTACTAATCATCCAATTTATTTAAAGTTAACCGTTTGATATTAGTCTATTATCATTTCTAACAAATAATTATGGCGTTTATAAGAAAAGAAATTGCCTTTCTCTTTTCTTGAAGGACCTTAAGTGGAATTGGTTCGGAAGTATATACTTCAGTGGGCACCTGCCACCTGGTTCCACATATTAAATGCTATTTTCTCTATCAAATGTCAGAGATTCAAAGTTGACCTCCCGTCCCCTAAGAACTTAGATAGAAAACATCGTTGGTTAGCTAACACAATATAGACATTATATCACTAATAAAAACTGCAAAAAACTTCGTTAAGCACGTAATTATCCAAGTTTTAACAAAGTTTTAAGTTTAATTGGCGAAATAACTAAGTAATAAGTAATAAATTTTATGTAAAATATGTTACGATATTCGCCAACTCCATTAAGAAATTAAAGCGAAGTTGTTCACCGTAACGTTAATTGTATAACTTGTTGAAACGTGTAAGAATTTTCTTTAAAGTGTACTTTGTATGATTAAAACAATAGCTCCAGCTCGTATCTGCGTTTTGTGAAGTAAGTTTTTAACGGAATAATTTATAAGTATGACAATTACGAGCCTAGTTGCGACTGTCAACACAGAGACCAACCAACCCGACAATTTTTGTTCCGGGCCTTAATTTAGTTATTTCTTTCGTTAAGAACTTGTTCTGTGATTTGTATATGTATGTGTATATCTAAGCCTAACTAGATTGTACGAGAAATAAATAATTGTAAACAGACTTTGTCTTAAACAACTTTACGGACTGTAGATCCGACGACTGTAGATGTACGGACGAAAGATTACTGTCTATTTAGATAGAGAATACAATCATTGAATGAAATATAAACATTTGTTTACGGGACTTCCTAGATAGCAACACCGTTTAGTTTTGATAGAAGTTTTGTAGTTTTAAGTTAAGAAAATTATATATATGCGATAGTATATATTTTATAAGTGTCTTCTGAGACATCATGGAACGTTACGATCTAGCCTAACTAAAGACTAATAAGAGATGTAAGTGTAACCTACCAAACAGGAAATTTATCATAATTGTCCAATAACACTACTTACAGGTTGACACACTGTTCTTGGAATGCCTCCCAAGCAACCAGTGTTTACTTTACTGTAATACTGTTTACTGTAACGAAGTTCAAACTCTTTGCGCTTCTTTTTAACATGGACCTTTCATCGGAGTTTGGTATTCACAGTCTTACCTAGGTACTAGCTGAATTCTGGAACGGCAGCATTATGTTATCAATATACACTGGCTGATAATTTGATGTTTGGTTGGTAATGTTTATATGAATTGAGACGGATTTAGTCTTAGTCAAAAGCCTATTTAAGGCTTTTTGTAGTTTTACTACCGCTTCCTTACTACTAATTTAAAAAAACGATGATCAAGCTGTATTTCTAATGACAAATATGCAATGGAATAGTCAAACTTATATATTATGTCCAAAATCAGCAATAAGTTGCCGAAACTTTGATTCTGGGTATAACGAGCAATTTCAGTATTGGGAAGTTAAACTTGCGAGGAAGTTCATTGATGCAGAATCAACGCTTATCGTACGTTCTTGGCTGAAATTCTCTTCAGACTAAGACTATTAATACATATAGCTTTTGAATAAAGGTGTAATGTTTCGTGCTGAATGCAGATTCAGTTGAAGATGCAACAAGCATATATGTATTTGTTACCATGTTATTGTTGTTAAGTATTTTTATTATTATTAATCATTTACAGTGTTTCTGGTTAAAATCCGGGTCTTTTATGAAAATAACGTACCAATTATTAAAAGGCCGGTCACGCACTTTCACTTGGCATTGACAGTGTCTATGGGCAGTATCACTTAACATCGGATGAGCCTCAAAAATAAAGCAAATATTAATAAACACTGCAAAAGTTCTGATTTCAATAAAATGGAGCGATATTTAACTATTTATTCTAATCTTTTTTATTGACTTATTTAACAATATACTAGAATATGCATATATATTATATAAATGTAAGATTCTGAATTAGTTATATGCAAATTAAAAAACTAAGTTTAGAAATGTTCAATTCTTTAATTTTAAACTCAAAAATGATATTCAATTCACATACCTACTTCATAAATAAATCAATGGCGTTCCAACCTTTTTAGGTCTGGGCCTCAGATTTCTGTATCTGTTTCAGGATCATTTGTTAATCGAATAGGCAGGTTCTGTGCCTGATGCATGCCGTCGACTTTTTGGGTCTAAGGCAAACCGGTTTCCTCACGATGTTTTCCTCCACCGTTCGAGCTAATGTTAAATGCGCACATAGAAAGAAAATCCATTGATGCACAGCTGGGGATCGAACCTACGACCTCAGGGATGATAGTCACACGCTGATGCCACTAGGCCAACACTGCACACATACTTCGTACTACTACAAAAATATCTTAATCAAAAAATAATCATTTGCTTAGTTATATGACCAATTAATAAAAAAGCAACCAATTACTGTGCGCTAGCAATTATTTATAAAGGCGTCGAAGGCTTTACAAAACAGCGTAACATCCATTTAGATCAGCCGTGAAAGCCTTTGACGGGCCAGCTGCGTTAGTCCGGAACGTGTGAAAAATGCAGCCCACGATTTTACGTTTTCCTAAATCACCGAACTACATACAACCGGAACAAATACAATTCTATTTTTAAATATCGGAATTCGGAAATGACAGTGCTGAGACCTTAAGCCAATGCATTGATATTAGTTATATTTATGTACATAATCAAATACTCTAGATGACTCAAACTTATTTGATATCTTATGTACCGCTGAAGAGTGAATGTCTCCGATTTTCTTACAATGTCACACAGTCGATACTTAGTGGCTTGCATTTAAAAAGCATAGTTGTTTCAGACATATTTGTTGAATGAGTAATTTATACTATAATAAGCTACTTCATGCCATTAGACAGTTCCATAACAAAAGGAATATTGTAATTTTTATAGATGAAATAATTTTATAAATATTCAACAGATACAAAATACACTTACCATTGTTGAAGTTTGCTATTATATTTTTTGAATTATTTTTATTGATAGATTAACTAACTAATAGCCTATACGTTTTCCCTTTTTCAAAGAGAGGTTATAACCGGATTTTCTTTGTGGTACCATTTGAAACGGATGCCTTCCCTCGCGGAATTTTCTCAAGTATTCTTTTGAACGAAGAATTATGTTCAAAAATAGATTTAACACGATGCCAAAATTGCCTTTGTATAACCCAGTTTGGGTAGGACAATTGAATTTTTAATACTTGTAACGAAAACCACATTAGTTTTAAATTAGTTTACCATGCATTTTCACATTATACTTTCTTTGTGGACGGTAAAATATTGTTGTATTAAAACGACATTGTATAAACGAGATTTATTAAAATAAATAAATGTTAGTCTTGAAAATAATCTAAGCACTAGGCATGGGCCATTTCTCCCATAATGTTCAAAAATTAGTTTTAATATACAAACTTGTTTTTCTCAGGTTTTCTCTATTTGTTCTCGTCATATATTGACAAAGAAAAGAAATCAATGTCGCTACAACCTTTTTAGGCCTGGGCCTTGGTGCCTGACGCACGTCGTCGACTTTTTGGGTTTAAGGCAAGCCGGTTTCCTCACCATTTTTTCCTACACCGTTCGAGATAATGTTAAATGCGCACATGGAAAGAAAGTCCATTGGTGCACAGGCAAGGATCGAACCTACGACCTCAGCGAAGGCTTACACTGTCCTCATATATTGACATAGTTTATCAAAATCGCCCCTCGTAAGCCTGTGCAATCCCTAAAACACGTGACACAAACTTTTGATCTAACACGTGATAGCAATAGCTATATATAATAATAATGCCGTGACGCTAACACACCCCTATATGGGTTCAGATTGCATCCGTTTCTTTGATCATGTTTTCCTTCACCGTTCGAGCGAGTATTCAATGTGTAGAACCCCAATGGACAGCTGTGGATCGAATCTACGACCTCAAGCATGAGAGCTCGACGCTGAAGCCACTAGAACAACACTGCTTTTTATTGACGTATATAAGATTTGTAAAATTTGGTAAATTGCCCGCCGCCAGTTGCCCTCCTTTTGATTTAATTATGTTCATTTTTATTTTGTAGTGTAACGAAGTGTAAATAAATAAATAAATCATCTAGCGTTATAAAAATATTTTCAAACCTATGTACCACATAAGCAAAAACAATCTAGTGTGACTGAGGTTACATATATACATAGAAATACTTTCTATTGATTAGCATAAACATCATGGGAGTAACATATATAGGATTTGTATTGTGTTGATTAGATAAAGATAAGATAATGTATAAGAGCGAGGTCGTAGGTTCGATCCCCAGCTGTGAACCATTGGAATATAATTCTATGTGCGCATTTATGTTTGCTCGAATGGTGAAGGAAGACATCGTAAGGAAACCGGCTTGCCTTAGACCCAAAAAGTCGAAGTTGTGCGTCAAGCACAGAAGGCTAATAACCTACTTGCCTATTAGATAAACAAATGATCACTATTTTCTTAATTTTATTTAAATTAATAAAATATGAATCGTCATATCCACGTTCGTTTCTATTGATCTAGTAAGTGAATTGAGTTTCGCCATGAAGTTCTGAACTCAATAAGACAGCAGATGTTAGTTGTTTGTCATACACTCGAAACGATTCTAGTAATGCTAACATCCAGTTAAAGCTAGCTGCTGCGTTATGATGCAATCGTTGAAAATATGAAAGGTTTCGTAACCTACATAGAGAAAATATATTTCTTCAATTGTATACTTAGTAATTTAAATCACTAACTTTTAAATTTACTGCTAGATAAAGCGGCACAAATACAGGATACATAACCTGTAAATATAAACTCTCTGCCACTTTTTTAATTCCCAATTATTTTTATTTTTTTAAAGACTTATAAGGCACAGCAACCATACATAACGAATTATATATAAATTAAATAAAAAGCCATTCATTCCATGGAATATATCTGAAACATTTTTTACAATTATTTGTTTTTTGTCGCTATTAAAATAATAAATGTTAATGAGTCATAGTTCTAGTATATGCTATGAATAAAGTCCAAATTCATATGTATGTTACGTAATCTATATATATATATATATATATGCAGGAGGGGTTTATGCAAGGAAAGCATAGCAGCACCTGCTTCGGATTTTTAAAACAATAATTTATTGTTTTGTTTTGGAATTAATAATAGATCTAAGAATAAAGTAAAAAACACATAATGTATTTTACATTGTTCTATTATATGTTTGTAAAATGTATATATATACAAAATTCAACCGAATGCCCAGTCATCTTCCCATATAATACTATGAAGATGATCTTAATTTTAGTGAAAATTAAAAAAAATACTTTAGTTGAAAAAATTTTTCTAGATTCCTGGTGGTAAATGAACATATAGAAATAAAAAGCCGTCGTCAGTTGCGCTGAAGGTAGTTGGTTAAAACAAAAAAAAAATACACAATTAAACGTGAAACACTGAGACGTGGAACACAAGGCTAGAATTGCAGCAAATAGATACTCGATTCATCGGAACATGTGTTGCACATGTATTGGATGTAAAATGAAATACAGCCTTACTTCGAATTTTATTGAAGTGTGTATATTTAGATATTGAAATTTAGTCAAACTTTTTTTATTATTTGATATAAAACATAAATTTTCCATATTATGTTGTATACAAAGGTGTTCCTTAAAGTATACCACATACCACAGATATATAAGTTAAGCCGTCTGTAAAGCTAGCATATTCCACATAGTTTTGAAGCCTTTTTTTACATTCGAGGCTTAATATTAGCGCAGTTGTTAAGTTGCAGAGGTATGTGGGAGTAGGC
This sequence comes from Pieris brassicae, assembly GCF_905147105.1. NCBI lineage: Eukaryota > Metazoa > Arthropoda > Insecta > Lepidoptera > Pieridae > Pieris > Pieris brassicae. Next base: position 2,048,331 of record NC_059666.1, read on the forward strand.
CCACACCAGAAAATTCAGAGACCGGGTGAGCAATACCCACTAAAACCAAGTCAAGTAGTTCCTACAGAGGCACGTTACAGAGGCTCCGGGATTACAGAGACATTCTACCGAGGTCTCATCGGCATAATTGTTACGCTCGAAACCTCCGATGTAGCATACATAGGAGGTAGGAGATAGACATATCTTCTCCTACTTAGTCCGCACCTTCTAATCCTAGGATTCGTCTTAGAGCGCTCTCTCTCTTTCTGCTGTCTGCATTCCATTTCTTGTCACTGACGACTATTTATCGGGTAACACTATTCATTCACAGAACAAAGATTAGAACCGTGGACACTGCTTCCAAGTTTTAAAGGTTACAAATAATTATTTAGTTTCACGTTTTAAGTGTTCTCAGCAGTTGTGTTCAGCGAGACATTGTATCGTATCCAAATGGTCTACTCACACAAATGCATAAACTTTTTGTTTTCCTTAATTAACGATGATGATGATTGATAATTGAATTAAAAAGTCACCATATTAAAGTTGTCTTGAGACTCTAAAAGCTAACTATACTAAACTTTGAACTAGAAGAATTTCTTCTAGTTATATCCCTAAAGACAATGGATAATGTAAATCGTCTCTTTATAAACTACTAAACAACACAGACGAATCAATAACACAAAGTTGCACAGTATGTTGAATTTTGCTTCTTGTACGCAGACTGTAATTGTTTTTGTAACGAAGAGTGGCTAAATGTAAATCTATTGTGAACCAGTGTCTGCCGTTGGGCTTCAGTCAGAGAGTTCGATCAACGGATATTGTAGGAAAAATAGAATGAAGTAACACAATAACGTTGGCCTGACTGACTGTCTAATATGTCAAACTAGACCAATTACAAAAATAGACATAACAAAATCAAACTTCAAGGAAATAATGTTAAACAGAACTTGAAGAGGCATTTTTAAAATTTACTTAAAACAGAAATAACTAATATTTAATAATGCTATTAATAATATATGCATATACGTTACTTAATACCTCCGCTGATAACATAGTCAGGGAATTTGTGAAATTTTAGACATTTACTACTACGATAAATACCAACAACTAAAGCTTGGTATCGCACAGCAATCTGTCTAACCTCTCATTATCACCCTCGTCGTGCTCAAAGGCTTTGCATAGAAAATGAGAGTGGGACTAAAACCTACTTTAAAATGTGCTAATTCCGGGCCTCGGCGGGTTTTACACTTAAACCGTTAAAAGTGAACGCTTTCTGACGTTACGGTATAATTCGTTCGCTATAGGGCGGGCGGAAAGTTTAATGCACTTTATGAGTTATCGACTTAATTAAGAGTTAGGGATTTTATGTTATCTTGTTAAAAGTTAGGATTCAGGGATAGGAAGATTCCGGTACGTAATTTTGTTATACTATTTTGAGTTTTTTTATTAGTGGCGATCGCGAAATTAGGATTGAAAATATATCCTAATACAGGGATACGTACGCCTACAATGTTTGGTTGTGCAGGTACGTTTGCAGGACTATTTCACGCCACGATGCGCAAGCAAGCTGTATCCCTTGTAAGGCCCAAACGGGGGAGCCCTAACTGCATGCTGGTGGTAATTACGGTAAGGCTGGAGCGCCCTTTATAGTGCATTTACCTGCATGGTAACAATATACCAATACCAATAATAACCATACGAACATATGAGTTTTTCAATAAATATATAAAATTTAAACGTTAATACTTGAATCACAGCACCAATAAATATTACCTTCACTATTAAACTCTCGCTCGTACAGTGAAGAACATCGTAAACAGACCTGGTATTTAGGAATTGCCTATTAAGATACAGATACAGAAATCTGAGACAACGAAAGAGGGTTGTAAAACCAGAGCTTTTTTTTCAATTTTACAAATATTATATTTTTTAAATACTTATTAAATCCATCACGTATTTCTTGAAGTTGCTTATTATTGGAATGAAACTTCTTTATCGGCGTTGTAAAAAAATAACGTCACATTTTTCAGTTACGCGTCACATTTTTCCGTTACGGGTCACATTTTTCCGTTACGCGTCATCTTTATCTTGTCCCTACCACGGTTGACTCGAAGAGATTCGAATGAATTAATAACAAAAATATATAATAACGATAACAATGATAGTAATGATTCTATCACAATTAATGAAATTCTGTAATAATCTTAGTAGTTGTTTGTAAACTACACTTCTTAACCCAAAATCATTTATTGCAGAAAAAACAAGAGTATAATTTTTTCTTAATCAGAAACGTCAAATCTGATTTAATTTTGAATTTTTATATCCAACCTCATTGGTTGACTGTTATTAATAAAAATAGGTTTTTAAGTCAATATAATATCTAGTTAAATGATTGTAATCAGATTTAAAGATTTTTACATTAAACAGTAGTAATAAGGTATTAAATAATTGTAATATTTGTATGCATGTCCTATGATAATAAAAGCCTTTTGTTAAACTTTATCTTATTTAACTTTATTTAAGAAATTTCTGTTTATTTGCATATAGTAGATCATTTTTCTGAAAATAAGGTCATAAAGAAGTTTTACTTCTTACGTGTGCACTCTAGTCCACGCACACATTTAATTTTGGATTGTTAAATAAGTCTATAGTATCATCGATAACTTTATAATCAAACACTAGACACTAGTTTCGTCTTGATAAAATGTATCAAAATCTATGTTGTAAGTAAAGAAATATTGGTTCATTGCACGGCGGGTAACAAGCCTGTCAAACAAGCCCAAGGTGAAATATTAACAAAACGCTCAAACCGAGCATAAAAATACAAAGGAGTACGCAGATTTCACCCCTCCCTTTTCACCTCAGGGAATTCTTCAAGAGGGAACGAAAATTACTTTGGCGTTTATCTTTTATGACCCGTGCAGCAGGGGCGGTTCCGATCGTGAACAAGAGCTGTATCGAATCCGGATATGAGAAAAACCTTATACCCAATACAATGTAACTTGGTATTCGTAGTTACACGTGCTTTTCTCACTTAAAAATATTTCAATGTATATTTCTAAGGTGTGAATTTTTATCTGTGCAGTGTTTATGCAATGCAATTCTCGGAAGGTGATGCAAACCAGCGCACTAAAAGAATTTTTATTTTGTCTGGAACTAATACCTACTTATACGGTACAGATATACATAGAAGACCGGAGTGTGTCTGTTTATAGCATAATATATAAGTTTGTTATATTTTTTCGCTATTGTTTGTATTCTTTTTAATGTTACATTGTTGTGTTTTGTATGTCCCATCATATTAGTTTACCACAATGTATAGCTTATACATGAAGCAATTGAAGTGATGGTTTCATTTACTTGATTGTGACAGTAAACTTAGCGATATTCATCATATAATTCCCATATGATTATACGTCCATTTCAAAAGCATATTTGTGTCGAATACAGAACTCAGTGGTCATATTTTAATGCAATGATTTATAAGTGTATCAATTTCATAATCATCTGTCAATTTTTATGTGGTTTCTATGTCAAGTTTTCAAATAACTATGTGACAATTCTCTCAACGCTCTATATAATTTTATTTTCATTTTTTGTCGTCTATGGCATTTATATAAAACCTTTCCATAGCTTATTATACTTTTGGTCCAACATTTACAGTATTATTGACTATATAATTTGCTTTTCGCTTACGTTTATCAACAAAACGGTATTCGTATATAAATTTCTTAAAATTACGTCTCAACTTGATGTTAAACTAGAAAGTGTCTCCTCAACATTTTCTATCAAAATAATCTTATTCTTATTGGCTGTTTTTATGGAAGAAATGTATTACTCTTGGGAATATCAAGAAGACAACGACAAAAGCACATTTATGGATAAACTTTCTTTAATTTCATGTTTTATGTACAAACATGGTAGCTTCTTCAATACAATCTTGAGAAACATATTGTTTGAATTGACAAGACAGCGGTTAATAGCTCTACGAAAATCATTCGAGAGCAATATGAAGAATGACGTGGTTGATAAAGTCGAAGAAATTAACAAAACTTTAGATATTTACAAAATGATTCTAAATATGAATAATTCATATGGCCTTATTGTTCAATACTATGTAAGTATTTTAACTAGCGTCCTTAATCTCTATTAAATACAATAAAGATTTCTGAATCTGTTTACTGATCAATCTACAGCCTGCTATACCTGTTGCTGTCGACTTTTTGGGTCTAAGTCAAGCCGGATTTCATAAAATAAAATAAATAAATCAGTGGCGCTACAACCATTTTAGGTCTGGGCCTCAGATATCTGTTTCATGATCATTTCTAATTAGGAAGTATACGATCAGTCTCCTGTGCATGACACACTCCGTCACGATGTTTTCCTTCACCGTTCGAGCGTTAAAATGCGCTCATAGAAAATAAATCCATTGGTGTCGGGTGTCGGGGATCGAACTTTAGGTCAACACTGCTCTTTAAACTTCCTTAATCAAAACAAATATGACACAAAACATACGCCAGTTGCAGAAGCTACTACAACTCCAAAAATAACTAACATTACCTTATGTAGTCATTAATTTAGAACCGCATTGACGTTAATCCTTGGTGTATAAATTAAACCAAAAACAGTGATGGAAGAATACCTAAACCAGAAAAGTGGCTGAAGGCTAGAAGGCTAGTCTAGGTATCTGGTTTGACCAGGTGGTGGTTTGGTGGTGGTTTTGACCCACCTCTGGAGGTAGTCAAGGTGTGGAAGGAGGAGTATCGCCGTTTTTGCAAGAACGGAGGGAAGAGTTAAGTGAATGTCGGTTTGGTTTACATACCGTTCATCTTATTCGTCCCTTTTTGAAACACTGGGTGGACCGACGGTGGGGATCGCTTTCCTATCGGCTCGTGCAGGTTCTCTCTGGCCATGGATGCTTCGGAAGTTATCTGCATCGAATCGTTGGAAGAGAGGCGACACCCGCTTGTCATCATTGTGACTGTATAGATGATACGGTGAGGCATACAGTGGAGGAGTGTCCGGCTTGGGACTACTTTCGCTCCGTGCTTGCTGATAGCATTGATGGCAATCTGTCGCTTCCACTAATTATTCAAAGAATGGTGGAAGCTGACAATGACGGTCCTTGGAATGCCTTCAAGGCTTTTTGTGAGGCCGTCATGAGTCAGAAAGACAATGCGGAGCGTCAGCGTGAAAATGATTCAGATGCTCCGCCAGTAAGGAAACGACGACCGGGGCAGCGACGCCGTGTTTTCGCACGTCTGCCCTAAGTTAAGATTTGGAAGATTTGTGTGTGAGAGGAGTCATGTGGCATTCGCGTTTGGCGGGGGTAAGGATAGGGCTCAGCTGTTACCTGCCGTCGCCCTTTGGCGAGCTGAAGTCATCCGTCAGGTTTTAGTGGGTAGGGTTTATTAAGTCTGAGTCTCACATAATCCCTGCTGGTGTAAAATACCGTAGGGATATGCGTAAAAGCATTTCCTGACGCAAAAAAAAGGTACCTGGTTTGACGGAGTTGAGGGCCTGTGGCAACTGAAAGCAAGCAATTAGCGGGAACTGGTGCAAGACAGGGAGCGATCTTTTCTCGTTTCAAAGGATAAGAAATGTTGCGCCTCGCGCAGCCAGCTCAGTGAGTGAAGTATTAATATATGTTTATTAATTTACAGATAATTCGCGACTTTGGCACGACATTTTTCTATCTCATAGTAATGGCATTTGGCATTTCATTCAACATTGAAAAAAACGTAAGTTATTTTTATTAATATCATTAATGTTTAATATCAGAGGTTCAATTCTTATTTGTGCTGCAGAAGCGGGCTGATCGGGGTATATGTTGTGTTTCCACAAGGAAGTCGGTACGGAATAAGTTTAAGGAATTAAATATTATGACACTATCTGGTCAATATATTCTTGTAGCCTTGTTGTATGTACAAACAAATATAAATGATTTTAAAACAAATGGTGCCTTTCACCAGTATAATACTAATTACTTAATAGAACTAATTTAAGCATACGACCAACCAGGCTCCAGACGATGAACCACTCCTTATATGGAAATTGTATTAGTTTTTACGAAATACTGCCAAACGAAACAAGAGAATTATCACTAAATAAATTCAAAGCTATCGTTAAACGTAAATTAATTAATAAAGCTTTTTATAAATTTGACGAATATTGAAATGTTCCTAATCCTTGGGCTTGATTTGCTCCAGTTAAAACAATATGAATGACTCAAAACTTAGCGTTTAAAATGGCGTTAAGTTTCTTGTCAGTTCTTCTTGCCCGCTCTACGCCCTCGACTTGCTTGGTAGTTAATGTAAATTTAGAATTAATTTAACTATTTTTCTAACGTTCATAAGTGTACGTATTTACCTATATGAATAAAATTATTTTGACTTTGACTTTGAATGAAAACATCGGTGGCGAAACCGCCATGCCTTAGACTTAAAATGCAGAAGGTGTGTGCCTGTCACAAGTGGTCACAATTGTGCTCTCCAACAAATGGTCACGAAACAGATGCACAAATCTGAGGGCAAGACCATGGGTTCTAGCGTTACTACATTGTTTTACTTTAGTCCTATATATAGCGACTATTCCATTTAGATAATTTACAGAGATCGTTACAACTTTTCATATTGTATTTTCCAATAATGCAAAGTTTTCAATATGATGCTTTGCAATTCATAATCCAATATAATATTTCTTCTTAGTTTAGATTGTATAAGGCTGTAAATGGGATAACAAATATTCTAATGGCTTGCTTGTCTTGTATAATCTTCCAAGGAGCGATAAATGAAGTAGAAAATATAAAAACAATTCTTACCACAGAATTTTTGAAATGTCCACCTCAAGCGGGTATGTACTGTATCAGTTCGATTGTCAGAGCTAAGTATGACTTACGTAAATGCAATTTATTTTAAATACATCATACCATACCCTGAAACTGTTAGTTTTTACAACAAACTCCCAAGCGAAATAAGATAATGAACACTGAATAAATTCTCGTTAAAGGTAAATTAATCAATAAACGACGACTCGAACGAATCAACGACGGATGTCGAGGTGATTCGATGGTATTATCTATTCTGCCTTGACATCCGATGATGAAACTCAGCTGCAGGTATAAGACTGAGGAACTCCTCGAATCACACTCCATGGTAGATGTGCAGAGAGACTCAACTATTTATGCAGCGCCTTCTTAAGAGTTTATAATATCTTAACAATGACTAATCAATATGTTAATTTGCTGAAACATAACTATTTCAGTTACTCTTTGGGAACCGAACTGTGGTATCTGTAATAGTCTATCTAATAACATTAATAGCAGAAAATATTTTCAGATAAACGCCACACTCGGGAAAAAATCAAAGATGCCCTCATATATTTGAAGAGAAATCCATTTAAGTTTACAATACTACGTTTATTTAGTTTGAACATGACCCTTCCTTTTCACTTCATCAATCTATGATGTAATAGTATGTAATATGTATGTAATAGTATCTTTTCAGTTTTGTAATGTTATTTAAACATATTATCGTACTTTCATTTATATATGATGTTTTAGGTTGAAAAAAAATGTGTGTGTGTCAGCTACGATGCACGATTGGAGTTTACTCCTTACGAACGATAATTATGATATATATCGAATAGAAAAAAAAGGGTAAATGAACGCATCTGCTAATATATCTGTAATTATTCGGATTATTTATATTACTTCAATAAAGCTTATTACATAAAGTATGTTACATAACAATATAAATAAAAATAACAATAATAATTGTGTTCAATTTATACAAATCCAATTTTAGAGAGAGAATGAGATGGAATCATTCTTTTACACGTTCAATCCTACAGATATATATGTTTGTCTCTTTCTACGTAACGCCTCAACTTTTCGTGTTACACTTGATTTTACTCCTCATAAAATTTCCGTACCGGGCCTTATAACTCAAATCGTTTCTTAAGGAGTAAACTCCAATAAACTCCAAAAATAATTATTGTGTACTATTATGACAATTAATGATAATGTAATATATAAAATTATCGTGTCACAATGTTCGTTCCCATACTCCTCCGAAACGGCTAGACCGATCCTATTTAATGCGTATTTTGTAAGTCTGAGAATCGGCTATTATCTATCTTTCCTATGTGATAAGGGCTGTCCTCCCCAAAAAAAAAAATTGTAATTTTTTAATACAATGTGGCATTAAAAATACATACAACCTAAATTTTCACTCTTCTATCATCAATTGTTTGTTCTACTCTAGAAATTATTTACATGGCAAAACAACGTTTGCCGGATCAGCTAGTTATTTATAAAATTGCGAAAAAAATAGCTTTGAGTTTAATATTTATTGATTATGATTATGATTATGACTTAGACCCAGTTGATGTTTGCATATGGAGTTATTCTTTCCACTTGGTTAATCGGCCACTCGTTAAGTAAACTACATATAAAATTAGACGACATTCGAAATGCCCTCGAGTTTGTACTATAGATGCGCGGCCGTTGCGCCGCGGTGATTGCGTTTGTAAATAAAGCGGGCGATGGAAGACGCGCCGGTAAAATCATACATTGCGTAGAAATACATTGATTGGGATTGGGGAAGAGTCTGCGTTTGTAAGCACGACTTCAGAGCCACGCTTATGAAAAAAAAAACACGTTTTTACACTATTATCATCCAGCTCCTTTAATATAAAATAGTATAGGACCATGATATACAAAATTAATGGGAGTCCATAAATCGAGGTCACACCAACAAATCATTCAAGTTTGAGTCACGTACTTAAAAGGGTCATAATGCACCCCTTTGGCACCTTATCTAAATATTAAATTCGGACATATTATGAGATATATTACCTACTTAAAAATCCATTATGTACAGTTTTAATAAAGAGAAATAGTAAAAAATATTATTGGATAATTTTATATTGTCAAATTTAATGCAGACAGCGCTATAATAAAAAAACCTTTTTAAACTAGAAGTAATTTGTTTGATTTGTGTCGAAATCTGTCCTTATAATTGATAAAATTATCGATCGCGTCATATTAAAATATCCTGCTTGACAAAAATACTAGGAGCTGGAAAAGCAACTAGAAAAATCTAATGCCTGCGCGTTGGTGAGCTGAGTTCAAGCAAGGAAGAACTAATAATGACGACCCCTGTACAACGGTATGCTCTAACATTGATAGTGACTTAACAAATTATTGAAAAATTTGAAGCACTGTCTGTTCGTTTTATATTAGAAGAATGAAAGATATACAATAATAAAAATAAAATATACAACCAAGACAATATATATAAAAAAGTGGTTTTACGAGTGTCAGCGCGGTGGTTGCCCAGAATGATTTCTGACGCCGGGATCGATTTTTTACCTTTATGAAAAAACAGTTCGTGACTTGGAAGGACCGTCATCCCGAATCAATTTATGATGTTTCGTAAGAAAGATCATAGGCTGTGTTCAGATTTCATTTGAACATTGACCAACTGCTGATCCGGCTCACGTGGGTTCCAAATATTAGCTGAAGAGTAATTTTTAATTATATTTTATTCGAATATTGATCAATAACTGACTCGACTCAGCTGTGTTCCAAAACGTTAATAGCGGAAGGAATACACCAACATCTCACTTAAATAATAGGTGTAAGTAGTATTTAAGAATTCAAATCTTGAATATTGCTCTGTCGTATTAATTTCTCGCTTCCTCTCAAAATGACGAAGACTTTGAGATAATCCCACCACCTCGAACCTTTGATATATGGGGAGGCCCATAGGGCTCCGTCAGTTACCTTAGGTCTTTTGGTGCAGACATCGCGTATTTATTTATATATTCACTATTTATGTGTTAGGGTACATCTGTAGGGTTTAGGGATCCGTAGGGTTGTTAGGTTCTTACATCTCACCCTCTCATATATTTAGTTATCTAGTGCTATGTATGAGCAAACATACATTACATATACAATACAGATACTCCTGACATACAATACATATAAAGATTAAACACACAATCACCTAAATCCATAATCATGAAGCTATACATATATATATATGAATACAAGAACTGTAGACTTTGAAACGGCGAGGCAAGCTCGCTAAACATGTTTTGTTTCACCAAGATAACGCCTCCACCCACAACCCCAAGGTTTAATTTTTTAAGGTTCCTGATCCCTTAGGAAACATTTTAAAAAATGCATTTATAGTTTTAAAAAAGATATACAAACTGTAAAAACCTGAAAGAGTAGAAGAGTAGAAATGGAGACAAGGATAAATAAAATTACAATTGCGTCGGGTTGTCTCTCTTCCTAAAATATGGCGAAGAGGCCGATGGCTGGCCTGATAGAGTAGAAATCTTTGTTTTTAATTTATTTTATTATTATTAATTTATTACTTAAGATGTCATGTGGGACATGGTGTAATGGTTGTAGCTCCTAAAAACGTTGTGAAAAACAAAAACTTGGCGATTAAAAAGAGTGGCAGAAGGTTCTTATCTTGCGTTATACGCCCTTGATTTGAGAACTGGCAGTAAATGTAACATTAGAAGCATTTTAAATACATTGTGTTACCTATATAAATAAATGATTTTGAATTTGAATTATGACTGTAAGGTAAACATGATTAAAACAATTTATTATTGAGTTTTATGCTCCGTGAACCATCCTGTTATTACATTAATTTACCTAAGTAAGCAGTACATTAAACAAATGAAGACAACAAGCGATGTAATCCATGTATTTGTCATTTATATGATTATTTAGATGTATTCATTCTATTTGTCATACAAGCAGAACTTTGTCGATTACGGAATTGAGCGGTCTTTTTATTTCATTAACAAAATGTTATATAAATGTATTAATTTAATCATGTTCTGTAATTTTTTATGTGGTTTCTATGTTAAATTTTCAAAATTTTATATGACGATTCTGTCTACGCTTTATTGCGCTTCTATTTCAGTTTTCATACTTTATGGTTTGTATTCAAGACCTCTCATAAGTAAATTTTATGTGTGGTCAAATAATTTTTGTATTTTTGACACTATTTGCTTTATTTTATTTACTTATATTAACGGAACAGTATACGTATCGAAATTCCTTAGCAAGATATCCGAAATTGACGGTAAACTTCAATTGGAACTCTCTACAATTTCTATTAAAACAATATTATTCTTTTTACTTATTTTCCTTGAAAAAATCTTTTACACTTTGGAATATTACGCACGCAATGAAGTGAGCACGACTGTTTACAAAATTTCTATAGCTGCTTGGTTAGTTTACAAATATGGCAGCTTTTTCAATTCAGTCTTGAGAAACATATTGTTCGAACTAATGAGACAGAGGATGAAAGGTCTTCGGTTAACCCTTGAGCATAATATAAATCAAGATGGAGTCGATAAAGTTGAAGAGATTAACAAGACATTAGAAATTTATAAAATGATTCTGGATACTAATAAATCCTTTGGATACATAGTTAAGTATTATGTGAGTATTTTAATTTCTATATCACATACTCCACTGGCTCTGCAACCCAAAATATGCCTTGGCCTCCAAAACGAAAAACTTCCACCACTCCCTGTCCTGTGTCACTTCCCAGCAGTTGGCTTTCTAGCTTCCGCATGCATTCTTTCCCTCACTCAGGCCTTCTTGGCCCATACTGCGCTCAAGGTCAAGGTAGCTTTGTATTCACCTATAATGTTCGGTTGACCTTCCAATTCTTCTTCTATCCTGGCATTCTTACCGATTCTCTATGACCCGTCCTCCCGTCCTTTTATACAAAACCTTGCAATGCGGCACCCATACAGTTACCGGCAAACTTCTTGAGCATTAAACAAGGGAGTGGGGGAAAGGTTGCGCATCGTTCGCAGCGCGGGATACAAACGTCAACTGATTTACATATTTGTAGCACCTGGGTAATTGTAACCTAAATCGGTCGCTTGAGTTTTTAGTCAAGAATGATGAAAAGCTAATATTTTTTTGTCCTTTACAGATTATACGCGACTTTTTTGCGGCTTTCTACTACGTGATAATAACAACCATCGGCATTTCATATAATTCGAAAAAAAGCGTAAGTCCTGAATTCCGTACACTGTGCTTGTCATTTATTTAATTATGATCTTGAAAATAAAAAAAATTGGTTGTCTGTAAAGTCGGTTTATGGATCATATTTTTACGTGATAACGTCCGATAAGAAAACATTGCTGAAAAATTGCATACTTTTGCATTGAATCATTATCACTAAATTATCATTATTTTGTATAATACAAATAAGGAGTTAAATTTTAAAAAGTCTGAACAAATATATGAGATTAAATTGCTAATCCTTAAAATTGATTTCCTTTTTGCTGCACTTTTTGTAATATATTTACAATGGTCCACTCTATGTATCTCTTTCGTTTGTTCCGGGCTCTCGCTTGCACGCTCGGCTCAGGCGGAACGTGATAATGAGACCTGTTTTTTTCGTGCGGCCAGCCGGCGTTCATCATGTCAAAAAATAAATGATACGTTTCAGTCAAATCTCTCCGTTCCTGTCATATTTTAAATATATTCTAACACTTTTTTATTTAGAAAACTTCATATAAAATTGCGACAGCCAAAGCACAGCCAAGTCACTGTATTCTGTCTCAGCTTATATCTCCTACGTATAAAATCTATTTTTGCGAAAATCCTAACTCTCTTATCAGCCCCTGTCACAAAATCCGTTCTTAACAAATGTAAACAAGTTACTAACTACCACTCCAAATTTCAAGTTTGTAGCAAAAATTACGGACTTTCAAACAAATTTGTTAAATCTAACTATAAACTACCTCCCAGCAAAGTTTTATCTTTGTGCTTCAAAATAAAAAAATTAAAAGGACATGACGTTGACGTTGACGTCGTTGATGTATGGGACAGCCTTAATGAAAAAAAACAAACTTTTTTTAGATAAGGCCGCACATGGCAGTGGATGCCGTTGCAAATATTCTAATGGCTTGTTTGCCATGTATTGTTTTACAAGGAGCGATTAATGAAGTAGCAAATATTAAAAAAAATCTTGTTCAAGAATTCTTAAAATGCCCAGTTGAAGAAAGTAAGTACTTGAAGGTACAAATACTAGATTATATATATTTTTATCATAAAGCTTTGAAACTGATAATTACCCTCTGAAAGCCTACTATCTAAATCCGATACCAGTTTCTAATAATTGGCTGAAATTGGCGCCGACTAACATAGTGCCGACTCCGTAGCGTTGCTGTCATTTTACGAGATACGAAAACTATTAAACCGGTTTCGAAAGTTACAGAATAATCTTGCGACTATCTGTCAGTCAGATCAAACCATGGGTGGGCTTAAGCCCGAGAATTAATTTTCGGCTGAACACCATGAATTTTTTCATGTCCTACTTGCTAATTGCTCATGGTGACAGCAATTATTCCAAAGAAATCAGCATCAACGAACCAATCAACGGCGTGCGTCAGAAGACCTAGGAAGACAAAAAAATCTGGGAACAGATACAGTTTTGTTGTTGAATTGAGTGATTCGTATTAATAGAGGAAAATAATTGCAGGTCACAGCGGAACACGGGACAAAATCAAGGATGCCATAAAATATTTGGAGTTGAATCCTTTTATGTTTCCCATACTACACCTATTTAGTTTAAATCTGACCGTTCCTTTTTACTTCATTAATCTTTGTAGTACTTATGTGATAGTGGCTATTCAATTCGCTAAATTGGCTTAATGACACTAAATATATTCTTTATAAAAATACGCTGCTTGTTGAGGCAGACGTTTAATTAAGTATTGTAAGGGCGTGCTGAGAAACTTACAAAACGTTCATTAGGTACATACAATATGAATATCCATAGAACCGTAGGAAGTACATCGGACATCGCGACCTTATGTTCAGGTAGGTAAAGGTTAAAGCAACTTATCGTATCATAAACAGAGCTTTCATGCAAGTTATTATTGTATAGGAGTTATTGCTTGTATTTGCAAATTCAATTAAATATTTAATCGTATCATATATGAGTAGGACATTTCACAAGTTTAATAAAAACGTTTCATATATGACATTTAACGTTGAAAAAAATGGACACAAAATCCTGTTGTATGGTTCGGGGTGTATGGAGACGACAGCTCAGCTTGTTCACTAACAAAGAGCCGGATATTAGAATTGAATTAATAAAGTATCGAACACATTGGCTTATACTGAGTCCATGCTTACTAAGAAGGAACGTTTTCTCTTGTTATAAAAAAATGTGAATATTTTAAAGAAACACTATGTAATAAATTATCATTGCAATTTACTTTTTTAAATCTATGCAAAGTATTTTTATAGATCAAACAATGTAACGTCTCTCGCTAGCCATGCATCCTGAAAGGCACTTGAAGTATCCAGCTATGTAAACCTATAACACTTTACACTCCTCCAACTGACCGATCTTTACAAAATTTTTTTTGTATATTTGGTGTCTGTGGTTTATTCCAATTTAATTTATGTTAAGAAGTATATCAGGTATAACATTGCTGATAGTATAAGTAATAGTGAGATACATGAGCAGTGTGGATTAGAAGAGGACATAGTGACAATGATAGAAGAGGGAATGCTTAGGGTGCCTTCAAATTTGCCGCAACGTGCCGCGCTACTTGTAAATCTATGTAAATAAACAACGCGCGGTTGCAGAGAGACTAGTTCTGCGTGCATGTATTTTTTGTACAATAGACATGTAACATGAACAAGAACGAAAATCAGGTTGAAGAATTTATGAAGAATATAGGGTTCGGGATCTGACAAGTACAGCAATAAAATTTGAAGAGGAAAAGGCATGGGAAGTAATATGTAATAAATTTATTTAGAATTTCACAAACAAAACCGTAAGTGAATTACTTTATAGGTTCATTACTTGCCATGACAATTATCCGTATAGTTACAGTAACACTAAGAACAGTGTTTCTTCGTCCGAGTCCATAGTGAAAATGTGTACACTACTATTCTCAAACTTAGCGGTAGCAGTGCGGCAAATTTGTAGGCGCCCTTAGAATTGTGGTTTGACCATTGAGTGAGAAGCGTACAAGTAAGAAATACAAGGCAACCATGGATTGTGAATTCGTATTGGGTAGGCCGTGTATGTCCAATACTTGGACCAAATCAAGGAAGTAGGTACTATAGAAGGGACAAGTTCAAAATTGCCGTAACCGAAGAGCATGCATAATAAATGTCAAGAGATGAATCGAGAGAGGTGTGTCAAGACCGTATCGAGGGGAGATACGTGGTCTCTGCTTCTTGATCGGGAAAAACCGTCCCTTCTACCATCAACCCCCAATTTAATAGCGATATCAATACAACACCTGGATATACAAAAGCGCTTTTTATTCTAACAATAAACTGCTGTGTACGCACTATATATTCATAGCATGTTAGTGGAAATATAAATCTTTTATTGTATTTAGAAGCTTCATTATGAAATATATCGAGAAATAGTGTATCGTGAAGTAAAAATCATTGATTGCCATTAATTTGATTTTCCAATTTAAGCTAGACACATGGCTTCAAAGACTGGCAATTATGAAGTTGGCAACTTTTATTCTGGTGATAGATTTTATTTATTTTTAAATACAAATATTTACGTTTGAATCATTTCTATCGATTTTGTAGGGTTTGGACTGATCCGACTGTTGGGTATAGTTGGGTGGATTAACATTGTCTAGACATAATTGAATATATTTTCAGAATAATTTTATTATTTATAAACCAATAGTATGAAGTCCCATATTCGTCACACACAGAAATAAGCACACACGAAAAGCTTTGCTTACTACCCGCTAACTAAATCAAAACATGAGTTAGTCGTTCTCCTAGTCCGTGTGTTCACGCATATTTTCTATCCTTTGAAGTTGAAAACTTTCCAAGCTCAACCAATTCTCCCTCTAAAGGCACGCCGAGCAAAACAATCCGCCATCCACTTTCAACTTTTATTCTTTTCCGTTTGCCTTTTTCAAATTGGCCCGTACGTTTAATTTTCTTGGCGATATGCTGGGGTAAACAAGCCAAAGCACCAAACATATTTCTATAAACACGTTCTGACGTCTCTTTGTTTTATACTCTTTCTCTAACGTCAATACTCAAGTTTGCCTTTGAGTGATTAAAAATTCACATTTTAGAATAAATTTACTTTAAATTTTTCGGTAAAATACTGAATTATGAATCATTTTTCGTACTGGTTCATTTTATAATAAGTTAAACTATTATTGCCCTAAGCCTTGTATCCTTTTTCTTTATTAAAAATACTAGTATGTTTGTCGTTGTCCTAACGTTCTGCTGTTATGTTTTACTTTGTATCTTATTTTTATCAATAAAACCTATATCCAATGTGTTAATTTTATGTTTAAGTTTTTACATATCTTACAGAGATATTTTCTTATTATTTATTTGATATATTTCCTGGATAAATAAATAAATCAATCTTATAAATTATTCTCACTCAGTAACCGTATTTAATTACGAATTAACTAGAAATTTGATTCAGTAAAGAAAGACAAAAGAATTCTGACTTCATCATTATTATCATCAATAATAACGTCGTGCTTAATAGTCGTAGCAGAGTAAACTTTTGGTGATGTTGGCAATACTGTAACATCCTTGTAGTTCGACAGTAACCATCTTGATAGGATGCTTGAAATGACGTTTAGCAAATAAAATATATTATAGTTCGTATAACCTGGATGCTGGTTCTCTTGCCGTACACTTATGCTTATTAACTGACTTATAAGTACTTAGAACAAACGCAGGCTATATATCTACTACGCTATTGTCTGCTATGCGGAAATTGCTTCCGCATAGTAGACTATCTAAAGTAATTCTTTTTTGGAAAAAGGGATACTTTTCTTTGATAAAATCCCAGAGGATCTTTTATCTCTGCCTTTTAATAACTTTAAGAAATATATTAAAGAAAACCTATGTATGGCTTACTATAAAGATAACAATTATCTAGTTGATAAAAGGGACTAGTGCTAGACATGCTAATTAATTTGCGATGTTCCTTTTATAATTTGCTATTTTAAAAGAGTATTTATATTTCATAATAAACATATTTTATTTATTTCATCAAGTACCTCTTTCTTTGGTTTAGACACCGTTACGATTTACATTCAGTGTGCTGCAATATCTATCCTTTTTAATTTTGGACAGTTTTAAAAAATATCGTTCAAACGCAATAATCTTTTAATATAAATAGTAACATATATTTCATTTATATTCCAATTCAAGCAACCTTTTGCAATTCCTTGTAATTTTTTAGGTGCTTTATTCATTAAATTAAGCACTTTGATAAGTAACAAAAATCGTTCATAGTTCAAAAACAATGTTCATTACAAAACTTCTAAATTCAGCGAAATTCACTATGAAAATTTATCCGGACGTTAAAACGATGCAACGACAAAAAATTACCGTTCAGGGAGTCATATAAAAGTTGTCGGCGCATATAAGGATATTAATTCTGAAAAATAAGTGCTGCTTGACAGTTTTCATTATGAATTTTGAAACTTCAAAGCAAAGAGAATGAGTCGCAGGCTTTCATAGTGTTGACTAGTCTTTGATGAAAGTCTTTATTAGTGTTTTCAATCTATGTTATATTTTTACGAAATATATGATTTGACCCCGAAACACATCACTGCATTTTATTACTATGTACTAGCGCAATTTATTAAAATTTTCATTTTTAAAGACTTGTCTGATTAGATTTTATTTGTTATTATACGTGGGTAGCACTGAAAATGTTTAGAACTGGCCAGTTAGAAACATTGCCAATGAAAACTTTTGGAATTTCAATTTTAGAACTCTTTGGTAACCTAATGTAGTATATTGCATTTATTTGTTTTCGTGAAATGGCGGCAAATCTAAAACTTTTGTTAAACTTGAAAATGAACCTAACGCGAGAAAATTTTCGCGGATATTATTTCGAAAAACAATAAAAGTATTGGCAACTTTCTACATTAAGCCCTTTTTTAATTTTCTAAACATTTTCAGTGTTACCTGGGTGTATTAATTATTTATTAAAAATAACACATTTTTACTTGTAATATAAACCTAAAATGTAATATGAAAAACAAACAAAATTTGATATTAACCAATATTAGAACTGACATTACCTACATTCTATAATAATAAATATATATAATATAGTCAACATTACTTTATAGCACACACATATACATAGGCGATAGCTTAAAAATATAACGAAGAACTCTCGGTCATACCTCGTGTATAATATAAAATGTCTTATATAATATACATACCACCAAATGTATGTACAATTTTGTCTTTCCTATTCGTAACGTTCCATATTTTGATGCAACGGACCTTGCTACTAGTAGTTTTGATTTTTTGTATTCAAAGCAATGCATAAACAACAAAACAAACAATGTTCAAAGAATCGTTAAGACACTCGCAACATTGTTTCTAAATCTCCAACTATTTCGTACCTAACCAACAAACCATTCAAGATTCCCAAGTTTCACCTGTGGGCATTATCGTAATCAACTCCTCTTTACACTACTAACTCCACGTCCACGACCTTAGTGCGTCGGCATAGAGACTGTTTTAGTTTGAATTAGATTCAAAGTGTCGGTAAAAACAGCAGTAAAAGTCAACGATCATCTAAACGGAAGCACTTAGTGTAACTTATCTGAATGTTTTTCAAGAAACTGGGCTGCATTTATTTTTCCCGTGGACATTCCTTTGAAAGTGGCTACACGTACAAGATTATATTAGAGGCTGCTCGATAGTTTCAGATAATCTCAGTTCTTTAAACCGTTGATCCTACTCGTTGGACTCCGCCACTTCAAGTTTCATACTGCAGTTATCCCATACTTATCTGTATTCAGTACGTAGGGTTTTTATAGACGAGGGAGCAACCGAGCTGTAAAGATGATTAGTACCGCACATGGACGCTTACAGTGCTAGATTGCTCGTGAGGGCGTTGGCGCCCTTAAAATTGGTACGCTTTCTCATTCTATAATTACGTGTGTAGGATAACTCGTAGATTAGATTATGTATACTAAAATTGTGTTAAATCTAAGTAATTAACAGAACAAACAAGAAATAAAATACAGCGTTTAATAATAATTATTATTATACTAACATACATTGTGACCTGTGACAATTCATCAAATGTAAATATCCGTTGCTTCAACTTAAAAAAAAAATATTTAAAAGCTTTACACCCGAATAACATTATTTATATAATTCGACATCTTTCAGCAATCGTAGTCAGCGAGAGACTGCCACATCAATTTGTTATTAGAGTCTAATGTTGCCATATTTTCGCGAAGTTGCTATTGGCACTATATCACGAAAGTATTATATTATTATCAAATCTATACACCACCGTGTCACCGTGACCACGCACGCTGTAAAGCACGCGAAACGTCGGAAAAAAAATTATGTAAAATAATTATAAGTTTATAATAATACATAGCTTCAATCCGGTATGTAAGTGTTTTCTTTAAATGTGTCAAAGCTATATTAACATAAGACAGTCTTAACCAGTTATTCTCAACTTAGTGCACACGTCCCACAGAGCAAAAAATTGATAGTTAAGGGGGATTCGAAAATTTATTAAAATTATTTGGAATTTCAGTTTTTCATTAAGAAAAAACTCAACGTGACCTACAACCTTGTTTAGGTCTCAAATTTCTACATCTACAGCATTTGTTAATCAAATAGGCCAGTAGGTGTTCAGCCTTCTGTGCCGCACGCCGTCGACTTTTTGGGTCTAAGGCAAGCTGGTTTCCTCAGGATGTTTTCCTTCACTGTTCGAGTGAATGTGAAATGCACATAAAAAGAAAGATGGACAGGCGGGGATCGAACCTACGACTTCAGGGATGAGAGGCACACGCTGAAGCGACTTGGCCAACACAGCTCAGTTTTTCATTATGTTTTATAAATTGACTTACTGTGTTTCGTTAAATTTTCCCTAGCAATTTCTTCCTTAAACCTATCATTAAAGTTTCTTAAGTGAACATTTTTTTTAAATAATCAAATATATATTACACAACGTGGCCTAGCTATTTTAATAAGAGTAGAGGTCATATAAAACCAAAAAAGAAATGCAATTTCTAATGTAAATATTTGTATAACACTTATTTGGTCTACCGCCTGTAATTTGACAATCACAGTATTATCTGTGTTATATAATTTTAAATATACTATCTGTGAACTCACTATAAATTCTTATATAGTACTTATAAAGTTACCCCTCTATTTATAACATCTAATTAACTTCATGATGACGGTTTTTTTCCTCTTTTCATCACACTATCAATATAAGTCGAGGGAACGAGAAAAAACAGTATTGTAGTAAAAATAGTACAGTTACACTGATTCACTTTAAAAAAGTAGTTTGCACAGTTGCTCATTTCCCGTTGGGGCGGATGTTTCCGCCCGAAGTATCAAGCAAAATACAAGATCAAGCAAAAAGTGTTTACGTGCTCGACTCAACATATATAGGGACACCTACAAACCGAGGCTACAATCACTTCCTTGACGTCATAGCCTATAACGCACTAACAAAATTATTCCAACCGCTATGGAGATATACCACTAACCGACTTTAGACACTAGGGGCTTTCGGGCCAGCCAGTGGTTAGACTGATTGAGGTTACTCCCTTAGGTCGAAGGAACAGTACACCAGTATTTAATGTTTCTCGATATTATCGTATTGGCATAGTCTAGTATAATGTATGTATTTCTGTAATACTAATGTATTCTATATATAGGGACACCTACAAACCGAGGCTACAATCACTTCCTTGACGTCATAGCCTATAACGCACTAACAAAATTATTCCAACCGCTATGGAGATATACCACTAACCGACTTTAGACACTAGGGGCTTTCGGGCCAGCCAGTGGTTAGACTGATTGAGGTTACTCCCTTAGGTCGGAGGAACAGTACACCAGTATTTAATGTTTCTCGATATTATCGTATTGGCATAGTCTGTAAGGATAATGTATGTATTTCTGTAATACTAATGTATTCTATATATAGGGACACCTACAAACCGAGGCTACAATCACTTCCTTGACGTCATAGCCTATAACGCACTAACAAAATTATTCCAACCGCTATGGAGATATACCACTACCCGACTTTAGACACTAGGGGCTTTCGGGCCAGCCAGTGGTTAGACTGATTGAGGTTACTCCCTTAGGTCGAAGGAACAGTACACCAGTATTTAATGTTTCTCGATATTATCGTATTGGCATAGTCTGTAAGGATAATGTATGTATTTCTGTAATACTTATGTATTCTATATATAGGGACACCTACAAACCGAGGCTACAATCACTTCCTTGACGTCATAGCCTATAACGCACTAACAAAATTATTCCAACCGCTATGGAGATATACCACTAACCGACTTTAGACACTAGGGGCTTTCGGGCCAGCCAGTGGTTAGACTGATTGAGGTTACTCCCTTAGGTCGGAGGAACAGTACACCAGTATTTAATGTTTCTCGATATTATCGTATTGGCATAGTCTGTAAGGATAATGTATGTATTTCTGTAATACTAATGTATTCTATATATAGGGACACCTACAAACCGAGGCTACAATCACTTCCTTGACGTCATAGCCTATAACGCACTAACAAAATTATTCCAACCGCTATGGAGATATACCACTACCCGACTTTAGACACTAGGGGCTTTCGGGCCAGCCAGTGGTTAGACTGATTGAGGTTACTCCCTTAGGTCGAAGGAACAGTACACCAGTATTTAATGTTTCTCGATATTATCGTATTGGCATAGTCTAGTATAATGTATGTATTTCTGTAATACTAATGTATTCTATATATAGGGACACCTACAAACCGAGGCTACAATCACTTCCTTGACGTCATAGCCTATAACGCACTAACAAAATTATTCCAACCGCTATGGAGATATACCACTACCCGACTTTAGACACTAGGGGCTTTCGGGCCAGCCAGTGGTTAGACTGATTGAGGTTACTCCCTTAGGTCGAAGGAACAGTACACCAGTATTTAATGTTTCTCGATATTATCGTATTGGCATAGTCTAGTATAATGTATGTATTTCTGTAATACTAATGTATTCTATATATAGGGACACCTACAAACCGAGGCTACAATCACTTCCTTGACGTCATAGCCTATAACGCACTAACAAAATTATTCCAACCGCTATGGAGATATACCACTAACCGACTTTAGACACTAGGGGCTTTCGGGCCAGCCAGTGGTTAGACTGATTGAGGTTACTCCCTTAGGTCGGAGGAACAGTACACCAGTATTTAATGTTTCTCGATATTATCGTATTGGCATAGTCTAGTATAATGTATGTATTTCTGTAATACTAATGTATTCTATATATAGGGACACCTACAAACCGAGGCTACAATCACTTCCTTGACGTCATAGCCTATAACGCACTAACAAAATTATTCCAACCGCTATGGAGATATACCACTAACCGACTTTAGACACTAGGGGCTTTCGGGCCAGCCAGTGGTTAGACTGATTGAGGTTACTCCCTTAGGTCGGAGGAATAGTACACCAGTATTTAATGTTTCTCGATATTATCGTATTGGCATAGTCTAGTATAATGTATGTATTTCTGTAATACTAATGTATTCTATATATAGGGACACCTACAAACCGAGGCTACAATCACTTCCTTGACGTCATAGCCTATAACGCACTAACAAAATTATTTCAACCGCTATGGAGATATACCACTACCCGACTTTAGACACTAGGGGCTTTCGGGCCAGCCAGTGGTTAGACTGATTGAGGTTACTCCCTTAGGTCGAAGGAACAGTACACCAGTATTTAATGTTTCTCGATATTATCGTATTGGCATAGTCTGTAAGGATAATGTATGTATTTCTGTAATACTTATGTATTCTATACTATTGTCTTTTGTTGACATAGCTTTTACACATTAAGAAGAAACTTTTTAAACGGATTGAAGCTATGTATCATTATTATAAACTTATAATTATTTACATACATACATACATTACATACATAGTGACACCGTGACCACGCATGCTGTAAAGCACGCGAAACGTCGGAAAATTTTAAATTTACAATTATGTAAATGATTATAAGTTTATAATCATAATACATAGCTTCATTCCGTTTAAAAAGTGTTTTCTTAAATAAACATCCTCCAAGTTCGAACAAATTGTGTTTACCGAGGCGAAAAGACATATTTCTCAGTACTTTTGATTAAACTGCTACTAAAAATTACAAAATATTCAGACGTTTTCTTATAACGTGAACGCCTTGTTGGCCAATCAATAATTATTATTTAAATTAATATAACCTCCTGAACAGTGTTATAACGGCTGCAGACGTAAGAATCAATGAAGCAGGACTTAAAAGGCTGCCACTATTAATTCTGCACGTATCTTCTGTATTATTAAAATGTAATAAGGGCGTGTCCTCCAACTTATAATTAGATATAGCTTGGTCGATCTTTGTTGCATCCATTTTCTTCAGATGAGGCATTCTTGTGAGTTTCCATAATTCATCTGAAAAATATTTTAAGAATCAGAAGAAAATATGGTTGAACAATTACTTACTAGAAAGACACTGCGTGATACAATGTATCAAGAGATGAAGGAAACTGGAGATTTTGCATCTTACTGTCAATCTTCTAATTAGAAATAATTAATTTTAAAATCATCAAAAACATTTGCTTGGTTTGTCGATGATACTACACATTTTTAATTAACAAAATAATAAAAAAAACTAATGCCGGTTCAAGTTATTTAATTTCATTTTTTTCTAATTAGTTTCATTTCAAAGCAAAAACTTAACAATGAAGAAACGCGCTTTCTGTCTCAATGAACCTGACCTCCAGCCGAGCGGATAATTAATTGCCTAAAGGTCACTGGTTCGATACCCCGTGCATTGTATTCATTGAGGAAATGATTTTTCCGGCTTAGGTTCATTAGGAAAGTCGATTTTCAGGTCTATTAAGTAAGGTTTTTGTGAAAAAGTATTATGGTGGCTGAATCGACGTCGAAGATTTTCTACAGTTAAAAATTTCTTATAGTGTGTAAAGGAACAGTCGGTACTTTATTGATCTGGCGTGTATAAAAATTAAATCAATGGCGCTACAACCTTTTTAGGTCTGGGCCTCAGATTTCTGTATCTGTTTCATGATCATTTGTTAATCTAATAGGCAAGTAGGTGATCAGCCTTCTGTGCCTGACGCACGCCGTCGACTTTTTGGGTCTAAGGCAAGCCGGTTTCTACACAATGTTTTCCTTCACCGTTCGTGCGAATGTTAAATGTGCACATAGAAAGAAAGTCCATTGCTGCCCAGACGGGGATTGAACCTACGAGCTCAGTGATGAGTGTCGCACGATGAAGCCACTAGGCCTACACTGCTCAACGTCGACCTGACGATCTGACGCGTATAATTGAATAATAGGATAACAAAATTAGTATATTATTAAGAACTCATGGCAACATATTAGAAAAACGCAATATCACAAAATTTCCGCTCATGATATATATTTTTATCTATATTTAAATGCTATCAAAAAAAAGAATTTGCGACATTATATATACTAGAATTGTCGCATAAGTAAGAATATTTCTTTTTTTAACTGCGACATGTTTCTAAGCTGAAAAAAGTACATATAACATCGAAGTATATACTTACAAGTACTGCTGTTTCCATCTGAATTGTTGTAACATGCAAATATTACCGCATAGTGCTCGTAATTTACATCCAATATTGAATACGTTTCTGATTTCTGATCTGAAAATTATAATGCATATTTTACATATTAAATGAATTACAATAATTGTTTACTCGTGAATAAAATCAAATAAGCGTATTTAAATCCATGATAAAATGGCTATATTGCCAATATTTGGTGTGTACATTGAGTTACAAATAGATATATTTATGCAAACAATTATGCTTCAAAAATACTTTTGTGTTATATAATCCTGTTGACTTATTTATAAGATGCTCCTTCGAAATAGAAATTTAAACAATTAATGTCAATGTCAAATGTCATTTTATCAACATAAATTTCCGAAAAATAAAAGAAAATTTTAAAATAAACTGATAATGAAACATTGCTTAGTAATAATTTATTTCCACAGTCTCCTTTGACTTTGACAAATAATAATCTGAACGTTTCATTAATTTATTTATATTTAATAAATTTATTTATTACAGTCAAAATTAATTTGGTCACGGTAAAAATATATATTCACTTCTAATGCAACTAATTCAAACATAGTATAGTTACGATGTTTGAATTAGCATATAGTTCGCGTGATGGTTATGTAAAGCTTTAGACACAAATATTTTCCGCTCCGTTAAGTTTAATATGTTGTAATAAAGAATTTAACCAATACCATACATCAACTGAGAATGGCTACTCTCAACAGGAGAAACGTGTACGAGAGTCTGCACAGACAAAGTGCAAGCTCTATTTCAAATCTCTTAAAATCTTAAATATGTAGAGTCAAATATTCTAGGCTTTAGGCTTTTTAAACGTAGACCATACTGTTTGTTACCACGATGTGTATATTCATACAAATACGGTATCTTTAAAGAAGTTATAATGGCGTATCCGTGTCAAGCTTACCCGTGTAGGTTACCAGCAACAAGTCACCACCGCTGTCATCTACAGTCAAAGCCACAGATCCATTGTAGAAGCTAACTGAGTCGTTTACAATCCAACTGATTGACACGTCCGTCGTGTTGTTGCTTTTATGATTGAAGAGGATGGTCGCGCATTCTCCTTCTATTTCTAAATCTGTTGCAACTGCTGCTATGTGCCATTTTCCATCTAGCTGTAACGTCAAATGAAAGTACAATAACTCAAAGTTGTTCATGTAGGTATACTTAGTGAACTACCAGATGTCAAATCCAGAGCGTAGAACGGACTTGATAAATCTGACGAGAAATCATACTCATTATTGTCATAGTCTTTAGTTTTACACAATGACGGTAGGCTTCAACTGTTACGAGGGTATTTGAAATTTTTCTAAACTTTTTTAGAATCTTAGCTTTATATTTGTGGAATACGCTTCCTAGATCCAGGTCAAATGAGGCATATGAAAAATAATTCTATGTGTGTCGTTTAAATGTATTATTAGGGATGATAAGATCTTCTGGCAAAAAAATTAATCGTTTGTAAATTGTATGTAAAATATTAAAGATCCGAACGCGGACATTTGTAAGTATTTTATAGCTGGTGATTCGTTAGGTTAGTTTTTACAATTAAATATGTACATATATATTTATTATTTTTAATCTACAAATCACAATAGTGTACTATCGATTTAAATGCTTCAAATAACTCACCTCTTTTAAATCTACTTCCCTAGGAGTTATATATGGACAGGTAACATTTTGATCCACACCGTTAACGCAAACAAAGAACAGCACTAAAATACAGATCATCTTCGTGTAACTATCTATAATCAACTGAGATACTACCTTCAATTTCTTTTAACGTATTTCCGCGCGCAAAACCTTCAACTTGTATTTTTTCTTGGTTGAGTGGACATCTCAGTACCTTATCTTGACCGCAACTGGGCACATGGTGTGTAACGAGTTTCCTGTAAAACAATAATATGTTTTCCGGAATCGTTTTCGATAATTCTGCAGGTATCCTGTGGAGCTACAGGTGCACACGGGCGGTGGTTAGCATCTGATTCTTATTTATAAACCCATAAGATATTATGCCGCTGTATGAGTTCAGAGTTATTGAAAAAGTTATTATCATAGAGAACGCCATCTAGTGACGTATGGGATAAAGATTACTCGATCTTTGTCAGTGTCGGTAATCTCTAAAGCGTCAATATGATATAAGATACTGTTATCAATAATACATCTCAAACTTCGTGAGAAATGTACAGGAACATTGTTATTTTATTTTTTATCAAAATTGTCCAGTCACAAATTCTTCAGTTCGGAAATTGTTCGAATGTCACCACTATGGATTATTTCCAAATTGATAAAGTAAGTACATATTATTTTTAAGTCTCAAATTGCCATAGTGTCATATGCTATACATAAGGAGGTCTCAGATTTTATTCCGGAGGACAAGTATGACAAGTCTACAAGAAAAAACTTTTTTAATATGGTGTGCCATAGGCTAAGCTGCTGGTCCTTAAACCGGGTCCTAGACAGAATTCTTAAGCATACGATTTCTTACTTGAAGTCCCTATACATCCTCAGGTATGGGGCCGAAACATTTCTGTGCCAGTATTTTCCTAATTTTAAGGAAACCTAACGAGGAATTTCGTTCACTAGGAATCAAACGCACTGAACATTTAATATTAACGCTATAAATTTTAAACTATTGCGTAACTTAAATGTAAAATTAGAAGCATTTAATGTATATTTCTTTTTTTTTGACATTAAGTGTACACTGTGTTATCTATATGAATAAATGATTTTTGACTTTGACTTTGACTCCATAGGTCAATAACATAACAATACCAATTCTATGTTTCTAGTTCCTGGGAAAATGGTATGTCATAGAACAATATCCGGTTTGGTATGAAGAAGATGGTCACTGTGCATTCAAAGTATTTGAGCTATGTGAACGTCGGGTCAGGATTCAGAGCGGATATGTCAAGAACAAAATACAATACCTAGTTTTTGTCAATAGCACCTATTATTCTGGAGATGACGCCGTCTTTGAAATTGAAAAGAATAATATAGGTAATCTGTTAAGACACTCAAATCTCGTCAAGTGAATCTTTGAATGTCAAATTATTCCATTTTTAAATTTGCATACCAAAAGTCTAGTCGAGTTCTAAGTTCAAAGAAAATTTTAATTCTTAATGTTTTATCTGTAATAATCGACTTGTATTTAGATATAGAAGAGGATCCATTTCCAAGACCATTGAGTTCAAGTGATTATTTAAATATCGAATTTATTATTCTATTTTTAAAAGTTATTTGCTGAAGTCTAGTCGAGTTCTAAATTCAAAGTCTGAAATACGGCAGACAAATATTCTTTATAATATCTACTACTTGTAGCACTTACGGTATAAGATATATATTTATACCGTAAGTGCTAGTTCTATAGAAAGAGGCGTTGTTGGATAAGTTATGTACACTGTATGTTGTGTTGGTCTATGCTTAATGCATGCATTTGAACTAAGTTACTAGATTATATGTGCTATTTTAATGTACAGAAGTGGATAGCGGGATACTTTACATTTTGATGAAGCATAATTATTACTTATTTAAATCTGTATTATCAACGTTTAAAATAAAACAAAGAAATCACGCATTCTGTTTGCTTTTCCGTAAATGTCCACCATTTAAATGCATTTAGCACTAGGGTTGACGCTGGACTGGACACCACATGTATAATGTCATCCCGTATCGTAATATTATATCGTTAAAGACACACCGTTCTTGTTTAAATTATTTACTTGTTATTTCCGGCTCCATGCTAACTTCCGGGGGATCAGTAGGTACCAGTTTAAAAGATATATCTTGAGCGGACAGGTACTACCAACACAATTCCACAGCAAGTGTTTTTCCAACGCAATTGTCCTTTAAGATCGTCTAAGCCGATTCGCTCTTTATTTTTTTAAAATTTAAAGAAGTACGATTAAACTGCTTGATAGATCCATACCAGTATAACTATTGACAGCCCTAACATGAGCAGAAGTTGACGCTCGCAATGAAAACGAATTGTGTATAATTACAGACCCAGTTGGCGTGCCGTTGTCTGTTATAACAACAGATTATGCGAATTACTCCCTGCTTTATGGCTGCAGACTGAACGAGAATTTGCAATTGAAATACAGTAAGTATATTTTAGTTTTAAATTTCTTCCTGTGGAAGAAAAAAACGCATGATGACATCTGCAAAATATTGTAGGTGCTTCATTTATCACGTTGTTTTAACGATATAATTGTCCCATTCATAAGTATTATCAATTGACGTGATCCAGCCAGCCACGATGCCTTATTGAATATTTTCAAACTATTTCTTATATAGAGATAATGTTATTGCTAATATTTTGTAAATACATTACGATAGCTTATGCTTCCTATACTGATATAACTATTAGACTATGACGATTTTGAGTTTTTTTTTATCCCATTATATTGTATAAGAATCAACCTAGATAATTTTAATCTGATAGTTAAATCTACTGGATATTTAACCTATTTCAGTGTCAGCTTGGATTCTATCTCGTAGTTTAACATTATCACCGGATATTCTTGAAACTGCATACAGAGGACTGAACGCCATACCGGATGCCAGCTCAGGCTATTTGCAAACTGTAGACCATAATGAATCTAAATGTACCTACCAATGGACAGCTGAAATACACGCAGTTAATACAAGTACCAATGATTACTCATTGCTCCATTGAATCGCTATAAAAATTCTTAATATATATATACAACTCAGTCACAAACTAACGCCAGACACATAATAGCATAAGGCAACAAAATACCACTTTAGGTTCCAATCTAGCTAAGATTTGTAATCTTAACGAAACGATATACGAGTAACAACTAATGACCTGTGTACTTACTGAAGAAATAACAATCAATAAGGATACTGAGACTTTAGCAAAACAATACGTTTACTGAGCGTTTTTCAAGGCAATTTTTGCCGCGCACCACCGCTATGTGCAACCAGCTGCCCTCTGAAGCTGGCAACGCCGCTCGTGACCCCTCTGTCATTGAGTGCGTCCATGGGCGGCGGTATCACTTAAAATCAGGTGAGACTCCTGCCCGTTAGCCCCCTGTTCTATAAAAGCAACGTAAAGTAAGTAAATTAAATATTGGTAGTGTAGTTTTATTATTACATTACATTTTAGTACGAGAAATTTGAGCAGGGAACAGAGCGTAAGTGGCAACAAAACGGAAACATGAATTGACTTCGTTAACCCACCAATTATATGGAAAATTATGCTTTATCCATTGCACGTTTAAATGTCAAAATACTTGACAAAGTTTATATTCAATTAGGCGTGTATGTAAAAAATAATAATATATAGAATTTTAAATGATATTACATTGAATAAATATGAATTTATACTTTCATTAATATTGACTTTTATTTGTATGTCACCCATAAAATCCATTTTACTAGATAGAAACGAAAATAATATTATAAGTTAGCCAGCAATCTTTGGTTCTGAATGTCAATGAAGTGCAATAGTCAGATAGAAGTAATCGCGCGTTCGATTGCCCTATAGGTGAATCTTTTAGGGTTTCCGCATTGAGGTTATGCAATTCACTTCATGTCCCTATCCGCTTAGCTCCACCCCTACCTTCATTCCTTTAAACCTCTACTGTACAACCTGTCCACATCACAACTTTAACTTTCCAACTATCGTGATTCATCAGCCCTTTTTCATTCTAGTACATGTTTTATTTGCTTTGTATTTTTCTATTATTTATGTCTTAATAATTGTAAATATTAAGTAGTTTTCATTTCTTGCGCAAATCTTTTGCCATAAAACGGTTGAAGGAAGGCGGTCAAGAGGGGTAAGGTCGCCGCTGTTACACTGGCAACGAAGTGTAAATAAACAATATTAAATAAAAAACGCAATGTACAATAATTTTTACATTATAATTATTTCTTTATAGTTTTGTGTACAAGTATTACTTTATATCGGTACTGGACATCTAAACGTCATCGGTTCTACGGGCACGTCTTCATAGTACTTAGGATTGCACTTGCTACGATCATCTTTGACTAGTTTCATTGTGTCAACGCCTATTTTATTTAAAGGTTTTAATGCCAGCTCCTTTGAAACGTCATTCAATATTTGGTTCCTGGATAAAATCCACACATGAACTGAAAAAATAATAACTTTTTGTCACTAAAATGTAATATTATTTGAAATTTTAATGCTAACATTATATATAAGATTCAACATATTAATAATAATATGTGTATATTCTTTTAGGTATTTGTGTGCCCTTTTTTGGTAAATGCCTCATTCAAATCCCGCCTTTCCTCTCTGCACTGTGCCACTCTCTGCCATGTACCACGTGTTGCTTTTTTAATTTGGTATATCCCTCTTTTTCGTTTGTTGTACCTTGGGTACCAGTTTAGTACTTTTTACTACAATGTTCTGTTAGTATTGTCGTGCCTCGCCCATTTCCACTTAAGTTCCAACGTATTTGGTACTTATTATGATTTTGATCAGGTCCGCTGTTCCAGCTCGGAAACCTATCGTAGTTCCTCTATATGAACCCCTGTATCCCTGAGATCATCCATTCAAACTGGGCGTTTTTATGTACGCAATTAACATTGCTCTCAAGGTGAAGGAAAACAACGTGAGGAAACCACCATGTCCATGGGTTTACCCAAAATCTACGGTATGCATCATGCACAGAAGACTGTTCACCTACTAGTCTTTAAAGATCTGCGACTATAAGCGATGTACACGTGGGTTATTATTTATTAATCAAACAGCTGGGATTCATGCACTTTCTGTAGGCTTATATACATATAGGTGTGCTGTCTCGAAAAGTATGCGTTATCTAAAGTGTACCTAAGAATTTTTTTTTTGCATTATTTAAGATTAAGGTTTCTATATTTTTGTTTATTATAATTCAGCTTTTTATTGTAAAGAATAAATTAATAATTATTATTAATAATAAATTTTGTACGATATTACATTAATTTTTATTATAGACTTTTGATTAATTAAACCCAGCTCTACCTTTAAATTTAGATGAGGTTAAACTTACCGAAGTGCTTATCAATAAGATTACTGTATTCGCAAGTGTAAATAGTAGCGAAATAATTGTAGTTTGTAGCCAGGATACGGAAAGGATACCTTCTCGTTTTCACTGTAAATAATTGTTTTTTTTAATACACGTATATATGGACATATAAAATAGAAGTCAAAATATGTGAATCGGAAGTAGGTGCGTTACTTTTGCATTTAACAGCATTGTAACGAAAGATTATTTTATTTTTTAGCCGATATTAGACACTTTATTCACCTGCCTCCTAAATCCCTTGAGTCGTCATTCAATCCTCTCGAGTAGGATCGTAATACTAAAGAATGTCACAAATCCTTTACGTTTAATTCAAAGCATTTAAACGACTTGTCGTAGAAGGTTTACAACTCGATGTGATTTTGTTTTCTTTTGCCCGTTAGGTATTAAGTGGCCATAATTAAATCTTTACTTAGCTTGGACAACTCAAAATAAAATACTAATTTAATAGTTTAAGACCCGCTTTAAGCAAAACTATTCAGTCCTTTTAAGAAAAGGCAGGAAGGAAACAAAATCAAATGATAATCGAACATAATTTCTATTACATTTATATGTTAATATATGTTATTAACAAGTCATTAAAATATGCTTATAAGAACACGTGATACATATAATTTGCAATTATATAAAAATCATTCGGCGAAGCTAAACAACCCTAATTCACAAATGTGCTTCCTCCATGGATAAGTTGCTCTTTTTTAAATATATCAGCAACGGCATGAGGCAAACCTGAAGTTAAGTGAAATTGCGAATTGTTAGTAGAAGATGCATAGAGACCCCACATCTCTAAGCAAAACCAAGGGATCAAGGCCCTCTATCATATTATATGCAATGTGATTAAACCAACCTCAGAATATGTGTAATGGTTTTCAGTTTGTAGGGCACAGTTAGCTGATCTCTCTCTCTGATCTGATGATTCACGTGTTACATAAATTTAATAATGCAAAAATATGCAAAAACTTTTAAACCAATATTTTAATGAAATGTAGACTTACATCGTCTTGGTGCGTTTTTGAAAGCGAATATCAGTTCCAGGTTGGCTGCATCCCCAACTTTTGGTGGTATATCGACTTTGCCTATACTGTACCGATGAAACAATCCCCGATCTACTCTCGACTGGTTTAGGTAGATTCCTGAGGGTCTGGTCATCAGTTCGATGGTTGAACAGTTATTTTGCATTTGGCCATCGCTTGAGTAGTGGTATGCTTGATACCATTTGCCGTAAAACTAAAAAAAAAATAGTTATACATTTTAAGATGTCGTTGTGATATAATAATGCTTCTCAATTATATTTTTATGCTCTATTTAATTTTAGTTCAACAATATGGCAACTTTTAACAGGCTAAACCCTGATACTCAGTAAATTCCAATAGCGATACAAATGCCGACGTTTTTGTATGAAATTTAATATACTTTTATTCTCTGCCTTTTTTAAGTTATATGTGATTCTTATAAAATACTCGAACGAACGAACGAACTCATAATATTCAATATTCCTGCCAGATCTCTACGCTCGCACAGAACCTTTAACCTTCCGACTCCCAGAACCAACATTGGGTTCCGTGAGCCTCTTCACAGGATGTGTTCTACTTTGGACTCTGCTACTAATATCGATCTTTTTTCGCACTCCTCTACTGCTTCATTTAATAATAGGTTAAAACAACTATTAAAGTCGTAAACCTTGAATCTTTCTTCTTATATCTTGCTACTAGTATTTTTTGTTCTACCGATTTATAAACTTTGTATTGTCTACTTTAAATATTTTGTTCTCTGTCATGTCACGTTTTGTTTTGCTTTATATCCTTTTTTTTATCAGTGAAACTTTTTGTGGATATATCCAATGCTTTAATTCTTATGTTTATATTTCTTTTCTGACTTCTACTTTTAGAGATGTATCTGTTTGTTTCCCAAATGAATAAATATAATAAATAAATAAAATAAAATAAAATAGCCGTATTCTCAAATCTAATGCACGTAGCAAAATAATGAATTTATTATGAACCACTTTGGTCGGGTTGTCTGCCGACATAGGCCTCCCCCAATTGTTTCCACGTCTCTATCCTTGACAGATCTTCTCCATCCTTTTGGTAGATCGTCGTTCCATCTTTTAAATTGACCTCCTCGTTTTGATTTTGTCGTTACTCGGGTACCACTCTATTATATCCTTGGCCCATTTTTCTTAGTTAGTCCTCATTATATGTCCAGTCCATTTCCTTTAAAGTTTTCTTATTTTATCGAAGTTGTCCATCGATCCCGTAGTCCTATATTAAGCAAGCTTCTTTCCATGCTGCGTTGACTAACTATTAGTTTTCAATTGTTTTTTTTCTAATCGCAGGCTAAGTTTGACATCCATTAGTAAGGCCTGGTAGAATACATGTATTATATAATTTGATTTTAATTGCCATGGGAATTGTTTCATTTTTAACTATTTCTTTTAGACACCAGCACCGTTTCCACGTGTTGCATTTTCTTCTATCTATTTCCTTAGAATACTGGTCATTTATTGAAATAAGTTGTCCTAAATATATATATTCATCTACGTATTCTATAATTTCTTGTCCTATTATAATATCCGTAGCGCTGATGTCGCAACCTTGGGGTTTCCTGGTACAAAACTCATTATAAGGATGGGGATCGCTGTTTGTATCACTATGTTACAAAGTAAGTAATATTCTGATCTTCATATCCAATAGTCCGAGCCGCGGGCGTCAATTGTTATAAAGTACTCGAAAAATCGAGCTATGTAAATAGTATTTATATACCTTATATAATATACTTTCTTGTAAGACATAATAAATTAATTATAATCTTTTTTAAATTAATGTGAAAATTTTAAATTAATGATAATAACAATATACAATACAATTCATGATATAAATTGATTTTGATCAGTCAACTTTGTATAGCATACAAATGTGGTTCGAACTTCAAGTAGCTGTTTGATTACGTTACTTTTCTCAATGTGTATTATAAAGAAAATTTAATTTCATGCAATAAATGTATCATCGCGTCACGTGGGAAACAAATATAATACGTTAAGAAAAATACTAATGAAAGCTATTCCTACAGGCAAATATTTGTTATATATTTTTTTTATAAATAAAACATGATCTTGGTTGTTGAGTTGGGCTGATCCTTTTGGCTGTTTTAAAGAGTTATATTAAGTTTTGACACAAATATATGTAGCTGATAGATACGAAGTTCACCGGGTTAATATTTAGATAATTAAGTACTTACAATATTCTAAATTACATAGTTATAATAATAAAAATTAAAAAGGGATAATAATTAATATAAAAGTATATTAAGTTTAAAGATTTTGGTCTCTGTACACTACATTTAATGCAGTATATTCTTGCTGTATTGCAATACTTGCGAGAAAATATTTAAATAACCCCACGGCCCAATAATCTCTTCTACAAAGGAAACAAAATCAAAGTTGGATGAAACAGTGGCCTTTATAAATAGTTAAAATTAAATCACACAGGTAAATAAAAATACATACGTCCGCCAGTCGAAAATCATCTTGTAATTCGACATTATCTGGACACTTTCCTGGTAAAGTAAAGTAACAGGAGACAGTATTAACACAAATAAATAATAAAAATATAAACATTATCGAATGTTGTTCTCTTTAAGACTGATAATTCAAAACAATATTCCTCTCGCAGAAGTCATTCTTATCGGTTTTCCAGTATCGGGGTGTTAATAATAATATATAAGTATTAATATTATCTGGTCAATTAAAAGCCAAGTTATAATTTTATTTAAAGTATTTACTTTGACGTGAGTTATGTATCCTAATATTAGTTAGTGAAAAGCGTTTTAATTCTTACAGCGTATAAAACAAGAAGTTAGTTTACTTAGTAATTAAGTAATAAATAAACTAAATTTACTTTTTTTTATGAAGGAGGTAAAAATGCACAACTGCAGGCCCGCGAGCGCATGCAGTCGCTATCGCGGGGACTGTGGGGATGGTTAACTCTTATCCCTCTGCTAATCAGAGGGGAGAAACCCGACCCACTAAAATTTCCTCCTGAGCCCTCCATATCGCCTGCTATGCCGGACACATTCATTCTGAATGAATGACGTCTGGCACCGCATTGAGTCCCCCGGGGGTCGCACTAGGCATTCAACCCAGGGTTAAATGAAAAAGAATGTTGAATTACTGACCACTTGTAATTTCCATCCTCGGCCTAGAACGTATTGCTACATTCTAAACCTACACAGTCTCCTTTCTATAGTTCGATGCCCACTGCATACTATAGAAATTCGACCGTGCCTTCCATGTACGGTTTAAGCACTCGCCCGGTACCGTACAACCATACCAAAGGCCGAGAAGAAATTTAAAACTTGCACTCGAACCGGAAATAGAACCCAGTACCCCTCACCACAGCAGTCACATACAAAGACCGCTAGGCTATGAGGCCCTTGAAACTAAATTTACTTGTGTTAACTCTATACTAACTTAACTCTATACTATTAAACTATTATTCTTCATTCTGTATGAACTCCTCTATGGGTGAAGGCCTCCCCCAAAGATAGCCAGACCTCTCTAAATAGGGCTAATATTGTCATACTATTCTATTCTGTCTCCCTTACGCCTTATTTTAGACAGATCTATTATGTCATATTTGGTGTCAAGATAAGTTAAGTTTTATATATATTTTAAATAATAATTAGAATCGCATTTCTTAGCAATCATCGCACACTTGAAGCCAAAATGAGCCCTTTAGTTTTTCCCACACTCATTCATTACAATTTGTAAATATTTCACAGAAATTTTACAATTTTAGGGCCAAACTAAACATTTGATAGAGACGCAATTTTATTTATGGGACAAGTTTGTTGTTGGCTCCCTTGACC
Organism: Pieris brassicae; assembly: GCF_905147105.1. NCBI lineage: Eukaryota > Metazoa > Arthropoda > Insecta > Lepidoptera > Pieridae > Pieris > Pieris brassicae. The sequence continues at coordinate 2,084,934 of NC_059666.1, forward strand.
CATGCCGCCATGTTGGAAAAAGGGGTGAAAACACGTTTTTGGCTATATCTCCTTAACTATCTATCGTACATAAAATTTGTAGGAACACACTTTGTACCAAATCGATGTGCCTACAATTATGTCATTGTGATTTTTTATCATAAATCCAAAATTCAAAAAGTTATAAGTGAAAAAGTGAATAAATTATATTTATAGGTGACAGAAGCGTCACTTAGATTTAAGAACCCTTAAATAAGCCCAGTTATATATAATCCAGTCGCAACCCAACTTCACCTAATTTTATGTTAGTTATAAGCTCATGTATTAAACGATTGCAGCCAGGTGAATGAACATACATTTGAACATCCGCCACCGAACTTAACTCGTGTAAAGATTTGTAATCTTTCTTAATAAAATAATATGAATTGTTTCATTATATATTAATATTGTTGTGTTCAACCTGATGGTTATAAAGGGATGGTGTTTGGGTGCCGAAGGCAAAAACGAAGAAAATAAATAAGAAGAAACTTACTTCGAACTGTAAACCTCCTCCACCGTTTTTATCTATGTTTAAAGACACATAAATATACCTGGCCTATTCATTGTTGAGGATAAAAATATTATGTTAGGAACTTTCATTATTATCTAAGGCATAGGTGATAGGGATTATATACATAGTAGGTTTCCTTAAATAAACACAGGAGCCTGATCATCTACAGAAAGCTGAGTACATCAGAAACACAGTTTAAATAGGACATACAAGTTATAATTAATGAAGTGTCATTCCATCGCTTCAAAGATAAGAAAGAAATGTTAATTAAGAGTATAAAGAAACAGTCTTTATATTAATTTAAGAATCTTCTTCTTAAGTATTTCTCTGCTACTTCTTACCCTAAGATTTATCTTTTTTGTTTTGTTGATTTTAATTATGCACTTTTTGTACTAAACCCTCAGTAGGTATTTATTATTATTTTATTTTCCCATACTAGGGTTGGCAGATATCGTTTGTTAGCAATAATGCCCATTGCCTAATGTTTTATGTAACCTATTCATTATATTACGTATGGTAACAAAGTATTGATAAATACATAATAATGGGTACCAAAAATTTAAAAACACAGTAATTAAAACAACATACCAGGATAACACAATAAGAAAAAAAAATAGTTTCGTGATAGTAATTTAATTTTTTTTTTATGTATTTTGCATGACTTATGAATCTTTGTTTATTATAGTTTATCTACAATAACTTATTCTGCTTATATTGGTTAAAGGTTATCTTTTGTTCTGAGAATAAACTAATGAATTGATCACTAGAACTCCTGGGTTTTGTTGAACATAACGCGGATTTCATATTAACATTCTTTAATCTGACATCCAATATGAACCTTCCAATTAAGTAAGCACTAATTTTTTTCGAGCTACATTAGTGGCTCGCGTTCGTTCATTTACACATGTTTAAACTACGAAGGCTCACTAGAATGCCTATATTATAAATCATATTCAGACACATATAGATTTATTATTTATTTATGTATAATATGTATCACAATGAGCATTATATAATGAGGTAGTAGTACTAGGTGCCAATAAAAAATATTCTGAATTTAAATACAGTTGACGCCCGGTAATTCGGTCCCTGTCTAATCCGACACTCCCTGTAATCCGACACGCTCTATTATTTATTATTGAATATTCATTGATATTCGTTAATGTGTGATATGATATGTACGATAAAAATGATTTAAGAACTGACCGATTCATATGACTAATATATAATGTAAAACTCTTTGAAAGACGCGCGCCATTGTGTGTGGCAGAATATGCGAACTTATGATTGTACCTTACACATTTTTGTGTCATACTCTTGCAATACATTAGTATTATTATAACGTGTATGCAACACCACTATTATGCTCCACCCCTGTAGTTATTTATAATATATAATGAAGTATGATTTGAACTTCAGAGTACATACAAATAACATATAGAGTCATATTATTGGATCTATAATTTGTCGGATTACAAGATACACTTTTGTAAAAAATCCCGGACTATAGGTCAATTAAATTAGGTGTTAGGCAGAACTCTATAATCCGAAATTCGATAGTCCAACACTGCCCTCCAAAATCTTTGTCAGATTACCGGGGGTCAACTGTATATTATAAACAAAACAGCCGCCAAAAACCAATAATAACCAAATTATCCATCAAGAAAAATAATCTAGTAAACACAAACTCTGAGGATACCCGAAAGATCTAAACAACAATTGTTCCAATATCGACGTATCTGTTGCATTAAAAATGCGAGCAATTGTTTGATTACTCAAGTTAATCCATCAAACCCTTAGCTAAATATAAACTCAGATAACGGGTCATCATTGAATAATTATTGTGTAGGAGTCAATCTTTAAAGACCACTTGGGCTGGACACTCGTGCAATATGTTGATTATATTTTGTTTGTGTTTATCTCTGGCGTATGCTGCGGAGTTTACATTACCAGGCCAGTGTCCTGATGTCAAAATACATGAAAAACTGGATTATACTAAGGTAAGTTTTTCCTTTTCCATACACTGACAAATAATGTTACTATTTGTCACGGCAAACTTCGTCTGTAACGGTGAAATAATATTTCAAAATAAAGAGCCCTACAATATTCACAACAATTATTCTTCAACATACACTTCACCGTTGTATAAGCAAAAATAAAATTAATATCCTAACTGTAAAAAAATCTAAATCGCCGTAAAGCTAAAACATTTGTCATTTTCATGTGTATATCCGTACTGTCAGAGTACCCTTAATACTGGCAGCATTACATGTGAAGCACCACAGTGACAATTTAAAACGATAGACGTTTGATTGTGATTGGCCAAGCGGATGTAATATCATGACGCATAGTGCGTATCAACGCGTGTTAAGACTCAAAATGCTCTTAACCAATCACAGCTAAATGGAACGGTCCGTGGAATAGAGTCTAAAGCTATAACACTTGAGAAGTCGTCCCATTCAAAGAAGAAAAGTATTTATTAAAATATACGCGAATTTATTACATTATAGATTACTCGATCTTTCAAGTTAATTAATGTAATAAATTCGTGCAAGAAAATTCCAGGCGTTTTCGCGTAGTCGGGGAATATACATAAACCAGTTAGAATTCAGTTAAAGTCACTTCAAATTATTCACGAGATTCAATATGTCGGGACAATGGCATTTGTTATATGTAACAGGGCTTAAAAATTAACAACGTCAAAGTCAAATCAGTTCAAAACTATAGGTAGATCTTTTGTTTTGCCAATAGTACTAGATCTATAATTTATTCACAACAATTGATTTATTCCATAGTCAATATAAATATTAATAGTAATTTATAAGCACTTTAAACCATTCAAAAATAAAGGAAATCAATGTTAAATCGTTTGACACACGTTCCTACAACTGACAGTTCTACCAATTGCCGTCGTATTCGCGGAACTAGTACACGAAGTGTCACGAAACTTGTTTATTTCAAACTTGGGTAAATATAGGTATTATTATTTTTTCTATAGTAGAAACCTCCTTGATTCATGGCAACTTTTGCTCCAACTGATCTTCTGTTCCACCTGTTCCTTGTCCTGTTGTTCTCATACAAACAGAACCAACCCTTCAGAAGCCTTTCACAAATTAATCTAGAGTCGAAATTAAAACGGCCTATTCAAACAAACTAATTTATGCATGCAATGGTTATGGTAGAATTGTCCTGTTTTAAATATTCCGGTCGTGTAAGTCACTGTCCCAGTTTTCGTTATTCTTACAATCAGTGTTTCTCCATTATTATTTAGATGCTAACCTAGATCCTGTCTTCCTTTCCCTGGCCTATCTTTGCGTCAATTAACGACTACGGTACCGGTTTAGAACTGAATTGACTTTGATAATTAAAAAGCCTTGTGACATAATGACAATGGCAGCTGACAGTAACGACATTGACTAGACAAATATAATTAATTCTTTCTTCAGTTTTCAGGAGTTTGGTACAATGTGGCCAGCTACGCAAGTGATGGTCGTAGCATTTATGATTGCGCTTCCCTGGACTTTCAAGAGGACAACCTTGGATATACATTAAGAGAGACATATGTTGATTTTGACAATGGTAACAGAACGCAAAAGTCGTATTTTGCTAGAGTCGACCCTACTTTTGATGCTGGGAATAGGGCACAGTTCATTGTCAGTCATGAAGACGGAGGTATGTTTTATGTTGATCGAAATATAAACCGCTATATGTTCCTATACTTAAATAATATAGTTAAACTTATATGATTACATTTATTTATATATGTCTAAGGGATATTCAAATTTTGCTTGGATATATTTCTTGAGTATTTTCCTATTCAAATCTTTAATATATGTCTTAAGTAGGTGAAAACAAATCCGACCTTTTGGTTTAATCGAAAAAAAGGAGTTTCTTATAAGTAAAGGTTTTGCGTGTTTGTTTTATAAAAACTAAGTACAGAAGAATGGAAAAGATTGTACATATTTCAATGTTTTTCTTACTTAAGGTGAGTCATTAAATATTATTACCACGCTCTCCTACCAAAAATTATATACCAGAAAGAACGATTTGTTGACCCGTGATAAAAAGTTTTAACAATACATTGTAAGCCCTGTGTTCATCCATCCTTGTGTAAAACTTAATATCAGAATAAGGCGCTCAATTTTTATTGGTAAGGACACAATTAGTATAGTAACAATGAGAGATTAGACTGATAGCAAATAATTTGCTTTCAATAGATAAAAATACGCACAAACACTCACCAAACAGTAATGAAAATTTGGATCACCCTCATGAACATTTATAAAATAATAGTATCTGTATCATGTACTAAGTATACTACTTTTCCAACCTAAAGGGATCGTCCCTAGATCAGTCTAACCACTGACTGGCCCAAAGGCTCCAGTGGCAAAGGTTGAGAATTTGTATACATCCTTAGTCGGAATAACTTCGTAAGCGCGTTTCAGGTTATGACGTATATGGATTTTAAAACATCTACATATTTTGTGATATTCAATGATAATAAAGGCAACATGGACATTGAAAAAACCAAAACATTACTAACGTAAAGCTTAAGAGCCCTTGCATCAAAGAATTAAAATAGCTGGAAATAAAATTATATGAAATAAATTAAACGATATGTTATAAAGAAGAAACGGGTGGGCACAAAATGATGATCAGCAAAAAACATCTTAAAAGGCCTGAGCTGTTGTAGATTGTACAATGAATGAAATGATAAAAGTTAAAATAAATTGTCAGCCTTCTGGGCTAATAATTTCTAACAAAGCTTTTCAATATGGTTATGGAATAACTAAATATTTCCAAAGAAAAGGTATAATCAGACGTAATTTTGTTACATAAAAAAGGACCGACCGATAGACTACCAACCGATAAGCATGAAACAAAATGTGTACAAATTATTCGTTTACTGTTTAGAACGACGTCCGCCGTTGACGACGGAACGACTTGAATGTATACCGAAGAATGTCAACCAGTGGAACAAGCTGGTTTCAGAATTCTTCTCATCTGTATACTAGATATGATTGTCGAAAATTATAAAGTTCAAACTACCACCATTTACCTAGGTTTCGTTCTCTATGTAATCTTCCTCATGTTATACTAGAATTAATACAAAATATATATACAATCAAAGCAAATGCCAGCCAAACAATAGACCTAGAAATTAAATACAGAGGCGTACCACAAGGCGGTCCTTTGTCACCTAGAATATATAACGCATGTAACAAAAAATTGTGAAAAATGGGAAAAGGGATAGAAATACATAGTCAGTAGCTTGTGGTTCGCTGACGATATAGTCATTTTCTAAAACAGTGCTACACTAGCTATATCCTGTAGGATATGCTTAACGGATTGGATTGTGCAAATAAAAGTATTAGACAATACTTTTATTACTAAAGGTAGTAAAGAACGATCAGATTTTGTAAATGACACGTTGATGGAATATCCCGAACTACATATAACTAGGGAAGCAAATATCACTTAATCATGAACGTGTAGACGAAACAACCACAAGGGCAGAATTCGACCATAAATTGAGTGTGAAAAGAATACAAGAAAAGAAAGGCTTACAAATAATAACGTTTTTTGTAATAATAGTGTCAATTAACATACTCAAAATAATTAAATTGAAAAAGGGGCCGTTCACACTGCCCGCGTCGTGATGGCAGAAATGTCAAAATTTCCTGACCTACCAGAAACGAACAGAGAAGATATAAAAGACATAGCGGGGAACAATTGGAAAATAGCAAAGAAGTGAGACAAGTTGAAGCATTTTTAGGAGGCTTTCACTCCTTCGAAAGTCGTGGAAAAGTCGTGTATTTTTTTTGTAGGAGGCAAACGGGTAGGAGGCTTACCCGATGTTAAGTGATACATACGCCCATCCATGGATACTCACATTGCCAGAAGGCTCGCAAGTGCGTTGCCAGTCTTTTAAAAGTAATAATAACAAAAACTTAATGTAACTAAAATTATAGCACTCGAATATTTTTTATTTTTCAGATAAAGTGCTACAGTTTCCCTTTTTCATATTATCAACTGATTATGACAGTTACGCTATCGCATACACCTGTAAAACCTTGAAGAAGAAAGTTAGAACACATTATGGTATGTAGTTTTTTATATACGAAAATTATTAATTCCAGCTGCAATTTTATTTACTGACTGGACATACATGGATAATTAATTGGATTTACAAAACAAATTATTTGTAAAAAAAACTAAATACTTAATGATTATTGTTTTACCATAATTGACAATTTCGCCCTACTGATTGCCATAAAAGTTGTCAGATTAACTATTTTTTTTAGTTAAACTGGTTAGATTTCCGTCATTTTATCACAGTAAAGACAACTTTCGATTGTACATAAATAAATTACATAATCTATGTTATAATTAAAAACTGTTAAAAACGCCCTCTCTTGAGTAGTCAAATAACTATGTGTAACACAGCTCATGTTTCTAAAATATTACTATAATAATTTGTAATATCGATAGGTGGCGCTGTTTTCAAATATTTAACTAATTTCAAAGACTAAGAATTTTGGCTAAATAATAATAATAGTATGTATATAGCACTGACATTATGTAACTACTTGAAGTATGGAATTAAACAATTCGTAATATTAAGTTTAATAACACTGTAATAGTTTCTACTACTCTTGTTAGATGGCGCTATTAAGCAAATTTAGTCAAGTGGCGCCTTTAACGTCTAGATTTAGGCTAGGCTCAGATTTCTGTTATGCAAAAAGGTTCCTCCTTCCTTCCTTCTGTGCCTGACACACATCACTTTTCCCACTAATAATTCGTTTTTATTATGTATGAGATTATAAATTATTGGTCCTAAAAAATTATAACTTCTCTATGAGAGATAAAGATTACGATTACTGTTTCTCCCTGTCAGTTATTCATCACTTAATTTTCAGTATTCACATGGGTACTCTCCAGGAACAAGGAGAAACTACACGGCGAAACCCTGAAGAATGTTGAGACTGCCCTCTCCAAGTACTCGGAGCTGGCTGAGCACAGACAGTCATTTGTTTTAAAAGATTTTAGCGACGCAACTTGCGCATTCGCAAATAAATATGAAACTGACTTTTTTACCAGTAACTTTTGGTGATTATATGAATAAATATTACCACGTTTTTTTATATCAACAAATCTTTTAAAATCGTATATAAATCGCCTGCATGGCTAAGTAATATGACGTGTGATCTAGTCCTGAGTTGAACAAGTTGGCAGGTCAAGAACATAAATTTGACATTCTACGTTCCTTAACAATGTAATCTCCAGCCTGTTAATCTTTTTCATGTGTCCTTTTCTTCTGATCACAGTTTACGAGTTTTAATTGCTTTATTTTCTTTCATAAGTTTTGTCTCAATATCTATATCTCATGTATTTTTACACATCTTGCGCTTACCTTATCAATTTTTTTTCTCATATTGGTTGCCTCGAAGAGATCGCTCGAAAGCGATAAGGCCACCAGTTGCCATCATTTTCATTTAATTATATCAGTTGTATTATATTTATGTACATGCAACAAAGTTTTTATAAATAATCAATGTCTTGTGTTACAGTTTCACTAAGGTATAAAATATGCAACAAAATAATTGAACACCTATCCTAATCCTAATAGATATCTGCTAAAATATATGCGTGTGTATACTCGTAAGAAGTGAAACTTCTTTGTGACCCTATTTTTCGAAAAAAGATCTACTATATGCAACTTTACAGAATTTGGTTAATAAAAGCTATCTTTAGATAAAGTTTAACAAAATGCTTTTATTATCATAGACATAAATACAAATAATACAATTATTTCATTTTACCGTATTACTACTAAGATTATTACAGAATTTCATTAATTGTAATAGAAGTACTATTATTATTATATACTTTTGTTATTAATGGCTTGAAATCTCTTCGAATCAACCGTGGTAGGGGCAAGAAAAAGATGGCGCGTAACGGAAAAATGTGACGCGTAACCTTAAAATGTGACGGTTTTTTTTTTGACAACGCCAATAAAGAAGTTTTATTTCAAAAAATGCGTACTCTTTCCGGCGTTTGATGTGTCAGACCCATATGGGCTCAATTAGCCTTTAAATCTTTTAAAATTTAATGTATGATATGAAATGTATGATAACGTATGATTTTTTTCATTTGTGTTCTCAATTGAGTCTTTTTTAATATCAGTGTGCAAGAGGGAAGGAGTTCGATTCACGGCTGGGCACCAATGGATTTTCCTATGTAAGTACATAATTACCTGTGTGCGTGTGTGTGATTGAACTGCGCGCCAGCGAAAAAAGATCACCGACCGATGTCCGGTCGTAAAAACGAAGTTATTACGAAACTGAGGCTAAGAATTTAGATCATAGCGTACTTTTTAATTTGAGTGCAAATAAAGATGAACGGCATTTATGACAGTTTTAATGATCGCCTTAACGACTTCATATAAAATCGAGTGATGTTATAAAGTTAATTTAAAACACAATCAAAACGTGCGTTGACAAAACACAGACATAAACATCGATCGACAAGATATTTAATGAATGATTACATAGATTACCGTATATAAATAACTATCTAGAGTGTAACGTATAGCTTATTAGTGGTGAATGACCTGTACTAGTGGTCTGGCTAATAAAATATCTAGACTTGGAATTCGATTTCGCTTTGTACTTGTATCAAGCTATATATCAATATTTGCTTCCAGTTAACCTGATTAAACTATTTTTAATGAATTAGTTGTTATTGTTAATAATTTAATATTCACTAGAGTATATTAAAATTGTGTATATTCCAACGAAAAATTATAATCCAGATGTATGTAGGCAACAAATTGCATCTGTTTATTATTCTTTTTTTATCACCGTTGTTAGAAACTGTTTAAAAGGGCCAAATTATAAAAAAATCTACGGAAGCAGTAATAGATTAATTAGATAAGTACTTGTTAAATTCAGACAAACAAAAAATATTCAAATTATATACAAATGCAAACTAGTTTTTATACAAGTTGCTCATGAAATTCTATTTTTAGCTAGCGTGCATTTTTATTAGATTTACAAGGCCAGAATTATAATAAGTGCAGTGTATACGTGCTTTTAATTGTCAAAAACTAAACATACAATAATTAAGTAGTTTGGAATGTAGTGTTGGAATGACGTGTGTGTGTTTTGTGTTAAAAAAAGCCTAGCATTGTGTTTTAATTCAATTTAATCACTGATTTGAATTTACATTAAAGTGCTTCCGTAACATAAGGGTTCAACCTCAAGGAAAATACATATTTTCCAATCATTATCTACTATCAATAATACTTCTGTATGGTTGTGAACAAAGCAGTAAACTTGGAGGCGGCCAAAACTACGGTTTTGTTTGAACTAGACGCTTATAGGCAAATAAAGTAATGTTTTTAACAATACATGACTATTTTGCAAGCTAATTTTGTAAAAAGAAATTTAAAGTAAGATTTTCAGCTCCTATTTGAAAATTCGCCACTTTAGCAGTTATGTGTCAATCCTAAACAGTGGGGTTGCGTTATTCCCAGTTTTGTACATCTGTCTAGAACGATAAAAATATATTTTTTTTATTTTATTGATAAAAGCTTGCCAACACTGATACATTATTAAAATAACCAAAAAATACAATTATTAATGTGACAAGCACTTATAGGCAAACATGAACACGAAGAGATAATACAAATATAAAACAAGAAAACAACAGTTAACAAGAATTATTAAGCAAAACGAATCAATTACAATTAAAAAAACTAAACGAAAATCGATTTTAAAGTCATAATTACAATTTTAAAATTGAGAGACATAATCTGTGACTATATCTACTGTTTTTATGACAATAATCAGGTTACGTGACAAATTAAATGTACAGATATTGTAATATAAATTGCTGTCATAAAGTGATAAGTCATCTATGTAGTAGATAGCAAAAACTAAATTTAGATTTCTTAATTTTTTAATAGTTATAATAAAGTTTTTTTGGACTATTGACGGGTTATTGCAATGTGTATGAAAAACGGTTAAATTAAAAGAAAACGTTGATTTACTAAAAACTTTTAATGAATTTATTTACTAAAATTAACACACACTCATCGAATTATACAGTATTTCATTTTATATTTGACCAATTCGCTTATTACTGATCTATATTAGGAATCAAAACAATCAAATATATATTATTTACAATTTTCTTAACCTACATAAAATAAATCAATGACCTTTTAGGTCTGGGCCTCAGATTTCTGTATCTGTTTCATGATCGTTTGTGAATTGAATAGGCAAGTAGGTGATCAGCCTTCTGTGCCTGACACACGCCGTCGACTTTTTGGGTCTAAGGCAAGCCGGTTTCCTCGCGATGTTTTCCTTCACCGTTCGAGCTAATGTTAAATGCGCACATAGAAAGAAAATCCATTGGTGCACAGCCGGGGATCGAACCTACGACCTCAGGGATGAGAGTCGCACGCTGAAGCCACTAGGCCAACACTGCTCCACTCTTAACCTACATAGTAATAAGAAAAATAATCAAAAATTAATAAAAACAAATGTAAAAAGTTTTGTCCCTGTGGCCTGTGTACCTTTAACGCTGGCAGAAATCATTATTATTCGCTGAGAAAGGAAAACACCAGCTATTATATTAAATAATAGTTTATGAATGTTTGAATGATAGTTCTTCAAGAAAAGAGCATTTGGAAGCCTTCTGACAGTGTCAGTAGTCTGGTAGTAAAAGAATATGTAACTGTAATTTCGGTTTGAATATTTTTTATTAAATTTAGTTACTCATATTTAATTTAGGGTTTAATTATATTTTAATTTCAGTAATTGCGAGTTTTACTTATTCTTATAACCATTAAGAACATAAAGTTATAGACGTCAGTTAACAACGCGGAAATCAAAATGTATTTATAGCTAACCTTGGTATTTTGATTTTTATTTTTAGTTTTTGGTCCAGTCTGAGTTGAAGTAAAAGGTTCTTATGAATACAATATTTATCTAGATCTTCTTTATTTATTTAATATAAATTAGCTTCAAACCGCAGCTTCGTCCGTTGTTTTGCGGCCTCTTCAACGATAATCGATATATTTCGGTCAATTTATATAAAACCATAATGACACCTTTTTTTTTATGAGGTGAAAATGAGCTTGCGCAGGCCCGCGCCAAGGATATCGAGCTTGACGCGGGGACTGTGGGGCTGGGTCTACACTCAAATCCCTCTGCTATTCAGAGGGGTAGCAAGACCCGACCCACTAAAAACACCTCAGCCCTTCACACGCCCTTAAGATGGGCCCTCGGGGTTCGCCAGGCATTCTAATCATAATGACACCTAAACCTTCCCCACTTGACTTGACTTAACGTCCTATAACCTCTAAATGGGGCAGAGGGCGTCCACGGTGAGTTTCCATCGCGTTCGGTCTTGAGCCTCGTGTTTCACTTCGCTCCAAGTCTTTCCGGCTCTCTTTACCTCATCTGCAACTGTTCGACGCCAGGTTTGTTTGGGACGGCCTTCCCCAGGAATAACATTATTTATATATAAACAATACAAATCCTTACAGTAGTTTTGGATCTTTTTTCATTTATACTAACAGAACGGCCTTGAACTTAATTTTTGATATCCGCGGTTGTAACAATATGGCTTCAAATTATTATTTTTTATTACGTCGATTGCCTTTACCAACAAGTGTGTGCCGATATTCGAACACACGAACTGCGTGGCAGTGGGTTATAGGGAAGTCAATGACAAATTTAAGTAAGTAGCCACATACAATGGCCATTGCCAAAAGAGTGCTGGCCGATTTGCTCGCCACATCGCGTCATACAACATCATTTCTTGCCTCCGTCAATATTCCAAACAGTTGGAAGCCAACAAACATCATTGGACACGATAGTAAGCCGTCGGGTGGGATGTCTTTGATTTCTTGGAGGATGGGACGGGCTTTGGTATGGAATGCTTCTTGTGTGGAAACGCTAGCCACGTCTCACGTCTGGCGCGGCCGTAGTACAGGTGGAAATGAATAAACGGCTCAATTTTAAGTTCTTTAATCGAGCCGAACTATAAACATCATGGTTATTTATTATTATTTGTGTGTTAAATATTAAGTGTTATTATTAATTAATACGTCATAAACACATTAACACACATACACAATCTGTTCATATATACTTTTCCAATGCAACATACCAACAGTTTAAGACATATTTTGTTTTCTTTCGTTTCTGTTGAAAGTAAGAGAGAGTATCATCTCGCCGCGTACATACCGCACTTATTGTTGAAATCATATTTATGTCTCCGTTCAATTTAATTGACTAAACTATAAACTTAAAGTTTCTCAAGTTTTGTAAGTGCTACTATATAATAAGACTTTGGACATATATTTTACATACAAGTAAAAAGTATATACAATTTGGCAGAAGACCTCCACCAAATATATCTTTATAATATTTCAGTCAATATATTCCATAATTAAATGTAACGGACTTTTAAATTGACAATTTGTATATATGAATGCAAAATTGAGATCTTAGGTCAAAGAAAATTTGCATAATGTATTGATTGCAATGTACAAAGATCGTAAGGCAACAAACTTAAATTATTTCTAGTACAAATTACGAAAAATCAAATTAAGACTGTATAACAAAGTCATAAAGTTTATATTCGCACTGAAATAAGTTTGACAATATATCAAATTATAATATTTCGTAATTAATAAACAATACATTTCGTCTGTTATCACTTATCTTTGACCCAGACTATATAAAGATTCTTATATAAATTATATGACGACTTTCGCTAGCAATTAATTGAATAAACATAAGTTACTTTTGTTTTGAATTCATTACACACACACACTTAAAACTTGTTTGTAAGTATATAGAAGATATAAGTGTATGAGTGATCTATGTAACAAAACAAGCAAAAACAAAGGAGTTAGTCAATTGGTCCGCATCACGCAAAAACTATTCAACGGTTATGAAGTAATAAGTTATTGCGTTTATTAATGCACTGAGTAGCACCGGCAAGATTCATTACAACGTTTCACTGAAATCTGTTTAGTTTTAACGATAAACACTATCAAGTGTTTATTTCTTTTAAAATCTATGCGAAATTTTTATTTAAGTAATGTAAATTTTATAAGTCTTCATGTCCCATTCATAAATAATAAATGTGTGCGTGTACTAGTGTAAGAAGTGAAACTTCTTTATGACCCTATTTTCCGAAAAATTATCTACTATATGCAACTTTACACAAATTGGTTAAGTAAAGTTAAATTAGATAAAGTTTAACAAAAGGTTTTTGTTACTACTAAGATTATTACAGAATTTCATTAATTGTAATAGAATTATTACTATCATAGTTATCGTTATTATATATTTTTGTTATTCGAATCTCTTCGAATCAACCGTGGTAGGGACAAGAAAAAGATGGCGCGTAACGGAAAAAAGGGACGCGTAACCGAAAAATGTGACGGTAAGTTTTTTTTCCAACGCCCATAGTTTCACTTCAAAATAATTTTATTTGTATCTTTCGAATACGGCATAAACACAATTTGATAGAAATAGACAATAATAACTTTAGTTAATAGAGTGCAATTATATCGATTCAGTATTTAGTTGATTGTATACGTAGAAGCGATGGCGCTGATATCAGCTGCCATATATTTTGTACTTTTCACAAATGATATATATATGTGCATCAGTTTTTGCAATAATTATTTTAAAAAATGTAATCTTTGTAATCGTATCAACAACAACAAACAACACTTCACGAAGTTCTGCCAGTGGCATGTACATTGTTTTGGAGTACCTTTTTGTAATCTTGGCAGCGAGCCCTAGCTCGACTCGATTCGACCGCCCGGACTTTGACCTTCAACCTACAATAACGTTAAGCTAACCTTACAATACATTAAAGTGCAACAATACACTTATGGTGATATATATATCGGGACAATGGCAGCTGACACTTACACCATCGCTTCAACATATATAATAAAGAATATGAAATTTCGAAACAAATGGTAATGTGTTGGAGCAAGGTGGATCCAATACGGTGGATGTCTTAGACATTTCAATTGCAGCTGTTGAACATACGACGTACGTAGTTCAACAGCTTCAATTTCAATTGTAGTACGACATTACGACAATTTCATATGTGACCTAATATAATAATCAAACCTAATACAATAAGTAGATTGTATTCTTAACGAGAAATAAACATCAAAAGCCAAAAGCAAATAATTTGAGAAAGAATAATAAAAAATGTTAATTTTTCATACAAGGGTAGATAAACCGGCTTTAGTTTCATTTAGCGTTAACTGTAACCGCCTCCCACACATACTTGTTGATTACATACTACACATACACAGACTCGCGAGGCTTTAAAATTATAATAAAAGCAATAAGTTCCACAATGACAAGAATTGTTGTTTAGCTAATAGTTAAATAGTATATAGAAACGAATTAGTGTAATAAATTACACAGATCTGATTGACAGCAGCAAATGATATTTGTAAACCTCAGTTTCTGGGACGTTTTCATATCGGAACTTACCAATCGCGAGCTCTTTCCTATACAGTCGGATGAAAGTACCGGCCGCATTAAAGGTCCTTCAAATTGATTTCAAACTAGCTATTACGATTAAAAAGTAGATAATCGTACAATTACTAAAGTTACATTAATATTGAATCGTTTATTCAAATTTACGTTTTATGATTACTATGTCATAGAGATGTTTGAAAAGTTCTTCCTACTGCTTCAGTACAAACATGCGACTAGTATTCGCCTTCCCGTGGCACTATAATCGACACCTGACAAATTCCAACAATGCAGTTTTTACAACAGAAAATCCGGTCTTTAAGTGCCTGGAATTGATTTCCATCGCACGCCCATTAGCCTTTTTGTGTCGCATGTCCCAGTGCTTCCTTTTTGTTTGACGAGTTTGTAGGGCTGAAAATTTAAAGTTAATACGACCACACGTGTTGTTCACTGTTACAAGAAATGTTATATTGGCTATATTCAATTTATGGCCAATCTAGTATACTAGAAATGTATCAAAAGTATACACGCAAAGTGTACCTTCATATAGGTTCCTATTCGCACCGAATAACAAACACGCGACCATAACAGGTAACAATGTATATTTTTTTTATTAATGGACGATTATTATTTTTAATCACAATCATTATAATTTATTATAATCTATTTGTGGAGATTAGTTTATATCAATTGTGTTACTAGGTTTATCAAACTTTTATGCTTGAAGTAATTTATTAATATTTTCCGCGAACTCTTTAATTATAATGACGAACTTAACTATCTATTGATAAACGAAAACTAGACATTATATAATATAATAGGATTCAATCTGTCACAAAATCTTCGTCAGCAACACACATTGTGCATAAAAACAACGATCAAAACAGGTACTAGTTTTTTTTTTAAATTCTTGCCTTATGCTTCGTCGTCATGTGTTCAAAACGCTAATTATTGTTGTATTCATTTGCAGCTATATTGTATATCATACTGCCGTCATTGTAGCACAGAAATTTTATACAAACATTTACATAATGTTTATGTATTCGATGTGTAATAATGACAGCTATTCTAACATTGTCTGAGCGCGTGTTTTTTTTATTAAACCTTAGACTAGAATTTTTATAACGATAAAACCTATAAGGTCTTGTTTTGTATGTTTAATTCAATGCGACAACACATGTTTATTCTCAATAAATCAATGACAATTGCTTTTTTATTTTATAAAAATAACTGATAACATAATAAATATATATCTGCACCTGTTCTGTGACAGGACATGAATATTTTTATATCTTTATTACTCAATAACATCACAGTATAAGGTATAATTAAAAAAACAATTGTGTGTAAGCGACTTCAAAAACAGTTACACAAAAATTGCATTTATCTATTTATCTATGATCCAGTATTTACTAAAAACACATACGTTTTCAACTTGCATTACAAACAGTAACATTTATAACAGAAAATAACAACATGCAAAAACTTATTTATTTATGCAAATATTAGTTACTCGGATTAATCAGTAAAAATATAAATCAAATTCTGCTGAATTAATGGTTGAATTTATTTTATGCAAAGTCCAAACGGGTTCTGGCCACATGGCCTAACCTGTTTAGGAGTTCGCACATAAGCTATGGACTAATACGAGGGCTTAACTGAAGCTTTTTAAGTAAAACTGAATAAAATAAAATATTAATATCACAATTATAGTTCAAAGGACTTTGCTTAAAATTACCATATAGCGTAAATTTACAATGATTTTATATACATACATTGTTTAGATTTTTTTATGTAACAGGAGCCTGACCTTATGTTAAGTGTTACCGCTGCTCGTGGTCACTCACATTGCCAGAAGGCTCGCAAGTACGTTGCCGACTTTTAACAATGAGGCAGCTTTTGTTGAAGGACCCTAAGTCGAATTGGTTCGGAAATACTATAGTGGGCAGCTGGTTCAACATACTGGTGGTGCGCTTCAAATCCTCTACAAACGCTGCGTTGTGGATGATGAACGTCGAGGTGATATGGGTGGTATTTTGTATTCTGCATTGATGTCCGATGATGAAACTCAGTGACAAGTCCGAACAACTCCTCTGATTATTCACCATGGTAAATGCTGTAGAGGATGCAGAGAGATGAAACATCTACGCAACGCCAAGGGATCAATCCGCTCGGAAAGTCTGGTCGTGGACGATTCTTCTATTTTTAACTACCGAGTTTAAATTGTTTAATGGTTAAAGTCTATTTTGGTGTAAAGTTAATAACTTTCTAAAAATAAACCAAAGTTTTAGTCATGTATTTTTGTTAACTGAAATTTTTAAACTTTCTTAAAAAAGTCGCTATTGAGTATTAATTAATTGTATTTTGTTTAAATATGATTATATTTATATGACGCTCCGTAACTTAGTTGTTAAACAACACGAACGTCTCGGGTTCAATTTCTGTCGAAATTATAAATGTTTCTGATTGTAGACACAGATTACAACGAGGTGATCTTTGGATTAAAAATTCGATATTATTAATTATAAGCACTTATCAAACTTGCCTTTTTTATAAAACAGGGTGCAAATGGGCAGGAGGTTCATCTGATGTTAAGTGATGCCGCCGCCCATGGACACTCTCAATACCAAAGGGCTCGCGACTACGTTGCCGCCCTTTTAAGAATTGGTAAACTATTTGTCTATGGTAACACTATGTGTGTTGGAAATATTGTATTTTTTTTGTTGGCAAAAATTATAACTTTATTATAGCAAAATGTACGTCACATCACACTATGAACTTAAATACAACATCAAATATGTGAAATATTCCCCGCCTCTTCATGTCCGTTAAAATTTAGGACTGGTTCTAATCAGTTCACAGTTCAGTTCAGTTCAGTCATGTGAAATAGTTACTATCACATTTAATAAAATGATTGCCTCGCCAGCTATATAACCCTATGGTACTAAGTTAATTTTTCTAAGAATTTGGGAAATACGAAAAGTCTATTTGGAATACATAAATAACCAATGGAACATACGAAATACAGACTCTTTACAGAATTCGATCTTGACTTGGATTCTAGTATTTAGAGCTTATAGTTAATATGCTGATCGTTAAAATTCCTGTTCGATTTCCTAAGCTAAACGAGTCTAACCTGATCCAGCTAGACTCCTCCCATTCCCAAGAAGTTACGCCTTAGCTTTCGAAGACAGAAAAAGACGGATAGCTGTAAATTGATGTAATTATGAATACATATATGTACTATAGAAAATATGCTGCACTGAGGCTAAACCACCGTTCTTATCGACAATACACCGGTTGACACTTTCCACGCATCTGATAACAATTTGTGAGTGACATTGTATCGTATTGCAGTCTATGCGATAATATAAAATTTTATTTCAATTAGGAATATTGGTCATGACCTGTGTTTTTAAAAAGGCTTCCGCCTCAATTTTTTGTATCGGTTAATAATTAGATTTTTCTAGTAGGTAAGTAGGAGATTAGTCTGTGTTTGAGTTACAATGTTGACTTCTCGGGACTAAGGTCTCATGCCTACCTACGGCCGTCAGTCTTGTATGGGACATCATGACGCCAATCACACAACGGAGCTAGCGCCGGTTCACCACGGGCACGGAGCGGTGGAGGCGCCACCTCCATGAAACCGGGTCGTGTACAATCCATCCTGTGTGCAAGCTCAGATGGTTTCTACCTGGCGTCGGCAAAAAATTAGGCCGTGTTAAAACCGTCTCCGAGCGTGGGCCGTGTGGGTGCCCTTGGGCATGCCAGTCCTCACCATAATTTCCTTGCGAGCGCGTGTTATATGCGCACCTAGACAGAAAATCCATTGGTGCACAACCGGGATTCAAACCTATGACTTCAGAGAGTCGCACACTTGCTATCAAACACAATTTAAAAAAAGACCATATTAAATTTAAAAACAATTTAAGTGCCTTATCAAGTTCATTCTTTTCGTTAGATAATATTTTACACTTCTATTAAAAGTTTTTAAATGGTCTCCTTTTACACGAACAACTCAACACCAGTCATGTGTATTGTATAATTAGTGCGTGGAATTTCAATTAAATTGTACTAGAAAACAAGTCTTTTGATAAAAACTAAGAATTCGTTTAGTATATTTATTCACGATTTTATTATGTGAGACGCGTACTAGTTATCGTAGAACGTTCAAACATGGCACTATGTATTGTAATTGTAAACATACAAAAACTCAATGTCAGTGCATGTATCGTTGTTAACGGTTAGATTTTTTTGTTTAAATTTTTGTACTCCATGTAAAAAATTGTTGGATAAATTTGTGATCGATATTTAAAAATATATTCATTAGAACGACATTGTATGCTTAAATAAATAATTTTTGATTGCACTTCCGAGCCTGGCAATGCCTGGATCCATCCGAGAAAGACTTACAAGTCCCGCTTAAGATAAGACAGACGTCAAGTTCTATAAATAAACTTACTAAACCCTACATTAGACAACTGTAAAGACGAGTGAAAATAAATGTAAACTGCAATAAGTTTAAATAATTTTTAATTAATTACGTCATAAAATTAATCCACTCACAGACTATAATAAAAAACGTTTTATGTCATTTCTATAGCGCAAAGCAGTGACAACCTAGTGCTTATGTAGACGGTTTTAATCTGTGAAGTTGTGCGATAAGGGTATGTCATATAGTGTAGAACAACATCACTATACCGAGCCTTATTAGATACACTAGAAAAAAATCTTATAATCAACTTGTTATCATAAACGCGATTTTGTTTAAATTTTTTTATCTGTTGAAAAACAAAGTAAAGCAGATAATAGAGAATTGAGTGTTTAAGATAAACAAGTAAAAAGTGTATTTTAAATTGTGTTTGTTTCATCACTCGGCAATCTTGCGTTTCAGTTGTATACTAATGATCCTATAATCTACTATAACAAAAAATAAAACTAAGTATATAGTCTATACCAGTCGTTTTTTAATCTTTTGGATATTTTTTTTATTATATAACTTAACGATTTGGTATCCAAATACCAAAATCTTAAATTTTCACACTTCTGCAACATGCAATTAGATCATTTTAATATTATTACGGTTATAATAATATTCTCTTTAGAAATCAATATCACAAAACAAGATATTCCGGTTCAACTAATTAATAATTATAAAAATGATTTTAATACATACGATAATTTGATGTCAAGACCAGATTTTGGCGATGATACATTATTGGTAATATTTTAAGTAATACTATAATTTATGTTGTTAGTATAAGACTTACTCAATATACAATTATTAAGAGAAGTTTTGCCATACAACCTTGAAAATATATCAATATTATTATATTAGTGGTAAAAATGTATCCCTACATATTTATTAAAGAAAAGAAAAAAATTATTTTCGAAATGGCCACCTGTCGCTTTTATACAGGCCTTCAATCTGTTTGGCCACGAATCTGTGGATCAACGCACTGTTTCCAAGGGCTATTTCACCACTGCTTGCTACTAATTAGAAGTCAAAAGGATTGTCACCAGGTGCAGAATCCTGCTGAAAATTCCACGGTATATTTAAAAAAAAATCTATGTCTGAGAGGTCACCATGATCCAAAACTTTACCTTGATACACTTTGGCTGAAGTTTATACTCCTTTTTCATAAAAATGTAGTTTTATGACGCCCCACCAAACCATCGATGATGCAGGATGATCACCAAATAAGAAAATCAAAGAAAACCTATAGTGCTTACGTAATACTTCAACAGCCCCTTTTGAAGTGCATGGAATATACACGACGGCTCCATACAGAATTTGTGCAAGGCGATCACTGCAATCCTATTTTCTTTAACAGCCCAATCCATATTGTAATTTGATAATGAACACGAAATAATATGTGAAATGGCGCAAAATCAAAAGAAGTTTTTTTAAATTATATAAGTGTTCCAAATTCAAAATAACTAAAAAGTTGAAAAAAAAAGAAAACTTTTTATGTAACAGAATTTATGGCCAGACTAATTATATTTTGCTACAACTTTGTCAGTTATTTTTTGTTTATACATATTAAACAATATTCAAGCCATATCACCCATCGAAGTCGATAAGACTTAAGACAAACCTCAACAGATGCCGAACTGTCTATTTTTTATCGGACTAGAAACAGACGACTCTTTACTTGGTGTAGGTCGGGTTCAACTTTATATCTATTATTGCATTGCGATAAAATGGGTAAATGTTTACGATAAAAAATGTGACCTTTAAAGAAGACACATATATAATTTTGTTTAATATAACAAGCTTTCTGCTAGCATCTTTAAACACCGTACATTGCAAGCTATGAGCGAGCTGAGGGTTTTTCTCAGAGCTTCCTGTTTACATTAAGTCACATTACTAGATGTCACTTAGTAGCGATAAGACTGGCATTTACATTATGTTTTTTTTACTTTTTATTAATATTATTACTTATTATTGTGCAATTACGTGAATAAATAAACACCGCCTGTTCCAGGTCGCATTGATTCGGTATCTCGGATAGTTATCCCCCAAATATATGTAAATATTCAGGCAATGGGGACATAACATGTGTAGACTTGTGTCAACGGTTCCGTGAGCTTTTTATCTCACAAAATCTTGAAGGCCGATGACTTTGAGTTTTTTAATCCCACTGCCATAGTCTAGTCTAGTCATATATTTAAATGTTCGATATAACAACAACAAAGTAGCGATTTTAAAAGACTCATTTAAAAATGCATTGAACAATAAATTTTCTATATAGTCTAATGAAAGATATATGTTTTCTTTTTAATAATATATTTATTTTTAAAAGCTTTATCCGCCCAAGTAAGCACTCGCTGGATATCAGGAACCTAGGCAGATAAATATCACAGCTAGCAATTAATCTTTTAATACATTATTTTTAAGTGGATTCGCGCATATACTTTTATAGGTAGCGTGTGAGTCAAACGTGCTTTGGAATTAAATAAATGAAATTCAATCTGGCCAATAAATTGTATACATTTTATTTATATTATCTCTAATGCATTATTTGAATACATAACTCAAATGATTTTGTCGCGAATTTTACATATATATACTGGATAATAATTTGAACTACGTCTACATCGAATATATAGAGTCAATATATTTAAATGTTTAATAAAATAGTACAATAATGAACGTCAAAATTAATAAAAGGACTCCATATTTACTAGTAGTTTGAGTAATGCCATATCAAGGGCGAAGAACGGACAAAATGAACTGTCAAGCAAATTCGATAATCTTTTTAGTCGTTTACTTTTTGTGACAAAATTAAAGTATGATAAAGCTAAGTTAATTTTAGAAAAACTTGCTAAATGGATATTAAATCGAGTAAGGGATAAAAATAATTATAGGTAAAAATTATGGCTGTTGATAGAAATAGTCGAGGATTGTCAAATTAGTTTCACTTACTCTATGAAGACAATTGTGTTTTATAATATTTTTTTTTGACATTGTATGGTATAAAAGCGAAAATCTGAGCGGGAGATCCCCAGTACCAGCTCCTTTCTCTTGACCGTCAACGAAGAGCTGTTCATATCATCGACGACCAATCCCTCTCCGAGCGGCTTTAATCCCTTGCCGTTGGGTAGAGATTTGGGGTCACTTTGCATTTCTACCGTATTTACTATCCGTGTTCCACTGTAACACTCTCCGTGTTCAGAGAAGTTGTAGCTATAGCTGATTAGATCGGATGTCGAGGCTAAATACGAAATTCCATCTATAACACTTCGACGTCAGTCGCTCCTCAAATAAGCGTTTTTAAGGTATTTTTACCGCGCACCACCTCTATCTGGAACCAGCTGCCCTCTGAAATATTTCCGAAAAATCATATCACTTAAGATCAGGAGCCTCCTGCCCGTTTGTTCCCTGTTCTATAAAAAAAAATGCCGCTATGTCTAATAAAACTAATAGTATTGTCTTTGGTAAACATAGCTTTTAACCGGACACACACGAAAATAACACATTTTTAACCGGATTAAAGCTCACCGTGACGCAAGCTGTAAAGCACACGAAACATGGGAAAATTTTAAATTTAAAATGTTGTAAAATAATTATAAGTTTATAATAATACAAATAGGTTTAATCCGGTTAAAAAATTGTTTTCTTTCAAAACTAATAGTATGAAAGTAGGCAAATAGTAGAGGAACGTACCAATAATATTATATAACGTATTTCTTTAAGAACTCGATACAAATATCCAAATTAAAATTCTTGATGTTCGTGCTAACCTGTGCCCATACTATGAAACGTCCATAGCAATACCTACAGGGACTAAACTAATAATATAATCTTGTTTAATACCAGGATTATATTATTAGTATATTATATAAATATAACATATTCATTATAAATTTCAATTCAACAAAGACATTAATAAATTCGAGTTTATCACCGCAACTTTTAATTTTCGAAAAATGATTGCATAATATTCGAATACATTATATTTTTTTTCAGAAGCGCTCAAACACGATTCGGAGTTCGAATTTTGAATTTGGATCATTAGTTTTAATAAGTGACGAAAATCGCAAGTGTTACCTCAGATACTTTATGACGTGAATATCATTATCCTTGAATAATACTAAGGGCATTTATAAAGTGCACTAGATAATGCTTTTAAATATTCATGTATAATATTCGTATTAAAAAAACATATAATATTGTCATGTTAAAACTAATTCTCTTTTCTTCCAGATATTACACATGTGAAATAAATCTTATTTAAATTACAATTTTAAATTATGCCCGATACAAAAGAAATATTACCTACAACTTTGTTAAACTCTGCTAATACAAATATTTCATCAACATTGTTACATCACGTACTAGTACACTCGTATAGAAAATCAAAACACTTTTTATAAATACCATATAAAATCCCATATGGTCATGCAGGATACATTATGCGTATATGCGGTTTCGATTACAGAACCAGTTAAAACCATAAAGAATTCAGTTTGAACATGTGCCAGTCAATGACTCAGAAAGCATCCAATATTTTGCTCAACTAACGACACAATCTACCCAAAATAACTGTTTTTATTTTTAATGTAGTTTTTAAAATCTTTTATAAGTAATGCATAGAAGTTTATAAATTATTTAACTTTTAAATTTAAGCCTTAGTATATTAAACTAAATATTCGTAAAACTTTTAAAACCATATTTCTCGAAATTTTTAGTACTCTTTGAATTAGAATTAAGCTTTATTATATATAGTGGATCAGAAAATATCGGAAGAATTGGGGATAGGATTAAAAACAAATGAATGAAGTTTTAGTAGCCAATCTCATTTATTGCGAAACTGTTTTGTAATTATTTTCTAACTTATTCTAAGTATCTTCACTGTATACACTACACACTTAATCTTCAACTTCATTACGATCCAGAATAACAACATCATAGAAGATTAAGTAAGTAATACCTTTGAAATAGCATCAATGTTTCAATTAATTGTGATGGGTGAAGATGTTGTTATTATTTTAAGATTTAACGTTTAATTGTTGACCTTGCAGGCGGCTTCGGAGAAGTCACTGTATACCAGTTTCTGGGAGTCGACTACTGGGGAGCCGATAAGGTAGTTCTCGACAGCGGTCTTGGCTTCACCAGTAAGGACCTTGGACCTAGAGAGCACCCACACGAAGTCTGCAAAGCAAATATTGGTTAATATCATGCATTGACAAAAGTGCAAATACTAAAACTACTTATCAGGGAGTGTGAACATAGCCAATATGTTTTGAATTTACTAAACGATGTTGCAATAAAAAAAATTGACATTGCTCAATTACTGTCAACGTTTTGAACATTTCCCCTGTAAGTTGTTTACCGTGTTGAGAACAAAATAGTAATGTGACTCAATTTACTATCGAGACTTTTGGTAATATTAAGTACAACAGAATATTTGTGCCCAGTAACTGTTTATGGTCATTTTTTGAGAATTTGCACTTCATTGTTATATTTTTCTACGTTGGGAAATTTATTTAGGTATCTTACCTTGGTGTCCCTTCTTGTCCTCGTCGTATTTGCAGTAGTATCCGATGATGTAGTTCTTGTTGTCAGTGGAGAGTACGTTGAATACGTTCTCCTTGGTGACACCTAAATAAATCAATAGTTTATTTGTATCTCAGATTTAATATAGATTAGGCAACGCTATAAATGTTTTAGCAATCTGATGTTTTTGCGATGACAATATTTTTGTTTTAATAAAAACAAAAATATTTTAAGAATTATTTGAGTAAAATAGCCATTTGATACAATTTATTATAATGTAATACGTTAATCCGTAAATTCACATTATAATAATTTATTATGAATTTTATTTAGTCTAATTCTTAGTCTAGTCCATTCATAATACTATCATTCGTGTAAATTCTGCACATTATTCTGCTTAAAAATTAAAACCTTTACTTAAAAGTTGTATACTGTATGTATTATGTCTTGAATTTACGGATTGTATTTAGTCATAATTCTTAGTGTAGTACTATCATTCGTGTAAATTCTGCACATTATTCTGCTTAAAAATTAAAACCTTTACCTAAAAGTTGTATACTGTATGTATTATGTCTTGAATTTACGGATTGTATTTAGTCATAATTCTTAGTGTAGTACTATGATTCGTGTAAATTCTGCACATTATTCTGCTTAAAAATTAAAACCTTTACTTAAAAGTTGTATACTGTATGTATTATGTCTTGAATTTACGGATTGTATTTAGTCATAATTCTTAGTGTAGTACTATGATTCGTGTAAATTCTGCACATTATTCTGCTTAAAAATTAAAACCTTTACTTAAAAGTTGTATACTGTATGTATTATGTCTTGAATTTACGGATTGTATTTAGTCATAATTCTTAGTGTAGTACTATCATTCGTGTAAATTCTGCACATTATTCTGCTTAAAAATTAAAACCTTTACTTAAAAGTTGTATACTGTATGTATTATGTCTTGAATTTACGGATTGTATTTAGTCATAATTCCTAGTGTAGTACTATCATTCGTGTAAATTCTGCACATTATTCTGCTTAAAAATTAAAACCTTTACCTAAAAGTTGTATACTGTATGTATTATGTCTTGAATTTACGGATTGTATTTAGTCATAATTCTTAGTGTAGTACTATCATTCGTGTAAATTCTGCACATTATTCTGCTTAAAAATTAAAACCTTTACTTAAAAGTTGTATACTGTATGTATTATGTCTTGAATTTACGGATTGTATTTAGTCATAATTCTTAGTGTATAATCATTCGTGTAAATTCTGCACATAGTTCTGCTTAAAAATTAAAACCTTTACTTAAAAGTTGTATACTGTATGTATTTTATCTTGAATTTACGGATTGTATTTAGTCATAATTCTTAGTGTATAATCATTCGTGTAAATTCTGCACATAGTTCTGCTTAAAAATTAAAATTTAAAGCTTGTATACTTTATGTATTTTGTCATGATATAAACATACCTCCGTAAGTCAGCTTGTGGTAGATCTTTCCAATCTTGGAGTCACCAACTGGGTAGGCAGTTCCTTCAATAAAGTATTCCTTGCCGTGGATTACGTGGTAGTTCGAAACTTTGACACTCTTGCCTTCAGGTGTGTACTCAGCCCATCCGCACTTTCCGTACTTCTCAACTGAGTTGGGGTATTTGGCGACTTCCCACCATTTTCCGTGGTACTGTAATAAAAGTATCCTTGAGTATCTTTATCTCATATATTAAATGATAGTAAAAATAAGGTTAATAAAGAGTTTATTTGCCATGAAACTAAGGCGAGTAACTACACAATCAGCAATGTCAAAATTAACATGCCAAAATAAAATTAAAAACATATTATTCATTTATAATATCATATCATAAACCCATAATTTAAGAATTTTACTGCGCCTATAAACTGTGATTTACTTCATAAATTAACTACTTTTTAAGAAGTTGATTAAATTATTCTTCTTTATTTTAGACTATATCAAAAATGTTAACTTATAGTATATAGTTTAGGTATATAAAAAGTCCATATTTTATATATTTCTACATATTAGTTTTTATACTTTATTTAATCTATAAAATTGTAGTTAAGGTAGTTTAATAATTTGATTGAAACCAATGCTAAGGAGTCTTATTCTCCATTAGTTAAATATTGACTTAAGAGAGCACCAAACAGAGAATCTGAGGTATTAACAATATTGCAACCCACAGTTGGTAAAGTTAATAATATTTATTTGAAAACTAAGTTGTGGGCGTATGTTATTAAGAGATATCAAATAATTAGTGCTAATTTGTTAATAATTCTTATAATCACATTATTTGCCAAATATTATTAAGCCATTTTTTAGCTAAAGATTTATTTAAGCTAGTTAATTAATGCATCCGTTTAAGTTTCCATACTTATTTAGTCAAGTAAGCTTCAAATATAATTTATGCGTGCTAATTCTGAATTGATACTTTAAAATACTAATACAGGAATAAAATGAAAATTTATATTGCCAACACCAGTTCAGATACCAGTGATTACTACCTAAATTTTGTGCGCTCCCGGTACGACTATGCATAACTTATTACTGTTAAATATTTATTAAAATTATACTGCTAAGTCATTATTTACTTTGTTTTTTTTAACTCATGCTAATATTTTATTTAATAACTGTTGGCTTAGTAATTTATCGTATTGAGTACCTAAAAGTTTTTTTTTTAATATAATAGTTATTGACTTAAAACAAAAGTATATTAAAAAGTTACAACAAAAAAATACCCAATATTATATGTGTAGTATTTTTGAACACTATGAAATCTAGTTTTATATATTTTAAGAAAATCCATCATTTATCTTTTCGCTGTATTTTTAATAATAAAAGGTAATTCGTGATTTTGTTTATATTTTAGTAATTGAAATAGAAGAAAATGACTATATTACGTTTCACGGTAAATAAACATTATATTTTACTATAATGAGTTATTTGAACAAATAATATTAAATATTACTTGGTTTCTATTTAAAAAATAATAAGCTATCAAAACATGTTAAAATTCTATGAAAATTCAAACACAAAGCTCTATGCGAAGCGCAGCCCTATAATTACGATTATGAATATTATCTACGATTTTTCGTAGCGACCTTCGTAGGCACTAAGCTACGAAGAACTTTAAATTACACTTAGAACTTTTTCATTTTATAAATTTAGTTACATTAGCGAAATAGTAACTACTTTGAGCTACAAGACTACATTTAAATTTATTATTTAAATCAATTTGAAAATGGAATAGTAAATTAATTTTTAATGCTTACGTTTGACCAGTCGAAGTTGTCGACTGGCTTGACTTCGGGACAGGCACCGTCGTGGTACACGTTGGCGGACGCGGCCGCTACTAGAGCAAGAACAATCAAGTACTGCATTTTGTTAAGGATAGCGCGATTCTTGAACGGGAGCCAGCGGTTGACTGATTGATGTTGATACAGCGCTATCCTCTTTTATACTCTCGACGGGCAGAGGTCAGGGCCTACAAACATATTCAACCTATAGCTTCTTCGGTTAATTCTAGACATAGATAAGCTTAGATATTTTTTCTAAAGAATTTAGGAATGTTGTTCGCCTCGTTGCTAGTTACAGTTTCATTTTTAGTTTGGACGTAGAACAAGCATCGCACGTGTGGAACGTATCGCATTTTAAATATTATTTTTTTTGGATTTGTGATTGCATTGTGTGTTTGGATAAGTTTTTAATTCGCAAATATTTATATTAAAAAGATATATAATATATCTGTAATCTTTAGTTAACAGGTAATTAAGAGTATAGTATTTTCCTATAGATCTTAATGAAATTAAAAAACGTATTTTATCAAATGGTTCAGTTAACATTTTTTTCTTCTTTGGTGTATGTTTATATATTTGTTACATTATTTGCAAAAATATACTTAGGAATTCTTGTCAGGACTATCTAAGTACCATACAGAGAATCAATGCATATGATTAATGGAAGTAATAAAAACTTTGTTTTTTGTAGTAACAACATCCTGTGACATTCTACACGTTTTATAGTCAACATTTTTTTTGCAACATAATTGATTGCAAAAAAAACGCGTTATTTTAAAAATCCATTACCATATTTTTTTCTTAATTCCAAATATTCTTATTTAGAGTACAGGAATATAAATTTTGATATTCATTTAATCGTTTAATTAGTATTCTTCTACATTTAATGTATAAATATCAAGTGCGAAAAACATATATATATATATATGTGTTTAGAATTATAAAGCAGAATTTTCAAGTGACGATCACCAATCATGTAAACGTATAACACAGCTTAGTTTTTTACAACACTCTGGTAAGTTAGTACTTCTGTTGTAAATAAAAAAATAATTTTGCGCAAGTTCAATATAAAATGTGTTTTTTAAATGGTAATTCTTTTATAAAAGACGAGCCAAGAAAGCTAAAATAGTTTTAAATTTTTATATTTTAAAAAGAGGCGAAAAGTTAAATTAATATTTTAAGTTATATTTTAAAGTTAAGAAACTTGTTTGTATGAAGCTGATTTCAGAACCTAATTAAAAAGTAATGGTGTTAAGTAGTCCAATTATTACAGGACCATTTGAATCACGCTAATCACAGCTAGTCGTTCATCATTATAACTTTTCTCTCGCGAACAAACCACCACAGCCGGTAAAATATAATTTAATCATAAAATACATGAAGGTATAAATTTTCAATTTTTTTTACAAATTTCCACTTAGTCAAAGATTAATACTGGTCGGCTTATCAGGATTTAACGAGAGAATATCCAAACAGGTTTTGTACTTGCACCTAGCTATCTCTATAAGCTGAAGAGAAAGCACGAATTGAAAATACACCTTGAAATAACACCAGTTAATTTCAAAGAATTTAGATTGATTTATAGATTAGTACTAAAGAAATTTTCCGGCTATATATTTCATTGTAATAATTAGACATTATGCGCAAAATATATATATGTAAGAATAAATATGCAAAAAAAAAATATTCAATATATACTAAACTTTGCCAAAAGTGAAATAAAAGGAATTGCAATTTTTTATAACGAATTGTTTTTGTCTTTGTATCTACATATTAACTCTTTAATTCCACCACATTCTCTGTGGTCATCGGTACTAGGCTACTAGCTACTAATTTAAGTTATCTTTATCTTGTGTCTTTTACATATTTATTACTTAAATGTGCATTAAATTATATAATATTTTTTAACGGTGATAGATATCTATGTGGCAAACTATATATACATATATATGTGCCAAAGAATATTGTAACTCAATTACAGCCAAATACCATGTTTTATGTTTAAATTATTTTACTCCACTTTTGTATCTTTGTTTTCTTTTTGCTCTCTTTGTGTGGTCCATAATATATTTAAATAAATAAAGAATAAGTGTCCCTATAACGTACATAAATAATTATGATCGTCTAGTTTGCAATAAAAGTTTAATTATTTTTTAAATTCTAAGTTAATATAATAAATAAATATTTAAAATTCTCTGGTTTTATTTAAAAAATCATTTATATACTATATAAGAGTGACTGAGTGAGTAATATTTGAGATGAGATAAAATGTACTGAAACTTATCAGATAAATCTTTCCTTTTGTTATTTCCCCTAAATTAACTCAAAATTAATTATAGGCAGTGATGGTACATTAATATTTTAATAGTTTGTATTAATAATCGACCCAAAACAGATTTCATTGTAAATAAAAATGTTAAATCATTACAATATATGAGCCTACACACAGCAGTGTTCAGCCTACACACACTGTTTTTGGTTCTAAGACATGTCAGCTTCGACAGAGTGTTTGACCAAACCTCGGCCTGGAACGCACCCACACACTTCAAGGTTAACAGACTTTGTACATATAATATCTTCAGATAATCAAGATTCATACGAATTATGCAACCTCAATTTCCCATGTCGGGAAAAGCGACTGAGACACAATTAATGTATAAAGTAAATCAGTGAAGTGGAGAGAAAACTATTTAACTTGCGGTTTCCTTACTTCGGATCAAGTTTGCGGGTTATTTCAGGTTTATATGGTTAGCGTCTCGTAACATCGGTCATTCACCTTAAGTAGATAAATGATAAGAACCGTAATGCTACAAAACATAGAAAGCCTCTTGCCTAGAATTCATGTTTTTGAAGAACTTAAAGAATTGAATAAATTATCTCTAATCATAAATTAATAATTATAATATAAAATTTAAATTTTATTAAAAAAATTCTGACAAAGGGAAAACCCCTTTCATCCCAACCCCATCACACTTTTTTGATGAGTAAAATATATGGGTCTGTTCTACTTTCATACTTTCAAGGAAAGTATAATTGCGTGGTCTGAGTAGTTTTTCTTTAAATTAAGCAAATTTATTGGTTTTATTATTTGAGATTTTATACTATTTTTGTTAACGCTTTCACGACCACTTTTGCATGCCAAAATGACCTCAGTCAGTTGAACTTACTTTGCCTTATTTGTATTGGCATTATACTTTATATAATTTACATTTGTACGGCAACGGCAAGCTTAAATCTATTACAAGTACAGATTTGAAGTTTAATAGTCAAGTGATTCTAATAAGCCATTTACGTATAAGGTTAGGACTTAAAGAGGTCTCTTAAACAGGCTGATATGACTTCGTCTACATATTACTTTTATGCTCATTTAAGCCTACTTAGTTAAGTTACAGTAATTCCAAGGTACTGGGTTTGATGCGAAACAATAATTTTTTACGTTTGGATAATCATGCCGCAAAAGTGTTTGACTGTTTCCAATAAAAATGTCTTATCATATACTTTAAAATAAACTTGATATATAATGATAAAATAAATACAAAAATCAGGTCTATTAATCAATATAAACAGGGTTTTAAGTTTAATCTGAAATTTATAATTTCTCCCAAACCATGAATACTCCGGCTTCGAACCCAGTACCTTCCTTACCATTAAGCTGGTAATTAATTTTTATGAGCAATTAAGCATGTCCATGTTGTTAATTCTACATTAACTGCATAGCGATGCTAATTTGTTGCATTTTTATTCAGATTGATAAGTGGTGTATAAAGCCATATTGAGCGACATCTCAAGGCCAATGATGCTTTAGATACATTCTTAAGTACATTATATAAATACTTAATCAGTCGGAAAATATAAGGCGGAGATTTGCACAATATCGGTTTGTTTCCCGTTGGAGTAGCCCCTCTTGAGGGACCATATTCCTGCCTGGGCCTGCATGGCGCTGTCATGGTATCGACATTAAGGACTTTCTGCGTTTTAAGCGTACTACAGAGATCAAATTAAAACATTATATTTATGTTTTTGATACACTGTTATTATTTCATGTACAGCTGTGGTTGATATAACAAAATGGTTTTGTTAATAATAAGCCTTATATAGATACAGAAAATGTTTTAAAAGGTAAAAAAAACAGTAAAATTGATCTGATTTTTGTTATCCTTTTGTTTTTTTTACTATGACAAAGGATTTTTCATTCATTCGTAAAAAAAACTTAGCATCATTACGTAAAAATATTAAAAATACACTACCTAAGTATAAGATTGTGTAGATTATTGTTTTACGAGAATTTATAGTATATTAAAATAACGAGCACAAATTATTTTCCCTAACAACTATCTTGTTATGAATAAAAACACATATCAATTATTTATACCGTTGCTAATTAAGTATTATTCAACGGAAAATAATTATGTGATTACAATAATTGTTTGTTTATTATTCCAATTCTCATTTATAGGTCTAATACATATTAGTCCACACACTATTTATGAATATAATGGTCAACAACACGTGAACGGGTTTTTTCGGAATAACTAAATAATATTATTAAAATTTAAATAAGTAGTTTGGCAATCAAATAAATTTTATAGAAATTTAAAACAATTTTAACCCATACTCCATAAAATTGGATAACCTTTGTTATACTTCTAGTTTATTTCATGCAATCTACTAAGACAAGGTCATACGAAATTTATACTGTGAATAATTGTCAACACTTATTGATAGTGTCATGCCAATTAAGTTATTAAATATATTTTTAGCTCAGATAAGAGTATTCTGAAACTTTCTTTCTCTTCAGTTTATAAAGTTTATACAAAAAATACCAATTTCATTTAAAATTGCAATGAGAGTTGTCCTAGATGGACGTAATCACGTCAAAATAGTTGCTTGAGAGCAACTATTACATTTTATGTCTTTTTATTACCTTATATGTTATACTAACTTATAGCTTAACTTGCATATTGACAAATAATTAAACGTTTTCTATTACACCGTAGTTAATGTTAATTCTTATAAAACTCTCATGTGATTTTGTACACTGCATTATTTATGTTAAGTTTTAAGTTGTTGCTTCTCGTAATATATAAAATTAAACAAATCAAGTTCTGTTAAGTATAAAAATATATTAATTTTATGTTTCACTAGAAATACAGCAATATCAACATAAACCAAGGAACATAAGATTAAAATATTGATATATTCGTTTAAAGCATATACTTAATATTTCATAGATGAACAAAGACTTTTACGATGACTGTTAATTAATCCACCGTAAATGTCACCGAAATATGTCAGAATTGAGATCGGATGTCGGCATAGCATAGTTCATGCATCATTCATCAGACGTTTAGCATTTTTATACAATTTATTTATTTAATGTTTATAAGATACCACTGCTTTTTTTCATAGCAATTAAATTAAATGTAATAGATAAAAGAGAAAACAAAACTAATATATTTAATTAAATGTAAAATAATGTATAATTTAATTTAGAAATTACAATAAATTTGCAAAATGTTGTGCAATCGAGGACCAAGCAGGCTTTGTTTATATCTAGTGATACAAGTATAAAAAGTCTTTAGTCAAACCGCCTTGATATTAAATAACCATAGATTTGTGATACTTTGTTGATAGATAGTGTTTTTAGACATTTATTAATTATAATAATGTATGTGCGCACTCCTATTTCACCATGCCTCCTGCTGATAAAGGACAAATCTTTGTTTTTAATTTATTTTATTATTATTAATTACTTAAGATATCATGTGGAACATGGTGTTATAATTGCAGCTGCTTACAAACCCTATGTTAAACAAAAACTTTGAGATTAAAAAGAGTGGCGGAGAGTTTATTGCCAGTTCTTCTCTTCCGTTCCCTTGATTTGAGAACAAAGAAGCATTTCATATACATTTCTGTTTTTGACGTTCATAAGTGTACATTGTGTTACCTATTTGAATAATGATTTTGAATTTAATACAATTCATTTAATTTATTAACATAATGGTAAGAATTGTTAGAACAATGTGTGTTTGTAAATATGAATGAACAAAGAGTGATGTTTTGTTTTGGCCAATATTTATTTATTTGATCAAATAATCAAAAAACCAGCAACTATGGAAGTCATCAGTCAACCCCACAAAGGAAGTATTTATGCATATAATAAGTATACAATATACACACCGACACTTAAAAAACAACAACAAAAGTATATTATTAAAATATTTTTACAATACCTTTTTCTGGCACTTCAAGTGAAGCACACGTTTTGTCACCTCAATCAATGGACAGTTAAAAAGGTGTGTCAATACATGGAATACATTTTAACATTTATTGTGAGTACGGACAGTTACGCCTATTACATGAATGTATATAAATAGTTAAAGTTTCCTCTGCGTTTACACTGATCGTAACTTTAGAATTACTAATTAATGGCAAAGTTATGGCTGACAGCATTCTCGCTCTTCACAATGTAGGCCTAATGTTAGCTTATATGGATTAGATTAACGGTTAATACTTCACGCTAAGTATTGATTACCCTTAGACATCCTTAGAGCTCCATCGTGAATCGTAAAGAATATTAAAAAAGTGGTGGAGTTGTCTGCCAATTTCTCTTGTCTGTCATATGCACCTAATTTGAGATCTTGTAGTAAATTTAAGTTTGTAACATTTTTTATTGAGATTAAGTTTACATTACTACTATTTTATAATAATAACCCATTTTATACTGTCTAGGGAAGATGGCAGCACTCACAAAAAGACACTCTTTTGATGATTTTAATAGAAACGACGAACCAAATTGTATAGTGCCACCTGGGGATGTCGACAACGAAGGGGTCAAACTCCAGCGTGCTTCTATATGACCGTTGTTTGTCAGCGTGTGTTGTGTGTTGATCGTACGAGAATGTAAGTGCGTGCTCCCATTTCACCATGCCTACTGTTGATAGAGGACCAATCTTTCTTATTTTATTATTATTAATTACATTGTGTAAAACATAAAAATTGGGGATTAAAAAAAGTGGCGGGGAGTTTATTGCCAGTTCTCTCTCTACCATTCTACGACCTTGATTGACCTTGAGAACTGCAGTAAATGTAAAATTAACACTTAATATGTTTTTCTTTATTGACGTTCATAAGTGTACATTGTGTTAAATACCTAAATGGTATTTAACACAATGGTAACGGTATTACATTGTGTAGTTCCATTAAGCATTCTCCGAAATCTATAAAATATATCTTGAATCTAAAAAAACAGAAAGGCATACAACTGAACGACGATGGTCAAGACATAAAAATTATAACATCTATTTATCATGTTTATCTATTAATATAAGTTATGATATCTTTGTTTTTATGAGATACGCTAATTATTGCAGTATGCAGTTGGAGAAACTGTAAATTATAAATAAACCAAAAATTGTAGATCGTATTGATAAATTTATTAAATTGAGCCTTGATATTAAAAAATATTTCGAAATTCTAGGTCACCGGAATATTTTGGAAAGTCGTTTTGAAAATTTTCGACCATTTTGTTCGGTGACCTCGCACCTACTTGTAAGTTAACATTTATCGCATAGATGCAAAAAGCAAATGATTGTAAAACAAAATTGATATCTAGCGTTAATGATTGTAAAATAAAAAGTTAATAATTGAAAGAAAAGAAAATTGTTCCAGGGAGAGTCCACGACCAGTCTATCTCCCGGATAGCTTGAAAGCCTACAGGGACTAATGTTGATCTCGTCTATACACTCAACGCTTTAAAACCTATAGCGGCTATATTATATTTAAGACAATATATAGACGTTTGCTACGGTGAAAATTATTATCATTTTAAAATATATTTTGTTATTGCTTTATTGTTTTTATTGTACCTTTTTGTCGGTACAATAGTATGTATTGTATCTTTGTCTACATTTTTAGTATAATTCTTATTAATGTAAATTGTTTGTTATTATAAGTATATAATGTTTGTTCGCTGTAGGATTACGTAATAATTAAATAATTACTACTGATTATCCTACTCTCCTCAAGCTTAGTTAAGTGTGCAATTCTTCTTTGTATTTCTGAAGCCTGGTTGTGTACAATTGGCGTTTTCTTCCTATGCGCAATGAACACTTGTACGATGAGAAAAACATCTTGTAGTCTTATAACCAAAAATTAAAGATTATCCGAAACGGGATCACCTTGGCATCAATATATCTGAGTTTCTGTTGACAAATGAGAATTTTTTGAACATTTTTCAGTAATTTGTTTATAGACTTCATAAAACAACTTTTATGCTTACGTCTTGATATGAATCATATTCTACAAAACTTATTTGATTGAAAGGACATTGGACATGGTTCCGTATTTATTTCGATACAGCCAAATACTGAGTTCCATTACAGGTTTTAAAAAACATTGTGGATTTAAATATATTATTTCACAAGTCACGTCTGTGGTAAGATGTTAATAAAAACTGTGTGTACAAAGTCATGCGGTTTTTAACACACATTTTCATTTTTTAGATTGTTAGTATTATTATTATTTCCCCTTTTCATGATGATACAGTGATAATGAAGGAGGCTTATTAACCTCCTTACTGTCTCTTTTTATCGCTGAAATAATTTCATAGATAAGAGTCACATTTTTCATTAATTACTTTAATATTCAAGATTAGGTTTTGTCGAGCTCATGTTTTCCCACATCATTACGAACATTTTAAATATAGTAAATAAACAAAATCATGTTCTTACAATGTTAAATGAGTCGCTTTAATTTGCTAAAATATTTATTTTCTTTATCTTATAACACGAAAGCAATCATAAGCCTTATTTATTTCTGTGTTAAAAGCACTAAAAATCATTGCTCATACTGAAAATCGAGTTTTTAACATTTTTAAATAAAGTCTCAGCCGCGTTTGTTTGTATGATACACTACAAAATTACTTACAATTTGAACTTACAGTTTTATGGCTTCATTTATATTGTCTTATACCAAAGAATATCCTATACAAAGAAGCTGTATTTTTCAGACAATTGAGCGGACACAAATATTTAGCGGAAATTATTTTATACCAATTCACTTGCATATGGCTGAATGTTGTAATTTAAAGTACGTTTTATACGCAAGTATTACTACTAATAAGTGCCTGGCCTATTAACTTCGGGTATGTTTAGATTAAGTATTAAGGTAAGTTTTATCGGGTAAGTATCCTGAATATTTGGAGCTGTCGAGGACCTAGAAACAAGAGGTGTTCGAAAAACTGCATCGCAATGCATTTCGTGCTTTTTGACCAATTATCCTTGATTAAGGCCCACAAGTGATAATGATGATTACGACTAATAAACACCATCAATTCAAATACTTCCTAAGGACCTAGTCATGGAAGAAGGTGACCCCTTTGTGCTTTTGAAGTAACTTAAAACAAAAAATAGTTTCCGGTCGGTTTTGTGATGAAACAAATTCGTAGAGGCCTATTGAACTCTTTAGAATCTATTATTCGTAAAACGTTGTATAGACAAATAAACGAAACAACCGAAATGATGATAATCATTGATAGGTCTTAAAATCCAATTTACTACAGATAACATTCCTTATGTTTTCAGATTATCAGTGATTAAATAGATAATGAACACTTATAGAATGGATAAAGCTAAAACCCACACCTTGTTAAAATACATGCAATGTTAAGTATAACATATATTTGTAAATAGTTAGTATGATAATTTAATGTACAAAGTAATAATTAAAACTATTAAAAACAAAATTAAAACAGAATTTGAAACATTTCGTCCCTGTGGCAGTGTACCTTTTCCGCTGGCAGCATTTTCTCGCTGTATTACGATACTTATTCGTTGAGCCAGGAAAGCACTAGCTCTGGGATCACCGGTACTATCTATCAGGCGCCAAATTAAGTCTTTAATAAGTGCCTATGCACTTGAAGAGTCTCTACCCCAAAGGGAACAAAATTGAAGCTGGAGGAAAGATATTTGAGCCATTTATTATTTTCTGCCTGCTCTGCGGCTGCCCCAGCTTTCTTGCTTATCCGAAGTAGGTGGGACGGGGCAAACGTGTCCACATAAGCATGTTAATGTATTTAAATTATATATTGCTTGCTGTTATTTATTGTTGCTTGTTAGCATTATGAAAATATTGTTCACTAACAAAATTGTCAAAACGAACTAACGTTTTCTTGCAAATTATAAAAAAACTAACAACATTGCGTGTAATGAGATCTTCTTGCTTATATCCTGTAATATTCTCCATGATAATAATAGGACATGTATTTTATAAAATAAAATATGTTTATTCATTTTAAGTACAATTGCGTTACAATGTGTAAGATTTGGGAACCCTTTTAAGTAAAAAAATATACCTGTGTCAGGGTTTCCAGCTCTTTTATAACAAACATAATTATACATTTCTTAAAATATTTAATTTATATATAATTTAGTTACATCATTTAGTTATTTTTTTTTATTGATTTTTAACTGGTATCAACACGCTTGAGTGCATAAGTGAGTGAGTGAGTGAGTCAGTGAGTGAATGAATAAAGTCTGTAACTACATACTAGGCCTCAGAAGAAGCTCTAACTCTGCGTAGGGTATGTTTATGAGACAGTCCTTTAGTCGTATTTTAGATTGTAGACGGTAAGCGGGTAGATGTTAAGCAGCCTATTTAATTTATTATAGATGTAGTCTGCTTGCATATTGCGTCTGGCAAAGTCAGTCCTTACGGTCTGACCGAAGACAACATCCCTATTTCTTTTTAAGAACAGCCTACCATCAAATGGTAGAGCTCTGTGTGATTTTAAAATTAGACTCAGGACATACAGCTTCCTAACGGAAAGTAATTGGCTGAGATTTTATACAGGCCCTTTTTGGGATATAACAAAAATTTAACATATGTTTTAGGGACACCTTGATAAATTTTGGAAAAAAAAATTGTCGCTGAGCTCATAAAACATCTTCAAATTCGCTTGTAGCGGTAAAATCTGGAACATTCCTTACCCTGATAACACATGTTATTGATACGTGAACTGCGTGAAACATTGTCATTGATATTTGCATTTCAACATTCAAAGAAAGCCGCCCAATCATTATTTTCTTTGTCGGAGATAAAAATGCGTGACCCAGGTATCTTAGGCTATCAATATTTGCACAACAATGCTCTTTAATTATAATTTACGGATTTCGATAGTAGATGTTGACTTTTTAATTATATTACAATTGCACGATTTAAATTCCTATAGAAGTGAGATTGGAACACTACACAGATAACACAGTTTTAAAATAATTTAGCAACAAAAAAAAACGATCCACGCGCGAATGTTCGGCGTGACAGGTATTCAATTACCACGGTTTTGACCGCTGAGAACACTTAGTTTGCAAAAAAACCATTTAATATAGGATATGTAAGATGCCCTAAGGTTGGTACTGGTGAAGATGGTGCTGATTATTTGTAACGCTTATTATAAGAAAAGACTGTATAGAGATTATTATACATTGGTTTAAATAGTAAGCGCAACACTTATAATTACTTTGTGAATATTATTTCAAGTAGTTCATAAGGAGTATTCATATCATTAATTCATATTAATATAGACGATTTCAATAACTTGACCAACGAATGTACTTGAAAGGCCGGCAACTCACTAGCGATCCTTTTGTCAACGTGAGTGTCTATGGGCAAAAACTTAACATCAGGTGAGCCACTTGCCCTTTGCCACATAACAATAAATTTACTTATCTATTTCTTTTAAGATATATTTTTTATTATTTATTATTTAACGAAGAAGAGAACGATTATTTAACGAAGCAATTATTACACGAGAACAGACGTATAGAAACCAATAATGGTACGTAAACTAAAGTTTATCTATTATAATATTTATTCATCATTATCAAATGGAGATTTTGAGACAGGTTTAGAGAAACTCCTATAAATAAATAATATAATATAATATTTATATTTTAACTTTGGAATTCACGAATCATTAGGGAAATGGTGAGCTCGATCCTTTAGATTTTTAACGGTCGGGACTTATTACGTGTATTCAAAACAATTATATATACGAATTCCCTGTATAAATTATTCGGTATAAAAGTAGAACGTTCTTTAATTCAATTAAAAGATTAATAATGTAATAAGAGACCAATTAACACTTCCAACGAAAAAACCTTCTCATGAATAATTAATAAGAAACCAGGTATCTTTTTATACAAGTTAAAAAAATTATTCTGACCTACGTATGAT
Source organism: Pieris brassicae (assembly GCF_905147105.1). Taxonomy (NCBI): domain Eukaryota; kingdom Metazoa; phylum Arthropoda; class Insecta; order Lepidoptera; family Pieridae; genus Pieris; species Pieris brassicae. Next base: position 2,125,539 of record NC_059666.1, read on the forward strand.
TTGCAAGTATGCATAAATATGTCCTCAGATAAAAATAAGTATACTTTTAAAAGTGTATGTAAAAAACACAATCCTAACCAAATACATGACTCCAATTCGACAAGAACGCAGAACAAATGGAAAAAATATACACTCGAAACAAAAACAAACATAATTTAATTAGGAAAAACAAAATTACATAATAAAAAAATACTAACAAATAGTAATATTTGTCAGTTCCCTCAAAGGACAATAAAAAAGTCCGTTCACTTATGTAATTCGTCAACTAAAGTAATACAGCGAATATATATGTAATTATGATTTATTACAGATTTTTTATTGTTTTGAAAGAAGTGAAAAAAGTTACAAACTCTACCCGCTTCCCGCTGCAGGTCACTGTTGGGGTAACTTGGGGTAAAGGTATTCTGCCAAGAGACCCCGTGACTGAATGCTAAAGCAACCATCTTTCATTACATTGCAATCGCCTTACAAGTCTTTACAGTAGGGTTACAATTTCTTGCACCCAACACGTGATTTGCCGGCATATTCTCGCTCGCACAAACAATGCAATGCGGTGCTTCTTCACATGTGACAGATTCTGTCCGGGTTTTCCGTACCTATAGCACACATTGCTACGGTCCACAGTGGATGAGCAAGACGCCCGTGTGTGCCCTAACATTTATAGCAGCGCAGGGGGGGGGGGCTTTTAAAAGTACTACCTCCACCAAACCCCGGGTATTGCAACCGGGCATTGTACAAGCAAACTTCTTGTTCTGTAACCCCTTTCAATGTCTTTACACCTTATTAACTCTGCTGCGCAGTTTGCCTTATTCAACAAGGCAGCAATTACATCTTCAGTCACGAGTCAATAGTACTGCTGTTACTATAATCGCCAAGTTTTTCTTCAAAAGTGCCTCAGTTGAATGCACAATTTCGCTTTTCAGATCTTTCCCAAATGATTTTAAAACTTCCGTTAGCCCTTCAGCACCATTATCAGACCGGGCAAAACGCTCCTTCTTAAGTACCTTTATCTCTTTCTTGGACTCTTCCAAGCGCATCTTTACACGAGTATACTTCGCCTTTAGGCGAATGACTTCTTCCGATTAATTTTGGAGAGGAAGATATTCAGTTTGATATCCCTCGCTGCCGCTTTCATTTCCTTTACATACTTTGGTTTTGTGTTTCCCGATTTTACAGCAATCACGCCACTCCTTTCGGATAGTTGAAAAACCCATCCCTTTATTTCCTCCACTGACGATTCTTCCTGTACCTCTGATTCGACTAGAAAACACTGGTTTCGGGATCCATCACTCATTTCAAAATCTTCCATTTTAAACAATTGTGTGTTAAACACAAAGAAAGCAACAATATTTTTCAACTAATTCACCTTCATTAATAAGTGACGGTAGCTAACGCCTACCGACATTTTAAACCACTCATTAATACGCGTACTCAACGGAATATTGTATCCCGCCCAGTCGCTCGCAGCACTCAACCGGCAACACGTCATATCTGGTCGAGCGCCCGACGCCGTCCTCCGGCTGAACCCTTATGAATTTGTGTAAAAGAAGTTTACTGTATTATTTATTTTAACAAATGCGCAGTATATATTTTTTTTTTATATACAACAAGGCAGAATCAGCTGCAGAAGAACCAGGGTTGGGGACAGGACACAGCCTCGTGAGCAATCACGGGTTGGAACATGATCCGTCTATGGACGGCCTTGATGCTCCGATCAGCGAGAAAGCTGGAAGTCCAATTGCATGATTTCTCGGGGAAAGAAGTTATCTTTCCTATCTTATCGCCAGCCATGTGTCAGTGCATGAGAAGGTCACCAACAGTATCGGTTACTACCCCGTAATTTTTGACCCATTATAACTTTATTTATTCTGCTAATATTATAATGAATGCTAAAATCAATAAGTGTATTAATATGTTACGTGGGTATAATCATTATCCTATGGACCTGGTTCATTTGAACCTATGGATCTGGTTTAACATGAAGATTAATTTCAATAGAACTGATGATCTCACCTACTTGCCTCTTAAATCTAGCAAAATAAAACTAGTGAGGAAATATAGAAGTGTGAATCTACAACCATAACATTAGTTAACAATGATTAATAAAAAAAAATGTTATTATGGATTTGATACACTGTTAAAATGGCGATAAGCAGAAATTTGGGTGGGGGAGTCCCCGAGGTGACCAGCACATTTTGAAAATTATCTGTTACAAAAACCTATATATATTATTTTGATGTAATTAAAAGTGATATTTATCGGCTTATCTATATCAGAATATGCGACATTTCCTGGAAAAAAATGACTTATTTTTATATATTGTAAGAAAATATTGTGACATTATTTTACACTTAGAATTTAATCAATACTGATAATATGAGTCATTTCAGATATTTCACTTGCAGTTACAGCCACAAGGTCATTTAAATGTAATACAATGGAAATGTTTAAGCATAGAAATCTTAATGTAAAAATCATCAGCAAGAGTTAACACGAGCTCTTCGAATCGTCGACGACGTATCCCAAGCCGCTTGATCCCTTGGCGTTGCGTAGAGATGTGGGTTACGTAGAGATCTGCATTTACCATGTTCAGAGGAGTTGTTCGGATTAATACCGGCAGTTGAATTTCATTGATATTTCGAATTTCCGCCCGTATCACCTCAACATCCATCGTCCACAACTGAGCGTTTTTTAAAGCAGTTTCTACCGTGCACCACTATTATGTGGTACCGGCTGCCAACTGAAGTACTTGCGAACCAATTTCACTTAGGGCCCTTCAAGTAAAGTCTATTTATTCATCATCATCATCCATTCTATCTATTCTTAAATTACCGGCTACGCAGCCTTCTGGAATTCTGGAATTGGTGACCATAGGTGATGGTATCACTTAACATCAGGTAAGCCTCCTGACCGTTTGTTGCCACCTGTTCTATAAAATAAAAATATAATCAGCATGGAAGTCGAGTGATAAATTTAATGACGCTTATAATTTACAACGATTAGCACAATACGTGATAGATTTAGCACGATATCCTATCGTATATCCATCTTATATTGATAAAAAAGTATTATAAATGGATCTTGTATAGACATTATTGGATTTATTAATTAGAGTGGAGTACTACTCATGCCACCTAATTAGCTTAAAATGATAATATTATTTTTAACTGTGTGTTTAGGGTTAGCCGGTGCGCAAATTCTTCAAGATGGCCAATGTGAAGCCATAGCTTTACAAAATAACTTTGAATTACACAAAGTAAGTGATTATTACAATTAATAATTTAATCCCTGATTATAATTTACAGTGTTCCAAGAAAATTTTTTAATTTGTTTTTAAATAAGTTCGTATAAGATATGGAGCTTTACGCCAAGTTACAATAAAACCAATTTTTTTCGTTTAGGAATCTGTCGAATTAACCTATATGTGACCAACTGTTAGTAGTCATTAAATTATGAATTGTATTATCCGTGGGTGTAAATAAATCACAAATCGATTTGTTGATTAAAGTATAAAAGTTACAAATGAATTTCAAACCGGGAAATGAGAAAGATACTAAAATTAAATTGGTTACGAATCTTATGTGTACATTACTCACATAAGACACACACAGAAATTATGAAAGTATCTCATTTGAATGATTGATAATATTTCTCATATTATTTAAGCGTTGTTTTAGGTTTAGAACTCAGGTGCAAGTTAAAATAATATCACAGTTGACTACCGTGGATCGATATTCTATCGCTTGACTGGCTTGAAGGAATGATACATTTCCTTGTCTATCCTACGATTTTATTATATATATATATAAATAGATCACAAATCGATTTGTTGATTAAAGTATAAAAGTTACAAATGAATTTTTCACTTCAAACCGGTAAATGAGAAAGATACTAAAATTAAATTGGTTACGAAATACGACAAACGTTGTCCTGTACACACATCTTATATATAAAAAATAATCATTCTCGACTCGACATAAAATTCATCAAAAGCTGTCCAGCCGCTTAGGAATTTAATTACAAACACATTCATAGAAGATTTGTGTATATATCAGCTGATAATTTGCTGTATAGATAAATAACTTAGATACCGACTGCTGGTCTAATTTGTGAATCTAAACCATCCAGGTCGCCACCAAAACGAATACAAAAAATTCATTGAAATTGGTCCAGCCGTAACATACATAGTTCAGTAACACACCCAAGAACAGTAGCACACACAAAGATAAATATTGTTTTTATACGTTGGTAATCATGTTTGTGTCTTCCACTCTCGTTCCCCAGAATTAAATCCGACATATCGATCTTATCTCAGAGGCTGTAATAAACCACAGCTTCTTTTAAATATTGTTTATTTTGTGAATTTTATAAAAATATACTAATACTTTGTAAATAGCTAAATGAAAGTTAAGAAAAACATGTTTTGTTTTAGTTTACAGGAAATTGGCATGGCCTGCGCGGCAACAGTATTTTGCAAAATGGAGATTGTTCCTACATAAATATTACACCGACTAGTTCTGGTAATTACCAGTACACAGTTGAAGTTGGCTATGTCGAAGCAAGCACCCGAAAAGAAATCCGTGGCACAGCAGTGGCTGAGGGTTCGTCAGCAAGTTTAAACCTAACTCTCGAGGGTAAAAGTAAGTATTTATTTTACTTATGCTACAATACATAGTCAAAAATCATGTTGTTCGTCTAATCATTATTTTTTCGCCTTTAAACTTCGTGATTATAATAACCTCTCGTACAATATTAATCTTATTATATATTTTAGGTACTGACTTCAATGTTATAAATACTGACTATGATAACTATGCCCTAGTATATAGCTGTGAAAATGTGGGAGACAAACAAAGAAACGGTGAGTAGATCTATCAGCAAATACATTAAAGTTAACATAGTAAAAAATAAAAAAAATATTTATATTTTACACTTCGTTTCCTTATACAAACACATACATTTAAAAAAGCGGGTTACATACTTTAGTAGGCAACGGGCGGCCTTATCCTTAACAAGCAACCCTAGTATGGAACAACAAAGAAATTAACACCATTAGAGGCTAAAGTAATGTACATAAATAATTAACAAAAAGACATGTAACACTAACTATAACTAAAATGCAGTTAAATCTAAAGAAACAAAATGTGCAAACAGAAATGTAAAAGCTAATCCATCTATTAATAGAGTCACAATTAATATTTATAAGGCAGAAGAAAAATGATCAAAATGAAGATTTTTTAATAATATTAAAGGCAGGAATAAATATTCCATAAAAATAGTACGATAGTCAGTCTAATTTGCAATCATTCATTTAGCCATTAACTTATTACTAATACTAAAGTACTAAGTAAAAAAAATATTTGTTGGATAAAATGAAATACACTTTTGGTTACATTATTCTTAAGAAGCACTTGTGTCTACAATACTGTACATATCAATATATATAACTTTTTGCCCTCTACCAAATTTAACGATAAAATATTTTATTATCACAATTATTGCGTAAGAACTGTGTCAATTGATTGTATCAAAAATTATCGTCTTTTTTCTTCACTTTTATCTTTTAGTTTGGTTTTCAATTCTAAAATGGTTTATTGCGTTTTTTTTAATAAAATTTTCGTGATGATAACACTTTTTTGATAAATACCTTATCGTACTTCTCCGGCTTTAATTATTATTATGAACTTCGTGATTAAGTTTTCAAGCAACAGTGTTGGGCTTGTAGGCCAGAACGTACCTGAGTACGAAGGCTGATCACTTACTTGCTAACTAGAAATTAAAGACCCTAGACTAAGGGATTTACCGCCACGGTTTTTTTATTTACCACAACATCAGTAACACACTTTATACCAATCCAAATATTTTAGTTTACATCTGGGAGCTTGCCAGGGAGACATCGTTTTCTGATGAAACTTTTACCAGTCTTGTAGAGCAAACAATTGCTTCTAATTTTGGATTAACGCCAATGGAACTATCCATCACCAGTCATTCCGAAGCTATCTGTAACGTCGAAACACTCAATGGGCCAGTCATCATACCTGGAACTTGTGATCAAAATGTTCCATTTATGGAAAAGCTTAATTTATCAAGAGTAAGTTAATACTTTTTATTTAAATGTACGGTAATCTGCAAACTGGGGCCTAAGAAGTAAAAATAAATGCATCTTAGTGCATCTCTTAGTGAAACTTCTTTATCGGCGTTGGAACAAAAAAAATCCGTCACATTTTTCGGTTACGCGCCATCTTTTTCTTATCCCTACCACGGTTGATTCGAAGAGATTCAAAGCCATTAATAACAAAAATATACAATAACGATAACAATGATAGTAAGGATTCTTTTACTGAATATGAATCCTGAAATGTCTCCCCTACAAATGTCTGTATTCAAATAATATTACGGAGGATCCCGTTTAATATTGATATTTTTTTCAGTTTTCTGGCGAATGGCGTCTAATTGCATCATACTATAACGAAAGACAGTCTGGCGAATGTAACCACGCTGTTTATACCGTTCAAGATACTCATCTAGCCATAGAGAATAGACACGTTCTTAACCGAGAATTACTTACCACCTCTGGATCAGCTGTGTTCGCATCAAATGAAGAAAATGGGAAGCTACGAGTTACTGTTGGCTCTAGTAAGTCTCAAAAATCTATTTTATTTTCTCAGTAAATATAACAATTAATTGAAATCTATATTTAAAATCCATAAGTAACAGAATCACAGGACGGTTAGGTCCGAAAATTCGTTAGGTTGAATGCTTCGCAAACACTAGGTAAGTTTAAGTTTAAAATCGATTTTTGTTTAATTTTTTCTATTTTTTTTAGTAATTGTTTTGTTTAATATTCGTATGATCTCTACGTGTATGTCATGTTTGCCACACAAGTGAGTGACAAGTGCTTGTCACATAACACTTTTTTTAAGGCATTCTTGGTACAGATACCGGTAAACTTCTTGAGTATTAAACAAGGAAGTGGGGGTAAGTTTGCGCATCGTACACAGCGAAGGAAAAAACGTCAACTGATTTACCAATCACGCGATCGACACGTCACTCTCACCCACTTCAAGTGATACCTAAAAATAGCTACTGTGCTGACAAGGACATTTGTTCAAGATGTTTGCCGGTATCTGTTATTTTAAAATATGCGCCTCATGCCTCACATGACACCTCAAAAATATATTTTCCATTTGCCTCATTATTAAAACATATTTTATTAATACTGTCTACTTCCAGATACACGTGACTATTGGATTCTTACTACTGATTATGAATCATATGCACTAGCTTACAGCTGTGAAAACTTAGCTAATAACCAGCGAAGAAGTAAGTATTTCGTTTATCGAAGCACTATATAATGGTTGACCGAGGCACATCAATTTTTTTGTACTGTAATGAAAAAATTGCTACCTCGAAGGTAATGGCAGAAAAGTTAACTAATTAGTATCTTTGCTGTATCTAATGAGAATCTAACATGGGTTATTCCTAGTGAACTACCCGCATCTGTATATAATGCAATAATATTACTGATTGTATAAAGTATATAATATCTAGTCTAGTCATAACTTCTGTTACAAATAAAAATGCATTTTTAAGGAAGTAATGTAATATTATTAAAAATTATATCTACATATTTATTAACATAGCAAAAAATTCTATTTGAAAAAGCCACATTTGGCTTTTATATACAGGCCTTTAAACTGTTTGGCCACGAATCTATGGATTTACACAATGTTTCCAAGAATTTTTTTTCAACTTTGCCTTGCTTACTACAATATTTTTTTAAGAGTTTCAATGTCGCTGTGTCATTTAGGCTATGTCCTCTAAAACTGACCTGAATTTGATGTCTAAAGGGTTGACGTCTGGGCCAGTCTTCAGCTCTTATAAAGTCAGGATTATTCGTTTCAAGCTTGGCTTGAGTAATTCGTGCCTTGTGAGCAGGTGCTGAATCCTGCTGGGAAGTCCACGGTATATTTTTAAAAAGTACATTGCAGTCAGGTTTCACAAAATGATCCAAAACCGTATCTTGATACACTTTGGCTGAAGTTTTCACTACTTTCTCACCAAAATGGGTATAGAGGATATTTAAGTGCTTTTCATCTGCGACAAAAGGCGTTTTGATTGATCCACTCTCTTTAATTGTATAGATTGATTTGGAGCATGTCCTGTATATCGAAGATAAGCACCTAGTTTCAGGTCTTGTTTTATAATACGTGACAGAGTACTAGCGGGAATCTTCATTTCTCGCGATAACATTTCTTTCTTCCTAATGGGGTTTCGACGAATTCTTGCTTTAACAGCATTAACAACCTTAGTAGTTCTATCAGCACGTGGCCGCTCCGATCTTTTCTGGTCTTCGACACATAAAATGCTGTTGTTTCTGTTGATAGTACGTTATAAAAACATACGGTTGATACCAAGCTTTTGAAGTGAATATGACCAGCGGCTCCATACCCACTGCAAGGTGATCACTGCAATCCTATAATTTTTACCACCCTATTCCATATTATAATTTAATAATGAAGATGAAAAAATATGTGAAATGGTTCAAAATCGAAAGAAGTTTTTAAAATAATATGCGTGTTCCAAATTCGAAATAATTAAAAAGTTGAAAAAATAAAAGATAGCTATGATTAACATAGCTTTTACACATTGAAGGAAAACAATTTTTTAACCGGATTAAAGCTATTTGTATTATTATAATGTTATAATTATTTACATAATTATAAATTACATTTTTCCGACGTGTCGCGTGCTTTACAGCGTGCGTGGTCCCCGTGACCACCGTGGCACAGAATGATCACCTACCTGCCTATTAAAAGGAATCACTAAACAGATACAGATAACTGAGGGCTAGACCTAAAAAGTTTTAGCACTACTTTTTGATTATTTAACCTATAACTAAATAAAATGATTACATATTGTCATTTCTATTGTTGGTTTATTAATAGTTTGGTTTCAGTTAACAGTTGGAAACTAAGTCGCACAAATGAGTTAACACCGAAAGCAGTCACCGATATTGATACCGTTGTAAACCAAGTCGCTGTATTGGACAATAGCCGATACATAACCACTAATCAATCTAGCAGTGCGTGCTTCTATTATCCTGTCTTAAACCCAAATGAGCCAGTAATTCTTCCTGGGCAATGTGACCTTGAAATTCCAGCCGTTGGAAACTTTAACTTTACAAGAGTAAGTTAAACATCAATCTTTGTGTCACTACCTCAACTTTTATTTTAAAAAATTTTAAGTGTGTGGTAATGACTTTTGAAATTAATTTACTAAAGGCAATAATTCAAATTATATAAAACACAGTTTGAAGGGGAATGGCTGCTTTTATCATCTTACTACAACGCACGTCAATCAGGAGAGTGTAATAGGGCCAGATACACAAACAGAGGAACTACCATGGGCATTGTCAATAGCCACGTTACAGACAGACTCCGAAGTATAAGTACTGGAACTGCATCAACTACAGCTGAAAGTGGCAAACTTATTGTGAATGTTGGCACAAGTAAGTTATCATTAATTTAGATTAGTTAAGGAATGAAAGAGAGAAAAGCGGCATGTCTTTAATGCAAAATGTCGATGACGTGTTTTGATCATAAGCTATTTATTTATTCTTTTAGGAAACAAAACAGATACATCTCTAAAAGTATAAAACAAAAAAAAAACATAAAACACACATTGGATATATCCACAAAAAGTTTCACTGATAAAGAAGCTACTCTTAAAAAACTGATTCATGAAAAAGGTGCACAAATATTAGGCACATTTAAGGGTGGAACTGAATCAAATTGACACTAAATTATTATGAGTATAAAAATGAATTACTTCCAAAAGCTATTAAATACATAAATGGTTTTTAAGAGAGCTGATCATCGTTTCAACGTTATTTGGTATATTGACTGACTAAAATGTTTAAATACTTTTTCAGATTCAGCAGCACCATTCTGGATTCTAGCCACTGACTATGAGAATCACGCGTTAGCATACAGCTGTGAAAATTTACCCAATAATCGGCAAAGAAGTATGTTCCATTTACGAAAGTAATCATTTTATTTGATTATATATAACTGTCATGCAGATAACCTATGTCTATTAATAATAATAAATAATAGAATGCTGTTAATATAATCTTAAGAAGTTATCCTAAAGAGTGCCAACGACTGACTCTATCTAATTTTACAATCACGGCACGAATAATGCCTAGGTATTGACATAAGATCACTATTTGACAGATATCAGCTGCTACTGTCAAAGGACTTTGTATGAAGATGGTCACAAAACGTGAACAAAGTTCTCGTTACTTTCGAAATCTGATTTTTTTTCTCAAGCTCCTAAACAAGAAAAAAGCTACATTCATAAAATAATTGAAACTATTTCTGTTTTAGTTTCCAGCTGGAAGCTCAGCCGTAGTGACACCTTCAGCGCACGAGATAATGAAATTATGAATAATGTTATTAATAGTGTTGATGTACTGAACAACCGTTACTATAATGATGTTGATCAGTCTGATAAGGCATGCTTCCATTATCCAACATTATTAAAAGATGAACCAGTAATTTTGCCGGGACAATGTGAAGTTAATGTCCCAGTTATTCCATCCTTGAATTTGACAAAAGTAAGTTAAGAATAATAAATAAGTGTAAATTGAACACATTATGGAAGACTTTCTGAGATTAATGATACCATAGATTAGAATATCAAAATTAGTATTATTGATTTCTTTGATTAAGGGATTAGATATGTAGAAATTATAGCTGACAACCTAAACACATTTTTTTTAATTAACAGTTTTCGGGAGAATGGCGTCTTGTTTCCTCATACTACAATGAACGTCAATCTGGCGAATGCAACCATGCTATTTATAGCGTTCAACAGACTGGTCTTTCTTTACAAAATAGACACGTTCTAAACCGACAGTTATTTACGACCTCTGGAACGATTGCTTTCGCTTCAACTGATAGGAATGGAAAGCTACGGGCCACCGTTGGTTCTAGTAAGTAATTAAAACTTGAATAAAATGAAGAAAGTGAAACTATCGTCACATATGATTCAAAGCAGATTGCATTACTAACATTTGATGAACAAAACGTCGACAAAGCCATTAATGTATCTATAATCATCATCTTCTATAGTAGTTTAAGTTATTTTATAAATTTGACCTAATAATATTTTCAAATTTCATAGATACACGTGATTACTGGATTTTGAACACTGATTACGACAGCTACGCGTTAGCCTATAGCTGTGAAAACTTGGAGAACAATCAACAGAGAAGTATGTAACATGCTGGAAACCGCTACTGAATAGTAGAACTTTAAAGACTCCTCGTAACTTTTTGTTGTTTGTTCGGCTTAACTATAACCCTAGTTAGGTCAGTAATACAAGGCTATGTACACGTACGTCACACGACTTATTTTGCAAGATCAGTATTCAAATAAAAGTTATTTTATGAGTTCGGTAGCGGTCACTACTCAATATATATGGTAGTGTATTTTTTATTTTCTAAAATATTTGTAACTTTTACTTTTTGAATTCTAGTTTACAGTTGGAAACTAAGTCGGACTAATTCATTAACAGCAGAGGCTAATGAAACTATAAATGAAATAATTGACACAGTAGATGCTTTACATGAATCGTACTTTACAAAGGCAGATCAATCTGTCAGCGCCTGTTTCCATTATCCCGACATCCAGGTCAACGAACCAGTAATATTCGAAGGACAGTGTAACCAAAACATTCTTGTTACCAATAACTTTAGTTTAGAGAGAGTAAGTTTTTACTTCGTAATTTAATTTACAGTTTTGTCTTTTTTAAATATCACCGTTGATCTCCATCATTCTTAATATAATTTTAAATTAATTGTCTACCATTGAATATAATAATACATACGATACTAATTATCGAGATCGCTGTGAGCTTTTTACAGTAAAGAATACCATATATATGTGTCTGTTATACTAATTTTATAAAAGGTTTTACCACGTCAGGGGTCTCAAAATATATTCCGATGGATAAATGTACTAAGCGTTAGACTACTGCTTTATTCATGTTTTTACTATATGTCGGTCCCTCTTTGACTCACGTGCGTAAATACAGTGACTGACAGATATGAAAAAGTACTTTAGTCAACAAGACTAATTTAGTGTTTTCACATAAAAACGTAAATTACAAAAAAATTATACCTAAGTATCTATTTATATGAAAAGTGTTCATTCGAATTACTCTGCGGTATTATATAGTGTCAAAATAATAGATTAATAATATATAATTAATAAAAATTATCTTTTCAGTTTTCTGGCGAATGGCGTCTAATTGCATCATACTATAACGAAAGACAGTCTGGCGAATGTAACCACGCTGTTTATACCGTTCAAGATACTCATCTAGCCATAGAGAATAGACACGTTCTTAACCGAGAATTACTTACCACCTCTGGATCAGCTGTGTTCGCATCAAATGAAGAAAATGGGAAGCTACGAGTTACTGTTGGCTCTAGTAAGTCTCAAAAATCTATTTTATTTTCTCAGTAAATATAACAATTAATTGAAAGCTATATTTAAAATCCATAAGTAACAGAATCACAGGACGGTTAGGTCCGAAAATTCGTTAGGTTGAATGCTTCGCAAGGTAAGTTTAAGTTTAAAATCGATTTTTGTTTAATTTTTTCTATTTTTTTTAGTAATTGTTTTGTTTAATATTCGTATGATCTCTACGTGTATGTCATGTTTGCCACACAAGTGAGTGACAAGTGCTTGTCACATAACACTTTTTTTAAGGCATTCTTGGTACAGATACTGGTAAACTTCTTGAGTATTAAACAAGGAAGTGGGGGTAAGTTTGCGCATCGTACACAGCGAAGGAAAAAACGTCAACTGATTTACCAATCACGCGATCGACACGTCACTCTCAGCCACTTCAAGTGATACCTAAAAATAGCTACTGTGCTGACAAGGACATTTGTTCAAGATGTTTGCCGGTATCTGTTATTTTAAAATATGCGCCTCATGCCTCACATGACACCTCAAAAATATATTTTCCATTTGCCTCATTATTAAAACATATTTTATTAATACTGTCTACTTCCAGATACACGTGACTATTGGATTCTTACTACTGATTATGAATCATATGCACTAGCTTACAGCTGTGAAAACTTAGCTAATAACCAGCGAAGAAGTAAGTATTTCGTTTATCGAAGCACTATATAATGGTTGACCGAGGCACATCAATTTTTTTGTACTGTAATGAAAAAATTGCTACCTCGAAGGTAATGGCAGAAAAGTTAACTAATTAGTATCTTTGCTGTATCTAATGAGAATCTAACATGGGTTATTCCTAGTGAACTACCCGCATCTGTATATAATGCAATAATATTACTGATTGTATAAAGTATATAATATCTAGTCTAGTCATAACTTCTGTTACAAATAAAAATGCATTTTTAAGGAAGTAATGTAATATTATTAAAAATTATGTCTACATATTTATTAACATAGCAAAAAAAATCTATTTGAAAAAGCCACATTTGGCTTTTATATACAGGCCTTTAAACTGTTTGGCCACGAATCTATGGATTTACACAATGTTTCCAAGAATTTTTTTTCAACTTTGCCTTGCTTACTACAATATTTTTTTAAGAGTTTCAATGTCGCTGTGTCATTTAGGCTATGTCCTCTAAAACTGACCTGAATTTGATGTCTAAAGGGTTGACGTCTGGGCCAGTCTTCAGCTCTTATAAAGTCAGGATTATTCGTTTCAAGCTTGGCTTGAGTAATTCGTGCCTTGTGAGCAGGTGCTGAATCCTGCTGGGAAGTCCACGGTATATTTTTAAAAAGTACATTGCAGTCAGGTTTCACAAAATGATCCAAAACCGTATCTTGATACACTTTGGCTGAAGTTTTCACTACTTTCTCACCAAAATGGGTATAGAGGATATTTAAGTGCTTTTCATCTGCGACAAAAGGCGTTTTGATTGATCCACTCTCTTTAATTGTATAGATTGATTTGGAGCATGTCCTGTATATCGAAGATAAGCACCTAGTTTCAGGTCTTGTTTTATAATACGTGACAGAGTACTAGCGGGAATCTTCATTTCTCGCGATAACATTTCTTTCTTCCTAATGGGGTTTCGACGAATTCTTGCTTTAACAGCATTAACAACCTTAGTAGTTCTATCAGCACGTGGCCGCTCCGATCTTTTCTGGTCTTCGACACATAAAATGCTGTTGTTTCTGTTGATAGTACGTTATAAAAACATACGGTTGATACCAAGCTTTTGAAGTGAATATGACCAGCGGCTCCATACCCACTGCAAGGTGATCACTGCAATCCTATAATTTTTACCACCCTATTCCATATTATAATTTAATAATGAAGATGAAAAAATATGTGAAATGGTTCAAAATCGAAAGAAGTTTTTAAAATAATATGCGTGTTCCAAATTCGAAATAATTAAAAAGTTGAAAAAATAAAAGATAGCTATGATTAACATAGCTTTTACACATTGAAGGAAAACAATTTTTTAACCGGATTAAAGCTATTTGTATTATTATAATGTTATAATTATTTACATAATTATAAATTACATTTTTCCGACGTGTCGCGTGCTTTACAGCGTGCGTGGTCCCCGTGACCACCGTGGCACAGAATGATCACCTACCTGCCTATTAAAAGGAATCACTAAACAGATACAGATAACTGAGGGCTAGACCTAAAAAGTTTTAGCACTACTTTTTGATTATTTAACCTATAACTAAATAAAATGATTACATATTGTCATTTCTATTGTTGGTTTATTAATAGTTTGGTTTCAGTTAACAGTTGGAAACTAAGTCGCACAAATGAGTTAACACCGAAAGCAGTCACCGATATTGATACCGTTGTAAACCAAGTCGCTGTATTGGACAATAGCCGATACATAACCACTAATCAATCTAGCAGTGCGTGCTTCTATTATCCTGTCTTAAACCCAAATGAGCCAGTAATTCTTCCTGGGCAATGTGACCTTGAAATTCCAGCCGTTGGAAACTTTAACTTTACAAGAGTAAGTTAAACATCAATCTTTGTGTCACTACCTCAACTTTTATTTTAAAAAATTTTAAGTGTGTGGTAATGACTTTTGAAATTAATTTACTAAAGGCAATAATTCAAATTATATAAAACACAGTTTGAAGGGGAATGGCTGCTTTTATCATCTTACTACAACGCACGTCAATCAGGAGAGTGTAATAGGGCCAGATACACAAACAGAGGAACTACCATGGGCATTGTCAATAGCCACGTTACAGACAGACTCCGAAGTATAAGTACTGGAACTGCATCAACTACAGCTGAAAGTGGCAAACTTATTGTGAATGTTGGCACAAGTAAGTTATCATTAATTTAGATTAGTTAAGGAATGAAAGAGAGAAAAGCGGCATGTCTTTAATGCAAAATGTCGATGACGTGTTTTGATCATAAGCTATTTATTTATTCTTTTAGGAAACAAAACAGATACATCTCTAAAAGTATAAAACAAAAAAAAAACATAAAACACACATTGGATATATCCACAAAAAGTTTCACTGATAAAGAAGCTACTCTTAAAAAACTGATTCATGAAAAAGGTGCACAAATATTAGGCACATTTAAGGGTGGAACTGAATCAAATTGACACTAAATTATTATGAGTATAAAAATGAATTACTTCCAAAAGCTATTAAATACATAAATGGTTTTTAAGAGAGCTGATCATCGTTTCAACGTTATTTGGTATATTGACTGACTAAAATGTTTAAATACTTTTTCAGATTCAGCAGCACCATTCTGGATTCTAGCCACTGACTATGAGAATCACGCGTTAGCATACAGCTGTGAAAATTTACCCAATAATCGGCAAAGAAGTATGTTCCATTTACGAAAGTAATCATTTTATTTGATTATATATAACTGTCATGCAGATAACCTATGTCTATTAATAATAATAAATAATAGAATGCTGTTAATATAATCTTAAGAAGTTATCCTAAAGAGTGCCAACGACTGACTCTATCTAATTTTACAATCACGGCACGAATAATGCCTAGGTATTGACATAAGATCACTATTTGACAGATATCAGCTGCTACTGTCAAAGGACTTTGTATGAAGATGGTCACAAAACGTGAACAAAGTTCTCGTTACTTTCGAAATCTGATTTTTTTTCTCAAGCTCCTAAACAAGAAAAAAGCTACATTCATAAAATAATTGAAACTATTTCTGTTTTAGTTTCCAGCTGGAAGCTCAGCCGTAGTGACACCTTCAGCGCACGAGATAATGAAATTATGAATAATGTTATTAATAGTGTTGATGTACTGAACAACCGTTACTATAATGATGTTGATCAGTCTGATAAGGCATGCTTCCATTATCCAACATTATTAAAAGATGAACCAGTAATTTTGCCGGGACAATGTGAAGTTAATGTCCCAGTTATTCCATCCTTGAATTTGACAAAAGTAAGTTAAGAATAATAAATAAGTGTAAATTGAACACATTATGGAAGACTTTCTGAGATTAATGATACCATAGATTAGAATATCAAAATTAGTATTATTGATTTCTTTGATTAAGGGATTAGATATGTAGAAATTATAGCTGACAACCTAAACACATTTTTTTTAATTAACAGTTTTCGGGAGAATGGCGTCTTGTTTCCTCATACTACAATGAACGTCAATCTGGCGAATGCAACCATGCTATTTATAGCGTTCAACAGACTGGTCTTTCTTTACAAAATAGACACGTTCTAAACCGACAGTTATTTACGACCTCTGGAACGATTGCTTTCGCTTCAACTGATAGGAATGGAAAGCTACGGGCCACCGTTGGTTCTAGTAAGTAATTAAAACTTGAATAAAATGAAGAAAGTGAAACTATCGTCACATATGATTCAAAGCAGATTGCATTACTAACATTTGATGAACAAAACGTCGACAAAGCCATTAATGTATCTATAATCATCATCTTCTATAGTAGTTTAAGTTATTTTATAAATTTGACCTAATAATATTTTCAAATTTCATAGATACACGTGATTACTGGATTTTGAACACTGATTACGACAGCTACGCGTTAGCCTATAGCTGTGAAAACTTGGAGAACAATCAACAGAGAAGTATGTAACATGCTGGAAACCGCTACTGAATAGTAGAACTTTAAAGACTCCTCGTAACTTTTTGTTGTTTGTTCGGCTTAACTATAACCCTAGTTAGGTCAGTAATACAAGGCTATGTACACGTACGTCACACGACTTATTTTGCAAGATCAGTATTCAAATAAAAGTTATTTTATGAGTTCGGTAGCGGTCACTACTCAATATATATGGTAGTGTATTTTTTATTTTCTAAAATATTTGTAACTTTTACTTTTTGAATTCTAGTTTACAGTTGGAAACTAAGTCGGACTAATTCATTAACAGCAGAGGCTAATGAAACTATAAATGAAATAATTGACACAGTAGATGCTTTACATGAATCGTACTTTACAAAGGCAGATCAATCTGTCAGCGCCTGTTTCCATTATCCCGACATCCAGGTCAACGAACCAGTAATATTCGAAGGACAGTGTAACCAAAACATTCTTGTTACCAATAACTTTAGTTTAGAGAGAGTAAGTTTTTACTTCGTAATTTAATTTACAGTTTTGTCTTTTTTAAATATCACCGTTGATCTCCATCATTCTTAATATAATTTTAAATTAATTGTCTACCATTGAATATAATAATACATACGATACTAATTATCGAGATCGCTGTGAGCTTTTTACAGTAAAGAATACCATATATATGTGTCTGTTATACTAATTTTATAAAAGGTTTTACCACGTCAGGGGTCTCAAAATATATTCCGATGGATAAATGTACTAAGCGTTAGACTACTGCTTTATTCATGTTTTTACTATATGTCGGTCCCTCTTTGACTCACGTGCGTAAATACAGTGACTGACAGATATGAAAAAGTACTTTAGTCAACAAGACTAATTTAGTGTTTTCACATAAAAACGTAAATTACAAAAAAATTATACCTAAGTATCTATTTATATGAAAAGTGTTCATTCGAATTACTCTGCGGTATTATATAGTGTCAAAATAATAGATTAATAATATATAATTAATAAAAATTATCTTTTCAGTTTTCTGGCGAATGGCGTCTAATTGCATCATACTATAACGAAAGACAGTCTGGCGAATGTAACCACGCTGTTTATACCGTTCAAGATACTCATCTAGCCATAGAGAATAGACACGTTCTTAACCGAGAATTACTTACCACCTCTGGATCAGCTGTGTTCGCATCAAATGAAGAAAATGGGAAGCTACGAGTTACTGTTGGCTCTAGTAAGTCTCAAAAATCTATTTTATTTTCTCAGTAAATATAACAATTAATTGAAAGCTATATTTAAAATCCATAAGTAACAGAATCACAGGACGGTTAGGTCCGAAAATTCGTTAGGTTGAATGCTTCGCAAGGTAAGTTTAAGTTTAAAATCGATTTTTGTTTAATTTTTTCTATTTTTTTTAGTAATTGTTTTGTTTAATATTCGTATGATCTCTACGTGTATGTCATGTTTGCCACACAAGTGAGTGACAAGTGCTTGTCACATAACACTTTTTTTAAGGCATTCTTGGTACAGATACTGGTAAACTTCTTGAGTATTAAACAAGGAAGTGGGGGTAAGTTTGCGCATCGTACACAGCGAAGGAAAAAACGTCAACTGATTTACCAATCACGCGATCGACACGTCACTCTCAGCCACTTCAAGTGATACCTAAAAATAGCTACTGTGCTGACAAGGACATTTGTTCAAGATGTTTGCCGGTATCTGTTATTTTAAAATATGCGCCTCATGCCTCACATGACACCTCAAAAATATATTTTCCATTTGCCTCATTATTAAAACATATTTTATTAATACTGTCTACTTCCAGATACACGTGACTATTGGATTCTTACTACTGATTATGAATCATATGCACTAGCTTACAGCTGTGAAAACTTAGCTAATAACCAGCGAAGAAGTAAGTATTTCGTTTATCGAAGCACTATATAATGGTTGACCGAGGCACATCAATTTTTTTGTACTGTAATGAAAAAATTGCTACCTCGAAGGTAATGGCAGAAAAGTTAACTAATTAGTATCTTTGCTGTATCTAATGAGAATCTAACATGGGTTATTCCTAGTGAACTACCCGCATCTGTATATAATGCAATAATATTACTGATTGTATAAAGTATATAATATCTAGTCTAGTCATAACTTCTGTTACAAATAAAAATGCATTTTTAAGGAAGTAATGTAATATTATTAAAAATTATGTCTACATATTTATTAACATAGCAAAAAAAATCTATTTGAAAAAGCCACATTTGGCTTTTATATACAGGCCTTTAAACTGTTTGGCCACGAATCTATGGATTTACACAATGTTTCCAAGAATTTTTTTTCAACTTTGCCTTGCTTACTACAATATTTTTTTAAGAGTTTCAATGTCGCTGTGTCATTTAGGCTATGTCCTCTAAAACTGACCTGAATTTGATGTCTAAAGGGTTGACGTCTGGGCCAGTCTTCAGCTCTTATAAAGTCAGGATTATTCGTTTCAAGCTTGGCTTGAGTAATTCGTGCCTTGTGAGCAGGTGCTGAATCCTGCTGGGAAGTCCACGGTATATTTTTAAAAAGTACATTGCAGTCAGGTTTCACAAAATGATCCAAAACCGTATCTTGATACACTTTGGCTGAAGTTTTCACTACTTTCTCACCAAAATGGGTATAGAGGATATTTAAGTGCTTTTCATCTGCGACAAAAGGCGTTTTGATTGATCCACTCTCTTTAATTGTATAGATTGATTTGGAGCATGTCCTGTATATCGAAGATAAGCACCTAGTTTCAGGTCTTGTTTTATAATACGTGACAGAGTACTAGCGGGAATCTTCATTTCTCGCGATAACATTTCTTTCTTCCTAATGGGGTTTCGACGAATTCTTGCTTTAACAGCATTAACAACCTTAGTAGTTCTATCAGCACGTGGCCGCTCCGATCTTTTCTGGTCTTCGACACATAAAATGCTGTTGTTTCTGTTGATAGTACGTTATAAAAACATACGGTTGATACCAAGCTTTTGAAGTGAATATGACCAGCGGCTCCATACCCACTGCAAGGTGATCACTGCAATCCTATAATTTTTACCACCCTATTCCATATTATAATTTAATAATGAAGATGAAAAAATATGTGAAATGGTTCAAAATCGAAAGAAGTTTTTAAAATAATATACGTGTTCCAAATTCGAAATAATTAAAAAGTTGAAAAAATAAAAGATAGCTTTGATTAACATAGCTTTTGCACATTGAAAGAATTCAATTTTTTAACCGAATTAAAGCTATTTGTATTATTATAAACTTATAATTATGTAAATAATTATAAATTTACATTTTTTCGACGTTTCGCGTGCTTTACAGCGTGCGTGGTCACGGTGACCACCGTGACACAGAATGATCACCTATCTGCCTATTAAAAGAAATCACTTACAACAGATACACATACAGAAACAGATACAGATAACTGAGGGCTAGACCTGAAAAGTTTTAGCACTACTTTTTGATTATTTAACCTATGACTAAATAAAATGATTACATATTGTCATTTCTATTGTTGGTTTATTAATGGTTTGGTTTCAGTTAACAGTTGGAAACTAAGTCGCACAAATGAGTTAACACCGAAAGCAGTCACCGATATTGATACCGTTGTAAACCAAGTCGCTGTATTGGACAATAACCGATACATAGCCACTAATCAATCTAGCAGTGCGTGCTTCTATTATCCTGTCTTAAACCCAAATGAGCCAGTAATTCTTCCTGGGCAATGTGACCTTGAAATTCCAGCCGTTGGAAACTTTAACTTTACAAGAGTAAGTTAAACATCAATCTTTGTGTCACTACCTCAACTTTTATTTTAAAAATTTTTAAGTGTGTGGTAATGACTTTTGAAATTAATTTACTAAAGGCAATAATTCAAATTATATAAAACACAGTTTGAAGGGGAATGGCTGCTTTTATCATCTTACTACAACGCACGTCAATCAGGAGAGTGTAATAGGGCCAGATACACAAACAGAGGAACTACCATGGGCATTGTCAATAGCCACGTTACAGACAGACTCCGAAGTATAAGTACTGGAACTGCATCAACTACAGCTGAAAGTGGCAAACTTATTGTGAATGTTGGCACAAGTAAGTTATCATTAATTTAGATTAGTTAAGGAATGAAAGAGAGAAAAGCGGCATGTCTTTAATGCAAAATGTCGATGACGTGTTTTGATCATAAGCTATTTATTTATTCTTTTAGGAAACAAAACAGATACATCTCTAAAAGTATAAAACAAAAAAAAAACATAAAACACACATTGGATATATCCACAAAAAGTTTCACTGATAAAGAAGCTACTCTTAAAAAACTGATTCATGAAAAAGGTGCACAAATATTAGGCACATTTAAGGGTGGAACTGAATCAAATTGACACTAAATTATTATGAGTATAAAAATGAATTACTTCCAAAAGCTATTAAATACATAAATGGTTTTTAAGAGAGCTGATCATCGTTTCAACGTTATTTGGTATATTGACTGACTAAAATGTTTAAATACTTTTTCAGATTCAGCAGCACCATTCTGGATTCTAGCCACTGACTATGAGAATCACGCGTTAGCATACAGCTGTGAAAATTTACCCAATAATCGGCAAAGAAGTATGTTCCATTTACGAAAGTAATCATTTTATTTGATTATTTATAACTGTCATGCAGATAACCTATGTCTATTAATAATAATAAATAATAGAATGCTGTTAATATAATCTTAAGAAGTTATCCTAAAGAGTGCCAACGACTGACTCTATCTAATTTTACAATCACGGCACGAATAATGCCTAGGTATTGACATAAGATCACTATTTGACAGATATGAGCTGCTACTGTCAAAGGACTTTGTATGAAGATGGTCACAAAACGTGAACAAAGTTCTCGTTACTTTCGAAATCTGATTTTTTTTCTCAAGCTCCTAAACAAGAAAAAAGCTACATTCATAAAATAATTGAAACTATTTCTGTTTTAGTTTCCAGCTGGAAGCTCGGCCGTAGTGACACCTTCAGCGCACGAGATAATGAAATTATGAATAATGTTATTAATAGTGTTGATGTACTGAACAACCGTTACTATAATGATGTTGATCAGTCTGATAAGGCATGCTTCCATTATCCAACATTATTAAAAGATGAACCAGTAATTTTGCCGGGACAATGTGAAGTTAATGTCCCAGTTATTCCATCCTTGAATTTGACAAAAGTAAGTTAAGAATAATAAATAAGTGTAAATTGAACACATTATGGAAGACTTTCTGAGATTAATGATACCATAGATTAGAATATCAAAATTAGTATTATTGATTTCTTTGATTAAGGGATTAGATATGTAGAAATTATAGCTGACAACCTAAACACATTTTTTTTAATTAACAGTTTTCGGGAGAATGGCGTCTTGTTTCCTCATACTACAATGAACGTCAATCTGGCGAATGCAACCATGCTATTTATAGCGTTCAACAGACTGGTCTTTCTTTACAAAATAGACACGTTCTAAACCGACAGTTATTTACGACCTCTGGAACGATTGCTTTCGCTTCAACTGATAGGAATGGAAAGCTACGGGCCACCGTTGGTTCTAGTAAGTAATTAAAACTTGAATAAAATGAAGAAAGTGAAACTATCGTCACATATGATTCAAAGCAGATTGCATTACTAACATTTGATGAACAAAACGTCGACAAAGCCATTAATGTATCTATAATCATCATCTTCTATAGTAGTTTAAGTTATTTTATAAATTTGACCTAATAATATTTTCAAATTTCATAGATACACGTGATTACTGGATTTTGAACACTGATTACGACAGCTACGCGTTAGCCTATAGCTGTGAAAACTTGGAGAACAATCAACAGAGAAGTATGTAACATGCTGGAAACCGCTACTGAATAGTAGAACTTTAAAGACTCCTCGTAACTTTTTGTTGTTTGTTCGGCTTAACTATAACCCTAGTTAGGTCAGTAATACAAGGCTATGTACACGTACGTCACACGACTTATTTTGCAAGATCAGTATTCAAATAAAAGTTATTTTATGAGTTCGGTAGCGGTCACTACTCAATATATATGGTAGTGTATTTTTTATTTTCTAAAATATTTGTAACTTTTACTTTTTGAATTCTAGTTTACAGTTGGAAACTAAGTCGGACTAATTCATTAACAGCAGAGGCTAATGAAACTATAAATGAAATAATTGACACAGTAGATGCTTTACATGAATCGTACTTTACAAAGGCAGATCAATCTGTCAGCGCCTGTTTCCATTATCCCGACATCCAGGTCAACGAACCAGTAATATTCGAAGGACAGTGTAACCAAAACATTCTTGTTACCAATAACTTTAGTTTAGAGAGAGTAAGTTTTTACTTCGTAATTTAATTTACAGTTTTGTCTTTTTTAAATATCACCGTTGATCTCCATCATTCTTAATATAATTTTAAATTAATTGTCTACCATTGAATATAATAATACATACGATACTAATTATCGAGATCGCTGTGAGCTTTTTACAGTAAAGAATACCATATATATGTGTCTGTTATACTAATTTTATAAAAGGTTTTACCACGTCAGGGGTCTCAAAATATATTCCGATGGATAAATGTACTAAGCGTTAGACTACTGCTTTATTCATGTTTTTACTATATGTCGGTCCCTCTTTGACTCACGTGCGTAAATACAGTGACTGACAGATATGAAAAAGTACTTTAGTCAACAAGACTAATTTAGTGTTTTCACATAAAAACGTAAATTACAAAAAAATTATACCTAAGTATCTATTTATATGAAAAGTGTTCATTCGAATTACTCTGCGGTATTATATAGTGTCAAAATAATAGATTAATAATATATAATTAATAAAAATTATCTTTTCAGTTTTCTGGCGAATGGCGTCTAATTGCATCATACTATAACGAAAGACAGTCTGGCGAATGTAACCACGCTGTTTATACCGTTCAAGATACTCATCTAGCCATAGAGAATAGACACGTTCTTAACCGAGAATTACTTACCACCTCTGGATCAGCTGTGTTCGCATCAAATGAAGAAAATGGGAAGCTACGAGTTACTGTTGGCTCTAGTAAGTCTCAAAAATCTATTTTATTTTCTCAGTAAATATAACAATTAATTGAAAGCTATATTTAAAATCCATAAGTAACAGAATCACAGGACGGTTAGGTCCGAAAATTCGTTAGGTTGAATGCTTCGCAAGGTAAGTTTAAGTTTAAAATCGATTTTTGTTTAATTTTTTCTATTTTTTTTAGTAATTGTTTTGTTTAATATTCGTATGATCTCTACGTGTATGTCATGTTTGCCACACAAGTGAGTGACAAGTGCTTGTCACATAACACTTTTTTTAAGGCATTCTTGGTACAGATACTGGTAAACTTCTTGAGTATTAAACAAGGAAGTGGGGGTAAGTTTGCGCATCGTACACAGCGAAGGAAAAAACGTCAACTGATTTACCAATCACGCGATCGACACGTCACTCTCAGCCACTTCAAGTGATACCTAAAAATAGCTACTGTGCTGACAAGGACATTTGTTCAAGATGTTTGCCGGTATCTGTTATTTTAAAATATGCGCCTCATGCCTCACATGACACCTCAAAAATATATTTTCCATTTGCCTCATTATTAAAACATATTTTATTAATACTGTCTACTTCCAGATACACGTGACTATTGGATTCTTACTACTGATTATGAATCATATGCACTAGCTTACAGCTGTGAAAACTTAGCTAATAACCAGCGAAGAAGTAAGTATTTCGTTTATCGAAGCACTATATAATGGTTGACCGAGGCACATCAATTTTTTTGTACTGTAATGAAAAAATTGCTACCTCGAAGGTAATGGCAGAAAAGTTAACTAATTAGTATCTTTGCTGTATCTAATGAGAATCTAACATGGGTTATTCCTAGTGAACTACCCGCATCTGTATATAATGCAATAATATTACTGATTGTATAAAGTATATAATATCTAGTCTAGTCATAACTTCTGTTACAAATAAAAATGCATTTTTAAGGAAGTAATGTAATATTATTAAAAATTATGTCTACATATTTATTAACATAGCAAAAAAAATCTATTTGAAAAAGCCACATTTGGCTTTTATATACAGGCCTTTAAACTGTTTGGCCACGAATCTATGGATTTACACAATGTTTCCAAGAATTTTTTTTCAACTTTGCCTTGCTTACTACAATATTTTTTTAAGAGTTTCAATGTCGCTGTGTCATTTAGGCTATGTCCTCTAAAACTGACCTGAATTTGATGTCTAAAGGGTTGACGTCTGGGCCAGTCTTCAGCTCTTATAAAGTCAGGATTATTCGTTTCAAGCTTGGCTTGAGTAATTCGTGCCTTGTGAGCAGGTGCTGAATCCTGCTGGGAAGTCCACGGTATATTTTTAAAAAGTACATTGCAGTCAGGTTTCACAAAATGATCCAAAACCGTATCTTGATACACTTTGGCTGAAGTTTTCACTACTTTCTCACCAAAATGGGTATAGAGGATATTTAAGTGCTTTTCATCTGCGACAAAAGGCGTTTTGATTGATCCACTCTCTTTAATTGTATAGATTGATTTGGAGCATGTCCTGTATATCGAAGATAAGCACCTAGTTTCAGGTCTTGTTTTATAATACGTGACAGAGTACTAGCGGGAATCTTCATTTCTCGCGATAACATTTCTTTCTTCCTAATGGGGTTTCGACGAATTCTTGCTTTAACAGCATTAACAACCTTAGTAGTTCTATCAGCACGTGGCCGCTCCGATCTTTTCTGGTCTTCGACACATAAAATGCTGTTGTTTCTGTTGATAGTACGTTATAAAAACATACGGTTGATACCAAGCTTTTGAAGTGAATATGACCAGCGGCTCCATACCCACTGCAAGGTGATCACTGCAATCCTATAATTTTTACCACCCTATTCCATATTATAATTTAATAATGAAGATGAAAAAATATGTGAAATGGTTCAAAATCGAAAGAAGTTTTTAAAATAATATACGTGTTCCAAATTCGAAATAATTAAAAAGTTGAAAAAATAAAAGATAGCTTTGATTAACATAGCTTTTGCACATTGAAAGAATTCAATTTTTTAACCGAATTAAAGCTATTTGTATTATTATAAACTTATAATTATGTAAATAATTATAAATTTACATTTTTTCGACGTTTCGCGTGCTTTACAGCGTGCGTGGTCACGGTGACCACCGTGACACAGAATGATCACCTATCTGCCTATTAAAAGAAATCACTTACAACAGATACACATACAGAAACAGATACAGATAACTGAGGGCTAGACCTGAAAAGTTTTAGCACTACTTTTTGATTATTTAACCTATGACTAAATAAAATGATTACATATTGTCATTTCTATTGTTGGTTTATTAATGGTTTGGTTTCAGTTAACAGTTGGAAACTAAGTCGCACAAATGAGTTAACACCGAAAGCAGTCACCGATATTGATACCGTTGTAAACCAAGTCGCTGTATTGGACAATAACCGATACATAGCCACTAATCAATCTAGCAGTGCGTGCTTCTATTATCCTGTCTTAAACCCAAATGAGCCAGTAATTCTTCCTGGGCAATGTGACCTTGAAATTCCAGCCGTTGGAAACTTTAACTTTACAAGAGTAAGTTAAACATCAATCTTTGTGTCACTACCTCAACTTTTATTTTAAAAATTTTTAAGTGTGTGGTAATGACTTTTGAAATTAATTTACTAAAGGCAATAATTCAAATTATATAAAACACAGTTTGAAGGGGAATGGCTGCTTTTATCATCTTACTACAACGCACGTCAATCAGGAGAGTGTAATAGGGCCAGATACACAAACAGAGGAACTACCATGGGCATTGTCAATAGCCACGTTACAGACAGACTCCGAAGTATAAGTACTGGAACTGCATCAACTACAGCTGAAAGTGGCAAACTTATTGTGAATGTTGGCACAAGTAAGTTATCATTAATTTAGATTAGTTAAGGAATGAAAGAGAGAAAAGCGGCATGTCTTTAATGCAAAATGTCGATGACGTGTTTTGATCATAAGCTATTTATTTATTCTTTTAGGAAACAAAACAGATACATCTCTAAAAGTATAAAACAAAAAAAAAACATAAAACACACATTGGATATATCCACAAAAAGTTTCACTGATAAAGAAGCTACTCTTAAAAAACTGATTCATGAAAAAGGTGCACAAATATTAGGCACATTTAAGGGTGGAACTGAATCAAATTGACACTAAATTATTATGAGTATAAAAATGAATTACTTCCAAAAGCTATTAAATACATAAATGGTTTTTAAGAGAGCTGATCATCGTTTCAACGTTATTTGGTATATTGACTGACTAAAATGTTTAAATACTTTTTCAGATTCAGCAGCACCATTCTGGATTCTAGCCACTGACTATGAGAATCACGCGTTAGCATACAGCTGTGAAAATTTACCCAATAATCGGCAAAGAAGTATGTTCCATTTACGAAAGTAATCATTTTATTTGATTATTTATAACTGTCATGCAGATAACCTATGTCTATTAATAATAATAAATAATAGAATGCTGTTAATATAATCTTAAGAAGTTATCCTAAAGAGTGCCAACGACTGACTCTATCTAATTTTACAATCACGGCACGAATAATGCCTAGGTATTGACATAAGATCACTATTTGACAGATATGAGCTGCTACTGTCAAAGGACTTTGTATGAAGATGGTCACAAAACGTGAACAAAGTTCTCGTTACTTTCGAAATCTGATTTTTTTTCTCAAGCTCCTAAACAAGAAAAAAGCTACATTCATAAAATAATTGAAACTATTTCTGTTTTAGTTTCCAGCTGGAAGCTCGGCCGTAGTGACACCTTCAGCGCACGAGATAATGAAATTATGAATAATGTTATTAATAGTGTTGATGTACTGAACAACCGTTACTATAATGATGTTGATCAGTCTGATAAGGCATGCTTCCATTATCCAACATTATTAAAAGATGAACCAGTAATTTTGCCGGGACAATGTGAAGTTAATGTCCCAGTTATTCCATCCTTGAATTTGACAAAAGTAAGTTAAGAATAATAAATAAGTGTAAATTGAACACATTATGGAAGACTTTCTGAGATTAATGATACCATAGATTAGAATATCAAAATTAGTATTATTGATTTCTTTGATTAAGGGATTAGATATGTAGAAATTATAGCTGACAACCTAAACACATTTTTTTTAATTAACAGTTTTCGGGAGAATGGCGTCTTGTTTCCTCATACTACAATGAACGTCAATCTGGCGAATGCAACCATGCTATTTATAGCGTTCAACAGACTGGTCTTTCTTTACAAAATAGACACGTTCTAAACCGACAGTTATTTACGACCTCTGGAACGATTGCTTTCGCTTCAACTGATAGGAATGGAAAGCTACGGGCCACCGTTGGTTCTAGTAAGTAATTAAAACTTGAATAAAATGAAGAAAGTGAAACTATCGTCACATATGATTCAAAGCAGATTGCATTACTAACATTTGATGAACAAAACGTCGACAAAGCCATTAATGTA
The DNA here is from genome assembly GCF_905147105.1 of Pieris brassicae. Classification (NCBI taxonomy): domain Eukaryota; kingdom Metazoa; phylum Arthropoda; class Insecta; order Lepidoptera; family Pieridae; genus Pieris; species Pieris brassicae. The sequence goes on from NC_059666.1 coordinate 2,154,276, forward strand.
TCTATAATCATCATCTTCTATAGTAGTTTAAGTTATTTTATAAATTTGACCTAATAATATTTTCAAATTTCATAGATACACGTGATTACTGGATTTTGAACACTGATTACGACAGCTACGCGTTAGCCTATAGCTGTGAAAACTTGGAGAACAATCAACAGAGAAGTATGTAACATGCTGGAAACCGCTACTGAATAGTAGAACTTTAAAGACTCCTCGTAACTTTTTGTTGTTTGTTCGGCTTAACTATAACCCTAGTTAGGTCAGTAATACAAGGCTATGTACACGTACGTCACACGACTTATTTTGCAAGATCAGTATTCAAATAAAAGTTATTTTATGAGTTCGGTAGCGGTCACTACTCAATATATATGGTAGTGTATTTTTTATTTTCTAAAATATTTGTAACTTTTACTTTTTGAATTCTAGTTTACAGTTGGAAACTAAGTCGGACTAATTCATTAACAGCAGAGGCTAATGAAACTATAAATGAAATAATTGACACAGTAGATGCTTTACATGAATCGTACTTTACAAAGGCAGATCAATCTGTCAGCGCCTGTTTCCATTATCCCGACATCCAGGTCAACGAACCAGTAATATTCGAAGGACAGTGTAACCAAAACATTCTTGTTACCAATAACTTTAGTTTAGAGAGAGTAAGTTTTTACTTCGTAATTTAATTTACAGTTTTGTCTTTTTTAAATATCACCGTTGATCTCCATCATTCTTAATATAATTTTAAATTAATTGTCTACCATTGAATATAATAATACATACGATACTAATTATCGAGATCGCTGTGAGCTTTTTACAGTAAAGAATACCATATATATGTGTCTGTTATACTAATTTTATAAAAGGTTTTACCACGTCAGGGGTCTCAAAATATATTCCGATGGATAAATGTACTAAGCGTTAGACTACTGCTTTATTCATGTTTTTACTATATGTCGGTCCCTCTTTGACTCACGTGCGTAAATACAGTGACTGACAGATATGAAAAAGTACTTTAGTCAACAAGACTAATTTAGTGTTTTCACATAAAAACGTAAATTACAAAAAAATTATACCTAAGTATCTATTTATATGAAAAGTGTTCATTCGAATTACTCTGCGGTATTATATAGTGTCAAAATAATAGATTAATAATATATAATTAATAAAAATTATCTTTTTAGTTTTCTGGAGAATGGCGCTTAATTGAAACATATTACAACGAACGCCAAAGAGGAGTTTGTAATAAAGCAAACTATGCTGTACAAGGAGATACTCTTAATATTATAAATAGTCATGTTGTCGGAGATAGCTTATTGACTGTAGCTGGAACGGGCAGATTCGCTTCCCAAACAGTTAGAGATGCAAAGTTGTTGGTAACAGTTGGAACCAGTAAGTTTTCCACAAACACAATAAAGAATTTGACTACTTTTAAAGATTATTACAAAACAACATTAAAAATTACAGGGTCAAGTGACTTCTGGATCCTTGACACCGACTATGATTCTTATGCGCTAGCATATAGTTGTCAGAACTTAGACAGCAATGAATACAGGGGTGAGTGTTAAATTATTAATTTTGAAATCACGTGGACATGTTACGATATCTGTTTATGTTTCAGTGTTCAGTTGGAAATTGAGCCGCAACGATTCATTGAGCGCAGATGCAATCGAAAGAATCAACAGAGTTTATGATCGCGTACCTGAATTGAATGATCGCTTCTTCTCTGATGTTGATCAATCTGTCGCTGCTTGCTTCTATATGCCAGAAATAGATGAATCGAAACCTGTCGTCTTTAAAGGACAATGTGACCAAACTATACAAGTAATTAGGGACTTTGATGCAAATAGGGTGAGTTTGTGTGGTTGTTCCAAAATGCTTTCATTAAAGATTAATCAAAATTGACTAAATTGAAGATTTTTATGTCCACTGATTTTCATATATACTCAATATTTTACAGTATATGGGTCAATGGTATGACATTGAGTCATATCCTTCAAGCTTCCAATACGGGACATGTAACTCAGCCTTCTATACGCGTCAGGGTAATTTTGTGGACGTTGTAAACACTCAAGTCGTCAACGGAACCATATCAGTTAGACAGGGAGTTGGAAGTTTTGTTGAAAATGAACGGACTTCTAAACTCAGTTTGAACTTTGGATCAACTCCCAGGGATTACTGGGTATTATCTACTGACTACAGCACATACGCTCTCGTCTACAGTTGTTTAAATATTGATGAACAAAACATGCAAGGTAATTTAGATAATTTAATGAAGCAATCCTATAATAATAAAATGTGTGCGTGTGTACACACGTAAGAAGTGAAACTTCTTTATGACCCTATTTTTCGAAAAATGATCTACTATATGCAACTTTACAGAAATTGGTTAAATAAGATAAAGTTAAACAAAAGGCTTTTATTATCATAGACATGAATCCAAATAATACAATTATTTAATTTACATTATTACTACTAAGGTTATTACGGAATTTTATTAATTGTACTATAATTATTACTATCATTGTATGTATTTGTTATTAATGGCTTCGAATGTCTTCGAATCAATCGTGGTAGGGACAGTAAATTTTTTTACAACGCCGATAGAGTTTCACTTCAAAAATTGTCTAAAGCGTAGAAAGAGATATATATTGTCTCATAATTGATGGTACATATAATATAAATTTAAATTAAATAATTTTCTAACAGTTGGTGCCTGGAAATTAAGTAAAACACGACAATTGACACAAAGTGCCCAAACAACTATAAACAATAGAATGGACAATATCAGAGTTCTTGACTCCCGGTACTTTATTGAAAGAGACCATACTAGTGCTGGGTGTACCTTCAACAATGAAATACAACAAGGGGATCCAGTATATCTTCAGGGAACTTGTCCGACGAATGTATCACCTGTGGCTAATTTTAATATGACACAAGTGAGTATTTTTTTTAATCGGTGAAGATTATCAAGAAATTGAAAGCATTTAGACATAAACCTTTTAAGCCGATTATTTTATAAATCTTATTACTTTACTAATAAGTAGTTAATACTTTAATCTTCACCGCTTTTTTTCAGTTTGTGGGTACATGGTACGAAGTTGAAATATATCCCACAGAACTATGGGGTGGACAGTGTTCCTTACAACAGTTTTTCACAGCGGGCGCCGATAGCTTAAGTTTTACGTCAAGGGGTGTTAATAATCAAGAATTAGTTGAAATTTCTGGTACAGCTTCTAGAGTTTCCGGAAGCGAAAACGGGCAGTTAACAATCACACTTGAAACCGATACTGGAAGTGAGTAAACATTTAATACTATAAACATTCAAATAAAACTAGAAGAACCAGTAGATAGCACAAAATGACGTCTTTAACGTTGACTGCCTCATTCAAACGTCCAGAGAATGAAAATTTTAATTTAAATATATAATAATATTCGCTAAAATAAAAACTTGATAGACTTTTAAAGAATTGAAAATTATACTTTAATAACCATATTTTTCCAGCTGTAAGTGTTCCTTTCACGGTTCTGTCTGTGGAATATCAAGACTATGCTTTAGCTTATGGATGTGTTCAATTAACTAATAATCTTCGAAGAGGTATTTATACATTTTTATCTAATAGTGGAAATTAATAAAATGCATATATTAACCTCTTTATCTTTAGTTTACAGCTGGAAACTTAGTAGATCAAGAACACTATCCAGTAACGCTAATACAGGAATTAACGCTATTGTCTTAGCAAATGATTTAGTTAATAGGTACTACGTAAAAGTTGACCACTCTAATGCTGGGTGCTTCTTTTTACCTGATACACCACTTGGTCAACCGGTCATATTGCCTGGTCAATGTGATCCAAATATTCACGTCGTAGATAACTTTACTATAGATGGGGTAAGGTTTTAATGTTTGTTATTACTGTTGAATTTATTAACTTTTTCAAAGACCACATAAATATATTTACAAATGACACAATTAAACATAATACAGTGTATGATATTATTTCACTATATGAATCATCAATGCGCCATTACGTTGAACCTGGATAATCTAGATTCCGCTTTCGATCAACTAGCAATAGTTTTTTTTTCGCTTAATAATCAAATTCAAATTAATGAAAAAATTATGGGCTCAAGATGGGAGAGATCAAAGCAGATCCGTAGAGATATCGTGTCCAATTTTGACTTATATAACTGTTTCCGTTTCTTTATGAAAGTATCTCTTTTGTAGTTCCTTGGAAGATGGCGTCTCATATCTTCTTATTACACACATCGTCAATCTGGAGAATGCAACCAATTAGACTACTCCAGAGAAGGTACCACGATAAGAGTTAGGAACATGCATATTATAGACAGTGAGTTAAGAACCGTGTCCGGTTCTGCTACCGTATCTGCTGATGGAACTGGGAAACTCCGAGTTTCTGTATCCAGTAAGTTTATAATTTTTACGAGAATGTTACTGAATTCTTAAATACTATGTATTATTATGTCTTACAAATCGTGTAATAACTTACTGATACTAATACGTATCATGATCCGTAGACTTCAATATTATTACTAACATCAATATAAGAAACGTCTGAATAATACCCGCATGTTAAATATGTCTCAGCGGGCTAACAGTTCGTGATTTATAATATTAGGCTACAAATTTCACATCGGCATTTATATCATATGAATTTTGCTTTTTAGCTCGAACTGTTGATTTTTGGATCCTAGCAACTGATTATGAAAATTATGCTTTGGCCTACAGTTGCAGTAATGTGAACGCAGATCAAATGAGGGGTAAATATATTCTATATACGTCTTCAAACTAAAAACTCCCATAGTAGAGACACGATATAGGGGTGTGTAGTAGTGTATAACGTTACTTGTTCATAAAAGTCTACTGTGTTTGTCTACTTCCCGCCCGAATCTAGCCCAGCCAAGCTTTACGCTTGAAGCTTGAGTGAATATATAACATAACATTCATTAGAACTTGATTCGTAATTTGTTGAATTCAAGGCATTATTCAATTTGACCGACTCCAAATGTCTTTGATATTGAAAGTATACTATTAATTTATACGGTATGATAACTTAAATAAGGCAGATATAGCTACTAGTTTTCAAAGCTACAATTTTAGAAAGGAGTATTGATAATTAACGTCATGATTATATTCTTTCAGTTTATAGCTGGAAGCTTAGTCGTACTACAACCTTAGGAGACACAGCTGAAGCCGCAATTAACAATGTTGTGGATCAAATAAATGTTTTAAATGAACGCTTTTACGCCACTACTGATAATTCTGGAGACGCCTGCTTCTATTACCCTCCAGTAGATTCCAGTCGACCTGTTGTCTTTGATGGGCAATGTGACCCAAACATTTCAGTAGTTAGAAATTTCCAGTCCAATTTGGTGAGTGTTTCCTACTAATAGTGGGGAAGTTAAACTTAAATTTATAAATTTAAACTTTCAAGTGTATTTTAGTGGTTATCTAATATTTGGTTATCATTATGCAACATAAATAAATTACTAACAAAAAAAAGTTTGTCATAGATTATTCACGTGTCATAGATTAATGTTTTATAATATAAATATTCAGTAACATGTTTGAATTATTGAAAATAATACTAATCATTCATATCATTTGAATATTACAAGAAATTGACAGTTTTAAAAGAAAATTATGGGATGATGTCCATATGGATTTTCGAAGAAAAATGATTGTAACTTCTTTTTACAGTTCTTAGGAGAATGGTACGATATCGAATCTTACCCATCTACTTTCCAATATGGTACATGCAACACTGCTAGATACAGCGCAAATGGAAATAATATATTAGTGAACAATACTCAAATAATCGACGGTGTTGTATCAGTAAGGGTAGCGGATGGAGTGTTCTCGGAAGGCAATAACGTTGGAAAACTTAAGGTTAACTTTGGCTCAGCTGACAGAGACTATTGGATTCTCGTAACCGATTACAACTCCTACGCCCTAGTTTACAGTTGCCTTAACTTGGATGACAAGACAAAACAAGGTAACATTGTTTTCATATTGAGGCATCATTATATTTCTCCCCTTGATTTAAAAATTATGTTTATCAATCTTAAACACTATAATAAAGAATATTCTTATGACAATGAACGTACTATTATAGTTCTATACGTTTAAATGGACTCCAGGTGAAAATCAATAAAATCAAACCATTTTAGTTTTTAGGTATCTGTCAGTCATCCATACCATTATAGATAATGATTTGATAGTTGATCTGTTTGTGTGATTGTAGAGTGAGATTGAGTAAGATGTCAGCGATATAACACATGAACTTATTAAATCCAATTTGACACTTTCAGTGGGAACATGGAAGCTGAGTAGAAATCGCCAATTATCTGAAACTGCACTCAGCGTTATAAATTCCACTATGTCAACGATAAGAGAACTTGATCAGCGGTTCTTTATAAAAAGAAATCACACAGAAGCTGGCTGTTTCTACCATCGCGATCAATCACAGACTTCAGTTATTTTTAGTGGACGATGTGATACAACGATTTCCGCCGTTCCTAACTTTAATCTTACAGCGGTAAGATCTTTATCACAGTTACTTTTGATGGAGTTTAACCTTCTAGTCCAGACGTAATTGTAATATAGAGATGGTAATGTAGTTCATCCATGCGCACCTAAAAGATCATATTACGATATCAAAGATAGCCTTGACATAGCTATAACTTATATTATTTGAATTGATTATACTTTGATTTGTGGATGTTTTTTTTTTTGTTTTTAAAAATATACTTATCGATAAAGAAAAATGTATCCAGAATATAGATTTTATGAATTTAGATAAATTTGAGATCTCATAAGGTTTTAATCACTGTTTTGTCTTTAATCAAGACATTAATAACTCTTCCTATAAATACGATGACTGTAGCACGCAACGTGTATTCTGTTAATTTATTTTACAAAGTTGCGTTTATATGCATATTACAGTTCCAAGGAGTATGGCATGAGATTCAAGCATACCCCAGTGAAATGATGACAGGTGAATGTTTATCGCAAGAATATAGCCAAGGCTCGGGATCAGCACTCAACGTGGTACAAAGAAACGTTCGACATGAAACACTGTTTGAGAGGACTGGTGTAGTGACACAGACTTCTAATGATAACAGCGGAAAGCTATTGATAACGGTTCAGGGTGGTCTTGGAGGTAAGTACTATATATAATTCAATTCAATTATATTCAATACGATATCGAATCGAATATCCTTTATGTTGTGTTTCGGTTAGGTATATTTAGAGGGATGTGACTTCAATGATAATTTGATTGACAAGATATGGAAACATTTATAGAATACAGAGAATAAATTAAAGGCAAAAATAAACACACGTAACTATCTAACTAGAATTCCAATTCTACGATTACAACTTACTATTTATCTGTATCTATACAATTTTAAACTGTTCGCCACATCGTGTACAGATTGCATGAGTACAATTATAATTAAAATCTACTATAAAAATAAGTCGGGTTTTCCTTCCTGACGCTATAACTAAAGAACGCACGAACCGATTTCCACGGTTTTGCATTCGTTGGATATATGTATATAGATTTCAAATTAGTTTCAATCCGTTAAAGTCATTAAAAGTAAATAAACATTAATAATAACTGGCTGAATTAGTGATTTCTATTAATCAAAAAGTTTCTTAATTTAAATTTGAAATTATATCGATTTAGTAATCTAAACTATAAGACACTAGTTTAATAAGATGTGTGTGAAGTTACTAACACTTGCCGTGGCCAATATATGGATAGCTTTTACACTTTACACAAGTGTGTAAGATCTATGTTCTTACTTTAAGTATCCCTTACTATTAGTCAATACTTTATTATATGTCTTTAGTTCTGATCGTTATAGGGAATGGGTGTTTGAAAGTCTACACAGATTGATTAAAAAAAATATAACTTACGTAAGGAGTTCATAATATTAAACAAAAATAGTATCACGGTCTGAAAAAATCATCAAAAGTTTTTCAACTTACAGTGTATTATTTAAATTATTTTATAATTTTATGAATAAATAAGATTTGCAAAAAAATATTAATAAGATTAATTTGATTCAATTATACAATTAGATGAACTTTATCAATTTTATTTACATATCATTCATTATTAAAACTAATGATATGTAAATAAAATTGATAAATTTAATTAATTTAATGCACAAATTAAAAGTTTATAGACTGTATAATGCTTCTTATCTCATTTTCTCCAATGTTAAATATTATGAATTTATGTATCTTTTTCGTTTCATCGACTTTATTTTATGTTTTTAAACATTGAAACAGAAAATACTTTAAAGAAAAGTCTAATACTATATTTAGATAGTCAAAAAAAGTCTTATTTACATATTATTAAAAACATTTTTTCATTGTTGTCAAAATAGATCAAAATAAATAATTGTTATTAAGAATTATAATTACATTGCGTTAAAACAAACAAACACTTAAGCTTTTTAATCTCTAGAAGGTTGATAAAATCATTCCTTTTAGATTTTTTATAATATCAGTATATATTAGGATAATATTTAAAATTATAATAATTATATTATTTACCTTGAAACCAAAAATTTTAAAGGTTTCACTTTTACCACGAGTGAATTGCACATATGTTTTTTAGATCTTTAATTAATATCCTATTTTTTTTTTGTTCCAGCTACTATTCCATTCTGGGTTCTTAGCACAGACTACACCGATTACGCTTTAGCTTATGGTTGTGTTGACTTAATTAATAATGAAAGACAAGGTAATTAAATTTGATATGTATGTATGGAAATTTATATGTCACCGTAAAATTTTAAATACTGTAATTGTTTACAATCTCGTGACATAGATTACAACCTAACGGCATTTACAATTTTACGCCGCCATATATATGGAAAATGTTGATAGCCTTTTAAACCTAAAACAAAGGTTTACCTATCTGGATCTGGATCTATTACGTTATATAGTACATACAAAATGATAAACCACTGGCGACAAATCTCTTGACCTTGTCCCCGGATTTCTGTGTCTGTTTCGTGGTCATTCTGTTCTTTAATACGCAAGTAGGTGATTCACGCTCAATATACTACTTAAGATAATTTAATTTTCAGTCTATAGTTGGAAGTTAAGTAGACACCAACAGTTGTCTGCGGCTGCCAATATCCAAATAGAGAATGTTAAAGCCAGTATCCCTGTCCTGGATAGCAAGTATTACAAAAACATTAACCAGTCCAACGCAGCCTGCTTCCATCTCCCTGACTTCACACCTGGGGAATCTGTGATCTTACCAGGGCAATGCGATGCTAATATTCCCGTTGAGAGGAACTTCGATGCGCAAAGAGTAAGCTTATTTTATAATATTATCATAATATATACTGATATTATAAAAAAGGCTAATTCTAATATAGTCATGATTTAATCAACCTTCTAGTGATTAAGTGCTTGTTTATTTTAACGCAATTATGTCTTGTAATATCCCGATTCTAACTCGAATTGAAATTACTTCGAAAAATTTCATCTAAAATTTATATAATTTCGGTGAATATAAAATCGTGCCGATCCATTGGAGTTAGATTAGCTAAACTAATATCTATTTATATAGCTGTTCGAAAGCCGAGCAAATAAATGATTCGTAACAGAATACAAATGAAAATGCATTCTTTTATGGATTTATAGTAATACTACATATTTATGAAAGTTTCACGAAAAAATAATAAAATATTCTATTCGAAATAGCTACCTTTTGCTTTTATACAAGTCTTTAATCTATTGATTTACACACTGTTTCCAAGGTAAATTTTGCTCCAAAGATTTTTTAAGAGACTCCATGTCACCGTGTCCTTTAAAGCAGGCCATGTCCTCTAAAACTGGCCATAATTTGACGTCTAAAGGGTTCGAGGTCTGGGCTAGATGGGGGCCAGTATTTACGTACCGGACTTTATAAGATAAAGTCCGGTTCGTTGGTTTCAAGCCAGGCTTGCGTAGTTCGTGCCTTGTGACCAGGTGCTGAATCCTGCTGGGAAGTCCACGGTATATTATTAAAAAGTGCATTATTGAGAGGTCTCCGCAACCGTGTCTTGATGCACTTCGGCTGAAGTTTTCACTCCTTTATCACAAAAATGTAGATATGTTACTCCTTGATAAGACACGGCCTACCAAACCCTCACTGACACAGGATGATGACCACTTTGTACCTCTCCGACTACTTGAGCGGCTTCTTTAGATCTGCGAGCGTACACGTTAACATTTTGCTTATAGTAGTGATCTTCAATTGTGATTTTTTTTCCTATCGCGACAGAAGGCGTTTTGATGGACTCTCTGTAATTGTAAGAATTGATTTAGGTATATCGACGATAAGCACCGATCTTCAGGTCTTTCTCGCGATGAGATGTTTTGCTTCCTAATGGTGTTTCGACGAATTCTGCCTAGTTCTTACAGCAGACGGCCGCCCCGATCTTTCCTGGTCTTCGACGGACGAAGTGTTGTTGTATCTGCTGATAGTACGATATACGAACATACATATTGTAATTTGATAATGAACAGAAAAAATCGCATGTGAAATGGCGCAAAATCGAAAGAAGTTTTTAAAAAAATATACGTGTTCCAAATTCAAAAGAATTAAAAGTTGAAATGAAGAAAAGTTTTTATGTAACAGTATTTATGGCCAGACTAGTTATACTTTTTCTATATCTATATGCTAGTGGCACTAGCTACTAAAAAATCTAAACACACAAGGTTATTTAATGAGTTGAGTTTCCAAATAATAATAAAAACTTTATTGATGAGAAATAGGTTGTGATAAAATTATAATCGCTAACCACACTAGGGAGTTCCTGTGTTGTGGGTAACTAGATATCAGTTAGCCAGTGGTACATGGGAATTGTTTAGTATGTGTGAATGTGTGTGCTCGCATGTATTTGAGAGTGTAGGTAAGAATTTTTGTAACCGTGCGCTGGGTCTATGTTAGTTTTTGGCACCTCAGAGTCATGCCAATATATTTATTTAATTTTATTTATTTATTTACACTTCGTTACACTACAATATAAAAAAATTCAATAATAAAATCAAACGGAGGGCAATTGGCGGCCTTATCGCTTACGAGCTTACGATATATTTTTTTTTATAAAATAGGGGGCAAACGGGCAGGAGGCTCACCTGATGTTAAGTGATACCGCCATGGACACTCTCAATGCCAGAGGGCTCGCGAGTGCGTTGCCGGCCTTTTAAGAATTTGTACGCTCTTTTCTTGAAGGACCCTAAGTCGAATTGGTAATATACGTAGTAAGGCCTCCGTAGATTCTTAACTCAATTCAGCCAGCGTACATTTTATGTGATATATATAACATATATAGATATATAACAAAATAAACCATCCAGGGATTTTTTTATAAAGTAAGGGGCCCCTACATTCTAAAAAGGGTTGGCCCACTTCGTTATGGATTCGAGAATACAAAACGTCTGGTCTTAGATGTGACCCGGATATGTTAGTCCACGGAGTGTGTATAAATAGAAATGTACTCTATCCTATTACAGAAATTACATCAATTTAAACGTTATGGATAAAATTTGATTTTTTTTGTTATTAATAAACGAGTTCATGGTCATAATCAACGCAAAATTGTTTCATTATCTGCGTTTATTAACTTCTTTATTAATTTTATCAAATAGCTTTTTAAAACTGAACGATAAGCTAAATAACAAGTGGAATGGAACGATGAATTTGAATTATTAGTTTTATATTGGTTTTAACATATTTTTTTGTTGATATGTTGCTTAGCGAGACCTGGAGGCATAAATAAATTTTCTTTATCGGTTATTAACTCGAATTAACATTATTTACATAATTCGGCGTTTATTGTTTAATCATTTATGATCAGCGAGACACCTGTAGTAAAAATCTTTTTTGTATGTTGACCTTATTTTACACAATACATACTATTACGAAAGCACATCTTAATAGTAATAATAATAAGCCTTTATTCATTCACATCCTATTTTCCATCGTCATACTTTTTTTTTCTTAACAGTATGTGCAAATAAAGTACAAACAAATCAAATGTATGTGTCTCGTGTTACATGAAGCTTTAAAACATTGTTGTCATTTGATATCCTATAGCGCCCTAAACGGGTTCATACAAGTCCGCGAAGGCCTCGTTTTTTTTTATAGCGGATACAATCAGCCACCTGTCTAAATCAAAACGAGTATAATTTTAATTGTAAATACCGGATATATTAATTGACTTTAATTTTTCAGTACTCTGGCGTGTGGTACCAAATAGAAAAATACTTCCAACGCTTCGAAACTGGTGGTAACTGCACTGGTGCGAGGTACACACTGGATTCGGACACTGGAGTTGTCACTGTACTAAACTGGCAAGTGGTCAATGGTATTATGGACACCATTGAAGGTACCGCTACAGTCAACTCCACTGATGGTAGTGCAAAACTAAGAGTCCGACTGCCGATTCGCAGCTCAGATCGTAAGTAGATTTTTTAAAGCATAAGTGTAACCAGTGATTATAGTAAATAATGATAAGATTTATGTCTGTGGAAACGACTGTGTTGATTATTGGGGGAATTCTGGCCCTAATTCGGCCATATATATTGATGACAAGTTGGTTTATTTTGTATAAACTATAACGTAACTGTATTATCATCGCAATGCATTTGCAGGGTTTCTGCCGGGTTAATTATACGAAAATAAATATGTAGTAAGATTAGATATGATTTTATAAGACCTGGGGTCTAATAAAAAACATGTCAGGGTTGACATGTTTTTTTACTTAAAATCCGTTATCCATAATTTAACTTGAAACGAATAAACAAATGCACAAATAAAAATTATTCCTCGATCCACAGCAGTACATTAATATAGAAGTATATTTTTTTTTAAAGTCATATATTAAACAATTTTATAAATACCAAAATGCCACATTATATGACAATAGTAATATATTTGTCATTCGACGAAATATAATACAATAATTTCTTATCATTACTTAGTTTTATTTATTAATTAATTATATGACCTCTGCGTTCTCATAACCGGATGTAGTGCAGGTAAACTTAATAAAAAACTAAAAAGTTAGCGAAATAGATGTTTTGCATATTTGTTTACACGTGCACTGATACGATTATGATATAAAATTTATGATAGGATATTTATAATTTTATATTAATAAAATACTTGTTTATTGATTCATCAATTGAATGAAGATATTCTTATAAGAAATCTACGCAAAGTGGCAATGTACATATAATGCTTAGTAATGAAAGACAATTAAATTAATTGTCTTTGGTGAATTGTGACAGTTGACAGACTGAAGTCACAGCAGGTCATCGAAAGACCTATTAGACGTAGGTAATCGCGTTTAAATCGGTACAGATTAAGAAAACACTTTTTAAACGGATTGAAGCTATGTATTATTATTATAAACTTATAATTATTTACATAATTTTAAATTTAATTTTTTTTCGACGTTTCGCGTGCTTTACAGCGTTGCGTGGTCACGTGACACGTTAGAGATGTTATATTCAAAGAAAACAATGTAGCTAATTGTGGATACTCTCACTCAATTAATGTTTCAGAGATATGTTGTAGAAAATAATAAAATATTGTCTAGTTTAGCAACACAATATAAAAAATCTAATATACACTTATCCAATTTCCACTGAAATATAACGATCTCTATATTTATATTACAGCAAACAACCCAGAGTTCAGAGAAACCAACCTCTATGTACTGAACACAGATTACACTTCATATTCTCTAGCATACTCCTGTGTAAATCTAGAAGGCAATCGACGACAAGGTAAGTTCTTTTATTAGAAATTTTTCCACAATGATTCACAATGTTTTATCAATACAGTCTCGATAAAGGTGATTCAGTCAAATTGATGTGCGGCAGATATTATTACTAAGTAAATACCAACTAATTCTAAATTATAAGATTTTCTGCAGTATTTCTATAAATTATCTGTATTTTTTTATCCTCTAAATACTCATGTATGAATAAAACTTTTACAGTCAGTGCATGGAAACTGAGTCGTGCTCGTACAATGTCGGATGCCGGCAATGCCGCGATAAACGCCTACATGGCGAATAGGCAAGAGTTGCAGAACTCATACTTCGTAGCCGTCGATCAAAGCGACTCCTGTCCAGAACCTAGCTCGGCAACATTAGTTAAGAACAGTATTATAATGATAGCTATGTTGTGTATTTCACTTGTGTACATGTCTTAGACTAGCAATTTTCTGGCCCTGAATGTTTTCGCTCTCAACTTCTTTAAACTTCAGAGCGCGTTCCTCAAACAGGTCCTTGAGTAAATAGACTAATTCAACACTAAAATGACTAATAAATGCGGATTTATTTAACAAAATTCAAATTTTTATTAAAGCTAAATGTAAATTATATTATCTTACGATTGTAAACTATTGAAAGATTACAAATAATCTAATCTTAGTGTAAAGTTCGACAATCGGACTATATAAATTTGACATTGAGTCATAGAAAGTACTTCACCTGAGTGAAAATATCTGACTATATTAAAAAGACGAATAAATAATGCTTATAAGTTGATGTAATTTTGAGTCAAATATTGTAATAAATCTCTAAACTTTTGTATTTATTTGTAAACTTAGAATGAATAAATAGAATATAAATTAAAATTATTAATTTTAGTTTTTTATTTGTACTTGTTTGTCCCACGTTTTGTCCCAATGTATTGAACGTTTGTAAATGACATACATTTATTCCATATCGTAGGTATAATATAAAAAGTCTAAGTGAGCCCCTTTGCCTCCAATTACATTTAAAAAAAAAAACAAATCGCCTAACTAATTTTTTTATATCAAACCGTATGTCGGTACCGTAGGTGAATATCCTTGACTACCTAGAGGATAACAATAAATATCTCAAACAAAAATAGACCCTATTTTGACAAGAGGTTTGTCTCAACTGACAGGCAACTGTTAGAATAAGAATTTGAAAATTTTATACAATTTATACCTAAAATTATATCGATGATGAGAAATCACACTACATGTTTAATTTTATCACATGTCTGTGCGTGTTTTTTAAGGCCGAAGCGACATTCTTCTGATAATACATAACCTAATCTTTATCACGTTGCAAGGCATTTGCCTGTAATATAAAATATATTTTTGAGAACAAAGATAGGTATATTTTATATGATCGTATAATATCGAACAATAATAGTTCAGCTTATTATAGTCAACATTATTATCTTTCATTTGACCACAGCATGCGCGCGAAATCGTAATATAAAATATCTTATTTTTCACAAATATTAAAAAATAAGCCCCTTTATTTGTTAATTCCGCTGGTATACCGACCCAAAAGCTAGACCCCCAAAACTAATGAAGCCACCTGCCATGGCTGCCTTGCGTAAAATTGTTTAATGGCTAAGTAAATATCTCTGTAATATAATATTCATATATCAAGTCATACTACTTAGAAAAGTTTCTAGAAGCCTCTGGTTGGTACTGAACCTACATATTTTAACAATTACGACTTTATCGATGATATTATATTGTTTATGAAATATTATCACTTGCGATAACACGACGGAATAGTTCTTTGATCTACTTTAATTACTTTATTTAATTTACGTTATTTTAATAAGTAAAAAACATCATACCTACTCGAAGCTTTAAAACCTGTGTGTGAAGCTTTAAAACTCTATAATTGTACTATTACTAACTAACAGCGATGGTGATTACAATAATCATAAAATTATTTAATATATTTAAACATTTCAAACGGGATTTGGCTAAAATATTTTGTTACTTTTGTGTATCAATCATATGGTGGATCTAAGGTATTTCTTTTGTTTTCGCCTCTTTAAAATACTTCACGTGCTTTACTGGTTTCATATAGGCCAATATTTTGTGATAATATATACGATGCATAAATATACAGAACCAGAAGCTCGTGAAGGTTTTATCAAGTTTTTTTAATAGCGTTTTCAACTCTCAGATTATAATTACAATCTCCAACACTTAAATATATGCAACCAAATAATACTTATTGAAGACAAAGTCTGTCGATAGTTGATAATTTTAAATATTAATAAAGCTACATAGGCTCAGGGAATAATGGAATTTTAACCTTCAATTTGACCACAAAATTACTATAAATTCCATAAAAACCTTTGACAAATATAATTAGTCAGTCGCTAAACATGTTATATAGTTACCCATCCAAAATGAAATTAGCTTACAATGTTTATTAGAAATTTGTTTGGAAAATTATTCAAAAATTAGTCATTAATTCGTTAAGGCCTTTAATTTTACACAATCACCACAGCAACAACATTGTTTTACCAAAAATTGTTCAACTGTCAGTCTGACTGTTTTACGGACTAAATGGACGAAGGATAACAGATTCATTTATTTAAAAGTACTAAAACAGTATACGAGAAAGTATGACTTTAATTACTTTAACACACATATACATGAATTTTGTTAGAACCCCACATCAAACTAGCAAGGAAAAATTTAAACAAATGAAATCGCAATAAGCAAGAAAAACTTAAACTTCATATTATGCTATCCGTTCTTCGAAAAAGCTTGCGATCGGGTCGATCAAGTCATAGTCATAGTCATAGTCAAGATATAAAATCATATGTAACTTATAGAAGGCAGGCAGAAGCAACGGGCGGACATTTATAAATGTGACATCCGGTGTACCTGAAGGGTCTATACTGAGTCCTTTGTCATTTAACGCTTATCTATATGATATAAAATATTGCTTCAAGTATTCAGAATATCTTATGTTTGCGGATGACAAAAAACATTTTTAAAAATTTAGTCTATGGATCCTGTTGATAAGATTCATGTAATCTTATTGGAATGCGTTGCCAGCCTTTGAAGAATTGGTACGCTCTTTTCTTGAAGGACCCTAAGTTAAATTGGTTTGGAAATACTTCAATGGACAGCTGGCTCCACATAGTGGTAGTGCTCGGCAAATACTGCCATAAAGCCACTCAGATGTGGAACGACGAGCGTGACGGTGAAATTTTTTTTTATATTATACGGTCTGATGTTTTACACGCTACAATGGAGTAATTACAACGGTCTAATTCACTGCCCCGACGTATCGCTTTCTAGTACAAACTAACCAACCAACGTAACTCAGTCATGTATCGTATACAGATTATAACACAAATTTCCAGCAAATATATTTAATGTAACTAATTTTTTTTAATTAACATAAAAACTCTTAAGATAAAATGGCTTTGTTAATACTCTTTTATATTAATTATTATTGCATTTTACGATTTATTATGTATATATATATATATATATACACATTTATATTATTTTTGTATAAGTGTTAAATATATTTCGTATAATATATTTAACAAATATTGCATAATAAGTAGCTGTAGTAGCTATGGGAATAGGCCGAGAAGCAAATACCGTTAAATTTTTAAACTGATACTTATTCATACGTAATTTCCAGAAATATATCTATGCCTGTTCCTCATGAGTAATATCACTACAGTAGAGTACGGTAGTGACAGTCCTCATAACAGCAAAACTGTGCGGAATAGTAGTAAGGGTCCCAAATCCAAGGGCATGGCGAAGGGGCTAGCATGTCTGAACGTGTTCACCAGATAGTGTAGCGCACGATGCTAACTTAAGCAGGAATTTGCATTGCTTTTTAACTGTCAAAGGTTTTTGCTTAATTTCTTTTCATTATTACTGTTATTTGTTAGTAATTAAGTAAGAGTGATTTGTTTTTACGTAGATTACTTGGCGCAGTCATGGGGATTGTTTTGTATTCGAAAATATGCGTTAGGTACGTTTGTGACCGCGCAAAATGTTGGGCGTTTTTGGGGCGTCGGCATAAAATTCATTCAATGTTTTTTATTTGTTTATATTTTATTTACAAATAATTTGAATATTATATAGAATAGTATAGAAGTCATATAATAATAAGTTTTTCTGTTACTCTCTATACTACGCTCTATTATAGTATATAAAAGGCAAATGTTTAAAATATCTTAGTATAAATTTAGAAGTTAGTCATATATATACAACGAAAAATTAACATTAAGTACATAGAGCCCTCCTCAAAAAACATCGAAAACAATTTAGATATCATAATGTACTGTGTACGATAATGTAAATACTTTACGGCTGATACGTAGGTACTGTATTCTAACGCACATTAGTAATTCTAGTAGATAGGCATTCTAGTTGTAATGATATTTTAATACGATTACGGGAAGTATCACTGAAAAACTGTAAAAATTTCAACCTTCACTTGCATTGCATATTGCATTTCCATAAACATAGTCAAATAAAAGTATTTTTAAGTGAGCAAAAATGTAAGACACTTAGAGTCTTAATTTGTTGCTGTGTCATACATAGCTTCGCTGTCCGAGGATTTAATGATTCAAGGGACAATCGTGCTCTTGTGTCCAGAAACCGATTTTTGATAAACATTTAGAATAACAATATAAAATATACACGGAAAGATGATATGCATATATTAGACATGTGTAAACCAATCCAATTCTAATATTATTATA
Organism: Pieris brassicae; assembly: GCF_905147105.1. Lineage (NCBI taxonomy): Eukaryota > Metazoa > Arthropoda > Insecta > Lepidoptera > Pieridae > Pieris > Pieris brassicae. The sequence continues at coordinate 2,172,853 of NC_059666.1, forward strand.
TTATTTTTTACTCTTCTGTATACATATCTGTAAATATATAAGATTCTCGTGTCACAATGTTCTTTCCCATACTCCTCCGAAACGGCTCGACCGATGCTTATGAATTTATTATGCATATTCAGTGAGTCAGTGAGTCGGCTACTATCTATCTTTCAAACCCCTAAGTGACAAGGGGTCCACTCCAATTTTTTATAGACTTTTTTTTGTTTTTTTTTTTTATAATACAGCATACAAAAATACATACAACCCTTAATTGTCACCCCTCTACGACCAACCCCAATTTTTTATTGTAGTAGTACATCTACTACGGTTACATTTATTGAACTAAAAACATGTTTTCTGGAAACTGTTTATACTATAAATATAATAACTTTTAAGAAAGTTAATCTTTTTTGAATTTCAAAAGACATACAAATATATGCGTCAAAATTCTTTCGCGATACTTCTCATCGGGATTTAAACTTTGATTTGAGTCAATATTTGTTATATATGTCCTTGATAATCTCACACCCACGGTTAAACTGTCAATATCTGATGGCCACGATAAAATTATCTAGTCAATGCCAGCACTTAACTACACATAAATGGTTTTTAACGTCGCACACTGAATATTTCATCCAAAAACCCCTTCGGTCTCAAGATAACAGTATTTTTGTATAATCGGTGCCTTTAATCTATTGATAAGATTCTATTATATATATCATATATAAAAATATAGTATCATTTCGCGTAGTTCATGTGCAGTGCAATAATGATCTCATGATGTTAAAAATGTTTTTATTGTTAAGTGTACTTATAGGTTTAAGTAGTGCTCAAATTTTACAAGACGGAAAGTGCGATACAAATATCGCTTTAGAAGATAACTTTAACCTAGAAGCTGTAAGTTTTTTTTTATGCTATCCGAAATAAAATATCTCTTGTGAACCCCATGAGATTGTGTGGTCGTTACAATATTATTTCTATGTCTGTTTGAAATACAAAATTTCAATTTAATAATTTTTGATGAGGGTGATCCCAAGTATTTTTTCCCGGCCGATCGTCACATTTATTAGTTGAGTCATTGTTGAGATTTACGGGCTACGTTAGACACATTTTTATTTTGATATATACTTTTTGTTAATTATAATAGATAATAGTTACGTTCACTATTTAGAATTTTATAGTGAGTGTTTTGTGCGTTTTTGAGAACTATCGTGAGGCAAGGTATTAGCATCAGTCTTACCTCTCTTTGTTCCCAAACTAATAGAATTTCTTCAAATCATTACAGCTGATAATATTGTGTGCCTTACTTCCTGGTATGGAGATATTGTAACGAGCTATGTACTCAGGACTTATTATTCTAGTATAAGATTGTGTTTTGACGGCCACCGAACCGTTCTTTGTGGTACAATGTCTATGCCTTGCCTTGCGTTAAAAGTAAAAATGTTTATCCTTACAATCAGATCATATTTATATAAGATATTGAGCAATTCTTTAATTTAATTGAAATTAAAATGAATATCATTCATATGGGCGATTATTTTCTCGAATTTATTTATTAATAATTACTAAAACAACGTGTATGCATAAAATTATGTCATCAAATTATACACACAAATAGAACATAAATTATATTAGAACAATAGCTGGTGTCCGCGACTTCGTCTGCGCAGGATTAGTATTTCGAGTAGCTTATATTAGCGTGGCGTAGGCATTCACATAAGATATATATATATACGGGCTTTTTTTCGGACAATTTTAGATACACATTTCCATCATATATTATATATGTGTAACTCTAGCGGTTTTGGCAGGCCACGCCAGAATAGTTCGCAGATAGTAGATTTTTTTCTATTTACTTGATAACTTGGACAATACACACATTATATTTATAAATGTGTATATGTGCCTATGTGTTTTTCTGATGTATAAGATATAGTATTGTAAAGTTTCATTAAAATCAATTCAATAATTTTTACGTGAAAGAGTAACAACAAACTTTCATGTTTATAATATTAGTAGGATTAACAAGTTAGCAAGGGAAAAAATTCAACAATAAACCACAAAATATAAAAACAAAAATAAATGATAACTAAAACTAATATCTAATAGTAAAGTTATTTGTTTTTTATTTTTATTATTTAACCAGGTTAACGACGAAGGATACAAACAAAGATTTGTATTAATCAATTATCACACACAATCTGTTCTAGGTTGGTAGCTAGTACCAGTTGGTAGTTGGTAGTAAGAGTCTTATGTAAAAATTCGCAGGTTCGTGTAGGAAAGAGTTAAATTATTTTTTATTTATTTATTTATTGTATAAGTGTTCTTAATATAAAGGTAGTTGATGTGGTGGAAACACAAACTGTGCACAGTTTTTCTATCCACCAGGACGTCGAACATAATTAAATCATTAACACACATATATATATATACTAAGGCCACTGACATATAAACTGTAAATTTATAACAATCAAACCATTCAAACGATTTAAAATTGCACGTAAAACGTCATAAACAAATCTAAACACTGACGGACAGATGACGGATGGACAGATCATTAAGTAACATAACTTATGACTTTTGCGTCGATAACGATTCAATTTACAGTTTTACTAGTTACTTTAACTGACATTTAGGGTCTGTTTCACAATGTATGCATAAAGTACCAAATAGCTATGCAACACATAAATTATTTGGAAGATAAAAGTTCCGAATGAGAATCTTTGCGTTTCATCGGACTCATGACTTATGATGGACTTTTTGTAACGAATAGCGGTAACTGTCAGTCGTGAAACGCAACAATACTGTTTATCTTACCAATAAGTAATCAATAGCTTATTAGGAACTTATGTAGAATTTATCCGTACGGTGTAAAACAGGCCATTAGTCTATTAAACTCTTATTATCCTATCCTATCTTATTACCCTCTTTTTATTTCACGATAAGGTGAACACACTAAATTAAAAAAAAACGTTTGTCCAATTCACACGTGGTAGAAGTGAAACCTTCCAAAACAATTGAGACAGTTAAAAGATTTTATAATTAATAATATGTATTTAAGACTTTTTTACTATGTATTAAATTTTATAGACTGTATAATGCGTCCTGTCTCATTTTCTCCCACGTTAAATCAATAGGAATTTATGTGTCTGTCTCTTTTTACTGTCGCTTTTTCCGTTGCATCCGGTTGGAAATCACTACGATTCTAAAGAAGTTTCAAAACAAAATATATTTTGTTGATATAGCTTCATAAATCAATGGTGTAGAAGGCAAAAAAACAAGCAAAGACTTTCCACCACTTTAAACGCCCAGTTTTATGTTTTACAAGCTTTTTTTAAATTAATGTTAATTAACATAATTATCAATTACAGTCTATTATTAAATACAAATGTATATTACCTTAATAACCTCAACTCAGTATTGTATTTAAAGAACTATCTAAGTACGTAGTTGTTCAGTGTTCCCTGATTTATACACCCTTATGTATAAAAAAATTAAGCGCAGCATAGACACAATTTTGTCGAAAATAAACTTCAGTTTAAAGTATTAAAATCTACGGATTTACCTCTTTAAACTTTTAATCAGCTTTGATGGCTTACTTTTAGTCTTTGCATTAACTGCTAGCGATGGTGGCGTTAATTATGTTATTTAAATTGATATCAACAAATCACGTTTTTTAAAATGATATCAATTAGCTCTATTGGGCTAAATAAACAATTTCTCAGAAGCTCCAAATTACACCGATTACGTGAAATCAAATGTTATCTTAGATAACGTTTCAATTGTTTTAAAAATCAAGACGCAAATTATAATTTTATTGTTAAATAAACTACATATCTACTAGTAAAAAACTATAAAAACTTTAGCACTATACGGACATATACTTCTGTAATTGTTTCTTGTTTATTTTAAGAGGTAATAGGCTGATCATCACAGCCTTCTATGATATACGTCGATTTTTCGATCTAAGGAATGGCATTTCTAAGGCTTCCACACGTTCTGACCTTCACCGTAAAAGCTAGTGTTAAATGCACATGGAAAGAAAACTCCGTTGGTCCAAAAACTATAATTGGAACGCAAGATCTTAGAGATAACAACACAGATCTAAAACATAATGGAAGCTTTTTCTTTTAATTTTACTTTAAAATTGCTACAAATGTGCATTACGTATATATGGAACAACAAACACGTTCACGTTCACAAAAGCCAATTGATTTCGAAGCTTTAGACAGTTCATCATAAAATCGAGAAACGTTACATGGTGTTTACACTGTGTAAGTATTTAGGCTTGGGTTGTATTGTTTTTACATAACCTAATTTAAGTCTGATAGCGCAGTTGATGTCACTAGTCGTTTTTTTTTAAGTAAATAAACTGTAACATTTTGGTTTATCTCGATATTTGGAAACAACAAATAAAGGTTAATGTCTATATTATCGATTCACTTTTATCTAATGCAAAACAATATAAAACAAATTTGGTCTTACAATAAGAACATCTTTGTAACTGACTAAAATATCAATCTAAATTCAATCCTCCTTATCAATAAACTCCTTAAATGACTATTTAATATTCTGTTCTAATTGGTCTCTAATTAAAACGCCGACAATGCGTTCGCGAGCCTTCTAATCGTATAAAAAAGTCGTCAACGATTATAGATGGCAAAACCATTCTTTTATTAATGAAGAATCATTTCAAGAATAAATCCTAAGTTGATCACAAAATAACACGAACGATTCTTCTACAGGTTATTAAAACTGACAAAAAGATCAACGACTAGTAATTGACTCGGAAATATCTCCTAAAATAACACAAACGTGTATTGACAATATTATGCTTAGTAATCTCCAGATTATTATTCCGTTCTAAATGTACGAATGTAGCAAAAACCATTTCAAAGTTTTTTAAATTAACATTTCCTGCTTAATGAAATACACTTTATTTATTTGACTTACTAATGTATACCCCGCTGTGCAAACACACAATTAATTCAATATATTTCGCATGTTATTGGTTTTAATTGATAATAATATTAAAATTACAAGTCAACACTTTGCAATACCTGTTTTCGAATCTTGGAATTGGGATTTTCATATTTATTATGTAGATTTTTCGAGTTACCACCTCAGTGGTATGTTATTGGACGCATTGGTGAAAGGACGCGTTTAACAATTTAGGCCGGGATTCAGGGTGAGATTCAGAAACGAGACTTTGCGCAGACTATGCCTCCAATGCCTATGTTAGTGTAAATGTCTTAGTAACTTAAGGCCCACATAGAGAGTTTCTCGTCTCAAAGGTACGATTATCGAAAGAATATAAAAAGGTTTCTTCCTCTAAACATTCACACTTTGGCGACAATTGCCTCGCAATGGAATATTTATGGTGTCTGTATAAACAGAATTTCAAAAGCAATAAACGTATTTCGAGGTTTTGTGCCAGTTGCTATGAGTGCAGTGTGCGAAGGTGTTTTATTTATATCTGCTCTTCTAAGAAAATAATTAACTAAACGGAAACGAAAAGATGTTGGGTTAATTTTCATTTTCCATGTTCCACAAACACTCGTAACTTCTATAAAGTTCAATGAACTTAATATTATCGGAAGCGGCAAATTTAATGGATTTTTATGTCATTTTTGAGATCAATTCCCTATTAATAACTAAACTCGAATGAAACATCTCGATGTACGATACTCGTATGAACATACAAAATGTCATACGAAATCGTGTTTGTACTAGTCGAGAGTCTCGTAAGTAATAATCTTGTGAATAAAATATCGATGTGTAAACAGACGCAGGAAATTATCGCCTAGCGATTTTCGTATGACATAATCGTAGGTAAGAATTTAGCTCTTGCCTATATATAAACATTTCGATACTATGCTATGGCGATTGTTGCTGGTGATAGCCCGTACGATTTCTCGCACCAAAACGTGCAAGAAACTCACTCCATTTAAATGGGCCTTTAGTTTCTGGATAGTTATTGATAATGTAATTTCAAAACATTTTAAATAGAAGCTCAAATGAGCGGAGTTTTTGACGCATGGTAATAAATGCGAAACGCGGCTGACGAGACGAACAAACTGCGCGAAAGACGCTGTTGGAGTTTTAGCATTGTTCTGGACTTAAACTATTTATATCTATAACAAACTCACCTATTAATGCAATCATATGCTTTGTTTTAACGCTTTATTTTTGCATTTATTTAATATAAGAACGTCCCTCTATAAATACAAAAAAATACATTCTTATGTACATAATTTGCTTATCTACTTCGCAAAAATAAATATAAGTATGAAACCGGTAATTAAAAATAAAATAACGTCTAGTTATATTTCCAGTCGCCTTCATGATTCATATTAGCCAATGAGAGATCGGTTAGAACGAGTTGTTGTATACCCTATATCTAGAACTATACTTACAAATACATATCTACGATATAATAACGGAATAGAATTTGTATGTTTGTACGTCGATATCACGTAATATTTTACAATAGAACTACAACTGACATGAACGTGAATCAATTTTGGGAACTGCCAAAAAAAATTATAATCCCAAAAACCCAACGACCTGAGTCCGACACGAAGAACTACGTACAGAAGCCTCATCACGTACTTGCACTTTAAAAAAAAGTGATACAGGAACAGATACAGAGAGAAATCTATGTCCAAAATCAAGGTTTGATGAAAAACTAAAATCTTTATTATTAAGAAGTTCGATGTTGTCTATGTTGTATCTGGAAGTTAATGTTGTAGAAATCCTCAATGTGAAGACAATGTGTGGGTAATATAAAAGTATTACTAGTAAAAAAGTATTACTGTTGACGTAATCACCAAATCATATCCCCCCCCCCTCCCCCTCCCTATAGTGCTTACGTAATACTTGAACGGCCCCATTCGGAAAAAAAGATAGCCAATGCGTAAAGATAAATATGTCATTGCATTGACATTGACATGTTATGGCCGTTTCATGAACCACAAACACTTCGTAACGATCACGTCATAAAGTGTAAATTTGTGATTTTATTTATTGATTGCTTCAAGAAGAAATACAAATAAACAATACTATAGGCCAGTCAAAGGGGCACCGTTTTTTCAGCGATCCAGTCAAACCTACTGAAAATATTGTACGAATAAGCAATATATAAAATTACGATTTAATTTTATACTTGTTTTCTAATACCTAAAAAGTAGCCCAAAACCATATCATATACTAGTTAAAGATGAACGCGACAGACTTGTTTAGTAACTACCTATTTAACCAAGAAAATATTTTCATGTTTATTTAGATTCTGCAATTCGCTACTGGCTTCCATAATGGAATATTAATTAACGTATTACTTTGTAATTTAAATAATTGTTGCTAATAACTACGAGAAAGCTTGGATCTGAATTCTAAGGTAAAGAGCGAATTCCTCATACTAGCTTTAACCCTTTTTTAGGGATTGTTTATCAATCTTCTACGGTTTTAGCTCGAGAGCAATATAAAGAAAACATAATAATTTAATTATAAATATCTGGTTTACTTACCAACTGGTGATCTATCTACAACGATTTATAACGAATGAATGAATTATATAATAGTAAATTAAAAAACGAAGTTTAAAAAGTCCCATTCAGTGTAACGTGTTTTTTTTATAATATTTTTATTCTTATTGTAAAATGTGATTGTTTTTATTGTTATTAACCGCATTTTATTTCGTAAATTCTCTAGGAAATTCCACAAGTCGTGGGACTAAAATATTTAACAAAATGCTCATTTAATTTTTGTTTTTTCTCGAACGAACGTAAAAAAAGGAAATCAATTCCACGAAATTTATATATCCCTGGACATAGAAAGTCTTAGTTTTTTATTAAGGAGCGCGTCTCTAGTATAATATACTCCTGACTGTGGTCAATGACATTTCAATTTTCGCGCCATTTTCACTTTCATAATGTTTTATTAAATTCCATCCCGCTTTACGATATAAGATATAGATGAAACAATATTATGCGACACTTATATGAATTACTATATATTATATGGCGATGCCTAATAGTTCATATAGACATAACATTTATTACTAACAAAATACATAAAGTAACAATAATCAAAAATAAAAATAATAATAAATAAAAAAGAATGAGAGATAACAATTTGTTTAAAGAAAAAGGTTTAATTGTGTAATGGGTGTGTGCTGTGGTTGTAATTGGCCAGCATTATGCTGAGGAGCAGAGTTGTTCCACAGCGCTGGTCACTCTGCCAGAGACCACAGCAGCTACTTTGCGCCTGAGTTGCAAAAAGAATAAGAATCTAATAATACGAATAATACTTAGTAGAAACAAATAATAATAATAGTAGTATTAAAGTTATGCATATGTATCTATAGACCATAAATAAATAAAATTCCTTACCTAAAAAACCTTTTCAATCCAAAGGAACGGTACTTATCATTCGAAAAAGAAACGTTGTTATATTACTGGCCTTGAATTGATCATAAGACTAATTCGTGCTATAAAGATACGACAAAAATGATTAAACCACACCTAGGAAGTAGTTTGAGTCATTATGTATTGCAAATCCATGTGCGTAAAATACTTTTGTTGTATAAATAAACTTCTAGAATGTAGGTATGTTAAAAATATAACAGTTGTTGGCGAGCTGTGTGTAAAAATGCAATTTAGTTTGTCAAGCTATTGTCGCTGTCATTTAATAATTATCTTAAAAATATATTAAGATATAAAAGACAAGATATATGTATTGTCTTTTATTAACATAACTTTTACACATTTAAAGGTCACTGTAACCACGCACGCTGTAAATCACGCGAAACGTCAGAAAAATTTAATATTATATAAAATAATTAAGTTTATAATAATACATAGCTTCAATCCGTTAAAAAAGTGTTTTCTTTATAAGATATTTGTGTCATTCACTTAAAATACCGTATATTGTATCTACCAAAACAGAGATTTATTTATTTATTATTAATGACAGCTAACATAAAAGTTACTGCTAAACAAAGGCAATGTCTTCCCGCCTCTGTAAATTTTTTCTCACATACTCATAATTAGTGTTATAGTTAGATAAAACCAGAAACATTGGCGAATATATGGCATATGGCATGCTTATCATAAAATATAATAACTAAAATATAATTTAAATATATTAAAATGCTACTTGTGTGGACATGTTTGCCCCGTCTCACCTCCCTTGGACAAGCATAAAACGGGCTGGGGCGGTCGGAAACAATAAACGGCTCAAATTTAAGAGTATTTCCTACAACTTAGATTTTGTTCCCTTTGGAGACACTCGTGGGGTTTAAGTGCACAGTCACTAATTAAAGATTTAAGTTGGCGTCTGGTACCTCAGAGCTGGTGCTAGAGTTAAAGGTACACTGCCATCAGATGACTCTCCTGCCCATTATATAAAAAATGATGTGTGTGCAATTAATTCTTTATTTTCAGTTCACAGGGAAATGGCACAATATAGAAGGTACCCCCGGTCCTCTACAGTCAGGAGACTGTTCGACTTTGGAAATCACATCGCGTGGTACCATTACTACTGAAACAAGCACGTTAGATGTGAAGTTAAGATCTGTGAACGAGAACTTCCTTAGGGAAAGCAGTGGAGTGATTACTGCGAGAAATGGAACAGCGAAGCTCACAATTAACTTAGAGTCCATTGCTGAACGTAAGTTATGATCAAACGTGTTGCAGAAGCCCTACAAAAAATAAGAGTTACGTTAACCTATAGATAGGCTGTTTTAATAACCTTTATCTGGAATATATTGATACTTTTGATGTTATCTGTGTTACTGACAGTTTGATAAAAGGTAACTTTTATGTGTAATTTTTGACTACCAATAATCCAGGTAAAAGTTTTATTCGAAATGTGGATTAAAAATATGTTTGAAAATTAATGCGAAATTTTAATATTCGTATTATGTCGTACTTGACTTAACAAATATTCAATGATTCAACGAAATCGTATCGATGAAAGACGCGCAAACGTACTTCATTATATTATTTATTCTTGAGTTTATATTAATTGTATCTCTATAGCAACATGTCCTCAAAAAGACAATACGTATGTAGCTAACTGTTTTACAAATATTTTTACATCAACTAAACAGTTTGTTATTTTTTCAGCAATAATCTTTCAAATAATGGTCACAAATTATGAAAATTACGCACTTGCTTTTAGCTGTGAAAACGTTGGAACTACTCAAAGAAATGGTAAGTAACTTTAAAGTAATTCATAATTCTTTACTTTACTTACGTTAAATTAGCATAGAGAGGTATGATAATTATTATTTTTGTATTAATGTATTCCTTACATGATAAGTGTAGCTTTTTATTAACCTATTTGGTGTATACAAACAACTATTCAAAAATACGTTCTATTTGCTACACAAGTTGGTCTTGACGTGTTCCATTTATGGCCAGTCAGTTTTTTAAAAAACAATTTCAAGGAACGTTTTTGAAAATATTTTTACTTTTATTTAACCTTTATAATGTCACTGCCATAAACAGCTTAATTAATATTTAATGTTTGTCAATTAAAAAAATAATCTTTGCCCTTCAGTATATATGTATTCGGCCCTTAAAAGTATATGATAAGTGGCTTAATATGTTGATTGTTTTACCGAATACAGTGATTTGCCGCAATATCTGGATTACTATAAATATATTTATCATTTTCATTTATTTATCACTAATAGCTGATTTTGATAATGTTTTCCTATGGTTGGTTATCGACTTATAATAATTTATCGTTTTTAATTACGGAATAAAACATAGCTATATAATTTTCTAGTATATTCTATTATAGTGTAAAACAGCTTACTTAAAAATATATCAATTGAATAAACGTACAATTGTGTTACAATATTAATATTTATTTGATGAGCAAAAGGAAATAGCCCAAAATTACGAGTAGGTGTTCAAAGTTTGTCGTAAATTTAGTTGTTATAAATCTGGCGGTAACTAAATACTTCTGTTAGTAATTCTTTTTTTTATGGGGAAACGGGCTCGTCTGATGTTAAGTGATACTGACACTCAATGCTAAAGGACTAACGTGTGTGTTGCTGGCCTTTTAAGTACTGTTAACATCTTTTCTTGAACATATCTGGGACCCCAGTGTTCACAAGATTAATGTCGTAATATGCTCCGTCAATGACATCCTTGATGCTCCAATCGGCCAGAAAGCTGGAGTCTCCATAATTTCACACTAGACATAATAAGCGAGAGAAGCTTTATGCCATTACGATCGCTATGCCTTGCCTTGCCTTGGACAATTTGCCTCTGTCCATCTATGTATAAGGTATACAAGAAGGTCACCAGCTGAGCGACCACGACGAGAGCCGTACTGATAAAACCTAATCAGCTGCTAGCCGTCTAGATACCTCAGAAGCTGTTGCATTATTTTTATTATTTAATTCATATGGCTTTATATTTTGATGTTGATGAAGCCACCTTTCTAAACTTTATATTATGAATTATAAGGAAACATAACTAAAGGTATTTCCAAAATTCACAGTGCACATCTGGCAACTTGGAAGGGATACCTCATTTCCAACAGAGATGATCATCAATCTTATGAACAATACTATGTATCGTAACTTTGAACTGACACGCGCAGATTTGTCAGTTGTAGATAACTCTGGCGCTGCCTGTCATGTCCTGCCAGTCATTCCGCCCGGACAGGCTATTATATTGCCTGGACAGTGCGATCCAAATTTACGAGTTGAGCAAGAGTTTAATCCCGAGCAAGTAAGATCACGTATTAATTAATAAAATTGTATTAATTTTTATTTCGTTTGTAAGTTAAAGTATATTCATTATTATTATTGTATAGGAATGGAAAAAATGAGATGCCCTAGAACATGCTACATACGTCTCCATATGTAAATAACATATAATTGTTAGAATTATTATTTATTCGTGTAACTAAACATAATAAACAAATATACAATATTTAAAATTTTCTTATTCTACATGTTACATTTCGACTAACTTTTTATAGGAAAAAATGTTTAACTTACATGCAGTTTATAAAATTTAAAAATATTCTAGATACGATTAGTTTTTTAAAGTAAAATTGTTGTATTTTTATAAAACAACACTCATACCACAATTAGTATAAGCTCCCAAAGCTGATAAGAATATGGTCGTAATACCTCTTGCTACCATTTACTGTTGCTGCTTGTTTACTGCACAACAATGGCAATCGAAGCGGTATGAGGAGTATATGTATAATTATGTATAATTGAATAATTAACATACGCTGCCCACTTCATAAAGCAACCTGATCTTATGAGTGTTATAATAGTTATTTTGCATCCGCTCTTTAATTTTTATTATTGAATTTTAGTTTAAAGGTGTTTGGCATCAAATCGCATCGTACTACACACCAAATACTCAAGGGCAGTGCAACAGGGCAGAATATACACTTCGAGGAGATGTCATAGATGTAGTCAACAGTGAAGTTAACAACGGAACTTTGAGAACTATAACTGGTTCAGCAACTATTTCTAGTTCCGATGGAAGCGCAAAGCTGAATGTGACTTTGGAAGTGATACCTGATTGTAAGAATACTTTTATGTTTAACAGAGATAAAAAAAAATCGGAATGTATGTATATTTCAACTTCCGTTCTTTTCTTTTCCTCTTGTGTACGCGAAATCTCAAGCATTGTCTACCTAGAAATCGAACAAATGACGCGCGCGGTATTAGTGTTATTGTAAAAAAAAATGTCTTGCCCCGCGGTTTTATCATCCGGCAATGGCTCCTGTTAAGTATTATATTACAAAACTCCAATTCAAATTTTGCGTCAACCTAATTAAAATAGTCCATACATACCAGGAAATAAAGTTCCTATCGCTATCTATCTATCTATCTGTATAAATGCGATAACCTCAAAAACTCAATTCCGTAGAACATATGTTAGTACATTCTTCACCAATAGATTAGTGTAATGTTTAAGAGTATGCTTTCATGTAAATTGACTGAATTAACGGATAACGATTATATAAGAGATCGCAAAAATCTTGACCTATAATAAGTCTTGTTAAATAAAAAAATTGTTACTAGAGAGTACTTAAAAATATTGCACGACCACAAGTGAGACATTTCAACATGAATATTAATATTTATACAAAAAGTATGAATGAGGAATTGTTACCGATTACCGGTTCTGATAAAAAATCTAAGATAATTTCATTGGATATGTAATTGAAATGTGGTGTAATTAGTCTCATCATATAGATAATATCATAATAGAAGCAGAATGATAACAATAGAGGCAGTTTAACTGCATTCACTTTTTCAGAAACGTGTAATTTTAAAAGGCTTTACACAGTTATTCCATGACTTTGTTAATTATAAAGGAATTAATAATAATAATTTCAATTAAATTATCAATAAGTAACACAGGATTTCCGCTGCATACTATGTAGCAAATCAGTAATTTTTAAGTTCATAGTTTCCTTCTAAATCACGCTTAATTTTGTGTGATTCTCTGGTAGTGGTATGTCAAAAGACCCAAGGGTCTCAATATCCAGAAACAAGACTTAGTGCGAACTATGACCAGTTCGCCAAAATCTGATATATTTGAGACGAAAGTGTATATGAAAACATTACTAAGCGTGTATACTTATAGAGATGTCCGCTAGGGTACGCTATCGAACTCCGAGAATTGTCCAAGGTTTTAAATGACCCATGAGTTGAAAACAACGTCTTTTTTATGATCCGGAATCTATTACTAAACTTCTTATATATCGCTTTATCAAACTTTATCTATTTTAAGTGCCGACGGCCGTCAATTAGAAGATGAAATTTTAATATTATTGTTTTTTATCTATTTATAATGTAAAATTTAGTAGATGCTATATATCATTCCAAGTTAAAAACCGTGTTCACGTCTTAAGAATATTGAATAATGAACATTTTAAGATTATTTTATTATAACCTTCAAGAAAACCTGAATTTTATGGCCTGTTACTATGTTACTTTTTAATTAACTAAAGAGACATCTATTATTTATAATTAAACAAAAATCCATTAACGCATCAATTTTTAATTTAGAATGGCATGTTGACTTAAGTTTCAATATATTTTTAAATGTTACTACAAAGATGTAATAACCTCATTGATAACCTAGGTAATCAGAATAAGATGTTTGTAGTTTTAGCGGCTATCATTTTCGATAAGTACTAAGACAAAAACAGTAAAATGTCTGCATTGAAAGGTCAAATACCCGGTTATATTATGTAGGGTGTCAATTAAATTTTTTGAAAGGTAGGCGTTATATTATGATTTCTAGATAAAATGTTTTCGAGTATATAATGTTTCCACATAACATATTTGTATATGTACATATATCTATTCATAAAACATATATACTTCTAAATTCTATATTAATCTGTAATTTAGTTTATATACAGTCCTTCTCGTGATGGATTTCAAGGACAAGAAGTATATTTTTTTTTTTAATCTTACCAGTATGCAGAAATTATTGATTGATTTTTGAATCAGCCAGCGTTTACAAGGCCAATAAACAGGTCATATCTATAGAGGTTTCATTACTAATATAACTCCAAGTCCAAGACGTAAAAAAAACGACGAGACGTAAGTTATAACGTTTCGTTTACTGACGAAAAGTTTTCAAAATAATATCATTTTGTGTTTGTCTAGATATTTTTGTGCACTGTCTATTAGGAGTAATACGTTACAGTACCTGTTTTAAACTTTGAAATTGAGACCAAAAATATAAGAAAATTGTTACCGTTGTTTTATTTGGTGGGCTGAAAAGTTCGTAGGCTTCGTAGTCTAGTATTAAATTAATATGAGATATAAGATAGCCGTAACCCTCAAAAGATACGTGTATAAATTTTACAACTGTAAAGAAATTTCATATGTTACCAAAGAATTGTAATTTAGAAAAAGAATATTATTGAAGCCATGGCTTGGCTTATTCGGGATAAACATTATTCAAGCTCTGCACCAGGAAAATCAATCGAGGATAAGTAGTTTGCTCAGTTAAAACTAGTCGAAATTAGCACCGAGGACGATGCACGCAGTGGGCGCCCCAAAGAGGCTGTTACCGATGAAAGTCAAAAGTCCACAAAATAATTTTGTGTAACCAAAAAGCGAAGTTGAGTAAGATAGCTGAGAACCTAAAGATATCAAAGGAACGTGTTGGACATAGCCTAGATGAATATTTGGATATGCGAAAACTGTGTTCAAAAAGGGTGTTGCGCGAACCCACAATCCATCAAAAATAACAACGAATTGATGAGATAGATTTGGCCCCTAGCTACATTTTCCTGTTCTCAGACCTCAACAGAATGTTATCTGGACAGTAATTTGGCGCTCATGAAGAGGTAATTGTCGCAATTGAAGCCTATTTTGAGCGCGAATACAAATCGTAGTATACAAATGGTATCGAAAAATTTTATGATAATGATAATCGTTGTAACTTGACGGCAAATATATTGAATAATCAAATTAAATTAAATCAACATTTTTTTCTATGTTAGCCTGCGAAATTTTCAGCCAACCAGTCAGGGGATTTTTAATTTCTTGGCTGATCAGTTCAGTTTCTAAAAAAAAAGGTTTCGAACGGAATTCATATTTAATAGGTTCTGTCCAAACCAGGCTGTGCTAATCATTGACATTGACATTGACGCCATTGACAGTCTCGCCTACAAATACTCTTAGTTGGCTAATAGTGCAGGCATCAGGATTGCAAATTTTATTTTATCTTTATATTCGTCACATAACAATATTTGAAACGACCACTTTTATTATTCTTACTTCGTCCTAGCTGCTTAGTCCATAATTAATTACAAATTCCACTGTTACCATGTGAAGGAGTCTTAGCGATTTTATTAGACGGTTTAAAATACATAAAATTTGATGTATATAGAGATACAACTTTAAATATTTTTTTTTATTACATTGACGTGATATAGGTAGTTTAGTAAACTGACATTAGTTTACATTTACAAAATTTTACTGCACAAATGTTTTCTGTGTGCACTTTCCATATACAAGACCAGTAAATAGTTGAACAATTACACCCATGTTAGTAATCATATAATCCGTATTATAATATCATATTTTCCAGATTTTGTGTCTCAGCCGCTTTGGATTCTTGCAACGAATTACAATACCTATGCAGTTTCCTATACGTGCGTGGATCTACCTGAGGATCGGAAGCAAGGTAAAATTATCTCAATTTAATGTGGATTTCATTAGCCTGAGACTAATATCTTAAGTTTAAGGCTCGTCAATATTTACGTAATTTTAAACTTTACAATTCGTCACGTAACCTATTTCGAAACGATGTTTGTCCAGGTATTACAGATAGCTAAGCGATAATCGGACGTGATTTTTATAAAACAAACTAATTCGTCCAAATTGCTTGATATAAGTGTCTAGGCAGGAAATAACAACCTTTTAGAATTAATTCAAATACCCAAAATAAAAAAGCAGATTGACTTTTTAAAGTATGTTCATTGAATAATCATGAACAAACTTGATCAAAGCTGCATTTTTTGTCATAGAAAATTCGAAGTGTTTATTTCAATATTATTAAAAAAATGTAAATGTAAAAACTATGTTTCAATTATCATTATTTAAATAATAAAATATTCTTGTTATAGACTTTTAAAAAAATAGTCAAATTTGATAAACTTAAAACTATTGAAAGATTGGTCCAATTATTTTTATGACTCAATAATATTTTGACATAAAGTATTGACATTGAAACAAAAATATTAATTACCGTAATTTAAGTAGATACTTAGCGTTAACGGTCACTTTTTATTTATCTTTTTTATTAATTTTTAATTATTATTATAACTGTGTTAAACTATGTTAAGAATAAATTATTACAGTGCGTAATTCATAATCATAGTTTCATCATTATCACAAAAAAACGTTTCAGTGACCATGCTGTATAGCGAGCGGAACTTTTCGTAATTTTAATTGAAAATACTTAAAATTTGTAATAACTATTTAGTTTGTGTTATTGAATATAATTTTTATAATAGCTTAATTTTAATTTAAATTATAATTAAAGGCATTTTATTTATATGTTCTCTCAGTTCATCGTTTAAATAAAACAATATTATACATATATGCCATGAACAATTTTTAGTTACTAGCTGGATTCTTAGCCGATCGCGTAACCTGACCGATGAAGCGAGAACAGAAGTTAACCGTGTAATTGACTCCTACTACGACCTAAATAGACAGTATTTTGTGGACGCTGACCAAAGTGACGATGCATGCTTTTATCTTCCTCCACCAACTGGGAAGCCTGTTGTGTTTCGCGGCCAATGTGATGAAAGTATAAAAGTCATGCTGAACTTCACAGCAGAGCTGGTCAGTATTAAGTTATCATGAGTGTTCATCATAAATAAAAATTTAGCCCGCTTGTATAAAAATGTATGTTTAGCTAGATGGACTTTCGGTTTTACCGAGCGTCAGTATTTCGGACCAAACAACGATCGCGAATTAAGAAGAATAAAATGTTCGTGGCCTCAGATTTTTGTATCTATAGTAAATATTTTTTCTCAATAAGCAAATGACACCTTTTGTGAGTTGCCAAGTTTTACATCTAGTGAATGTTAAAGAATTGAGCCTAGAGATTACAATTATTAGAAATAGTACGTTTTTCAAGGTATGTTCTATTTCAGTATGGGGGCCTTTGGTATAACATCGAGTCATACCCATCTCCAAACCAACAAGGATCCTGCAGAAATGCAAGGTATTCATTGGCCGATGATGGGACCGTTGATGTCTTTAACACTCAAGTCATCGGAGAGGAACTTCTTACTATAAACGGAGTAGCCACCGTATCAAACGATGGCAGTGCCAGACTGAGAGTCAGTTTTCCAATACCCGGAACCAATCGTAAGTCATATTTTTAAGATGTATGAAACAGTTTTTTGCAAATTCTGATTGTTCTTTAGAATAGTTTGGAAGTTACGTTATTTTTTCAATCACAAGAAAATTGGTGTTACAATATTACTGCTAATATAAGAAAACAGTTATGTACCATTATCTAAACCTAAATAGTAAAAAATATATAATTAAAACTTAAAACTATTTTAAAAAGTGTGGTGCCTATGGCACCTTTAATGCTGGCAGCATTTCCTCGCTGTAATGCGAAATCTAATTGTTGAGTGAGGCAAGCACCAGTTCTGTGATCACCAATACTATCTACCCACGGCCCAAGTGTCTCTATTCCAAAGGGAGCAAGTTTCCCTTTTTTTATCATAAGTTTATGTTAAACTTGTTTTAAACAGCCAAGTTGGTATTCACTCAAAATCCTTAAAGTTTACCTCAAAATAGATATTTATTGAAGTTAATAAGAATAAAAAACAGTATAAAGGTTGGTCACACCTCATGACCTTTTAATTAGTCGTGGAAAAGATAATGCCTATACAAAGATTTAATTATAAAAATCTTTATGTAAAATTAATTAATTGAAATTATTTTGTCACACGATAAAACTATTTTGACTAATATAATATCTAATTAATTTTATCACTTTACCACTTGTTTTTCACCCAATTTGTTATTGTACTCGCACTTAGCCTTATCAATTTTGAAAACTTAATTACTATTATGATTTGAATGACTTTTAGTTACTAACTCAGGGTCATATGAACGAAAAAACATTACAGTTCCTAAGCATTTTTATTGGAATTATTTGGTTTAAATTTACAAATGTAATCCGTATATGCCTCCGATAAAATTTTCGTTTTAGAAGATTTAAATTTATTTGAACCACAAATTCAGGGCTGTCATAAATAACATTTTTTTAAATAAGGCATAATATTATTACTAAGCGTTTATTGCCGACACCCAGTATAACATACATCAGATGTACCGGTTTTGACGATTAGAAAGAATGGAGGAGAGTTTACTGCCAGTTCTTCTCTTCCATTTTACGCCCTTGATTTGAGAGCTTATGCCTTGTTAAAGGCGTAGTAAGTGGTTTACAATTGAAAAGTCTTAGGGATAACAACAATTTTAAATTTACACAGATCCTTCAATAATTAAGTTTTTTAAAGCCCTACATAGGTATAATAAGCAAACATAAATTTAATTTGAGTATTTTTTTTAAATATACACACCAGTTCATCTCGCATCTGAAGTATCTTTGACTTTATAATTCTATCTTGACTATATACAGTACATTGAGTATCAGATGTTTATTATCTGCCAGATAAATAGAAATATAAACACACGTAATCAAAAAATATTAAAATATTTTAATCAATAAATGCACTTTATTAATGTAATTAATGTATATGATTTATTTAATGTATATTATATTATGATTTCGTTTTTTTGGCTTGAATAAATGGAAGCTACATTCAAGTACAGTTAATTATTATTATTGTAAGTTTCATTATTACAAATAAGTATTTTGACTTTCATATACATAGTAAAAGCAAGCTTCCAAAGAAATAAAATTTGATTTGTAAACCAATCGAGATAACAAGATATCATGAGGTCTATAAAAACCATAAAATATTCAAAGATTTTTGTTGCAAAATCCAATTAAATTATCGATGTAGGTATGATATTAGATAGCTCTACAGACACAAAAATAACTTTTTTATTCTGGACCTTACAAATCTATTTTATTATTCAATAGTATCTACTCAGCCTTTGGGTAACAACGCCTACCTATACATCGTAATAAGTATGTGTACTTACTTGATTTTTCTGTTTGAGAAATTTATCATGTTACTTCTATACCTAGTCTAGCCATAAATACTGAAACAAAAAAAAATCTATTCGCACATAATATTTATTACTTCTATAGTGTATTAGTTTTATACATAAATATACAACAACTTATAAGAATTACTATTAGAAGAATTATTATATTATTAGAAGCTTATTCAAAGTGGTCTCCATTGGCTGCAATAGAGTTATACGTTAAGGCAAGATATCAATAGAAGCACGCACTCTTTCCATGGGATAATTCTTCACTGCTCTTCTTCGTACAGATTGTGTGAGGGACTCCAAATTATCATGGCGTGTAGAGCAAGCCGCACTCTCTAAAACTGACCATATATCATAATCCGGCGCATTAACATCTCTGATGAAGTACAAAACGTTCGTTTCCAACCAAGACTGTGTAGACCGAGCTTTTTGATCCGGCGCTGAGTCTTGCTCGTAGGACCATTGTTGGTTTTTGAACATGGTGTTGTTAAGGGGCTTTACTATCTTCTCAAGAATAGTATCTATTATACACTTATGTCGATGTTTTGATACCTTTTTTTTATAAAAGTATGGGTCAGTCACTCCTTCATAGATAATTCCCAACCAAACCATCACTGAAGTCGGATAGTGCCCACGTTGCACTCTGTCGATTAATTAGAAAGCTTCCTTAGAGCTTTAAGCATAAGTATGGTCATATTGTTTTG
This sequence comes from Pieris brassicae, assembly GCF_905147105.1. NCBI lineage: Eukaryota > Metazoa > Arthropoda > Insecta > Lepidoptera > Pieridae > Pieris > Pieris brassicae. The sequence goes on from NC_059666.1 coordinate 2,193,268, forward strand.
TTAAATGTTGTAAATAAAACCGTAAACAAAAATTTTCTGTGACCTCCCTTTGCGTACCACTTCAGTAGTTGTTTCGGTTTTACCATCCTATTCTTTTTTTTAAATATCAGTTAAGAAATGACTAGTACGTCTTTTATAGGCTACAAGTCCTAAGTCATCTTTTAAAATATGCGACATGGTTCTAGGTGTTATCCTCATCTCCCGAGATAAAATCTTTTGCTTTCGGATAGGATTTCTTCGAATTATTTCCCTTACTGCTTTGACCACCAACACTACGTGGACAGCCCACGTACTTTTTCTGTCACCTATTAATAGCCTATATAATATATATACGACCATTTTACAAATACCAAGAGTTTAAAAGTTTCATTTGGCTCCATACCTACTTAGTGTAATGCAATCACAGCGATTCGGTTCTCTTTATCACCACACTCCATTTAAATATCGCAAAATATTGTACAATGTATTGGCGCCAAAATAAGAAAACCCAATGAACTATTATATAAAAATGACAGATTCTAAACTCAAATGTAATATTGTAATCAAGTTAATTGTAACAGTATTTATGGCCAGAATAAGTTTATGTAAGCCTAGTTACCTTAAGACTTTTTTTAATTATTTAGAATAAAGCATTGACCACATCGCTGGGCCAATTGGTACTTGTTATAAATTTTCAATTGATTTTATTAGAAGGTTTATTTATAAGGTAATAGGTGGTGATTTTTTATTATTTATTATATTATTTAGGCTAGATGCCTTCTATTTTATTACTTTTTTTAATTTAACAATTTAAGTAAGCTTAGTATACTTTTGAATGAATTAGTCTTGGTTTTTAACCTACAGTAATGTAATATTAATTTAAAGTAACTAATATTATTGATTAAAATAGAATAGAACACTTGTGACATGAATATGAACATTTTTAACAGTCGTAATCTTTTACAGGAACAACTTTAACGGACTACTGGGTACTCTCAACTGATTATAAGTCATACGCTATTGTCTACTCTTGTACAAATCTTAACGAAGATGAAAGATCAGGTTCGCTATATGTTCTTTGTGTATTTATATTAATATAAAAGATGATAATAAATGTAAAATCTAGACGTAGTTAGTAAGATACATCTATTGTTATATTAGATTGAATGAGTATTTTTAATAAGAAAATCTATTTACGAAGTCAAGATATATAAATAGTTTTATTTTTTCTTAGCCCCTTGTATTGGGAAAAAATATTTCGGACAATATAATAAATAAATTCTTTTTTTTTAATAAAATAAAATAAATTAAAATAAAAAAACAATGCCACCATAACCAGCCGTCAGTACGGACAACGGTCCGAGAACGAGTCTAAGTGCGGAAACTGAGTTCCCCAACCAGCCCTCAGTGGCAACCTCCGCTAGTTTTTAGAAGAAGTTTTACTTTAGCGTACGAAAACATAAAGACAGAAAAGTTTATTTGTTCATAGCCATGATTTGAAAGCACGACCACTTATTATAAGTGCCATTTAGCCAACACTACTGAACTTAGTTGAAATTGATCTTTATCATATTCTAATAAAATGTAAAATATTTACAGTGTATGTCTGGAAACTTAGTCGAACAAAGGAATTGCCTGCAGAAGCTGATACGGAATTCGACGTTGTTAGTAAAGACATTCCCGTAATAAATCAGATGTACTTAGAGAAGGATAATCAAAATAAGACTGCTTGTTTCTATTATCCTAAAGAGAGACCTGGAGTCCCTGTTGTGTTCCCAGGAAGGTGTTCTGATGATGACATCCCCGTTATAAATAATTTTAACGCAAGTGCTGTAAGTAGCTGATTACAAAAAACTTTAACATATTTATGTATAAGTTAAGTCTTGAATTTAACAAAAACTTTATTCACGACTTAACGTACGTTAAAAATGACTACGCTTTTAATTTAAGTTCTAAATTATGTTTATTTCAAATTGGTACACTAAAAAACTAAGTGTGAATAATACGTTATATTAGTATTAAATTAAAAACTGCGCACCATACAGAAACAATTTCTTTAATTAATCCATTAACACAGATAATGTCAGTACAGTCATTTTTCGATTTGTAAATATGCATGTATGTGTTTTTTTTTTGTTCTGGATCTGTGCGGAGCTAAAGTCATATCATGAGAACGGATAAAAATATGGTTCCAATTTATTTTAGTTCACGGGTGTATGGTTTGAAATACAAGCTTACCCAAAAGAATTTCAACCCGGACAATGCATTAGACATGACTATTCACAATCAGGAAATAATCTAACACTAACAACATCTAGCGTTGATAATCAATTTCTTACAATTTCTACTAGTGACTTAGTTACAAGTGGATCTAGTGGAAAATTAAGTATCAACACTGTTGGACCCAATGGAACAAGTAAGTTTTGCAAATTGTTCGATGAATAGTTTCCAACATCAAAGTTATTCCAAATAAAAAATATTTAGTTAGGTGGCTTTTATACAAAAAACTAACTTGTCTCCTTTATTTTCAGCAATAACAATACCATTTTGGATTTTAAGCGTAGACTACAACGATTATGCCTTCGCTTACAGCTGCATGGACTTAGAAGAGGACCACCGAGCAAGTAAGCTTTTTATAACTGTACAAAGAGATCTTAAAGAAAAAGCAAATTAAAGACATGCATTTAGCCTGATTTGATATCTTAAAGGATTTTTTTTTATTTGATTCATTGATCATTTATACTAAATAAACACGATTTTTCTAAAAAATAAAAAAAAATATTAAAATTTAGTTTACAGCTGGAAACTAAGTAGAAACCAGAATGGACTCTCTACAGAAGCACATGGAAATATAGACAACGTGATGTCAAATGTAGTGGTTCTTGAACGCCGTTACTATGAAAATGTAGACCAAACAGACAACGCCTGCTTTTATCTACCAGATCTGGCGCCTGGTGAACCCGTGATACTCGAAGGCCAATGTGATTTGGACATACCAGTTGTAGAGAACTTTAACGCAACCGAGGTAGGAAAATACAATGAGTTAAAAGTGAACAGAATCCATAATAGTTTGTTAAAAGTTATAAGAAGTATCGGTGATATCTACTTCTGAAAGTAATCAGAGAAACATTGACAGTTAATAACTTTTCCGTACTCCATTTATATATTATTAAGTATATTTTTTAAATGTCACTGTACAATTTTATGGGCAGTATTTAGGTCGTTGGCGCTTAATAGAATCCTATCCAGCTGAACAACAGACTGGCACTTGCAATGAAGCATATTACTCCGCTGGAAGCGGGAACACAATAGAAGTTGTCAACTCGCAAGTAGTTGGCGATGAACTCAACAGTGTTACCGGTACTGCCGAAGTTGAAAGTAATGGGAAACTAAAAGTTACTTTTCCAAATAGTAAGTATTAAACAAGGTTAGGCAGACGCAGATGCATCTAGATTGCATGCAGAGAAAGAAAAAATATGTTCTTAAAAATAAGGAAATCCTTTATTAATATTGATTAAATTAATTTCAGGTCCAGATCCAGCATACATCACGATTATAAATACTGACTACAAATCATATTCACTTGTCTATAGCTGTACCAACCTACCTGATAATAAACAAAGAAGTGAGTACCACGTCAATAAATATAGAACATATACGAAGTTGAATGTTTATATTTGTAACTTTGAATCAGCACAAAAACACTGGACTAACCTAACAGAACACAAACAGTTAACCGAGAGTTAAATAGCTATTGAAGAAAATTTTAGAAAGTGAAGCAAAAAACTCGCTTACCTGATAGAGGCTTTTACGTGTAATATTTTGCTAAATACGAAACATTTGATGTTTATAATTGTAAGACAATAGACGGTTAATGTAACATAATTCTTTTACAGTATTTAGTTGGAAACTGAGTCGTACAAAAAGCCTTACGGAAGACGCGACGGAGAGCATTAACACAATTATGAACAACATTCGAGTATTAAATAATAAATATTTTCAAAAGGTGGATCAATCAGATATTGCCTGCTTTTATCTACCGCCTCCTGGACCATATCCAGTTATATTCCGTGGTCAATGTGATCCAAATATAACAACCGTCCCTAAGTTTGAAGCTAGTCGTGTAAGTCAATTTTATAATGATTTAAAAATTATAAAAATTACATTAATAGATTAATAAATAAATAATGGATTCAGATCTCAAACGGATCTAGAATATCTGCCGTTGTATTAAATTTATTTCATAAATAAAGGAATTTTTAGTATCTCAACTTATGGCACAACATTGAATCTTATCCATCAACTTTCCAAACTGGAACATGTAACAACGCGTTTTACTCTGCTGGTACTACTAGCGATGTCGACGTATATAATACCCAAGTCATCGACAGACAATTGGACACCATTCGAGGAACAGCTAATCTCGCAGGCGACCCAGACGTTGGAAAGCTTATTGTTAGCTTTCCTATTGCAGGCACTAATCGTAAGTTACGTTTTCTGTTGCAAAAAATGGGAAAGTAAATCCAATTTATATAACACATAAATAATTCTTCGTAGTACCGACGCAAAAATAATAACAATTCGCAATTTTCAGAGACAACTTCCACGGATTACTTGATTCTAGCTACAGATTATATTTCATATGCACTTGTATATACCTGCTATAAAGTGGATGAAGAACATAGGGCAGGTACGGAAAGTATTGCTTATGTTTTAACACTTAAAAAGTTCTTACTCCTATATAGGTATTATATTCGATACACATATATAATTATGATTTTAAACATTTATTCACTTTTTCAAATGTGGAAAAAGTAAGACTAAAAAAATATTAAACTGAGATTTGAAAACATATTTTTAGTATTGAGCTGGAAATTAAGTCGCTCCAAATCGCTAACAACTGATGCACAAACTGCTATCAACGCTGTAATAAGCACAATCCCAGTCCTTAATCAAAAATATTATGAGCGCAATAACCAAAGTGCCGAAGGATGCTTCTATTTTCCTGATCCTGAACCTGGGAAGGTTGTCGAGTTTCCTGGAAAATGTGATCAAACTATTCCTGCGGTGCCCAATTTTAATTTCACAGCTGTAAGTAATATCCAGTAGAACAGTGACAAATAATAAGTATTTTAAGCTTTAAAGCTGTTTCTTGTTTCCAGTTTAGAGGTACCTGGTATGAAATACAGGCGTATCCTAAGGAACAACAGACGGGACAGTGCGTTAGCCATACCTACTCTGAAGCCGGCTCAAATACCTTGCAACTTATTTCAAATCAAGTTCTAAACCAGGGTCTAATACAAACTAATAGCGATGTAAGATTAACGTCTTCTCAAGACCCGAGCGGCAAATTAACTATCACGATTAGAACCAATGGATCAGGTAAATAGTATACGAATATTTTATTTGAATGTGTTTCTTGTTATCAAATATAGGAACTTATTAGATCTTTTGAACGTTTACAGATGAGGAAATCCCCTTTTGGGTTTTAAGCACAGACTACGAAGATTACGCATTGGCTTACTCTTGTGTAGATATCCCCAACCATGATAGACGAAAAGGTGAGACACTCGCACAATAAGCATGTGCAATATATTTTGGAGTCATGTTTGATTTAAAAATCCCACCATTAATTTCAGTGTTTAGTTGGAAATTGAGTAGATCTAAAACATTATCCACCGCCGGCGATCTAGCTATAACTAATGCGATGAGTGACATTGATGTCTTAGACCGTCAATATTATCAGAATATCAACCAATCCTACTCTGCCTGTTTCTACTTACCGGATATTCCCCATGGAGAACCTGTCATATTCCCTGGAAAATGCGATCTTGACATACCAGTTGTTAGAGACTTCAACGTCACCAGGGTAAGAAATATTTTTATTCCGTTGTTTTTGATATTTTACTCGATATATTCATTGAATTTAAATTTTAGTATCTAGGCCGCTGGCGTATGCTTGAAACTTATCACTCAGAATTTCAACGTGGAACATGTAACGATGCAACGTACACGTTGCTCAATGACGGTACGGTCTCAGCGCTTAACAGTCAAGTCATCAATGAAGAACTGGACACCATTACTGGAATCGCCTCAGCCAGCTCGGATGGATCTGCTAAGCTCTCTGTTAAATTTCCTACAAGTAAGCAATTGCACGAGCCGATGACATGATTACCAATTGATAGGAATCTATATTAATACTTTTGTATTTTAGCTACTGAGGCTGCGGATTACTGGGTCTTGAATACCGACTATGATTCCTATGCACTAGTGTACAGCTGCAAAAACCTTGAAAATAATCAGAAGAGAGGTACGGTAATTCCATTTAAACTTAATTGTAAAAAAATCGAGCTAACAATATTTATTTATATTTTTTTAGTGTGGAGCTGGAAGCTTAGTCGAAATAGAGAACTAAGCACCACTGCTATCGACAATATCAATTCCGTTATCAGAGACATCGACGTGTTAAATAGTAGATATTATAAGACCGTAGGCCATACTGATAAAGATTGCTTCTACTATCCTGTACCAGATGGAAGACCAGTAAAGTTTAGAGGACAATGTGATGAATCAATATCTGGTGTCAATTTATTTAGAGCTGGAGACGTAAGTGCTTGTAATATTCTAATACTTTGTAACTAATCAGTAGCAGTGACATTGGGCTGTAATACGTTATTTCATGTGATGGCTTTCCTTGATACAACTTCTTCTGTAACTTAATCATAACCTGGATTTCCTTAGGATAGCTTTTTACTGAAAAAATATTTCGCTGTGACTAGACATATGGCAGATAATTCCCACATGTACTCCCCAGTTACTTCTGGCTGCTTTAGCCAAATTTTTGTAACACTTATTATATTATTAATAATAATAATAAAAATATAAAACACAGAAGAACGGCTACACAAAGAAAAATAACACACCGAAAAACTACCGAAGAGCATTAGCAGTCACAACATATATATGCTGAAGAAAAAATAGTGAAGAACTCAATGCAGTTAAGCCATTTGGTTTCGCGTCTCGTGGCTCGACTGTCACAAAGATACTGCATTATATTTGACAATACTCTTAACGGGCTGCTCTGTTTGTTTTCAAAAAGTACCATGAGCCGTCTTCTTTTGATGTTCTGTGATACCTCTGCTTCAGTGTTAGTGTTAATTTTCACAGTTCCGTTTCGGTGCATTTTTATTAGGAAGCTGTGTTTCGAAAATCGTGAAATGGCTTCACGGGGAAGGGGCTTTTAGTTTACTATTTCTTCTGATTTTTCTCGCCACAAATTCTACAAATTCAGCGACTGTCTCATCCTTTTGTTTAAAGGACTGATCTAATTTTAGTTCGAGCTATTAACTCCTTGAGTTCGTTGACTACAATTTCCATGGGACAAGCATAAGACTTTTTCCATTCTAACAAATAGTAGCTTGTTTTGAATTTTAATTTTGATGTGGTTTTCAGTATCTCAACTTATGGCACAACATTGAATCTTATCCATCAAATTTCCAAACTGGAACATGTAACAACGCATTTTACTCAGCTGGTACTACTAGCGATGTCGACGTATATAATACCCAAGTCATCGACAGACAATTGGACACCATTCGAGGAACAGCTAATCTCGCAGGCGACCCTAACGTTGGAGAGCTTATTGTTAGCTTTCCTATTGCAGGCACTAATCGTAAGTTAGGTTTTATGTTGCAAAAAATAAATCAAATTTATATAACACATAAATAATTCTTCGTAGTACCGACGTAGAAATAATAACAATTCGCAACTTTTCAGAGACAACGTCCACGGATTACTTGATTCTAGCCACTGATTATATTTCATATGCACTTGTTTATACCTGCTATAAAGTGGATGAAGAACATAGGGCAGGTACGGAAAGTATTACTTATGTTTTAACGCTTAAAAAGTTCTGCCTCCTATATAGGTATTCCATTCGACACACATATATGATAATTATGACTTTAAACATTTACTTACTTTTTCAAATGCGGAAAAAGTAAGACTAAAAAAATATAAAACTGAAATTTAAAAACATATTTTTAGTATTGAGCTGGAAATTAAGTCGCTCCAAATCGCTAACAACTGAAGCTCATACTGCTATCAACGCTGTAATAAACACAATCCCAGTCCTTAATCAAAAGTATTATGAGCGCAATAACCAAAGTGCCGAAGGATGCTTCTATTTTCCTGATCCTGAACCTGGGAAGGTTGTCGAGTTTCCTGGAAAATGTGATCAAAATATTCCTGCGATACCCAATTTTAATTTCACAGCTGTAAGTAATATCCAGTAGAACAGTGACAATAATAAGTATTTTAAGCTTTAAAGCTGTTTCTTGTTTCCAGTTTAGAGGTACCTGGTATGAAATACAGGCGTATCCTAAGGAACAACAGACGGGACAGTGCGTTAGCCATACCTACTCTGAAGCCGGCTCAAATACCTTGCAACTTATTTCAAATCAAGTTCTAAACCAGGGTCTAATACAAACTAATAGCGATGTAAGATTAACGTCTTCTCAAGACCCGAGCGGCAAATTAACTATCACGATTAGAACCAATGGATCAGGTAAATAGTATACGAATATTTTATTTGAATGTGTTTCTTGTTATCAAATATAGGAACTTATTAGATCTTTTGAACGTTTACAGATGAGGAAATCCCCTTTTGGGTTTTAAGCACAGACTACGAAGATTACGCATTGGCTTACTCTTGTGTAGATATCCCCAACCATGATAGACGAAAAGGTGAGACACTCGCACAATAAGCATGTGCAATATATTTTGGAGTCATGTTTGATTTAAAAATCCCACCATTAATTTCAGTGTTTAGTTGGAAATTGAGTAGATCTAAAACATTATCCACCGCCGGCGATCTAGCTATAACTAATGCGATGAGTGACATTGATGTCTTAGACCGTCAATATTATCAGAATATCAACCAATCCTACTCTGCCTGTTTCTACTTACCGGATATTCCCCATGGAGAACCTGTCATATTCCCTGGAAAATGCGATCTTGACATACCAGTTGTTAGAGACTTCAACGTCACCAGGGTAAGAAATATTTTTATTCCGTTGTTTTTGATATTTTACTCGATATATTCATTGAATTTAAATTTTAGTATCTAGGCCGCTGGCGTATGCTTGAAACTTATCACTCAGAATTTCAACGTGGAACATGTAACGATGCAACGTACACGTTGCTCAATGACGGTACGGTCTCAGCGCTTAACAGTCAAGTCATCAATGAAGAACTGGACACCATTACTGGAATCGCCTCAGCCAGCTCGGATGGATCTGCTAAGCTCTCTGTTAAATTTCCTACAAGTAAGCAATTGCACGAGCCGATGACATGATTACCAATTGATAGGAATCTATATTAATACTTTTGTATTTTAGCTACTGAGGCTGCGGATTACTGGGTCTTGAATACCGACTATGATTCCTATGCACTAGTGTACAGCTGCAAAAACCTTGAAAATAATCAGAAGAGAGGTACGGTAATTCCATTTAAACTTAATTGTAAAAAAATCGAGCTAACAATATTTATTTATATTTTTTTAGTGTGGAGCTGGAAGCTTAGTCGAAATAGAGAACTAAGCACCACTGCTATCGACAATATCAATTCCGTTATCAGAGACATCGACGTGTTAAATAGTAGATATTATAAGACCGTAGGCCATACTGATAAAGATTGCTTCTACTATCCTGTACCAGATGGAAGACCAGTAAAGTTTAGAGGACAATGTGATGAATCAATATCTGGTGTCAATTTATTTAGAGCTGGAGACGTAAGTGCTTGTAATATTCTAATACTTTGTAACTAATCAGTTGCAGTGACATTGGGCTGTAATACGTTATTTCATGTGATGGCTTGGTACAACTTCTTCTGTAACTTAAAAAATATTTTGCTGTGACTAGACATATGGCAGATAATACCCATTTGTACTCCCCAGTTACTTCTGGCTGCTTTAGCCAATTTTTTGTAACTCTTATTATCTTATTAATAATAAAATATAAAACAGACAAACGGCAACAAAGAAAAATGACACCGAAAAAACTACCGAAGAGCATTAACAGTTACAACATATATATCCTGAAGAAAAATTAGCGAAGAACTCAATTCAGTTAAGCCATTTGGTTTCGCGTCTCGTAGCTCGACTGTCACAAACATACTGCGTTATATTTCACAATACTCTTATTTGCCTGCTCTGCTTGTTTTCAAAAAGTACCATGAGCCGTCTTCTTTTGATGTTCTGTCATACCTCTGTTTCACTGTTAGTGTTAATCTTCACAGTTCCGTTGCTGTGCATTTTTATTAGGAAGCAGTGGTTACCTATTTTTTTTTAAGTAAAAAATCGTGAAATGGCTTCACGGGCTTTTAGTTTACTATTTCTTCTGTTTTTTGTCGCCACAAATTCCACAAATTCAGCGACTGTCTCATCCTTTTGTTTAAAGGACTGATCTAATTTTAGTTCGAGCTATTAACTCCTTGAGTGCGTTGACTACAATTTCCATGGGACAAGCATAAGACTTTTTCCTTTCTAACTAATAGTAGCTTGTTTTGGGTTTTAATTTTGATGTGGTTTTCAGTATCTCAACTTATGGCACAACATTGAATCTTATCCATCAACTTTCCAAACTGGAACATGTAACAACGCATTTTACTCTGCTGGTACTACTAGCGATGTCGACGTATATAATACCCAAGTCATCGACAGACAATTGGACACCATTCGAGGAACAGCTAATCTCGCAGGCGACCCTAACGTTGGAGAGCTTATTGTTAGCTTTCCTATTGCAGGCACTAATCGTAAGTTACGTTTTCTGTTGCAAAAAATGGGACAGTAAATCCAATTTATATAACACATAAATAATTCTTCGTAGTACCGATGCAAAAATAATAACAATTCGCAATTTTCAGAGACAACTTCCACGGATTACTTGATTCTAGCTACAGATTATATTTCATATGCACTTGTATATACCTGCTATAAAGTGGATGAAGAACATAGGGCAGGTACGGAAAGTATTGCTTATGTTTTAACACTTAAAAAGTTCTTACTCCTATATAGGTATTATATTCGATACACATATATAATTATGATTTTAAACATTTATTCACTTTTTCAAATGTGGAAAAAGTAAGACTAAAAAAATATTAAACTGAGATTTGAAAACATATTTTTAGTATTGAGCTGGAAATTAAGTCGCTCCAAATCGCTAACAACTGAAGCACAAACTGCTATCAACGCTGTAATAAGCACAATCCCAGTCCTTAATCAAAAGTATTATGAGCGCAATAACCAAAGTGCCGAAGGATGCTTCTATTTTCCTGATCCTGAACCTGGGAAGGTTGTCGAGTTTCCTGGAAAATGTGATCAAACTATTCCTGCGGTGCCCAATTTTAATTTCACAGCTGTAAGTAATATCCAGTAGAACAGTGACAAATAATAAGTATTTTAAGCTTTAAAGCTGTTTCTTGTCCCCAGTTTAGAGGTACCTGGTATGAAGTACAGGCGTATCCTAAGGAACAACAGACGGGACAGTGCGTTAGCCATACCTACTCTGAAGCCGGCTCAAATACCTTGCGACTTATTTCAAATCAAGTTCTAAACCAGGGTCTAATACAAACTAATAGCGATGTAAGATTTACGTCTTCTCAAGACCCGAGCGGCAAATTAACTATCACGATTAGAACCAATGGATCAGGTAAAGAGTATACGAATATTTTATTTGAATGTCTTTGTTGTTATCAAATATAGGAACTTATTAGATCTTTTGAACGTTTACAGATGTGGAAATCCCCTTTTGGGTTTTAAGCACAGACTACGAAGATTACGCATTGGCTTACTCTTGTGTAGATATCCCCAACCATGATAGACGAAAAGGTGAGACACTCGCACAATACCTCTGTTATGAGCATCATATTTTGGAGTCAAGTTTGATTTAAAAATCCCACCATTAATTTCAGTGTTCAGTTGGAAATTGAGTAGATCTAAAACATTATCCACCGCCGGCGATCTAGCTATAACTAATGCGATGAGTGACATTGATGTCTTAGACCGTCAATATTATCAGAATATCAACCAATCCTACTCTGCCTGTTTCTACTTACCGGATATTCCCCTTGGAGAACCTGTCATATTCCCTGGACAATGCGATCCTGATATACCAGTAGTTAGAGACTTCAACGTCACCAGGGTAAGAAATATTTTTATTCCGTTGTTTTTGATATTTAACTCGATATATTCATTGAATTTAAATTTTAGTATGGAGGCCGCTGGCGTATGCTTGAAACTTATCACTCAGAATTTCAACGTGGAACATGTAACGATGCAACGTACACGTTGCTCAATGACGGTAAGGTCTCAGCGCTTAACAGTCAAGTCATCAATGAAGAACTGGACACCATTACTGGAATCGTCTCAGCCAGCTCGGATGGATCTGCTAAGCTCTCTGTTAAATTTCCTACAAGTAAGCAATTGCGTGAGCCGATGACATGATTACCAATTGACAGGAATCTATATTAATACTTTTGTATTTCAGCTACTGAGGCTGCTGATTACTGGGTCTTGAATACCGACTATGATTCATATGCACTAGTATACAGCTGCAAAAACCTTGAAAATAATCAGAAAAGAGGTATAGTACAATACTTAATTGATTATATCGTTTTCTAAGATAAATTAAAGTTCTTTGTTAATAAAAGTGTTAATGAAGTTATAACTTGTAATTTTAAATTAAAATTATTTATTGTTAAAACTACTATGTAATGTTTTACAGTTTGGAGTTGGAAACTAAGTAGGACAACAGAGTTAAGTCCATCAGCTAACGACAATATTAATGCTATTATCGAGAGAACGAACGTTCTAAATAGCAGGTACTACAGCAAAATACAGCATTCAGTCGACGCTTGCTTTTACTATCCTGAAGATAATGGGCAGCCATTGGTATTTAGAGGACCTTGTGAAGAAAATGTTCCATTAGTTAACAATTTCAATGCTTCTGATGTAAGTTTTTATTGACTCAATAGACGATATTAAAGACAATATTATCTTATAACATTACTTGGAACATTCGTCTTATATAAATTGTGTTCCAGTTATTGTAAAAGATTGAGTAATTAAGTCATCAATAAATTTCAGTATTTAGGATCCTGGTACGATATAGAGAGTTACCCAACTGCCTACCAGTTTGGTAGTTGTCCATCCGCTACATACACCCTTAATAATACAGTGGTAGATGTCTATAATACTGAAGTAATTAACAAACGGTTGTCATCCGTTAATGGAGTGGCTGTACCATACTCTGATGGATCTTCTAGATTAACTGTCTCCTTCCCCATTCCTGGAACTGCTCGTATGTATATATTTTTACTGTATTGTGCAGTAAAAAATGAATAATTATTTATTTTTACTTGTTATTGAAATAATTAAACTTCAAAGCATATATCTTAACAAAATTTATGAATAATACTTTAAAGTTATTTGAAACGATTAACCGGCTGGGCCACAGAGTGCAATGGAAAAAAAGTATAATGAATATATACCTAACTCTACTTATTAAATGGTAATGTAATAAAGCACGCGAATCGCAAGTGATATATGATGTTAAAGTGACAAATCAATTATTTAAATTAAAACAATTAACAAGGCACAATTTGATAGCGTTTACGATGATTTGATTTGAAATAAACAAGAAAGACGGCGTTCATCTATTTTGAAATCTGTTACCAGAGGCTTGATTCTAATTCTATTCTTAATTTTTTTTACTAAACAGTTTTTACCTAATTTTTATGCACGACCGATTCTTTTCCAGTAACTACAAATACACCATACTGGATACTCGCAACTGACTACTTAAACTATGCATTGGTATATTCTTGTGTTAACGACGAAAACAAGGAAAACAGGAGAGGTAAACTAATTTTATTTACCAAAAAATACTAATATACGATGTCATAGAGGTTCACGGTTCACATTCAATAACTAACTAGTATTGATTTTCTCTCTATAATAAGTACAACTCCATTTTAGTGTCAAGTTGGAAACTCAGCAGAACTAAATATCTATCAGAAGAGTCGAATACGCATATAAACAACGTCATGAACTCAGTAAAAGTCCTCCGTAGCACGTATTACAAAGAGAGGGGTCATTCAGAAAGCAACTGTTTCTATTTCCCCGAAAACAACGGCGGTCCAGTGGAAATGCCGGGAGAGTGTGCAGCTAGCACCATAGCCATTGATAACTTTGATAAAGAAGCGGTAAGTTGCTCAAAGCGATTAATGTTATGTTTCCTTGACTTTTTGTTTCGATTAATATTTATCTTATTGTTCCTATATTTATTGTTCACATTTTGCATTAAGGGGCAAGTCATTTAATACACATTTTATTTATTTTATGTCTATTGTAGTTCACTGGCCCTTGGTACGAAGTATCAAGATTCCCGTCAGAATTAAAATCGGGTGAATGCGTTTCCAACGAATTTGTTTCTTCAAACAATGGCTTTACAATGAAAAAAACTTACGTGTCTGATGAAGAGTTGATTGAAGCTAAAGGATCAGCCACCCTCTCTAATGATACAAGAGGAATCCTTAGTGTTAACCTAACTGATGGAAGTGGAGGTAATGTGTTAACTAAAAACTTAATCCAAAACGATTAAATCTGAGTAGCTCAAAGCGTTTCATTAAAACTATTGTTGCTGGTCATTCTTTTCTAACAAATCATTTAAAAACGTAATCTTTTAAAATATATTATAAAGCATGTATATGAAATGGATAAATAATTCTTTTAGCTATCTATGAGACTACCATGTACGTGATAGACGTCAACTACACTGACTATGCACTACTTTATGGCTGCAGAGACATCGGAGAAGGGAGAAAACAAGGTAGGCATTATCAGTTACTAGTACGTTGTCTTGCAAGTGTTAAATGAGGTGGGGCAAGATTCGCTCATTCGCTTTTAATGGCAAGATATCTAAAATTATTTATCTGCCGAGAAATGAGATTAAAAGTGACTTTTTAATCGATTAAGATATTTTGGTAATCTTTTTTATTTATTTATGGATTTATTAATGATAATTAGACCCTCAGAAGACTTACAGTAAAAGTACATAAATATTAATTCTAATAAAAAAAGTTTACACAAATGGATTAATATAAACTATATATAAACTGATAATTCTGTTACAGTATACAGTTGGAAACTCAGTAGGCGGCAGGCTGGTTTATCACCTGAAGCCGTCGATAGTATAAATAAAGTCGTATCAGACTCGCTAGAACTTTGGGAAGGGTACTATGAAGACACAGACCAAACAGACAAAGGCTGCTTCCACTACCCCGAGTATGATACTTTACCTGAAGAAATTGTTTTAATAGGACGCTGTGACGACAGTATCAAAGGAGTGCCAAACTTCAACGCGAGCGCTGTTAGTATTTAGCGTACTCTGTAAAATATGTTCGATTTGCATTGATAATTACTATTTATAAAAATAGGACGCAATTTCACGACATTATTCTTCTATCAATATCGTTATTGTCACAACTTTTGTAAATTTTTTGTGATTCCTATTTTAGCTTGTATTACATATTTTTTGTACTCATCTGTGATGGTATCTTTCTTAATAATTTATTTTTACAGTACTTAGGCAACTGGATTGAGGTAGCGAGCTACCCTCAACGATTCCAAAATGGCGACTGTGCAAGAGCGTACTACACCTCCACAGATGGCGTCGTTGTCAATGTAATGAACACTCAAGTTATTAATCATTCACTAGATGTCGCTTATGCAACTGCTAGAGTCGCGTCCAACGACAGCACTGGAGTTTTAGATGTTACCTTCACTATGCCAGGTAATTTAAATTAATTATTATCTAACTCTCAGACTCATAACAAAAACAAGATAACAATTTTACAAAATATCTTCTTGTATCAAAAATTCTTCAAGCAAATTCGGAAACATCGACTAATATTTAATAATTTAATAATTATGCACACTGGCCATTTCTACTATTGTGTAATGTGTGCGCAGACATAATGCGCTTAATATGGAGAATGTTTGGTTCTACCGATGTTCGTGACGTTTATTATATTAGGTTTAGCATTGCATCATTTTGGTAGCAATTGCGAATCTCACAAAACGAATCTTAAATCCCCTTTAAATTATTGATCATTAGGCATTAGACAACGCTACTTGTTGCTTTAACAAACAATGTAAGTATGTAGGTTTTTTCTATCGATATCGATAGAAAAAATTAATGTCGACAGTAAACATTTTGGAATTCCTTTAGGAGGCTTTTACCCGTGGAGGGGTTCATACTTATAATTTTATAGAATGTTTATTTTCATATATTGTGCATATGTGTTTGTATTATTATGGAAATTAATAAAGCTTTCATCATTATACCAACTTGGTTCTAATACACTAAAATAATGAGTGTGTTACTCAAAAAACATTATTTTTGTAAAAATCCGACCCCACTGTAGCAATCGGATTAAAACAATAACAATCACGGCGTTTCATTATTAAACGGCTACTTAACGATTTAATTAAATTTGATAGCACCAATGAAAAATACATATTTTTCATTAAATTTATTTTACCTTTTTCAGTATCAACTACAGCGAACTACTACATACTCGCTACGGACTACGAAAGTTACGCTCTTGTTTACAGCTGCCGAAACTTGGCAAATGGAAAGAGACAAGGTATTTTCGTTTTCTCATTTATTATATATTCTCATTAAAAATGTAAAAAATTAAGTCTTAGGAGGCAGAGTAGACTTATAAAAAATTTGACTCACACATATGTATGAAATAGTTTATTACTTTCTTGGGTATATTTAGGGTACATATAACATCCTTTAAATTATAATTTCTCTAGAGTGGTACGCTTCTCAAACCTGGGTTGCGTTCGAGCCCCGACTATCATGTGATGATTTAGATTTAGATCTTAATTTCCATGTAATATCCATCCCAATTAACCATGTTTTCGGAGTTAGTCTTCGAAAATAAGGAATGAGGAATAATAACGAATGACAAATAATTTAATTTGATTTTGACAAGGATTTACAATACAATATAATAACTAAAATTACAAATTACGCTGAACCCACTAGGCCAACACTGTACTCCATACAACAATAAAAAAGCTCGCCTAAAATATCACAACCATTGACCTTATAGTGGGCAGTTGGAAGCTTAGCAGAGGCAAAACATTAAGTCAAGACGCAGAAGCTATTATGGATGATGTTATCAGCAATACCGAAGGTCTCATACAACGCAATTACAAATCTACAAGTCAAACGGAAGATGCTTGTTTTTACATACCAGAAGCGGATAGGAACACGCCTCCAGTGTTTAGGGGACAATGTCAAGATGTTAAAGGTGTGGAAGGATTCGATATAGAAAAAGTGAGTAAAGATATAGATTAAAAACAAAGTGCTATTACATTAAGACTAAGTTTATAATAACTGGTTGGGACTTAATTTTATCAAATCAACTCCCTTTTGTTCTAAACTAAATATGTTGTATTTGTCGCTAAACAAACAATCCAGTCACAGTGATAAAATATCTACTATTTATAAATACAAATTACAGTACGTGGGCTGGTGGCATGAAATCGAAAACTACCCAAGTAGCCAAAGTGGATCTTGTATCAGCTCTGAGCTTGTTGCCACAGAAAATTCATACCAAATGATTGATACCAGTGTACGAAACAATAGTGCCACGGTTATAACAAGCACAGTCACGGCTTCCAGTGACGGAAGATTGATTAAGACGTTCAGCGATGGCAGTTCTGTTGGTAAGTTTGTCATCACTTTTTTACGCATATTATAAAAAGCAAATATAATCTACTAATATTTGAATTAAGAACTCGCGATTCTATATGTCTGAGAAATATCGTGACTCCGTCGATATTGACATTTCATTAGCGGGTTAAGATGACGTCCATATTTGGGTAAAGTCCGAGCACAAAAGACACGAATAACTATCGTACAATATTTAATTCAGATTATTTATGTAATATCATAATGACAGTGTTATAATATCATTGTTATAGAAATAATCCTAAATTGAAACAATAATATAATAATTAAAGTAAAGTACTGATATTTGTGCATGTTTTTAAAGTTTATTTCTAGATTGAGTACCGTTTTAAGGGGATTAATGTTTAATTTGAAATCTGTTTTTAATTTTCAGAATTATTGGTGATTGTAACGGATTATGAAACATTCTCGCTACTATATTCTTGTGAAAATATCAATGATGATTACAAGCGTGGTAAGTATTGAGATCTAACTAATTCTTCTGGGATTTAAATTACGTTATAAGAATATTTCATTACTTAGATTTGAAAAAAAATTTGGTGAAAGGATGACACAAAACTGACCATAGTACTTAGTACTGTACATTATACCAATAGCGATAATAATTTTCTTCTAACCTTAACCTTCCTTTAACTTTTATAATATTAAGTAACTTCCGATGTTAAGCCCTTAGACACTCCCATTGCCAGAGGGTTTGCAATTAAGTTGCCGGCTCTTTAAAACTTCTTTTCTAATGCACTTTCCCGCTCCCGCATAACTAATAAATATTGTACGTTTGTGTCATGGAGTCGTGTTAGTGTATTAGTAAAAGGGCGGCCCACGTCTTAAGGTAACTGTCGGTCGTTTAAAATTCCAACAAAAAATCATCTACGTTGACAAATAGAATATTCAAAAGGCCAGTTATCACCATACCCACTCCAGCCGTAATCATACTTAGTATTCCTCAACAGTATGGAGTGCAAAGCTTTCCAAAACCCGAGAGCTATCAGAAAACGCGCAGAATGTAATTTCACAATATATGGAATCCAATCGAGTTTTGGAAGAGAAGTTCTACTTCTCAGTAAACCAGAGTGATTCAGT
The DNA here is from genome assembly GCF_905147105.1 of Pieris brassicae. Taxonomy (NCBI): domain Eukaryota; kingdom Metazoa; phylum Arthropoda; class Insecta; order Lepidoptera; family Pieridae; genus Pieris; species Pieris brassicae. The sequence goes on from NC_059666.1 coordinate 2,212,158, forward strand.
ATGTTTCCACTACCCCGAAATTACGGGGGACCAGGTCATCATACCTGGACAGTGTGATGACAGTATACCAGTCGAAACATCATTTGATACTGCACAGGTATTTATACATTACAGTTGGATATTCGTAGTACATGTTTGTTCCTTAAGTTTGTACTTATTAACAATATTAGGTTAGTTGTCTTCAACAATACATTTAGTGCCAACATCAAAAGAAAATAAATTTAAAAAAATGTGTGCGTGTACATACGTAAAAAGTGAAACGAAATTTTCTGTGTCTTAATTCCCAAATAAAAAAAAGTTACCGTAAATGGCAAAGCATAACAGTCTCTTAAGCGTAAACCTCTGTTTGAAATTATTTCAAATAGAACTAAAACTTGTTGCAGTGTAATCTTAAAAATGATTAGTAGTAATAGGTCTAGTTTTATCATTTTAATTAAAGTACACATTTGTCTCTTTTCATCATAGCGTAAATACAATTTAAAAGTAAGAGACGAAAGAGTAACTTTGTTAAAAGAAAATCATTAGACAGAATTAGTTTTAATGAATAAGGGGGTTAAGTTCTACAATTCCCAAAAAACAAATGAATATAAGCTAACAATCTTTATATTACTTTCAGTATACCGGAACTTGGTACCAAATTGAAAGGTATCCTCAACGATTTGAGAGTGGCAACTGTACTGGAGCCAGGTATAGCTACAATACTGTAAGTAGCGTCATCACAGTCCAGAACTGGCAGGTCATTGACGGTACACTGGACACAGTTGAAGGAAATGCCACTGTCACCTCAGTTGATGGGAGTGCCAAACTGGTCGTCAACTTACCTGTTCGCGGTACAGATGGTAAGGAATGCTCCAATAATACATGTTTATAACTTTTGACTCCTTGGAATAAATCCCTGCAATGAGACTACAACTGCTGCTCTGTTTGCAACTATGTGTAAAAAATGAATTAATCCATGTACTAGGTATTTACTTAATTATACCAGAAATCAACATTGCTACTGTAAAACTGATTCCGATATTCAAATGGACTTGGAATAGGAATCGCTATTGTAGTTACTATAAGCATACAGATTAGAGAAGTTATCAAATCCATAATATAATTTGTATTGTTAGATTACGGCTTTAACCGCCTTTTTTATCTTTTTTATCCAGACCCGAACCCTCCTATGGTCTCAATGGATCTCTATATCCTGAAAACGGATTATATTTCGTATTCACTGGCGTATAGCTGCGTCAATCGTGGTCCTTATAAAAGAGCGAGTAAGTATTTTTATAATAATCGAATTTTCATAATTTTACTGGCGGCCTGTAACGTGGTTTGCGGCTTTACGACTAAATTTTCTTTTTTTATATAGCCTGTAACTTATACATAATTGGTAATGTTGAATTGTGAATTGTGTCAATGGCGTAAAAGGCTGCTCATAAACATAATATTTAGATGAATTTGCATAAAAATTAAATATTAATTTTATTTTTATATATAAACAGGGCAAGATGTTTTGACAGAATAGATTTACAGTCGATAGCGCTAAGTAATACTTCCTTTAGTAAGAAGCGGAATTTGTAATGTTCTTTGTTTCTGGATCTTAGAGCAACAAAGACGCAAATAACTAGCTATTATAAACGAGGCTATAATTCTTATCTAAATACTGTTATTTTTCTACTATGATCAAGTATTTTTCAATTTTCAGTTGGGGCATGGAAGCTCAGCAGAACGCGAACGATGACAGAGGCTGGCAACACCGCCATAACCGAATACGCTGTTAACAGACAAGAATTTAATGAGGATTATTTCCTCAAAGTAGGCCAAAGTGAAACGTGTTCCCAACCCAGTTCGGGAGTAATAGCTAGGAGCGGAATTATAGTCCTAATTATAAGTATCGCTATTTTAAATTTCCTTTGATATCATTTTGTTTTTGCTTTTTAGAATAGCTTTAAATTATTTTTTGTATTATTCTCTTTTATAGGAAGTAACACAAAATATATTTGTACAATTTTATTAGTTGACATTCACTTTTAATTTATAAGAATTTCTAAAATCGAGGTACCAACTCTAATTTTAATTTTCTTATAATAAATTTTAAAACCTCGACCATGTCTTATCATTTAATCGCCATACTTACTCACCTCCAGGTTTTATATAACAATAAAGTGAATTCGGAGTTTTTAAATACTTAACAAAACGTTAACCACTCTAATAACCTACATGCAACGCTTAACCTACATGAAAGAACAGCCGTTTAAAATCTCTTTACAAAATTACGTGACTGTACATACAGGATACTAAATGTAAATGTTCGGTCACTGCTCGGTGCTCACTACCCCGATATTCCTCAGTTTTCTGTAAGAATACAGTTACAGCGGTAACTGCATAGAAATGCAGTAAAAGTAAGTAAGTAGATTTTTGTATTGGAGGCTATAACATAATATGTATATCTTCACCATTTAACACATAAACTGTTTCCTCATTAATTTTTAGATATTAAGTATAATAAACGAATAAAAACTAAATCAATGTGGATATTAGATAATATATATATGTCGGGGAATGAATATTTTAAAATTCCTGCCACTCTGAAGTTAGTCGTAGAATGCGGTGTGGTATGGTAAGATAGACTGTCAACGTTGACAATTGACAATAAGTAGTCTGTGTGATCTACCAAATGTCAGTGGCGCGATTGTTTTGTGGCCGTAAGTGAATTCTTTAGTCACTTGAGTTTCGAACGTCGCCTGCGCCAGACGTGCGCACTGCCTGTGTTTAAATATTAAGTTATAATGTCGGACAACGGTAGTAACGCCAATTTTGCAATTATTAATCGCGTTGAATCTGCGACATATATGTATATTACATAGAGTAAAGTAGACATAAGCTCTTATCATGTAAGTTCAGAAAGTCAGTTGAAAATTATTCAGTACTCAGTGAACACGAATTTCAATTGCCGTCTTTTTAACTCACTATAACATAGAATACCATAACCTATCTATCTAACGGCAAACTAACATTTGAGATTTTAGTACGCAACATTAAACATAATATATAGCTGTTGGCAGAAGCAAACAAATAAGAAAGAGATTAGACGAATACTATTCAAAACTTACTATATATATATTCTATAACAATAACATATATTTTAATAGACCTTAATCTCTAGTCTATAAGTCAGATAAACTTGTATCCTTGTAAATTTTTGATTTTTCATAATAAAGTGTAGTCAAGATTTTTTATTCTATGGAATTTATTCTATAGTTTCTATATACTATAGACTCTATAGAGTGTCATTTTGATTATAGTTCTTTAGCTTATTTAAATAGCACTCATGTACATAAATTGGATATATTGCAGAACAGAGCTTTGAGGATCATATCAGGAGCAATGTGTTCGACTCCCATAAGGGCCATGGAAGTCGAAACAAATATTATGCCATTGATATTGAGACGACTTATGCTTGCAGAAAGATACTGCCTGAAACTATTATCATCAAATAATATCCAAATTATAAATAGGATAATACCTCACCCAATCAATATAGATGGTCCACTCACTTCACCAAATGATCTCCTGAGAGGTACATCTCCAACTCTGTGCCAGATCTTCTTAGAAATACAATCTCATTATTCGAACATCAAAAACTTTCACACTGGTCGTGTTACACTCATTCATACAGTTGTATCACTCATCCTATTACGATTTTATCCAATTTAATCGAAAATAATTCAGATTTACTGGCTTTTATAGAAGAAAATAACAAGTATTATACAATCTACACTGATGGCAGTAAAGGCAATGATTTTGTAAGAAGTGCGGTATATGATTCTCAAAAAGATGTTGCTCAAAGCTTTGCTCTCGATAAAAAGTGCTCCATATTTACAGCAGAGGCATATGCAGTTTTTGCCGCTTTAAAATCTATAATTTCTATAAATAATTGTAAATATTTTCTAATTTTGACAGACTCTTTGAGTCTTTTAAATAGCCTTAAGCATTCTAATATTAATAATTTTAAAACTAATTATATTATTTATTTAATTAAAGATACTGTCTTACGGTTGCATAAAAAAGATATAACTGTTGCCTTTATGTGGGTACCCTCACATAAAGGTATTACTGGTAACGAAAAAGCAGACAAAGCTGCATATGAAGGGATTAACACTCTTAATGTCAGAAATGTGGTACAGGTTCCTATGACTGATTATTATTATTATATCAATAACTCGATAAAATTTTTATGGACAGCATTATGGAAAGAAGATCAAAAATTGAAAGGAAAATGGTATGGTAGTATACAGGAAAATTTACATACAAGACCCTGGTATGATGAGTTGAATACTAGCTGTATCGTGAGTCGTGAGTTCGTTACCACAATCAACAGATTGCGCTTTGGGCATAACACTGCACCCGCGCACCTCGCTAAACTTAATATTATAACTAACAATATTTGCTCTTTCTGTAATAATAACGAGATCGCAGATATCAACCATATCTTTTTTAAATGCCAAAACCAAATATTCATTTTTAATAGACTAATATTGGCAAGTGAAATAATGGAAATTAGTGATCCCTCCCGCCGCCAGTTGTGTGATTTGCTCAAAAACAAAAAGTGTTATAGTGCATTATATAAATACATCAAAAATACCGTGGGGAAGATTTAAGAAAACAAGTGAAACGATAGAATAACATGTGAATTAGTGACCGTAAATAAGACTTGGCTTAAAGGTCTCGTTACCAGGCCATAAAATTATTAAAAAAAAAAAAAAAAAACTCTATAGAGTCTATGTCTATCATTCATCTATCAAATAAATTTTTCACGTAATGCGGATACAAAGATAAATGGATGTAAGAAACTATATTAATTTCTTATGATAAAGTTATTTTAATTGATTAAAGAATCTTAAGGATTAGTTTTGTGGTTAATTATTTAATAATACAATGGCTGAAAACGAGGAACTCACTGGACCAGTATCACAAGAAGACATAGAAGCAGCAGAAAAATATAAAAATGAGGCAAATGAATGTTTTAAAAGTAAGTACGCATTTACTTTATATTCCGATTTTTTTTCTATATCTAAATCTTCATTTTAGTTACTTAATTAAGTTAGAACTACATACAGATTTTTTAATATTCATTATAACCTCTCTTCCAGAACAACATTACAATAACGCTATTGAATTATACTCTAAAGCAATAGAAAAGAACCCAAAAAATGCCATATACTACGGGAATAGGAGTATATCAAATTTAAAACTGGAAAATTTTGGTTATGCTTTGAGTGATGCAACAAAAGCAATATGTTTGGATAAAACTTACATTAAGGCCTATTACAGGCGAGCAGCGGCTAATATGTCTTTAGGAAAATATAAGCAAGCACTTATGGATTTCCAATATGTAAGTAGATATGTTTGAGAATACATCTCATAGTGCTTTGGCTATGAAATGGCTAAATATAATATTTATTGAATATACTTTTCTATATTAATTCATTTACCATTTTATGTAATGCTAATAATATCCTTATATTTTAATATTCTAGAATGTAACACACCCTGATTTACAAGCGATCACATACTTACCCGAACAATAAACACCATTGTACATCATACTCAAATTAGATATACTTAGTTAATGTATTTGATTGTTTTTTCATTCTTAAGTTTTATGTATATATTGTATTTCATCTATTTCTATATCTTTAGTATACTTGTTTTTTGTTATATATAATGTAAGTTTTGTAGGAGTATGAAATAACTAAATTCTTAATGTTTCTAAGAAACAGAAAAATATACACATATTATTTTGTATTTCACTCTAAATACTATCCACTAATAATTTATATCTTTTAAATTTAACTTCTCAATTATAATTCTAATATTTAATGAATGATGAATAATAAATATGAAATAAGTGCCCCATAATTATATTAAACCTCTTAGAATTTAGTAAAATCCGTTTCTAGGACAGAATACAGATAACATATCTGATAATATCAAAGTACACCTAAATATGAAGATTTTATTTGTAGAATTTGTTTTGTAGGAATAATGTTTTATAATTTAGCTCTTGTTTATAACTGATATTACAAATTCTTAGAGTCAGATCAGTAGCTTTTGAAAACCATGGCAAACTAACACAATAAAATGTAGTTTGTACTGTATTTGTTTACTGTACTATGTTTGTTTCACTGGTTTTTTTCTTTTTGTCTGCAAGAAAAATCTCACACATTGTTATTTTCGAATAAAACAAACATGATTTTTGCATATGATAGTCTAAAAGCTACATAGAATCTACACATGCTACACAGTGTTAACTACAATCATCACATTATAATTAAAAAGTAAGTAATTTTAATAAATCTGTACATAAATGGTTTTCTGTTGTAGCACACATTCTCATTATGTTATATTTAGTTATAGGTTAATAGAAAGTTAGTTTTGTATAGTTCTATAATTTTCTCTTACATCTAAGTCACTTCAATTATTCCAGGTTACCAAAGTTAGGCCAAATGACAAAGATGCCAAGTTAAAGTACAATGAATGTAACAAAATAGTTATGAAAATTGCTTTTGAGAAAGCAATAGCAGTAGAGAAGAAAGAAGTGAATATAGCTGATTCTATTAATTTAGATTCTATAAGTAAGTAGTAACTTTAACTTGAATTTTGTAATCAAATACAAACCTTCCATTAAACTTCTATGATCTTATAACATGCTATGTGAATTCTGAACAAATTATTAATTAAATAAATTCAATAACTAAATTAACATATTCAATTAAGTGTCATTTAAATCCAATTAAATTACTTTTTCATGTTGATTTTTTTATCTGAGTGAATGCAGTGCGCATTAATGGCTTAGTTTATATATATACTTAATACAGCTATACTTTATGAAATGAATTCTCTATAATAGAACAATAGTTATGAGTCAAAAATCAACTTCATCTGCTTAAATAACAAATTATTAAAATTAAATATGACATTTTTTATTTGAGTATTTTGTAAAGTAAATCTATTAGTTGACTGCATTCTTTTTTGTCTTGTGAACTGGCTGTGTATGCATTATCTATTCAATAAAAAACACACAGGCTTGAACAAATAATAAATATTAGTATATAAGATAAAATTCATTAATATCACTAACATTGTGGGTGGTTTAAACAATTGTTTCTACATACTATGAACTTCACAATATGCAATATATATATATATATATATATATATATATAACACATATATATTTCATAAATTTTCAGCTATTGAAGATGAATATGTGGGGCCAAGTCTGGAAGATGGAAAGGTTACTCTCAAGTTTGTGACTGAACTTATGAAATTCTATGAAAATCAGAAGAAGCTTCATAAGAAATATGCATATAAAGTAAGTTTTTACTGTCGCAGAAATTTCTGAAATTTACAACTTTATTGTATGGTGGAAAATTTATTACTAATAAATAACAGTAAATGTGTAATATAATTTTACCATTAATAACTATTATTATTTCTTTATAGTTATCATAAACTTAAACAGTTTTATAGATAGTATCCTTCCTTTATTCATTTTAACTAACTGTAAGACAGTTTAGAAACCTTTGAGGATGTTATAACTTGCCCAATTTCTAGAGAATACAAATTATCATTTAAAAATTTTAGCTGATCATTTATTGATACATATTTACAATGGAAGTTTTAAAAAAATGCCAATATTCACCATCAATAATTATTTTCTAGATACTAATAGATGTCAAAGCATATCTTCAAAAACAGCCGTCTCTAGTAGATATTAAGGTGGATGATGATAAAAAGTTCACCGTATGTGGAGACATTCATGGCCAGTACTACGATTTAATGAACATATTTAAACTTAATGGATTACCTTCTGAGAGCAATCCGTACTTGTTTAACGGTGACTTTGTTGACCGCGGCTCATTTAGTGTTGAATGTATATTTACCTTATTCAGTTTTAAGTTGTTGTATCCGGACCACTTCTTTATGTCTAGAGGTAAGTTTTATTAAGAATTTACTTTACATTACAATGTTATGTTTGTAGGCTGATATGGTTTCTGTCACATTATCCTGACTGTTTCTAGGACATTATACGAGAAGACATGTCTCAATCTTTATAACTTGTTTTTTTAACTGTAATGAAACTCTGAGCTTTCAGATAAAGCACAATGGATTAGCTACTCATACTCTCAGCCGCAAAGACTGGTTTCATAAACATGTTAGGCTTGTAGCTAAATTAGCTGAATTTTGTTAGGTCTCTTATAATAAAAATATTTATATGAAATTTATGATTGAGAAATTGTATTTTTTGTTTTTATAGAACTGTTTATATTATTTTTATTCAATATACTTAAAAATACATTTTATTTTCGCATGATTTTAGCAGCTTTCAGCTCTTGTCAGCTGTCAAAAACGCTTAGAGAAGTTTGACAGATCTTGCAACTAGATTTGAGGCTGACATTGCATGGCATTATAAATTTTAGCAGTTGTATAATATTTCCCCTTTTTTATATGTATGTATGTTTATAATTCTACTGTACGTGTGTATGTCACTGAACTCATCTTAAACGGCTGGACCGATTTAAATAATTTTTGTATGCGGGTGGCGCTCTGGATGTTTTAGATTCACAAATCAGCCCGGCAGATGGCGCTGCAGTCTATATCTAGATTATTTATCTATACTGAAACTAAACAGCCGGTTTTTCATGTACGAGTCTATTCTCAGTCTGGGCCTTCCGAATTACTTCTGTTAAGTAGTTAATACTTTAATCTTCACCGCTTTTTTTCAGTTTGTGGGTACATGGTACGAAGTTGAAATATATCCCACAGAACTATGGGGTGGACAGTGTTCCTTACAACAGTTTTTCACAGCGGGCGCCGATAGCTTAAGTTTTACGTCAAGGGGTGTTAATAATCAAGAATTAGTTGAAATTTCTGGTACAGCTTCTAGAGTTTCCGGAAGCGAAAACGGGCAGTTAACAATCACACTTGAAACCGATACTGGAAGTGAGTAAACATTTAATACTATAAACATTCAAATAAAACTAGAAGAACCAGTAGATAGCACAAAATGACGTCTTTAACGTTGACTGCCTCATTCAAACGTCCAGAGAATGAAAATTTTAATTTAAATATATAATAATATTCGCTAAAATAAAAACTTGATAGACTTTTAAAGAATTGAAAATTATACTTTAATAACCATATTTTTCCAGCTGTAAGTGTTCCTTTCACGGTTCTGTCTGTGGAATATCAAGACTATGCTTTAGCTTATGGATGTGTTCAATTAACTAATAATCTTCGAAGAGGTATTTATACATTTTTATCTAATAGTGGAAATTAATAAAATGCATATATTAACCTCTTTATCTTTAGTTTACAGCTGGAAACTTAGTAGATCAAGAACACTATCCAGTAACGCTAATACAGGAATTAACGCTATTGTCTTAGCAAATCGTGATTTAGTTAATAGGTACTACGTAAAAGTTGACCACTCTAATGCTGGGTGCTTCTTTTTACCTGATACACCACTTGGTCAACCGGTCATATTGCCTGGTCAATGTGATCCAAATATTCACGTCGTAGATAACTTTACTATAGATGGGGTAAGGTTTTAATGTTTGTTATTACTGTTGAATTTATTAACTTTTTCAAAGACCACATAAATATATTTACAAATGACACAATTAAACATAATACAGTGTATGATATTATTTCACTATATGAATCATCAATGCGCCATTACGTTGAACCTGGATAATCTAGATTCCGCTTTCGATCAACTAGCAATAGTTTTTTTTTCGCTTAATAATCAAATTCAAATTAATGAAAAAATTATGGGCTCAAGATGGGAGAGATCAAAGCAGATCCGTAGAGATATCGTGTCCAATTTTGACTTATATAACTGTTTCCGTTTCTTTATGAAAGTATCTCTTTTGTAGTTCCTTGGAAGATGGCGTCTCATATCTTCTTATTACACACATCGTCAATCTGGAGAATGCAACCAATTAGACTACTCCAGAGAAGGTACCACGATAAGAGTTAGGAACATGCATATTATAGACAGTGAGTTAAGAACCGTGTCCGGTTCTGCTACCGTATCTGCTGATGGAACTGGGAAACTCCGAGTTTCTGTATCCAGTAAGTTTATAATTTTTACGAGAATGTTACTGAATTCTTAAATACTATGTATTATTATGTCTTACAAATCGTGTAATAACTTACTGATACTAATACGTATCATGATCCGTAGACTTCAATATTATTACTAACATCAATATAAGAAACGTCTGAATAATACCCGCATGTTAAATATGTCTCAGCGGGCTAACAGTTCGTGATTTATAATATTAGGCTACAAATTTCACATCGGCATTTATATCATATGAATTTTGCTTTTTAGCTCGAACTGTTGATTTTTGGATCCTAGCAACTGATTATGAAAATTATGCTTTGGCCTACAGTTGCAGTAATGTGAACGCAGATCAAATGAGGGGTAAATATATTCTATATACGTCTTCAAACTAAAAACTCCCATAGTAGAGACACGATATAGGGGTGTGTAGTAGTGTATAACGTTACTTGTTCATAAAAGTCTACTGTGTTTGTCTACTTCCCGCCCGAATCTAGCCCAGCCAAGCTTTACGCTTGAAGCTTGAGTGAATATATAACATAACATTCATTAGAACTTGATTCGTAATTTGTTGAATTCAAGGCATTATTCAATTTGACCGACTCCAAATGTCTTTGATATTGAAAGTATACTATTAATTTATACGGTATGATAACTTAAATAAGGCAGATATAGCTACTAGTTTTCAAAGCTACAATTTTAGAAAGGAGTATTGATAATTAACGTCATGATTATATTCTTTCAGTTTATAGCTGGAAGCTTAGTCGTACTACAACCTTAGGAGACACAGCTGAAGCCGCAATTAACAATGTTGTGGATCAAATAAATGTTTTAAATGAACGCTTTTACGCCACTACTGATAATTCTGGAGACGCCTGCTTCTATTACCCTCCAGTAGATTCCAGTCGACCTGTTGTCTTTGATGGGCAATGTGACCCAAACATTTCAGTAGTTAGAAATTTCCAGTCCAATTTGGTGAGTGTTTCCTACTAATAGTGGGGAAGTTAAACTTAAATTTATAAATTTAAACTTTCAAGTGTATTTTAGTGGTTATCTAATATTTGGTTATCATTATGCAACATAAATAAATTACTAACAAAAAAAAGTTTGTCATAGATTATTCACGTGTCATAGATTAATGTTTTATAATATAAATATTCAGTAACATGTTTGAATTATTGAAAATAATACTAATCATTCATATCATTTGAATATTACAAGAAATTGACAGTTTTAAAAGAAAATTATGGGATGATGTCCATATGGATTTTCGAAGAAAAATGATTGTAACTTCTTTTTACAGTTCTTAGGAGAATGGTACGATATCGAATCTTACCCATCTACTTTCCAATATGGTACATGCAACACTGCTAGATACAGCGCAAATGGAAATAATATATTAGTGAACAATACTCAAATAATCGACGGTGTTGTATCAGTAAGGGTAGCGGATGGAGTGTTCTCGGAAGGCAATAACGTTGGAAAACTTAAGGTTAACTTTGGCTCAGCTGACAGAGACTATTGGATTCTCGTAACCGATTACAACTCCTACGCCCTAGTTTACAGTTGCCTTAACTTGGATGACAAGACAAAACAAGGTAACATTGTTTTCATATTGAGGCATCATTATATTTCTCCCCTTGATTTAAAAATTATGTTTATCAATCTTAAACACTATAATAAAGAATATTCTTATGACAATGAACGTACTATTATAGTTCTATACGTTTAAATGGTCTCCAGGTGAAAATCAATAAAATCAAACCATTTTAGTTTTTAGGTACGGGTCTGTCAGTCATCCATACCATTATAGATAATGATTTGATAGTTAATCTGTTTGTGTGATTGTAGAGTGAGATTGAGTAAGATGTCAGCGATATAACACATGAACTTATTAAATCCAATTTGACACTTTCAGTGGGAACATGGAAGCTGAGTAGAAATCGCCAATTATCTGAAACTGCACTCAGCGTTATAAATTCCACTATGTCAACGATAAGAGAACTTGATCAGCGGTTCTTTATAAAAAGAAATCACACAGAAGCTGGCTGTTTCTACCATCGCGATCAATCACAGACTTCAGTTATTTTTAGTGGACGATGTGATACAACGATTTCCGCCGTTCCTAACTTTAATCTTACAGCGGTAAGATCTTTATCACAGTTACTTTTGACGGAGTTTAACCTTCTAGTCCAGACGTAATTGTAATATAGAGATGGTAATGTAGTTCATCCATGCGCACCTAAAAGATCATATTACGATATCAAAGATAGCCTTGACATAGCTATAACTTATATTATTTGAATTGATTATACTTTGATTTGTGGATGTTTTTTTTTTTGTTTTTAAAAATATACTTATCGATAAAGAAAAATGTATCCAGAATATAGATTTTATGAATTTAGATAAATTTGAGATCTCATAAGGTTTTAATCACTGTTTTGTCTTTAATCAAGACATTAATAACTCTTCCTATAAATACGATGACTGTAGCACGCAACGTGTATTCTGTTAATTTATTTTACAAAGTTGCGTTTATATGCATATTACAGTTCCAAGGAGTATGGCATGAGATTCAAGCATACCCCAGTGAAATGATGACAGGTGAATGTTTATCGCAAGAATATAGCCAAGGCTCGGGATCAGCACTCAACGTGGTACAAAGAAACGTTCGACATGAAACACTGTTTGAGAGGACTGGTGTAGTGACACAGACTTCTAATGATAACAGCGGAAAGCTATTGATAACGGTTCAGGGTGGTCTTGGAGGTAAGTACTATATATAATTCAATTCAATTATATTCAATACGATATCGAATCGAATATCCTTTATGTTGTGTTTCGGTTAGGTATATTTAGAGGGATGTGACTTCAATGATAATTTGATTGACAAGATATGGAAACATTTATAGAATACAGAGAATAAATTAAAGGCAAAAATAAACACACGTAACTATCTAACTAGAATTCCAATTCTACGATTACAACTTACTATTTATCTGTATCTATACAATTTTAAACTGTTCGCCACATCGTGTACAGATTGCATGAGTACAATTATAATTAAAATCTACTATAAAAATAAGTCGGGTTTTCCTTCCTGACGCTATAACTAAAGAACGCACGAACCGATTTCCACGGTTTTGCATTCGTTGGATATATGTATATAGATTTCAAATTAGTTTCAATCCGTTAAAGTCATTAAAAGTAAATAAACATTAATAATAACTGGCTGAATTAGTGATTTCTATTAATCAAAAAGTTTCTTAATTTAAATTTGAAATTATATCGATTTAGTAATCTAAACTATAAGACACTAGTTTAATAAGATGTGTGTGAAGTTACTAACACTTGCCGTGGCCAATATATGGATAGCTTTTACATGCACTTTACACAAGTGTGTAAGATCTATGTTCTTACTTTAAGTATCCCTTACTATTAGTCAATACTTTATTATATGTCTTTAGTTCTGATCGTTATAGGGAATGGGTGTTTGAAAGTCTACACAGATTGATTAAAAAAAATATAACTTACGTAAGGAGTTCATAATATTAAACAAAAATAGTATCACGGTCTGAAAAAATCATCAAAAGTTTTTCAACTTACAGTGTATTATTTAAATTATTTTATAATTTTCTGAATAAATAAGATTTGCAAAAAAATATTAATAAGATTAATTTGATTCAATTATACAATTAGATGAACTTTATCAATTTTATTTACATATCATTCATTATTAAAACTAATGATATGTAAATAAAATTGATAAATTTAATTAATTTAATGTACAAATTAAAAGTTTATAGACTGTATAATGCTTCTTATCTCATTTTCTCCAATGTTAAATATTATGAATTTATGTATCTTTTTCGTTTCATCGACTTTATTTTATGTTTTTAAACATTGAAACAGAAAATACTTTAAAGAAAAGTCTAATACTATATTTAGATAGTGAAAAAAAGTCTTATTTACATATTATTAAAAACATTTTTTCATTGTTGTCAATATAGATCAAAATAAATAATTGTTATTAAGAATTATAATTACATTGCGTTAAAACAAACAAACACTTAAGCTTTTTAATCTCTAGAAGGTTGATAAAATCATTACTTTTAGATTTTTTATATTATCAGTATATATAAGGATAATATTTAAAATTATAATAATTATATTATTTACCTTGAAACCAAAAATTTTAGAGGTTTCACTTTTACCACGAGTGAATTGCACATATGTTTTTTAGATCTTTAATTTATATCCTATTTTTTTTTTGTTGCAGCTACTATTCCATTCTGGGTTCTTAGCACAGACTACACCGATTACGCTTTAGCTTATGGTTGTGTTGACTTAATTAATAATGAAAGACAAGGTAATTAAATTTGATATGTATGTATGGAAATTTATATGTCACCGTAAAATTTTAAATACTGTAATTGTTTACAATCTCGTGACATAGATTACAACCTAACGGCATTTACAATTTTACGCCGCCATATATATGGAAAATGTTGATAGCCTTTTAAACCTAAAACAAAGGTTTACCTATCTGGATCTGGATCTATTACGTTATATAGTACATACAAAATGATAAACCACTGGCGACAAATATCTTGACCTTGTCCCCGGATTTCTGTGTCTGTTTCGTGGTCATTCTGTTCTTTAATACGCAAGTAGGTGATTCACGCTCAATAAACTACTTAAGATAATTTAATTTTCAGTCTATAGTTGGAAGTTAAGTAGACACCAACAGTTGTCTGCGGCTGCCAATATCCAAATAGAGAATGTTAAAGCCAGTATCCCTGTCCTGGATAGCAAGTATTACAAAAACATTAACCAGTCCAACGCAGCCTGCTTCCATCTCCCTGACTTCACACCTGGGGAATCTGTGATCTTACCAGGGCAATGCGATGCTAATATTCCCGTTGAGAGGAACTTCGATGCGCAAAGAGTAAGCTTAATTTATAATATTATCATAATATATACTGATATTATAAAAAAGTCTAATTCTAATATAGTCATGATTTAATCAACCTTCTAGTGATTAAGAAGCTTAAGTGCTTGTTTATTTTAACGCAATTATGTCTTGTAATATCCCGATTCTAACTCGAATTGAAATTACTTCGAAAAATTTCATCTAAAATTTATATAATTTCGGTGAATATAAAATCGTGCCGATCCATTGGAGTTAGATTAGCTAAACTAATATCTATTTATATAGCTGTTCGAAAGCCGAGCAAATAAATGATTCGTAACAGAATACAAATGAAAATGCATTCTTTTATGGATTTATAGTAATACTACATATTTATGAAAGTTTCACGAAAAAATAATAAAATATTCTATTCGAAATAGCTACCTTTTGCTTTTATACAAGTCTTTAATCTATTGATTTACACACTGTTTCCAAGGTAAATTTTGCTCCAAAGATTTTTTAAGAGACTCCATGTCACCGTGTCCTTTAAAGCAGGCCATGTCCTCTAAAACTGGCCATAATTTGACGTCTAAAGGGTTCGAGGTCTGGGCTAGATGGGGGCCAGTATTTACGTACCGGACTTTATAAGATAAAGTCCGGTTCGTTGGTTTCAAGCCAGGCTTGCGTAGTTCGTGCCTTGTGACCAGGTGCTGAATCCTGCTGGGAAGTCCACGGTATATTATTAAAAAGTGCATTATTGAGAGGTCTCCGCAACCGTGTCTTGATGCACTTCGGCTGAAGTTTTCACTCCTTTATCACAAAAATGTAGATATGTTACTCCTTGATAAGACACGGCCTACCAAACCCTCACTGACACAGGATGATGACCACTTTGTACCTCTCCGACTACTTGAGCGGCTTCTTTAGATCTGCGAGCGTACACGTTAACATTTTGCTTATAGTAGTGATCTTCAATTGTGATTTTTTTTCCTATCGCGACAGAAGGCGTTTTGATGGACTCTCTGTAATTGTAAGAATTGATTTAGGTATATCGACGATAAGCACCGATCTTCAGGTCTTTCTCGCGATGAGATGTTTTGCTTCCTAATGGTGTTTCGACGAATTCTGCCTAGTTCTTACAGCAGACGGCCGCCCCGATCTTTCCTGGTCTTCGACGGACGAAGTGTTGTTGTATCTGCTGATAGTACGATATACGAACATACATATTGTAATTTGATAATGAACAGAAAAAATCGCATGTGAAATGGCGCAAAATCGAAAGAAGTTTTTAAAAAAATATACGTGTTCCAAATTCAAAAGAATTAAAAGTTGAAATGAAGAAAAGTTTTTATGTAACAGTATTTATGGCCAGACTAGTTATACTTTTTCTATATCTATATGCTAGTGGCACTAGCTACTAAAAAATCTAAACACACAAGGTTATTTAATGAGTTGAGTTTCCAAATAATAATAAAAACTTTATTGATGAGAAATAGGTTGTGATAAAATTATAATCGCTAACCACACTAGGGAGTTCCTGTGTTGTGGGTAACTAGATATCAGTTAGCCAGTGGTACATGGGAATTGTTTAGTATGTGTGAATGTGTGTGCTCGCATGTATTTGAGAGTGTAGGTAAGAATTTTTGTAACCGTGCGCTGGGTCTATGTTAGTTTTTGGCACCTCAGAGTCATGCCAATATATTTATTTAATTTTATTTATTTATTTACACTTCGTTACACTACAATATAAAAAAATTCAATAATAAAATCAAACGGAGGGCAATTGGCGGCCTTATCGCTTACGAGCTTACGATATATTTTTTTTTATAAAATAGGGGGCAAACGGGCAGGAGGCTCACCTGATGTTAAGTGATACCGCCATGGACACTCTCAATGCCAGAGGGCTCGCGAGTGCGTTGCCGGCCTTTTAAGAATTTGTACGCTCTTTTCTTGAAGGACCCTAAGTCGAATTGGTAATATACGTAGTAAGGCCTCCGTAGATTCTTAACTCAATTCAGCCAGCGTACATTTTATGTGATATATATAACATATATAGATATATAACAAAATAAACCATCCAGGGTTTTTTTTATAAAGTAAGGGGCCCCTACATTCTAAAAAGGGTTGGCCCAACACAGCACTTCGTTATGGATTCGAGAATACAAAACGTCTGGTCTTAGATGTGACCCGGATATGTTAGTCCACGGAGTGTGTATAAATAGAAATGTACTCTATCCTATTACAGAAATTACATCAATTTAAACGTTATGGATGAAATTTGTTTTTTTTGTTATTAATAAACGAGTTCATGGTCATAATCAACGCAAAATTGTTTCATTATCTGCGTTTATTAACTTCTTTATTAATTTTATCAAATAGCTTTTTAAAACTGAACGATAAGCTAAATAACAAGTGGAATGGAACGTTGAATTTGAATTATTAGTTTTATATTGGTTTTAACATATTTTTTTGTTGATATGTTGCTTAGCGAGACCTGGAGGCATAAATAAAATTTCTTTATCGGTTATTAACTCGAATTAACATTATTTACATAATTCGGCGTTTATTGTTTAATCATTTATGATCAGCGGGACACCTGTAGTAAAAATCTTTTTTGTATGTTGACCTTATTTTACACAATACATACTATTACGAAAGCACATCTTAATAGTAATAATAATAAGCCTTTATTCATTCACATCCTATTTTCCATCGTCATACAATTTTTTTCTTAACAGTATGTGCAAATAAAGTACAAACAAAGCAAATGTATGTGTCTCGTGTTACATGAAGCTTTAAAACATTGTTGTCATTTGATATCCTATAGCGCCCTAAACGGGTTCATACAAGTCCGCGAAGGCCTCGTTTTTTTTATAGCGGATACAATCAGCCACCTGTCTAAATCAAAGCGAGTATAATTTTAATTGTAAATACCGGATATATTAATTGACTTTAATTTTTCAGTACTCTGGCGTGTGGTACCAAATAGAAAAATACTTCCAACGCTTCGAAACTGGTGGTAACTGCACTGGTGCGAGGTACACACTGGATTCGGACACTGGAGTTGTCACAGTACTAAACTGGCAAGTGGTCAATGGTATTATGGACACCATTGAAGGTACCGCTACAGTCAACTCCACTGATGGTAGTGCAAAACTAAGAGTCCGCCTGCCGATTCGCAGCTCAGATCGTAAGTAGATTTTTTAAAGCCTAAGTTATACTAACCAGTGATTATAGTAAATAATGTTAAGGTTTATGTCTGTGGAAACGACTGTGTTGATTATTGGGGGAATTCTGGCCCTAATTCGGCCATATATATTGATGACAAGTTGGTTTATTTTGTATAAACTATAACGTAACTGTATTATCATCGCAATGCATTTGCAGGGTTTCTGCCGGGTTAATTATACGAAAATAAATATGTAGTAAGATTAGATATGATTTTATAAGACCTGGGAACCCTGACATGTTTTTTTACTTAAAATCCGTTATCCATAATTTAACTTGAAACGAATAAACAAATGCACAAATAAAAATTATTCCTCGATCCACAGCAGTACATTAATATAGAAGTATATTTTTTTTTAAAGTCATATATTAAACAATTTTATAAATACCAAAATGCCACATTATATGACAATAGTAATATATTTGTCATTCGACGAAATATAATACAATAATTTCTTATCATTACTTAGTTTTATTTATTAATTAATTATATGACCTCTGCGTTCTCATAACCGGATGTAGTGCAGGTAAACTTAATAAAAAACTAAAAAGTTAGCGAAATAGATGTTTTGCATATTTGTTTACACGTGCACTGATACGATTATGATATAAAATTTATGATAGGATATTTATAATTTTATATTAATAAAATACTTGTTTATTGATTCATCAATTGAATGAAGATATTCTTATAAGAAATCTACGCAAAGTGGCAATGTACATATAATGCTTAGTAATGAAAGACAATTAAATTAATTGTCTTTGGTGAATTGTGACAGTTGACAGACTGAAGTCACAGCAGGTCATCGAAAGACCTATTAGATGTAGGTAATCGCGTTTAAATCGGTAGAGATTAAGAAAACACTTTTTAAACGGATTGAAGCTATGTATTATTATTATAAACTTATAATTATTTACATAATTTTAAATTTAATTTTTTTTCCGACGTTTCGCGTGCTTTACAGCGTTGCGTGGTCACGTGACACGTTAGAGATGTTATATTCAAAGAAAACAATGTAGCTAATTGTGGATACTCTCACTCAATTAATGTTTCAGAGATATGTTGTAGAAAATAATAAAATATTGTCTAGTTTAGCAACACAATATAAAAAATCTAATATACACTTATCCAATTTCCACTGAAATATAACGATCTCTATATTTATATTACAGCAAACAACCCAGAGTTCAGAGAAACCAACCTCTATGTACTGAACACAGATTACACTTCATATTCTCTAGCATACTCCTGTGTAAATCTAGAAGGCAATCGACGACAAGGTAAGTTCTTTTATTAGAAATTTTTCCACAATGATTCACAATGTTTTATCAATACAGTCTCGATAAAGGTGATTCAGTCAAATTGATGTGCGGCAGATATTATTACTAAGTAAATACCAACTAATTCTAAATTATAAGATTTTCTGCAGTATTTCTATAAATTATCTGTATTTTTTTTATCCTCTAAATACTCATGTATGAATAAAACTTTTACAGTCAGTGCATGGAAACTGAGTCGTGCTCGTACAATGTCGGATGCCGGTAATGCCGCGATAAACGCCTACATGGCGAATAGGCAAGAGTTGCAGAACTCATACTTCGTAGCCGTCGATCAAAGCGACTCCTGTCCAGAACCTAGCTCGGCAACATTAGTTAAGAACAGTATTATAATGATAGCTATGTTGTGTATTTCACTTGTGTACATGTCTTAGACTAGCAATTTTCTGGCCCTGAATGTTTTCGCTCTCAACTTCTTTAAACTTCAGAGCGCGTTCCTCAAACAGGTCCTTGAGTAAATAGACTAATTCAACACTAAAATGACTAATAAATGCGGATTTATTTAACAAAATTCAAATTTTATTAAAGCTAAATGTAAATTATATTATCTTACGATTGTAAACTATTGAAAGATTACAAATAATCTAATCTTAGTGTAAAGTTCGACAATCGGACTATATAAATTTGACATTGAGTCATAGAAAGTACTTCACCTGAGTGAAAATATCTGACTATATTAAAAAGACGAATAAATAATGCTTATAAGTTGATGTAATTTTGAGTCAAATATTGTAATAAATCTCTAAACTTTTGTATTTATTTGTAAACTTAGAATGAATAAATAGAATATAAATTAAAATTATTAATTTTGGTTTTTTATTTGTACTTGTTTGTCCCACGTTTTGTCCCAATGTATTGAACGTTTGTAAATGACATATATTTATTCCATATCGTAGGTATAATATAAAAAGTCTAAGTTTACTTCCAGAACACAATCAAACAAAATTTAAAGACCAGCAACGCACTTGCGAGCCTTCTGGCAATGTGAGTGTCCACGAGCTGCGGTATCATTTAACATTAGGTGAGCCCCTTTGCCTCCAATAACATTTAAAAAAAAACCAAATCGCCTAACTAATTTTTTTATATCAAACCGTATGTCGGTACCGTAGGTGAATATCCTTGACTACCTAGAGGATAACAATAAATATCTCAAACAAAAATAGACCCTATTTTGACAAGAGGTTTGTCTCAACTGACAGGCAACTGTTAGAATAAGAATTTGAAAATTTTATACAATTTATACCTAAAATTATATCGATGATGAGAAATCACACTACATGTTTAATTTTATCACATGTCTGTGCGTGTTTTTTAAGGCCGAAGCGACATTCTTCTGATAATACATAACCTAATCTTTATCACGTTGCAAGGCATTTGCCTGTAATATAAAATATATTTTTGAGAACAAAGATAGGTATATTTTATATGATCGTATAATATCGAACAATAATAGTTCAGCTTATTATAGTCAACATTATTATCTTTCATTTGACCACAGCATGCGCGCGAAATCGTAATATAAAATATATTTTTGAGAACAAAGATAGGTATATTTTATATGATCGTATAATATCGAACAATAATAGTTCAGCTTATTATAGTCAACATTATTATCTTTCATTTGACCACAGCATGCGCGCGAAATCGTAATATAAAATATCTTATTTTTCACAAATATTAAAAAATAAGCCCCTTTATTTGTTAATTCCGCTGGTATACCGACCCAAAAGCTAGACCCCCAAAACTAAAAAGCCACCTGCCATGGCTGCCTTGCGTAAAATTGTTTAATGGCTAAGTAAATATCTCTGTAATATAATATTCATATATCAAGTCATACTACTTAGAAAAGTTTCTAGAAGCCTCTGGTTGGTACTGAACCTACATATTTTAACAATTACGACTTTATCGATGATATTATATTGTTTATGAAATATTATCACTTGCGATAACACGACGGAATAGTTCTTTGATCTACTTTAATTACTTTATTTAATTTACGTTATTTTAATATGTAAAAAACATCATACCTACTCGAAGCTTTAAAACCTGTGTGTGAAGCTTTAAAACTCTATAATTGTACTATTACTAACTAACAGCGATGGTGATTACAATAATCATAAAATTATTTAATATATTTAAACATTTCAAACGGGATTTGGCTAAAATATTTTGTTACTTTTATGTATCAATCATATGGTGGATCTAAGGTATTTCTTTTGTTTTCGCCTCTTTAAAATACTTCACGTGCTTTACTGGTTTCATATAGGCCAATATTTTGTGATAATATATACGATGCATAAATATACAGAACCAGAAGCTCGTGAAGGTTTTATCAAGTTTTTTAATAGCGTTTTCAACTCTCAGATTATAATTACAATCTCCAACACTTAAAACCGATGATATATGCAACCAAATAATACTTACCGAAGACAAAGTCTGTCGATAGTTGATAATTTTAAATATTAATAAAGCTACATAGGCTCAGGGAGTAATGGAATTTAAACCTTTGACAAATATAATTAGTCAGTCGCTAAACATGTTATATGAAATGAAAATGAAATAAGTTTACAATGTTTATTAGAAATTTGTTTGGAAAATTATTCAAAAATTAGTCATTAATTCGTTAAGGCCTTTTATTTTACACAATCACCCCAGCAACAACAATTGTTCAACTGTCAGTCTGACTGTTTTATGGACTAAATGGACGAAGGATAACAGATTCATTTATTTAAAAGTACTAAAACAGTATACGAGAAAGTATGACTTTAATTACTTTAACACACATATACATGAATTTTGTTAGAACCCCACATCAAACTAGCAAGGAAAAATTTAAACAAATGAAATCGCAATAAGCAAGAAAAACTCAAACTTCATATTATGCTATCCGTTCTTCGAAAAAGCTTGCGATCGGGTCGATCAAGTCACTTTCCTACGTAAGCTATCAGATATAAAATCATATGTAACTTATAGAAGGCAGGCAGTAGCAACGGGCGGACATTTATAAATGTGACATCCGGTGTACCTGAAGGGTCTATACTGAGTCCTTTGTCATTTAACGCTTATCTATATGATATAAAATATTGCTTCAAGTATTCAGAATATCTTATGTTTGCGGATGACAAAAAACATTTTTAAAAATTTAGTCTATGGATCCTGTTGATAAGATTCATGTAATCTTATTGGAATGCGTTGCCAGCCTTTGAAGAATTGGTACGCTCTTTTCTTGAAGGACCCTAAGTTAAATTGGTTTGGAAATACTTCAATGGACAGCTGGCTCCTCATAGTGGTAGTGCTCGGCAAATACTGCCATAAAGCCACTCAGATGTGGAACGACGAGCGTGACGGTGAAATTTTTTTTTAATATTATACGGTCTGATGTTTTACACGCTACAATGGAGTAATTACAACGGTCTAATTCACTGCCCCGACGTATCGCTGTCTAGTACAAACTAACCAACCAACGTAACTCAGTCATGTATCGTATACAGATTATAACACAAATTTCCAGCAAATATATTTAATGTAACTAATTTTTTTAATTAACATAAAAACTCTTAAGATAAAATGGCTTTGTTAATACTCTTTTATATTAATCATTATTGCATTTTACGATTTATTATGTATATATATATATATATACATTTATATTATTTTTGTATAAGTGTTAAATATATTTCGTATAATATATTTAACAAATATTGCATAATAAGTAGCTGTAGTAGCTATGGGAATAGGCCGACAAGCAAATACCGTTAAATTTTTAAACTGATACTTATTCATACGTAATTTCCAGAAATATATCTATGCCTGTTCCTCATGAGTAATATCACTACAGTAGAGTACGGTAGTGACAGTCCTCATAACAGCAAAACTGTGCGGAATAGTAGTAAGGGTCCCAAATCCAAGGGCAGGGCGAAGGGGCTAGCATGTCTGAACGTGTTCACCAGATAGTGTAGCGCACGATGCTAACTTAAGCAGGAATTTGCATTGCTTTTTAACTGTCAAAAGTTTTTGCTTAATTTCTTTTCATTATTACTGTTATTTGTTAGTAGTTAAGTAAGAGTGATTTGTTTTTACGTAGATTACTTGGCGCAGTCATGGGGATTGTTTTGTATTCGAAAATATGCGTTAGGTACGGTTGTGACCGCGCAAAATGTTGGGCGTTTTTGGGGCGTCGGCATAAAATTCATTCAATGTTTTATTTATTTAATTTGAATTTAATTTGAATATTATATAGAATAGTATAGAAGTCATATAATATTTTTCTATTACTCTCTATACTACGCTCTATTATAGTATATAAAAGGCAAATGTTTAAAATACCTTAGTATAAATTTAGAAGTTAGTCATATATATACAACGAAAAATTAACATTAAGTACATAGAGCCCTCCTCAAAAAACATCGGAAACAATTTAGATATCATAATGTACTGTGTACGATAATGTAAATACTTTACGGCTGATACGTAGGTACTGTATTCTAACGCACATTAGTAATTCTAGTAGATAGGCATTCTAGTTGTGATGATATTTTAATACGATTACGGGAAGTATCACTGAAAAACTGTAAAAATTTCAACCTTCACTTGCATTGCATATTGCATTTCCATAAACATAGTCAAATAAAAGTATTTTTAAGTGAGCAAAAATGTAAGACACTTAGAGTCTTAATTTGTTGCTGTGTCATACATAGCTTCGCTGTCCGAGGATTTAATGATTCAAGGGACAATCGTGCTCTTGTGTCCAGAAACCGATTTTTGATAAACATTTAGAATAACAATATAAAATATACACGGAAAGATGATATGCATATATTAGACATGTGTAAACCAATTCTAATATTATTATATTATTTTTTACTCTTCTGTATACATATCTGTAAATATATAAGATTCTCGTGTCACAATGTTCGTTCCCATACTCCTCCGAAACGGCTCGACCGATGCTTATGAATTTATTATGCATATTCAGTGAGTCAGTGAGCTACTATCTATCTTTCAAACCCCTAAGTGACAAGGGGTCCACTCCAATTTTTTATAGACTTTTTTTTGTTTTTTTTTTTTTATAATACAGCATACAAAAATACATACAACCCTTAATTGTCACCCCTCTACGACCAACCCCAATTTTTTATTGTAGTAGTACATCTACTACGGTTACATTTATTTAACTAAAAACATGTTTTTTGGAAACTGTTTATACTATAAATATAATAACTTTTAAGAAAGTTAATCTTTTTTTAATTTCAAAAGACATACAAATATATGCGTCAAAATTCTTTCGCGATACTTCTCATCGGGATTTAAACTTTGATTTGAGTCAATATTTGTTATATATGTCCTTGATAATCTCACACCCACGGTTAAACTGTCAATATCTGATGGCCACGATAAAATTATCTAGTCAATGCCAGCACTTAACTACACATAAATGGTTTTTAACGTCGCACACTGAATATTTCATCCAAAAACCCCTTCGGTCTCAAGATAACAGTATTTTTGTATAATCGGTGCCTTTAATCTATTGATAAGATTCTAGTATATATATCATATATAAAAATATAGTATCATTTCGCGTAGTTCATGTGCAGTGCAATAATGATCTCATGATGTTAAAAATGTTTTTATTGTTAAGTGTACTTATAGGTTTAAGTAGTGCTCAAATTTTACAAGACGGAAAGTGCGATACAAATATCGCTTTAGAAGATAACTTTAACCTAGAAGCTGTAAGTTTTTTTTTATGCTATCCGAAATAAAATATCTCTTGTGAACCCCATGAGATTGTGTGGTCGTTACAATATTATTTCTATGTCTGTTTGAAATACAAAATTTCAATTTAATAATTTTTGATGAGGGTGATCCCAAGTATTTTTTCCCGGCCGATCGTCACATTTATTAGTTGAGTCATTGTTGAGATTTACGGGCTACGTTAGACACATTTTTATTTTGATATATACTTTTTGTTAATTATAATAGATAATAGTTACGTTCACTATTTAGAATTTTATAGTGAGTATTTTGTGCGTTTTTGAGAACTATCGTGAGGCAAGGTATTGTCAGTCTTACCTCTCTTTGTTCCCAAACTAATAGAATTTCTCCAAATCATTACGGCTGATAATATTGTGTGCCTTACTTCCTGGTATGGAGATATTGTAACGAGCTATGTACTCAGGACTTATTATTCTAGTATAAGATTGTGTTTTGACGGCCACCGAACCGTTCTTTGTGGTACAATGTCTATGCCTTGCCTTGCGTTAAAAGTAAAAATGTTTATCCTTACAATCAGATCATATTTATATAAGATATTGAGCAATTCTTTAATTTAATTGAAATTAAAATGAATATCATTCATATGGGTGATTATTTTCTCGAATTTATTTATTAATAATTACTAAAACAACGTGTATGCATAAAATTATGTCATCAAATTATACACACAAATAGAACATAAATTATATTAGAACAATAGCTGGTGTCCGCGACTTCGTCTGCACAGGATTAGTATTTCGAGTAGCTTATATTAGCGTGGCGTAGGCATTCACATAAGATATATATATATATATATATACGGGCTTTTTTTCGGACAATTTTAGATACACATTTCCATCATATATTATATATGTGTAACTCTAGCGGTTTTGGCAGGCCACGCCAGAATAGTTCGCAGATAGTAGATTTTTTTCTATTTACTTGATAACTTGGACAATTCACACATTATATTTCTAAATGTGTATATGTGCCTATGTGTTTTTCTTATGTGTTATTAAAATCAATTCAATAATTTTTACGTGAAAGAGTAACAACAAACGTTTATAATATTAGTAGGATTAACAAGTTAGCAAGGGAAAAAATTCAACAATAAACCACAAAATATAAAAACAAAAAATAAATAATAACTAAAACTAATATCTAATATTAAAGTTATTTGTTTTTTATTTTTATTATTTAACCAGGTTAACGACGAAGGATACAAACAAAGATTTGTATTAATCAATTATCAAACACAATCTGTTCTAGGTTGGTAGCTAGTACCAGTTTGTAGTTGGTAGTAAGAGTCTTATGTAAAAATTCGCAGGTTCGTGTAGGAAAGAGTTAAATTATTTTTTATTTATTTATTTATTGTATAAGTGTTCTTAATATAAAGGAAGTTGATGTGGTGGAAACACAAACTGTGCACAGTTTTTCTATCCACCAGGACGTCGAACATAATTAAATCATTAACACACATATATATATATACTAAGGCCACTGACATATAAACTGTAAATTTATAACAATCAAACCATTCAAACGATTTAAAATTGCACGTAAAACGTCATAAACAAATCTAAACACTGACGGACAGATGACGGATGGACAGATCATTAAGTAACATAACTTATGACTTTTGCGTCGATAACGATTCAATTTACAGTTTTACTAGTTACTTTAACTGACATTTAGGGTCTGTTTCACAATGTATGCATAAAGTACCAAATAGCTATGCAACACATAAATTATTTGGAAGATAAAAGTTCCGAATGAGAATCTTTGCGTTTCATCGGACTCATGACTTATGATGGACTTTTTGTAACGAATAGCGGTAACTGTCAGTCGTGAAACGCAACAATACTGTTTATCTTACCAATAAGTAATCAATAGCTTATTAGGAACTTATGTAGAATTTATCCGTACGGTGTAAAACAGGCCATTAGTCTATTAAACTCTTATTATCCTATCCTATCTTATTACCCTCTTTTTATTTCACGATAAGGTGAACACACTAAATTAAAAAAAAAACGTTTGTCCAATTCACACGTGGTAGAAGTGAAACCTTCCAAAACAATTGAGACAGTTAAAAGATTTTATAATTAATAATATGTATTTAAGACTTTTTTACTATGTATTAAATTTTATAGACTGTATAATGCGTCCTGTCTCATTTTCTCCCACGTTAAATCTTATGAATTTATGTGTCTGTCTCTTTTTACTGTCGCTTTTTCCGTTGCATCCGGTTGGAAATCACTACGATTCTAAAGAAGTTTCAAAACAAAATATATTTTGTTGATATAGCTTCATAAATCAATGGTGTAGAAGGCAAAAAAACAAGCAAAGACTTTCCACCACTTTAAACGCCCAGTTTTATGTTTTACAAGCTTTTTTTAAATTAATGTTAATTAACATAATTATCAATTACAGTCTATTATTAAATACAAATGTATATTACCTTAATAACCTCAACTCAGTATTGTATTTAAAGAACTATCTAAGTACGTAGTTGTTCAGTGTTCCCTGATTTATACACCCTTATGTATAAAAAAATTAAGCGCAGCATAGACACAATTTTGTCGAAAATAAACTTCAGTTTGAAGTATTAAAATCTACGGATTTACCTCTTTAAACTTTTAATCAGCTTTGATGGCTTACTTTTAGTCTTTGCATTAACTGCTAGCGATGGTGGCGTTAATTATGTTATTTAAATTGATATCAACAAATCACGTTTTTTAAAATGATATCAATTAGCTCTATTGGGCTAAATAAACAATTTCTCAGAAGCTCCAAATTACACCGATTACGTGAAATTAAATGTTATCTTAGATAACGTTTCAATTGTTTTAAAAATCAAGACGCAAATTATAATTTTATTGTTAAATAAACTACATATCTACTAGTAAAAAACTATAAAAACTTTAGCACTATACGGACATATACTTCTGTAATTGTTTCTTGTTTATTTTAAGAGGCAATAGGCTGATCATCACAGCCTTCTATGATAGACGTCGATTTTTCGATCTAAGGAATGGCATTTCTAAGGCTTCCACACGTTCTGACCTTCACCGTAAAAGCTAGTGTTAAATGCACATGGAAAGAAAACTCCGTTGGTCCAAAAACTATAATTGGAACGCAAGATCTTAGAGATAACAACACAGATCTAAAACATAATGGAAGCTTTTTCTTTTAATTTTACTTTAAAATTGCTACAAATGTGCATTACGTATATATGGAACAACAAACCCGTTCACGTTCACAAAAGCCAATTGATTTCGAAGCTTTAGACAGTTCATCATAAAATCGAGAAACGTTACATGGTGTTTACACTGTATAAGTATTTAGGCCGTGGTTGTATTGTTTTTACATAACCTAATTTGTCAATTTGTTTGTTTGTAAAGTCTGATAGCGCAGTTGATGCCACTAGTCGTTTTTTTAAAATAAATAAACTGTAACATTTTGGTTTATCTCGATATTTGGAAACAACAAATAAAGGTTAATGTCTATATTATCGATTCACTTTTATCTAATGCAAAACAATATAAAACAAATTTGGTCTTACAATAAGAACATCTTTGTAACTGACTAAAATATCAATCTAAATTCAATCCTCCTTATCAATAAACTCCTTAAATGACTTTTTAATATTCTGTTCTAATTGGTCTCTAATTAAAACGCCGACAATGCGCTCGCGAGCCTTCTAATCGTATAAAAAAGTCGTCAACGATTATAGATGGCAAAACCATTCTTTTATTAATGAAGAATCATTTCAAGAATAAATCCTAAGTTGATCACAAAATAACACGAACGATTCTTCTACAGGTTATTAAAACTGACAAAAAGATCAACGGCTAGTAATTGACTCGGAAATATCTCCTAAAATAACACAAACGTGTATTGACAATATTATGCTTAGTAATCTCCACATTATTATTCCGTTCTAAATGTACGAATGTAGCATAAACCATTTCAAAGTTTTTTAAATTAACATTTCCTGCTTAATGAAATACACTTTATTTATTTGACTTACTAATGTATACCCCGCTGTGCAAACACACAATTAATTCAATATATTTCGCATGTTATTGGTTTTAATTGATAATAATATTAAAATTACAAGTCAACACTTTGCAATACCTGTTTTCGAATCTTGGAATTGGGATTTTCATATTTATTATGTAGATTTTTCGAGTTACCACCTCAGTGGTATGTTATTGGACGCATTGGTGAAAGGACGCGTTTAACAATTTAGGCCGGGATTCAGGGTGAGATTCAGAAACGAGACTTTGCACAGACTATGCCTCCAATGCCTATGTTAGTGTAAATGTCTTAGTAACTTAAGGCCCATTATCGAAAGAATATAAAAAGGTTTCTTCCTCTAAACATTCACACTTTGGCGACAATTGCCTCGCAATGGAATATTTATGGTGTCTGTATAAACAGAATTTCAAAAGCAATAAACGTATTTCGAGGTTTTGTGCCAGTTGCTATGAGTGCAGTGTGCGAAGGTGTTTTATTTATATCTGCTCTTCTAAGAAAATAATTAACTAAACGGAAACGAAAAGATGTTGGGTTAATTTTCATTTTCCATGTTCCACAAACACTCGTAACTTCTATAAAGTTCAATGAACTTAATATTATCGGAAGCGGCAAATTTAATGGATTTTTATGTCATTTTTGAGTTCAATTCCCTATTAATAACTAAACTCGAATGAAACATCTCGATGTACGATACTCGTATGAACATACAAAATGTCATACGAAATCGTGTTTGTACTAGTCGAGAGTCTCGTATGTAATAATCTTGTGAATAAAATATCGATGTGTAAACAGACGCAGGAAATTATCGCCTAGCGATTTTCGTATGACATAATCGTAGGTAAGAATTTAGCTCTTGCCTATATATAAACATTTCGATACTATGCTATGGCGATTGTTGCTGGTGATAGCCCGTACGATTTCTCGCACCAAAACGTGCAAGAAACTCACTCCATCAAAATGGGCCTTTAGTTTCTGGATAGTTATTGATAATGTAATTTCAAAACATTTTAAATAGAAGCTCAAATGAGCGGAGTTTTTGACGCATGGTAATAAATGCGAAACGCGGCTGACGAGACGAACAAACTGCGCGAAAGACGCTGTTGGAGTTTTAGCATTGTTCTATTTATATCTATAACAAACTCACCTATTAATGCAATCATATGCTTTGTTTTAACGCTTTATTTTTGCATTTATTTAATATAAGAACGTCCCTCTATAAATACAAAAAAATACATTCTTATGTACATAATTTGCTTATCTACTTCGCAAAAATAAATATAAGTATGAAACCGGTAATTAAAAATAAAATAACGTCTAGTTATATTTCCAGTCGCCTTCATGATTCATATTAGCCAATGAGAGATCGGTTAGAACGAGTTGTTGTATACCCTATATCTAGAACTATACTTACAAATACATATCTACGATATAATAACGGAATAGAATTTGTATGTTTGTACGTCGATATCACGTAATATTTTACAATAGAACTACAACTGACATGAACGTGAATCAATTTTGGGAACTGCCAAAAAAAATTATAATCCCAAAAACCCAACGACCTGAGTCCGACACGAAGAACTACGTACAGAAGCCTCATCACGTACTTGCACTTTAAAAAAAAGTGATACAGGAACAGATACAGACAGAAATCTATGTCCAAAATCAAGGTTTGATGAAAAACTAAAATCTTTATTATTAAGAAGTTCGATGTTGTCTATGTTGTATCTGGAAGTTAATGTTGTAGAAATCCTCAATGTGAAGACAATGTGTGGGCAATATAAAAGTATTACTAGTAAAAAAGTATTACTGTTGACGTAATCACCAAATCATATCCCCCCCCTCCCCCTCCCTATAGTGCTTACGTAATACTTGAACGGCCCCATTCGGAAAAAAAGATAGCCAATGCGTAAAGATAAATATGTCATTGCATTGACATTGACATGTTATGGCCGTTTCATGAACCACAAACACTTCGTAACGATCACGTCATAAAGTGTAAATTTGTGATTTTATTTATTGATTGCTTCAAGAAGAAATACAAATAAACAATACTATAGGCCAGTCAAAGGGGCACCGTTTTTTCAGCGATCCAGTCAAACCTACTGAAAATATTGTACGAATAAGCAATATATAAAATTACGATTTAATTTTATACTTATTTTCTAATACCTAAAAAGTAGCCCAAACCCATATCATATACTAGTTAAAGATGAACGCGACAGACTTGTTTAGTAACTACCTATTTAACCAAGAAAATATTTTCATGTTTATTTAGATTCTGCAATTCGCTACTGGCTTCCA
The DNA here is from genome assembly GCF_905147105.1 of Pieris brassicae. NCBI lineage: Eukaryota > Metazoa > Arthropoda > Insecta > Lepidoptera > Pieridae > Pieris > Pieris brassicae. The sequence goes on from NC_059666.1 coordinate 2,243,855, forward strand.
TAATGGAATATTAATTAACGTATTACTTTGTAATTTAAATAATTGTAGCTAATAACTACGAGAAAGCTTGGACCTGAATTCTAAGGTAAAGAGCGAATTCCTCATACTAGCTTTAACCCTTTTTTAGGGATTGTTTATCAATCTTCTACGGTTTTAGCTCGAGAGCAATATAAAGAAAACATAATAATTTAATATATAATATCTGGTTTACTTACCAACTGGTGATCTATCTACAACGATTTATAACGAATGAATGAATTATATAATAGTAAATTAAAAAACGAAGTTTAAAAACTCCCATTCAGTGTAACGTGTTTTTTTTAATATTTTTATTCTTTTTGTAAAATGTGATTGTTTTTATTGTTATTAACCGCATTTTATTTCGTAAATTCTCTAGGAAATTCCACAAGTCGTGGGACTAAAATATTTAACAAAATGCTCATTTAATTTTTGTTTTTTCTCGAACGAACGTAAAAAAAGGAAATCAATTCCACGAAATTTATATATCCCTGGACATAGAAAGTCTTAGTTTTTTATTAAGGAGCGCGTCTCTAGTATAATATACTCCTGACTGTGGTCAATGACATTTCAATTTTCGCGCCATTTTCACTTTCATAATGTTTTATTAAATTCCATCCCGCTTTACGATATAAGATATAGATGAAACAATATTATGCGACACTTATATGAATTACTATATATTATATGGCGATGCCTAATAGTTCATATAGACATAACATTTATTACTAACAAGATACATAAAGTAACAATAATCAAAAATAAAAATAATAATAAATAAAAAAGAATGAGAGATAACAATTTGTTTAAAGAAAAAGGTTTAATTGTGTAATGGGTGTGTGCTGTGGTTGTAATTGGCCAGCATTATGCTGAGGAGCAGAGTTGTTCCACAGCGCTGGTCACTCTGCCAGAGACCACAGCAGCTACTTTGCGCCTGAGTTGCAAAAAGAATAAGAATCTAATAATACGAATAATACTTAGTAGAAACAAATAATAATAATAGTAGTATTAAAGTTATGGATATGTATCTATAGACCATAAATAAATAAAATTCCTTACCTAAAAAACCTTTTCAATCCAAAGGAACGGTACTTATCATTCGAAAAAGAAACGTTGCTATATTACTGGCCTTGAATTGATCATAAGACTAATTCGTGCTATAAAGATACGACATAAATGATTAAACCACACCTAGGAAGTAGTTTGAGTCATTATGTATTGCAAATCCATATGCGTAAAATACTTTTGTTGTATAAATAAACTTCTAGAATGTAGGTATGTTAAAAATATAACAGTTGTTGGCAAGCTGTGTGTAAAAATGCAATTTAGTTTGTCAAGCCATTGTCGCTGTCATTTAATAATTATCTTCAAAATATATTAAGATATAAAAGACAAGATATTTGTATTGTCTTTTATTAACATAACTTTTACACATTTAAAGGTCACTGTAACCACGCACGCTGTAAATCACGCGAAACGTCAGAAAAATTTAATATTATATAATATAATTAAGTTTATAATAATACATAGCTTCAATCCGTTAAAAAAGTGTTTTCTTTATAAGATATTTGTGTCATTCACTTAAAATACCGTATATTGTATCTACCAAAACAGAGATTTATTTATTTATTATTAATGACAGCTAACATAAAAGTTACTGCTAAACAAAGGCAATGTCTTCCCGCCTCTGTAAATTTTTTCTCACATACTCATAATTAGTGTTATAGTTAGATAAAACCAGAAACATTGGCGAATATATGGCATATGGCATGCTTATCATAAAACATAACTAAAATATAATTTAAATATATTAAAATGCTACTTGTGTGGACATGTTTGCCCCGTCTCACCTCCCTTGGACAAGCATAAAACGGGCTGGGGCGGTCGGAAACAATAAACGGCTCAAATTTAAGAGTATTTCCTACAACTTAGATTTTGTTCCCTTTGGAGACACTCGTGGGGTTTAAGTGCACAGTCGCTAATTAAAGATTTAAGTTGGCGTCTGGTACCTCAGAGCTGGTGCTAGAGTTAAAGGTACACTGCCATCAGATGACTCTCCTGCCCATTATATAAAAAATGATGTGTGTGCAATTAATTCTTTATTTTCAGTTCACAGGGAAATGGCACAATATAGAAGGTACCCCCGGTCCTCTACAGTCAGGGGACTGTTCGACTTTGGAAATCACATCGCGTGGTACCATTACTACTGAAACAAGCACGTTAGATGTGAAGTTAAGATCTGTGAACGAGAACTTCCTTAGGGAAAGCAGTGGAGTGATCACTGCGAGAAATGGAACAGCGAAGCTCACAATTAACTTAGAGTCCATTGCTGAACGTAAGTTATGATCAAACGTGTTGCAGAAGCCCTACAAAAAATAAGAGTTACGTTAACCTATAGATAGGCTGTTTTAATAACCTTTATCTGGAATATATTGATACCTTTGACGTTATCTGTGTTACTGACAGTTTGATAAAAGGTAACTTTTATGAGTAATTTTTGACTACCAATAATCCAGGTAAAAGTTTTATTCGAAATGTGGAATAAAAATATGTTTGAAAATTAATGCGAAATTTTAATATTCGTATTATGTCGTACTTGACTTAACAAATATTCAATGATTCAACGAAATCGTATCGATGAAAGACGCGCAAACGTACTTCATTATATTATTTATTCTTGAGTTTATATTAATTGTATCTCTATAGCAACATGTCCTCAAAAACACAATACGTATGTAGCTTACTGTTTTACAAATATTTTTACATCAACTAAACAGTTTGTTATTTTTTCAGCAATAATCTTTCAAATAATGGTCACAAATTATGAAAATTACGCACTTGCTTTTAGCTGTGAAAACGTTGGAACTACTCAAAGAAATGGTAAGTAACTTTAAAGTAATTCATAATTCTTTACTTTACTTACGTTAAATTAGCATAGAGAGGTATGATAATTATTATTTTTGTATTAATGTATTCCTTACATGATAAGTGTAGCTTTTTATTAACCTATTTGGTGTATACAAACAACTATTCAAAAATACGTTCTATTTGCTACACAAGTTGGTCTTGACGTGTTCCATTTATGGCCAGTCAGTTTTTTAAAAAACAATTTCAAGGAACGTTTTTGAAAATATTTTTACTTTTATTTAACCTTGATAATGTCACTGCCATAAACAGCTTAATTAATATTTAATGTTTGTCAATTAAAAAAATAATCTTTGCCCTTCAGTATATATGTATTCGGCCCTTAAAAGTATATGATAAGTGGCTTAATATGTTGATTGTTTTACCGAATACAGTGATTTCCCGCAATATCTGAATTACTATAAATATATTTATCATTTTCATTTATTTATCACTAATAGCTGATTTTGATAATATGGTTATGGTTGGTTATCGACTTATAATAATTTATCGTTTTTAATTACGGAATAAAACATAGCTATATAATTTTCTAGTATATTCTATTATAGTGTAAAACAGCTTACTTAAAAATATATCAATTGAAGAAACGTACAATTGTGTTACAATATTAATATTTATTTGATGAGCCCAAAATTACGAGTAGGTGTTCAAAGTTTGTCGTAAATTTAGGTGTTATAAATCTGGCGGTAACTAAATACTTCTGTTAGTAATTCTTTTATGGGGAAAAGGGCTCGTCTGATGTTAAGTGATACTGACACTCAATGCTAAAGGACTAACGTGTGTGTTGCCGGCCTTTTAAGTATTGTTAACCTCTTTTCTTGAACATATCTGGGACCCCAGTGTTCACAAGATTAATGTCGTAATATGCTCCGTCAATGACATCCTTGATGCTCCAATCGGCCAGAAAGCTGGAGTCTCCATAATTTCACACTAGACATAATAAGCGAGAGAAGCTTTATGCCATTACGATCGCTATGCCTTGCCTTGCCTTGGACAATTTGCCTCTGTCCATCTATGTATAAGGTATACAAGAAGGTCACCAGCTGAGCGACCATGACGAGAGCCGTACTGATAAAACCTAATCAGCTGCTAGCCGTCTAGATACCTCAGAAGCTGTTGCATTATTTTTATTATTTATTTCATATGGCTTTATATTTTGATGTTGATGAAGCCACCTTTCTAAACTTTATATTATGAATTATAAGGAAACATAACGAAAGGTATTTCCAAAATTTACAGTGCACATCTGGCAACTTGGAAGGGATACCTCATTTCCAACAGAGATGATCATCAATCTTATGAACAATACTATGCATCGTAACTTTGAACTGACACGCGCAGATTTGTCAGTTGTAGATAGCTCTGGCGCTGCCTGTCATGTCCTGCCAGTCATTCCGCCTGGACAGGCTATTATATTGCCTGGACAGTGCGATCCAAATTTACGAGTTGAGCAAGAGTTTAATCCCGAGCAAGTAAGATCACGTATTAATTAATAAAATTGTATTAATTTTTATTTCGATTGTAAGTTAAAGTATATTCATTATTATTATTGTATATGAATGGAAAAATTGAGATGCCCTAGAACATGCTACATACGTCTCCATATGTAAATAACATATAATTGTTAGAATTATTATTTATTCGTGTAACTAAACATAATAAACAAATATACAATATTTAAAATTTTCTTATTCTACATGTTACATTTCGACTAACTTTTTATAGGAAAAAATGTTTAACTTACATGCAGTTTATAAAATTTAAAAATATTCTAGATACGATTAGTTTTTTAAAGTAAAATTGTTGTAGTTTTATAAAACCACACTCATACTCATACCACAATTAGTATAAGCTCCCAAAGCTGATAAGAATATGGTCATAATACCTCTTGCTACCATTTACTGTTGCTGCTTGTTTACTGCACAACAATGGCAATCGAAGCGGTATGAGGAGTATATGTATAATTATGTATAATTGAATAATTAACATACGCTGCCCACTTCACAAAGCAACCTGATCTTATGAGTGTTATAATAGTTATTTTGCATCCGCTCTTTAATTTTTATTATTGAATTTTAGTTTAAAGGTGTTTGGCATCAAATCGCATCGTACTACACACCAAATACTCAAGGGCAGTGCAACAGGGCAGAATATACACTTCGAGGAGATGTCATAGATGTAGTCAACAGTGAAGTTAACAACGGAACTTTGAGAACTATAACTGGTTCAGCAACTATTTCTAGTTCCGATGGAAGCGCAAAGCTGAATGTGACTTTGGAAGTGATACCTGATTGTAAGAATACTTTTATGTTTAACAGAGATAAAAAAAAATCGGAATGTATGTATATTTCAACTTCCGTTCTTTTCTTTTCCTCTTGTGTACGCGAAATCTCAAGCATTGTCTACCTAGAAATCGAACAAATGACGCGCGCGGTATTAGTGTTATTGTAAAAAAAAATGTCTTGCCCCGCGGTTTTATCATCCGGCAATGGCTCCTGTTAAGTATTATATTACAAAACTCCAATTCAAATTTTGCGTCAACCTAATTAAAATAGTCCATACATACCAGGAAATAAAGTTCCTATCGCTATCTATCTATCTATCTGTATAAATGCGATAACCTCAAAAACTCAATTCCGTAGAACATATGTTAGTACATTCTTCACCAATAGATTAGTGTAATGTTTAAGAGTATGCTTTCATGTAAATTGACTGAATTAACGGATAACGATTATATAAGAGATCGCAAAAATCTTGACCTATAATAAGTCTTGTTAAATAAAAAAATTGTTACTAGAGAGTACTTAAAAATATTGCACGACTACAAGTGAGACATTTCAACATGAATATTAATATTTATACAAAAAGTATGAATGAGGAATTGTTACCGATTACCGGTTCTGATAAAATATCTAAGATAATTTCATTGGATATGTAATTGAAATGTGGTGTAATTATTCTCATCATATAGATAATATCATAATAGAAGCAGGATGATAACAATAGAGGCAGTTTAACTGCATTCACTTTTTCAGAAACGTGTAATTTTAAAAGGCTTTACACAGTTATTCCATGACTTTGTTAATTATAAAGGAATTAATAATAATAATTTCAATTAAATTATCAATAAGTAACACAGGATTTCCGCTGCATACTATGTAGCAAATCAGTAATTATTAAGTTCATAGTTTCCTTCTAAATCACGCTGAATTTTGTGTGATTCTCTGGTTGTGGTATGTCAAAAGACCCAAGGGTCTCAATATCCAGAAACAAGACTTAGCGCGAACTATGACCAGTTCGCCAAAATCTGATATATTTGAGACGAAAGTGTATATGAGAACATTACTAAGCGTGTATACTTATAGAGATGTCCGCTAGGGTACGCTATCGAACTCCGAGAATTGTCCAAGGTTTTAAATGACCCATGAGTTGAAAACAACGTCTTTTTTATGATCCGGAATCTATTACTAAACTTCTTATATAACGCTTTATCAAACTTTATCTATTTTAAGTGCCGACGGCCGTCAATTAGAAGATGAAATTTTAATATTATTGTTTTTTATCTATTTATAATGTAAAATTTAGTAGATGCTATATATCATTCCAAGTTAAAAACCATGTTCACGTCTTATATTGAACATTTCAAGATTATTTAAGTATAACCTTCAAGAATCGTGAATTTTAATGGCCCGTTACTATGTGTCTTATAAATTAACTAAAAATACATCTATTATTTATAAATAAACAAAAATCAATTAACGCATCAATTTTTAATTTAGAATAACATGTTGACTTAAGTTTCAATATATTTTTAAATGTTACTTCAAAGATGTAATAACCTCATTGATAACCTAGGTAATCAGAATAAGATGTTTGTAGTTTTAGCGGCTATCATTTTCGATAAGTACTAAGACAAAAACAGTAAAATGTCTGCATTGAAAGGTCAAATACCCGGTTATATTATGTAGGGTGTCAATTAATTTTTTTGAAAGGTAGGCGTTATATTATGATTTCTAGATAAAATGTTTTCGAGTATATAATGTTTCCACATAACATATTTGTATATGTACATATATCTATTCATAAAACATATATACTTCTAAATTCTATATTAATCTGTAATTCAGTTTATATACAGTCCTTCTCGTGATGGATTTCAAGGACAAGAAGTATACATTTTTTTTAATCTTACCAGTTTGCAGAAATTATTGATTGATTTTTGAATCAGCCAGCGTTTTATTACAAGGCCAATAAACAGGTCATATCTATAGAGGTTTCATTACTAATATAAATGCAAAGTCCAAGTCCAAAACGTAAAAAAAACGACGAGACGTAGGTTATAACGTTTCGTTTACTGACGAAAAGTTTTCAAAATACAAACAAAAGACAAACACAAAATGATATATTTTGTGTTTGTCTAGATATTTTTGTGCACTGTCTATTAGGAGTAATACGTTACAATACCTGTTTTAAACTTTGAAATTGAGACCAAAAAAGATAACAAAATTGTTACCGTTGTTTTATTTAGCTGGCTGAAAAGTTCGTAGGCTTCGTAGTCTAGTATCTATTAAATTAATATGAGATATAAGATAGCCGTAACCCTCAAAAGATACGTGTATAAATTTTACAACTGTAAAGAAATTTCATATGTTACCAAAGAATTGTAATTTGGAAAAAGAATATTATTGAAGCCATGGCTTGGCTTATTCGGGATAAACATTATTCAAGCTCTGCACCAGGAAAATCAATCGAGGATAAGTAGTTTGCTCAGTTAAAACTAGTCGAAATTAGCACCGAGGACGATTTACGCAGTGGGCGCCCCAAAGAGGCTGTTACCGATGAAAGTCAAAAGTCCACAAAATAATTTTGTGCAACCAAAAAGCGAAGTTGAGTAAGATAGCTGAGAACCTAAAGATATCAAAGGAACGTGTTGGACATAGCCTAGATGAATATTTGGATATGCGAAAACTGTGTTCAAAAAGGGTGTTGCGCGAACCCACAATCCATCAAAAATAACAACGAATTGATGAGATAGATTTGGCCCCTAGCTACATTTTCCTGTTCTCAGACCTCAACAGAATGTTATCTGGACAGAAATTTGGCGCTCATGAAGAGGTAATTGTCGCAATTGAAGCCTATTTTGAGCGCGAAAGACAAATCATAGTATAAAAATGGTATCGAAAAATTTTATGATAATGATAATCGTTGTAACTTGACGGCAAATATATTGAATAATCAAATAAAATTAAATCAACATTTTTTTCTATGTTAGCCTGCGAAATTTTCAGCCAACCAGTCAGGGGATTTTTAATTTCTTGGCTGATCAGTTCAGTTTCTAAAAAAAAAGGTTTCGAACGGAATTCATATTTAATAGGTTCTGTCCAAACCAGGCTGTGCTAATCATTGACATTGACATTGACGCCATTGACAGTCTCGCCTACAAATACTCTTAGTTAGCTAATAGTGCAGGCATCAGGATTGCAAATTTTATTTTATCTTTATATTCGTCACATAACAATATTTGAAACGACCACTTTTATTATTCTTACTTCGTCCTAGCTGCTTAGTCCATAATTAATTACAAATTCCACTGTTACCATGTGAAGGAGTCTTAGCGATTTTATTAGACGGTTTAAAATACATAAAATTTGATGTATATAGAGATACAACTTTAAATATTTTTTTTTATTACATTCACGTGATATAGGTAGTTTAGTAAACTGACATTAGTTTACATTTACAAAATTTTACTGCACAAATGTTTTCTGTGTGCACTTTCCATATACAAGACCAGTAAATAGTTGAACAATTACACCCATGTTAGTAATCATATAATCCGTATTATAATATCATATTTTCCAGATTTTGTGTCTCAGCCGCTTTGGATTCTTGCAACGAATTACAATACCTATGCAGTTTCCTATACGTGCGTGGATCTACCTGAGGATCGGAAGCAAGGTAAAATTATCTCAATTTAATGTGGATTTCATTAGCCTGAGACTAATATCTTAAGTTTAAGGCTCGTCAATATTTACGTAATTTTAAACTTTACAATTCGTCACGTAACCTATTTCGAAACGATGTTTGTCCAGGTATTACAGATAGCTAAGCGATAATCGGACGTGATTTTTATAAAACAAACTAATTCGTCCAAATTGCTTGATATAAGTGTCTAGGCAGGAAATAACAACCTTTTAGAATTAATTCAAATACCCAAAATAAAAAAGCAGATTGACTTTTTAAAGTATGTTCATTGAATAATCATGAACAAACTTGATCAAAGCTGCATTTTTTGTCATAGAAAATTCGAAGTGTTTATTTCAATATTATTAAAAAAATGTAAATGTAAAAACTATGTTTCAATTATCATTATTTAAATAATAAAATATTCTTGTTATAGACTTTTAAAAAAATAGTCAAATTTGATAAACTTAAAACTATTGAAAGATTGGTCCAATTATTTTTATGACTCAATAATATTTTGACATAAAGTATTGACATTGAAACAAAAATATTAATTACCGTAATTTAAGTAGATACTTAGCGTTAACGGTCACTTTTTATTTATCTTTTTTATTAATTTTTAATTATTATTATAACTGTGTTAAACTATGTTAAGAATAAATTATTACAGTGCGTAATTCATAATCATAGTTTCATCATTATCACAAAAAAACGTTTCAGTGACCATGCTGTATAGCGAGCGGAACTTTTCGTAATTTTAATTGAAAATACTTAAAATTTGTAATAACTATTTAGTTTGTGTTATTGAATATAATTTTTATAATAGCTTAATTTTAATTTAAATTATAATTAAAGGCATTTTATTTATATGTTCTCTCAGTTCATCGTTTAAATAAAACAATATTATACATATATGCCATGAACAATTTTTAGTTACTAGCTGGATTCTTAGCCGATCGCGTAACCTGACCGATGAAGCGAGAACAGAAGTTAACCGTGTAATTGACTCCTACTACGACCTAAATAGACAGTATTTTGTGGACGCTGACCAAAGTGACGATGCATGCTTTTATCTTCCTCCACCAACTGGGAAGCCTGTTGTGTTTCGCGGCCAATGTGATGAAAGTATAAAAGTCATGCTGAACTTCACAGCAGAGCTGGTCAGTATTAAGTTATCATGAGTGTTCATCATAAATAAAAATTTAGCCCGCTTGTATAAAAATGTATGTTTAGCTAGATGGACTTTCGGTTTTACCGAGCGTCAGTATTTCGGACCAAACAACGATCGCGAATTAAGAAGAATAAAATGTTCGTGGCCTCAGATTTTTGTATCTATAGTAAATATTTTTTCTCAATAAGCAAATGACACCTTTTGTGAGTTGCCAAGTTTTACATCTAGTGAATGTTAAAGAATTGAGCCTAGAGATTACAATTATTAGAAATAGTACGTTTTTCAAGGTATGTTCTATTTCAGTATGGGGGCCTTTGGTATAACATCGAGTCATACCCATCTCCAAACCAACAAGGATCCTGCAGAAATGCAAGGTATTCATTGGCCGATGATGGGACCGTTGATGTCTTTAACACTCAAGTCATCGGAGAGGAACTTCTTACTATAAACGGAGTAGCCACCGTATCAAACGATGGCAGTGCCAGACTGAGAGTCAGTTTTCCAATACCCGGAACCAATCGTAAGTCATATTTTTAAGATGTATGAAACAGTTTTTTGCAAATTCTGATTGTTCTTTAGAATAGTTTGGAAGTTACGTTATTTTTTCAATCACAAGAAAATTGGTGTTACAATATTACTGCTAATATAAGAAAACAGTTATGTACCATTATCTAAACCTAAATAGTAAAAAATATATAATTAAAACTTAAAACTATTTTAAAAAGTGTGGTGCCTATGGCACCTTTAATGCTGGCAGCATTTCCTCGCTGTAATGCGAAATCTAATTGTTGAGTGAGGCAAGCACCAGTTCTGTGATCACCAATACTATCTACCCACGGCCCAAGTGTCTCTATTCCAAAGGGAGCAAGTTTCCCTTTTTTTATCATAAGTTTATGTTAAACTTGTTTTAAACAGCCAAGTTGGTATTCACTCAAAATCCTTAAAGTTTACCTCAAAATAGATATTTATTGAAGTTAATAAGAATAAAAAACAGTATAAAGGTTGGTCACACCTCATGACCTTTTAATTAGTCGTGGAAAAGATAATGCCTATACAAAGATTTAATTATAAAAATCTTTATGTAAAATTAATTAATTGAAATTATTTTGTCACACGATAAAACTATTTTGACTAATATAATATCTAATTAATTTTATCACTTTACCACTTGTTTTTCACCCAATTTGTTATTGTACTCGCACTTAGCCTTATCAATTTTGAAAACTTAATTACTATTATGATTTGAATGACTTTTAGTTACTAACTCAGGGTCATATGAACGAAAAAACATTACAGTTCCTAAGCATTTTTATTGGAATTATTTGGTTTAAATTTACAAATGTAATCCGTATATGCCTCCGATAAAATTTTCGTTTTAGAAGATTTAAATTTATTTGAACCACAAATTCAGGGCTGTCATAAATAACATTTTTTTAAATAAGGCATAATATTATTACTAAGCGTTTATTGCCGACACCCAGTATAACATACATCAGATGTACCGGTTTTGACGATTAGAAAGAATGGAGGAGAGTTTACTGCCAGTTCTTCTCTTCCATTTTACGCCCTTGATTTGAGAGCTTATGCCTTGTTAAAGGCGTAGTAAGTGGTTTACAATTGAAAAGTCTTAGGGATAACAACAATTTTAAATTTACACAGATCCTTCAATAATTAAGTTTTTTAAAGCCCTACATAGGTATAATAAGCAAACATAAATTTAATTTGAGTATTTTTTTTAAATATACACACCAGTTCATCTCGCATCTGAAGTATCTTTGACTTTATAATTCTATCTTGACTATATACAGTACATTGAGTATCAGATGTTTATTATCTGCCAGATAAATAGAAATATAAACACACGTAATCAAAAAATATTAAAATATTTTAATCAATAAATGCACTTTATTAATGTAATTAATGTATATGATTTATTTAATGTATATTATATTATGATTTCGTTTTTTTGGCTTGAATAAATGGAAGCTACATTCAAGTACAGTTAATTATTATTATTGTAAGTTTCATTATTACAAATAAGTATTTTGACTTTCATATACATAGTAAAAGCAAGCTTCCAAAGAAATAAAATTTGATTTGTAAACCAATCGAGATAACAAGATATCATGAGGTCTATAAAAACCATAAAATATTCAAAGATTTTTGTTGCAAAATCCAATTAAATTATCGATGTAGGTATGATATTAGATAGCTCTACAGACACAAAAATAACTTTTTTATTCTGGACCTTACAAATCTATTTTATTATTCAATAGTATCTACTCAGCCTTTGGGTAACAACGCCTACCTATACATCGTAATCAGTATGTGTACTTACTTGATTTTTCTGTTTGAGAAATTTATCATGTTACTTCTATACCTAGTCTAGCCATAAATACTGAAACAAAAAAAAATCTATTCGCACATAATATTTATTACTTCTATAGTGTATTAGTTTTATACATAAATATACAACAACTTATAAGAATTACTATTAGAAGAATTATTATATTATTAGAAGCTTATTCAAAGTGGTCTCCATTGGCTGCAATAGAGTTATACGTTAAGGCAAGATATCAATAGAAGCACGCACTCTTTCCATGGGATAATTCTTCACTGCTCTTCTTCGTACAGATTGTGTGAGGGACTCCAAATTATCATGGCGTGTAGAGCAAGCCGCACTCTCTAAAACTGACCATATATCATAATCCGGCGCATTAACATCTCTGATGAAGTACAAAACGTTCGTTTCCAACCAAGACTGTGTAGACCGAGCTTTTTGATCCGGCGCTGAGTCTTGCTCGTAGGACCATTGTTGGTTTTTGAACATGGTGTTGTTAAGGGGCTTTACTATCTTCTCAAGAATAGTATCTATTATACACTTATGTCGATGTTTTGATACCTTTTTTTTATAAAAGTATGGGTCAGTCACTCCTTCATAGATAATTCCCAACCAAACCATCACTGAAGTCGGATAGTGCCCACGTTGCACTCTGTCGATTAATTAGAAAGCTTCCTTAGAGCTTTAAGCATAAGTATGGTCATATTGTTTTGTTAAATGTTGTAAATAAAACCGTAAACAAAAATTTTCTGTGACCTCCCTTTGCGTACCACTTCAGTAGTTGTTTCGGTTTTACCATCCTATTCTTTTTTTTAAATATCAGTTAAGAAATGACTAGTACGTCTTTTATAGGCTACAAGTCCTAAGTCATCTTTTAAAATATGCGACATGGTTCTAGGTGTTATCCTCATCTCCCGAGATAAAATCTTTTGCTTTCGGATAGGATTTCTTCGAATTATTTCCCTTACTGCTTTGACCACCAACACTACGTGGACAGCCCACGTACTTTTTCTGTCACCTATTAATAGCCTATATAATATATATACGACCATTTTACAAATACCAAGAGTTTAAAAGTTTCATTTGGCTCCATACCTACTTAGTGTAATGCAATCACAGCGATTCGGTTCTCTTTATCACCACACTCCATTTAAATATCGCAAAATATTGTACAATGTATTGGCGCCAAAATAAGAAAACCCAATGAACTATTATATAAAAATGACAGATTCTAAACTCAAATGTAATATTGTAATCAAGTTAATTGTAACAGTATTTATGGCCAGAATAAGTTTATGTAAGCCTAGTTACCTTAAGACTTTTTTTAATTATTTAGAATAAAGCATTGACCACATCGCTGGGCCAATTGGTACTTGTTATAAATTTTCAATTGATTTTATTAGAAGGTTTATTTATAAGGTAATAGGTGGTGATTTTTTATTATTTATTATATTATTTAGGCTAGATGCCTTCTATTTTATTACTTTTTTTAATTTAACAATTTAAGTAAGCTTAGTATACTTTTGAATGAATTAGTCTTGGTTTTTAACCTACAGTAATGTAATATTAATTTAAAGTAACTAATATTATTGATTAAAATAGAATAGAACACTTGTGACATGAATATGAACATTTTTAACAGTCGTAATCTTTTACAGGAACAACTTTAACGGACTACTGGGTACTCTCAACTGATTATAAGTCATACGCTATTGTCTACTCTTGTACAAATCTTAACGAAGATGAAAGATCAGGTTCGCTATATGTTCTTTGTGTATTTATATTAATATAAAAGATGATAATAAATGTAAAATCTAGACGTAGTTAGTAAGATACATCTATTTTTATATTAGATTGAATGAGTATTTTTAATAAGAAAATCTATTTACGAAGTCAAGATATATAAATAGTTTTAATTTTTCTTAGCCCCTTGTATTGGGAAAAAATATTTCGGACAATATAATAAATAAATTCTTTTTTTTTAATAAAATAAAATAAATTAAAATAAAAAAACAATGCCACCATAACCAGCCGTCAGTACGGACAACGGTCCGAGAACGAGTCTAAGTGCGGAAACTGAGTTCCCCAACCAGCCCTCAGTGGCAACCTCCGCTAGTTTTTAGAAGAAGTTTTACTTTAGCGTACGAAAACATAAAGACAGAAAAGTTTATTTGTTCATAGCCATGATTTGAAAGCACGACCACTTATTATAAGTGCCATTTAGCCAACACTACTGAACTTAGTTGAAATTGATCTTTATCATATTCTAATAAAATGTAAAATATTTACAGTGTATGTCTGGAAACTTAGTCGAACAAAGGAATTGCCTGCAGAAGCTGATACGGAATTCGACGTTGTTAGTAAAGACATTCCCGTAATAAATCAGATGTACTTAGAGAAGGATAATCAAAATAAGACTGCTTGTTTCTATTATCCTAAAGAGAGACCTGGAGTCCCTGTTGTGTTCCCAGGAAGGTGTTCTGATGATGACATCCCCGTTATAAATAATTTTAACGCAAGTGCTGTAAGTAGCTGATTACAAAAAACTTTAACATATTTATGTATAAGTTAAGTCTTGAATTTAACAAAAACTTTATTCACGACTTAACGTACGTTAAAAATGACTACGCTTTTAATTTAAGTTCTAAATTATGTTTATTTCAAATTGGTACACTAAAAAACTAAGTGTGAATAATACGTTATATTAGTATTAAATTAAAAACTGCGCACCATACAGAAACAATTTCTTTAATTAATCCATTAACACAGATAATGTCAGTACAGTCATTTTTCGATTTGTAAATATGCATGTATGTGTTTTTTTTTTGTTCTGGATCTGTGCGGAGCTAAAGTCATATCATGAGAACGGATAAAAATATGGTTCCAATTTATTTTAGTTCACGGGTGTATGGTTTGAAATACAAGCTTACCCAAAAGAATTTCAACCCGGACAATGCATTAGACATGACTATTCACAATCAGGAAATAATCTAACACTAACAACATCTAGCGTTGATAATCAATTTCTTACAATTTCTACTAGTGACTTAGTTACAAGTGGATCTAGTGGAAAATTAAGTATCAACACTGTTGGACCCAATGGAACAAGTAAGTTTTGCAAATTGTTCGATGAATAGTTTCCAACATCAAAGTTATTCCAAATAAAAAATATTTAGTTAGGTGGCTTTTATACAAAAAACTAACTTGTCTCCTTTATTTTCAGCAATAACAATACCATTTTGGATTTTAAGCGTAGACTACAACGATTATGCCTTCGCTTACAGCTGCATGGACTTAGAAGAGGACCACCGAGCAAGTAAGCTTTTTATAACTGTACAAAGAGATCTTAAAGAAAAAGCAAATTAAAGACATGCATTTAGCCTGATTTGATATCTTAAAGGATTTTTTTTTATTTGATTCATTGATCATTTATACTAAATAAACACGATTTTTCTAAAAAATAAAAAAAAATATTAAAATTTAGTTTACAGCTGGAAACTAAGTAGAAACCAGAATGGACTCTCTACAGAAGCACATGGAAATATAGACAACGTGATGTCAAATGTAGTGGTTCTTGAACGCCGTTACTATGAAAATGTAGACCAAACAGACAACGCCTGCTTTTATCTACCAGATCTGGCGCCTGGTGAACCCGTGATACTCGAAGGCCAATGTGATTTGGACATACCAGTTGTAGAGAACTTTAACGCAACCGAGGTAGGAAAATACAATGAGTTAAAAGTGAACAGAATCCATAATAGTTTGTTAAAAGTTATAAGAAGTATCGGTGATATCTACTTCTGAAAGTAATCAGAGAAACATTGACAGTTAATAACTTTTCCGTACTCCATTTATATATTATTAAGTATATTTTTTAAATGTCACTGTACAATTTTATTGGCAGTATTTAGGTCGTTGGCGCTTAATAGAATCCTATCCAGCTGAACAACAGACTGGCACTTGCAATGAAGCATATTACTCCGCTGGAAGCGGGAACACAATAGAAGTTGTCAACTCGCAAGTCGTTGGCGATGAACTCAACAGTGTTACCGGTACTGCCGAAGTTGAAAGTAATGGAAAGCTAAAAGTTACTTTTCCAAATAGTAAGTATTAAACAAGGTTAGGCAGACGCAGATGCATCTAGATTGCATGCAGAGAAAGAAAAAATATGTTCTTAAAAATAAGGAAATCCTTTATTAATATTGATTAAATTAATTTCAGGTCCAGATCCAGCATACATCACGATTATAAATACCGACTACAAATCATATTCACTTGTCTATAGCTGTACCAACCTACCTGATAATAAACAAAGAAGTGAGTACCACGACAATAAATATAGAACATATACGAAGTTGAATGTTTATATTTGTAACTTTAAATCAGTACAAAAACACTGGACTAACCTATCAGAACACAAACAGTTAACCGAGAGTTAAATAGCTATTGAAGAAAATTTTAGATAGTGAAGTAAAAAACTCGCTTACCTGATAGAGGCTTTTACGTATAATATTTTGCTAAATACGAAACATTTGATGTTTATAATTGTAAGACAATAGACGGCTAATGTAACATAATTCTTTTACAGTATTTAGTTGGAAACTGAGTCGTACACAAAGCCTTACGGAAGACGCGACGGAGAGCATTAACACAATTATGAACAACATTCGAGTATTAAATAATAAATATTTTCAAAAGGTGGATCAATCAGATATTGCCTGCTTTTATCTACCGCCTCCTGGACCATATCCAGTTATATTCCGTGGTCAATGTGATCCAAATATAACAACCGTCCCTAAGTTTGAAGCTAGTCGTGTAAGTCAATTTTATAATGATTTAAAAATTATAAAAATTACATTAATAGGTTAATAAATAAATAATGGATTCAGATCTCAAGCGGATCTAGAATATCTGCCGTTGTATTAAATTTATTTCATAAATAAAGGAATTTTTAGTATCTCAACTTATGGCACAACATTGAATCTTATCCATCAAATTTCCAAACTGGAACATGTAACAACGCATTTTACTCAGCTGGTACTACTAGCGATGTCGACGTATATAATACCCAAGTCATCGACAGACAATTGGACACCATTCGAGGAACAGCTAATCTCGCAGGCGACCCTAACGTTGGAGAGCTTATTGTTAGCTTTCCTATTGCAGGCACTAATCGTAAGTTAGGTTTTATGTTGCAAAAAATAAATCAAATTTATATAACACATAAATAATTCTTCATAGTACCGACGTAGAAATAATAACAATTCGCAACTTTTCAGAGACAACGTCCACGGATTACTTGATTCTAGCCACTGATTATATTTCATATGCACTTGTTTATACCTGCTATAAAGTGGATGAAGAACATAGGGCAGGTACGGAAAGTATTACTTATGTTTTAACGCTTAAAAAGTTCTGCCTCCTATATAGGTATTCCATTCGACACACATATATGATAATTATGACTTTAAACATTTACTTACTTTTTCAAATGCGGAAAAAGTAAGACTAAAAAAATATAAAACTGAAATTTAAAAACATATTTTTAGTATTGAGCTGGAAATTAAGTCGCTCCAAATCGCTAACAACTGAAGCTCATACTGCTATCAACGCTGTAATAAACACAATCCCAGTCCTTAATCAAAAGTATTATGAGCGCAATAACCAAAGTGCCGAAGGATGCTTCTATTTTCCTGATCCTGAACCTGGGAAGGTTGTCGAGTTTCCTGGAAAATGTGATCAAAATATTCCTGCGATACCCAATTTTAATTTCACAGCTGTAAGTAATATCCAGTAGAACAGTGACAAATAATAAGTATTTTAAGCTTTAAAGCTGTTTCTTGTTTCCAGTTTAGAGGTACCTGGTATGAAATACAGGCGTATCCTAAGGAACAACAGACGGGACAGTGCGTTAGCCATACCTACTCTGAAGCCGGCTCAAATACCTTGCAACTTATTTCAAATCAAGTTCTAAACCAGGGTCTAATACAAACTAATAGCGATGTAAGATTAACGTCTTCTCAAGACCCGAGCGGCAAATTAACTATCACGATTAGAACCAATGGATCAGGTAAATAGTATACGAATATTTTATTTGAATGTGTTTGTTGTTATCAAATATAGGAACTTATTAGATCTTTTGAACGTTTACAGATGAGGAAATCCCCTTTTGGGTTTTAAGCACAGACTACGAAGATTACGCATTGGCTTACTCTTGTGTAGATATCCCCAACCATGATAGACGAAAAGGTGAGACACTCGCACAATAAGCATGTGCAATATATTTTGGAGTCATGTTTGATTTAAAAATCCCACCATTAATTTCAGTGTTTAGTTGGAAATTGAGTAGATCTAAAACATTATCCACCGCCGGCGATCTAGCTATAACTAATGCGATGAGTGACATTGATGTCTTAGACCGTCAATATTATCAGAATATCAACCAATCCTACTCTGCCTGTTTCTACTTACCGGATATTCCCCATGGAGAACCTGTCATATTCCCTGGAAAATGCGATCTTGACATACCAGTTGTTAGAGACTTCAACGTCACCAGGGTAAGAAATATTTTTATTCCGTTGTTTTTGATATTTTACTCGATATATTCATTGAATTTAAATTTTAGTATCTAGGCCGCTGGCGTATGCTTGAAACTTATCACTCAGAATTTCAACGTGGAACATGTAACGATGCAACGTACACGTTGCTCAATGACGGTACGGTCTCAGCGCTTAACAGTCAAGTCATCAATGAAGAACTGGACACCATTACTGGAATCGCCTCAGCCAGCTCGGATGGATCTGCTAAGCTCTCTGTTAAATTTCCTACAAGTAAGCAATTGCACGAGCCGATGACATGATTACCAATTGATAGGAATCTATATTAATACTTTTGTATTTTAGCTACTGAGGCTGCGGATTACTGGGTCTTGAATACCGACTATGATTCCTATGCACTAGTGTACAGCTGCAAAAACCTTGAAAATAATCAGAAGAGAGGTACGGTAATTCCATTTAAACTTAATTATAAAAAAATCGAGCTAACAATATTTATTTATATTTTTTTAGTGTGGAGCTGGAAGCTTAGTCGAAATAGAGAACTAAGCACCACTGCTATCGACAATATCAATTCCGTTATCAGAGACATCGACGTGTTAAATAGTAGATATTATAAGACCGTAGGCCATACTGATAAAGATTGCTTCTACTATCCTGTACCAGATGGAAGACCAGTAAAGTTTAGAGGACAATGTGATGAATCAATATCTGGTGTCAATTTATTTAGAGCTGGAGACGTAAGTGCTTGTAATATTCTAATACTTTGTAAATAATCAGTAGCAGTGACATTGGGCTGTAATACGTTATTTCATGTGATGGCTTTCCTTGATACAACTTCTTCTGTAACTTAATCATAACCTGGATTTCCTTAGGATAGCTTTTTACTGAAAAAATATTTCGCTGTGACTAGACATATGGCAGATAATTCCCACATGTACTCCCCAGTTACTTCTGGCTGCTTTAGCCAAATTTTTGTAACACTTATTATCTTATTAATAATAATAATAAAAATATAAAACACAGAAGAACGGCTACACAAAGAAAAATAACACACCGAAAAACTACCGAAGAGCATTAGCAGTCACAACATATATATGCTGAAGAAAAAATAGTGAAGAACTCAATGCAGTTAAGCCATTTGGTTTCGCGTCTCGTGGCTCGACTGTCACAAAGATACTGCGTTATATTTGACAATACTCTTAACGGGCTGCTCTGTTTGTTTTCAAAAAGTACCATGAGCCGTCTTCTTTTGATGTTCTGTGATACCTCTGCTTCAGTGTTAGTGTTAATTTTCACAGTTCCGTTTCGGTGCATTTTTATTAGGAAGCTGTGTTTCGAAAATCGTGAAATGGCTTCACGGGGAAGGGGCTTTTAGTTTACTATTTCTTCTGATTTTTCTCGCCACAAATTCTACAAATTCAGCGACTGTCTCATCCTTTTGTTTAAAGGACTGATCTAATTTTAGTTCGAGCTATTAACTCCTTGAGTTCGTTGACTACAATTTCCATGGGACAAGCATAAGACTTTTTCCATTCTAACAAATAGTAGCTTGTTTTGAATTTTAATTTTGATGTGGTTTTCAGTATCTCAACTTATGGCACAACATTGAATCTTATCCATCAAATTTCCAAACTGGAACATGTAACAACGCATTTTACTCAGCTGGTACTACTAGCGATGTCGACGTATATAATACCCAAGTCATCGACAGACAATTGGACACCATTCGAGGAACAGCTAATCTCGCAGGCGACCCTAACGTTGGAGAGCTTATTGTTAGCTTTCCTATTGCAGGCACTAATCGTAAGTTAGGTTTTATGTTGCAAAAAATAAATCAAATTTATATAACACATAAATAATTCTTCATAGTACCGACGTAGAAATAATAACAATTCGCAACTTTTCAGAGACAACGTCCACGGATTACTTGATTCTAGCCACTGATTATATTTCATATGCACTTGTTTATACCTGCTATAAAGTGGATGAAGAACATAGGGCAGGTACGGAAAGTATTACTTATGTTTTAACGCTTAAAAAGTTCTGCCTCCTATATAGGTATTCCATTCGACACACATATATGATAATTATGACTTTAAACATTTACTTACTTTTTCAAATGCGGAAAAAGTAAGACTAAAAAAATATAAAACTGAAATTTAAAAACATATTTTTAGTATTGAGCTGGAAATTAAGTCGCTCCAAATCGCTAACAACTGAAGCTCATACTGCTATCAACGCTGTAATAAACACAATCCCAGTCCTTAATCAAAAGTATTATGAGCGCAATAACCAAAGTGCCGAAGGATGCTTCTATTTTCCTGATCCTGAACCTGGGAAGGTTGTCGAGTTTCCTGGAAAATGTGATCAAAATATTCCTGCGATACCCAATTTTAATTTCACAGCTGTAAGTAATATCCAGTAGAACAGTGACAAATAATAAGTATTTTAAGCTTTAAAGCTGTTTCTTGTTTCCAGTTTAGAGGTACCTGGTATGAAATACAGGCGTATCCTAAGGAACAACAGACGGGACAGTGCGTTAGCCATACCTACTCTGAAGCCGGCTCAAATACCTTGCAACTTATTTCAAATCAAGTTCTAAACCAGGGTCTAATACAAACTAATAGCGATGTAAGATTAACGTCTTCTCAAGACCCGAGCGGCAAATTAACTATCACGATTAGAACCAATGGATCAGGTAAATAGTATACGAATATTTTATTTGAATGTGTTTGTTGTTATCAAATATAGGAACTTATTAGATCTTTTGAACGTTTACAGATGAGGAAATCCCCTTTTGGGTTTTAAGCACAGACTACGAAGATTACGCATTGGCTTACTCTTGTGTAGATATCCCCAACCATGATAGACGAAAAGGTGAGACACTCGCACAATAAGCATGTGCAATATATTTTGGAGTCATGTTTGATTTAAAAATCCCACCATTAATTTCAGTGTTTAGTTGGAAATTGAGTAGATCTAAAACATTATCCACCGCCGGCGATCTAGCTATAACTAATGCGATGAGTGACATTGATGTCTTAGACCGTCAATATTATCAGAATATCAACCAATCCTACTCTGCCTGTTTCTACTTACCGGATATTCCCCATGGAGAACCTGTCATATTCCCTGGAAAATGCGATCTTGACATACCAGTTGTTAGAGACTTCAACGTCACCAGGGTAAGAAATATTTTTATTCCGTTGTTTTTGATATTTTACTCGATATATTCATTGAATTTAAATTTTAGTATCTAGGCCGCTGGCGTATGCTTGAAACTTATCACTCAGAATTTCAACGTGGAACATGTAACGATGCAACGTACACGTTGCTCAATGACGGTACGGTCTCAGCGCTTAACAGTCAAGTCATCAATGAAGAACTGGACACCATTACTGGAATCGCCTCAGCCAGCTCGGATGGATCTGCTAAGCTCTCTGTTAAATTTCCTACAAGTAAGCAATTGCACGAGCCGATGACATGATTACCAATTGATAGGAATCTATATTAATACTTTTGTATTTTAGCTACTGAGGCTGCGGATTACTGGGTCTTGAATACCGACTATGATTCCTATGCACTAGTGTACAGCTGCAAAAACCTTGAAAATAATCAGAAGAGAGGTACGGTAATTCCATTTAAACTTAATTATAAAAAAATCGAGCTAACAATATTTATTTATATTTTTTTAGTGTGGAGCTGGAAGCTTAGTCGAAATAGAGAACTAAGCACCACTGCTATCGACAATATCAATTCCGTTATCAGAGACATCGACGTGTTAAATAGTAGATATTATAAGACCGTAGGCCATACTGATAAAGATTGCTTCTACTATCCTGTACCAGATGGAAGACCAGTAAAGTTTAGAGGACAATGTGATGAATCAATATCTGGTGTCAATTTATTTAGAGCTGGAGACGTAAGTGCTTGTAATATTCTAATACTTTGTAAATAATCAGTAGCAGTGACATTGGGCTGTAATACGTTATTTCATGTGATGGCTTTCCTTGATACAACTTCTTCTGTAACTTAATCATAACCTGGATTTCCTTAGGATAGCTTTTTACTGAAAAAATATTTCGCTGTGACTAGACATATGGCAGATAATTCCCACATGTACTCCCCAGTTACTTCTGGCTGCTTTAGCCAAATTTTTGTAACACTTATTATCTTATTAATAATAATAATAAAAATATAAAACACAGAAGAACGGCTACACAAAGAAAAATAACACACCGAAAAACTACCGAAGAGCATTAGCAGTCACAACATATATATGCTGAAGAAAAAATAGTGAAGAACTCAATGCAGTTAAGCCATTTGGTTTCGCGTCTCGTGGCTCGACTGTCACAAAGATACTGCGTTATATTTGACAATACTCTTAACGGGCTGCTCTGTTTGTTTTCAAAAAGTACCATGAGCCGTCTTCTTTTGATGTTCTGTGATACCTCTGCTTCAGTGTTAGTGTTAATTTTCACAGTTCCGTTTCGGTGCATTTTTATTAGGAAGCTGTGTTTCGAAAATCGTGAAATGGCTTCACGGGGAAGGGGCTTTTAGTTTACTATTTCTTCTGATTTTTCTCGCCACAAATTCTACAAATTCAGCGACTGTCTCATCCTTTTGTTTAAAGGACTGATCTAATTTTAGTTCGAGCTATTAACTCCTTGAGTTCGTTGACTACAATTTCCATGGGACAAGCATAAGACTTTTTCCATTCTAACAAATAGTAGCTTGTTTTGAATTTTAATTTTGATGTGGTTTTCAGTATCTCAACTTATGGCACAACATTGAATCTTATCCATCAAATTTCCAAACTGGAACATGTAACAACGCATTTTACTCAGCTGGTACTACTAGCGATGTCGACGTATATAATACCCAAGTCATCGACAGACAATTGGACACCATTCGAGGAACAGCTAATCTCGCAGGCGACCCTAACGTTGGAGAGCTTATTGTTAGCTTTCCTATTGCAGGCACTAATCGTAAGTTAGGTTTTATGTTGCAAAAAATAAATCAAATTTATATAACACATAAATAATTCTTCATAGTACCGACGTAGAAATAATAACAATTCGCAACTTTTCAGAGACAACGTCCACGGATTACTTGATTCTAGCCACTGATTATATTTCATATGCACTTGTTTATACCTGCTATAAAGTGGATGAAGAACATAGGGCAGGTACGGAAAGTATTACTTATGTTTTAACGCTTAAAAAGTTCTGCCTCCTATATAGGTATTCCATTCGACACACATATATGATAATTATGACTTTAAACATTTACTTACTTTTTCAAATGCGGAAAAAGTAAGACTAAAAAAATATAAAACTGAAATTTAAAAACATATTTTTAGTATTGAGCTGGAAATTAAGTCGCTCCAAATCGCTAACAACTGAAGCTCATACTGCTATCAACGCTGTAATAAACACAATCCCAGTCCTTAATCAAAAGTATTATGAGCGCAATAACCAAAGTGCCGAAGGATGCTTCTATTTTCCTGATCCTGAACCTGGGAAGGTTGTCGAGTTTCCTGGAAAATGTGATCAAAATATTCCTGCGATACCCAATTTTAATTTCACAGCTGTAAGTAATATCCAGTAGAACAGTGACAAATAATAAGTATTTTAAGCTTTAAAGCTGTTTCTTGTTTCCAGTTTAGAGGTACCTGGTATGAAATACAGGCGTATCCTAAGGAACAACAGACGGGACAGTGCGTTAGCCATACCTACTCTGAAGCCGGCTCAAATACCTTGCAACTTATTTCAAATCAAGTTCTAAACCAGGGTCTAATACAAACTAATAGCGATGTAAGATTAACGTCTTCTCAAGACCCGAGCGGCAAATTAACTATCACGATTAGAACCAATGGATCAGGTAAATAGTATACGAATATTTTATTTGAATGTGTTTGTTGTTATCAAATATAGGAACTTATTAGATCTTTTGAACGTTTACAGATGAGGAAATCCCCTTTTGGGTTTTAAGCACAGACTACGAAGATTACGCATTGGCTTACTCTTGTGTAGATATCCCCAACCATGATAGACGAAAAGGTGAGACACTCGCACAATAAGCATGTGCAATATATTTTGGAGTCATGTTTGATTTAAAAATCCCACCATTAATTTCAGTGTTTAGTTGGAAATTGAGTAGATCTAAAACATTATCCACCGCCGGCGATCTAGCTATAACTAATGCGATGAGTGACATTGATGTCTTAGACCGTCAATATTATCAGAATATCAACCAATCCTACTCTGCCTGTTTCTACTTACCGGATATTCCCCATGGAGAACCTGTCATATTCCCTGGAAAATGCGATCTTGACATACCAGTTGTTAGAGACTTCAACGTCACCAGGGTAAGAAATATTTTTATTCCGTTGTTTTTGATATTTTACTCGATATATTCATTGAATTTAAATTTTAGTATCTAGGCCGCTGGCGTATGCTTGAAACTTATCACTCAGAATTTCAACGTGGAACATGTAACGATGCAACGTACACGTTGCTCAATGACGGTACGGTCTCAGCGCTTAACAGTCAAGTCATCAATGAAGAACTGGACACCATTACTGGAATCGCCTCAGCCAGCTCGGATGGATCTGCTAAGCTCTCTGTTAAATTTCCTACAAGTAAGCAATTGCACGAGCCGATGACATGATTACCAATTGATAGGAATCTATATTAATACTTTTGTATTTTAGCTACTGAGGCTGCGGATTACTGGGTCTTGAATACCGACTATGATTCCTATGCACTAGTGTACAGCTGCAAAAACCTTGAAAATAATCAGAAAAGAGGTATAGTACAATACTTAATTGATTATATCGTTTTCTAAGATAAATTAAAGTTCTTTGTTAATAAAAGTGTTAATGTAATTTAAAATTATTTACTGTTAAAACTACTATGTAATGTTTTACAGTTTGGAGTTGGAAACTAAGTAGGACAACAGAGTTAAGTCCATCAGCTAACGACAATATTAATGCTATTATCGAGAGAACGAACGTTCTAAATAGCAGGTACTACAGCAAAATACAGCATTCAGTCGACGCTTGCTTTTACTATCCTGAAGATAATGGGCAGCCATTGGTATTTAGAGGACCTTGTGAAGAAAATGTTCCATTAGTTAACAATTTCAATGCTTCTAATGTAAGTTTTTATTGACTCAATAGACGATATTAAAGACATTATTATCTTATAACATTACTTGGAACATTTGCCTTAAATAAATTGTGTTCCAGTTATTGTAAAATATTGAGTAATAAAGCCATCAATAAATTTCAGTATTTAGGATCCTGGTACGATATAGAGAGTTACCCAACTGCCTACCAGTTTGGTAGTTGTCCAAGCGCTACATATACCCTTAATAATCCAGTGGTAGATGTCTATAATACTGAAGTAATTAACAAACGGTTGTCATCCGTTAATGGAGTGGCTGTACCATACTCTGATGGATCTTCTAGATTAACTGTCTCCTTCCCCATTCCTGGAACTGCTCGTATGTATATATTTTTACTGTACTGTGCAGTAAAAAATGAATAATTTTTTTATTTTTATTTGTTATTGAAATAATTAAACTTCAAAGCATATATCTTAACAAAATTTATGAATAATACTTTAAAGTTATTTGAAACGATTAACCGGCTGGGCCACAGAGTGCATTGGAAATAAAGTATAATGAATATATACCTAACTCTACTTATTAAATGGTAATGTAATAAAGCGCGCGAATCGCAAGTGATATATGATGTTAAAGTGACAAATCAATTATATAAATTAAAACAATTAACAAGGCACAATTTGATAGCGTTTACGATGATTTGATTTGAAATAAACAAGAAAGACGGCGTTCATCTATTTTGAAATCTGTTACCAGAGGCTTGATTCTAATTCTATACTTAATTTTTTTTACTAAACAGTTTTTACCTAATTTTTATGCACGACCGATTCTTTTCCAGTAACTACAAATACACCATACTGGATACTCGCAACTGACTACTTAAACTATGCATTGGTATATTCTTGTGTTAACGACGAAAACAAGGAAAACAGGAGAGGTAAACTAATTTTATTTACCAAAAAATACTAATATACGATGTCATAGAGGTTCACGGTTCACATTCAATAACTAACTAGTATTGATTTTCTCTCTATAATAAGTACAACTCCATTTTAGTGTCAAGTTGGAAACTCAGCAGAACGAAATATCTATCAGAAGAGTCGAATACGCATATAAACAACGTCATGAACTCAGTAAAAGTCCTCCGTAGCAAGTATTACAAAGAGAGAGGTCATTTAGACAGCAACTGTTTCTATTTCCCCGAAAACAACGGCGGTCCAGTGAAAATGCCGGGAGAGTGTGCAGCTAGCACCATAGCCATTGATAACTTTGATAAAGAAGCGGTAAGTTGCTCAAAGCGATTAATGTTATGTTTCCTTGACTTTTTGTTTCGATTAATATTTATCTTATTGTTCCTATATTTATTGTTCACATTCTGCATTAAGGGGCAAGTCATTTAATACACATTTTATTTATTTTATGTCTATTGTAGTTCACTGGCCCTTGGTACGAAGTATCAAGATTCCCGTCAGAATTAAAATCGGGTGAATGCGTTTCCAACGAATTTGTTTCTTCAAACAATGGCTTTACAATGAAAAAAACTTACGTGTCTGATGAAGAGTTGATTGAGGCTAAAGGATCAGCCACCCTCTCTAATGATACAAGAGGAATCCTTACTGTTAACCTAACTGATGGAAGTGGAGGTAATGTGTTAACTAAAAACTTAATCCAAAACGATTAAATCTGAGTAGCTCAAAGCGTTTCATTAAAACTTTTGTTGCTGGTCATTCTTTTCTAACAAATCATTTAAGAACGTAATCTTTTAAAATATATTATAAAGCATGTATACGAAATGGATAAATAATTCTTTTAGCTATCTATGAGACTACCATGTACGTGATAGACGTCAACTACACTGACTATGCACTACTTTATGGCTGCAGAGACATCGGAGAAGGGAGAAAACAAGGTAGGCATTATCAGTTACTAGTACGTTTTCTTGCAAGTGTTAAATGAGGTGGGGCAAGATTCGCTCATTCGCTTTTAATGGCAAGATATCTAAAATTATTTATCTGCCGAGAAATGAGATTAAAAGTGACTTTTTAATCGATTAAGATATTCTGGTAATCTTTTTTATTTATTTATGGATTCATTAATGATAATTAGACCCTCAGAAGACTTATAGTAAAAGTACATAAATATTAATTCTAATAAAAAAAGTTTACACAAATGGATTAATATAAACTATATATAAACTGATAATTCTGTTACAGTATACAGTTGGAAACTCAGTAGGCGGCAGGCTGGTTTATCACCTGAAGCCGTCGATAGTATAAATAAAGTCGTATCAGACTCGCTAGAACTTTGGGAAGGGTACTATGAAGACACAGACCAAACAGACAAAGGCTGCTTCCACTACCCCGAGTATGATACGTTACCTGAAGAAATTGTTTTAATAGGACGCTGTGATGATAGTATCAAAGGAGTAGCAAACTTCAACGCGAGCGCTGTTAGTATTAAGCGTACTCTGTAAAATATGTTCGATTTGCATTAATAATTACTATTTATAAAAATAGGACGCAATTTCACGACATTATTCTTCTATCAATATCGTTATTGTCACAACTTTTGTAAATTTTTTGTGATTCCTATTTTAGCTTGTATTACAATTTTTTATACTCATCTGTGATGGAATTTGTCCGAAAGTTGTATATGACCTTGGCGTTGATGAAAATAAAATTTTACAGTACTTAGGCAACTGGATTGAGGTAGCGAGCTACCCTCAACGATTCCAAAATGGCGACTGTGCAAGAGCGTACTACACCTCCACAGATGGCGTCGTTGTCAATGTAATGAACACTCAAGTTATTAATCGTTCACTAGATGTCGCTTATGCAACTGCTAGAGTCGCGTCCAACGACAGCACTGGAGTTTTAGATGTTACCTTCACTATGCCGGGTAATTTAAATCAATTATTATGTAACTCTCAGACTCATGACAAAAACAATATTGTATCGTATACAAACAGTATTGTTATGGAAATTAATAAAGCTATCATCATTATACCAACTTAGTTCTCAAGACACTAAAATAATGAGTGTGCCATTATCAAATGTATTAGAAAATATTCGAAATAAAATTATGAAATCGGACTAAAAGAATAACAAGCACCATTGTTATTTTAGGTTAGAATAACGATTTAATTAAATTTGATAAATCACCAAAGAAAAACATGTACATTAAATTTATTTTACCTTTTTCAGTATCAATTACATCGAATTACTACATTCTCGCTACGGATTACGAAAGTTACGCCCTTGTATACAGCTGCCGAAACTTGGAAAATGGAAAGAGACAAGGTATTTTCGTTTCCTCGTTTATTATATATTCCCATAGAGTTCCCGTAGAGTAGGCTTGTAAAAAAATTGTTAGACACAAACATACACATATGTAAGAAATGGTTTGTTACATGGTATTGTCTTTTGTTAACACAGCTGTTACTAGGGAATGCAATCCCGACTCGAGATCGTTAATTCAAGATTAGAGATATCAATCCGGCGGGATCCCGAAATTTTCGGGATCTCGTATAGTTTAAAAAAAATAATTCACGTGACTGAATACGATGAAAACTGCATGTTTGTGATAGTGAGGTTAATTAAAATAAAATATTATTTGAAAGAAAACAAAAGCCTTTATCCTTTAACATTACGAACTAAACAACTAACAATTTTAATTACATGAACATAATCAAAACAAAAGTAGGTATAGCTCAAGGAGATTAAAATTGGTGATTTTGAAAGTAGCTTCTAAAAAAAGAGTATCTTCTGAAGTGTCTCAAGAGTGCTATCTGCTAACCGGCATCTAATGTCCATTGCAATGTACCCTATGTAATGTGCAATGTCGCGTGAAGCGTCCCGAGCGGATGTGTGTAGAATCGCTGACCATTGCAGCCCAATCTCGAACGGAATCTCGTCATATTATGCTTCGGGATTGATCCCGAAAAATTACACGCGAGATTCCCTAGCTGTTACACATTAAGAAAAAACACCTTTAGAACGGATTAAACATAATTTCGCGTGCTTTTCAGCGTGCGTGGTCACGGTCGGAAAAAAATTGAATTATGTAAATAATTATAAGTTTTTAATAATAATACATTGCTTTAATCCGTTTAAAAGGTGTTTTCTTAGTTTGTTACTTTTTTGAGTTTATTTAGGGTACATACAACATAGATGATTCTTTAGATCATAATTTGTCTAGGAGTGATACGATTCTTAAACCAGAGTTGCGTCCGAGCCCCGACTATCATGTCATGGATCTAGATAGATATATTTACATTTTTATTTCCATGTTCCCTAACTCCGAAAACATAAAAAATAATTAAGAATAATAAATAATTTAATTTGATTTTGACAAACATTTACAATACAATATATAAACTAAAACTACAATTAGAAAGGAAACCGTCCTACGTACGGTGGATAGATGAAAAAAAAGTGTGATACTGTAGGAAGGCATATAGCTGTAAAGAATAAACCACCAAACATATTATTTTAACAATATAAAACCAAAGCAACATAAGTAAGTAGGAGAGATCTGTATATTATGAATCATTATTAATTCGCACACAATTAATTACATTTAATTATTAATTAATTTAAAAAAGAAAATAAATTTAAAGAACATTTATACAAATCTAAGATACATAAAAATTTACACATGAAAAACACTAAGTGCGTGTATTACATAATTCAAAGGAAAAATAGTTTAAAAGAAGAAAGAATAAATCAAACACAAAGATCAGATACAACAAATTAGCATAATGAATATATAATATTGAAAAATGTTAACCTAACTTCAAAAATACCAAGCATCAACTAGCCTCGTAGAGAACTAACTTGCTTTCTATTATCGTCAAACACCTACGAAGTCAGGGACAAGTCGTACGCTGAACCCACTAGGACAACACTGTTCTCCATATAATAAATAATAATAAAAAATTGATTTATTCCCATTATAGTGGGCAGTTGGAAGCTTAGAAGAGGAAAAATGTTAAGTCAGGAAGCAGAAGCTATTATGGATGATGTTATCAGCAATACCGAAGGTCTCATACAACGCAATTACAAATCTACAAGTCAAACGGAAGATGCTTGTTTTTACATACCAGAAGCGGATAGGAACACGCCTCCAGTGTTTAGGGGACAATGTCAAGATGTTAAAGGTGTGGAAGGATTCGATATAGAAAAAGTGAGTAAAGATATAGATTTTTTTTTTTTTTTTTATAAAATAGGGGGCAAACGGGCAGGAGGCTCACCTGATGTTAAGTGATACCGCCGCCCATGGACACTCTCAATGCCAGAGGGCTCGCGAGTGCGTTGCCGGCCTTTTAAGAATTTGTACGCTCTTTTCTTGAAGGACCCTAAGTCGAATTGGTTCGGAAATACTTCAGTGGGCAGCTGGTTCCACATAGCGGTGGTGCGCGGCAAAAATTGCCTTGAGAAACGCTCAGTCGTGGAACGTCGGACGTCGAGGTGATACGGGTGGAATTTTGTATTTTGCCTCGACGTCCGATGCTGAAACTCAGCTGCAGGTATTAATCCGAACAACTCCTCTGAACACTCTCCATGGTAAATGCGGTAGAAGATGCAGAGTGACCCCACATCTCTACGCAACGCCAAAGGATCGAGCCGCTCGGAGAGGGATTGATCATCGACGATTCGAACCGCTCTTCGTTGGATACGGTCAAGTGGAAGGAGCTGGTACTGGGGAGCCCCCGCCCAGAGGTGAGAACAGTATTCCATGTGGGGCCGTATTTGCGCTTTATAGAGTTGCAAGCGGTGGCCCGGAGTGAAGTACCGTCTCGCCTTGCTGAGCACACCAAGATTTTTGGAGGCTAATTTAGCCTTTCCCTCCAAATGACCGCGAAACTGAACGTCGTTCGATATGTCAACGCCAAGTATTCCGATGCTGGCTGTGGCTTCAAGAAGAGTGTTTTCGAAAAGAGGAGTAGCGACAAAGGGTATTTTTTTCGCGGAAAACGCGCAAACTTGTGTCTTCTTGGGGTTAAATTGGACTAGGTTTAGTCTACCCCAGTCCGAGACTCCACGTAAAAGAGTTTCGACTTCAGACACAAGTTTGTTCCGGTACTCATCGACAACTGCCCGAGAAATACCTGCCCGGCCAGTGTAAAGAGTATCCCCAGTGCTGTCGTCCGCATAGCAATGAATGTTGCTAAGTTGCAACATGTCATTGATATGCAGAAGAAACAGGGTCGGGGACAGAACACAGCCTTGTGGGACCCCAGCATTCACGGGTTTAAGGTCGGAACATGCTCCGTCGACGACGACCTTGATGCTCCGATCGGCTAGAAAGCTGGAGATCCAGTCGCATAATTTCTCAGGAAGCCCGTAGGCTGGTAGCTTCGAGAGCAGTGCTTTGTGCCACACCCGATCGAAGGCTTTCGCTATGTCCAAACTAACCGCTAGTGCCTCCCCCTTGGACTCAATTGCCTCTGCCCATCTATGAGTAAGGTATACTAGAAGGTCACCAGCTGAACGACCACGACGAAAGCCGTACTGATAATCGCTAATCAGCTGGTGGCCCTCTAGATAACTCAAGAGCTGGCCATTAATAATGGATTCCATTATTTTGGAGAACAAGGAGGTTATTGCGATTGGGCGATAGTTGGATGGATCAGTGCGATCGCCTTTTTTAGGGATCGGATGTATCGAAGCGGTCTTCCAGCACTTCGGGACAGTGCCGAGCGAGTACAGGTACCGGAAAAGGCGCGTCAGGACCGGAGCCAACTCAGGAGCACATGTACGCAGCACAATTGGAGGGATACCATCCGGCCCGCTCGACTTATGAATGTCCAAGGAAGATAGTGCTCTGCGAACAGCACGTTGCTGGAATGTGATTTCCGGCATTGAGTTATCACACCGCGAAATCGCCGGTGGTGATCTCCCCCGGTCA
Source organism: Pieris brassicae (assembly GCF_905147105.1). Taxonomy (NCBI): domain Eukaryota; kingdom Metazoa; phylum Arthropoda; class Insecta; order Lepidoptera; family Pieridae; genus Pieris; species Pieris brassicae. Next base: position 2,276,871 of record NC_059666.1, read on the forward strand.
TCCAAAGTCGAGTTGGACGCAAAGAGACAGCCCAAGAGGTCGGCCTTCTCCTTCGCAGTGTGGGCGAGCGAGTCATCCTCTCTGTGCAGCGGTGGTATCGATGGCTGACAAAAATTCCCTTGTACAGCTTTGGCGAGAGACCAGAAGGCTCGAGTCCCAGAAGGGAGTTGGGCCAATCTCTCGCCAAATCTGGCGATGTGCTCTGACTTTGCCTTAGCGATTTCCCGTTTGAAGGACCTGGAGGCTGAGTTATATGCTTTTTTATGTTCGCTGGTATTGGCATCACGAGATATCGCCGCCTCCGCCCATGCATTAAAGCATTCTCGCTTTCGACGCGATGCCGCCTTGCAAGAACGCTTAAACCAGGGCTGTGACCTGCCACCGATCGGCACCGCAGAGAATGGAATAAAAAGTTCCATGCCCTGCAGAACCACTTCGGCGACAGAGGCAGCGACGGAATCTGGAGCTTCCGACGAAAAGCACATAGGCCCCCAAGGGTAGGACGCAAAGAAAGACCGCATCCCATCCCAATCTGCTGACCGATAGTGCCAAATACGACGACAACCCGAAAAACGGGGCCGAGGAGGGCGCGTAGTAGGCACAGTACTCCGGACCACACAATGATCCGATAAACCCAATGGCGGGTCAACAGAGACTTGATAGGTCTCCGGATGTGAGGTCAGCAGAAGGTCCAACAAAGAGGGTTTATGACCATCCACATCTGGTATTCGCGTAATCGCAGGGACCATTTGTGACAGGTCGTAAGCTAAAGCAAAGTCGTGAAAGGATCTTCCCGCGTGATCGGTGGTTTCCGAACCGAGCCAATCGGCATGGTGAGCGTTAAAATCGCCACGATTTCAGCGGTAGGAACCCCTTCGAGCAGGGAATCTGTAGCCAATTGGATGTGCTCAATGAGTCGCTCAGTTTCGGTATTTCCGCTATGGGACCTATACAGGCATGCGTAGAATCGCGGATGGTCATCGCAGTCTACGCGCAGCCAGAGGCTAGATAGGTCCCTTCCTTCAAGCGACCCGAGGCGACGAGAACAGATATCCTCTCTGACGTACACGCAAACTCCCGCCCGCGGCACAAATGAATGTTCCAATTTGTACCCCGGGTAGGAGAGGTAGGAAGTATCAGCCGGGAAGGATATCTGAGTCTCAGTAAGGAAGAATAAGGCCGGCTTCGCAGTTTCGAGGTGAAAGTGAACCGCGTTAAGATTAGAGTTGAGCCCCCTAACATTGGTAAAGTCCACTGAGAGCGTGGAAGGGGATGCCTTCGGTAAATTCTTCCGTTTGCCCCGAGATCGAAACTTATAGTTTTTTGAGCAGTTTTTGCCCACCCCAGAATACGAAGGGCAGCCTGTGCATCCACCACCGAATACTGATTGTTCCGATGATGGACGCTCAGAGGGGGATTCTCCACAGCGGAAACGTGTGGTACCCCCCTGGGGTAATCTCTGTTTAAACTGCATCTTCATATTCTGGGGGAGGGGGGAATTGATGGGCTCCGGGAGTCTCACTCACCGCACGAAACGCGAGTACAATAAGATGAACCTATTGCATCACTTCACGCCGGTTTTCTGTGAGACAGTGGTACTGCCCCGGTCGTGCCTGCCCGATTGGCTGAAGCCCGAAAGCAACAGCATGGCACTCCCACTAGGTTTACTCCCACTAGATTAAAAACAAAGTGCTATTACATTTAGACTAAGTTTATAATAACTGGTTGGGACTTAATTTTATCAAATCAACTCCCTTTTGTTCTAAACTAAATATGTTGTTTTTGTCGCTAAACAAACAATCCAGTCACAGTGATAAAATATCTACTATTTATAAATACAAATTACAGTACGTGGGCTGGTGGCATGAAATCGAAAACTACCCAAGTAGCCAAAGTGGATCTTGTATCAGCTCTGAGCTTGTTGCCACAGAAAATTCATACCAAATGATTGATACCAGTGTACGAAACAATAGTGCCACGGTTATAACAAGCACAGTCACGGCTTCCAGTGACGGAAGATTGATTAAGACGTTCAGCGATGGCAGTTCTGTTGGTAAGTTTGTCATCACTTTTTTACGCATATTATAAAAAGCAAATATAATCTACTAATATTTGAATTAAGAACTCGCGATTCAATATGTCTGAGAAATATCGTGACTCCGTCGATATTGACATTTCATTAGCGGGTTAAGATGACGTCCATATTTGGGTATTGTCCGAGCACAAAAGACACGAATAACTATCGTACAATATTTAATTCAGATTATTTATGTAATATCATAATGACAGTGTTATAATATCATTGTTATAGAAATAAGGCTTCCTAAATTGAAACAATAATATAATAATTAAAGTAAAGTACTGATATTTGTGCATGTTTTTAAAGTTTATTTCTAGATTGAGTACCGTTTTAAGGGGATTAATGTTTAATTTGAAATCTGTTTTTAATTTTCAGAATTATTGGTGATTGTAACGGATTATGAAACATTCTCGCTACTATATTCTTGTGAAAATATCAATGATGATTACAAGCGTGGTAAGTATTGAGATCTAACTAATTCTTTTGGGATTTAAATTACGTTATAAGAATATTTCATTACTTAGATTTGAAAAAAAATTTGGTGAAAGGATGACACAAAACTGACCATAGTACTTAGTACTGTACATTATACCAATAGCGATAATAATTTTCTTCTAACCTTAACCTTCCTTTAACTTTTATAATATTAAGTAACTTCCGATGTTAAGCCCTTAGACACTCCCATTGCCAGAGGGTTTGCAATTAAGGTGCCGGCCCTTTAAAACTTCTTTTCTAATGCACTTTCCCGCTCCCGCATAACTAATAAATATTGTACGTTTGTGTCATGGAGTCGTGTTAGTGTATTAGTAAAAGGGCGGCCCACGTCTTAAGGTAACTGTCGGTCGTTTAAAATTCCAACAAAAAATCATCTACGTTGACAAATAGAATATTCAAAAGGCCAGTTATCACCATACCCACTCCAGCCGTAATCATACTTAGTATTCCTCAACAGTATGGAGTGCAAAGCTTTCCAAAACCCGAGAGCTATCAGAAAACGCGCAGAATGTAATTTCACAATATATGGAATCCAATCGAGTTTTGGAAGAGAAGTTCTACTTCTCAGTAAACCAGAGTGATTCAGTATGTTTCCACTACCCCGAAATTACGGGGGACCAGGTCATCATACCTGGACAGTGTGATGACAGTATACCAGTCGAAACATCATTTGATACTGCACAGGTATTTATACATTACAGTTGGATATTCGTAGTACATGTTTGTTCCTTAAGTTTGTACTTATTAACAATATTAGGTTAGTTGTCTTCAACAATACATTTAGTGCCAACATCAAAAGAAAATAAATTTAAAAAAATGTGTGCGTGTACATACGTAAAAAGTGAAACGAAATTTTCTGTGTCTTAATTCCCAAATAAAAAAAAGTTACCGTAAATGGCAAAGCATAACAGTCTCTTAAGCGTAAACCTCTGTTTGAAATTATTTCAAATAGAACTAAAACTTGTTGCAGTGTAATCTTAAAAATGATTAGTAGTAATAGGTCTAGTTTTATCATTTTAATTAAAGTACACATTTGTCTCTTTTCATCATAGCGTAAATACAATTTAAAAGTAAGAGACGAAAGAGTAACTTTGTTAAAAGAAAATCATTAGACAGAATTAGTTTTAATGAATAAGGGGGTTAAGTTCTACAATTCCCAAAAAACAAATGAATATAAGCTAACAATCTTTATATTACTTTCAGTATACCGGAACTTGGTACCAAATTGAAAGGTATCCTCAACGATTTGAGAGTGGCAACTGTACTGGAGCCAGGTATAGCTACAATACTGTAAGTAGCGTCATCACAGTCCAGAACTGGCAGGTCATTGACGGTACACTGGACACAGTTGAAGGAAATGCCACTGTCACCTCAGTTGATGGGAGTGCCAAACTGGTCGTCAACTTACCTGTTCGCGGTACAGATGGTAAGGAATGCTCCAATAATACATGTTTATAACTTTTGACTCCTTGGAATAAATCCCTGCAATGAGACTACAACTGCTGCTCTGTTTGCAACTATGTGTAAAAAATGAATTAATCCATGTACTAGGTATTTACTTAATTATACCAGAAATCAACATTGCTACTGTAAAACTGATTCCGATATTCAAATGGACTTGGAATAGGAATCGCTATTGTAGTTACTATAAGCATACAGATTAGAGAAGTTATCAAATCCATAATATAATTTGTATTGTTAGATTACGGCTTTAACCGCCTTTTTTATCTTTTTTATCCAGACCCGAACCCTCCTATGGTCTCAATGGATCTCTATATCCTGAAAACGGATTATATTTCGTATTCACTGGCGTATAGCTGCGTCAATCGTGGTCCTTATAAAAGAGCGAGTAAGTATTTTTATAATAATCGAATTTTCATAATTTTACTGGCGGCCTGTAACGTGGTTTGCGGCTTTACGACTAAATTTTCTTTTTTTATATAGCCTGTAACTTATACATAATTGGTAATGTTGAATTGTGAATTGTGTCAATGGCGTAAAAGGCTGCTCATAAACATAATATTTAGATGAATTTGCATAAAAATTAAATATTAATTTTATTTTTATATATAAACAGGGCAAGATGTTTTGACAGAATAGATTTACAGTCGATAGCGCTAAGTAATACTTCCTTTAGTAAGAAGCGGAATTTGTAATGTTCTTTGTTTCTGGATCTTAGAGCAACAAAGACGCAAATAACTAGCTATTATAAACGAGGCTATAATTCTTATCTAAATACTGTTATTTTTCTACTATGATCAAGTATTTTTCAATTTTCAGTTGGGGCATGGAAGCTCAGCAGAACGCGAACGATGACAGAGGCTGGCAACACCGCCATAACCGAATACGCTGTTAACAGACAAGAATTTAATGAGGATTATTTCCTCAAAGTAGGCCAAAGTGAAACGTGTTCCCAACCCAGTTCGGGAGTAATAGCTAGGAGCGGAATTATAGTCCTAATTATAAGTATCGCTATTTTAAATTTCCTTTGATATCATTTTGTTTTTGCTTTTTAGAATAGCTTTAAATTATTTTTTGTATTATTCTCTTTTATAGGAAGTAACACAAAATATATTTGTACAATTTTATTAGTTGACATTCACTTTTAATTTATAAGAATTTCTAAAATCGAGGTACCAACTCTAATTTTAATTTTCTTATAATAAATTTTAAAACCTCGACCATGTCTTATCATTTAATCGCCATACTTACTCACCTCCAGGTTTTATATAACAATAAAGTGAATTCGGAGTTTTTAAATACTTAACAAAACGTTAACCACTCTAATAACCTACATGCAACGCTTAACCTACATGAAAGAACAGCCGTTTAAAATCTCTTTACAAAATTACGTGACTGTACATACAGGATACTAAATGTAAATGTTCGGTCACTGCTCGGTGCTCACTACCCCGATATTCCTCAGTTTTCTGTAAGAATACAGTTACAGCGGTAACTGCATAGAAATGCAGTAAAAGTAAGTAAGTAGATTTTTGTATTGGAGGCTATAACATAATATGTATATCTTCACCATTTAACACATAAACTGTTTCCTCATTAATTTTTAGATATTAAGTATAATAAACGAATAAAAACTAAATCAATGTGGATATTAGATAATATATATATGTCGGGGAATGAATATTTTAAAATTCCTGCCACTCTGAAGTTAGTCGTAGAATGCGGTGTGGTATGGTAAGATAGACTGTCAACGTTGACAATTGACAATAAGTAGTCTGTGTGATCTACCAAATGTCAGTGGCGCGATTGTTTTGTGGCCGTAAGTGAATTCTTTAGTCACTTGAGTTTCGAACGTCGCCTGCGCCAGACGTGCGCACTGCCTGTGTTTAAATATTAAGTTATAATGTCGGACAACGGTAGTAACACCAATTTTGCAATTATTAATCGCGTTGAATCTGCGACATATATGTATATTACATAGAGTAAAGTAGACATAAGCTCTTATCATGTAAGTTCAGAAAGTCAGTTGAAAATTATTCAGTACTCAGTGAACACGAATTTCAATTGCCGTCTTTTTAACTCACTATAACATAGAATACCATAACCTATCTATCTAACGGCAAACTAACATTTGAGATTTTAGTACGCAACATTAAACATAATATATAGCTGTTGGCAGAAGCAAACAAATAAGAAAGAGATTAGACGAATACTATTCAAAACTTACTATATATATATTCTATAACAATAACATATATTTTAATAGACCTTAATCTCTAGTCTATAAGTCAGATAAACTTGTATCCTTGTAAATTTTTGATTTTTCATAATAAAGTGTAGTCAAGATTTTTTATTCTATGGAATTTATTCTATAGTTTCTATATACTATAGACTCTATAGAGTCTATGTCTATCATTCATCTATCAAATAAATTTTTCACGTAATGCGGATACAAAGATAAATGGATGTAAGAAACTATATTAATTTCTTATGATAAAGTTATTTTAATTGATTAAAGAATCTTAAGGATTAGTTTTGTGGTTAATTATTTAATAATACAATGGCTGAAAACGAGGAACTCACTGGACCAGTATCACAAGAAGACATAGAAGCAGCAGAAAAATATAAAAATGAGGCAAATGAATGTTTTAAAAGTAAGTACGCATTTACTTTATATTCCGATTTTTTTTCTATATCTAAATCTTCATTTTAGTTACTTAATTAAGTTAGAACTACATACAGATTTTTTAATATTCATTATAACCTCTCTTCCAGAACAACATTACAATAACGCTATTGAATTATACTCTAAAGCAATAGAAAAGAACCCAAAAAATGCCATATACTACGGGAATAGGAGTATATCAAATTTAAAACTGGAAAATTTTGGTTATGCTTTGAGTGATGCAACAAAAGCAATATGTTTGGATAAAACTTACATTAAGGCCTATTACAGGCGAGCAGCGGCTAATATGTCTTTAGGAAAATATAAGCAAGCACTTATGGATTTCCAATATGTAAGTAGATATGTTTGAGAATACATCTCATAGTGCTTTGGCTATGAAATGGCTAAATATAATATTTATTGAATATACTTTTCTATATTAATTCATTTACCATTTTATGTAATGCTAATAATATCCTTATATTTTAATATTCTAGAATGTAACACACCCTGATTTACAAGCGATCACATACTTACCCGAACAATAAACACCATTGTACATCATACTCAAATTAGATATACTTAGTTAATGTATTTGATTGTTTTTTCATTCTTAAGTTTTATGTATATATTGTATTTCATCTATTTCTATATCTTTAGTATACTTGTTTTTTGTTATATATAATGTAAGTTTTGTAGGAGTATGAAATAACTAAATTCTTAATGTTTCTAAGAAACAGAAAAATATACACATATTATTTTGTATTTCACTCTAAATACTATCCACTAATAATTTATATCTTTTAAATTTAACTTCTCAATTATAATTCTAATATTTAATGAATGATGAATAATAAATATGAAATAAGTGCCCCATAATTATATTAAACCTCTTAGAATTTAGTAAAATCCGTTTCTAGGACAGAATACAGATAACATATCTGATAATATCAAAGTACACCTAAATATGAAGATTTTATTTGTAGAATTTGTTTTGTAGGAATAATGTTTTATAATTTAGCTCTTGTTTATAACTGATATTACAAATTCTTAGAGTCAGATCAGTAGCTTTTGAAAACCATGGCAAACTAACACAATAAAATGTAGTTTGTACTGTATTTGTTTACTGTACTATGTTTGTTTCACTGGTTTTTTTCTTTTTGTCTGCAAGAAAAATCTCACACATTGTTATTTTCGAATAAAACAAACATGATTTTTGCATATGATAGTCTAAAAGCTACATAGAATCTACACATGCTACACAGTGTTAACTACAATCATCACATTATAATTAAAAAGTAAGTAATTTTAATAAATCTGTACATAAATGGTTTTCTGTTGTAGCACACATTCTCATTATGTTATATTTAGTTATAGGTTAATAGAAAGTTAGTTTTGTAAAGTTCTATAATTTTCTCTTACATCTAAGTCACTTCAATTATTCCAGGTTACCAAAGTTAGGCCAAATGACAAAGATGCCAAGTTAAAGTACAATGAATGTAACAAAATAGTTATGAAAATTGCTTTTGAGAAAGCAATAGCAGTAGAGAAGAAAGAAGTGAATATAGCTGATTCTATTAATTTAGATTCTATAAGTAAGTAGTAACTTTAACTTGAATTTTGTAATCAAATACAAACCTTCCATTAAACTTCTATGATCTTATAACATGCTATGTGAATTCTGAACAAATTATTAATTAAATAAATTCAATAACTAAATTAACATATTCAATTAAGTGTCATTTAAATCCAATTAAATTACTTTTTCATGTTGATTTTTTTATCTGAGTGAATGCAGTGCGCATTAATGGCTTAGTTTATATATATACTTAATACAGCTATACTTTATGAAATGAATTCTCTATAATAGAACAATAGTTATGAGTCAAAAATCAACTTCATCTGCTTAAATAACAAATTATTAAAATTAAATATGACATTTTTTATTTGAGTATTTTGTAAAGTAAATCTATTAGTTGACTGCATTCTTTTTTGTCTTGTGAACTGGCTGTGTATGCATTATCTATTCAATAAAAAACACACAGGCTTGAACAAATAATAAATATTAGTATATAAGATAAAATTCATTAATATCACTAACATTGTGGGTGGTTTAAACAATTGTTTCTACATACTATGAACTTCACAATATGCAATATATATATATATATATATATATATATATATATATAACACATATATATTTCATAAATTTTCAGCTATTGAAGATGAATATGTGGGGCCAAGTCTGGAAGATGGAAAGGTTACTCTCAAGTTTGTGACTGAACTTATGAAATTCTATGAAAATCAGAAGAAGCTTCATAAGAAATATGCATATAAAGTAAGTTTTTACTGTCGCAGAAATTTCTGAAATTTACAACTTTATTGTATGGTGGAAAATTTATTACTAATAAATAACAGTAAATGTGTAATATAATTTTACCATTAATAACTATTATTATTTCTTTATAGTTATCATAAACTTAAACAGTTTTATAGATAGTATCCTTCCTTTATTCATTTTAACTAACTGTAAGACAGTTTAGAAACCTTTGAGGATGTTATAACTTGCCCAATTTCTAGAGAATACAAATTATCATTTAAAAATTTTAGCTGATCATTTATTGATACATATTTACAATGGAAGTTTTAAAAAAATGCCAATATTCACCATCAATAATTATTTTCTAGATACTAATAGATGTCAAAGCATATCTTCAAAAACAGCCGTCTCTAGTAGATATTAAGGTGGATGATGATAAAAAGTTCACCGTATGTGGAGACATTCATGGCCAGTACTACGATTTAATGAACATATTTAAACTTAATGGATTACCTTCTGAGAGCAATCCGTACTTGTTTAACGGTGACTTTGTTGACCGCGGCTCATTTAGTGTTGAATGTATATTTACCTTATTCAGTTTTAAGTTGTTGTATCCGGACCACTTCTTTATGTCTAGAGGTAAGTTTTATTAAGAATTTACTTTACATTACAATGTTATGTTTGTAGGCTGATATGGTTACTGTCACATTATCCTGACTGTTTCTAGGACATTATACGAGAAGACATGTCTCAATCTTTATAACTTGTTTTTTTAACTGTAATGAAACTCTGAGCTTTCAGATAAAGCACAATGGATTAGCTACTCATACTCTCAGCCGCAAAGACTGGTTTCATAAACATGTTAGGCTTGTAGCTAAATTAGCTGAATTTTGTTAGGTCTCTTATAATAAAAATATTTATATGAAATTTATGATTGAGAAATTGTATTTTTTGTTTTTATAGAACTGTTTATATTATTTTTATTCAATATACTTAAAAATACATTTTATTTTCGCATGATTTTAGCAGCTTTCAGCTCTTGTCAGCTGTCAAAAACGCTTAGAGAAGTTTGACAGATCTTGCAACTAGATTTGAGGCTGACTTACCATTATAAATTTTAGCAGTTGTATAATATTTCCTCTTTTTTATATGTATGTATGTTAATAATTCTACTGTACGTGTGTATGTCACTGAACTCATCTTAAACGGCTGGACCGATTTAAATAATTTTTGTATGCGGGTGGCGCTCTGGATGTTTTAGATTCACAAATCAGCCCGGCAGATGGCGCTGCAGTCTATATCTAGATTATTTATCTATACTGAAACTAAACAGCAGGTTTTTCATGTACGAGTCTATTCTCAGTCTGGGCCTTCCGAATTACTTCAGTTTGCCGAAAAAGATTTCCATGCAGGACAACGTCTGTCTGGTCCGCTAAATAATTATAAATCCTTGTACAATATATTTATTAAAAAGTTCCTTCGTAATTACTTTTTTTAGGAAACCACGAAACGCTAGACATGAACAGGGTATATGGTTTCCGAGGCGAAGTAACATCTAAATATTCATCACAAATGGCTGATCTCTTTACTGAGGTGTATCATTGGCTGCCATTAGCCCATTGCATTAATTCGCGTGTGCTTGTGATGCATGGAGGTCTATTCTCGAAGGACGACATCACGCTCGATGATATCCGCAAAGTCGAGAGGAATAGGGAACCCCCAGAAGATGGTAAGTTCTCTCTAAATAATTAACTCAATTTAAAATATATTCTATATGTTGCTGTAGACGTAACTTATTAAAATATTTATGTAGGTTTTTAGTTCTAATTACAAATTTTAAACACCTCATATTATTGCAGGTATAATGTGCGAGCTGCTCTGGTCAGACCCACAGCCAATGGAGGGAAGGTCCCCATCCAGAAGAGGCGTGGGCTGCCAGTTCGGGCCAGACGTCACGGCCGCGTTCCTCAAAACCAACAAGTTGGACTACGTCATACGAAGTCATGAGGTCAAAAATGATGGGTACGAGGTCGCGCATGATGGGATGTGTATCACGGTCTTCTCAGCGCCTAATTACTGGTACGTTATAATTTTTATTTAATTTATTTTATACGCAAACATTTTTACGTCTTACGTTTAATCTTATCTTATGTGTATTAAATAAAAAAAATGACATAGACATTAAAATAAATAGAGCATAAAGGATCGTATGTTAGCAGATGTTTTTTTCCGAAACTGTCAAATGCATACCTTAATTTAACTTCAACCCTACAAATCGCCTGCATAACTAACACATAATAGAAGTGAACCTGTTTCGAATACGTCTGCCAAGGATGCGCGGGCACACCGTCACAAAAAAACCGACACCCGCACACCGTCACAAAAAAACCGACACCCGCACACCGTCACAAAAAACCGACCCCGAAGTTAGCTAAAGTCAACATTTTAGATTTTGTGATATTTAAATAAACTTTATTTAACTAGATAATGCGTTATAATAGAACTTTCAATGTATTGAATACCTTTTTTTTTCTATGGTTAGTGTCGTTTTTTACTACAAACGTAAAATACGTTTTTTTTTATCTTGTCACGCCAAAGAAGTATAACTTCTAACGCGTGTACATAAATAGACACACTTTTTGAATGGATTAAAGCTATGTATTATTATTAAATTAGGGTGGGAAAAGTTAGTAAAACTGTAAATTTATCTTTTTTATTTTAATCAAATGTATGTCAAAGATGTGGAATAAAGGCTTATTATTATTATTATTATTAAAACTTATTATTTAAGTTGTTTTATCTGTATTTATTGCCCCGAAGTTGATATCGACTAAAAGATAACGTTAAAACAACTTTCTCTGCAGCTGTGATACTTTTGACATTTAACACCTTTTGTCTTCAGTCACCGTGACCACGCACGCTGAAAAGCACGCTAAACGTCGGGAGAAAAAAAATTAAAAGTTTTAATAATAATACATAGCTTTAATCCGTTCAAAAAGTGTTTTTTTTTTAATGTGTAAAAGCTATTTTAACAAAAGACAATACTAAATATACACACGATTTTTTTGTGTGTTAAGTGACATGTATGTTTTTAATGAGAATAAACTTCTTTAAACCCGTTTGTTAATAACGTTAATGACCTAATTTAGTAACATTACAAAATTAAGATTTTAATATTGCTAAACGCATCGCTTTTTAAGGATTGTTAACCTAGGTACTCTCAATCTAGTATTGATTTCAAATCCCAACAGCGTATTGTATACGTTTACTGTCACTACATATGCCCAATGACAACATTATGAAACCATTGCTGTGTAACTTCCAAAAGTACAACCCAGAACATTCCGTTTTGTCGTTATTGAAAGGTTCAGAATTTGGGTTTTGTATATTTAAGACCCAAACACGACCTCAGTAGTATTGTCTTTGGTTAACATAGCTTTTACACAAGAAAGAAAACAATGTTTTTAACCGGATTAAAGCTATTTAAATAAATACAGATAAAACAACTTTCTCTACAGCTGAGATACTTTTGACATTCAACACCTTTTGTCTTCAGTCACCGTGACCACGCACGCTGTAAAGCACGCGAAACGTCGAAAAAATGTAAATTTAAAATTATGTAAATATTTATAAGTTTATAATAATACATATAGCTTTAATCCGGTGAAAAAAATTGTTTTCTTTCACCGACCTCAGTAGATAAACATAAAGGAAATGGAAACAGACTGAATCAAGGACTATTGATTTGTTTAAAAAAACTTTGTCTTAAATAAGCTAAGCTATATCTGTTTTACGATTATAGTGACACAATGGGGAACCTGGGTGCATTCATAACTATGAACGGGAAGGACCTTAAACCCAACTTCACAAAGTATGAAGCTGTTGTAAGTATTGACATGGATTATTTTATGGAAATGACTCAACTGACAACCTTGGACATCACAATTCAGCCTTAAAGCGCGATTGTTTCTCTAACGATCGATTTTTACTTATCGTATCAGCTCGTTCGACACTACAAGGCTCATGTATGATGGGATTACTAGTGCTATTGTAATTTGTTATAAAATTCCAGGCAAATTTATAAATATTTGATAAGAACGTGTGAAATGTGTGACGTTTCTCAACGAATTTCTGTCTAGGGACATGAATGTCCTTAAAGTCTAGCAGACATTTGATAGGGAATAAAAAAATATGTAAAAATAAAAATATTCGAAAAATATCGAAATATTACAATTATTTTATTTTATACCAGATTCATGGCGATACATGGCAACTTATCTCAGTGTTAATTATTATCTGTCAATGAGTTAATGAGAAAAATGAATTATTTTTTAGTTATTATTTGTCCACCTGCAAACATTAACATGTTGATTAATCCTTAAACATGGGCCTCTAAGCCGAGCAGTGTTTATCGAAACATTTTAGGTTACATCAAATTGATAAAGATTAAGTGGTTACAGGACCTCCAAGAAGACTTCCCAATTCTTCTACTTGTCCTCTCATACACTTCATTATTTTCCAATCCCAACTATATACAATATCGTCCTGTTTTATAATGTTTTATGCTTTAAATATTTTATAAAAAATGTACTTAATTCAATTTTTCAGCCTCATCCGGACGTGAAAGCCATGGCGTACGCGAACTCAGTTCTCAGCATGCTCTACTAAACACGGTCAGGCGAACTGTTAATTGTTAGCGGCCTTATTAGGCGATTAATCACATTTTGCCGCCTTCATTATCGTAAATAGACAATTTTATCCAATGATATTAATAATAAACTAAACCAGTGTAAATAATCATATTTGGGAGCTACTCATAAGATGTTATAAAAGATTAAATAACGTGGTCGTTACCTTAGTAACGATGTTATCTCTAGGTAACTATGGTAACGAATCCCGTAGTATCTTAGTCAAAATATATCAGATTTTTCTTCCCAGTGTTTTGCGTATTATTAAAGAAACATGACGAATCATGTCACAATCGAAATTCTAGTCGTAAAATGAATTTATGATTAACAATTTGGGTTGGAACTTTTTTTTTAAGCCACCGTCTTTACACAGGTATCCTTAGGCATAGGGTTACCATAATGAAATATTGACTATATTTAATCTGTATATAACGTAAAAAAAACTACAAAAATAGTGACAGAATATATATACCGAATCTACTAGATTCAAATAGAATTAATAATAACACAATTTTTTTTTAGTATTTTTACGTTATAAATAATATCTGGATAAATATTTCTATTCCGTGTTGTAATGGTGTTCGGTCTTCCTGTTTCACGATAATATGACTAAACGCCTATGTTATGTCGCTAGACCACTTAATTGAAGAAAAATAGATAAATATTACCTAAAAACTTTTTATGGTTGGAAGACACATGGTTTATTATTAGTGGCATTGCGATTATTATAAACGTCATACGTCTCCACGATCTGTCAATTGATTAAGTTTGACATTTGACAGTGCTCAAGATTCTGTCATCAGTTTATATGGTTATTAGTATTGATTTTTTCGTTTTGTTTTATTTTTAAGGTGTATTTGTAGAAAGGTACAATTATGTTTAATCAAATGAGGTAACTTTTTTTTCTGTACATAATGCGATTGTACGTGAATGCATTTTTTTGTACATTCTAAGTTTTTAAATGTTGCCATTATTTTATTTCAATATTGATGCAATAAAGTCTTTTTAGTTATTTGTTTTTATTTTTTTCACCTTATTTTTTATGATCATCGTAGTATGTAAATAAAATCGAAATCATGATTGGAACTACAATTGTACTCGGGCAATAACAAAAACGAATTTTCGTGACTAAGATTCGAAAGTTAGCTTTATTGTATTGTACAATTACGATGAGTATTATTAAGTATAAATGCTTACATTTTTAAGAAAGAAAATATTTTTCTCATGCTAAGTCTAAGAATTTATAAAAAATTACGAAGAAAACCGGTGATTTGACAAGTGCCTTGTATGAATTTGAGACAAAAAATGAAAAAAGAGTAATATGGTGGGTATATTCCGCAAGAATCTTTGAAACAAAAACGTTAAGTACGCAGTTTACTTACAATATACCTAGTCTACATAAGTATCTACCCTTTACGCATACAGGAATCTATCGTAATACAAAAACTCCCACGATTTAAGTATGGATAATTTAAACGGAACGGATTGTCATACGCCAAAAGACTTTCTTTTTACGAACTACGCACGAAACTAACTGAAATAAATTGAAAATCATTAAATCGCCGAGTGCTGAAGGTCAATTGGAAGAGTTTGAGAAAGTATTAAGCTCTAACAAAAATACTCACGTAAAACATGCCATATTAAGAAGTTGTTATTGTAACTGCCAACGTACAAATAGTACAAATTAACAAGTTGTTATTGTAACTGCCAACGTACAAATAGTACAAATTAACAAGTTGTTATTGTAACTGCCAACGTACAAATAGTACAAATTAACAAGTTGTTATTGTAACTGCCAACGTACAAATAGTACAAATTAACAAGTTGTTATTGTAACTGCCAACGTACAAATAGTACAAATTAACAAGTTGTTATTGTAACTGCCAACGTACAAATAGTACAAATTAACAAGTTGTTATTGTAACTACCAACGAACAAAACAGCGTAATTTGAATTCGTATCGTTTCAGTGAATTGATAAAATATGTATTAATTTTTTCTAAATTTTATTAAAATAAGTATCAAAAGTTACTCGTCACGTCACCAATATTTTTAACTCAAAAACTAAGAGGCACTTGTCCAAAGTATTCATAAAAATATAGGGTCTCCAAAAACATGCTTAAACTTATTGAATGTTTTGTCCTTACCGCTCTTCTTGAAAATAAAAGTGACAAAAGTTTATTAACGCTCATAGTACGTTAGATAACGCTAGTGTAAGCATATCGAGGGAAACTGTCGCAAATTTGGATAACTAGAAAGTAGGTATTTCAAACCAGCTTTGGTGCTTAAATTAGTACATTAGTTAAATATAGTTTATAAAGGTATTTAGAGAGCAATAAGGTTGTATGAGTTGATGAGCATATCAGAACAATATTGTAGATAGGGTTTGATTGACATAATATATTGTTAAATTTGTACGTTGTTTTTTATTCGATTTTGTTTCCCACACTTTGCATAGAAAATCGACAGCGTTCGACAAAAGATACTGACCGCCTATATATCGATTTTTTTTCAGGTTTTGACTATGCCTGTACTCACTATTTTAGGACGATACTTGCTCAAACAAATCAATTACCTGCCATACCATGGAATGTCGATAGAAAAATCGCACTAGCTTTTTTGTGATTTGAACCCGAGACCTCGTGATGTGATAAAAATGTTATTACGATCAGTCAGTTTAAGATAACTTAATTTATTTGAATGGTGAAATATGAATGTATAAATTTCAAGTTTGAACTAAAAAACGTTATAATTGAAAAACATTTATTCTAAATTCTAGGTTGGTATCATTTGCGTGATGATTTTGACGACAGTGTTCTTATCAAGTCTACATTTAGAATAACGCTGGTGGCAGTCTGTTTCCAAAGAACGACCGGCTGACATCGCTTCGTAAATAGAGGTGCCTTCCAGCATGCGGTGAAGCAGTGAATTACTGGAAAAATTATTAATTTTAATACAACTTCGATGCGATATAAGATTTTTTCCATTAAAAATCATTTATTCATATAGGGTCACAAAAAGTAAATATATATCAAATGCTTCTAATTTGACATTTACTGCCAGTTCTCAAATCAAGGGCGTAAAACGGAAGTATTCTCGTCAAAATCAAATCAAAATCGAAAAGTTTTTTATTTCAAATAGGCCTTTGCAGGCTCTTATGAAACGTCCAGTTGCACGTCACTGGCAATATACTCCGCCACGCTTTTTAATCGCCAAGTTTTTTGTTTTACACAACGTTTGTAAGGCGCTGCAACCATTATACCGTGTTCGACATGACATCTTAGGTAATTAATAATAATTAAAAATAGAGTTGTCCACTGTCAGCAGGAGGCATGGTGAAATAGTCTTGAGAGAACATTCTCGTTATGTCATTCAACATTCATAAATAAACTAGTTTTTTTATCTGGCAAACTATTTTGTTACGTAAGTATATTTAATACTTTCCTTGATTAAATAAATAATCATAGTTTATTCTCAAATGAATTAGCTTTTCGCATAACATAAAGCAGTTTAATATCTACAATTCATTACATTTAAAATAATAAGATTGCCGATCAACTTCTCATGTACTTACTTAGCAACAGAAGCCAGCATGGTATCGAAATCGGTTCCATTACCAGTGACCATATTTTCATTTGCCAATTGCACATAAGAACACGCAAGACGCTGCATACAAGATGCCGAGTCCACGTTATATCTACCAAGTGTCTGGTCAAAATGTCCCAGCAAATCAGATAACTGACCAAAGTCGCTTTCAGCGCCTGAAAATATAACATTAAATGATCTTAAAGGCCACAGGCAGAAATATAAAAGTTATTTAAAATTTCACGAAACAAAAATTAAATCTATTATTAAAAAAATTCGGTGGCGCTACAACCTATTTAGGTCTGGGCCTCAGATATCTGAATCTGTTAAATTATCATTTTTAAATCGAATAGGCAAGTAGGTGATCAGTCTCCTGTGCCTGACACACGCTGTCGAATTTTTGGGTCTAAGACATGTCGGTTTCCTCACGATGTTTTTCCTTCACCGATCGAGCGAATGTTAAATGAGCACATGGAAAGCATTGGTGGACAGCCGGGGATCGAACCTACGACCTTAGGGATGAGTGTCGCACTGCTCTTAAAATATATTATAATGTTTCATAAAAGCCCTTAAAACTTTCATACAAGAATGAATTTTAATGTAAAAGAAAATCAGTTTGGAAGCTAAAGCAATCTGATGAACGCTGTTTCTAAATAAATAATACATTACTTCGACCATAGCCGCCATATCCATACGAGAAAGCATGTATAATCTTGGGTAAAACTATTACAGCACCAAAGCCTAATATAGAACCCAGGAGAACCCCTCCGAGGTCTATTTTTAACGGCCCGTAGATTCCTGGAGCTGATCCTCCGTATGGACCCTATGGAAAGGAAGTAGGTTTAAAACATGACTCTATATTTATAAATAATATACAGTATTTAATGTCAGGAATGAATAGGCCAAAAATCCAATGACACGTTTTCTGTCTGTAGTAGACCGTTACTTCGACACTTTTGAACATATTTTCATGGAGATCTATGTAGGTGTACCTTGATGTCAGAAACAATTGAATTTTACAGATCCAAGCCGTGGTGGCTAACTTCTATTGAGTTCATTAGACGCAGCACATAAATTAATGCTCTATTCTAAGCATTTCTGTTTGCTCAAGTGCAATCGTTTTTGATGACACTAAACATATTTTACGAAAAAAAATTAGTGAAAGTTCAAACTTTGCTGGTCAGTTTAACTTTGTGCTGCTCAAGCAGCATGCACGAGTGTCAGTTTTTCTACGTTATCATCAAGCATATTTACCAGTATCGCTTCAAAATTATGACCAAGCCTCTAAAAACACTTAAGACAGGCAGACTTGTTGCAAAAAACAATTCATCTCAGACCTGTAGACTTTATATAGGTACTCACGGTAGTTCCGTATGAAGATATCCCGAATCTCTGTGTCCTATCCCCGTGATCATTGTTGTCGTCTCTACCCTTATCACTTCTGGCAGACGGCTCCGCTAGCTGATCTTCCGTTCTTTGGTAACTTGGACTTGGTAAAAATCCACTGGAACATTATTATCTTTGTCTTATAAGAATCACTTACTGGACAATGAAAAATCTTGTCGACATTACACTTGGTAAACGGTCTTATGTTTAGACTTAAGAAAATAAAAACACGTTCTCTTACCCATCGCTCCTATAATCTCCTCTCACACAGGCACCAGCCACGAAAACCAGCAAAACAATCTTAGATGCCATCTTGCACTGCCGGTCCCCATATCACCATATTCACTATATACGTGTCGTTCCGGCATCTGCCCCGGAACAATTGTATGAGGAAACAATGACGTTACAACAGCATGACGATATCGTAATCTTAAGAATTGTCTCCACGATGAAACTACGGTTAAGTCACTGTTGATATTTTTACGCTTCTGTAAACATTTTGCTGATCATATCCGTACTACAGTCGAGACTTAGGCGAACTATGACGCCCGTATGTGAAAATTAACACGACATAGAGGAATTCATAATAACGATATGTGTCGACTATGAACCTTATACTAGCCGGTACTCTATACCTCCCAATATTTCATATCTTAAGCATTCGAACTTAGATAAAAAGCTCAATATTAAAGTCAAGATCGTTATTAAAACTACAAGAATGCAAACTCTTAAAAATAAGATTTTTTTCCTGAACATTATGGAGCGTCAGAATATAACACATATTTATATATAACAATATAACAGAATATTAAACGGGTTTGACATTTCCCAAATAAATCGTATCGCTTTTATTTTATCCATACCTCACTGTGTATAATTTTAAAAACTATAAACAAAAGGGTTACCTCTATAGTTCTCTAAGAGAAGAAATTACATTTCTGAATTGAATCCTTTAGTTTCAACAGTTTATTAAGTTTCAAGATATGTATGGAATTAATGATACAAATAATAATAACACAGCCAAGGACGCATAGAATTTGCTTCCCAATTGAATCTACCTTAATAAATCATATAATTATCAAAGTTCATATCTGCGTGTTATTTAATAGTTTCGACAATATTTAAAAGTCAATAGGGCAATACAACTTGCTTAAAGATTTCTATTTAAATTTTTCAAACGTTTCATGTAATGGTGATTGATCTGATCTCTGTGACCTGACACATGCCGTCGATTATTGGGCGTTAGACGTGAGTGTTACCACACTATGGTTTCCCCTACACACACAATTTTCTATTGGTTTACAGCCAGGGTCCAAACGAATAGTTCAAAACGGTCAGAGAGACACTTGCCAACCTTACTAAAGGCAGTATTAGTTTAAAGACTATTGATAAAAGTAAGCTACATTGTGTTTTGTTTAAGCACACATCTAAAAACGAATGAATAATTAAGTATAGTTAAAATACCCAAATAAAAACAAACTAGCGTACTTAACAAGAAACCCTATTGACTACAATATATTATATATTAAAGTACAGTCATTATGTTTCAAAAGAAAATTACTTGCACATTATTAATGTTTCAAAAGAAGTAACAGAAGGACATAACAGTAGGGGAATCATAAATCTGTATTTTCTATTCATGTTATACTCGTATAAAACGTTGAAAATACTACAAAGTAAGTATATCGATCAAGCAGCCTGTGTTTTGTTTCTGGTCTGTTGCTCTTCGTGTTAAGGTGATCAAGATAAATCTTCGCAGAAGTAAATTCTTACTCGATACGCTTCAATAATATGTATGTTTACAAAGTTTTGACTTCAAAGGTTGAATAAACATAAATAGTTTTCTAGTCAATTGATTCTATGTTTTCTTATCAATCAATAATTACAGATTTTGTTAGATAAGAAGACGTAATCGACGTCCTATACTACCTAATAATAGTACCTTATGTTGTACATAAGGATTGACATAATTAAGAGACAAAAACGTAGGGTAGTACAAGTGTTGCTTTATGCGCTTGCACACTGTTTTTTTTAAAGGAATATGGAATTTTTAATATATATCACATTAAGAAAATAACAGCCTTGCGCAAGATCAGAGTTAAAGATCGTCATAAAACATTATTTATTTCTCTGACATTATTAAAAAACATGCTAACAACTAGCAGGCCTTAAGCCTCACGATCCGTACATCGACAAGTTTGTTTTTGTCGTTTATTTGTATGCATTAATGCTATAATTACAGTTCGAATGTATATGTCCATACAACAAATAATTTTATATGACTACGAAGTGCCTCTTACGATTTTTCTTGTTGTTTAGAAACTTACGATATTTTACATATTTGTCGCATTGTGGCCTCTGAAATATCCGGAAAAATAACGGTATGACACAACAAAAACTTTATTTGGAAACGTTTAACCGTGTTGCTCCGCATCATCCATATCTTCTTGCACCATCGATATCCACTTGCCACTAAACAGAAAGATGTGAGAACTGTTATTATTATGTCATTAAAATAACATCTTTTTTAAACGACATCAAACGCGACAGGCGTAAAAGCAATTATATAATTAGATCGTGTAGAGCTTAACAAATATAGAAACACTCATATATATCAAAAATGATTGTTGACAAGGCATACCTACTGTCAATAAGTAGTAATGCAAGCATGTAGACAGAAATTTACCTATGCTTTTAATAAATGAGTGTCTTATTTTAGCTCAAACAAAAAAAATAGTTTAAATACATATCTCTTTAAATAACTAACCAGTAATGAAATTACGCAGTGAAAACAAATGACGGGTCTATACATAACAATATCTAGATTACTTTTTCTTTTCTTATCATTTGTAACAATAACTGCGGAACTTAAAATCGCAAACTAACATGTAATTTCCTTGGCTATTTCTGTAAATTTTCCATGAAATGACAACAAACGGTTGACCATTTTCGCACGAGTAACACTTATTGCTTTTAATTTTCTCGTGATACAACAATGTTGTTTAAAAGTTTATATATTTGTATTTGCATAGCATTTGCTTATTGTGAACAGGAGCCCAGACAACCGAAAATATTTTCTTTTGATGCTTCTAAAGACGATCTTCAGGCAAGTGAATTTTGTTTTCATTTCGTACTGTGTGTTATAAGACTAATATTAGACAAAGCTTATGCTCAGAAAAGGCAGTAAGAATATAGTTAAAGTACTTTTGTACTGTACTTTGATGTGAAAATATCGATTCGAATTCGAAAGTGATTCGACAAATCCATGTTTACTGTCGATTAAATCTTATGTAGTATAAATCATATATTTAATTCACTTTTTTACAAACTTTTTTTTTTAAGTCGGAAATCAATATTAATAATTATAACGTCAAAATTGTTTATCCATCACTGTCAGTGTTTCCGCTTTCATGAAAACGCAGGCTGTAGTTAGGTTGTATTAAACAAGTTTATTTTTTTAACATTATTGTAACGGTTTTGTGTAAATTATAGGTTGGATTAGATTTTTCACTACCTTTCATCACAATACCCATCAAAAATTCAGATCAAGGCTCACCATTCGCTCATAATGATTTGGTAAATATTCTAATTATATTATACTTTTACTGCATAACAAAACTCATTGGCTTAACTGTGCAACATTTGGTTACAGAGTTTACCAAAGATACACGTCAATCTTTCTTCACTAATCGTTGGAGGATTAGTATTCTTAGTGACAACTTTTATTTCGCCTCTTCTCCACAAATCTTCCAGTTCATACCATAGATCATCTAGAGGTATGTGGTATCTTCTTTTTACAGTTTGGGAACGCTTATCGCGCTGTATTTTATTTCATCTAGCATCTGCGGTCTAATAGTGAGGATAAAATTAATGATAGGAAAAATTAGATTAAATAAAGTCTTCATCACAAATTTATTATTGCAGAACTACACATTGATTTATAAAATTTATGGACAGGGACCACAGCATACTTTCTTAGAAACTTTCTTCTTCGGGTTTCTTATCGAAGAACAGGATTTTTTGCATTTAATTTTAGGAGTGTCGACAATACCTGCGTCTGCCGGAATATACTGTGTCTCAACGTGTATGTAATTTTGTCTTTTTCTTGGGGCGAGATCGAAACACCCAAATGGTGGCGTATACTCTATGTCCCAAGTCGCATTACTGGATAAGGAACTCAGTGATTCCTCTTGACAGACACAGGGGGGCTCTTTAAACGCTGGACAGCTATCTATCACGTTATCAATGGCACTCATATCATTACAATACACATCCATATAAGCACATTTACAAATATCCTCAACGGCTTCTCCTAGAGCTTTTCGGATTTCTGCATCTCTCTGGCGTTTGACTTTTACCATTCTACGTGCTTCGACTTTGGCTTGTTCCTCGGGGCTTCGTTTCTTTACAATCTTGAATACCATTGGATCGCAGTCTACATAAGGGTCTTCATTCGGTGCTATTTCCGTTAGGTCTTTTAACGGGTTTACCTGTTTAAATTTTATTTATCAGTCGATGTACTGAACTGATACAAATAGTTCAATTTGAATATTAAAATAAATCAAATACTATCACAAGTAACTTTTTTAACCGAGCAGTTAGAACGTGATGAAGGGTGATGTTTAATATAATAAAAAGTTATATAAATAAATGTAGAGTTAGTTAAATATTCATTATGCAAATAAATATTAATCTAACAGGTACCTGAATGGTAAATACGTCGCCTTTTCTTTGTACTCTTAAAGCTGGCTTAGGTTCCAAGGGCTCGTCAGGTTCCGAATCTCCACCACCCATATCAGCTCCGGTCGCTCGACCCTTCTTTTTTTTCTTCTTGCTTTTGTCTTTATCTTGACCTTGCCGTGCGCATTTAAATGTCATCAATTTTGCAACACTTTTTCCGATAATTCCTGGTGCCCAACCTCGCCGTGGCTATCACAGAAATCACAACTAATATGACGAAACTAAATATGTAACAAGCAAAGATATTAAAACAAACTCCTTACTTTCATACCAGGAACATCTGTTGCGTTCCATAGCCAACCCATTTCGGCAGGCACAGGATATCCGGGTTTTGAAAATGGGTTGCATACCTTATGACCAATTGTGACACCTGAAGAGTAATTTTCATCAAAGCCGTTAACATTTCTAGATTCCGAGATATGTCAGGGAATAAGGACTTACCAGGATGAACATCTCCAAAGCTGTAATTGTACTTCGATGCCTTTTTCTTCTCTTTTTTAAAGCCCTCTTCGTCGTCACCCATTTTAATTCTTTTATATTAGTAGTTTATTCACTCTGTCAATTAATCAGTTATCTGTTAACATATACATACATATGGAGCTGTGAAATAAATAAAATGGCAAAATGGCTTTTAATTAGAGATTAGAGTCGAATCTAAAAAGGAAATGTAATAAAAAAAACTGCAAAAATTAATATTAGTGTATTTAGATTTTACAATACACTTGGGTTACAAAATAAAATATCAATGACTGAATTATTATTACAAGTTTGTAGTATTTATCATTTATCTTCATTATTCTCTTGTATGGCTAGCTTATGAGAACCACAACAAGATTTGCCAGCAAGAGCAAGCAGCCGTTGCTCCTTATCACAACACCGTCTTTCAGTGTCCACATTAAACTTATTTATACATCGGAAATCATGATCCTTTTCATACTTCATATAATCAGCTATCGCTTTTTTTATCCTTTCATACTCTTTTGAACAACAGATTTTACCAGCATCGCTGTAACTGGGTGGTTGTGGAGCTATTGCTGCTGTCTTATACATTCTAGCAAAACCATCAGGAACAGAGCAAGGTCTACCGATGACAGGACAGGGGCCGAGTTGAATGGGAGGTAGCCCATAAGGCAAAGGTTCTGCTTCATCTTCATCTGGATCTTGTTTCTTATTTTCTTCTTCTTCGTGCCTCATTATGGGGCATGTGTTTCGATGTTTATATTGTGGGCAATAGGGTTTGTGTGCTTTACGAGATGCTATATTAGTAGTCTTCTGAATACACTCACAATCAAATGTTTTACACGGTGGTGAAGGTTTGGGAGGACTGCATTTGCAATCCTTGTCTTGAGCAATTTCTACACAGTTAAAAACAGACATTTTTCTTTTCGATGAATCTCTCAGTTCAACGTTATAAACAAGAGTATCATTGTGTAAGCTTCTCGTGGATGCTTTATTATCAGGCTGTTTAATATCCGTTGCACTCATTGTATTTCTGGTTTCACTTTTATTTAGTTGATTTGTGTTTTGACGACATTTACATACACTTTGGGTATTAATAGGAGCACTTGAGCCAGCCAATAATAAATCATATTCGGTAGCAAGATTTTGAACTGTATAGCTAGAACCATATACTGATTCCTTAAATCCTGGAACTTGTGTAACGCTAAATACAAAAGCAGCTTGTAATTTATTTTGTCTATCCTCACATGTTTCTCCAGCGGGTGTCACTCCACCGCAACCTGTACACTCAGCTTTATTTTCTTCGCCCTGTTTATTGGGACAACCTTCTCTATGCCACTTGTCATTTTTGCAACCACACCTTCCACAAATTTTCCGTGTCCCTTCTTCTTTTGTACCTTCCACTTTACCTTCTGCTTTTTCTTTATAAGCTTCTAAGTTTCTGATATATGTTCTTACTTTATGGGCTAACGGACAATTAGCATTTCCACAAGGACCAGTTATATCGCCCATACGTATTTTATTAATAGGATATGCTTTCTTTTGTGTTTCTTGTGACTCCTTCGATTCGTGTTTACATCTATAGTCTCCATCTTTTGGACCCATACCACAACTTTGTAGTTCAGTACAAATTTCAATCTTCTGTTGTGCATTGTTTTGAACATCAGGATCTTCAAGTGTTGTAGTTTCATATAAACTACCAACCATACAAAAGTTTTTATCATCCCCTTCTACTCTTTTACATTGAAACATACTCGGTGCTTTATTAGTTCTAAAAACAAAGGCATCTGGGTCAGTCATAAGTTGCTGAAATTCTGTTATTATACTTTCTCCCAATGCACTAAGTCTAAGAATGAAAGAGATTTCGCCAACCCTTTTACAATAACATTCACCAAACAAAGGTGTATTCTGCTTAATAGTAAGTGGTTCGTGTATCTTATTAGCTACAGCTGTCTCCTTTAGCATATGGAAAAATTCACTTTCCCAATACATGGTTCCAACACCGACAAATATTTCCACTTCATTCTCATCGTCATTCCATATCTCAATCTCTAAAGGAAACTTGCTTAAAATCATGAGTACAGTATCAGGATAAGATGGAAACAGATATGATTTGCCTACTCTTATCGTTCTTGACCATTTTCTTTTACCATTTTCATCACATTCCATAACATCATCTTTTTTGTCATCATTCAAGGCTAATTGTCCTTCTTTAATAATAAATTCAACTTTGGGTCCAAATCTTATTTTGATAATAAGATTTTTATTGGCACCACTTTGTTCATCTTCTAAGGTGGCGTATATTGTCACTCGGTCTATGAAAATCTCGATGAGGTACATTTGCTCCATTATCTGCCGAGTTCAATAAGTATAGTTGAGATTCAGGAAAAATAATCACGCATCTTGATCACACTTTATAAAACACGGATAACGGTTCAGATTTTAAAAGATATGAAATACACATATTCGTAATGACGTGAGTCCTAGCAAGTAATATATATCTAATAGTAATAATACTTACGGATTGTGAGGTCCCCTGTCCTATTTAAACATTACTATGGACACTGAAAATTTTATTTTGTAACCCGAAAGCTACCAATTGCCCAGTCTTTATAGAACTGTCATTGTATTAATTTTAATAACATTTTGAAATGAGAATGTCATTAAGTGTAGGCCATGGTATTTTTTTTTTAATTTATGCAAAGAGATTCTTACCAAACTAAGCGTACGATTCCTAACTCCGAGTTCGTACAATTTTCGTCTTAGTATTTTCTGAGGTCGTAGCTCTACTTATAAATAAAAAAATTACATTGAAAATAATCATAAACATATTTTAAATATATGTACCAAGGGTTGTAGCTTCGTGTGTTTTACCATAACCATTTTAATTAGTTTCAGATAACATTGAACATAATCCAGTTATGGAATTCAGTAAACAAATAATTGAGAAAAACGAGGGTTGTCTCGAAAGATTTGCATGTGTATCAAGTCAGCAGAAACATGATATGCAATATTTAAAAACGATGAAACGAATTATGAGGTAGGTAAGATATATGTATAGGTAGACTCGCGGTAGGTCACCAATGACGTGCCTGGGTCCCTTGGGTAGAATGCCTGGCGAACCCCGAGGGCCCATCTTAAGGGCGTGTGAAGGGCTGAGGTGTTTTTAGTGGGTCGGGTCTCGCTACCCCTCTGAATAGCAGAGGGATTTGAGTATAGACCCAGCCCCACAGTCCCCGCGTCAAGCTCGATATCCTTGGCGCGGGCCTGCGCAAGCGCATTTTTACCTCATACAAAAAAAAAAGGTCACCAATGAAGTGGACCGTATACAAGCAGTCCGTGATTAGTTAATCTAAAGTTTTAACCACGACTGCACTGTCCCGAAGAATTTATAGGATAAATAAAAGTATTAATTAATTATCAATAATATAGATGTCTTTATTCCTAAATAGAAAAAATAGCCGCCTCAAACAGTGTATGATCGCCATGCGCAAGATTGTATAATAATTATGCTCTTTGTGTTTTCATGAATGATCCTTTGACTGAGTCCATATCGGTCATGACTTCTTGATAAATCTTAATAAAATACAGATTTTCGTTTATAATGACTCGATATGAACTCTGTTGTCAGCCATATGCTGATACAGACCGACGCAAAATATGTTTGAGCTTTACTAATTTTAACTAAATAGAAGTTACGATATTGTTGGCTAATATGGACTATGCACAAGCGGGCGTATGTATATTTAGAATCAATAAATAGGTAAAAAATTAATATTAAACTTTCATAGTAAGTGCGGTTACAACTTAGAAAATCATACTATGTAGTGTGGATTTAGTTGCCGCAGTGCGTTATTTAAAAAAACATAGACGATATAAATTATGTTAAAGTACCTTATGTAAACTCCTTGGTGATAAAAAAAACGTTACGTTACTTTTCAAAAAACCCTAAAGAGGTTCATTCAACTGGTAATTCTTAAAGACTTTTAACTAACAAATAAACGTTGTAACATTCCTAAAAACTATATATTGCGTGATGAGAGTTTTTAAAGTAGGAAACAATGTGTAATTGAAACACAACTATAATTTCCTCGTAACAAAAAATATACTTACTTTCAGGAACGAACTCCTTTCCTCAATGTTAAACACCACAGCCTTAGAAGAGGCGTCTAACAGAGGCTTACGAGGGTACGATTGTCTTGGATACGAGCCTTGTGCTTTAATGAAAGAGGACTTTATTACGATCATGGATAACATCGCTGCATATCAAAAGCCGAATAAAACTTAATCCACAATTTTATACCTACCAAATACAAAGTTATTAATTAAAGTAAAAAAAATTATAACATTCACTTCCTATATTCATATCAGCGACTGTTTTCTTAATGCTCTTTAGAGATAATTACCGAAACTGAGCCTGTTTTGAGCTTAAAACAAAACTTACTATAAAAATGATCGTAGTATCGTTCTCGATGGCAACTCCATTTAATAATCACATCAAATTTCACTCCACTATTTGATTTTTATTAATTAAATTTAATATACATTAAATAAAATAAAATAAATATATTATTTTGTAAATTTATGAATTAATCTTAGACACATAGGATTAATTTCACCTTCTGTAAATACTTCTATTATTTTATTTCTGATCATGTTTTATATGAATATGCTATGTAATATATATTTTTTTAATTTTTGCAAATTATTTTTGAAATGCAGTGCAAAATGGGAAAAATATCAAAATCTTTGCTTATTAACCCAATTTTCTAATCAATACGAGATAAATTAAATTTGTACTACAATATACCATAAGAATTTATCTTAAATCTAATATAATAAAACTATATACGAACAATTAACAAGATCTTTATTTTTCATATATTCACTAGCTTATATTGTTCCTATAAATAAAATCAAGAATTTTATTCTTTGTTTTAATTGTTATTTCTATTTACAACAATCTAATGAAAAGAAAAATTATTTGCTCTTTGTATTAAGGTTCATTATTTTTTCCAAGTATGAGACCGGCGATTGATTTATAGCCAAGTTTTTTCGCGCAATCGAGAGGTGTCAATCCCAGAACATCCCTTGCGTCGACTTCTGCGCCGTTGTCCAAAAGATACTGCACTATGTCTGGGTTATTGCATATTACTGCCTATAACACAATTAATACATTACAATTGAATATACAAATTGTCGAGGAAAATCTAAATTTCAATTTAAATTTATTTTGCAACTAAAACTGTTATGGAAACTCCAATAATATTGTCTGTGTGGCTTAGGCTTAGGCTTAACTAGGGTTGCCACATTTTTTTGCAATTAAAGTATTTTTGTACAATTTTTATTTAATAAATATATTTTTGCATTTTGTATTAAATTGGTATATTGACTGAACAATTGCACAGCATCTTTCCAAATTATACATCGATTCAGCGCCAATCTATTAATTCCATTTAACGAAAAAATATTGATGACTAAAGAAATCATATGAAATAAAATGTTTTCGTGTACTTATAAAGTTGAGACTGAATAAATTACAATACTTTATAATGAAGTACTGGTAGCAAACCTACTCATGAAGTACCGCCTGGAAGTTTTAGGCTCGACTCCCGGCGAAGCAATTTATCTTTTTGTAAAGTAATGGAGTCTGTCCAAGGACGTAATAAATATAATAATCTTTCTTCAATAAAATACAAAGTTCACCTTATGTAAAGCTGTCTGTCCCATTTCATCTTTAATATTGAAATCAGCGCCACCTATCTTCAACGACTCGAGTTTAGTAACTACTCCACTTTTTGCAGCAACGCATAGTAGTTCAGATAACAACTTAACATCCACACTCGTTAATTGAGCACCGCATTGCATTAACAATTTTATTATGGCATGATTGTCATATGCTATTGCCGTGAGGAGAGGAGATTCACCACACCTATAAAAATTTGGAAACACTAATAAAAAATACACTGTAACGTAGTCCTGGAATGCGAGACTGTGGGTAAACAACGTGCAGAAATCCTCCGAGCAGTGAGGTTACTCCGTGAAGCCTGTGAAGTGCTTAGAAGACTTCTGTGCTTCTGGAAGGAGCTAGGCTGGCTAAATTAGACAGAACGCACAACGAACCAATTATGAGTCTAAATGCGGAAATTGAGTCCACCAACCTTAACCTTACTGTAATTGCGAAATACAGAACAATTATAATATTATATTAGGATTGTTGTTCCTTAAATATTCCCAAGGTTCAAAACCAACAGAATCTTCCAAATGCCGTCTGTAAAAATCAACCTAGGAGTTCAGGCACCTCATTCAAATACAGAGCTTGATAATATATCAAGTGGTAGTGGGGTGAAGATCGGGTAGCTAATCCGCATTTTTGGTATTGTTGTAAATTTATTTATATTAATTTTAGAATATATTGTAACTTACACAGTAGATAATAATATATTATAAATGATTAGGTGTATTAATAAATAAATATACAAACTCTTTTAACATTACATTATCTAAGTAGCATTTATTTCCAAAATATTAATTAAAATAAATATCCGTGACTGATGCATACAACTACTTTTGTATGGATATGAAACAAACTATACTACGATAGTTAAATATTCGTATACATTTAAACGAAAATGACAGTTTTTGACCTTTTTTTAATACATTTTACTACACGAATTCTTTTCGGCCTATATATGATAGTATTACCTTGCAGTTAATACGCCCGCGGCGAAAATCTGCCGTGTTACCGCATAAGTTATGCTTCTATTATCTTATTAGAACATTGCACGAAGACTCGATTTGCGTCAAGCCTTTTAAGGATGGGTATTTTTTTCTATATATAACGGGTCGAGCCTCCTAACCTTCAGCAACTTGATGTTAAATGATATCGCCGTATACATTTCCAATCGCTTGCAAGTGCGATGTCGGCTTTTAAATAATTGTTACGCTCTTTTCTTGACGGACCCTGAGTCGAATTGGTTCTGAAATACTTCAGTGGGCAGCTGGTTCCACGTTCTTAAGCCTTTATACTTTGCCATAAATTTGGCTCGCATAAGAAATGATAATTTTAACAAAGAAAATTCACAGTTCGGGCTAAGTCTTGATACTGAATTTTACACTTATGCTATTTACACAATTTGTAGCACATATGTGATTTAAAAGATGTGTAACTATAGACATTAAGTTTTCTTTACCAAGCGATCACCTGAATTAATCCGCGAAACAAATCCTGTATAAATGTGTCAGAAATTACTAAAATTAATATATATATGGCAGTTTTGAAAACGAATACCTTGTCTTAAGATGAACATTAGCACCATTCTTAAGTAAATATTCTACAATGTGAATGTTTCCTTTAGTTATAGCCTCATGAAGTACAGTTCTGCCTTCCGTGTTTTGAGCGTTTACATCGGCTCCCATGTCTAAAATTTATTTGACTATATTACTATCAACAGGCAGGCATTTTAATTTTACTAAAATCATTTAGTAATTCCTGGATGTTAAACTTACGACTTCTTAGGGCAAGATTCTAGGTTGAGTGTTTGGGTGAACGTACTACTTATCGTCTCACCTGTTCGTATGATAAAATAAAAACATACACAATCTGTAAGTCTTATAAATTAAATACATATACATAACAGACACAAGAGATTCTGGCTAATAAAAAACAATGAATCAGACACAGAGAACTGCTTAAGTGTGCGACTCACAACCCTGTCTTCAAGGTGCCCATATACTTATACGATGAAGGAAACAATCGTATGGAAATCTACATAAAACCCAATTTTGTCAGGCACAGAAGGCTGATTATCTACTTACTAAGTAAAATAAATGATGACAAAAAATATAGAGACATTTCAGCTCCCTAATAAGGCTAAGGCCGGTTTGTTTATAGGCCACATAATTACCCAACATTTTGCTGACCGCCCTTGTATCATCATGTTCTATGGCATAGAGGAGCAATGCACTAAACACCTTTTCAGTAACTTCCATAAGCATTTTTGGTGACTGGATATTTAGACTCGACGCCAGCGCATCTATTAATACGTTATCCTAAAATATACCTATTATTATAATAAAAATGAAGAAAAAAGTTTTCTTGAAAGGAACAGTGTTGGCCTAGTGGCCTCTGCATGCGACTCCCATCCCTGATCTGAGATCGTAGGTTCGAACCCTGGCAGTGCTCCAATGTACTTTATTTCTGTGTGCGCATTTAACATACTGTCAATCGGTGGAGGAAAAAAACGTGAAACCGGCTGCCCTTAGACCCAAAAAGTCGACGGCGTGCGTCAGGCACAGAATCATGCGTCAGGCTGATCACCTTGCCTATTAAATTTAAAAAAAAAATGATCATATTTCATGATACAGATACAGAAATCTGAGGCCCAGACCAAAAAATGTTGTAGTGTCATTGATCGATTTTTATTATTTATTTTTTGAAAAGTTATCTAACGTAATTTTAAGACTTGAATGTAATTTTAATTAATAAAAAATAAATTAAATAATTTTCACAGATTGTACTTACATCTATAGTGATTGATGAGGTATTCGTTAATTCTCCTCTTATGTTGGTCATCATCATCTGAAAAAATGTAATGGATATTTTGTTTGTTTATTTGTTTTAATTTTCCTTTAATTATTTTTTAATTAACTATATGATAACTTTACTAATAAAGGTCAAATAAAGTTAAAGGTCAAATAAGTTGTTCCTTAAAAATATCAAACTCAAAAGTCTGATATTTTTAAGAAACAACTTAGTTAAATAATAATTATGATATTATATTACGTTTTTCTCAAACCAGCACGCATGGTTAATGCCATGACATAATCGATAGACACTTAGTTTTACTGTTCAAGGGACCGAACCAGACAAATACAACACTTGTAAAAAACCTCGCTCTGAATAAATTACGCACGGTAAATATAAAATGTATTTTTCTAAATCTATTACATATTAGTTGACCCAACAGATGTCCTGCACGATAATTCTAGCGGTTATAATATTAAATAAAGTATGAAAATACCGACTGCAGCGCAGATCTGCCGGGCAGATTTGTGAATGTAAAGAATAGAAGAATTAGTAGAATTTTATTTTTATCTTCTATCTTTTATGTTAGATCAAAATGCACTCGGTGTGCAAATTTGATTGAAATCGGTTAAGTAGTTTAGCAGACAAACAACGTGACGCGTAATTTGTATATATTAAGATAAATAATTTTTTAATAGCAAAGAGATTAGCTTTTAACTAAACAAACTCTACAGCTTCGTATATTTTTAGGTATAGTATATTCTGGGGAACGTTTATAAGGTGTTTGTTTGAAACTAGCTTGAACATCCAGCGATGTGCCAAGTATGTGAGGTTTATAAATCACTTATGGCAAGCTTCTCAAATTATTTTGTACAAGTAATAACTACAGGAACTAAACATGGCGTAAAGTATAAATTATACGAATAAATTACGTTATTTAATAAACCCAAATTTGCATTTAATATAAATATTTATTTCAAATTGCGACGACTGAATGATATTAATCTATATGTAATTGCCTATCTGATGTAATTTAATACATTTTTATTTTAGTTTTTTCTTTACTCACAGTGGTTGCCTGGAAGAGATCGCTCGAAAGCGATAAGGCCGTCAGTTGCCCTCCCTTTGATTTAATTATGTTCAATTTTTTTTTATACTGTAGTGTGACGAAGTGTAAAGAAATAAAATAAATAATATCTGACAGTATTATATTTAGTCTGTACCATCCCAAGCTTGACTTTGCCCGCGGCTATAGATGTGTCCCATCAACTACCTACCTCAACTTTTTCCTGATAACTGAGTTCACTCTTGGACAGAACGTAAGACAGCTTCGTCAATGCGGCTTCTGGGGTCATATCGAAACCTGAGACCACGCCACACTCTGATAGCAACTGCGAAATCATTTTATTATTTAGTTAAATTTCGTTTATAAAAAACCATAGAGCAGAAGAATTTTGTACTGATTATCAATGTCAACAACAACACAAAACTAACCCACTAAAACTTTTCAATTAATTATATATTTCTCGCTTTGTTAAATCATATATTTACAGTTTTTAAGTATGATATTAGTTAGTAATAGTTATTAAGCAAAGCTCTGTTTACCTGTTAAAGGAAATTAGCATTTATTCTTATGTCTGTTTGTTTTTAAATACAAGATTTTATTGTAACGCTCGTTGGTAAACCTTTTTTACAAATGATGGAGGTATTGTTTTTCATCGTGTTAGGCGCTGAGTTATGCAACCAAATCCAGCAGCGCGTTTTCAAAACACCGTATCACATTAACATTATGGCATACCTCCTGAATGTACTCACCCTGCCAGTCTCATATATAGGTGAAACTACAGAACCACGATTACATTGTGTAATATTTACAACAATTATTCCGCGTTTGACAGCTGCTGCAATTTCTTTGACGACATCATCACGTTTCGAGGGAATATTGCCGGATCCGTAACTCTCTAGTACTACGCCTGCAATTTGAACGCGCAGAAATCTAATATAAAACAAAATTCCAAGAAATGTATCTTTCCTTGAAATTATTTTGCATCCGTTTTTATAATTTCCTTCATAATTACGAACGGACGAACGCCGTTTTTTTGTGACGAACAAGGACTGGTTACTAATATTTAAAAAAAATATCATATATAAAACCTTTGGGTTATGACGTTTAACAGATGGGAAATGATAAAAAATGGAATTAAGAATGTGAACTTATCCATTTATAGTAACAGCCACATTATACAAAAAAACACAGCTCTATCGCACTAACATTATATTAGGCCTTTAAGCGTATAAAGCGTAAAAGCGTTCACTAAAGGTTGAACATTCAATTTTACGTAAGCCTTAGAATTCTTAAAATCATTTTCAAATGTACCTAATCAGGTTCACGTGCTTTGGAAACTGGAATGATTATTATTTCCTTTCGAATTCCCATGCTTAACTTAGCTTAACTAGCTTATACATCATAGACACACATGTGCTGTTCACCATCCCGCAGCGTCATGGATTTTTGAAGTGAAACTTCTTTAACGGCATTGTAAAAAAAATTACCGTCACTTTATTCCGTTACGCGCCATCTTTTTTGTGTCCCTACCACGGTAGATTCGAAGTCATTAATAACAAAAATATATAAAAACGATAACAATGACAGCAATAATTCTATTACAATTAAGTAATAATATTAGTAGTAATAAGGGAAAATTAAATAATTGTATTATTTGTATTCATGTCTAATAAAAGCGTTTTGTTAAACACTATCTTATTTAACTTCAACCAATTTCTGCACATTTTACCTATAGTAGAATCATTTTTCGAAAAATAAGGTCAGAAAGAAGTTTACACTAGTACACGCACAAATTTTTATTTAATAACGCCATACCATTAATAACTTTACCCATATAACATTTCTTATTTACTACCTTAATGGTGAAGAAAAAAACAGTGTACAACTTACCTTCAATAGGTGGCTGACAAAAAGCTTTTACAACTGCGGAACTGATGCTTGGAAATATTCGCAAAAGGCCAACATTTTTTGACATTTTCGCATGTAAATTACATTTTTCAATTGTGTTAGGTTTAAATTTAGCCTTTTTATTCACTTCGAAGTCTATTCCTACTTCCACGAGTGGCACACAGTTTGGTGAGTCAAACGCGTATAAGTTGTTAACTGATACTTTGCGCGTCCTAGAATAAATATAAATAAATGAATATTTGTACTAATTAGCAGTATATTTTTTTGCTTCAATAAAAACGAAACCAAGTATTGACACTTTATTACATAGACCAACTAACAGACTTGTTAACGATCATTAGTTTTTATTAACGTTGCCATATATGGTTGAAAAGTGAAATGTCAACATGATAATGATAAAGGTCTAATTATACCACACTTTCGCATTAAAATAAATGCTACTAAACTGACAGCATAATTTTTAAAATAGCCTCAACACGCACTTTGGTTCCTCTGTTTACTTAATTATTAATTGATGACGCATTAACTGTTAGTGGAACATTAAAGTAAAATCAAACAAAATAATATTTCAAAAGCCTAGAATATACTTTATTACGTCTTAAGAATACAATTTTATTTTAAGAAACCATACGCTCGGAAGAGGTCATATAGAAAATAAACGTTTATGATAAATTTGTAGATAACTCAAAATTAAATTTATACAATAATGTAAGTAATAAAATGCCGAAAAAGAATAATCTATATTAATAAATGAGCAATGATATAACAATTAGAATCTAACGCTAGAACTACGCCTCTATAAAGTGGAATATTCTCAAATATAATTTTTCCAAGGTAACCTCAATTTTTTCCAATATTTTAATTGTAGAAACCAATTTAACTGTTGGATCATTTGATTAAGTAATTTCACTAGGTTTTGTAATACACTGGATTGAAATATTCCTATTTCCTGTACGTTAAGGCCAAGCGACGCGCATATCCCTTTATACAAATTGTTATTAGTTTGTTTTAAATGAATTATTACATTACATATTCAAGAATGTTGTTTTTGCAATAACAATTTTAAGTGGATTGGATGAACTTTAGAAAAAAAAATTCTCGCAAACAAAATATACTATAAGTTCTAGCGTGCAATGTACAAGTTACCTTTGTCTGTAGACACGGTACTCTTTTCTTGATTCCCTACATTTTACGCTTATATGAAACTATATAATTGAATTTAGTATTAAGGGATTAACCAGTCACCGGTATGTTTGCAAAGCGTTTTTATCGCAATAAAACTTTTGTTATATGGGATTTGTTGATGATGAATGTACATTTATTTCTATCAGTCACAGTTGTAAAGGTGACTTTTCCAAATAGAACTTAATACATAAACGTTTCATATGTTATCAATTTTATCATTTAGAATCTGTCTAATCAGGGCACTATATATAATCGTCAGAATATTGAAATCTTCACTCAATCTTACCTATTGCCTCTGAATAGTTTATTGCTGAAGAAAACGGTAACTTCTGGTATATCGAGTCCGCCAGCAATAAGTAATGAAGAAACGAAATTGTCCGCGCCATCGCTACGTGGTTCAAATATTGGTATCTGAATAATATAGAAAATGTAGCAATACATATATAATGTAGTTTTTAATAGAATGAGACTAAATAATAAAACATAATCGGTAATTATCAAATTTTTCCTTATACTTTGAATTAAATACTAAAGACAAAACCAAACCGCGCCGCGCCGTCAAATATTTTTTAATTTTATAAAATTTACAGAGACAAATATTATGTATTGCCTACTACTAAGCGGGAAAATAACCACGTCTTCTTATTATTTATAATTATAATGATTGCTAGTAGGTTAGAAACAACAATTCAGTTACAATCTGTCTAAGGAAAAATACACAATAAATATTGGCTTCAACTTTTATTATTTTATTTCTAAAGAGAAAATTTGTAAAACAGACCAAAGAGTTCGGACCTCGTACTATAGCTATAACACACATTTCAGAATCTATAAATATATGACGACCAAGATTACATTAAATAGTTCCCAGCTAGAAACAGTTTCTATAGAAAATTTAAATGTACCTTTAATTTAATTTAGTTTTAAACCTTCCTCCTGAACTCCTTAAAATATAATTAGCCAAATCGGTCCGGCTATTCTCGAGTTTTAGTTTGTTTAAATATAACACATTAAAATAATGAGATTTCCACTTCGGTCAGTTTTCTCTCAACAAATGTCACCATCAACAAAAAATAAACGTGCATAATAAAAAATAAGTAATACGCATTCCTCACATAATTGAAACAATGTCAAATGAAATTCTCGGGTCATGTAATGCGACTATCGTCATTATCTCACTATAAATAGTTTGTTTTTAATCTTAATTGCTTGACAAATTAATACACACCTGCGAACCGGTTAAGACGATGCATTTTCCGATATTTTCGAACATAAAGGAGAGAGCCGACGCTGTATATGATAATGTGTCTGTTCCGTGAAGTACTACGAAGCCGTCATACTCGCCATAATATTTCTAAAAGCAAAACCTTCATTTAATCTAATAATAATAAGGAAAATAATAAAAAATTCTGAGTAATGAAATCTATCTAACTACACCATATGGGTGTAGTGGGTGAAATATATCTAATTAAAACATGCGGATGCCTTGTTACGATCCGGACATACACGCTTCATCCTTTCATGACACGCACTACGCTCGTCGGTTAATAATAACAACTTAGTAATGTACACAAAACTATTTGTATTTTAATCTTACAACGTTACAATGTTTTTAATTATTTATCATTCAACTCGCACATAACTAATGTTTGCCTATTTGCATACAACAGTAATCGATATTAACGAAGCAGCAGCGTTTGTATGTTTTTTATCGCGTTGTTATTCTGTTATTGTTTTGTTTGTGTTTTTGAAATGAAACTTCTTTACCGGCGTTGGAAAAACAATTTACAGTAACGCGCCATCTTTTTCTTGTCCCTACCACGGTTGAATCGAAGAGATTCGAAGCTATTAATAACAAAAATATATAATAGCGATAACAATGATAGTAAAAATTCTATTATAATCAATGAAATTCTGTAATAATCTTAGTAGAAATAAGGTAAAATGAAATAATTGTATTATTTGTATTCGTGTCTATGATAATAAAAGCCTTTTGTTAAACTTTATCTAATTTAACTTTATTTAACCAATTACTGTAAAGTTGCATACAATAGATTATTTTTAGAAAAATAAGGTCATAAAGAAGTTTCCCTTCTTACGTTTGTACAATAGTACACGCACACATTTTTTTAATCGTTGTCGCTGCCGGTATAATAAACAGTAATGATTGGTACGCGAAGCCATTGAAATCAAAAAACACCCCAATAGAGAAGACGGCCTAAAATTATCAAACACCTGTGATCCAATAATATCCAAATTAAAATCCTAAGACAATCAATCCGCGAACATAGAGGACAACGTGAGTCATTTTTGCAAAAATCCGTCATCTTTTAGTCAATATCAACTCCGGGGAAATAAATACAGATAATATAAATCAATCCGTTGAAAAAGTGTTTTTTTTTAAAGATATAAATTTTATTTACTTAAGATATAAACTTTATCAACCTGAGATATAAACGTTAATTAATTGAGTTATAAACTTTATTAATTTGAACTCCGTGAAGCCTGCGAAGTGCCCAGGACGCATCTGTGCTTTTGGAAGGAGTTAGGCTGCCTTAATTAGCCACGACTTTACCACCTGCTGTTAAGGTGGACCCTGACACACGAACAAAGAACACAAGACCCGACAGGCTCTCCCAGACGACTCTCTTCTTTCACGTGCCGGAGTCCGAGATCGTAACGATCAAAGAATAGGAAATGCGTATATATGTTGGGGAATATTTATATCCGAATTTTGGAAAAAGAGGAGTGGCTGCCGCCCTACCTCTAACCACCGGTACAACTGTGACGTCGAAGCCAATGCGGACGTCATTGACGGAGGACAATATACCTCGGATGAGGAGTTATTTCAGGAGACCAGGGGGAGTGAACTCAGCGATAGCTGTCTGCGCTCCTCCCCTTCGCCGGACTGAACTTATCCAAGCCAACCAACACAGTCAGACAGCGTTGGCTTCTCTGCGTAGACTGCTGGAGACCAACCCCAAGACCATCGCCGCGTTTCAGAAGATTAGTAATGGCAAGATATGCGGCCTGGATAACACCGGTAAAATTTTACTGGACACCTCCATAAGCAACCCAAGAACCTGTATAAAAAGACCCAAACATGCACCGGCATTACTAATAAACGATCATCGAATGATTATCATGCTCGGATTATAGATGGATCCGCTTTGCAATCAAAGGGGTAGCTCCCCTAACCTAAACCACAACCAAGAAGAATACCTCGGAGAACTGATTCAGCAAAATTTTACAGATTGAAATAATTATATATTTATATGTATTGAAAAAATAACCAGGCAAACAGAGTGAAATCATGCCTCTCTAGAGAGAAACCAAACAACACATTTACAAAAACCGATGTAGAAACTTGTGAACTACTACTGGCGAATTACTTTCCAGGCTGTATAATTGCTAACGAGCAGTCATGGCAACCCTATCAGAAAGAAGCCACCGCCAACTTAGACTGGCATGTAGCTGACAAAATAATCACAAAAGAAGAGGTAGCATGGGCGATCAACTCGTTCCTACCATTCAAAGCGGCTGGCTTAAACGGCATTTTCCCAGGTCTACTAAGATGGAGTGGAAATCGAATAGTAGACTATCTTGTGCCAGTATTCCGAGCCTGCATAGCTCATAGCTATATACTTCTGAAGTGGAGAGAAGTAAAAATCATTTTTATCCCAAAACTAGGTAGAGAGGCCTATACCCAGGCGAAATCCTTCAGACCCATCAGTCTCACCTCATTCATTCTTAAGACGCTGGAAAGGCTGGGAGACCTGGAGATGAGGTCGAGGTCCTTATCCAAATTCCTACATCCAAATCAAGCTCAGGCAAATCAACAGATTCAGCACTCCACAGTATCTCGCATTGGCAACTCTCTGAAACTAAAGCTGTCAAAAAAAGTATGTTTATTTAGTAAAAGGCAAAGGATGTAGGCTGAGAGGAAACCCGGCGTAAAAAGCTCTCGGTACCCTTTTAAAATATCAAATTATAAAACAACACTTATTTATTTTTTTGGAGTCGTAGCAATATATCCTAATATAAATATCATATCTCCAGCAATATATCCTAAATAATAGCTTTCATCACCTGTGACGAATACACCAGTCCATGCGAAGATATTTCTGGTTGTCGGTTAAAGTAAAGGGAATCCATCTGGTACAAAGCTTCCTGACGCCTAAATGTTCATGTAATATTTTTTGAAGCAAGCATGCAAGCCTAGGCATTGGTTTGAGTCAACAAACCAATGCCTAGGCTTGCCATCTGCTGAAAGATCACTCTATCATGCGTCGCACAGCACTGATGTTATTTTCAGTTTTAGATTTGCCGCCAATTCACAATAACAAATGACAAATGAATGCAATATACTACATTAGGTTACCAAAGAGTTCTAAAATTGAAATTCAAAAAAGTTTTCATTAGCAATGTGTGCAACTGACCAATTCTAAACACTTTCAGTGTTACCCACGTAGATTGTCTGCGTATGCGCATGGGGTGTGGAAAATGATATCTTTTTAATGCTATGATAAAATGTAATTAAAGAATGTTTTGTAAATTATAATTTTATTTTATTTAAACTGTTTACATCAATTGTTTTTAACAAAGAGACACGACACGCGTGAGTGTGTGGATGCTTGTGAGCAATAAGGTACCTGGTATCTGATGTTCATAAATATATGTATATATTTATGAGTACCAGTACTGAAGATGGGTTGGGATGGTTCCTTCTAAAGTAAATCAAAACGCAGATAGTCATAACTCGAACTTATAAAACTCACCATTATATCCTCAGCGATACGAATCCATTCCGCTTCAGTCATATCGGACGAGTCAAGTAGATTTTCATATTCGATAATTTTATAACAAATTCGTCGATCTATTTCTTTTGCCTCTACAATGTGAGTAAAAATATTAACACTATACATTGATGGGACCATTACAGCACAATGCATTTCCCTCAAAACTTTATTCATGGATAACTAGCATTCGCATTTCAAAAAAATACAGATTTTTATGTAACACTATACAAATTACCAAACCAGTCATGGGTATGCTATGAACAGATTGTTTTTTTTTTTATAAAACGGGACAAGCGAGCACCTGATGTTAAGTGATACCACCGATGGACGCGCACGTTTCTAGAAGACTCACAATTGCATTACCGGTCCCTAAGTCAAAATGGTTCGGAAATACTTCAGTGGACAGCTGATTTCACATAGTGATAGAACACGGTACAAACTGCCTTAAAGCCCCTCAGTTGTGAACCGACGGACGGCGAAAAGATATTACGTGTGCGATTTCGTATTCTGCGATCATGCGTCTGCTGATAGAAGTCCACAGATATTAATCCGAACAACTCCTCTGAACTCTCTCTGTGGTAAATGCGGAAGAAGATGCAGAGTGACCCACATCTCTACGCAACGCCAAGGGACAAGCCGCTTTGAAAGGCATTGGTCGTCAAAGCTTCGAACTGGAAATCCAGTTGCATAATTTTTTGGGGAGCCCATAGGCTGGGAGCTTTGAGAAAAGTGCTCTGTGCCACTCCCGATCGAAGGATTTCGCTATGTTTAAACTTACTGACAACGTATTGGACTCAATTGCCTCGAGAAAGACACCGGCTGACCGACCACGGCAAAAGCTCTAATGACCATCACCTATCAGCTGATGGCCCTCTATATATCTCAGGAACTGGCCGTTTATAAAGGTTAAAATTACTTTGTAGCTATAACCTCCTTGAGGTTATAGCTTTTGGGCGATAATTGGACGGATCAGAGCTATCTTTTCCAGCACTCCGGAACACTGTCTACCTCCAATAAATAGTGTTACAGTATAATTTTAAAAATAAGTTGGTACTCATTTGGAATGTCCCTTAACACTTAATTGTTATTTAATTCCTGATAATATTTTATACAAACCTGGCAATACCATAAACGAATTGTCAAAAGTTGCGTCGCTCAACCTCTGTCGCCAATATACATTATCGTGTAGTTGGGGGTAGCCTCTTATCAAATTTTCAAATGCTCCTTTTTGTGGTATTAAAACTGAAATAGTAGAGCCATAAAATAAAATATGCCATGGCGGTAATGCATTTGAGTATTTGTGTATTATCCCCCACTTACATCCTTCAATAGAGATAGATTGTAGATAGATAAATGTGTTCATTTTCTCAAAATACTGACTATTCTGAGAATATGAACACATCAAACAAACGTTACGTCGTAGATCATTGAGAATAATATTTTCTTATCGAGTCTGGTAAATTAGCACATATTCTATTTACAACTTTAATATGTTTTACAACCAAAACTTGAGAAACATTTATATAGCATGAAATCGATAATCCCGAATGGAAAAACAACATAAATGCTTCTATAGCAAGTTTTCAAAATTTACACCACTTCCAAAAAATAACAAAAACCTAATAAATTAATAAAAACTGAACCGTTTTTGGTGAAATTTTGACTGTTCCCTAAGTTGGAATATAGATGATCAATAAAGACCATCTTGATGTAACGTTTTTTTTAAACTCTACAATACAAAATACACATCCTTGGAAGCCAAAACACACATACGCTTATGCAGGTAACCGGTAAAAATGCAAAAAATTAAACGAATAACAGGCCTTAATTGCTTATTATAATTGTTACCAGTTAAATGATTAATAAAACAGCAGTTGCGTACAACACGGTCTGAATTTCTTACTTATTTTTTAATAACAATTTTATGACCAGCTCTCTGACACGCTATTGTGTCGCATACCATGTAATTTTTATTACGAAAACATTAATAAATAACTTTACCGTGGAATTCGCTACGCTATGGAAGTAAAAATCTACTAAAAGCGTAGTGATTTCAATATGAATAGCAAAAAAACATAGAAAGTAAAAATTCTAAGCCTCCCAACTCAGTTTTTCAATTGTAATAGATCTCTGTAATACCAAAGACATTTATTCAGTTCCTTCTGTCTTAATGTATTACGAAATTAGGTAACTTAACGACATCTTATACTGAACATATCTACATTAATAAACTTGTATGTTTAATAATTTTTCCTATATATTATGATGATTGAAATTACATGTATTACATTTTCATGACAGGCTTCTAGTTTTATCCATAATAGGAGGTGGTCAAAAATCACCTGTCTGTTTCGAGAAAAGGATTTAACGGCTGTGCGTTTTTTTGCTGGACTAGGCCAAAATGAAACCGTGCTTCAATATACGCGGAGACGCTACTAGCAAATAAATAAAAAGAATCTGACTATATTTTCTTAAATAATGTGAAAATGCTTACACAATAAAATGTAATAGCACTGAATGTGTTCAATAACCATATTTTTTATTTGTACTGAATTGCCTACGCCTATTACTATTACTTAGGGAATTAAATGTAGTAATTTACTTCTTTAAAAACGTGTGTGTAGATCGTGTTAGGTTTTTAAAAACTTAACTAAAATAATGATATTTGTTTAGTGTAGTCGTGCTAGTTACCAGTTAAAAATATTCCCTGTTAAGGGTTCTAAATTTAAGTATTTCTTCGAGCATTTACAAACATTTTATTAAAAACGAAAGAAAATACATGCCTCCATTTTTACTTTCAAGCATTCCAATAGTTCCCCCGGTATATAACACCAAAACACGCCTATCGATACTGTTTATATTTTTTACTGCGTAATTATTATCCATCCCATTTACAGATAATTCCAAAAAGCTTCTTGCTTTTCTCACTTTAGCAACTATTTTTGGACTAATACTGTTTGATTCACTACTTTCACTTTTGAGGTTAATGTTTTCCCGCGCAGTTCCTCTCTCCCATTCTGAATTTGCGGTATCCATAGCCACAGATTTTAAAAGCGCGCCAATTAAACAATTATTTATTTTTACATTCAGAACACATTCACTATTCAATATCTACCGGAGACGAATAACGAGCAAAGAGGTCGCACGACAAGAAACCGATGACCTTTTTGAATGAAAAACATGCAGACGTGTTATGCAAGTAAGATAATATAATTTTATCTGTACTCTGTAGTAATAATGTATCACTATACGTTATGTGTTACAAACTTACGTATCAAAGAAATCTATTGTAATCAAAATTCCCGCATCAGTTAATAAGCGTGAATTTATAGTGTGTAATATTAAATGACC
Source organism: Pieris brassicae (assembly GCF_905147105.1). Lineage (NCBI taxonomy): Eukaryota > Metazoa > Arthropoda > Insecta > Lepidoptera > Pieridae > Pieris > Pieris brassicae. The sequence goes on from NC_059666.1 coordinate 2,321,588, forward strand.
ATTTTCTTTTGTGATAAGGAAAATTGCGTCATAAAATAGTAATTAGAACACGATCGTTTAAATATGCATATTTAAAATAACTTGTTGGTTATTGTAAAGTATTTATTAGATAGTTTAATTGATGTCATTAATTAGCCTTATCGTTGTGTTTATTATTGCGTAATAGAAAATATTTTAAACACAATTAAATTAATGCATTTACCTACATAGGTATTTCATAATATCATTATAATAACTGCGGATCGCAATGATTCCTCTTAGTTACTTCCAACCTTAGGTACTTAACCGTGGGCATATATTACATAATAATTGTTCATACATGTTCATAGACAATAAACAATTCTTTCTATTGTGATACATACATTTTTAAGTTAAGCTGTTACACAATTCTTAATTACGTATTATGTTTAGTTTCTTATATGTATATCATTTATCATCGTTATTTTTTTATACGTAATTATTATTTTAAAATCAATGCCTATTTTTTGATACATAATATTTATAAGGGGACTTTCACTGTGTAATATCTTAATCGCCCATTTAAGAACCACTACCCTATCGGTAATGATTTAATTAATTGATTATTAACGCATCGTTTAACCGTAATAATTAAAAACTAATTGATATGTATCAATCGCAACAGTGTGCAACGAAGAACCGAAAACGGTAGTGCATTGTTAAGTGAATGTAAAATGGTACTTTTAAATTACCTGTGATTTATTTATTATTAACGTAATTATTAATAATTTCAGTTATCCAAGAGAAAATAATTTTAATACGCGTTTCCGAGGCCCTTTTCCCTTGGGTACAACGATCTATTAACTCGAAAACTGTATCTATTTACTGCGTTTCAATTTAAGTGGTGTATAGTGTAATAATAATAATAATATATTTGCAAGAATATATTACAAAAATGTTATGGTGGTACAATCTAAAGTTCGCATATTCTTCACATATAATGGCGTGCAACTTGGATTCCGTTTGTCTTAAAGGGTAGAATAGAAGTTACATTACGAGTCATATAATTATAGTAAATTCTTGTATTACAATAATTATAATTATTTATATTAATTTGAATGATTATTATACATTTTTTTGGAGATACATATATATTTTTTTAATAAATCCGCATTTAATTATGACAATTTATGTAGATAGCACTATAATTCTGGTGAAATATCAGATAAAAATTGACGAATTTTTTTTTGTTAAGTGGTATTCACGGAGTCGTTTATTGTTTAGTTAACAAACACAAATTTTAAAAAAAATTGAAAAGGTGTCTGGTGAGACATTCAACCCGTAAGCATTGTAAATTTATCAAGTGACTGTTTTAATTTAAAAAAAGAATAAGGTGTTGCAGTATGCAAAACTATTTCGTATGCGTGATACCCGTATGAATTATTTATAATATGTTTGATTTCTTTTAGTTAGAAAAAATATCCATCATAATTTTCCACTGAAGATATTTTATATCATAAACAATGTGTGCGTGTACTAGTGTTCACACGTAAGAAGTGAAACTTCTTTATGACCGTATTTTTCGAAAAATGATCTACTATATGCAAATTTACCGAAATTAGTTAAATAAAGTTAAATTAGATAAAGTAAACAAAAAAAGGCTTTTATTATTATATACATTAATATAAATAATGCAATTATTTCATTTTACCGTATTACTACTAAGATTATTACAGCATTTCATTAATTGTAATAGAATTATTGTTATCGTTATTATATATTTTGTTTTTAATGGTTTCGAATCACTTCGAATCAACCGTAGTAGGGACAAGAAAAAGATGGCGCATAACGGAAAAATCTGACGCGTAACGGAATAATGTGACGGTAATTTTTTTACTCAGATAAAGAAGTTTCACTTCAAATAATGATTTTTAAACAATTTGACACTGGATAAATTTCAATCAAATTAATTTAAGTAAGGAAATATTTTAATCTCAAACCGTTATATATTTCAGGATACGTTCAACATTTATGGTCTCGTAGCGCCAGTTTTTACCCCACTCGATGAAGAAGGTGAAATCAAATTTGACATCATCCCAAAATACGCAAAATATCTGGCCAAGGAAAATATCACTGCAGTTTTGGGTAAGCTGAGCCAACTAACAGAGTTTCACATTTCCAATTATATACGTATTATAAATTTATATTATCAATTAGTCCTTCGGTTTAGGAGTTACAAAAATCATTCATCATTCAATCAAATATATTGGATTATTGTATAAAGAATTCACAGTTTGAATCTTACTTACCCTATAAGACTTGACTATGTCTAATTTATTGATAAATTTTAGTTGTGGCAATTCATACTTGTGTGCCGTCGATTTTCGCATTGTCATGTAAAAAGGGCGGGTGTATTTCAAATTGTTTAATTCACTTTCGGGATCTGCCGTCAATCCATAGGATTCACACTCTTCTATCCATATAAATCTTAAGGTATCATAATTAAATAATATTTCAAATAGGGCCTGATAAGTAATCATTGGTGATCAAAGAGCTGGTTCTTTCGTCGCTCAGACAGTGATACCAAATCTGACAAAATGTTCTCCCTAGAATCAACTTCAAATACCCGTAAATATCGATTAAAAACCCTTGAAGTTTTAAAAGTGAAACTTCTTTCAAAAATTACCGTCACATTTTTCGGTTATCTAGTATATAATATATCTTCGTGCATTATATGAATTATGTTTAGTATATAAACAGAACATTGGAAACTAAATTAAGTTGATAAGCAAATTACAATACAAAGATCGTCTAAAACTTGAATTAAATTAATTATTAAATAAAAGATTAAAAAAAAACAAATTTTGTGAATGTGTATCGTTCAAACATATTCATATAATTAAAGTGAAACTTATTTATGGGTGATGAAAAAAAATTTACCGTCACATTTTTCCGTTATGTTGATTCGAAGAGTACTTTCTTCAGTGGAGTCCATGTTGTTTAAGCGGACTTACTCCCACCACTAGACTTGACCGTTTTTCTATTTCACTCTTATTTATGTCTAACACTCTATAGTGACGTTATAAATGATATATTAAAGTGATCAGCAAAATCAAACGGTTTATTTTAATTGAAATTCCAGTGAATTTCTAAAAAAAAGTAAGTATATATATATATATTTTTCTAATACTTGGGTGTGATTGTGGTATTTATTTGACAAGATCCGGCACTACAATTGATGGAGTTTTTACTCGGTTACTAAATTTTGTGGAATGTAATCAATATATTACATATTTCAGTTATAATAAATCATTAATAACAAAAATATATAATAACGATAAAAATGCTAGTAATAATTATATTACAATTAAAAAAAGAGTGTAATAATCTTAGTAGTTATATGGAATAATTATTCTTATGTTTAATTTTATTTAATTTATATATTTTTTTCTTCATTACTTACACTGCTAACTTTTACTATTATTATTATTATTTGTTTCTACCGAGTATTAATATTATTAGATTCTTATTCTTTTTTGCCACTGACGCGCAGAATAGCTGCTGTGGTCTCTGGCAGAATGACCAGCGCTGTGGAACAACTCTGCTCCTCAGCTTAACGCTGAGCCAGGGCCAATTACAACCACAGCACACACGCATTACACAATTAAACCTTTTTCTTTAAAAAAAATGTTATCTCTCATTCTTTTTTTATTTACTATAAAATAAAAATATTTTTGATTATTGTTACTTTGTATTATATATGTATTTCGGTGTGTGTGTTTTGTTAGTAATAAATGTTATGTCTATGTCTAATTATATTATTTGTATTCATGTCTATGATAATAAATGCCATTTGCTAACCTTTATCTAATTTAACTTTATTTAACCAATGTCAGTAGTTCATTTTTCATACACTTCTTACGTGTGTACACTAGTATACGCACACATTTTTTTTACACACTTTGAGAAGTAATTATAGCTTTTCATATTTCTGTATTTAGCCACGCATTGTGTTGCTTTGATTATTTTGTTGGTTGGGTTCTAGGCTTAATATAAATTGTTTAGAATCGTGCATTAAAAAAAAAACAAAATCTTGTATAAAGTGCCCTCTAAATAACCTCCTGAAACCCCATTAAACATCTTAAATTTTTGATGATTGAATAGTAGAATTCCCTGTTCAGGATATCTCAACAGAGAGAAGAAATTAACCATTATGGACACCCAAACAGAGGCAAACTTCTTGAATTTATTTAAGTATTGTTTGTTATTTTTACGTAAATAAATAAAAAAATCTACGTAATGAATTTTAACTGAACACTAATTTGATTGAACTATATTGTTCATTCTTAATAGCGTAATTTAAGTATAATTTCATTTTTTTTTATAATTGTATCAAGTTTCATCTAATTTGGCATTTGAAAATAACCCAAAGAAACAATAAGTGGGGCGTTTACTTTGTAAATGTTTACAAAAAACATCTCTTAGCTATTGGTAATTAATTAGTCAAGCAATTAATGCAAGAAAAACTTCAGTCACGGGTAATAACCTCAATTATTCGTTATATGGTTAAGATGGCCGACTTTTGTATGAGAATGCCAACAAAGTCACTATTAGCAGTAGTGCTTTGTTATTACTTTGTGTGTGTGAATTTTAATCACGGTTTTTTAGGTGTTGTGTATTTTATAGTGCATTTACAAACAACGTTAGTTACAAAATTTCAAGTAATTATGTCATCATACTAATTAGTCTTGCTTCAATGGATACAGTATAATTGAGTGTTGAATTTTAGCATAATTTTACTGAATTTGATTTTAGAATACATTTTTTTTAAATGTAATATTAGGTAAACGGGCAAGAGGCTCACCTGATGTTAAGCGATACCGCCGCCCATGGACACTCACATTGTCAGAAGGCTCGCAAGTGCGTTGCCAGCCTTTTAAGAATTGGTTGGAACTTATTTAGATTCAATGTGTTAAGCCTAATGTTGGCAATAAATCGAATAAGAATAATAAAAATATTTATCGAATTCGACCGATTGCATGCGATATAATCGATTCACCGATTATACGTATATGTCATTCAATAATTACCACACAGTAGTTACAGATAGCAAAGACCGCTTAGGATTGGGATGGTATGCGGTCTTTTTTTGCGTCCCCTACCCTTGGGGGCCCATTTGCTTTTCGTCGAGTACTCCAGATGGCGTCGCTGATTCTGTCACCGAGGTGGTCCTGCAGGACATGGAACTTTTTATTCCATTCTTTGCGGTGCCAATCGGTAGCAAGTCCCAGCCTTGGTTTAGGCGTTCTTGCATAGTAGCTTTCCGCCGTAAGCGTAAATGCTTTAAAGCCTGGGCAGAAGCGGAGACATCCTATGATGCGACTATCGGTGAACGTAAAAAAGCACATAATTCAGCCTCTAGGTCCTTCAAACGGTAAATCAAATAATCCCACCTCCCTTCTGGAACTCAAGCCTTCTGGTCTCTTGCCAAAGATGGCAATGTGAAGTCTCGGACTGGGGTAGACTAAATCTTATCCAATTTAACCCCAAGAAGACATAACCCTGCGCGCTTTCCGCAAAAAGACTCCTTTTCTCGTTATTGAAGGCACAAGGCCTTAAAGCCACAGCTAACATGGGATACTGGGCGTTGACATATCGAATGAAGTTCAGTTTCGCGATCATTTGGAAAGGCAGGCTAAATTAGCCTCCAAAAATACCTTGACCGTATTCAATGAAGAGCGATTTGCATCGTCGACGACGAATCACTTTCCGTGCGGCTGCGTAGAAATGTTGGGTCTCTCTGCAACTTCTATTGCACTTACCATGGGGAGTGTTCAGAAGAGTTGTTCGGCTAATACCTACAGCTGAGTGTCATTATCGGACCTCAAGGCATAATACAAAATACCATCCGTATCACCTCGACGTCCGTCGTTCCACAACTGAGCGTTTTCTAAGGCAGTCTTGCCAGGCACCACCACTATGTAAAACCAGCTGCCCACTGAAGTATTTCCGAACCAATTCGACTTAGGGTCCTTCAATTAAAGAGCGTACCAATTCTTGAAAGGCCGGCAACGCACATTGCTTTCTAGCAATGTGAGTGCCCATGGGCGGGGTTATCACTAAACTTCAGGTGAGCCTCCAGCCCGTTTGCCTCCTATATGCCAAAAACATATAACATTTTGCCATACAAGAGTCCTATCGTAGCCTGAATAAAATCTATTTAGGTATTTCCAAGTGACCAGTGATAAGATGTCTGGGGCCTGGATTAATTTTTATTCGACACTGATTAAGTATATAAAATAAATCACACCACGGGTTGTCACTGAATTTCGAAGTGAATCACGAAAAAATATTTTAGTAGATAGTTATATTTAACGTGACCCCTTTGATGCAAAAGCTGGCAATGCCCTTGTTATTTCGTCACACATTCAATCTATAAAACCTGGTTGTTTTCCCTTCTTTTAATATATCATGCTTCATTAATTATAGTTGGTGGGACAACGGGTGAATTTGCGTCCTTCAATACGCAAGAAAGGAAATCGTTGGTGGACGCTTGGTTGAAGGTTGCCGGGCCTCTGAACTTGAAGGTCATGGTCCAGGTCGGCGGAGCATCTTTGCCTGACGTCATAAAAATGGTAAGTTTTTATCAATTATTTTTGTGGCGACTTGGAGTAGATTTTTTTGCTTTTCCGATCGCTACTCATTGCCCTGAAAATCGTACGATGTATAAAATGTTTATTTATTATTTTTCTTTTTATTATAATATATTTATACTGTATATTTGGTTGTACCTACATGAATAAATATCCCATAGTTCTTATTTACAATATTCTTTACCTACATAGTAATTATAACCAATTTTCATAGTTTGGCCCCTGTGACAGTGTACCTTTAACGCTGTATTGCGATACTTATTCGTTAAGACAGGAAAGCACCAGCTCTGGTGTCACCAGTTCTGTCTACCAGGCGCCAACATAAATCTTAAATTAGCGCCTGTGCACTTGAACCCCAAGGGAAACAAAATCAAGGTTGGAGAAAAGATTCTTATATTTAAGCCGTTTATTATTTTCCGGCTGCTCGACGACCGCGCCAGCTGTTGGGCTTGTCGAGAAGTTGTTAGTTGTTGCTAGGTTCTTATTACTAGCCATAAAACAAAACAATAATAACAACATTGGAACTCCATAGATTTTAAAATGAGTACATTGCTATTGCAACAATAAAAGTTTGCGTATTTTTTTATATGTAAGCAACGAGTGAAGTTTATGTTCTATTATATACTTATAATTTATTATATGTACATATAATATCTTAATAATATTATTATAATAATATTTTTAATGTATCATCTTTTTAGTTTAGTTTGTTATTTTTTGTTGCTGTTTAGTTTTGTCTTGAGAAATGTGTATAACATGTATTTATGCACTACTTGCCTATCGTATGTAATTTAATGAATTTTTATTTGTTTTTCTTTACTCGCAGTGGTTGCCTGGAAGAGATCGCTCGAAAGCGATAAGGCCGTTACCCTCCTTTTAATTTAGTTATGGTCAATATTTTTTTTTAATTGAAGTGTAACGAAGTGTTAATAAATAAATAAATAATATATTAGATAAGTAAGTGTGTTTGATGAGCAGTTAATTATTTTTAAATTGAATTATCAGGCCCAACACGCCGAAAAACGAAAAGTAGACGCAATAATGACCCTGCCGGAACTCTACTTTCGTCCCAAGACCGCTGAGCATCTAGTCTCCTACTTAGAGATCGTCAATAAGGCTGCACCAAGTCTTCCTTTACTGTACTACCATTTCCCTATGATGACTGGAGTAAATTGTAAGTATTATTTTTTAGGTTATAAAAAGTTATAAATTATTACTAAATCTTAGGTATTATGCAAAGACCATTCCGGTGCGTAGTTGGTGGCGCATTGTGTATAAGTGTTCGATTCCCGGTGTTTGCTACATAGAAATTAATACATTTTCTATAAAAATTCTAAATTCAGTTTATAAATACCTTGTCGGACAATCATTTTAAAGGTTGAAATATTTCTTTAACAGTAAACGTATCTGAATTCTTCAAGCTGGCATGTATGCGAATCCCAAACTTTATGGGTTTGAAAGCTGACCTGCATGTTGCAGCAGAACTTTCTGACCAGCTAAAGTGCGGAAAATTAACATATATTGCTAATCATGTAAGTTGTTGATTTATTTATTTTAGCTAAACTTAATTTGTCCAATTGATGTGGAAATAGCTTGAAGTGGAGATGGTGTTGTAATTACATAATTAATTCAATTCACGTTTACACCTGTTTAATTAATTTTTATAATTAAACCAAAACATATTTACGTTAGTTTTTTGTATATTTCCTGTCAATGGTGTACCTTTATTTTACGGTGACCATAGGGCATAATTAACAATCGTAATTATGGATTCTCATACAAAATTTGAAATCATTAAAAAATATTTATAAACAAATATATTTTCAAACACTTTTTATCTTTAAACATTTGAAGTTATAAAGAAAATAGTAAACTTAAAGGAGTCAGTAAACCACTATAACTATAACTATTTACTAGCTAGTATACTATTAGTAGACTCTCATGGATATAAGATCTCCAAGTACTTACAACAACATACTCTCCTTCAAAAGCAGCAACGTCCCTATTAACATGGGTATCCATGGATGGAGATAGCTGACTGTTATAGCCGTAGTCTAGTTTTCCCGCCTATATTGACAAATTTATGTTTATTAAAAAGTTGTTCTTAATTTGGACGAATAGTCTAAGAAGTTACCTCAATTCTTTATTATTTAGATGCTTGGGCCATCAGCTTTGATGGGCCATGACTCCAGCATCGCAACGGTAAACAATATATTCCCATCTCTAGTAAAAGACATCGTAAGGCTAACTAAATGCGGTGAAGTGGTTAAGGCTAAGAAACTGCAGGATAAACTCAACTCTATGGTGAACGGAATCTCTTGTTACGGTAAAGCATTAATACAAATAAAGTCTATTTTTTTTAATATATAAATACAATAATTGCAAGATATTGCGATCTTACAACTCTTCTTACAAACTTCTATACTTATTATATCTGTAAGAAAACTAACTAGTATTTAAAGAAAACATTTTTGCCGGATTGTAGCTATGTCTTATTATAAACTTATAATTATTTTACATAATCAATAATAATATTTGCTCCTTAGCTTCAATCCGGTAAAGAAGTGTTTTATTTAAATGTGTAAAGGCTATGTTAAAGACAATACTAACTAACTAGTAGATTAAATGTGTACAGGCACGCATCTGATGTTAAGTGATACCGCCACCCATAGACACTTACATTGCAAGAGGGATTCCATAAAATGGCGCAACTACTGCCTTAAAAACGCTTAGTTGTGGAACGACGTCGAGGTGATACAGGTGGAATTTCGTATTCTGCCTCGACGACGAGCTTTATACAGCTGGATTTAGTTGACAAATCCTTTAGATAAATGTATGTCCGATAAAAGAAACAACGTCAACGTCAACGTCAGAAACGGAATTTGACGAACAATGACTTCCGTTTGACAAAATCCATCAATTATGTTCTATTATTTTGTATTCCCAGAGACTGAAAGCGCGCCATTCTTATCGTAAATGATAAAAGTCTCGTTTCTGAACCTAGTGTTAAAATAGTTTCCAATCGGAATAGTTTCATTTACTTAATTTATAGATTGCAAGTTATAGATGGGATAAAATACAAATATAACAACTATGTTCCTTGATTCAATGAATGGCAAATTTAATATTAACTAATGGGACGTCATAGTATTATCTTTTGTTAAAATAGCTTTTACACATTAAGAAAAACACTTTTTGAACGGATTAAAGCTATGTATTATTATTAAAACTTATAATTATTTACATAATTCTAAATTTTAAATTTTAGTCGATATCACATAACATATTGTTTAATCGATAATTTAAGTCAAAAGTATTTTCAAACATGTTTTTATATAGTTTGTATTTGTAGGAGACTTTGTACCCTGTATGAAAGCGGCAATGGAGTTAGTCACAGGAATCGAAGTGGGCCCACCGAGAATGCCACAAAAACCTCTTAACGAACCACTCAAGAAACGTGTTGAGGATGTATTGAAAATGTATAAATATTAAATGTAATAATAATATAAGTAATATAACATTCAGACCGACGGTTGTTTACGTTACCCACGAAATTTCATTTTAATATTTCAGGTTGGATCCAATTTGTGCTAACATTTTTGTACGTATAACTTTTAACTTAACAATTTAAAAGATAAATACTTAAACATAAGATAAATAAAAACATTTAGATAATTACTTATATAACGGCGCTACGTTTCATCAAAATAACAGATGAATACCCATAAAGACGTTTAAAACACCAATTGCTATCATAAATTGGACTTTATTTTGACCAAGCAGCGGTTAACAATGTATGGTAAATTTTCTAACGCTTTTATTATCATAACAAATACAGATAAGCTGGCCTCTAGACATTGTAAATTGGACGTATGACAAAAACGTATTGGATTTGGCTCTAATCTTCGAATCTTGCCCTGAGACAATAACCTCTTTCCGTGTAGGACTACTATTGAATAGTTGCAATACAAAATGGATGAGACTGTCCTTAACTTCTTCTTAAGGTCCATTCAAAATTCGGTTAGGGTTCGATCATCCTGCTGTCCTTAAAAAAGATTTTTTTACATACAAAGCGATTGAAATTTAGTAATTCATATATTTTTCGTATGTCCCATATATCCTCCTTTACTTATATAAATGTTTTATAATAGACAAGAAATAAAAACATCAAAGATGGAGCCAAACGCTCGTCATCGCGCATATTGTCTTCCAGTTCGTCCTTTACTTTTTTCAGTATATCGGATGTATGAGCAGCTACTAAAACGTTCGGTAATATTAAGAAACGAGACTATCAATTACTTCTGTTAAAATTTAATACATATTTGTAGCCTGCCACTTGTTCATTTAAAAAAAACTAGGGGGGAAAAAGCGACTCTTTAGTCCAATCATAGACACGGGACGAGATCCGCCATTTTATTTCACAGATCATACACAAATTAATCGCGCCAAGCGCCGCAGGGAAGTTAGAATAATCTATATTTGAATAAATAATTATCATAGATTTATTTCTTTATTACAAATGTCAACTTCATTAATAACAATCATGAATTATGTCAATGTCAAATTTCATTTATTCAATCATCTTAAGTAGTTTCAAACGGGCAACTATTCTATTTCTTGATTCGGTCGAGATTGGTTGTTGGGGTAAAGCTGGTGGTCCCATCGTCAGACCTGATGCAATCTCCATTCCAAATTTCATTATTGGCACCCAGTCACCTAGTAAGCAAAACACATCGAAATATATATCGGTAAATAGCAATTATTCTACATGTCCAGATAGTTTAATAATTTCGTTCATAAGAGTAAATTGATATCTAAATAATTAAATTTTATTAGATTTATTAATTTTAATTATACCTATAGTTTTCTCAGAAGTAGGCGATCATTATTAAGTTTGACAGTTGACATTTCTTATAAAGACGTATAAATTTTGAAACATAAAACTATGAACGCTTCACGCAAGCGCTTTAAGCAACACATATGTTTCGGTCGCAGTGTATCTGCGGTGTCGTAATTGTCGTATCGCTCGGCGGTCTTGGCATTGATTGCCTGACGATAATATATGATAAATGTGAGGACATATTGACTGGTCTGGTCAATTCTTGTCTTAAGAAAATAATCGATGAAGAAAGCAGGAGGCAGGATCGTAAAAAATGTAAACGTCTGGACGCACTGTTTTGTTACTGAATAATGATGTTCGATAAGTGGCGCTGTAGATAAGAAAATGACTACTAACTTCTAAGAGGCTTAATAGCTATCCTCTTTAACCACTTATGTTCGTTAGGTATCCCGTACCTCAGGTGTGATAAAGTGGCAATCTTAAGGAAATTTACTCTCAATATCTTAACTTTACATTTAAATAAATTGTACTAAGGATGTAAATATGAAATATATTTTGGTCTAGATTAGTTAAAATTCTAAAGTTAATACCTTCAGGCAAATGAGCTTCTATAGCCAGACTAAGAGTTCGTTGTAGCGAATTAGCTTTTTTAATATCACCGTTTTCCACAGCACCTAGTATATTTTGAGCCAGCTTTGGGAATAAATTAAACGATGTCCCGATACTTGATTTCATCCCAAGGACTGCAGCTGGTGCTAGTAACTGAAATATTAATTTAAAAGAATACGTAAATGGCAGTGCAACATATAATCGGCCAACTTGACCTGAGATTACTAAATATAGTGGTTGCCTGGAAGAGATCGCTCGAAAGCGATAAGGCCACCAGTTGAATTAATTATGTTCAATTTTTTTATATTGTAATGTGACGAAGTGTTAATAAATAATATAGTTATCATTTTTATTCGCGCCCGCCTTCTCTGCCTGACACGCCACTAGCCAATAAATTAAAATATTTACTACACTATAGCTTCTCAGAGTTTTAAAGATGATTTACTCAAAATAATATTCTGTGTGGGAAAGTTTCCATAGTACTATTTATGAATGACGCAGCGTAATGCATTAACTAAAAATTGGGCTTTTAATGATAGCTGACGGTTGACAGGTGACGTTTGACACTTGATGGATGTCTGTTTAGGTGTTCATGTATTGTTTACGTTAAAACCTCCGCATTCAACCTTTTACTAGAAACTGGCATAATATTAAAAAAAAACTTCCGCATTTTTTATTTCTTTTAAATCTGTTCTAGATTTTTTGTTTGTGTAGAGTAGACGGGGAATAGAGTATAAAACTTTTATTCGTGCACACATTAATGTTCTATACTGCGTACATAGCCAATATCTAATTTACCGGGTTCGAAATGGGCTTAAACTTATACCCAAATTAGAGAATTCTTTTTACTACGACTACTCACCGTATCAGCACCAAGGAACATCTCCTGCCCTTCCTTCAGATTGCGCTTAACTTGAGCACCTTCGCTTAAGTCATTTGACGTAAATTTAATCCCCTTAAAGTTTGGTATTTTAGACGTGGCTTCCGTTACAAAGGCTGGCATGTTTACTGGAAATGCAAATTTAGGCTTTAGTAACAATTTTAATATGAAATTCCTATAAAAGTTGCCAGCTTCGTAATATTGAGGGGGAAGTACAAGGTATAAGTAAAAATACAGGTTTTAAAATGCGTCATTGATTTAAGGTACTTATATATTTTATATTCTGGCCATTTTAACATAGACAAATTAAAGGAAGTGTAATCTCAAGATTGTTATTCTATTGTCTGTGGTGACTATAGATAATAAAGAGAACGCTACTTCTGAAATCTAATTTAAATAATAAATAGACTTACTTTCTACTTTACTCATACTAGGTATATGGTAGTAAAGTACAGGGAGATTTGGTGCAGCTTTCGACACCAGTTCCACATAGTTCACCAACTCCGTAACTGTCTTTGGCTTGAAGTACAATTCGGGTAGAGTCAGCAGCGAATCCACGTTTGCTGATGCGCAGAATTTTGCCTAAATAATTTTTTTTTTAAATATTAAAATATTTTGTTAGCATAATATACAAGATGATTTTTTTATAATTTTATAATACTTTTCAGTAGTTGTGGTTAGTGTGAAATCTCTCGCAGTAGCCAATCAGGTTGACGGACTATTTGATAGTATGAGCCTATGGCAGCCTTTATTTAAGAAGAAACGAGCAATCGAGCAGGGGGCTCATCTAATGTTAAGTGATATATTTGGACACTCAAATTGCCAGAAGGCTCGCAAGCATTGTTCTTTCAAGAATTAGTACGCTCTTTTCTTCAAAAAACCCTACGTCAGTAATGTTGCCATATTAACGGATACAATAATCCCTCCTATAACACGGAAGATTGGCGCGTTGTAGATATCCTCTCATAACGCGTTTGTCCGACCCCATATAAGACATTATGCACAAAATTTTATTTTGTAAATAGTGACACAATCAATAACAACTAATATTGGGGCTCGAAAACATTCGCGTTTTAAGCGTTTAAAAATTCGTCTTTATTAAGGACAACGGAAACTGAGTTTGATTCCTGGAAAAATAGTGTTGGGTTGACAAGAACAGGATTACCTACTCTCAAAACAAAATGATCAGAAAACCTATCTCATTTTAAACAATTATTTATTAAGCATAACATTACGACACCCTATCACTCGTGTTTACATAAATTCGTTCTTATCACGTTTTGATAAGGAAATTTAAAACAATAACAAATACGGTAAACATTCTGTAAGCCGTTTAAATTACATAATTACAAAATGGCGGAAAGATTAGTAATAATGAGAATAACAAATAAATATTAAAATAATGTCTAGCGCGATTTAATTTTAAGTGTATATTACCAATTCTAAGACATCAGCCATTGGAGCACCACCGACTTGTACCATGATATGAAGGCCACTTCGGGGCTTGGTTTTCACCCACGCTTCTATAATTTTTTTTCTATCGCTAACAGACAAAGACATATGCTCCCCAGTTGTACCGCCAACTGTAATAGACATAAGTATTTAAAAAATATATAAATATGTAATATAACTTAGCCCTGGCAGAAACGTTTATTTGGTGCATTTTGTATGTGTAATGTAGGTAGGTATTAGCTCCTTGTTGACTTTATGTCATAGTTATCGACTAATATTGGCGCACGTTATACAGTCATAATTATAATAAAATTAAATTAAGGAAAATCTTAAAAAATAAACAATATTGCGTTGCCTTATTCTACGGAGCTGTTCCCCATACTAGGACCTTCCTGTTTTGTAGGTGCCTCGTCCCGGGTGCAACAAGACAAATGCAATAAACGAAATATCCATTAAAAATTTGCGCGGGCGTGTTATTTGTGTAAAGATGCACGTGTGTGCGTGAAAGAAAATGTCTCCCGTAACTGTCCCAAGCATATGCAATTTGTCATTCACAGTAGTTTGTATTTTCGATAATTTAACCACCTCAGAATAGTATATAGTAATAATCTAGTCATAACTTTAAATAATTAAACATGGAGCATTTAATGAAAGAAAATATCGTGAGGAAACCGGCTTGCCTTAGACCCAATAAGTCCATGGCGTGTCGTCAGGCACAGGAGGCTGATCACCCACTAGGATATTGATAAATGATGATGAAACAGATACAGAAATCTGAGATGAATCTGATGATTTATTTTATTATTAGCTACCAACATAATACTATATAGAAAATACCGTGATAATTATTATTATTTATCATTATATCTTTTACTTACTTTCACGAACGAAAAATCTTATACAAAGAAATGATATGAATTTGGAATCTTTTCTGATAACGATAATAACTGACCTAGTACAGCTTTGATTCCATTCACCACCATATAATCAGCATAACTTGGAATTTCTTTGTAATTTACAGTGAGGTCTTCATTCAAAGGGGTGAATACAGGAGGTATCAGCCCACGAGGTTCAAACATTACCTGTAAAATAATTAAGATCTTAATAAAACAAACAAAGGGGACTTAAACAAAAGTGCTAACTTGGACTTAATGTATGTAAATTTTTATATTAACTACATATTGTAATTCCCGCCGCCTTTAATACGACGAAAGGAGGTTTATGATTGAGGTATGATTTATAGCGCCACTTTGATGGGTATTGAATAAAGTTTAATTCGATTTTATGAGTTGAGTGAATTAAGGCGAATACAAAAAAAAACTTCTAGTTCTAATAGGGAACGGTTGATTACAAGATCAATAATTCAATCAAGGAGTACTTGGCGCAGTCTCTGGAAAATTTCTCAATTATAAAAACATTTTTGTGCAATATTTTATCTTAAATAAAAATTCTCTTCGCTTAATTGTTTTTATGTATTTATTGTAACTTTTGTATTGAACCTTCGTCCGAGGTTTCTGCATAGTACCTGAAAATAAAGAAATTTAATATAATTTTTTTTTATCTAATTCTCGATTCAGTTGTTGAAGCCTCTGCTAATCATAAGATCAGCTTACAATATTTCACAATATTGTCGCAGTCTTTTAAAACATCAGTACATGACTCAGTCATTGATAGAGTTACCAGTTTCTTAATTAATTATAGATTGAAAATTTTAAGTCCTCGAACAACACATACAAATATATTATAACATAAAAATTATACCACAATGCCATATATAAGCAGGACAAAAACAACTTTAACTTCCACTTCATTATTTCATTTGTAGTTGAGAAAATTCTAAAACAACACAATTTATTAATACTATTTAGTATATGGACACTAAATGCGTAGATCTGAGGCAGCAATGGCGGGACGACCTCAACGCTGGCATTTTTGAGGTGACGTGGAAATTAAGAATGACACAATCTCTCTTGAAGCTCGTATACCTCGTGAGTACCCGGGGGTTTTCGCATTTTCGTGGAGTCTCAACTTATGTCCATAACTGTAGACAGTTTGTCGGACTCAACATATAATGACAGCAACAACTATCTATGGGTCAAATTGGACAGATATGTCACCGAAATTGGACCTATGTATAATCCTGGAGATTCAAACTTCTTTAAATTTTAAGAAGAACTTCGATCGCAACTACGAGAAAGATTGCTGTAGTATTTTGAGATTTTAAAACAGTTTTAGTAAAAAATAATAAAATATGGCTAAAACTAGACAAGGCAAATACAATGACAACACATGAAAATACCAACATTATAAAAACACCAGTCACAAATTGTAGTACTGGAATAGATGGAATCGACCCTAAAACCATAAAATATATAATTAATTACAGGACCTGTATTTTAGTTTTTAAAAAAATTTAAATAATTCTCTCCATAGTAGTATTATATATATAATATAAGCGCATATATCTATATAATATATAGTAGTATTAGCAAACACCTCCTCTTTGGTT
This sequence comes from Pieris brassicae, assembly GCF_905147105.1. Classification (NCBI taxonomy): domain Eukaryota; kingdom Metazoa; phylum Arthropoda; class Insecta; order Lepidoptera; family Pieridae; genus Pieris; species Pieris brassicae. The sequence continues at coordinate 2,338,489 of NC_059666.1, forward strand.
AGGAATTTCAAATTCAAATTTGTACAGCTATTTACTCATGTATTTGTGCTTCGATGACCGTCATTCATTTGTTTTTTTCTGTTTGCGTCACTCATTTTACAAAATGGAAAACTTAAAGTATCGCATTATTTACGAGTACGAGTAGCTGCAGGCTGCGGTGTTAGTGATAAAACTGTTTTAATTCACTGGAAGCAAATTGGGAAGATTAAAAAGCTTGAAAGGTGGGTACCTCACGAATTGACCGAAGCAAACCGGCAAACGCGCGTCGACTGCTGCGTTACATTACTGAACCGGCACAATAATGAAGGTATTTTAAACCGAATCATTAACTGTGATGAAAAATGGATTTTTTACGATAATCGGAAGCGCTCTGCGCAATGGTTGGATCCTGGCCAGCCAGCCAAATCCTGCCCCAAGCGAAAATTAACCCCAAAAAAGTTACTTGTAAGCGTTTGGTGGACTAGCGCCGGTATTGTTTATTGCAGTTTTCTCAAATCTGGCCAGACTATTACGGCTGATGTCTATTGTCAGCAATTGCAAACCATGATGGAAAAGCTAGCGGCTAAACAACCTAGGCTGGTCAATCGCTCCACGCCACTGCTACTTCACGACAACGCTAGACCACACACTGCACAACCGACGGCTACCAAATTAGAAGAGCTTCAATTGGAATGTCTAAGGCATCCTCCGTATTCCCCGGACCTTGCTCCAACAGATTACCATTTTTTTCGAAATTTGGACAACTTCTTGCAAGGGAAAATATTTAACTCTGATGGGGCAGTCCAAATCGCCTTCACAGATTTTATTGATTCCCGTCCGACTGGTTTTTTTAGTAAAGGGATCAATGAACTACCTATGAGATGGCAAAAGTGCATAGAACACAATGGTTCATACTTTGATTAATTAAATATATTATATTTAAAAATATTCGACTTTTTGTTCCTCCCATACAAAACGCCAATTTCATATGTAAGTAAGGACCTAATATATATGTATTATGTTTCTCATGTAAAAAAATATATTTATTTTTAGATAAAGTTCTTTCAACATTAATTTAAATTTTAATTGTTGTAGTACCGTTATTATTGTAATTAAAGTTGTTGAAAAACATAAAGTCAGGAGATATCATAGTTTAAAAATAATCGCAAAATATCACATACTACGAATGTATTTATCATTTGCAAGCCGTATCTTAAACTAACGGGTAAACCGCTGGGAAAAGATTAACAGACGGCTCTGAGTATGGTTGTAAGTTAAGATCGATAAAATTAATTAAAAATTGTTTTTAGGTGAGGTAATCGGTAAGATGATTCAAAACTTTAATTTGAATTTGAAATTGTTTTCTTCTATAGTTTACTTACAGCTTTTCTTCTCGGATGTGACATAATCATGGTCATCTAGGGTTGCACCCGTATCCCCTAAAAATAGGTTTTAAATAAGAAATTCATTGGAAATAAACAAACCTGCAAGAGTTTAAGGTATAAGATTTCCAATTTATTTAACTATACCCCTTAATAATAATATCTAGGATTTGGACATATACCCTGAGGCCTACTACAATTATATAAACTGCTGGTTCTTATGTAACTAAGACAATAAAGTTTGTCTAAACGAAAAAACTACCAAATTTTCATAAAAAATTCTTTAATTTATTTCCAAAATGTTAAAAAAAGTTGTCCCAGAGAGGAAATCCGGAATTTTTATATTTTATTACGAAAGAAATATTATTTAGTAATAACAATCACTTGACTATAGATGTTTAAATAAAATATTATGTTTAAAAATAGTAACTTCTTACATATCTTTGTTTTTACTGGCCGACTTGGAGTGCTTGGCTGAAGTTTAGGTTTCTCTGTAAAATATTAGTAATATAGAAACGGATATAAAGATAATCTTGCTGACTGATCAAATAATGTAAAAAAATTGAGATAAGTTACCTATTTGTAAATCGGTGTCAGATTTCTGTTGATCACTTGTATTTTCATCATAATCCAAATCTGAATCAAAGATAATAATATTTTTATGAGGCTTCTATAGTTACTAATGTATTGTATATAATTTTATAATATTCCTAGTTTATAATGCAAGAGTTACCTAATTGTAAATATAATGGATCTTCAGATTCATGTTCATCATCATCTGAAGCATCTTCATGGTTTGATCCTGAAACAATTAAAAATATAATGTATATTATTGGTATACATAAATAACCTTTTTACTAATGGCTTGAAGTTTCTAAAGAATATGGATTCTGCGTGCGTTTTTGTATAAATAATTTTTAAATTTTACACTTAAAGGTTATTAAGTTAAGTTTAATAAAGTTAACTGCTGAATAAAACATACACAATTAAGTTTGTATGATGGAGAGACTACAATTAAATTGAGTTGGAATAATTAGCATCCACTTAAAGTGTAACATAATTTCTATAAGTTTAATACTGAGCATCAAAATATCACTAATAATTCCCAGGGAAGGACAGAAACCATTATCTAATCTGTAAGTATTTAAAATACCTTCAATATGATCATCATTTTGCACAAGAGGAGATGGCACTGCTAAGGCATTCAAACGATTACACCGATTTCTATCAGAGAGTTTAAAATGTAAATCACACACTCTCTTTTTTTTGTAATATTCATAATCTGTAGGTCCATCAAGACTTCCACCGACACTTCGTACCCAAGCAGAGAACTGCTCAGGGAATCTATTTGCACTAGGAAAAACATGGTATGCAACACCTGAAAATAAATTATATAAACATTAAGTTTAATTTATAGTTCTAGAAACCAATCTGAATTAATAAGTCAATACAAAAAAAATGAAACTTACCGGTGTTCGTACAGCCAAAGATACATTTTCTCGGCATATTATAAAAACTACTCAAGTTTAATTAACTTTATGAAATAAGCTTTCTTCCTCAAAATTGCAACTACTTAATTTTCTTCTCTTCTTGCATAACATTAGGAATTTACCTATATATTTAAGTTACCAGTTTATGTAGCTCCTTAACTTTTCTAAAGAAAAACGTATTGAGGGTAGTTTGTAGAAAAACATAAAAACAAATAACACTGCACACAAAAACACATTAGAACTTTACAGACTACTGACAGACGAAATTGTATACTCGGAAGTCGGAACGCACCAGACTATGCACAACTGTGCACAGACTATGAAGAATATTTTTAATATGTCTATATCTAGATCGTCAGCGGTAGACATTTATTTAGTTATAGCTGACCTATATTTATTCACATACAAGATTTGGTCCTACTGTTTATTATGGCGTATTTAATTTTTCTAAAATAACACAAATAATAAACTTAGCACGTCACTTATCGCAACTAAAACTATGTTTTTCGTAGTTGATATACCGCATTGATTTACCGTACGTTATTATTGTAAGCTTTATGTATTGTAAGTGTAACTACTTCATTAATTACTACTCTATATTAAATCTCTAAATATAGCTACGATTTCTTCAAATAAGTCACTACAAATAGAGTCTACGATTCTACGAAAATAATGATTGTCTTTCATTGTAAAAATATGTATGTTACGTTCATATTTACACAATTTAATATATTATCTAGTATTTTATACATCAGTGAATTTACGATGAATAACATTTAGTAATTTCTGTATGTTTTAATTAAAAAATACCATTTGATTAAAATAAGTTGTATTTTAAAAAATATTTACCATTTTTAATAATATAAAAAACTGGTTAAGGTGTATTTTTCCTATTGCACTGCACTGTACTGATAGCTGTATTCTACTAAAATAATAATTAATGTTATCTCGTAGCGTGATAAGTTCATCAACTCTGAAATTAAACAAATAGTTACATGATAAACAGAAGAGGTAGTCAAGATAATTTATTGCGTTCTGAATAAAATTTAAATAAAATAGTATTCGATTGTTGGTTTATTTAGAATTTAGAAGATACTACCCTAAAACTAAAGTTATATTTATACTAATACTACTTTAATAACATACATATTTACGTTTTATTTACTTCTTACGGGTGTGCTGTGAAATGTGCATGGCACCAATGTAACGTAAAATTTCCATGATACTTTATAAAATCTAGCGGTCGGAATAGCTTTGTTTGTGCGTTTCAGATTCTGACGTCACCTCAATGAAAATATTTATTAAAATGATTGTATTTATTTATTAATCTATTTGATAAAATGTTGAACAAAATATTTAAGAAATGTTCCGCTGCATTATGTAACGCCGGCTCCAGACTCTCGCGAGGTGCCTCTTCGACGCTTTCGGCACAAATCTTGGAAGGTGGAGGCTACACGAGTGGTAGCCATGGTTGGCTTGACTGTCGATTTGCAGCCGCGAAAGTCTACCAATATTATAATGTCTTGCGTTTATATCACAAATCTTAATATGATATTACGCTTGTAAAAGCCGCCATTAATAATGTTTTTTGCTTTGAACTTCTGTATTTATTTCGTTGCTTATTCGATCTCATTTATTAATTCCAAATGAATGGTTTGCAGAGGTGGCACACCATCCCGCTCGTGGAGAGTGTGGATATGGTTTTAAGTCTTATTTAATGTCACATTTCAACTAAACGATCAACTTTGAAAAATCATCAACAAACAAATTGTCAATTGTCATTACAAATTTTGAATTTATTAGACAATTTGCAATAATCAAAAACTGCAAAACCGGGAATATTCTAAAATCTAAAAAATATGCTAGCATTAACAATTGTTTCGTAAGCAGAGCTTATTGTTTTTTTATTAAATAATTTCTTAAAATGTGTGCTCTAATTCTATTTTAATAATTAAAATATTATTTTATGTATTTATTAGGTAATCTGAATCGTAGGCACGCCCGAGATCAAAGCCCTCGCAGAGGGGCTGGCCTGGACGGGAGGGTGGGTAAAACTTAGAAGTCAGCTGTGGGCTGTGGCCTGTTTGACTGTTGACGGCTCTCACTTCAGTATCCGGACTTTTTTTGCGTAACTTAATTGCAAGCCTTATTTAAGTAATACTATGTAAAACAATTGGTAGATGCAGAAAAGCTAATTCATATCATATTGCTTATCGAAACCAGATTGCTCAATTGTCCTTAAACATGACGACGATCGTAAGTGAGCTTAGTATGCACGATCTAAATAACAAGTTCTTCGAGATCATGCAAAATGAAAGCAACGCAGAAGATGCGGCAAATTTTATTTACGATAGTGTTTATGAAGATGTCGCATTAGGGTTCCTTTTCGAGTTCCATCATGGTTTAAAGACTGGACTGACGGATTTGGTAGAAGGGGAAAAGGAAGAAGATGAAAGCTGTAAAATTGTTGTCTCACCCGAATGTGATGTTTTCGGTTTTTCTGTGTTAAAGAAAACTCCAGATTCTAACTGTTCTTGTCCAAATTGCGAGCGGCCAGTATCTGCTACTCGTTTTGCACCGCATCTAGAGAAATGCATGGGTATGTGGCTTAAACTTAAATTATTTCATATGAAATTCTTCAAATATTTACTGAAAATCCACTGTTTTGAATATTTAAAATCAATTATCAAACATTCTTGATTTTATACTTTATTTGCAATTCACATATGAAGTTGTAGCTGTAACAAGTTGAATAAATATCATATTCAATTCTATAGGAATGGGAAGGAACAGTTCTCGAATAGCGTCGAGACGCATTGCATCAAATAGTCGTGAACCAACATCATATGCTGGACTCTTAAGTGATGATGAGGATGATGCTGATTGGTCAGGAAGTTCCATGCAAAGTGAACGCCGAAAACGCAGAATCAGAAATAACAACAACCGGAAGTCTAATAAAATGCATAAGTATGTTATTTTGTTTCCTAAAACTAAGCTTTTGTGTATAAATTTTTATAACAACATAAGAATATCTTTTGCACATTTATATTTTTATAAACCAAAAAGCAACTAAAATGTTGTGTAAAATTAAATATAAACAACAATAACATTTATTTTTATGTATACATACAACATGCATATGTACAACCCAATCCTTGCTTACTGCAAAAATAAACTAAGACAAACTTACCATTAGAGAAGGATAAATCTTATTAAAATGTAATAATGTTATTTCAGTGGTAACAGGAATAATAATGGAAATCACAACTCGGATTCAAATGATGGTGCCACCTATGAGACAATGAGTGCAAATGAAAAGAAAAATTTGCTGCAACAGATCTGTGGTGTTGTTTCTGAACACACTAAGAAACTCTGTATTAGGTAACGCTTCAATATACTTTTAGTTGTGTAGTTCTTATGAGTTAAATTACTAGAGCTAAATTTCCCATTGAAATATATTTATTTACTTATAATTGGTAACCATTGTAGCATGATATTTAGTCCAAATTTTATAGCTATAAACAATTTACTCAGCTTTTCAAGGTGATCAGCACTGTCAATTAGTTTTCCATTAAAGCAAATCACAACAACCAATACAATGCTTTTAAGATAACAATGTATATACAATCAAGAATGTAATCCAAGGAGTAGTTGATGTTATGTAAAGACCATTATGAAAATGGCCAAAAAATCAAGGTTACAATATACCTTAGTTGTTTTACATACAAATTGTTAGATTTGTCTATTCAAAAGTCCCAAGTAATAGTTTATCTATAAAAAAATAAATACATAATTGTAACATTCCTCAGATCAACTCGCTGCCCACAACACACTGAAGAACAGAGGAGAGCCCTTAGGAATAGTGTTTTGGAACCATCCACTCCGGAATCTCAACCATTACTGACAGCTGATGATGCAGGATCACCTCCAGATTCCAGTCCGTCATCTTCCTGCTCCTCTTCCAGCAGGAAACGAGATAGGCATCGCGCCTTGAAGAATAAGAGTAAGAGAAAGAGAAATTTATCACCTAGTGGCAGGGATTAAGTTTATTGTATAAAAATGTATTGATTGACTGTCGACATGCTTTAGATTATGCAATACTGATATACATGCAATTTGAATCATCATCATCATTAAATATTGTTTTTCTTAATTTTGCAATAAGTTCTGAGCTAATTATAAGACTTGACGATTGAAACAGATTGATATTTAACTAAATTATCAATTTTAGTATTTCGTTTAGACATACTATAGAATCATTGCTACAGTTTGTTTGTATTCCTTAAAGCCACATTTTTCAGAAAATTTAATAATTACTATAGATAAGTGTGTTACAAATCAATAATGTGTCATTAATAATTTGTATGTGTATATTTCTTGTTTCTGACTCTCATGGTTGTCTTGTTTGACTATGGGACATTGGTGGAATTCTTTTGCTTCGCTTTCATTCCTGAGCCCATCGAGCTATTTCATGGAAGATTTTAGTGATGGACACACAGGAGCCAATTTAACACATGTTTCACGACTCTGATTTATACCAAGTTGCTTTGTAACTGACAAATGAATTTTGACAGTGCTCTAAACAGAAACATAACAAAATATTGAGAAGGTAAATACTAACAAATAAAATTATTATTTAAAAAGGAAACTTATTTATATATCTGATAAAATTACTTCGGTGATAATATTGTGTCTATTCCTTTGCTGTAAGATTTAAATCCTATATTATTTGACTGATTATTTAGATTAGAGATTATTTTTATTCTTATAGGTTAGATATGTGTCTATAAAAATGTATCTTATAATTATAAGAAAAATTACGTAACTATTACAAAGAGATAGTCCCGTCTTTTTAGAAGAGAAAAATTATTAATTGATACACCCTGTATTTATTAGAGCTACATTGCGTTGATATAGAATGTGACATCCACAATCGGACCGATTTATTTTTGTTTGTTAGCCTTTTTTTAAAACCTGCCCAGTAATATAGTTTTATATTAAATAATTAACATCCTTTTGGAGCCCTATCCACTGTATATAAAAAATCTAATCTATTCTTTGCATTATATGGCGTAGATAGTTTCAAATATGATATATTAGTATACTCTAGTATAAAACTAACTAGGTTACAATTGTATTCATACATTTTAGCGGCACTATCGATATAGATGGACGTGACTATTTTGGAATAAATGTTTATGTATTTATTATTATATCTCGTTACGAGAAACATAGAATTTTCACTAAGAAATGCTAGGAGTGCTACCTATAGTATATTTGTGTATAATGCGTGATGTATGACAAAATTATGTATTCCAGGAACGTCTTCTACTGGAGTTTCTGGCATATTTAATTCTGCCCTACAAATAACAATACTATAGAATCTAAAGTTGGCACCAACGTTTTAAATTGTATTGGCTTTATAACAATAGATATATAGAAATGTAATAGCTATAAGCGCTAAGTATGTTTTTCGTTAGTAAAAATTGTATTGCATTTTAATTACGGGTTACTTCGCGCAGTCTCGACTTTTAATCTTAAATGTAGTGGCGTTTAATTAACATTGAAGAAGCTAGTCATAAGGCTTATAGAACGTGGACTAAAGATTGTGTTTGGTTACCATGGTTACCGCATTACCTGAAAACAAGCTAATGTCCGCGTTTATCAGAGCAATAATGTCATGACAATCAATTATGTTTGAATGGCATTTTTTAATACCGTCTGATTTCTGACCCTTTGGAGATTGTACGATTCAAATCAAACAAGAAATTTCTTCTATTGTAATGTTATTCGTAGATTTTGTGTATATAATGTAATCTGCTCAAAGTATATTTGTGCATCTCCTGTGTAATTAAAGGTGAATAAATATCTGGATTTTTATACTCCCTGTTTTTGTATAGTACCGTGTTTAATACATTAATAAAGAGAACTATTATTATTATATCTACCGTCAGTGTGGTTGAATGGACGGTTCGTAATTCAGTCCTCAAGGCCTTTCACTGTTTGACACAATAAATATTAGTGTCATTAGCACAGAATTAATATATAGGGACGAGCCAAGGCACTCGGGCTTTCGTAATTAGCATTTTTTTTTTTCGAGAGTAAACATAAGGTGAAACTATTATCCTCTATTGTTTAAATTTAAAAGCATCCCAATGACCTAGTATCCGTTCAGGTATAAAAAACAACACAGTAAAAGAATAAACCATTATTTATTCGAATAGTAACTGTAATTAAATATTTACAATTAAAATAGATATCACATAAAACACACATAGAAAGAATGTAAAAGAGAAAACGATGATTCATAAAAAAAATACAATTCTTTGGAATGGGAAAAATTCTATGAAAAATGAACAAGACAAACAAAATTTGTGCTCAATTACAGCTATATAAAACAAGAAATAATTAAGATTTTTATTCTACCCTCAAAACATTTAATATAGCGATCCCTTTAGTTATTATAAAACGAATTAGACGCGAGACCTGATACAATATATATTGTAAACCGTATATATTATAAACATACAGATTTTTAGACTTTAGCATGTATTGATCAAGATTTTTTTTAAAACTATTTAATTACAGTGTAAAGAAGTGAAAAATCTTAGCCCTTTAAGTACTCAATAATATAACGTCAAGATTAACCCAGTTTTTTTCGGTTTCTATAAATAAGGAATTGTTATAAAATGTATGAAATATATTGAAGCATACAAAGTCTATTGATTAACAATTTAGGAACGTTTATTACACCAATACTGTTTTGCGTAGAAAGTACGAAATAAGCTCGTAGCTTACACCGAAATTCAGCTAGTCTATAATCTGGTTTCAATACGAAAAACAATGTTATAGTTATATTGTTCAGACAATAATGAAAGACGGTAATGTAAATATAGCTTAAGATTAAGCACCAGTGTAGAAAATTGACATCAAAAGATAATGTTTACGAATTATTAAATCTTCAATAAAAATTTCAACAAGATAATTCCAAAATATATTTCAGCTTGCATGTTAAGTACAGTTGCATTCTCGCCTAAATCAGTTGCATATACCCTCCTTAAGAATCGCATCAAATAACGCGTTGCATGCAGAGTAACGTGTTTTTTTTTCTCCATATAAAATGAAAACATGCGTAATGCCAATCAATTTTCTAATTGTTCAGTGACATGTGCTTTTCGGCCAGGCTGTAGATTTTCGACCATTCAGATTTCTTACGTTTGTTTTCCTACATTCCACTCATGGGACAATAATAATTATAGCAAAATGTTACCGCAATCAATGGACACGACAAAACCCCATTTTTTTATATACTGTAAGAATCCGATAGTTCACACTGGAACTTGTCTATGAATCTTAGCTATAAGTAGTAAAACATTAAAAAAAAATCACGTATGCCGTTTGTGTGTGCAGGGCCTATACCTTAAATGGTACTTATGGTTAGGCATTCGAGGCCATAAGTTACAAATAAAATAAAAAAAATACTGTATATGCTACTTAATGATCTTATTTAACGATTATCTAAGTCTTGGACTTAAAAATCACATTTATTAGTCCTCTTATATATGGTATAGGACAAACATTTATTTCCATTTGCGATCAATATAGATATTTTCTATCATATATAATATGATTTTTCAACTAACAAAATACAATTCTAGAAGCCCATAATTTGATAAGAATCTAAACGCAGCGATGTCAAAAACCAATAAAAAATCGAGTCATTTTTAAAAAAATACAGATAAAACAATGATTGCTTGTTTAAACTTCAAAAATATTTTAAAATTCGAGTTAATCGCTGCGTCCACAAATGTATATTTAGCTAAAAAACCGACGCTGCATCTGTTACAATAACTTTTTAACGTCATAAAACGGGATGCTAACACAAAATGATAATAATAAATGCATTTCTGCATTTGATAGAGTTATTAAAACAGATACAACGTACGCTTTGTACGTGACGTACGTACGAGTACGTAAACTATGAAATTACGCCACATTAATAACGGATTCCCTGCCTTGACCCACTCCAATGTATTTTACTGCAAAAAAGATATTTTATTAATACTTACGGGCTTATAACAGTTAAACTTTATGCGAATTCGATTCCATTAATGGCATAAAGGCAACATTCACTTGCTTAAGAAAAATCTATGAAATAGACTCAGATGTGTCCGCTGCATACCATGGATCAAGGTGAAAGGTGAAGGTCAAAGGCAATAATGGATATATGACTTTATGTAATCTTGCTTTTTTACTAATTATAATTACTATTTTTATTATTTCCCAATAGAATGTGCATACATACCAGGTATCTGTAAGTACTCCTGTATTATATTGACGTAGCGATGCGCCTGCGCTGGCAAATGTTTGAGCTCCCGTATCGCCGCTGTGCTGCATGTCCAGCCCGGTACTGTTATGTACTCCACCTGAAAACCAATTTACTTTAATAGAACAAAAAATAAATTAAAGAATATTGTTCACAGTTTTGTCGGTACTAAAAAAACTTACACCATTAGAATGCTGTATTAATAAAAAATAAATCAATGGAGCTAAAACCTTTTTTAGGTCTGGGCCTCAGGTTTATGTATCTGTTTCATGATCATTTGTAAATCGAATAGGCAAGTAGGCGATCAGCCTTCTGTGCCTGACGCACGCAGTCAACCTTTTGGGTCTAAGGCAAGCCGGATTCCTCGCGATGTTTTCCTTCACCGTTCGAGCGAATGTTAAATGCGCACATAGAAAGAAAATCCATTGGTGCACAGTCGGGGATCGAACCTACTACCTCAAGGATGAGCGTCGCACGCAGAAGCCACTAGGCCAACACTGCTGACAATGCTGTATTATTACCACTACTTAATAATAATAGTAATAGTGGTCCTTATTATTAGCTCATACGAATCATAAATAGAGATATCGACTTGCTTTATACGAATCTTAAATTTAAAAAAAAATTAATGGCTTTGACGTTATTGAACAAGTAATAATAATACGAGAACCGGCTGCAGGATCAGTGCGTTCATTTGTTATTTGCTAAAAACCAAATTTGTATTAGGAGAATATATATCTACCAAGTTGCATGCGCAATGGCTTAAAAGCGTTGCACGCCAATCGCTGTCCTCGTCTGACAAATGATGTTACACGTTAATCCTCTTTCACTCTACCTTAAATATTTAGCCAGCAACATTTTTTTGAGACCAGATTTAATTAGGAATTAATTGAAAAATTAACTTTAATTTGATATATAATTCATAAATGTATAGAAATGATACCTAGCTGCGAATAGGTGCGCAACGGCTACCGTGATTTTTTAAAATCTTTATGTAATTTGCCGTAATGCATCTACATATACATATTTTATTTAAAAAAAAACAATCGAACGAAATGATTTCCCAAAAATCAATCAAAAATACAAGCGGCCAAATTTTGATAGGCAACTGGATCGATATATATTCTTTTAATTATAAATATACATACAAAATTTGGTTTTTAGCAAATAACAGAGGAACGCACTGATCCTGCAGCCGGCAATAACACCATAAAGTATTTTTTCACTTTGGAAGCAAGATGCATCATCACTAATCGAACAAATCTTTGTAGTAAAGTATTTTCTTAGTAAAAATTATATAAATATATTATAGAATACTTAAAAATTATTATACCTCAACAGAGCTAAGCTCGGGCATCGATGACGGAAAGTAGTCGAGCTTTTTCCCATTAAGCTTATAAGCCACACCCACTTTGATTTCTTCCAACGTGTCCAGTATGTCTAGTTTCGTTAGGCACAATCTGTAAAGATAAAAAATCTAAACATCTATAATGCACGTTGTACTAATAGAAATTATTTAATTGTTGTGGGCTAAGAAGCAGGATGCACATCTTATGATAGCGATACTGCCACACATTAACACACCCAGAAGGCACGCAAGTGCGTTGCCGGCTTTTTATTAACGACTTCGGAAATCCTTTAGTGTAATAATGTAACAAATTGTTTCGCCTTAACCTGTTATTAAAATACTTTTATAATGTCTGCAAAAATATCTCACGAGGTATATCCATTGACCGTGGCGGTATATTTGACCACGACGAGGTCAAGCCAGCCACAGCGCCGCAGCCGCTTCGTGGTCACACCGTACTCATGTCCACGATCTTGTAATAACCTGCCCGTTTCCTGAAAATCAACAAAACTTTTAATATCTACAGCTTACAACTTTTTAATATATATATACACATATACATAGAAGGTCCCAGCTGAATTCTATTGTATTAGGTACTTAATAACAACGCCATTGGCAGTTACGACTATCAGCTTTTAAGACCAAATATTAGTAGTCCCTACGATGACGTTATAAGTCGAATGTAGAAGTCGAAGTAAGAAGTAGACAGGGGGAGAAATTGGATGTGTCAAAAATCAATCTGGAACTGTTTAGAAAAAACAGCTTTTGTATGGCTATTAGGGTTTACAATAATTTACCAAAAGAATTAAAAGATCTTCCGACTAGAGTCTTTAAAAGTCGACTTAGTGTATTGATTTTGGATAAAATGTATTATTCAATAATTGAAAATTTGCGTGAAACACTGTAGTTGATATAAATTTAATAACATATGTTCGATACAAATAATATAAGAATTGACCAATTCATATGACTAATAACGTAAAATGTATAACTCCTTTAAAGACAAATTTGCGCGCCATTGTATGGCAGAATATGCGAAACTACTATTGTACAACCTTTTTGCACCACATTCTTGCAATAAATTATTATTATTATTATAACAGATTCTGACTGTATACAATTATTAATTCAGGTTAATATTATTGTGTAGTACTCGCGTACATAAATATATCTCCGTTATGATACTAAAAATAACTCACATCATGCAGCTCTGTGGGGAAGGGCCCATCTCCGACCCTTGTTGTGTATGCTTTCACAACTCCCAGTACTTCGCCAATTAGTTTCGGCGGAAGTCCAAGGCCCGTACAAACCCCTCCTATACTGCAATTCGATGACGTCACGTAGGGGTACGTGCCTATAAATTTATTAAGAGATGTTTAGAGTAGTCTTGCGATTCGATGACGTCACGTAGGGGTACATGCCTATAAATTTATTAAGAGATGTTTAGAGTAGTCTTGCGATTCGATGACGTCACGTAGGGGTACATGCCTATAAATTTATTAAGAGATGTTTAGAGTAGTCTTGCGATTCGATGACGTCACGTAGGGGTACATGCCTATAAATTTATTAAGAGATGTTTAGAGTAGTGTTAGTCTTGCGATGCGATGACGTCACGTAGGGGTACGTCCCTATAAATTTATTGAAAGATGTTTAGAGTAGTGTTAGTCTTGCGATGCGATGACGTCACGTAGGGGTACGTCCCTATAAATTTATTGAAAGATGTTTAGAGTAGTGTTAGTCTTGCGATTCGATGACGTCACGTAGGGGTACGTGCCTATAAATTTATCAAGAGATGTTTAGAGTAGTATTAGTCTCACATTATGTTTTGAATTAAAACGTTATTTTCTTGTGAAACCCTAAGTGAAATTGATTCTGAAATACTTTTGTGGGCAGTTGGTTCCACGTAGTGTCCACATATTATCTTTTGTTAACATAGCTTTTACACATTGAAAGAAAACACTTTGTAACCGGATTGAAGCTATGTATTATTATAAATCGTCGGAAAAAAATATGTAAAATAATTATAAATTTATAATAATACATAGCTTCAAACCGGTTAAAAAGTGTTTTCTTTCAATGTCTTCAAATATGTTCAGTTATTGAACGACGGACGATGGTAGGGCATTGCAACTTATACTCTTTCAAGGTACAGAAACATAGCGAGTTAATGAGTATAATATACAAGAGCAACTGTATAAAAATTTAAACGAAGGCAAAAATAGCAAAACAATCGTATGTATATTTGCGTAGGTATGATAATTATAGAGTGAATTCCTTCTATATTGCGCAGTATTTGGCATTTCGAAACATACCAAAATCAATATCCAGCATGGCGGCATTGGCGCCTTCGACCAGCACTTTCCTTCCACTGCTGATCTCCTTGTGCAAATACGTCACCGTATCTTTCACCAGGGGTCGTATTTTATTAGCATACTCCTTGTACTTGATCAGTTCACCTTCAATATCCACCTCCAATGAGGGAAACATACGTTTGTACGTTTCCGCCAGTGTTCGGAATCTGGAATAAAAAATGTATAGAAGTCTTTTTCGAAATAACTTTAGCCCAATGTAAAATGTTTTACGCCTTTTGAGTAAATTGTCAATTCGGTGATAAAAAACACATACATCTATACATTAGATAAGACTATCTTCATTTTCGTTTGCAGTATCTCACTAACATGAGTAAATTTTAATTCAATTTGTCTATTTTACACTGTACTATAGAATATTCTTGAGATCGCTTAAGGAATTCTTTCTTAAGGATGATTTACATTTGCTATAAATTCCGTGCTAATTAGCATGGTTTTTTTAGCATGCTAAACTAAAGGGGTGCTAATTAAGATGCCGATATACATTTGCTATGCTAAGTAGAAAATATGGGATTTCTAATTAGTTTAGTTTAGTTAGTTTCACATCATTTATATTTATGTTTAAAGTTTTTTCAATGTCTGCATATGCATTATCTCTAAGAATTTTGTTTTTATAAGTTTCACTGCACGAATCCCATAAGCAGGCATGTTTCCACTTGTCCGTGTCCACTTCACTTGCAACGCCATTTTAATGCACAATTTAATAACCGCACTTTTTTTAAACCACAGATAACGATAAAAAAAAATTTGCGTGCTTTATAGCATAGCAAATTCACATTTGCGAAATGCGTGTTTTTTAGATTTCTTGGAAAAAGAATGCTAAAAACGTATTAAAAAGTAGCAAATGTAATCAGCATTTAGGAAGAGATTCTTAAGGAAAATATCGCTTAAAAATTGTGAAATTCAAAGAACAAAACTACAGCTACAGCTCTTGCATGTCAGATATCGTTGTTTCGTGATTATTTGTTTTTTTAATTGGCAAGTAGAACGGTATACTTTATCACCATATACCGATATTTTGGGTCTAAGACATGTCGATTTCCTCACGATGTTTTCGTTCACACGTACAAAGCGAAAATAGTAAGTCAAATGGGGTTCGAACTTGACTAACACAACTGTTGCATTCGGCTTATGTTTTGTTAAAGCGTAAATAAATAATCTGGCAAATCGCTGCTACTGTGGCCTTCGTAGATATTTCCCGATCAAGATTTCTCTCCTTATTTTCGAGCGCAGGAATCTTTGGTCGAGTTTGCGACGACGGTGTTTGGCGTATTCGCTACAATAAAGAACTTTATAACATCCTAGACGACGCCAACGCATCATAAAGTGCATCAGGCTCAAGTGGCAGGAACATGTGCACCGAATGGCGAACGACAGAACCCCAAGGTCCTTACTGAACTCAGAACCCGGGGCAAGAGAAAACCAGATAACCAGGCTGCCGAGGGATGGAGTTGTGAAGGATCACGAAACAATAGGGGTTCGCAATTGAAAGCGGGAAACACTGGATATATTGCGATGGGGAAGTGTACTTGAGGAGGCAAAGGCCCACAAGGGGCTGTAGGACCATTGATGATGATGAAATAAATAATACTCACTTTTCCTCAAACATATTGAAATCGCCCAAGAGGTCGCCAATTCTGATACCATTTCTTGTTGCCTTTGAGGAGTAAGTTGGACCAATTCCCTTTTTGGTTGTGCCGAGGGAGTTTTTACCCTTTTCCGCCTCTTGGAGACCATCAACCTGCGTGATACATTTTTTTCATTTAAATACTTTTTGATTGTATATATTTAGTTTAAACAAATTCCTTCAACGTTAATCGTTCTCCATGACTGAAACGTGTAATTGTGTAATAAATTCGCGTTTACATCTGTACTTTTTTTTATAAGGCACTTATATATGTTTGAATAAAACTATCATATTAATCAGTTCTTATAATTATAACCATTGTCCATATTAAACTGATATTCGTTATGCTATGGCAAATAAAGTAATGTTCAACTGTCACGCTTCACACTGATATCGTGTATTATTTGTTAATAAGTATTATTATAGTAGTATTATGTATTTTCTATTATTTATATATAATAACAAATAATAGAAAATACGAAAATAATTAATAAAATTAACGACAACTATCAATGGCGCCACAGGTATTTGTTTCTTAAACATTTTGTTTTTCTAATAGGGACTTGTCCCACGCTCTCGTTTATTTGGTAGTCAAGTAATGTCGAATTTTATCCTGCACTACCAAGTGTTAAATTGGCATATAGACAGAAAGGCTTGCTTAACAGCCGGGATCGAATTTACAAAAAATAAATTACGCTAACGCTAAAAAGCTAAAACTAAGAATAAATTATTTTTAACTAAACATAACTGCAATGTACAGTGTTTTAGGAATATGTATTAATTTTATTTTTTTTAATTAAAGAAGTTTACCTTCCCGCTTCAATACTATTGTTTCGTGTTAGGCACGTTAAAAATATACGGGTATGTCATTTTAACAACAACACAATAGTCTAGTTAATTAAACAAACTCATTAAATGTATCTTCTACCAGAAGGCTCTGAGGTACGGCTCGGATTCTCTAAGGGTATCAGAGTTGTGACCCATATTTCTTGACGGCGAGGAAATCCTGCCAGCATTAAAGGCGCACAAACTGTTTTAAATTAGTTTTATTTATCTATTTTGAATTATTATTAAACGTTAAGAATATTTTAAATACTGTATATTTATGTGTTAGGTACCGTTCAAGTATTACGTAAGCAGATTTAATGCAATGTCCCCCCCCCCCCCCACCTGTCAGCATAAGTAAGCAAAGCTCTCAAAAATAAAAGTACATAAACGTAATATTTTTTGTAAGGAATCCTCGAAAATGCAATTCGTTCTCAAGCATAGACAATGTGTGGGTAATATGTGTATATAAGTGAACAATTACTGCTGACGTAATCGCCAAATAAGAAAATAATAGAAAACCCCCCACCCCCCCAATAGTGCTTACGTAATAGTAATAGCCAAACACAAATCTTAATTGTTTAATTATTACTGGCTGGCAGCACTTAAATAAAATTGTTATATATATTTTTAAAATGACTCATCTTTTAGGTAGCGGTAGTTCATTAACAAATCTTGCGATTTGGCGACTCCCGTATAATAATTTTGACGTGGGAGTAACATTAAGCAATAAGTCACGACTCCGAAACTTACCCTAATGAATACATGTGCTTCCACCAAAGCGGAGACATCATGTATGAAAATTATCATTACGAGTATAGCGGAGTCCGTAATGGGTCCGTTCAGCTCGCAGTGGAAGGCGTGGATTATACTTCACTTAAGTTAACCAATTGATTAAGATTCTTCAACCAAAGCCATCATAAAAATCACTACTGAATGCTCTCCGTTAAGATGACATAATTACCTGCTGATGAACATCGAAAACCAGGTGCGCACGATCTGAAATAATGAGTCGGTCCTGCCAACCTCCCATGCCCTTCAGCTCGTTCTTCTTCAGCTCTTCGAATAGTCCAGGTAGGTGGATGACAACACCATTGCCTATAATGTTAAACTAAATTACAATATGACCGTTGGGCTTAGTAAATAGTAGCTGCAAAGGCCGAATATTAAAAAAAAACCATTTTGACGTCGACAAAAACCAAGGAGGCAGATATAATACGTTTATTTAAAAAAAAATCAATGGCGCTGCAACCTTTTTAGGTCTGGGCCTCAGATTTCTGTATCTGTTTCATGATCGTTTGTGAATTGAATAGGCAAGTAGGTGATCAGCTTTCTGTTCCTGACACACACCGTCGACTTTTTGGGTCTAAGGCAAGCCGGTTTTCTCACGATGTTTTCCTTCACCGTTCGAGCTAATGTTAAACGGGCACATAGAAAGAAAATCCATTGGAGCACAGCAGGGGATCGAACCTACGACCTCAGGGATGAGAGTCGCACGCTGAAGCCACTAGGCCAACACTGTTCTGTTTAGTCATAATAAATTCAATTCTGTGGCAATAAATATCGATAATTGACGTTCTTTACCACAGAACCAGAATCTGAATTCCACTATTTGACTAAAGTCATCTGTCTTTATTCATCACAGCGTAGACAGACTTTGATAGAAAAATAAGAAAGAGTAGTTAAAAGAGTCGATCCGTTTTCTTAAGGCATCTTAAGCAGGATCTGCACAGGTGAAACACTAATAGCAAGATTTAGAATAGAGACATAACTATGAGTATGACTCCCAAGTTAATATCAAAATTCCCACTGGAGTCTCATCGACCCTCAGATACGAGCGAACTACCTGTCGAAATCATTAAAAAAAAATCGTTACCTACTACGATAAATTCTCTAATAAATAAAAGACCTTGTAGGACAATTCGAAATTTAAAAACTTTCCTAGCGAACTTAAATCATGTCACGGAAAAAACCTCCGTACCGATACACGACAGGTACGAGAAATTACTTTATAATCATCTCCATTCAATCATACTGTTTGTATTAAAATTTATGCTAATTTAAGGGCATTATTATTTAGGTTGATTGTTACATGCGATCAGATACAATAGCTAATATCTACGTTCGAAGTTCTACTAAATATCTTCAATATTAGAAATTTACAAAATGCGTCTCAATGGTCTAACATTAAATACACAATACTATGTGAATACTGTCACGGCAGTGTTGGCCTAGTGGCTTTAGCGTGCGACTCTCATCCCTTAACTCGTAGGTTCGATCCCCGGCCCCAATGGACTTTCATCATACACAGACATTTAATAAACCCTCCAAAAAAGACAGCGTGTGTCAGGCACCGCAGGCTGATCACCTATTTACCTATTAGACAAATGATCATGAAACAAAATCCAGAATACTGAGGCCCAGAGCCAGGCGACTGTTTTTTTTTTTTAATGAGATTTTAACCTGTATTTAGTAGTTTTATTAAAGCAATTTTAGGTCCTAATAGAACGCAAATATCCATGATATGGAGTCAAGTATGACATACAACTGTCATTTAGTGCGTGGGATGACTATCTAATCTACCTTGACGATTGTGAATGTCTAATCGATTTAATACATTAAAATACACTCTGCCTTTAGGAAAATATATATACACAAGAATGACAAAGGATATAGATATATACAAAATATATAGGACATAGGGGACAAATTGAAGGCGTACCTAATTTTAAGTGTTATCGCCGCCCATGGCCTAATGCCAGAGGGCTCGCAAGTGTTGCCGGCATTTTAACTTATTATTTAGATTTTAATGTTGTTGTTAGTGCTAAGTGTATACGCCAATATTGATTTTAATAAGATCTAAATTATGCTAAAATAGACAAAGAATACAAATAAGATGGTGGTGCCACGGAAAACCTAAGAAAACAGATTAAATACTAAATCTGTTACTAAGATTATTATCTCAGTCAATACCTACTGTAACGCGTTATACCATAACCAGTAGTTTAATATAATCATAAGTAGCTCAAGTACTACGACATAAATATACATAGATTAAAATTTATGAATATTGAATTGATATTGAATTTCTGTAACACACAATTCTAAGAAAAACTATTTTTTTTACGCTATCATTAGAGATACTTATTGATCGTGTTCGATTAACGATTGTTAATGAGTGATATGCACTATTTTACAACTATTAGGTTATTTACAGTCAATAAATATTGAGATCGCTTGAGTAACTTTTATTTCAAATATGTATCTATAAAAAAGTTTTAAAGATATGCAAAATAATCAAGGTAACATACCGCCTCATTATTAAACGATTACAGATACAAGAAGCATAGTAACCATAGCAACAAAAGCACAAGTCTACTTTATAGGTTTACAAAGTTTAGTATGGTAACAAAACGTAACACTGATTATATGAATTCGGTCTTATCACTGTTCTATGCCCGCATCATTGACTCACGTGTTTACTGCACACTTCAAGATATTGTAAGATAAAACATGTTGCAGTATATCTTCTATGACATAGGAGTTTGCTTTGTAAGGAGCGAAAACTATTTTATCCTCCGTCGTTTACGCGATGTAAAATAAACGTAAAACGTACCTAATACTTTACGGCCCTTAACGCTGAAACGCTAGTAAATTTTTTTGCTTTTCATCATTCTCAGTATTGAGCTGCGTTAGCCTAGAGGGTAAAGCATTACTCACTAGATACAATATAAAAACAAAATGTACATGTACAATACAATAGTACATGTTTGTCCTAAGTAGGGAAATCTTTGAACTCCCAGGAAAATCTCTACGCTCGTATGGACTTTTTAGGTCTTTCTCTTTCTATAAAGGGTAGCATCGTGAGTAATGTGGCCGATGCTAGAGGTAAAACGTCAAACACGTTATGCGCTGAAGGCCTACTGGCCGATAATAAAAAAAGAAAAGACCACAATATCCTTATTTACCATTAATTTACGTGCTAACGTATTATGCTATGTAACATTTTAATACCTATAATATATTATTGCGTTTTCAGAGGCTATAAACTAAAGACGCGCTGAAATAATAATGCTCTCTGATACAAAATGTAATCACTTCGTATTAAGAAAAAAAACATTGACAACAGTACAATCATTTTAAAAATAGAACACTCATAACATGATGATTCCAAGAATGAAATTCCATTTGATTTGGCATCAGCCATTCTAATAACTACTTCCATTCACCTGTTATAATTAAGAGCCCGCCTACCACAGTGGGGGTACGTAAAAACATTATGTATACGTCATATATATAATTGAATAGCGAATAGGATGCACGTCACACGCCACTGGCGACGCTTCAAGGGGACATTATCATCCAAGCGTAACCAATGTATTTATTTTTATAGCTTGTGTCCAATATGATTAGACTTAATGACAAGGAATGTAATCCATAGTAAAATTTGCTCAGAACCATAATTAAACTGATAAAACATTTTTTATTATTTATGGACAATGTTATAGGATACATTTATTGAAGTCTAATTTATTCTAGCGATTAATATTGACTCAGATATTAGCTTGGGTTTTTATAAACATCATGAGGGATTTTGCGAGTTTCAAACTCATATTTATGCTGGATAAACATAAGGGTTTCAAAGGGCGAGTAGCGAATGCATTTAACAGCTTACCGATGACCGAAGTACATTTTTGGTTGATGATACCACTTGGAAGTAGATGAAAGTCGAATTCCTTCCCATCCACAACCACTGTATGTCCAGCGTTGTTTCCACCCTGTAAAATGTAACACATCAGTACCAATACCTGCCTACCTTGACTTCTAAGCAGAAAATCATCTTTTTTGCAATAACAAAACTTGTGTACCCAAACATATGCTGCAGGAAATATGTAACCTACCACATATAAAGTTTCAGATTATCCTCGGATCATCAGATATCTTATATATATATATATATCAGATTCCTTAAAACATGATCACAGATACTAATATGTATGCATGTATAATATTTACTTTATAAAATTGTTGTTTTACTAGAAATGTAACACTGAACTAAGACCAAAAAATCTAAAAATACACTGACCTAAGGATATAAATATATACTTTGCCCAATAATTATCTATGCACATATATATTACTAAGAATTTAATCAAACTAAAATTTAGGTTTCCTTTTAAAATTGGTCTACATGTTGTTTCATATGAGTTTATACACTCTTATAAGCTTATCGCAGCAGACAGTTCTTATTCCCACTTTTGATAAAAGTTCAATGATCCCTTATCAAAATATTCTGTTAACCCACATATATTTTTAATTTCGTCAAATAATATTGTGATTCTGTATATTGAATTTATTGTTACCAGTGAGATAGCTGTCACTGGCTAATAAAATTAATGTAAACTAGAAATATTGGAACACATGAATGGTGAGTCTCTGGTGTCCTAGCAAAACTCCTATTTTTCAGTTCTTTCATACATATGTAATTATTTTAAAGGAAAGAAGGAATATTTTTTCTTGCAATGTAGGTAATCAGACCTCTGGCCACGAGAATTGTTGCTTCATGTATTGAAAGTGGCACCTAACCTTTCCTTCCAAATGACTGCAAAAGTATGGTAGGACAATACAGGCACTGTAAGCATGTAGCAATGTATTGTTCAGTAAATTTTCATGTGTTAATAAAATTATAAGACATAAAGAGCCAATAATGGTTTTAAACATTCAACTAATGGCCCTTACAATATTTTTGATTCATAGATCATATTAAAATACCAATAAATACTAATTTTGTTATACAAGCATATTAATTTAAAAATAGGTATTTCATTTTATATTAATCAATAAAATATATATTGTACAACTATTATTAAAATCTTTAAGTAGGTCAGAACTCACTATCATCAAAACTAAATTAAAATATAAACAAGATTTATTACTGTATTCAAAAATGATTATGTTGTATAAATTTAATTTACTATTAAGCAATACATCAATAAAATGAATGTACCATGGAAATAAGACCTTGGTCATTTCTATTGTATTGTGTTGTTTTTGTCAAGCATTAGGAAATCATAAGTCACTTTTAATAATTTTTTTACTAGACCTTACTTTACAACTGTATGTTAGAGTTAAGAGATAGCCTATGATCATTTTATATGTACTCTAACTCTAAAAATAATTAATTTTCATATCAATGTCTTTATGTTATTTTTAGTCTTTGCAAGACTTGAGCATAGGCATTTTTATAAAACAGCCCCTTTTTATCTATACAACATATAATACAACATTACACTCTTTTAATTTAGAGTTGTAGTTGTACTTGTGTATTTCTAAGGGTTTACAAAATTTTCTATTTTATGGGAATTTGTGTTAATGAAGATTTTAATAATTAATCTTTAATTAACATAATTTAAAAAGCAAATATGAGGTTTTTAAAATACATTTATTCCAAAGTTTCAGGATTTTTTTAGCTAACTTTTTTTATTAACTAAAACAATTGAACATATTTAACAGCAAACTAAATTTTGCAGTTTTTTACATTTCATGTTATCATGTTCAAGGCTATTACAGATACTAAATTTCTGTATTTATATTGATATCTGTTAATTCCACTTATAACTAGTAAGTTAGAAATTATATTAATCACTGACTAAAAGACAACAAAATACTCTAGCAACCAGAATTATCAAGAATAAAATTTAAAGCTTTCTGTTGGCTACCAGATACCACTAAAATATTTGTCAATAGACAATTAGTGTATATAAAAACTAATAATACAACAGGGGCCATGACAATAAATGACCCAGGCCTTGGCAAAAATCCACAGTTTTTATTTATGTCTGCTATTTACGTTTTAAAACGTTAATACGCTTGACATCATTCAGGATCACATGATCAAAACCATATGTAAATGTTCGCGGGAATTGTTGTATTGTTACGTAATTGAACAAGAATTAGTATAACACATATACACAAAATGAAAATCAAGAAATTCAGACAGTTTGCCAGAGTTAATTTAAATACGAAAGATTGTTTTCAAAGAATTTGGCAAAGCGCCAAAGAATTAAGCGGAAAAAACAACAATAGTCACAAAACGTTATTACGTTATCAAAAACAACAATTCTCTAAGTAAAATATGGGTAAAGTTGTATAGGCTCTTTAGAGTAAGGTTTATTAAGTGTTAACCTAACCTTAAAATAAATAATAATGTAAACATTATAAGTGAACACGAACCATATGTATAGTCTGGTGTCGTTTAGAGAATTAGTGTCAATTTATAGAAATTGTTTACAAGTTAAATGATTAAATAAACAAATAAATACCTGGCACCGACACACGATATCGGAATTCAAAGCTAATAGGTCCACAACTTTGCCTTTTCCTTCGTCGCCCCACTGTGCACCCAAAACAACGGTTACTTTATTAGACGGCATGTTGGGTGGAGTATAAACACAATCGCCGTTTACTTCTGAATGCTTCGAATTCGTGATCGAAGCCATTTTTCAACGAAATGTGGATTTCGTTAGACAAAGATAGGCGGCATGCGCGCGCAACAGCTAACGAGCAAAAACGTTTCTTTTTTACTTTTCCGACTCCGGTCACTACCATGACCTTCAAACTGAAGTTGTGCTTGCTGTCAGTTGTCGAATGTCAATGCCACAGTAATGAAGCTTGACTTTTGTAAAATGTTTAAATTGATAATTCTAGAAACGTCATTTTCAATTATATTGTCATTTTGAATTTTCAGTTTTGTTGATCTAGTTCCGAAGTGAACGTTACTTTTGTTCATCGTCTTATTTATTAAAATCATAGATATAATTAAACAAATTTTGTTACACATTATAGCGAATGTTTTTAAGTGTCCTCGTACCTATCTTATAATAATTAGATAAGATAATAAGTTAATCTCAATTCTTTATAGGCTAACATCAAATGTTATGAGATGGAACTTTCATATTGTTTTTATTTTCTGCTGTTGTGTTTTGTGGCCGGTAACGATGAAAAGGAAAATGAGGATGAAATAAGGAGGAGAAGACTGATAGAGCAGTTGACAAAAACTCGCACGGAAATACTTGATAACTACGAACTCGTTACCCGGCAGATAGCTACGGATGTATTCATGTTCAGAAGTTATCGGACAGTTTCTGTGTTGATGTACCATGTAAAAACTGACATAGAAGAAGCTCGGTTCACTATTCAATCCGAAGAACTACATTTAAATAATATTGGTAAGTAAAAAAAAATATATCGATTATAAATATAGATGTAGGTAATCTTAAAATCTCTTATATCACCTTTGAATTTGTGTCGTGCAATGAGTCATCTGTATAATTACATATTGTTACTTTTAGGATCATGTAGTCCTCAAGAAGTTATACTAAATATAAAGCATGGCTCCTACCCTGCAGTTAATCCAGATGGCTATGACTTTCCTAAAAATTTTATACAACCACAATCAAGAGAAGAAATACATACAATAGAGCTTTTATCAGATGGCAAGAACCAAACATATACAATACATAAACCAAAGCCAGGTTATTGGTTTGGCTTGGTCTATATAAAATGGCAGGATCCGAGAGGGCAAAAGGTGGAACAACAAGGTATTCAATTAATATATTTGTATAGAAAGATAAAATAAGTATGAGTATACCTGTTTCGTAAGTGAAGTTTGCTGAGTGTTACATTTGACTAAGCCCTATATTCTAGAACCTCAATCAAACCTTAATCTAGTTTCAAGAGTTGTAAGAATTTTTTTTGTGTTAGAAGTTTGACATATTTGACAGCACACAAAACTAAAGACAAAATTCTGACTTGAGATATGGACCTTAGTATTTAAGCTTTTGGTATACCAATATATAAATGTATAAAATTTTCTATAGTTATAACTTAAAACCAAGTCATTATATTACTTCAATAAAAATGAAATGTTAATTTTTTTTAGTACTTCTAACTTAATTTCATGCTTTTAAAATCATTCATTACAACAATATATTTATTTTTAGAAAAAAAAACTCTCAAGTATAGTAAAAGAAAAACTTAACAAATAATTTTCACTAATTTACCTGCTATGAAGTAGTATCTTTACTTGTATTTATTTTTTTCTTCTTATACACGGCTCAGATGGTTGGATGGATGGTTTTGATTTAATTTTTTCATGTGTGGGTTGTATAAGTCACTGGTCAGTTATAACTTGCGTGGTAACTTGCAAATTCTTATCATTCTATTAATAACCAGATTGATAATAGGTTATAAATAGACTTCTATTATTTTACTACATTCAAGTCTGGCAGCAAATTCACTTGCATATATATAATTTATGCTGTTTGAAAATTGTGGTATTTCATACAACCTATGTTGTTGTTGGACACACATAGGTTCAAAATCACATCAAATTGTGTTCATGTTAAACAGTTCCACTGGCGTGAAATAAGTAACACTTGTATAGGGTCCAAAGAGGATAATTTAAGTCATCCGGTTAATAGGAACACGTGTTACGTGTAGTTCAGTTTAAAATATGGCAGTTACTACCTGCTATAAAAGTAAAATATACAACCCATGCTTGGAATTTTTTTAAATCTTAATATTATTTATTCATGTATGTAATGCAATATACACACAATGAACATCAGTAAATATATCGATAAACGACTCGTACTCAGCTGTAAAAGAACGAACTATGAATATGTGCAATGTTGTGTCCGGGTTACTATAGTTACCATATAAAAGGCGAACAAACAAACTGAATAATTACATTTATCCTTATTTATGTCCTCTATGCCGAACTGCAGAATTATTAATCAATTAGTGGAAATTGACGATGCAAATTTTTCAATTGATGACTCATTGATTGACCTTTAATGACGATAAAAATTTTATAAGAAAGATGAAACTTAGTAGCGTTTGAAGCTACAATAATAATAATCCAATGGCGCTACAACCTATGAGACAAGTGGATTATTATCATTCGGTGTCTAACACATGTCGAGTTTTGGGTCTAAGACATGTCGGTTTCCTCACGATGTTTTCCTTCGCACATGCACGCATAGAAAAAGAACTCCATTGCTGCAACTGTGTGATTTTAACGCATGACCTCAGAAGTCTTAGTTGAGTGGACGCTCTTTCACTGCTTACTGAGCTTCAAGCTACATAATACAGAATATATATTTGATATATTAATGCAATTTGCGTGTTGTCCTTTTGTTTGATTTCCGCCGAATTAACAATTGTTTCTGATATCAAGGTGCTTTGGATTTGTTATACGAGGTTGAAATGGAAAAGTGGTCGCGACCTCAGTTACTTTAAACACATTACCAAATGTAAATTACCAAGTAACCAAGTGTGTTAATATCGATGCATATAGATAAAATAGTTAACTTTAAAAGGCAAATACAGTCAAAACCGTCGTTTAGAACATACCGGTTATATTGACCAAAATCAAAGGTCCCGGCTGAATTATATCGTATTAGGTACTTAATAACAATGTCATGGGCTGTAACGACTATCGGTTTTTACGACCAAAAAATATGAGTAGTTCGATGTTGTCCTACTTTTTGTTGTTGTTTTTTCTATATGCAATGGTGTATTGTTTTGTATATAATATAAATTTGTTTAAATAAGTAAATACAAGTTTTAATAGCTTGTATAACGTCTTGACTTCGGACGAACAAGTAATCGCGGCATAAAACGCTCATTGGTCAGAAATGGTGAAAAGTCATATACATACCCAAGGTTAAATTTAATAACAAAACTATGTAACAACCCGTTCTTCTATAACCACCTATAAGAAAATAGTGGACTCAGAAGGCTGTTTCTCTTATGTTATCTAATAAAATAGCCAATACAAAATTATCTCTTTTTAAAAGTTCTGGAGACGCATTTTTTCTGTTTCGAAGCAGGCCAAGCATGAGCACTCTGGTAAAGTTTGGACAGTAATGCATCATTTATTGTATTTAAATTAGAATTAATAATATTGTTTATAAATACAGCTTATTTATTTTATATTAGCTCTGGTACAAAATATAATCTTTAAGCCGACACTGCATTCATGCATTGCGCCTCAATTTGTCGGTTGCGCATATTGCCTTGATTGTAACCACTTCCGACCTACTTCGCGGACTCCATTCAATTGTCGTAGGTGTCTAACCCACGTTAACCTCGTTTCCTTTTATCAATCGAATAAAATACTAATGATATTAGTGTTATTATGAATTTTAAGCTAGACTAAAGATTGATTACATTTTTGCATAGGATATTCAAAAGCTTCAAATATATGTCCAATGTTTCAACCTAATGTTAAGTTGGATAAATGACATTATTTCAGTAATTGAGATTAATTTATAAAAACAAATATGAATCGGAAAATATGTTGCTAAGCCTAAAATTCGACGGTTGGACCAATTGAGTAGTTTTTCTATTTATTCCTTGTACTATGAGGAAGGTTTTCGTGGAGAGAAAATTTGAAAAGTGTAAAAATTTATTGAAGTAAAACTTCTTTATCGGCGTTGGAAAAAAAATACCGTCACATTTTTCGGTTACGGGTCACATTTTTCCGCTACACGCCATCTTTTTCTTGTCCCTACCACGGTTGATTAGAATAGATTCGAAGCCATTAATAACAAAAATATCTAATAACGATAACAAAATAATGAAATAATTGTATTATTTGCATTCATGTCTATGATAATAAAAGCCTTTTGTTAATCTAATTTAACTTTATTCAACCAATTTGTGTAAAGTTGCATACAGTAAATCATTTAAAAAAAATGGTCGTATAGAAGTTTCACTTCTTACGTACAATACACATTTTTTTTAATTTAGTACTGGGTTTTTTTTTCTGCAAAACAGAAAATTCTCTATGTGGTAGCGCATAGACTAAAAATGTATTAATAGAATATTAAGATGATTTTTATAGTTAAATCTCTAATTAAATATAGTCATTATTTCTTCATAGTTGATGTAGATATTATGAATGGAAGATAATATCGAAAAGAATTAGCATGAGTTGTTATTAGTTCTGTTTGTTTAAAAAAGTACTTCCACTGAAGACAATCTGTCTTTCAGAGAGTGATGTTCATGTTTCGTCACGAATACTTTTAAATTAAAACTAAAATTTATTTAATTTTAATTCACAATTTGTTTTATGACAATGCATTTGAAATGTATATAATGATGAATGATGAATGATGAAAATATATGAATTTTTACAAGGTGAAAATTATTACACCATTTTCTGCAAATGCATTGGGCACGGTGCCAAGAAAATTATATAAACATAATTTTCTGTTTGAACTTTGTTTCAAGATGCTATAGTCCAGTTCTATAATTGTATGTTTCAATGTTAGATTCTATAAACACTGTATCTCAGCATTCTTAAATATCTTTTCGCAGTAAACAGTTTGTTATATTGAGTAGAGAGTGGTAAGGGTGTAAGATTCTAAACCTTTCCTGAAGTTAACTTATATGTAACTTATAGCTCTTATGATTATGAGTGTATATTTATTATTAATTAGATACAGGATGTAAGTTGATTATCCTCCTTATTCGTGAGTAGTATTTCGTCTCTTTCTGCCAAATTGTGTATACGCTGTGATAAATGAGATAAATACTAGTTAGAATGTTACTATGTTTTTTTTTTCTAAAATACTATTGAATTATCGCAAACGAAGATTAGCTTAGTGTAACTATGACTTTTCATGACAGAACTTTTGAAACTAGAAAACAGATTATCCAAATGAACTAATATTTACTAATTAATTAATTTATATATGAACTAATAAATCTTGAGAGATACATTATATAAATGCATTGACAAAAGGTGCGTGACTAATGATAATAATTATTAACCTAGGTAAATCTAGTGGCGATTAATATTTTCCATAAAAAACAGTTTTAATGTATGTAACCAATCTTGTACAATGTTCGAAGATTGACGCTGTTAAAGTGCTTGTATTTTTTCGGACTTTGACTCTTGGGAGACATCTATATAAAACCCTAAATACAGGATAAAAAAAAATTCTTCCTTTTAATCCAAATATTTCAGTAATTTATTCAAAAGTTACCGTGATAATCTAATTTTATAAACGATACAGACAAATAAGCATGCTTTTTCTATTTTTTCAGGCTTAGTTGCTGATTGCCACACAATATTGTACACGGATTTACAAGTGAAAAGGGAAGAGAAAATTGATATAATAGACTGCTATAACACTTTGACCATAGATTATCAACAATTGCCAGCATTATATAAATGTATGTCCACAGATAATATAGATCCTATAAGTCTGAACATAACCGTAGTTAATACTGCACCTAATGATTCAAAAATAACATTCCAAGTGCAGCCAAATTCAATACCGTCACAGGAAAATTATATAATATACTGCAACTTTGATCCAAGACTGAATATACAAAGAATCGTATTCGATTCTTCTCCAAGCTCATGGCATTATATAAAAGTCGATAATATTTTTGGTAACACTTCAAATATAGCAGATTGCGAATCCTACTACCTCAGAGAATATGATGAACCCGCCGAGCAATCTATTATAGACCTTATGCGCGACGATAAAGGTAGATTTTTCACATTCGATTATGGCTTACCCACCACAGACTTACAAGATGCAACCAGTCTGGTAAACATAACGTCCAATGAAATCAAAGCTTTACGATTTAAAGTTAACCAGTTCATTGATATCGGTGGTACATTAGCGATAGAAGCCAGTCTCTTGATGAGTTTGAAATACTATATGGGGTATAAGAGAGAGTTGAAGAAGGGTACGCTGCTAGCGTTTTCTGAGGATAACCAATTCTTCAAGGCCGTGATTTGTATGGACATCGATCACCCTAGTATACCACTGAAGACTGGACACTGTAAATTTAATGATAGAGTTAAACCAGCATTGTTTGTTTTAAATAGTACGGATTCAGAGTCGATTTACGAGAAAATTCTTATACCTTATCCGGATAGTGGGAACTGGTATTTAACGTTTAGGCTGTTTTGTGATGAAGTCGTATGCCCCTGTCGTACTTCAGACAACGGGACTAGATATTACGTTGACTCTCAAACTTCAGAAACTGACAGCTCTGTAGAATCAAACACGTTTTCGAATATAACGAGAGAGGGTGAAACTGAGTGCAATGCGACTATAGTATTGTCTATATCGTCTACTTCGTGTCTTAATGGCAGATGCAGTAACCATGGCAACTGCGGTTTGAATACCTTTGGAGGTATGGTGATGTCATACTGTTCGTGTTCAGCAGGATATGGAAGTAAGTTGAATAATTTATATCTCCTTATGTAGCGTGATTATAATTCCCTTACGATTTTTATATTAATTTACTTAATATTACTTAACACAATTTATTTAATAGTTTAACTGTTGTTTATTTTATATTTAATACGGGGTAGTAGGCTCATCGCTTTAAACGCGAACAGGAATGAGTGTGCATCTTTTTCATATATTTTTTTATAACCAATTAGGTGATTATTATGTGTCATAATTCTCCTGCTTTTTAAGAAATGAAGATTTTCAACCAGAACATCCAAGTGCTCGAATAGTTCTCTTGTCTCGCACGTTCTACCACTGGACAACGTTGTTAATATAAAATAACCTAAAATCTATATGAAAAGTGTTCTTTTTCAATATTTCTTATTAAATTTAAGGTTGGGACTGCTCAGACAATTCAAGAATGGACAGTAAAGTTTACATGTTAGTGTCCATACTACTTTTGACACTTAGCAACTTTCTCTTCATGTTCTCGATTTACGTCGCCTGCATACGATACTACTACACCGAAGCCATGATGTATGCATTTACAATGGTGTTTTCAACGTTCTACCACGCTTGTGATGCGCCAGCGCAAGTTGCGCTTTGCATAATACGAGGAAACATTCTACAATTTGGAGATTTTTACTGCGGGTTAATGTCATTTTGGGTCACCCTTCTCGCTATGAGCATTATCGGCGATAAACTCAGATCAACATTTCAGCTAACTGGAGCGATCCTTATCGCTCTTCTAACCACATGGAACATGCATTCGTTTGTTGCGTTTTTGTTGCCAGTTGCGATCGGTGTTACCATTTTATTGGCATCGTGGTATACAGACTATAATAAAACGCATTGTATGCGTTATCCTAAGACGTATTATTCTAGGCACCTGCCATTTGGCATAGTTCTAGTTTCAGTTGGTTTGGTCTGCTACGCATTTTTGCAGACGGAACAAAATTACAAAATAGTTCATTCGATATGGCATATGATTATAGCGATTAGTGTTGCGTTTCTGTTGCCAGATGTAAAAAGGGTTGATATGAATCCGTTCGTTCCGAGCTCGGGGTATTGCTGGCGGCCGATTTGTAATATATTTAGGAGAGCCACGAATCAATAATGCATTTATTTATCGACCAAATAAATTTATCATCGTAAAACATTGTCAATAGAGAAGACAACTTGATCACCAACGCTATTATACTATTTAATAGAATATTTTTTGAATTATCGAATTGTTCATGCCTCTGGAGGCTTAGCTAAATTTGTATGAAAGTTTGTAGACAAATTGTCATTGTCACATTGAACTGTCATTTTCATACAAATTTAATTTTCGACTTTCTACATACACTACTGTTAAGGCATCTTGACTAAGCCCTTATACTGATTATATTAAACACCTAAAGAAGCAAAACATCTAAACGAACAGTTTATTTGGTCGAAAGAAGTCTTTTGGAAACGATTTTGATATTTATATAGAACATAGTAACGTAAGCATAATAGGTAATGCCATTTGCAATGTTATAATAGTTGTAAGTAAGAAGTGAAAACTAACCTAGTCAATGCAAAAACTTCTAACAAATATTATTGTGATATTGTATTACATATACATTTTCATAGGACAATATATAAATAGTACATGTGTATATAGATTTATTATACACTAGAAGAAGTCGTTTTTTGTGGCCGGGATAAACGAAATTAATGTCCGTTCATACCTACAGACGTTGAACGTGACGAACGAACGTATATTCGTGCTTCGTTTAAGTCCCAAATACACTCAGGGTGCACGATATTCGATTTTAAAAAAAATTGTCTATTACGAGAACTGTTCAATTTTAATATTTGTTTGTGCTAAGCGTATTCCTTGGACCTCGCTGGCTAACAGCAGTATGAAAAGTTTGTCACTAGATCACAATGTTTGTCGGTGTTACAGCACTAGATTGCGCGAACCGTGTGTACTATAATTTATAACGAAGCCACAGATATGGTTTTCCGGCCGCTATTACTACTCAGCACGGAATTGCCATTTAGTTTAATTGTTAAATAAATTTCTGTTACATATTCTACAATTTTATAGTTCTTTAAGCATATTGTATTTTTGTGCTGTAATTTCAATACTCATCCTTAAACCGTCAAAAATACTAAGTTACTTTTATGTATATTACTACATTTGAGATTATTACATGGAATGCCATGCATTCTGGATACCGTCTATGATGTATTTTGAACTCTTTTTCGTAAACGTGAAGTTAGAGTTCATCCTAGTTCCGACTTCCAATTGCTAACTTGGGTGCCTTATACTGTTCAATTTCATCTATTTTTAACACATTACTATAAGTTTCAATGTAGTAAATGTATACGCAAATAGATGAAGATTTTAATGTATGTTTAAATAATATAATGGATGTAGCCAAATAAGTGTCAGCAAGTAGTTTGAGGCGGATAAGTGTTTTTTAAGTATATTACAACAACAACAAAAAAAATGTTTTTCTTCAGCACACCAAAACCTTGCAAGTAACTGATATCAAAATATTAAATCATTTGCACTTAACAAAGTAGTTTAATTTGTAGGCTACATTTAAAAGACACTGATAACAGAAATGTAGATTGAATGTGTATAAGCTAATTAGTTGAAATTATAGTTATATTCATATATTGAGATTATAAAAAATACTTACGTACTTGAAGACAGAAATCTATCTTTAGACTTATTTGATTAATTAGTTTAACTAAGAATTCTGTTCCTTTATTAATCTGTTAAAGTAGTTTAGGAACTCATTTAAAATCTGGTTGGTTTTTTACTATTTTTTTTAAATACCATTTATAGGACAAGGTAATTAGACATTTTAATATATGATTCAAATATGAAAGTATCATGTTATTTATGAATATACAATGATTTGTAAATAAGGACTATGCACAAGACTTGAGGAATTGATCCTGCCCAACTATTATATTGTCTGGAACTTGGCATTTTGAAATGATATATTTTGATGCATGTAATAGGAAAGACTTAAAAAACCATTTAGATTATAAATTCCAGTGATACCTGGTACATACATTTTGCATTTATAAAATATATAATTGATGACAAGGTGACATAATTCTTTCCTCAAAATCACACGAGAGAACATATCATACATCATCAAATATCTTACAATTTTTGGCATTATTAAAAAATATTTTTTTTAATTCAATGATATCTTTGGTTTATTAGTCAAGGTGCTCTTTCTACATTATGACATTCTGAATGCATTTACTAGCTTATCAGTTGTCACATTCTTTACTATGCTCAATTGTTTTTGTGGATAAGATCTCTGCTAATTTCCATTTTATTTAAATAGATATTTTTTTCTTTTTATATACTATATTAACAAAATATGTACAATATGTTAAAGATTTTATTAGCCTTAGCTAGTCTTAGTTGCCTGTCACATACATTAACATACTATTTCTAGCGGTAATTACAGAATGCTTTTTATGGACAAAAAATTATATCACTGTTATGGTATGCTAATTATTATTAAGTGGTGTGAACTGTTTCATGACACCAGTTGACTTCCATATTCTAATCTACATACAGTTTCTTTTTACCGAATTTGTTATTTGTGTTAATATGAAAATATGTCTTGTTAGATATTTATGTGATAATTAAAACCAAAAATGATTAAATTAGTTTTATTTATATTAATTTGTAATAACAACATTTAAGGCCTTCTTTACACATACCACAACCACATCACGTCGTAACGACAAAATTCTGCCAAGGAGTGGTTACATGTGGATAGTGTTGCTGCAGTTGTTTTTGTAGTTGCATTGTTTTACCGACTAAATGTTGATACTGACAAAGTGTTTGCAATGTGATCGCGATATAGTCACATATCACAGAGATGGTTGATAACAACTGCAAAATTTGGTACCAGTGAATAGGCCTATTCATAGTATTGTCTTTTGTTGACATAGCTTTCACACATTGAAAGAAAACACTTTTTAACCGGATTGAAGCTATGTATTTTTGTAAACTTATAATTACTTTACATAATTAATCCAGTTAAAAAGTGTTTTCTTTCAGGCCTATTCATTTTCAATCTCTTTTAAAACATGTTAGATGGCTTCTGCAAATACACTCATATCAGCTTATTAAGCTGCTAGTGTGTATATATACATAATAATACAAAATATACTCCTGGCTACATGGTGTGGTTGAGGTGTAATAAAGCAATATAAAACAATTTGCTTAAAATGAGCGAACAGTTCCTGCACCATATCTAATTTCTTTTTCAAACTGTTCTGCTTTTAGTGTACCATCAATACTTTTGCAATTCTTATTGAACACACTATATGCTGAAATTTCACCTTTCCTTTTTGGTCTTGTACTTGTATTTACATAAATACCAATAAGTACTGATATAACAAAAAATACTGCACCAAACTGTAGATTTAGAAAAATAATATATAAGGTTAACCAAATAACACCGTATATTGACCATTTTAGCATACAATACCGCCATGATTCTTGATTTTCTTCATTATATTCAACTTCACTAGTTTCTGATGTTAAATCTACTGTATCTTCAAGTAGAGATTTTGAGCTATTATTTAATGGATGTTCCTCACTTTCCAACTGAAATTTAATGACAAGTATTAAAACAAAACTTTGTAATAGTAGGCAATTTTCAATGAAAATTAACAGGCTTGAGAAGGGTGACATACCAATATAACTTCTTCCACTTTTTTATCCATTTCAACTGATTTTGGAACTAAAAAGTTAATGAGCTTATCTTTAGAGTTGTCCAATTTTTGTTTGATATTATCTATAAACTGTTGTCGCTTTCTAAGTGCTCTATACTCTTTCAACTTTGCTTCTATTTGTGACATATTTTACCTTTGAATAACATTTTAGATTTCATTAAAATGCGAATATTAAATAAAGGACGCTAAAGGCAAGAGCCTTTTGGGAAGGCTTCAACGAAATGGGATTATAAATACCGTTTATAGATGTTTATTAATTATATAAGTGATTATAGGTCACTAATAAACACTTTAACTTAATTTGTGGTGATTGTGTTTATTGCTGCCTGATCATATCACTCCAGCTTGCGCTTTTTACGAATTCCTAATCTGTAACGTAGAACTACGTATCGTGATACACACAATTTAACTTAATCCCTGTGGCGGTTATACTAAAGACCATACATTACTTTGGTATGTTGTTTATTAAAACGGAAATCAACAAAAATTAAAACAGTCAACTTGGAAAACAACAAACATTGAACAGCTGGCACTTCGCGTCTTGAAAGAGGTAAGTGTCATTTTCCAGGTTGATATGTCAAAGTCATCATAAGTTTACCTTTATTCTCTATCATCTCATTTATTACCGAACTTTTAAAAACCAGAAGAAGGAATATGCCGTATATAATTTATTTTCTTTCTTTTATCGTAACAGAAAAATATTATGTATGTTCAAGAAAATAATGCAGCAGAATGTTAAATATGTAAAATTAAATTACGTGAAATACTGCGTACTCTCTACATACGATTGTTTCATCTGTAGGGCCTAAACCGCGTTTGCGCGGCACGGTGCTAATACTCAAAAACCAATCAATATTGTTTGGTTTTTATACAGTAGAATTTTATGAGTTAATATTGAGATTATATTCACATGGAACACCAATCAGAAATGGGAGCTTATGTTGAAAGCCCAAATGTACAAAATAGTGGAAATTATATTACTATTATTCCTGTGGACTACACACGGCGAGGATATCCAATACAGGCTGAATATCAATACAAGTAGGTTTATTATTATAATAATACATAACTTATATCGAAACTAAGAAACACAAAAATGCACAAATCGACAGTAAGTACTACTAAGAAATTGTTATGTTTTTAAATAAACGTAACTAAAGTTTAATGACATTTCTTTAGATCTATATATAATTTCTATTTCAGTGAATTTCGATCTCGCGAGGAGTACTATTCGATGCAAAGTCAGAAATTGCAGGCGGAAGTGAACGCGCATTTATATTCCGTGTCCCAGCGATTGCCTCATCTGTCTTACAGCCCCTTGGGCAGACATGGGGATTGGGATAAACATGATCCCCATAAGACTCTGCCGGACTCCAAAGAGAGCAATAGTTCTGATTCATTGGAGAAAAGTGTTATGGGTATGTAAAATCTTATATAAAAACAATATATTTATATTTTAGTATTAATAATAAATATTTACAAGTTATTTCATGGATATTTATATCTAAAAAAAAACGTTAATTTTATTATTATTTAAAAATAAAATACC
Organism: Pieris brassicae; assembly: GCF_905147105.1. Classification (NCBI taxonomy): domain Eukaryota; kingdom Metazoa; phylum Arthropoda; class Insecta; order Lepidoptera; family Pieridae; genus Pieris; species Pieris brassicae. Next base: position 2,376,403 of record NC_059666.1, read on the forward strand.
TTGTATCCGTGATCCTGAACATTTTTAATTTAAGAGACGCAAAAAGATCTTGTACAGCTAATTTTTTTCAGGATCAAACTTAAGTAGTTGTTCGAATCAGACAGGTTCAAGTAGCATCGCTGCAGGGTCGTTTAGTACCACGGAACCTATCACTAGTGGGGGTAGTTCTTCCAGTGCCATTTCGCCACCTTTACCTGGTAAGACATATTTTCAAAATGTCTATCACATGAATAAGTTTCTCCTGTATGTGAAACACATTGGATCTGACATACGGGATTTATACTTAGCACTTGAGACATTCAGAAACAGGACTTAGCGCGATTTATGTGTCCGATGTGTCAAAATCCAATATATTTTTGACGTACGGGAGGCAGGCTTAGCGCTAACTCTCGTTTCTGAATCATACCCTTATAATCTATTTAAATTTTGAGTAACGACCGAGTGTAAGCCCGCACTATGATAAACTTACTTTTAATTACGTGTAATTTTTAGAATTAATTAAGAAGAATGTGTCTCAAACTACCTTAATTCTGTTGAGATGCATATACATGTATATGTCACCGTAAAATTGTAATTACCGTTAGGTTGCAATTTCGCGAGATTGTGTACTGTCGAAAGATTGTGAACCTCAACGTACTCCTTACAATTTAACGTATTATTATTCGATAGATTGTAATCTATCGAAGTGAAACCTTCAAATTGTGAAACGGAACGGCCTTTGCCCCGCGCAACCATATTGGTTTTTTCTACGATCTACTATAAAGCCGACCAATTAATAGGGATAGCCTTTGAACAGTTGACAATTTTAAGATTGTAATTTGACGCTTTCACTTTGATAGATTACAATCTACCGAATAATAATACGTTAAATTGTAAGGAGTATGTTGAGGTTCACAATCTTGCGAGATAGATTACAACCTAACGGTATTTACAATTTTACGGTGGCATGTGTATAGAGTTTAGTTTAACATTTAAAAATCCATTTTAAATATTAGACTATTTTATAATTATAATTTAATTATTCAATACAATATCAATAGAAAAGAATCGCTCTTCGTTTATTTCGAAACTACAGGTAGCCGTGAATTATTATTGTGTAATTTTTTGACATGGCAGTACAAGCTACTAATCAACACTAATAATAAAATCAACAGAATAACATATGTTCTTCTCTCCTAAGTAGAATGAATTTGCTGGAATCACTTCGTTCGCTGCATATTTTTAAATGACAGGGGAAAAAGAGCTCCTCATATCTTAAGTGGTAATGTTGCCACTTCACTACCAAAAATCTCGCAAGAATCGCTACTCGTATTTTCTTGTAGGACCCTAAGTTAAATTCATTCAAACAAGTTTATTTGACTTTTGAACCTAACAAATCTTTCAGGCTCCTCTGGCAGTACAGCATCATCTTCCACCGGATCTTCGAATCCTGTGACATGCGTCTATCTGATGTCCCGAATAGCCATCATGGTTGAGATGAGTTCTGAGGAGGTGCCTTCGTGCGTCACGGCCTCCAGGTTCCTCAATGCTGTACTGGCTACTGAGGAATTAGGGATGAACACACCGAGCGTCAGAAATCTAGCTGCCAATGTGTTTGCTCTGTGGATGTGTAGTCCTTTGTTAGGTGAGAATGTTTTATGATATTTGTAGAATAAGTAAAAAAAGTTTTCACTTGCAACTACCGTTTTTTTATATATGAACAGTGAATGGTCCCTTATAGTTAGATCGAAACAAGGACGAATTCAAATTAGAATAAAAATATACAAAGTATAAGACTATATCTGAACAAGTTTGTGTGATTCTAATGTAGTAGTGACCCTTTACGCCTGGAAATAATAAAAAAACCCGGGGGGGGGGGGATTAAGGGGTTGTCAAACAATTTAATAGACAACTGTGAGTTAAAGACGAAACTGATACTTGATGTATGAAGTGAAATTTAAGCTTATTTTGTCCTAGTACCAAGTAAGTCTGGATTGGTAAAATGATTTGATTTTATAAAATTTACCCCGTAGAGTATAAACATATTTTTACGTATTTATTGACAATATAAATAAATTTATATAATACTTATAATTTACGAGAGAACATATAGTTAAAAAACTTCAATTAACTAATGCGAATATAGTTATTAGAAACATTGCTAATGAAAACTCTTTGGTGACGTAACGTATATTGCATTCATTTGTCTATTGTTTTTGTAAATTGGCGGTAAATCTAAAACTCTTGTTCCGCGTGATAATGAACCTAACGCGAGAAAAATTTTCTGTCAATGATTTATTATGACATTCGTTCAGGGCTTACTCAACAACAAAGCTATGATAGGCTGCGTTTAGCATTTCTTGATGAAGCCCCATTTTGTGCCACTGTTTACGATTGGTTTAACGAGTTTAAGCGTGGACGTAGCAATCTCAATGATGATCCGGGTGAGGGACGTCCATTAACAGCGACTACTGAAGATAACATCAGTGCTGTGTGAGGCATGATAGAGGAAGATAAGAGAATGACCTATCAGCACATACGGGCAAGCTTAGGCATTGGTATGGGTCAAGTTCAAAAAAATATTACATGAACATTTAGGCGACTTACTTTAACCCCAACCCCATACTTTAACCGACGATCAGAAACACCTTCGCATGGACTGGTGAACATGTGACTGCCACCTGTCAGTATCGAGATAATGAGTCATCCGCCATACAGTCGTGACCTGGCGTCCTGTTATGTATACCCAAGAACTATAGATAAAATTTGAGGTATTCGCTCTACGAGCCCTGAAGCTGCGGTGAAAGCGTACGAAAGTGCCATAGAAGGGCTAAGGAAGAACGGGCCCAGTGTTTTTCTCAGTGGTTCCATCGAATGCGGCGATGAGTAGAGAGGAACGGAGATTACTTCGAAAAACGATAAAAGTATTGGCAACTTTCCACCTAAGTATTACTAGCGGCGAAGACAATATTATACATCTACATAATACCGAATGCCGTGCAGATGGTAAATAAATATTTAAAAAGAAACTAAAACTACGAATGTGCCCATTTCTCTCGATTTCAGAAATTCAATTAAAGCCCCACCATTGCCCGTGGCGTGTATGGGCAGGTTGGCAGAAACTACTCCAAAGATATGGCCACGGATCCGAATCCCGAAGAGGCAGGGACCAGCCAGCGTTAAGGCTTCAGAGGAATGTCTTCTTCCCTAAGCATCTTGAGGAGGGAATTAAGTGAGAGATTTTTTTTTAAATTTCTTTGCTCGCTACCAAAGCTCATCATTTGACACATTCCAGTGGTTACAGGTGGACGATACGAATCCACGGTGGAACCTAAAAAAATATAGATCGACTTGTGTCCAGCTATTCATGTGTTCATGGGTAATATAAATTTTTTCAACAGGAACGTTTCAAACTAGGGCAGCGGTCAAAATTTAAAAAAATCTCTCGGTTTATATGGGTTATATTTTTTCTACAAATATTCCAACAGTTATTCACTTTAATTAATATTTCAGGGATTCCCGGATTCAAGAGTTACTTTACGAAGAGGCACGTCACAATGTAGTCACAGGGCGGTATCCCCTCGAAAGCGCCCAAGCCCTGATGCTGGGCGGCCTTCAAGCAAGAATACAGCTCGGTCCGTACGATCCCCATAGACATACCGCAAAGTTCTTTAGGTGAGAGTAAGCAAAAATCTAGGATTTTCTAGCTACGAACCCTTATTCTCTCTTCTCTTTCTTGGTTGAAAAGAGACAAATCAGTTAGTGTCTTTTTTGAACTCTTGTAATGCGAAGTATATTCTTATATTTTTTCAACATTTCTTTATATTTTTCATTGTATGCCTTTATAGGTGCGCGTGAGGCGAGCACCATATAATAATAGTTTGTGGGCTAGGTAGTAGGGAAACAAAGGAAGCTTCTTCAGGTCTTAAGTATGTATATTTAAGTTGAAAGCTTACACCGAAGAAACCAAGTTAATAAATAAAAGAATTGAGAACACAGTAAGAGAAAAGAAAGTTCTAATCGCACTGTCCGGCGTCGTAAAATGTATTTATCAAATAAAATTTGAAATAACATATGAACTAATTCGAATAACTCGAATAAAATAAATATTTATGATGGTATTAATTTCGTATTTCCCACTGGCCAATGAAACCGAACAAATATAAAATGTCTACCAATTATAGTAGTCGCATTGTGTGGCTTCGGATCATAAATCATATTTATCTGTCTCGCTCGCACTTACATGTCTTATGGAGAGGTGTAGTGATGTGCGTAATTGTAGAGGTGGATATCGATGGTGGGATGGGTACGATTGATCGATTATGTGAAGTAAGTTGATAGGAATATTTTTTTGCTATCTGAAAATAAGGTTTTATTTTTGTAATATAAATGTCACCATTTAATTACTTCATAACCACGTTAGAAAACAAATTCTCCATTGTGCGTATTGCGTTACGCAGCGTAAGTAATGTATTGAGTGTCTTTTTATTCTTTTAAGTAAGGAATCTCGCTGTTGGCCTTAAGGGCCTTTACAGCTTAGCTCGGGCTATTTTGGCGAGCGTAGCTAGCCCGGTGAAGGCGGTTTTTTACCCTTATCCGATTTTGGCAATGAGTCTCATAATAAAAAATCTTATATTTATAGAGAAACAACAACCCTTACTCGTAACGACCTATCAGGAGTCAGAGGGCGTGAGCAGGTAGCTAAGTATTGATAACGGGTTGCATTGCTTGCACATTCCTACTGTCAGGGACATTTGCCCGACGACTCAGTTTAAAATGCGTGGACTATACTTAGTACCTTTCCCTACGCTCATAATTAACTAAAAATAAGTCAACGATTGCTTGACATTGCTATTCTAAAAACCCCAATTTCATATTGATATTGCGTGGTACGGCGCAAAATCTAAATTACAGTCTGTAATCATATTATGGAGTAAGCTTGCAGGAAAAATAAATATACATTGAAAGAAAACACTTTTTTACCGGATTGAAGCTATTATAAACTTATAATTATTTTACATATTTTTTTCCCACGTTTCGCGTGCTTTACTGCATGCGTAAAGCTTCATTCTGGTAAAAAAGTGTTTTATTTCAATGTGTAACAGCTAAGTTAACAAAAAACAATACTATGTGCAATAAAATTACATGTTATAAACGTAATCTTTTTTATCGCCAGTCCCTAATGGGCGTCAAAGGCTCTCAAATAGGCTTACCAAAAATTAGCTCGTAGGATATCTTATAAAGTCTGAACGCAAATATACCGTATAGTAACCATTACTTAACAGAGAGAACCAGGACAAATATCTGCCGAAGCATGCGAGATCAGGACAATGGGCGAAACTACGGCCCGCGGGGCGAAAGGGCAGCCCCGAGGCAAAACTCCTAGAACAGGCTCAAAGACCTCCCGCAGCCCCTCCGAGGAAATTGAGGCACAAGTATCTTGCTCATACCAGGACATTGCCAACTTATGGGTGAGAATTCAATACTAAAAAGGAAGTTATCAGAATAGAGCAATTTTTAAGTATAATATCTATGTATGTTTGTCCACAAATTCCTGAATCAGGTAATAGTTGACACATGGTCATGTATTTATTTATACCTTCACGCGTTCCCGAAGCGGAAGGTTGAGAACACGGATCTCCACTTGGTACGGTCCTGATAACCTCTCGCTTCCAATTTCATGACATTCACCATGCATGCTCGTCGATGACCTATCTTTTAACTTATTCCTTCTCTACTAGTCCTGGATTTGGTCTAGGTATGTACGAAAAGCCCACCCAACTCGACGTCACCTACCACGGTTTCCTTTTATATCCTACTTGTAAGCAGCTTCTCATTCATCCGTTCTACATGGCCAAACCACCGAAGCATTACCTTTCGTATTCTTGTGACCAGGGGCGGATCTAAGGGCCCAGGGCACCGTGGATACAAAGGGCCCCCAGTTCTCACTAATAACAATAGGCGATATTTTAAACAAAAAAAATATTTGTAACTATAAAAAATCCCATCATAAGGTTGAAATCAATCAACCTATGTGGGACGAGTCTCTAGTGAACAGAACGGGGAATTCCCCGTCGCTTGTTTTCGGTCGATGTATTTTTCGCGTGTGTCTATAACGGGGGATTCCCGTTATAGCGCAGAGGCCCACAAATTGATGAATTGCATAATTTGAGAGGATAGCCCATGCTTATCACTTCACATATCACGTAGCTCAGAAGTATGAAAATTCTATGCAAATTGTATTGTTTACAAAATTCAAACATTTCATATGACTTTGGAGTTTCAGCCATCAACTCTTAGGTATTCCGTTCTAGTAGAGTAATTTCTCTTCTATTACAATAGCTATTAGATTTTACGCAATTTTTGGTGTTTAAATTAAATACAATATAAAATTAAACATTAATGCATGAAATATTTATATAATCAACATGTATATCCTTAGAAAGAAGGGAAAATCACATTAACCAAAAATATATTAAATAATTTACTTTTAAAACCACAGAGCAGCGTTCTTCCAAGGTCAAATAGAACAACCAGTTCGAAGTTTAACGAGTCTTTTGATGCATGAAGACATTCCAGTACTGGTGGCTGTTAACTCCAATGGGGTATACGTCATTGATGACACGGAAAGTGTGAGTATCAAAAGAACACACCGCAAGCGTGCCGCAAGTGTAAGGCCTTTTCGAACCCGGGTTTTATAAAGTTTTAACGAAAATATTTTAAGGAAACTCTCAGGATAACATTCAAAGTCTAGATATAGCGCTGATTATGACTGCCATATAGCCAAACTGGTAAAAGATCTACTTTAAAAAAATGCGGTTTTGAACTGAATGGAAGTGATACTCTAATAATGCCACCTTAAATTTTCTTTATGTAACAGCAGGCAAATGGACCTAAATATTTATATCATGTAACAGGAGGCTTACCTGATGTTATGTAATACCGCCACCCATACTCATATTGCCAGAAGCCTCGCAAGTGCGTTGCCGGCCTTTCAAGAATTACGTAAGATGACTAAGACTTACGTAAGAAAACTTGAAGAACCCAAAATCGAATTGGTTCGGAATTACTCAGGAATCGAATATTACTAAGCATTATTCAAGAAATTCTCAAATAATCTTAAATTTCTTGAGAATTTCCGGCTCCCTTTGCCTCATCTGCAGCTGTACAAACACCTGATTGGGGGTATAATCGGAATCTCTTCGGAATTAATTTCCAATTTTGTTGATCTGTTGGCTAATTGAAATTTCTCGGCAGCGCTACCAAAGTTCCTTGTTAAAGACTTACTCGGGCCAGCGAATTTTAAGCATACTAATTTAGTACCTACTTCTAGTAAAGCTATAGAAAATAGCAAATATCATTTTTTTATCGAATATAAACTTACAGACGGTATTACTGGGATTGCTGTACGAAGAATTGTCATGGGATATCGGTCTACCCTCAGATGATAATGAAGATTGTCTGCCGTGTCTCTTCCTACAGTTTATGGTGGTTGAAAATGGCTTACGAGTCTCCAAGATATTACAGGTATGAACATGTGAAAGAAAATATAGGGTGTTAGTTTGATGTCGGTAGTATTGGAATTACTTCAGTTGGGCACTTTTCTTCACTGATTCAATATTCAGTTTAAAATTTTAGTAATTGCCCGGGTGCGCAAGTGCAGCTTGTTTTTATATCCTTCTCCCTACTTCGACATGATCCCCTCCGGGCTGACTATGACGTCAGTTCCGTAAAAGCACAGAGTAAGTAAACTGAACAACTGTGACACATGCGCTCTTACCTTAATAGCATGATTATATTTCTTTAACTAAAATTAGCAGGGTTTATATGATTAAAAAACTAACAAGAGTCTTTCCGGGAAAAGAACAGACTTCATATACAGTGGTACCTCGACATACGAAGGTCATTCATCCGTTGGCTGGAGTTTTACCCACCTCAGTTGTTTTTGAGTTTCTTTGAATAAGAAAATATTTTCACGCTTTAATTCAATAGACGTCATCTTCGGGACCATGGTTATGAAAATAATGATAAATGTACAAAAAGCTAAAAACGCGATCCCAACTTAAGAAAAATCGCTTCGAAAACGAGGTTATCAAGACAGACTGATGTCTAGTCTCAAATGGGTGACAGTGTCCATGTAGTCTGTAGTACGATTCCTCGAATCACAAATCTTGCTCTCATCACAAAGCAAAATATCGCGTGATACGTGAAGAGGCTACGTAGATACGTACCACTACGGTACAGATACGTACAGTGGTACGTAATTATACGGTACAGATACGTACAGTGGTACGTATCTTACGTACCACTGCAATTCCTTTATAATTTTTAAATAAGGTATCAAGTTTGCATATTATATTTGCTGATTATGCGGATTTTTTTAATTAATCAAATCTAAATATTCCACATTGAAAACGATAAATAAATTATTTATTTAAGATTACTGTCGAACTATAATGACGTAAATGTTGTCAACATCAATTAAGAACTGTAGCGACAGTAGAGCGAGCTCAAATCCTACGAATCTTATATTTCACACACACTATATAAAATGCTATTAATTGTTTATTATTTTGAAAATAAGCGACAATAAAATAATATATAGTTGTTTTTTCGATCGATTTTTGTCCTTTAATGTATTCTATTTATTTATTACAGAAATACATACATTATCCTTAATATTGTGTGTGTAAATTTAATTCCAGGTATTTTCAAAGCAGGCAATAATGATGGACACATTAATAGGACATTTCGCAGGTGAATACCGAAAACGATTAGGACAGGAGACACCCAGCGACCATGCAAACTATGACTACCATTCAGGTAAGTCATGGGTATCCTATGAACTGATTGTATGGACAAGCGGGGACCTGATGTTAGGTGATACCGCCCATGGACACTCAATTGCAGAGGGCTCGCGAGAGCATTGCCGGCCTTTTAAGAATTGGTACACGTTTTGATAAGGACCCTAAGTCGAGTTCAGAAATACTTCAGTGGACAGCTAGTTCCACATAGTAGTGTGGAACTCTCAGTTGTGGAACAAGGGACGTCGAGCTGATACGGGTGGAATTTACCTTCCTTACCTTGACGTTTTAATCAGGACAACTCATCTGAACAGTCCGTGTAAATTTGATAGAAGGTGCAAAGACAAATATAAAGTCCTATATAAGCAGACACATTTCATATTTTCTATATTTTTTTTAGATTCAGGTAGTATATCCCTTCCCCCCTTATCTCGACCGGATTCCCCTCAACGGCGTTTGGCTAATAAATTGTCCCGACTTGCCTTGGCCACTCACGATGGAAGAGGCAATTTACTTGGTGGAGCTGGAGACTGGTCTACTGGATTACATCAAACGCAACCTTCCTGGATATTCCCTAAACATTAATAAAGTTATCGTGTTCAAGGTTTTTTATTTACTATCTGTAATATGTATATAATATTGTATTTGACAGAATATTTTATTTAATTTATTATAAAAAACATATTTTTTTCTTGAGGGCTTTTTACATAGACTAATGAAATTGCCAAAGTTTTGGATATCATATAAGTATCGAGAAACAGAAAAATACCTACTTATTTAATATATACGGTCTACGGATAACACCACATCGATTTGACTGATCTAATTGTCACTGTCAAATTGCGTTGACACTTTACACCGTTATGAAAATAGATATCAGTGCTTGCTGCTTATTTATTCATACAACATGCATTGCATATGTATAACTTCTAGTTATAAGAACTTATTCAAAGTCAAAAATCATTTATTAGGTAACACAATATACTTATGAACGTCAAAAAAAAAGAAAAATACATAAAATGCTTCTAATTTTAGATTTACTGCCAGTTCTCAAATCGAGGACGTAGAACGTTAGAAAGAAGTGGCAATACACTCTCCGCCACTCTTTAATCGCCAAGTTTTTTGTATTACACAACGTTTGTAAGGAGCGAACAACGTTTGTGTTAATAAAACTATAAAAGTAATTTATAAATAAATCATTTATTTTATAAAATAAAATTTATATTAACAAATAAACTATTTAAGTCTATAATAATGTCTCATCCTGTTATATTCTCTAAGGAGCGGGTGTTTAGACAAGTACTCTTCCATGTACTTAAACCGAGGAGCCGAAAGATCCTTGTGACGTGTAAGTCGGACCTCAAGAGTGTGTACTTTGAAGGCCAGTTCAGCACTAAAAGAAATTTATCTAATAAATATGAATAGATATCAGGCTGTACTAAACGACTAACTTCAGACAGTATAAACATAATTTATGTAAAAACCTGCTTCCAAAATTTGTCATTAAAAATGCTTTTGACGTTCGCTTCTGATAATTTTGGCGATAGCACTATTCGGACACGATTTTACAAAACACTTAGGAAAATCCAACTTAATAAGATTATCGATATGGACAAGATGGGCAATGTTAATTGGAGCGCAAAGTTAAGACAAAGCACAAACGGTAAAGAAATAATTAATTAAAAAATGTTCACCTTGCAGCAAAATAGGCGCTCTCTTTCTCAGGGGTCAAAATAAACTGATTTGCGAGATACCATAGTCTCTTTGCTTTATACTCTCCATTGAGCTGTAAAAACAAACCTAAATTTTAGTATTAAAGACGATTATCTTTAGCAGAATCTGTGGAATAAAAGATTAAAAAAATATATCACAGATAGCAGTCATATTTTTTAAGAGAATGATCCTGATTACACAACAACAAACGAACGCGAGTTAACTGTGAAAAATTCATTTAAAATTGTTTTATTAAGAATACTTAATTTACGTAATATTCTTTACTAAGGCGGAGAAATAGACTAAATTTTTTTTACCGTATCAAATCTTTCCTGAACAAGATTTTGCCTCGCCAATTGTTTAGCTTTAAAATCGTTGAGACACTGTTCCCTAATCAGTGTAGCCTCTTTGATTGTAAGCGGCACTCCACTTCCATGACCAGACCCAAACATCCGGGCCAAGTACGGTGCCAATGGATCTATTTCCGCTTCCTTTTCACGTTCTGTTACCTCTGCTTTTTGGGCTTCCTAAAATTTGTAATTTTTATAAAATTTTAACGAAATATATTTTCACTTAGTTACCTATTAATCATTATTTTCGAAACTCTGTTTTTTGTGGAGTCTATTAACATACATATGTTCATAAAAATACTTAAATTAATATAACCTTACTAGTAAATCTATTTTATGTTTATATGAACGACTACATTAAAATCCAAGATTTACGATGTGGCTAATAGAACGCTATCTATGTATCTGACCTGTTCTTTCCATCCCTTCTTAGCAGCCTCATTTCTTTCAGTATCGAAGAGAGCTACTACCAACATTGGCTCGGTTAATTCTTTATGTCTTTGCTTTAAATATCCATTTATATCTGTCTCTCTATCTCGGATGTGTTTCCGTGACTTGTTCTCCCACTCCATGTTGTCACAAAGAGCGTAATACACGTCTAACGGTCGAGGTTGTTTGGCACACGGGTCGGCCTGTGAAAGTATACGTAATTTATATATATGTATTTAAATATATCTATATTGTAGCTTGCATTGTTCTAAAAATATGTTATATAAAATGAAATTACGATAATACACTGTACATAGTCAAGTACATTTACTATTTATTACTTTGTACAAATTATTATGATCACTTATCATTCTTAATCGATTACATAACACAATGGAATTTTTAATATCATAGTTACCAATATGAATAAATGCATACAATGTAAATAATATAGGTATATAATTATGATGTTATTAGTTAATATGCTGAACAATTGTGATTGATGGTAAATTAAAATGTTATATTTTTTTATCATTAAAGTAAATCGGAACTACTAATATACATTTTCAACTTATTATTTCACAATATAACTTACAATGTAGCCGGACGTTTTATCAGGATAAAACAGAATCTTTCCACCAGTCTCAGCCAGATTCGGTTTTAAAAAGTGTCTCGTGTTATTTGTCACGAAATTATAATCGTAATGGTAGAGAAGTTGAATTGTTTCATCGGGAAGGTGAAATATTTTTTTCCAAATGTCGTCTTTCGATGGTATATTGTAGTTTCTAGAATAGGTCTCTACGATATCTTTGACTTGACGTTTTGGTTCCGCTTTTGTCGGCTCCGAGTAGGTTATCTTCCGTGATTCTAGCCTGTAGATGTTAAAGAATTTTTTTTCTCATATTAATCAATCAATTTAATAAAATCATTAACAATTTCAATTTATTGAAATGTTGCTCAAGTGTAATTCTTAGAAATGTTCTGTATTCTTTAAAACCTTTATGTACTTATAAGATAGTAATATATGATAATAATAAAAAAAGTGAGTTTAGAAAAATTATCAACTATATGCAACTATAACTATAGACTACAAATATAACAAATAATATATAATAAATACAAATAATACAATTATTACAGAATTTCATTAATTGTAATATCATTACTATCATTGTTAACGTTATTATATATTTTTATTAATGGCTACGAATCTCTTCGTCTTAAACGTGTTCTTGTCCCTGGCGCGTAACGGAGAAATGTGACGCGTAACCGAAAAATGTGACGGCAATTTTTTTTCCAACGCCGATAAACACTTTTCACTTCAAAAAAATATATTATACGCCATTTAAATAATTCAAAAGCAAGTTTTTGGCTTCTTTTAAATGATTTAATTCTTGTGCACTTTTACCTATCAATTCTTTTCGTATAATATTCGTCAAATGTCCTTGAGGTGCACTCCAGCTTCGCGAGATGATCAAGTCTGGCATAGTAGTTGAATTCTAAAGTCCTTTCGCCTTCCACGGATACGATTGGCGCTTCTAATGAGTATGTGTGCTCTGAAAAAGTATACATTGTTTCTAATAGACAATTGTTTATTAATAGGATTGTTCTTTTTGAAGTTATACTTCTTTTGGCGACAATTCTTCTTCTACTTCTTCGGTTTTAAAATAAAATATGTCCATTTCTTTGATTATGTAGAAACCATTTTTTTGTGATTTTTAAACTATATTAACTAGATAATGTGCTATAAACTTTCAATGCATTAAATACCTTTTTTCTATGGTTAGTGTCGTTTTTTCTACAAACGTACAATAAGGCGAAAGATAAAAAAATTAAAAAGGTTTTTATGTTGTTACGCCAAAGAAGTATAATAACTTCTAACGCGTGTCATAAGTACAGACATATGGATTTTTATATGTGTCGTAAACTCAGTCAGTGAATTGTATTTTATCACAAATACATTAAATATATACAGATTTGCTAACATGCGAACGTGTCTGTAGTTGACCTACTTTCAATTAAATAAAGCAATGGCGCTACAACCTATTTAGGTCTGGGCCTCAGATTTATGTATCCGTTTCATGGTCATACAAACTCACTCAAATTACCTTTATTCATATAGTTAAACAAGTACACTTATGAACAGAAAAAGAAGTTAAATTGATTGTAAATTTACATTTACTACCAGTTCGCAAGTCAAGGGCGTAGAGCGGGCAAGAAGAACTGGCAAAAAACTTTCCGCCACTCTTTTTAACCGCAAAGTTTTGAGTCATACAAACTGTTCGAACTGGAATCAATCCCAAGGATAAGGCTCATTTACGTATTCGTTAAATTTATAAAAAGCTGTATTGATTAATTTTTGTTTTTTGAGCAGTGTTGGCCTAGTGGCTCCAGCGTGCGACTCTCATCCCTGAGGTCATAGGTTCGATTCCCGGCTGTGCACCAATGGATTTTCTTTCTATGTGCGCATTTAACATTAGCTCGAACGGTGAAGTAAAATATCGTGAGGAAACCGGCTTGCCTTAGACCCAAGAAGTCGACGGCGTGCGTCAGGCATTGAAGGCTGATCACCTACTTGCCTATTAGATTAACAAGTGATGAAACAGATACAGAAATCTGAGGCCCAGACCTAAAAAGGTTGTAGCGCCATTGATTATTATTATTTATTGATTAATTTACGTCTAATGTTAATTTCGCTGTTAACCAGTAACAGTTGAAAGTCTAAAAGACACATCTCGCATATGTGATAATAAACTTAGATTAGACTTTATTAGTCATAATATTTGACTGAATACAAGATCACAAAGAAAATTCAAAAGAAAAAATATTGCTGCAGGTTTAGGATACAAAATTTTAGGGTTAGCAAGCAAAATAATTACTTATTAAGTTATCCCTTCTTCCAACACTGAATGTTTCCCGCACTTCTTTGCTGAGATGATCCAATTTCATTGTCTCCATTTTATCAACTCTGTGCTTGTACCATTCATATCTGAAATGGTACCGGAAAACCGCTACACTGGTACTTAGTTTATAGTTATTGTATGTTATTTAAATTAAATTAGTTGGTGTTGGAACTATATGTCGCAGGAACGAGCCATTAACATTTCATGTAAGAATTAATAAAGGTCGTGTAAATGCTATAAATTTTCATAATATTATTATTTTTTATTAAGTTTAGACTCGCAGCGCATTAGACCGCACACTACTTGGTTTCTTGTTTGACATCGCGTAATATGAAAATGCGTTATAAGACCGTGTTATAAGAGGGTTGACTGTTCTAATCTCTACAATAAAGCTTCGAAGGCTGTTAGAATTAAAAATATTTACGTTAATAAAGGGACAGTAAGTGCGTAGTCGTGAAATATCTTGATTCTCTTGATAACGCCGTCTCTTTCAGAGTATGGGGCGAATTTCTCAAGCAATACCTTCTTGTAATGGATCACCTTATGGCTGCCGGGGTAGCGCTGCTCATAATCTAAAATAATTTTATATGTTATAAACATATATAAACATTCCATGTTATATTATTTATATATATTACTCTAACACGATTAAAGGTGCAGACAGATAAATCATCCCGTTAAAATGGTTTTTAGCGTCCATGTTTCCTGATTAAAGCCACATGAAAGACATGTATTACGAACTAGCTAAAGGTCTAAATATCAACTAACTGTCAGCGGTTACATCCAACTTCTCAACCCAGCTGGCGGGCACGCACATGTGCTTCTCAGTATCATAGGCCGTCTTCTTATCCGCGAGGTCAATGCCAACAAACTGTCGTCGATAGTTCGGCTCACCGGCAAGCATGTGCTCCCAACAACTTATATCTCCTAGATCGTAGTTCAATGATCCTAGGCCTTCTTCGCAGCCTTGCAGATTCACCTTTTCATTCACGAAAGTACGGTATTGGATTATTAAAGTGGTGTTTTAAAGGATATATTTTTATCGTAATCGATGGTATGCCTACACAAAATGACGCTTAAACCACATATATCTTTAAAAAATGTAGAGTATTTTGTTAATTTCAAATAATCAAAACGTTAATTTTTTATTGAAATTTATAATTGAAAGAGTTTATTCCTTTACATGCTTGTTCTCTTTATAACTGCTGTTTCATATCACAAACGGATTGTAATATTTCTAGTACAAATATATATAAATTACCCACAGGCTCTACAATATTTTAAGGACCTCAGAATTCTGCATCTGTTTCATAATCATTTGTCAATCTTAGTGATCGAACCTACGAATTCAAGAAAAGTCGTACGCTGAAGCCACTAGGCCAATAGTGGTCGCGGTACAAAGATAATTAATTTTATTAGACGTAGTAAATATCGTAAGTGAAACTAGGAAATAATACATATTTTTTTAAACAAACTTACATAGTAATTCTCATGATTATATACACTATCCAGCTTTTGGTACTGTGGTGCGCTGATCGGGTGGTCCTTACCCTCGCTGGGTTCTATAAAGAAGGGCTCTTCAATACCCTTGAACCCTGGCAGTATAAGGACCCAGGCGTGAGTACGCCAGCCGTCTATCGGATCATCCGGTGGTTTCTCAAGTTCCTGAAATTTTGAATAGATCATACTATCAAATTACACGTCATGAATAACATCTAAAAATTACTGACTAGTTTCGTTAACATACATACTTAAAGATTAAAACGTATACACATTGAATTGCTCACTCATTTTTTAGAAAAGTAAATTTAGTTAAAGTTAAAAGTTAAAATGTATAAATAAAATATGTATTAGCGATATATTTTTATTTATATAAATTAAATTACGAAATATTACAATTTTACCGCAATTTTTTTCAGCCGCGCATTCTCCGCCTTGTCTAGTTCAGCTTGCCGCATCTCGGCTGCCTTTCTATCCATGTCCCGGCAATATTTTGATGTCATATCTGGTAGAGGTACTAAACGGTACCGCGGCTCTTCCTCTGGTGGCGGAGGCTCTTCAATAACCTGCATAAAATAGTATTTTTCCACATGGACACATAACTATATCGTCTTTAATTTTTTTGAGAAGTCGAGAAAAAAATCCAAATACCTGACACTTTTTCTATTAAAGAGCTTTGGTTTTGGGGGACTTAGAAAGTTAGACTTATTCTTTAAACATAAGGGCACCATAGACTAGCGAAGCAGGCGTTCTATTGACGAAGACGATGTGAAAATTAAACTGTCACTTCGAATTATTTACTAACCTCAGTTTCATCTGGTATCTCTGGGCACAGCGATCTATATCGCACGGCCAAGCACAGATCTCGTTTGGCGCAACCCACTACTACATATGCGTCGTAGCCAGCTCCCACCAGCCATGACACTAACACGTGAGCTAGCTCGAAAGGATTACCACTCCGTCTTATTATCACTGTGTATGGTGACATTATTCGTTCTGGCTGGAAAAATAAATACTTACTAAGTGCTAAAATTACTACTTGTACAAACAATGCTAGTTCATACAAAAATCAAAGCATTTTCATGTTAGTTTTTATTAAAGCGCCCTCTACACGGTTGGCTAAGAACGTTGCACTCGTCGTCAGACTAACTTACAAGTTAGTTCTCATAACAAGTAATAGATGGCGCGCATAGAAATTGCTTTAAATAGTTCGTTATTTTTGTCACATAAAGAAATACTTGTTTGTATGCTTTAAATTTACTAATTTGAGTGTTAAAATGAAGCTTACCTACTCTAAAACAATGTCTTTTGTATTATAACGAATTCAATTTTTACAGTTTTAAATTGACCAATTTCAAACTAGCACTGGCTGCTTTGCCCATGTGGACTGCGTGCATTTTGACAATATTTTATGCGACATTTTCAGCAATAATAATCAGCTTACATCTAATATAACCATAATACATTTTACACCTTCTTCAGGTATCACACTATCTTAACGAGAAAAACACTCCAAGGTAGTTTTTGTTATTCGTTAAAATAAAAAATAAATTTCGAAACCAGTCCCAATTAAGAACTAGTCTCCTTTAAATATTAAATTCAATTAAGCGAATTTATTTTTTAATTATTTCATTCAATCTCCCATCCTAAACCTGAAATATAACAACATGTAACGTAAACAATTGAACAGCGATATGTAATTCCCATAACAACACTAATGCACAGAACCGAACTGATTTTTCATTGACTACCAAGCACTCAAAACGTAGTTCTTTTAATAATAATAAATTTGTTCAAAGAAGTTTTGTTTAAATACACGATTATAAGGAGCTTCATAAAAGGTGAGTCGTTTACGATAATATAATAACAAGTGGGTGTTGCCACCCGACACCCGTGCCCTATAAATTGAATCAAAAGTTGTGGAAACAAAGTCGGTCTACTGCGGAACTTATCCCAACTTTCACTTTTAACTCACAACTTTTCCACACTTTCGCTTAACAATTTTCTTTTGTGAATACACTAGTAGAAACTAGTTTTACTTTTTTGAATTTAAGGGCAGCTGCTTGCGTAAATAGCTGCTGAATATTTTATTTTTAGGACTTAGGATCCAGAAAAATAACGTATCAAAGACCGCAGTCGCGAGACGTCTGCAATCAAAATGACCACGGGCGGCGGTATCAATTTACTTCAGGTGACCCTACTGCCCGATACAGGGGGTCCTTTAAAATAATAATAATATTTATAGTTCTTAAAATAATATTTATCGTAAATAATAAGCTTTATATAGTTTCTCCTAAAGCAAATTAACGCGTACCACTACGATATTCAAGAGAATTTTTAAACGCAACTACACAAACTCATTAATACGAAATGAATTTAAATTAAATAAATTCATATTTCAACAATCAAATTGGATTACATAGACTTGTTAAACTTGTTTTAAAATTATTAACAGAATATTTGTATTTAAGTCCATCCGAACTTAATTACAAATTTGTAGATAGATCGTTCCAAAAGTGATATTTAACTATAATATACAATGTATATTACAGTATACAAGCTCTTTTGTACAAGCCCTTCAGATTTTAGATGATAAACATATATGTTCCAAAAAATAAAAATACAATTAAAATTACTAGCAAAACAGCGGATTACGCTAATTAGATGTCTATCTCATAATCCCTTGTTTTTTAAGCATTCAACAATGCTTTAAAAGGGTAAAATCCAGAGCCGAAACTGAGCGCTAGAATGTCAACCAATATTGTTTTCTATATCAAGCTTGATAGCGCTCTAGACAAGATTGTGACTAGATACGAATTAGAATGTGTACACAGAGACTTAGCGATGACCACAGTTCGCTAAGTCTGGACTCTGTTTATCGTCAGTTAACTCTTCGGTAGATTAATATTACAGAAACAAATTAGGCTCAATTAATAAATGAAAGATTTAATAAAGCGTTTAAAACTCCCAATTATATATTTCTAACATATATCTTTATTAAGTTGCTGCAGTACCATGTAATAAAATAATTCTAGCACGTATTCGTCTACAAGACAGTTACAAACTCATACAAAAGCATTTACGGGACCGTGCGTAATTCAGAGGATCTTAACGGCCGTACCATGTACATAAGGTGTATATTCCTTTGCCCCAGAATACATTGCAAGCGCAAATTAGACCGTACGTTCCACGCTTTGAGTTGCGCTTGACCAAGCGTTATTGGTATTTCGAGCAAGACGCCCGGTGCTTTAGTGATGTTCCCGTTATCCTTGAATAGTCGATATAACGAGAAACAGGAAAAAATATCTTTGACAGAAAGTTCTGTCATTTTGTTGTGTTTGAAGAGGTTTTGTTTTATTTGAATAAAGCTGTAATGATTTGTTATATCTTGTAAGATAAGTAACTATAGTAAACATCATTTAGGGAGATGTTTTTGAATTGGGAAGTGGAAATACATAACTATTGTACGGATATATTCAGCATTGAGCCTATTGTTTGAATGTTGTTTTTGTAAGTTGCAGTTTACTGATGGCTTATAGTATATAACAAATGGACAGGAGGCTCATATGATGTTAAGTGATACCACCGGGCTCGCATGCGCGTTGCCGGCCTTTTAAGAATTGGTACGCTCTTTTCTTGATTCTCCTAAGTCGAATTGATTAACTTCAATATATATTTCGCCGAATGTTCTTATGTTCCACGGAAATTGATATCAGACTTTAGTACATTTAATATTTTTATAAATTACCAATGAAAAGAGTCAGTAGTTGACCATATGAAGCGCCAGGCTTTTTGTCCAATCGAACCGAGATGTCAGATTTTTGTGCGACGTCTGCGCCATTACTCATGTATGTTACTATTACGACAGACGACAAAAAATGTGGTACTATTCTTCCTTGAAGACCCGTTGGATACTCTGAACCAGCATGGGTTGGATTGCTACCTGAGATGCAGGCTTGTTTGTCACATAGTAAATAAATACATTCTTGATTCCTTGGACTTATGAATGTTATTCATAGCATAGCATCTACACAATCTTTTAGGCACAATTTTGTCATTCTGTGGCGCCACTTGGACTTCTTTCTTCTATTAGAATCCACTAGAATCTACTAGAATCTATTATGTACAGTGATGTTTAATTACGTGGCCAAACTTTTTACAAACTTGAGATCGTAATATAAGAGGAAATATTAAGTATTAATTGTCGATTCTTTATTTTAAATTTCAGGTATCTTGTTTTTTTTGACATATGAATGTATTTACTTATGTTTTCTGTTTCACATATATTGTTTATTTATGTAATGGTTTTTGGCTTTGTATATAGTCTAAGGGTTTTGTTTTAGATAATGTATGATAGCTACAAGATTACTAATAAAAAAATATATGGTATTTATCACTTGTTTTTAGCTGGTGTCTTCGGGTGTACGCTTGTTGTAGGGACAGCTCTATATATATTTGCATATATAAGATTTCTTCACTTGCATACACATATATATATGTAAATATATTATACATTGTTATTTTGAGGCACATGACTCTAGAGATGCGGCGCATATCGTTATCGATACTCGAGACTCGGTAATAAGTATCGACCGGAGGGTGGCACAGATGCCACTCATGCGAGATCGCTGACTGCTGCGCTCTCTAATTGAACATGATGTGATGTACTTTATCGACTATCGATAAGTTTTAAGAAAATCATTATGACTGTAAGAACAGTGTTTATTTTATCATGAATTATTGTCAAAGATTGTTGTCAATTATGTTTTCGAAGAAGATCATAAAATATTTTTATTAATTTTACATGTGCGCTTTGTACGTTTATTTGTATCAATATAATCGGTGTGTTAGCTTTGATTCAAGTTTAACCTAGATTTGTAACTCGTCATACGGTCATAGGATAATGATAGATGGTTAAAGGACTTTGCTTTTCTGTACCTAAGTTAATAGGAAAACTATCAAATAGTTTTAAAAATGATAATTTGTGAATTATAAAGAATAGTCACATATACATTAATCGCCCTATCGATAGTTTTTGTGGCAACATTACCTTTGCAATCATATGTTCGCAGCAAAAAGCGAAAAGTGCAAAATGGGCGCCTTTTTTATTTTATCGACAATTACAATCCAAGTAAACGTTCGCAACACAAATGCCCTCGAAGAACGGCAGTCCGCGCGAGTGATTTGCACCACCCCGTCGGACGCCGCGCGGTCGCGACGTGAGCTAGTGATGTTCTTATTTTTTTATCGATGATTACTTTTGTTTTCATCATTCTTTCCCTATACATATAACTAACAAACTTTGTTTTCATGAATAATCGTATTTAACATATATGTTGTGTCTAACATAAGAATACTGGGCAGTGAAACACAAGTCCTGGTCTTTGTAAAGTTAGTTTTAAGCTGCCGTCCGCAGTCTCACCGTGGCATCAAACAAAGGAGTGTTTTTGTCATTTGGCGCCGCCCTCCCGCCGCGGTGTCCGTGGCGACGAGAGGCCGCGAGCGTCGGCCGGCCGCGGATCGATATCGGCCGAGATCTCGGCCTACGCGCCCGCCTCGCCGGCCATTTGCCTACCTCGACGCCTCAGGCTCGTGTGTACATAACCCGCCACCCGCCACCCACCACCCTACACCGATACACCCCCGCAGATTACCGCCTACAAAGCAAACTTCATTGGTACGTGCATGCAATATGCGCAAGGAGCAGGTCAGAATTGTGCCTCGGACCTCCACCCAGATTGCTTTGATACACGAGCGAACCTCGTATTTAGCAAAGGCTATTGCACAATGAATCTTAGCAAGGCCTAGGCCCTGTTACAGTGTAGGAGGCGGCCGCAATCACGTTAATTACTCCGGTGATAGCACCGGTATTATCTGAAGTACATATACTTTGGTGAGAAGTGCATACGTAAGGTCTATACCAAAGGTCTCGTCTATACCAAAGTAACTAGCTAAAGATAAGTGTTTCTCATCATTAACTACATTAATGTTTCATACTTGCAACCATTTTCATCTAATCAGCTGTGTGGAGTATGATAATACAGACAAAGACAGCCATTTATTCCCAACAATAATATGTTATTAATACCAATATAAATAATGTAATGTTTATTCAATGGAGCAAATACTGAGCATACGTTTGGAGTTTAATTTCATAAATATATATTAATAAGCAAATTAATATTTAAATGCATATTAATTTACGTTATTTTGTGAACGGTGAAACAAATAGACAGTATTTCAGATGGCATTAGACATGCCTAATACAAAAGTATTGCAAGGCTCGTGAATTTCAATTGAACGCTGAAGGGTAGTAAATCGGCCAAGTGCAGCTCCCGCTCTCAAACGTAAAAGAGGGAAAGTTCACATTTGCATATTGGCCGTCGCCAACTAACTCAAACTTTGCAGTCGGAGCGAAGAAAACTTTTAATGTGAGAGTCTATCTGTTTTACTTTCTTTGAAAACTTTGGGTAGTCAACAATGGAATAGATACGTCTTAGATCATGTGTTGTCTTTTTGTTATGATAGATGCAAGTTTAATGTAGCTCCTTCTTGGAATATAACGTAAAAGAGCTAATGCAGTGAGCAATCTACGGTATATTTGTTTATCATGAAAGTTACAGTAATAATTATGTAATGAAATAATTATATTTCTTAGATTGTTGATTGTTGTAGTCTGTAGAAAAGGACGCGATTTTTGGCTTGTCATTTGATTTTTACTAGAATCATTTTTGTTAAAACATTTTGGATTTTATAAGAAATACTTTAGTACAGATTCTAAATTACTTCCAACACATTGGAGTTTCATTTATCATAAAACAACATTTAGAGTATATCATCAATATATAAAAGTCCCTAACTAAAGTTCATACGACGTAAAGTAAGGCAAAATAAATGGCACACAAGATCCCCTTCCCCCCCCCTATCCCCAAGAAGAGAAGAAGAGAACAGAGACTGTCTGTAAGTCTTGGACACTTTATTATGTCAAACATCCTTTTTGGTAAATTAGTTTTAAATTACGTATTAATCTAATTTGGCCTCGTGGCTTCAGCGTGACTTATCCCTGAGGTTCGTTCTCGTTCGATTCCTGGCTGTGCACCAATGGACTATTTTCTGTGTGCATTTAACCTCACCGTCATTAGATGTTTTCTTCCTGACCACGACGCTCAGATATGAGCTACCGACTGAAGAGAGAGTGGCTAGATTGTAATATTAAATGATGTCTTTGTGCTGAGACTTAGACAATATCTAAAGGTATATCGATAAGAAGCGACATCTTTAATCTAGTCGGGAGCGGGTAAAGGCATAAATCTTGCAGGTCCGGGCGAGTTTTGAATCATTTAGCGCGGTGCTCTGGCCCTGCGACTTCCGTCCGGCACGTGCGGCCCCCACCCGCTATGAGCGCGTCTGTCTTGTCGAGACAAAGGGGCAACAGTGATGTTCCACTTTGTAGGATATATCGATACTTTTAGGTTTTGTTTTTTATAAAAAAAATTGTCGAAACATTTATTTTAATCGCTATTAAGCCTTAGAACGATTTATTTACTTACAGTTTTATGTTTATAGTTAACTACTATAAAAATGCATTAGTTGCTTTGTGCTTAAATATTATTATGTAGTTTTGTTTCTATTATTTTCAACTTAACTTGAATCAACAATTTACTAACTTAATTACAATTTTAAACAGTAAATATTATTAATTATGTCAGTTTCTAAAGTCTTTCTTTTAATATAAGTCATACCTAAAAATGGCGTACTAATAATAAATAAATTATAATGACAGTAATTTATTCATTAGTTAGCATTTTCGTATAAGCCTTATGACTTGTAGTTACTTATGTTGTTATCAACATCTAAATTAAATCTATACATTATAGTCATTCATAATAACAATTTATAATATCGATAACTTCATCGAAATAATTCAATCCCTACTACACGACGTCCGAGCTGCCTCTAATTTGAATTCACGGAGACTCCGCGACGCGTCCGCCGCGTCGGCCGCGCCCGACTTAATGAATCGCGAGGGGGTGTGGGGGCAACCAGGGGGTTGCTAGGGGGTGATCGGACGACCACCGCATCCTCCGCGCGGATAAGTGACGCCCGTGTTGCTTCGTACATAGCTACTCCTTATGTATTGTGGCACATAGCGGCCGGCCTGTACCTACGTAACGCTCGCCAAATTTATGTCCCGCACATGTCTAGAGACCGCGGCGTACCTTTAGAGGGATTTTGCGTGTTTACGTACAAACGGGGGCCAAAGATATTCGAGATGGAATTTCGTTTGGGCCTTTATTGATGAGCCACAGCGGCTTACGTCCCCTTTAGCTTATCTTGTTGCTTTTATGTATATGGATTGATCAGTTCCAGTAAAGTTTAAAGAATAACTCTAAATAAAGTAATAATACTCCTCATTTTTTTCCTTGACCTCGAAACTATAAACAAAAACTTGCTAATGGTCAATTATGTAAATGCAAGGATCGGTATGGCTATTCTTAACTCAGTAAATTATTCAGTCGATTCAAATATTCCGTTACCAGTTTGAAATACCGAAAACTTGCCTCAAAATAATATTGAGCAATTCATAGATTAATTTAAAACTATATGAGCATTTTTAATAAAAACATTTCACTTATAACACAGATTACATTTTAAAATTAAGATAAATAGAATTAAATAAAACATTAAGATCTGTGACCAGATTTTTTCTATATCTATATCTACTGGCAACGTCGTATCGTTTCATTAAAACTAGTTGAACCACATTAGTAAACATTAGTGTACGTGTCTGCTTTTTGTAAACATCTAATCAGTCGTGTCCCTTCACAGCTGAATTGGACGTGGGGTTCAGAAGGGTCCAGCCGTGGGAGCAGTCTCAACATTATTCTCGATAATCACGCGATATCGATTCGCGTGCGTGCAACACTAATTTGATGTTGCGAGGTAACGCACATATTCTGACATTAGCTATTTTCTTACGCGGCGTTATAAACGACCGTGTTTATCACGTTTAGCATTTCTGTAGAGTTTTAGCGCAAAGTATACGTTGAGTAGTATGAGCAATTACCGTGTGTTATCTAATATGTTTTTGACATACAAGAGTCTTATGAAGCGCCTAGGGACTCTGACTACCGAACGTCAGAAACTCGTTTCTGAATCTTAGAATAAAACAAAGATAACCTATACTTGACGACTGTCAAGTGAAATAAATGATGTAAACCTAATTATGTTTATAGAGAGTATTACATACTTATTTAACATGAAAATTAAATTAACTTTTAAACGTTAGCGTACTCCTATAAACTTATTATGAAATTAAAATATGTAAAAGTAAATTCAAATAGGTTTTTAGTAAAAAATTGTACAGATTGCAGACATTGTCTTTGACATTTTGTTTCTTAATTTAAATTTCCCTCGCTATTGTTGAGGTAATATTTAAACATAATTGAATGACAATTGACAATTAGCATCGTCCGCTGTACATAGATCTATGTTTTTCCTTTCACATGAAATCTCGCGGCGCTAACTTGTAACCATAATAGGAATAACATATATCCCAAAATAGTGTTCATTATTTTTTCATAGTAAAACTTTGAGTATTATTTATAAATGCAATGTATACGTTCATCAATCAATGCATATGTAACCAGGCAGGCTATTAAAAAATCTATAACCCAATCCATGAATATCCGTGATTAATAGAATTACTAGCAATATTAGTTCCTATATTGAAATATTGAAGCGGAACGAAATTGCAAATAAATACTTTTTAATGTTTCGTTGACTCACTTAGCTGTCCCATTCCGGATGTTTTGTTACAACCCCCCAGAGGGGGAGGAAGCAACAGGTGTCATTACAGGATATTTTATGTTCTACGTCACTGAAATTGGACGCAAAGTTTACTGCAATAACTTTCGTGGCATTTAACTTATGAATGTAAATTAATGAGATACCAGCAAATTTTCCGGCATACTTTACTTTCAAAGCTGGTCCATAAGCTTTTAGAAATTCTTTTAATCTACGTCTTCGAATGATCGGGGTTTTTAGGATTGTTTGAAGATGTAGAAATGAGTGAAGTATTACAAATTTCTCTTAATTATAGCGTATGTTATAATAATCTTTATACAGTAATAGTAAAAAAAGAATAACATTAAGAAGAATAAGGTAGCAGGTGTCACTATAAAAATAAATATACTGAATTGGAAATGGGCGGGGCACCTGGAATAGAAAAGTGTTAAACTGGTGCACAAGGTACTCGCAAAAGAGGAAGACAATTTAGAAAGTAGACCTGATTCAGGAAACTTCATGGGATTACATGGCAGAGAGTGGCACAGTGCAGTCAGAAATAGGACAGACAGATATCTAGAACTAAATGGAATGATAGAAATATAAATGTATTTAAATGTAAAGCATCTGATATCAAAGGGTTTTATTACTATTATTAATTGTGAAAAGCCGCAGTGAATTATTAGCTAAATTGATCTCGGCACATATCAGGTTACAAACACTTTAGCCAATGGCCTAAAATCATTACACGACGATGTGGCGAAATTACAGAGCAATTTCTTAACAGGTGCCTTGTATCGGCGGTTATTCGCGTAACTGAAAACGATTTCTGACGTATGCAAACTTATTATATTATTATATTAGCCATAATTTACCAAGTTAGGATGTGCACAGCATCCCCACATCTCCACAGATTACTTCACTTCACGGCAACTGTAAGTTTGAAGTACTACGAACAACTAATGTCTGGCCAGAGGTAACCATTCTCAGTCTGCCTAAAATGTAGCAAAGGCAGACGAGCGTACGGGACGCCCAAAAAAGCCCATGGATGTTGTACGTTGACGGCCTTTGAGTTAATAGTATTTATTAGGTCCAGTTTGTATCAGTCTTGTGTGCCTACCCGAAAAAATATTTTCACCCGAGTCTAACCCAAAAAATCCAGACTACACGTAAAGCTACCCCAGATATAGCTAGATTAATAGCTATTTAATAGATTCTATAGTAGTTAATAAGTTGCGGTTTAGATTACATTTTGTTACGCGAATAATACCATTGCGCACACGCATCAAATCGTGCAGTGTACCTGCGGGGGGTCGGGACGTGTTTCCCATCTGCGCCTTTCGCTTCACCGCTTAGTCTTAGTGATGTGACATTATTACAGATTTTATTCAAACCGTCTTTCACGAGGGATGACTGACGGTAAACAACACAGCGCGTGCGTATCTTCAACTGCCAATAACACTTGTTTTAGAATAAAAGAACATGGCAAACGTCATAAGAAAATTACATATCTTCAAGGCAAAATTCCACCCCGAAATTCGAAACGATCCGTTGTGGAACAACGGCCTTGGAGGTGATACGGATGGTATTTTGTATTCTGCATTGACGTCCGATGATGAAACTCTACTGGTATTAATCTGAACAACTCCTCTGAACACTCTCCATGGACAATGTGGTAGAATAATGCAGAGAGACCCCACATATATCATTGATAATATTTATATTGGACTCTATGGAGTTCTATGCAGGATCTGCAGCCTAAACATCATTCCTCCCGTATTATCGATTATACTGGTATTTATACATCACTAACAGTGTCGCGGTTTTCTATCAATATCGCGTGATATTGCCCTGACGAGTCACGGCTGCGGTGTTCGATAAAATCTCGCGAACGTGCGTGACCGCATCCTGTCTGCCCTTTCCCCTCCCCCGCGCCCGCCTCCCACGGCGGCGCGGGCGCATCGCGACAACGCTTCCGCCCGCGGGTCCCGCTGACCGCAACATGCAATGTTTTTCCCTTCACTTCGCCTGTATAATGTTACACGCACCTTTTGTCGTTAAAACGGTTAACCGTGTCCTCGGTTATAAATTACAGTTTCTCGCAACGCTAAAAGTTTATTTTACTACGCATTCCATAAGATGTCCTTAAGTATCAACAGTTGTAACGAAATAAATATTTGTCTTGTCCGATCTTCAAAAAATATATTTTTAAAATAAAATATAAATACACAACTATTTTAGGTCTGGGCCTCAGATTTCTATATCTGCTTGATTGTTATTTGTCAATCTAATAGGCAAGTAGGTGTTCAGCCTCCTGACACACGCGATTGACTATTTGGGTCTAAGGCATTCCAAAAAAATCCGGTCGAACGGTGAAAGAAAACATCGTTAGAGCGGATGTTTTTTTTTATTTGTTTATACATGTGTCTTTACTAAGACATCATGGAACATTACGGCCTAGCCTAACTTAAGACTTATAAGTAATTTAAGTTTAACCTAATTTACTTATAAGATTATTTCCAGCGAATGTTAAATGCACACATAGACATAAAGTACATTGGTGCACAGCAAGGAAACAAACCTACGACTTCAGGGATGAGAGTAGCACGCTGAAGCCACTAAACACACTACTCTTAAAGTTTATTATAAGGAACTTTTATACCTAGGACATTATCGTCACATTTACCTACTAATATAACATTTAGGATAATATTGCAACTAACACATATACATAATAACTAACACATAATAACCACATGAATTTATGATTGCCAGCTTAAATAAATAAAGAATTATTTTATAATCGAATCTGAAAACACTATTTCTTCGAAATCTTCAAGAAAATCTGTTTGTAACGCAAATTTAACACATGCAGGCCTAATACAGACATTTTAACATAAAGAAAAGCTAGCTTATTTACATTTTAAGTTATTTATCTCATAAATACTAAGTCACATTAGTACTAAAAGAATCCGATTATATAAAAAGTTATTACTGGGAAAAGCTATGGCAGAAAAATAATGAGTGAACGCACCTGCAGTGTATCCGCGGCCCTTGACGTGATCGTAAATAGGTCGTAAATCGATCAAGCCCCACGAAAGGTTTACGGTTCACTGCGACTCAAACCAAGGGACTTTTTCTATGGTTACCCACATAACCTGCGCTTTTAATAGCCATTAGAAAACGACTCGTTCAAATGCCAGTGTGCCTCTTTAAATATAGTTAATTGATCATTTCAACACAAAAGCCTGATTGTAACAGGCGTATTAACGACTTATGTTATATTGTTTTAAATTGTGTTAAATCAGACGTAGTAATTATAAGAATTGTTTGGTATGTCACATGACATGGACACACTAGAGCCAAGGCAACTACAATAGACTATAGAACACGATCGTAACAATTATTATTATCTTTTTACCTTCAGTACACTGTATATAACTTACTTTGAGGCCAATTAGAGAATTAAGATAATATTTCGTAAGTTCCGGTACTATGTACGGAAAAAATACTTTGTTTATTTGTTCACCTTGGAGAATGTCATGTTTATTAAAATTTTATTGCAAAGCTTTATATTTACGTACCTTTTGATTCTAAAAGTTTTAAAAATTTTCTCAACTGAAATGAGCAAACGTAGTCTTTAAATAACGTAGTGACAGAACAAACCTGACAAAAATAAGCAAATTAAAACGGAAAGCAAAAGAAGCAAATACTGTCAAAACACACGAGCTCAATAAGCCTGCACTCGGTGCGCGGAATTCTTAAAAGCGGTCGCATCGTCTCGCGGGAGTCGCATATTTTTTACTCCAGGTCAACCCCCCATCGTTGACGGGAGATCCACCCCACGTGGGACGGGTGGAGTTAATTAGTCGCGAACGCGGTCCGGCTCTACTCCATCTAAGTTGTTTCCTTCTTTATTTGCCCACTTGATACCGATGTGGGGATTCGGACGATAGTAAAATAAGGATTATGCTAGAGCCTTTTAAATCTGCCTTAAACTAATGGGTAGTAAAAAGTCAGTATTGCGGTAATGTCACGAGAAACAGTGGCTAAAAGTTATCTTTGTCCAACATGCCTACATTATTAGACAAATTTAGCGTTAACGATTTTAATTCTGTATTGGTCAACTACGTTTGCAATTTAAATAATATAATATTATATATGAAAGTGTTATGTTTCTGGAAACAGTATGTTATTCATATAAAAAAATCAGATTTCTGTATCGGTTTCATGATAATTTGTCAATCTAATAGTAGGTGATCAGCCTCCTGTGCCTAACACACGCCAACTTTTTGAGTCAAAGGCAAGCCGGTTTCCTCACGATCTTTTCCTTCACCGTTCGAGCGAATGTTAAAATGCGCACATATAAATAAAAGTCCATTAACCTACGACCTGGGAGTTGTACGCTGAAGCCACTCGGCCAACACTACTTACAAACACTAATTATAATATTTGAAACATGGTGAATGAATCTACCCTTTCAAGTGACACAGCAAACGGTCGACAAATACCACTTCCCGAGTTCTAAATAGTCAAAGGCTATGCTCGCGTGCTTTAATAGAATATTTAACAAGCGTGCACTATTCAAATATAATAAGCAAACTTCAACTAGCAGTAAGGAGATTCCCAAAGCTCGGATACAACTCGAACGCGTGTTTTGCAATTACGTCGAGCGATGTCCCTGCGGGGTCGAGCGGACCCGCGCTAATGAAGGCGAATATCTTCAAAGGGGTCCGAGTGGCCGCTCGCCCGCGGCTATGTTGAATCTTTAAACGGGTCGCGCTGGGAGGGTTCAACGGAAGACTATATTGGTGATAGTTTCTGTTATAGTTATATATTAGTTCTTAGAAATTATTTAGAAAACAAATAAAATAAACTTGACAGTCTTGGTTCTATTGTATTTACTAGGAATTTCCAAAATTATACCAAAATCGATTCTCAGTCTAAAACTGGCCAAGCATTAACAACCTGTAGATAGTACCGGTAACCACGGAGCTGATACTTTTCTCTCAAAAGAATAAGTATAGCAATACAGCAAGGAAATGCTGCCAGTATAAAAGGTACTGCCACAGGGAACCAAACGTTTTAAATTTGTTGTAATTTTCTATTTATACATTTTTTACTATTATTATTATGACTATAAGTATTAGCAAACACTGTATAGTTGTGTGTTGAAAATAAATGTATATTACCCACTATCTACTATATTTTAGTAGAAATGTTTTCTTTATTAATTTGTTACTTGTAAGTGTCTGGGGTGAGAGATTAATCACAATCTTTCCACTGGACTTCAAACCCTTTGTCTTACTCCCTTTGAACAGTCCAGGTCATTTTAATATCACTGTTCACTCGCGAATATCTTAAATGTCTTTGTTGGAAAGTCAGTCCTGGATTAAGCTTTGTGTTGTATATTTCACGGTTTTTCGTTTAGTAATAAGAAACCCGTAAATTACGAATTAACATAATATGAAGCAAATTAATATGAACGAAATTAAATAAGATTCCTTATTTTTCTAAAAATATTGTTATAACCTCCAAATAGTTTCAGTCTTATTAATTTCACTGCCACTATGTAATTAATTTGATACATAAAGTAAATTCCCAATAAATGAAATGGAACGGATACGGTCTTGTACCTAAAGCTCATTGCTTACTTAAAACAATATTTAACTAACAAAAAGATTATTTAACGAGAAAAAATATATTTTCTGTGTTGCATCGTTTTTTTAAATATATACATAAATTAAGATTCCTATTATATTTAACCGATAGTAATAAAATATAGAGATTTTCAGAGATTAATTACACGACTATCCCCTATGCTTTATTCTACGTCTATTCGTAAGAAAAATGTCATAGACACTAGAGCATAGAATAAATACCCTATTTCAGTCTCTGGTAGATGACGTCACCAGGTGTCGAGTGCTATGAAGTGGCGTCGAATGCTGATGAGAGGCTTTCGCCACTCAGACAAGCTACGTGGATAGACACCTAGAGACTTCCTTTGTGAGGTCGAATTGATTACGAATTCTTCGAATAAAACTTTAATCTATATATCTGTGTATTGTCTTTTGTAACTTACTTTCCTTATTTGTCGCTTGATAGATTATTATTATTTATATATATTATATGTTAAAAAAATATTAGCAATCGTGGTTGAGAGACCCGTGTATGTTAATATAGTGTTTTAATGACAAATTAATTAGGTTATTTTTCATACTTAGTTAAGGTTGGACAATAGTATCCTGTATATGTAAAAATGTAATGTAAAAAAACACAAAAACACGCAATACTCGCCGAGCGAGATTGCTTATCTTGCCGAAGCCGCGTACAAATTATTTGAAGAAGTCTATTAAGTATGACGGTGTGCAATTATTTAATCAATTACCTTCTAATGGCAGTATTAGCGTGTTAACCAATGCAAAAGGGCATTAAAGATACATATCAGAATGAGCCTAGTATACTAAAATTGGGACGGCTGATAATGATGTGTATCTTGTTCATATATATTAAGTTTCTCATGTAAATAATAATACATTTATTGTTATGAGAAATAATAATTAATAAAAAATAATATTAATTATGTGGTTGTCTGGAAGACATTGCCCTAAAGCGATCAGACCGCCAGTTGCCCTCCTTTTTTAAACTTAAAAAAAAAATCATTTCTACTGTATTTCTGTAATAAATAAAATGTTTTGTCACGAATTTTCTCATAATAACGAGTAGCACAAAGTAGGTGATCAGCCCCCTGTGTCCGATATACGTGGTCGATTTTGGGTCTAAAGTATGTTGTTGTTTTCCTCAATATTTTTAGCTTGCTTGTCTCTTTGGGTACTTTAAAAATATTATCCAGACAGTGTTTTGTTTAAATTTATCTTACAATGTCAATATTTCACCCAGACTAAGGTGTAAGTATTGTGACATCACGTTTTTCATTTGCAAGGGGGTCTGTTTACATCCCTTGCGTATTCGTGATCGATACGTCGCCCAGGGGCGCGTCAATTTGCCCTTCGCCTCGTCAGCGCTAAATTATCCTGACATCTTTAAATGGAATTCCGCGGGCCGCGTCCGATGGCCAACACGTTTTTGTAGGGCGGTGTTTATACGAAAATAATATGTATACTGAATCAGTTTTACTACAATTCTGCTGTTTAAATTGTGAGCCTGAGCTATGTTTTAGTTACAACAGTAATTATATCTGTGTAATATTAATGAAAGTAGCCACTGAACAAAACAATAATTCTCTCTCTATAAAAACAATATTAAGAGGAAACATTTGTATTCTTGTAAGTTTTCAACTAATAATGTCCAGCCGTGAAAATCCGGGACAGGTAGCTAATATTTTATAATTTTGCATTTTTACATTTGCAGAGCAGTGATGGCCCAGTGGCATGAGTATGCCATCATCCTTGAGGTTGTACTTTCGAACCCCGGCTGTGCACCAATGGAGTTTTCTGTGCGCATTTAACACTCTCGTTTTCTCAACATCCTAAGGAAAACAGGATACCTAAGCCCCCGATAACAACAGCGTGTGTCACGTGGTCACCTACTTGCCTATTAGGAAATAATGTGTCTGGATTTTTTCTTCCATACGCTGCAGTAATAAGTATAATTTTCACATCTTTGATACGAATGCGTTTAATGTTTGGTTAGAATACTTGAACCTATGTTATTTTATGGACGATTATTTGTCAATTATCAATACTATACCATTCATCAATTCGATACCATTACATAGACAAATCTTAACCAATCTGAATACATGCAGCATACGTTCAAATAAGAGTAAAACTGTGACAACGCCCTTAGGGTTTTCCAAATGTACAGAGGATTTTCAGGACAACGTCCTAAGCTCGGGTCCCTCGACGGTGGCACGATACGGCACCTGGCCCCCGCCGTTGGCACAATGGAGTTTCGAGAACATACTGCTATATACAAGATATATAATAGGTCAACTCAGTTCAAATAGTTACTCGTGTCTGTAATCGTATAAAAGTAATACTGTATATCTTATTTGTGGGCACGATTGTGGAACACAAAATTAGTATACGATTTCATTTTTATATAATGGTAAATGGGCCTCATTTGATGTTAAGAGGTTGTCAAATCAACATGTTATTTTTTGTGTATGTTTAAGCATCCGCCATCAGTGGAACGATCTGAATGATTTTAATATATATATTTAATTTATTTTCAAATCGGTTTACATATTTAAATTCATATTATATTTCGAACAGGTTACTTATCTAGATTTACAATTAATTGTGCGTCGCAAAAAAATAATTATTTAATTAAACCGATAAGTCCAAATAATACTTTTTATGTTTATATATATATGTGTGTAGTATAAGCCTCAAATTGTTTAGAATAAATAAATTAACAAATTCAGTGCACACTCTATATAACGATACAAAAGGGATTGTGTATTTCATGTTGTTGTTAAATAGAGAGAAGAAAAACGTATTGATATTCCATGACTCCTACTGATTAGCCATGGTCAACAACAGCAAGCAATCCCAATTTGCAAACAAAAGAACGAATTTCTTGGGAAGTTCGTATGCATCATGCCAGTCAAGTTTATTGCGGGCTGGGATAATAAAGCGACAAAAGAACGTACACAGCTGCGCAGTTTTCACTAATTTTAGCAACTTAAAAAGTGCTTCATTACTCAATTATTGTCGTTATCAAGAGTGGGTGTAATACTATATGTATTGAGTGTATCATTGTATGGAAGACAAGCTAAACCAACCAAAGCTAATTCATTTCGACGCATTACTTACGTCGTTAAATTGACGGACGTTACATGGAGTTTACATTGTATTTGAATCTTTATATCGAATAATAAAGTCTAAAATATATAATCTCATTAATCTGCTAGATTATTGAATCCGTCCATCAACGTGTAGCAAATCGAAGACATCTCGAATTAGGCTATTGCAGTGAATGTATAATCGAGTTAGCCCCAGCCCCGGGGTGGCGTAACGAGCGCACGCGACGCGACGCCATCTTAATGACCCGCGCCCACGCCACGTCCGTCGGGCGGCGATTCCGTTCCAAATCACTAGCGATATAGGCGGTTTATGTAGTGCGACGTGACTACCAGACATATTATAGATGTATATCTTACGTATTATATGTCTACAGTTTCTTCACTTGCGTAATAATAATTCTTAATTGCTGTTTGCTCTATGAGCGACGCGGCTACAAAACACTAAGCAGAATGTAAGTACACAGCGATGTTCTGAGAATGGAAAGTTTTATCTGTGTATCTCTAGAAGATAGATAGAAGTCGAAGCTTACTTAAGAAGGTATTATACAATATTTTAATCGATATAGAAAGGTTTGGTGAAGACTTAATACTTATTGCAGGCAACAAAACCATAAACATTACTAAACATTATTTGTGTTACACTTCAGATGAGTTGACAGAAACGGAAACTTGATGAATATCGAAAAAATAATAATGAAAAAGAAATGAAATATGTTTAAGTTTTATATGTCTTTTACCTTAAACAATAATCTGTGTTGTATAATATCACTTTAAGTACCACTTTTATAAATATCTAACAAGATTTTTAATTAGCTTTTATATATATAAATGGCATGTCGTACAGTGTATAAGTATCCTTAACACACGTCACTAGCATTGGACCGGGATTATCAGGGCGAGGCAGGAGCCGTAATCACCAGCCACGGTGACCACTCACGCGTAAATTACGTGCTTCAAGCCTGCGACTAACCCGTAAAAAACACACGACTTTGGCTTTCCACGAAATTACTAGTAGATTGGCAAGAGGAATGGGAAATCTAAATGTTGTTTTTTACGGCTCTAAGCTTTAAGAAAATATGTATTATTGATGACCAGTAATTATTAATTAAATATGCTTAGAGTTTTGATACAATTATAATGTCTTTCGAGTCATCAAAAAGAGAAAACTTTTATCAAGCAAGGTCTCTCTTTGAGGTCCTTAACCGAAAAGTTAATTAAGTTTCCGTTGCTACAGACTATAGATAGACGGATAATTCGATTCCTTGCGCAGTAGGTGCCCGCCTTTATTAAACATCTGGACGACATTATCTCGCGACGGCAGCGCGACGCCAGCCAAATCCAATAAACGCAATCGCGTAATAACAATCGTGAGCGTTTATCGGACGCGCGTAAATTATGCACGTTTTCTTCCACCGTTTCTACGTCAGGCAATATAGGATCTTAGCCGTTGGACATAGAGGCAGTATTGGCTTAGGAGTTTTGTGAAGCTAAACCTGATCCCACCCCACCTCCCTACTTAAGGGTCGTACAGCTCTCACTTGACTGGTGCTGTGGTGTACACTTCTCACATGGATTGTAATATATTCATAAGAGGTGATGAATAATCAGCTGATCACTTGGTTGTCTGCTTACCTAATAGAGCTTTTAAAGAAAAATATTGATAGGAAAAAAACCTCTTTTCTCGGCTTTGAAAAGGTATTTTTACCATGGTTTCAGTATTATTTCCATACAAATAGTAACCAGGGTTACAAAAAATGTACTAATTTAAGACCATAAACACTTTCTATATACACTGAGATGCTTATTTTTTTTGTATTTAATAAAAAAGAAAAAATACATTATTTAGGTACGTTTTGTGTTCATATCTATCGTGGTTAGCAAAAAAGCGAGTGACCTCTGCCACACATTGTCACATATATGCAGACAACGACTTATCTCATATTTCGGCCACACAGTGCGCGAGGTGATGAGAACTTGGATAAACTGGTCTTGGCAACACATTTGCTTACTGTCCACGATGCCCAGTTATTAACTACCGACAGAAGAGAAGAGAAAACAAAGCCTGCCTCTAGCAGGCTGAGTAATCCTTTCTCTAAACTATTTTCATATACCAATTATAGTTCTATTTTTGAATTCGCAGTGTCGCGTGCACTGTTATCACGGCCTCATTTATTTGCAGATGCTGTTAATGAGATTCATCGTTCAGCATAATTCTTTGGCCGACACTCAAAAGCCATTGATCGTGTTAACTGTTTGTTTGTATGCTGTTGTGTGAATTGTTAAATTATTCAAACGTTGGTACTCATTCATTGACTTTATTTGTTTGGACATATAAAAGGTTACGCCATATAAACTCCATTCGCGATTCTGACTACAGCACTTCTTTAATTGACCAGAGTTCTGTTGAAAAAACATGCCAATCCAAACATTCAAATCTGTATTTTAAGGCATCTTACTCGTACATCAGCAAACCACACAGAAAAGTAATTCTTCTATGGTCGGCTCAATACGCTATGCGGGACGGGTGATATTCAGAATGGAAACTCAGCGCTAACATTTTCTATGCAAAATTTCAAAGACATTTAAAACCTCCTTCGAATTTTGTAAAAAGAATTTACACACAGCTGTTTATTGTCTATGCGAGTGACGTCAGAGCAGTAAAGCCAGCAAGCCGATGGTAATATCGATAATGGTAAGTCGGGAGCGCTGTTCGCCCACTCGCCTGCAGCTCGCATGTGCGTCGTAAACTCGTAATCCGTATAATTCACGGGCCTAGCGTATACGTGCAATTTACATAGGGCTGTCAAAACATTAGCATTATCAAAAATAACAATGTTGATAATTTTAGATATACTTATTATACGCGAGCAACTCAAATTTAAAAGATGTCCGCATGCAAAGGCTTTTAAACCAAAACTCTCAAACCCGGCAATAGTAATATTTCCCTAAATATCTGACAATTAGAAGTCTAAGTATGTATGGAATATACGCGTAAATGTTTTACTTCTTAGATTGTATTTTATTGACAGCAATGTGTTTAAAGTTACTTCGTAATAGTTTAATTTTACGAGCACTTTACTACAAAAAAGATTTTTTTACGTAGATTTTGTAAATGATTTAACTAATTAAAGGTATCAAAATTTTACGAGCCATTTTGCTCACTAAACCTGAGCACTGAGAGTATAGCCAGACATAGTTACATCATAACATAGGATTTAATACAATCGATCAG
The DNA here is from genome assembly GCF_905147105.1 of Pieris brassicae. Classification (NCBI taxonomy): domain Eukaryota; kingdom Metazoa; phylum Arthropoda; class Insecta; order Lepidoptera; family Pieridae; genus Pieris; species Pieris brassicae. The sequence continues at coordinate 2,413,869 of NC_059666.1, forward strand.
CATAATTTTGTTGCACGTGAGTATATAGATTGAATATAATATTCTCTTGTCTAATCCAGGAACCGTACAAGTTTTAAATAAAAAAATAATAGTTGCGTACAACCCTAAGGTTGTCGGGGGGACAACCGGGCGGCGCCTTGACAGCGCAGCGCCGTTAATTCCTGAACGCTCCTCGCGAACGATTGACAACGCGCTCGGAATTTATCGACGCGCACACTCGCCGCTAGGGATGTACCCTTATTACGTTATTCTAATATCGATAACGCTTGGCAATGGTTGTCATTGCGATAAGATTGCGCAAAGCCTTACAAATATAACAGACGTAGGGGACACTAAATAAGTTAAAGTGGAAATGAGCAAACGATCACATTGCTCGTATTTGTGGTTACAAATGGGTCAAAAAGACCTTTACTTGTAATGGTCCAGTGTTAAGACGAGGCGCTCAACAGTAACTTGGACAGATCACAAAAAAGACATAACGGAAATAATAACAAGGGTAAACAAACTGGAAACAACTATCGCATACTTGAAGCTAATATGAGCCCTTTAGTTTTTACCACAATCATAAATTAAGATTTAATAATCTAGTTTCCGATAAAGCCCAATAACACAAAACAACACACGTTACTTAGATTTACGAACTCTTCAATAAGTCAAGTTAGTTTCTTCTTAATCCAGCGTCGCAACCCGTTATTTAATCTAAGTCATCATGTTTTAAACAATTAAAGTCAGTTGTTACCTACCTTCAAACTAATTGTTTCATTTAACGTATATCTCAACATAACCATACAACAACCGCGACCGAACTTAATTCCAGGAAATATTTGAAAATAGTAGCGAAGGAAAGAGACAAACCAAAGTATTTGGAGGAAGCCTTCATTCCTTTGGAGGTTGTATACTAATATAAATATAATGTGATCCTTATTATACTCCTTTCGCCATCGCAATCTATTTCATGCTATTACTATTTCATGCATAACTTCTCGCGTCCAACTTCGATCACCTATTGTTTCGATGTCCTGAACAACTCGGTCTACCGGGTTTTCTCTTGTCTACCGTGAGAGTTTAGTAAGGCAGGGTTCTAGTGTCCATTTAGTGTGTACACCCCAACATATTGAGCCTGCTGCATTTGAATTGGGCGATGTTGTCGCCGTCATTAAAGTTGCAAATTGAAGTGAATACGCCAAATACTATCATGGCATACAGGGCAAACATCATCAATAAATAAAAGTTACACGCACAGTTTATAAAGTGAAGGAGGTTTTATTGTGAAATGAATAATCTGTGAAGATAAATAAACAGAAAAATCACAAGGTGTGTACGCATTTAAACAAACGAAAGTGAAGTAAGAACATTAAAATATAAACTACCGATATCCCTAGAATCGCATCACTACCGCGTCTCGCTCCGTTCGCTATACCGCTGGGTACATGCCGCTATGTGCCGCCTAAGTAAATGGCTCTGACCTAGCCGGCTTGCTTGTTGAAATATCTAGCCAAAATACTCGCTGCCTTCCTTCGACAGCGTTCGCGTGATATCGAACAGTGATTTATACCGAGCTACGTCTGAGGGCTGGCCAATATCGCTTGCCTACATATTGTAGGACTAGTTTTGTCGTTGTAGGCAGAGAAACAAATACCTTTCTTAAGATTAAAGCTTTAAAAGGTCAAAAGGAGTCATGACAATTTTAATTACAAATAACACGGTACCGGAAAAAATACAGTCAACTAACTAGTTTTTAACATTAAAAAACCACAGTTTAATAATAGCAAGTAGCTACACTATATAAATACCAATGTTATACATACAATATATATATAGTACTACATATTATTGTATATGTATATATATATATATATATATATATATATATATATATATATATATATACTACTATATATACTAACAATATTTCTATCAGGCCTTACTTGAAGTTCAGGCTAATGATCCGTTCACTGTAGGCTTTAATATATAAACTTTTTGGGATTTCATTGATATTTTTCTTAAGTTATGAATTAGATAGGCCACATACCTATTTAAATAGGCCTCACAAATCAGTGCATTTCCAATTGTAGGTATATAAAAAAAAATGTGTGCGTGTACTAGTGTACACACGAAAGAAGTGAAACTTCTTTATGACCTTATTTTTCGAAAAATTGATCTCCTATATCAAATTTACAGAAATTGGTTAAATAAAGTTAAATTAGATAAAGTATAACAAAAGGCTTTTATTATCATAGACATGAATACAAAAATACAATTATTTCACCTTATTACTACTAAGATGATTACATTAATTTCATTAATTGTGATAGAATTATTACTATCATTGTTATCGTTATTATATATTTTTGTTATTAATGGCCTCGAATCTCTTCGAATCAACCGTGGTAGGGACAAGAAAAAGATGGCGCGTAACAGAAAAATGTGACGAGTAACCGAAAAATTTTATTTCAACAATAATGAAGTTTCACTTCAAAAGCCCAAGTTTCTTGCAATAACAACTGCTTCCATGTCTTTTCTTAGTGAATTAATTACAAATGATTATATTTATACTAAATAATACAAACGAGTCAAAGCCACAACTATGACCTATCCCGTGGTATTACAAATCCTAACGAAAGACCACACGGGATTCGCCTAATGTCTTCATTTGTATTCAGATTTACCTACGTAGATAGCACGTGTGGACTCTACCTAACTACGCATTTAGCTGTCCATGGAATTCTAGCTCTTATTCATTTGATATAAAGACGAAAATTGCGTAAAGTGAAAGGTCAGCTATATTTTGTACCGCTATTGGCTTATTTAGTTGGTCGCACGTTACAAACGCGTGTCCCGAAGGTCTAATTATGTATCAATTCTTGATGATTATTGATCTTAAAGGCTTCTAGTGGGTTCTAAAACGCAAGCTTGATAACTGATAATGAAGATGACTAATACCCGGACTTTTGAAAATTCAAAGGTATTGATTGGATTGGACACGATTTTTTCAAAAGAAATTTCCTACCTATGTTCTAATGAATACTTATACGATATAGACCCAAATTAAATTAAAAAATAACTACAAAATAGAGATCTGAAGCCAAGACCAAGGGTTGTAGCGCCATGTTTTGGAAAAACTATGTCCTCAAAGGACTAATGCGGCCATTCAAACATCATCCTTAATTTATTAAAAACATTAAAATATCGATGTCATAAAAGATATGCTTTCTATATAGCAACTTGCGAAAGTTTAAAATTATTTGTTTTTTAAATACCAAAGTCATTTAAGTCTTAGTCTTAGTCTTTTAAGTCTAGAAGTGTACAATAAGAAAAAGTTTCTATGCCTAAAATCAACTAAATTGCTTGTGATTGAACGTAATCAGCCAAACAGATAATAATTTAATTAAAGACCCGGTATTATTACAAAGTACTTAAATAGGGAACATTTATAAATGAATGATAACACATAAAACAGTCTGTGATTCCAGACGGGCTCTCCTCATAATAGGGCTGTCTCTTCATATTATATTTAAATAATATTTATTTTAAAAACTGGTTTGTAGAAAAACATCTTACATCTAGTAACAACAATCGAATTGTGTACGATTTCACGGGAAAACGTGTTTTATATCCTTTATTACTAATATAATATTTTAGGCTATAAACATACAATATTTATATATAAATTATAACATAATGAACAATTTTTGAGCTCACGAAAGTATTGTGAAGTATAAGAGGTCAATTTCAATTATTTTTATTGGCTGACTTATTCTAGGAATAGCAAAGTTAGAGCCTAGGATCGTTCTGCTAAAGGGAATGGCGAAAGGATTTCTTTTTTGAGAGCAAATACTATTGCTATTCTATCAAAGCTGTTCAAACACGTCTCACAAAAACAGAGGTACATAAAACTTACAATTTATGTTACATTGCTCTTTTTATACACACTCCAAAGAGCATACATATTACAATAGTACATCTCGTTGATTGGCCTAAAACGAATTAAAAATAAATACTTCTTATTCTATTTTAATGAAAATTTGAATTCCTAAACTGATCATAATATTTCTCCATTTAAATAAAACAATATTTTTACTTATCATTAAAAAATCCAACACTTCCTTAACTATACGACTTCTTCGAAGGATGGCATAATAATAGATCTATTGTGATAATAAAATAAATCGTAGAAAATTTAAAATTACTACAAATAAATGAATAATAATATTTCCATTGGATTATCTGCAGTCCACATGAAATAAACTGAAAATATAAATGTGCCAGCCCTAGGCGGCTTATTATATAACAGTTCAACTTTGACCTACTTCGAGAGAGGCAACTTTTAACGACAACAACTTTTCCTTTTACACGTAAAATTGATATTTTTGTTCACAAATTAATAAGTCGTTTATTGGCTTATGCGTTTTGTGTGACATGCTTATTCATTAATTATTCTACGTGTTATCTATAGAATAGATCAATAATTCAACGTACTAACGAATCAGTAAAATATGAATTCATTTGAAATTAAACAATTAACTTTCATACTTGACAGATGTCAGATGTCAGACAGTATGCAAACGTATATATATATAAATATATATATATATATATTATTTAGGATAATATTGTAACCAACAAAAGATTGTGTTGCTTGAATAAATAAATTATTAAACACTATATGTTTATGGTACTTTGAAGTTTGGTCTTCGGACAATAAGAAGAGTAAACAAAGAACGCTGTTACGAAACAAAACATTGGATCCGCGAAAAGCGGCTTTCAATTTCTTTCATCTGCATAACAACCCCGAATAATGATTAGGAGTCTGAGATCGGCCTCTCGGTATTAATTACGTAGCCTGAGGCGTGTGCTCGGTATATAGGCTCGAATTTCCGGGCACATACCTATCGTATACGTGGGCAACGTCTCGCGTCCCACCCGGCCCCTTCTTCTCCCCGTGGGGGCTCCCCCGTCTAATTGACGCCGTGCCGGACGCGACAGGCGCCCGCGGGGTTGTACTATGCCTTCCGGAGTGCTCCCGATTTACAACATCAGCCGATAATCTTTTCTTGATGACGCAGCCCTGACGATCTAATGTTCGGACGTGGGAAAAACGGAGCAGAACTTTAATATTGGATGTTTTGTTTATTGTCTAGGACTTATAATTAAATGAGTTATATATTTACAGAAATACCCTTAAGGTAATGTAAATGTGGTTGTTTAGAGTTTTAGAATTTCTATTTGTTTATATGTATTATGCAAAAACTACGGTATGGCGTGTGTGAGGTACATAGATACTATCTGAACTTCCAGGTTCGACACGTGGCAAATATATTGAGTATTTGGACTTTTGTTCCCAAATTTGCTTGCGTTTCACGATTCCTTAGAGTCGTATTTTAATGTGTCAATCTATTACATGCAGTATACTTTAAGACATCAATTAATTTGCCAAATTATCGCCTGAGCGAGCTATTGAAACCTGGCCATTCATTTTTCCATTTTGATTTGTCTCTACGTGAGGGATCTATTTGGGGTTGATGTAAATTGAAGACATTTTAAGCATCAATTATTAGTTAAAGTTAATTCTTCATTATTCTAAATTTTAATTATAGGCATTATTGTAATACAAGAAAACATGTAACGACAAAGAGAAAGACCTACAAATATGCACTTTATAATTTTAACATTTGTTAAAAAAACAATTCGATTTGAATTGAAATGAACTTTCCGTTCAACCAAACGAATTGTCTTTCGATTTAAAATTTAAAGATATTTATTTCTAATTAAGAACATTAACTAAATAATACATATAGTTTATATATAATTGATTATATAAAATAAGCTACATTATTTCCCAACCTATGTACATAGCTGGAAACGCCGAGCACTTATATTCAAACCGTATCGTGTAATCAATCCAAGGGATACATGTCGCGGGTCTCACACGCGGCATCGTAAATCAATATCGACGGACCCTTATTAATTAGTGCGTTCGTTACGCGGATAATGCCCCCACCGCTCTCGGCCCCGTTGACCCCTCGATTCAACCGATGAGTGTTTTTAATTAGAACCAGGCACTGTTGACACCTTTCATGAGGCATTTGCGAGATATCTCTATGGCAAGCTTATATCGTTAAAATCTTGAATATTTTTCCAAATCAAAACCATTTATCAATGGAAGAATGTACACGTGTGAACGTCGGGAAAAAGTTCTTCTAAATTTACATTTACGGCCAGTTCTTAAATCAAAGGGATTTAATGGACCGGAAGAACTGACTGAACTCTACGTCAGTAAGAAAAGAAAGAGAAACTCTCATCTTCTAAATCGCCTAGGTTTTCTCTTTAACAGTAGTGCTTAATTAAGAATTAGAGATTACTTATATTAAGATTTAAATTAGTTCAACAAATATCAGTCTTTACCGTGTCATATTATTTATAAAAGGTGCCAAGTTGGGATCACTATGGCTACGGGAGTTTCTATGTGTTACTTTCATCATTCGTCCAATCCTTGAAATATTCTGGCCCGAGAAAATCTGTATCTAATCAAATCAATCTGTTAGGGAGCTATACATTAGGTGCCAATTTACGGGTCTGCCGAAAGTGAAATGGAGGGATCCAATGTAACAAGCTCTCGACTGGAAACCTCAACGCAAAAGGTAACGTGACCGCCGAAAACAGACCTGGCAACGAAGCATCATTATAGAGGTGATGGAGGCTGTAATATATTTGGAATTAGAGAGCCCAGGACCGATCCAGCTGGTTTTCTACGCTGGTTACCCACTACCCCTTGTCAAGGAGTTAAGTAAGTCACCTTGAATATCATTGCATTAAAAAACAATTTCTCTCTGGAACTAAAAAAACTGATAACAAGTCATATTAATGCTAGTTCGCTTTCAAATATATTTAGGTCCAGTGAGAAAAGAGGCAACGACGTCATCGCAGCTCATGGACACTCATTAAAGTGGTCTTGTAAAATATACAGCATTTGTAAGACACCTTGGTGTTATTTAATTAAAAAACGATCATCCCTGTCACTAACCAACACTGTAACTTGCTGACGACTCAAAGCATACTTCCGTATCTCTGTCAGTGCTCAAAGAAAATTTAATTAAACCCCATACCCCTTGCACCGGCCACGAAGCTTTCGGAAAATGTTCTTATCAAAAATCTAGTGTTAATCTGTGATCCGTACTTCATTGACCTAACTCTCATTGGATCTGTCAAAAGGAAACACTTTTGACAGATGACAAATGACCTTAGTTATATGTATAACTATATCGGATATTGATGTGATTTTTTTCATTATTTTCTTTTATTCATTTATTTATTTTAATACTTTACTAAAGTAACATTTAACTAAAATTCAGTTTACTTTTGGTTCACAGGCCCTAATTTAAGATTTATGTTGGCGCCTGGTAGAAAGTAACGTTGAACTCAGAGCTGTTGCTTTCCTCGCTCAACAAATAAGTATCGCAATACTAAGAGGAAATGCTGCCAGCGTCTAACACTACACACACTGCCACAGAGACCAAGCTTTTTAAATTTGTTTTAATTTTAATTATTACTATGTAGGTTAAGAAAATTGTATATACTGTATATTTGATTTTTATGTTTAGGTTTAATTAAACGATTTTTATAAGAGTAAATAAACCACTTCTTATATTTAAGTAAAAACCTTTTTTTATATAATATACAAAAGATACCAATATTTTTTAATAACCTATGTCTCGTATGTGTAATATAGATTAGAATCTATAGAAATCAAACTAGGTAACCCCAAAACGGACCAAATTAATTCACTACCAAACATTTCATCAAAATAAATCTTGCACGTCCAAATCCCAATCGCCAAAACAAATGCGCCATTGATTAATAGCAAAAAAGCACCGCATTCGCTGCAATACAAAAAATAAGCAACGGCAGCCGAGTTTCCTCGACGTACGTGCATTAGTGAAAATTCTCAATTTCCATTTGCACGCTCGCGTTGCCAGTGACGAGGAATTTGCATCGAAAAGAAAACGGAAAAAGAGCAAGAATGGTCCACCCGGCGGGTTACCGGACACACACATGCACACCATAATATGTTGGCTAGGTTTATGCCAAATTATCGCCTGAGCGAGCTATTGAACCAGGGCCATTCATTTTTTCATTTTGATTCGTCTCTTCGTGAGGGATCTATTTGGGGTTGATGTAAATTGAAGACATTTTAATCACCAATTAGTTAAAGTTAATTCTTTATTATTTTAAATTCTAATTATTATTATTTTTTATTTATTTATTAAGAAGATTAACAGCACAATACAGAAATAGATGTATATCTATAACAACGTGGGCCAATAAAAATCTTCACATATAGTTTTTTTAAGTTTTTTATAGGCATTATTGTAATACAAAAAAGCATGTAACGACAAAGAGAAAGCCTACAAATATGCACTTTATAATTTTACCATTTGTTAAAAAAACAATTCGATTTAAAAAGAAATTCGGGAACAATAACAAAGGAATGTGTTTTAATAGCTTTCGTCAATATAGAATATATTTTTACTAAACATAACAATACTATATATATTCTTGTCTCTGAATGTAAAAACCACTACTGATACAATACTAATATATTTTAGGAATAAATTTAAGGTATAAAAAACATTAAATAGTCTATAATTTTAATCAACAATTAGTTAAATTTAATTCTTCATTATTCTAAATTTTATTTATAGGCATTATTTTAATACAAAAAAGCATGTAAATACAAAGAGAAAGCCTACAAATATACACTTTATAATTTTAACATTTGTTAAAAAAACAATTCGATTTAAAAAGAAATGAATGCAAGAATAACAAATGAATGTGTCTTGCATTTTTATATCTTACGTCAAAAATATATATTTTTACTAGACATAATACTATATATATTCTTGTATGTGAAATAAACTTTAAATAGTCTCTAATAATATAAAAACGATTCAGCTGTTGGCTGTTTGTGCAAAATATTTGAAATATAGGTGAAATTAAAAAATCCCTTCTATATTGTGTGAGAGGAGTATGGGAGGCTTTATAAAATCTTTCAGTCGCCTCGGGCGGTACACACAATGCTCATTGAAAAAATCCCACCTCCCACCGCTCGCGTACAAACACTGTACTCTTGTTTCGACATTTTGCAATGTTAAATCCTACGATAATTTCAGACAAAGGAATGGAAAAGGTCACACATTAGAATGAGTATATTATATTTCTAAGCAAATAATTGGTATTATACTTTTACAATTATGTCAAGCTTTTTTAAATAGAGTAACCACGAATTTAGCACCAAACATCAACGGCAGCATTCAAGTAGTAACAATTTATTTGTCTTAAAGAGCTGTTTTACCGCAGAAGAATTAATAACACACGTAATACTGGAATGCATAACATTTTTGTACCATATTTTTGAAAATTATTATTATGCAATGGCTTCCCAGAACAGAAATCTTCGGAGCAATCGTCAAGCCTACAAAGTGCCCAGGAAACTTCTGAGCATCTGGAGGGAGTTAGGCTAGCTTAGCCAGGGCTTTATGCACAACGGACCAAATGAGAGTTTAAATGCAGATCTTGAGACCACACTACTAGTACTTTGTCTTTAATAAAGATGAATGGCATTCATGGTCATGCGCAAGTCTTTGCAGACTTGCTTACTGTAATATACACGATATTATCAATCTTTTTTTTAAATGTAATAGCAGGCAAACGGGCAAGAGGCTCACCTGATGTGAAGCGATACCGCCGCCCATGGACACTCACATTGCCAGAAGGCTCGCAAGTGCGTTGCCGGCCTTTCAAGAATTAGTACGTTCTTTTCTTGAAGGACCCTAAGTCGAATTGGTTCGGAAATCTGTGGAGGACCATTATTTTTTTTTATTTGAACAAAGTAGACATACATATAAACAAGGAAAGCTTTTGTAATCGAAAGCCTACATAAGAAACTTTTATTAAATGTAAGTTTTGCGAATTTGAAGTCTAGTGGTATGGCGCTTACAATTAATAGTTTTCGGGCTTGAAAAGGAAAACATCGCGACACCGATGAGCCAGTAAATTAATACAAATTGTTCAGATTTCATTTAAACATTGACCAACTGCTGACACGGCTTACTTGGCTGTTCTATACTTTAATAGCTGAAGGTACGATACACCGATAGCTCATAAGAGTAAATAAAATATGTACGTATTACTTTAACCAACTGCTGACTTGGCTGTTCTAAATTTTATCAGCTAAGGAAGTGCGATATTGATCACCAGAATTAATAATGTATGTGTGAATAGGTTAGATTTGAATATTGCTCTGTCCTATTCATTTCTTGCATCCTCTCAAAGTGAAGACTAATTCAAGGCCATAATTACCGTGGCCAACCTGCCCGATAGATAGCTTTGAGATAATCCCACCACCTTGAACCTTTGATCCTACCCGTAGGGCTCTGTCTGTTACCTTAGGTCTCTTGGTGCTCACATCCCGTACTTATTTATACACTACAGCTTGTTCATATACTATATAGATACTCCTGGCATTTAATACATATAAATTTAACCACACAGTCCACTAGCTTCCAGCTGTACAATAATTAATAATTAAAACCGTTCATTTTCAATCGTTACTAATGTTGAAAATGCAGTTAATTTTTTAGATCTATATATAGATCTTTATTTTTCTTGTTATCCTAACTTACTTTAGTATTATTGATCGTAACCCCTTCATTAGTTAAGGTCTTCTCCCGCTTTTTTCAAATATCCATGGCTTTCCTTCTCCATTCGCTTTTTTCGCTTCCATTTCTTCTTTTCACCTTTTTTTAGGGAGCCCACTTGCAGGAGCAAGGATTCCATATCTGTCTTTTGTCCACCTTTTATCTGCGCATCTTGCTATATGGCCCGCCCATTGCCACTTCTGTTTTAGGTCATAATGTAAGGCATTAGTATTTTTAGTTTTATTTCCATGTATTCTTCTTATTTTCAGTACGTTTACCCATTGCAGATTGACATGCACGTTTATGGTCTAAAACAATGAAATTGATTCAAAAATATGTCAACATATGGGAGTTAGGGAGCAAAATATAAACGAAAGCTTCAATTTAAAAGTTTTTAGTTGAACTAGTTCCAATATGCAAGCGTCATATTTCTATCAGCTAAACCGAATCGCAACGGCTTCCTTTCGTGTTGTTTTGACAAAGCGATCATTTTGAATGGGTATCGCTCGCACCGATGTCAGTTAAACGAAAGCTTTTAGCTGTAATTAAAGAATATAACAGATTTGTCGTGTTCATGGTACTTTTGATCTTTCAATTTCTTTTCTATAGGATCTATTATTTATAAATACCTACAATTGGAAAATTATTTTACGGAAATGTGTTATAAGCTTATGCTCACTTGCGTATGTATAAATAAATCAGTGTATAATAATAATCACGAAACATAATTTTTAGACAAGACAAGATTATCATAGATTTTTGTTGGTCTTACGCATGCCAGTTTCCTCACCTACTCAGATGTTTTGAGATGAGAGGCGCACTAAAACAAAACAGCTATTGAAAGCCTATAACATTTATTATTAAAATAACTCTACGATAAATAATATATACGTAAATGTGTAATATTTTTTAGTGGTGTTCAATGAGTATGTGTAGAGGTACCAATAATCTTTTTTTAAATGATGTTTCATCTTTCAGTTTTATACACTTTATAACTTGTTTCTTTTTTGTAAGAAAAAAATTCCGAACCATTAAGTAATTGTCTGCCCCGGTGACTGCGTCATCAACTTAACCGCGGAAATAGGTAGAAAACACTATGAGCTAGGTCCGGTGAATAAAGAGGACATTCCATCAATTGGAAGCCCGTTTCTTGAATGACAGGCATTGCAACTCCGTACCTAAGCGCAAAGTCACTGCCTTGGTGAAGCAAAAGAACTTTAGCGAGTTTGACTCACTGTAGCTTACGTCCTTTCCGCGATAAACTTTGTTATTTGTTCTGCGTCCACAAACTCCCCAATAGTGGTCTGATGATTAATGTTTTCGATGAATACCACCCCCTTTCTGTCCCAGAAAAAACTGTTATGATACGCCTCGCGCGAATGAAGCGCCTTTCTTTGGATTTGGAGATGACAGTCTCTTTGAAAACAGGGACTGTTTTTTCGTTTCTGAGTCATAACGGTGAAGCTACTGAAAATCCAAACTTTGTAATATTCTCAGTTTAGTTTGCTTCTGCTTGTCAGAGAGCTCTGACATTTGTGTAAAATATTACGGACACTTCCTAAAAATCTTTATTTCCACTGCCATTAAAACGGTTACACAACGATGTTTTCACATCATTTGTTTAGTTTTACCGATGTAGGACGCCCCGTGCGGAGGGCGTCGTTAATAAAGTTCTTCCTTACTTGAACTCAGCTCACCAACGCGCAATCATAGAATATGGAAGAGCATAAACTCCTAATCTTCCTCGCAAGTCTTCGTTTGCCAGCGCCGTAGTAAAAAATTTCAAGCATGGTTTTACATACCTTTAATAACACTTTCCGACACGAAGAAAACATCTATTATTATAAACAAAAATAATCCATTGCGTTTTTATTATATCTTGTAGTATTGTTGTGCTCGTCAAGTTATCGAATTATCACTATTTATTGCAAATCCCTTCTAATACTCGACGTATAATAAGCATTATCTCATCAGTCCCAACGACATAACGCCAAGCCTAGCTCTAACAAAATAGAAAGCTCATACTAAAACAGAACATGTTCTAGCGACTCGGCACCTTTTATGACTCGTCCGCTACTGAAGTTCGTTAAGCCGTTCGCAATAAAACATCGGACACTCCTATTACACAGGTCCTAAAGGCTAAAGGCGTATCGTTCAGGTCACCAACTTGTTTAATAGGCTGTGCCCGCGACTTTGTCTGCATTGTATCAGTCCCTTACAATCTATTTGGCAATCTGGCACTGGAAGAGTTACTCAGTCCGCTAAGGATATATTTACTTACTTCGTGACATTCAGGTGACATAAATTATATACAACAAAAAACAATTCTACTAAACAAATAGCTAAAAATGGAATACATAATAGGTTCAAATAATTACGAAAGGATAAAATCAATAAAAATTATCAAACACGTAATACCTCATTCGGATGTGCTGTGTGATGGTGTGAAACTGAGGGTATTTACGTGAGCGTGTGTTTGTGCATGCTCATGATGCTGGTGACTGTGGATATTCTTAATACTGCTTTTAGGCATATTCCACGATAGCTTAAATAAGTCGAGGCTTAAATAGTGGTAGTCGCTGTATACGTTGCGCGATACAAAACTGAGTGTGTTGGTGTGACGAATTTCAATTTCTACCTCAGCCTCTAGACTGGTCCAGTATCCCGTATTTAAGTTGGAGGATAAGTAAGGGAAAGGTCCATTGTAGATACTTGTATATTATCAGAGTGTTATACATATAACATTTTTCCAAACATTATACTTCAGTTCTTTATAATTGGACGAAATGTTATATATTTTTCTGCGTATGCTTAGTTTAATTTGAAGCAAGCTTAAAAATCATGTTATGTTTGTTGTGAAACACCAACATTCATTTTACTTTTTTTAAGTATCAAGTTACTTTATTTAATACCAAGTCCAAAGCAAATTGACAAATATTTGAGGCTATTAATGAATTTATACCAGACCAGCGTTATTATGATAAAGCGGCTTCTATGCCCCAACAGAACTAATCTCAAAACAATTATACGGGCCAATGAGTCCTTTATAAACATTTTTTTTCCTAGGCGCGACAGACAGTGAGATGTGCAGGTGCTGTTGTAGCGCAGAGGAATCAGTCACCCACGTAGTCCTGGAATGCAAGGCTGTGGCTAAACAACGTGCAGAAATCCTGGGAACAGTGAGGTCGCTCCGTGAAGTCTGCAAAGTGCCCAGGAGGCTTCTTTGCTTTTGGAAGGAATTACTGGCTTAATGAGCCAGGACTTACCGGACCTACCGGAGCGTCTAAGTGCGAAAACTGTGTCCAACACCTTTAACCTCTATCCACTTTAATCAAAAGCAAAGTTTGTATCAAATCTGATTAGACATAGAATCAAAACGCACTACCAGTTCATATACCATTCGATTCGTCTCTCATTTAAAATGCTAAGCCTCCGTCATATAGCTCAAAGTCTGCCTCTTAAAAACTATTCATGAAAATATATGAAGTACGTAACGGTGCTGCAGCATCAACTATCACCTACACGCGAGGTTATAGCCTATTGTTCTCGAACGCGCATCTTAAGTGCATTCACTGTTACATTATTAGCAACTATTAGTATTTACGCCGACATATCATATAATTATTAATCTGTGCTCTATGTTCTTCGCTTTATAGTCTATGGTTTAAAGCTGGAGTTACACTATCACAAACCGTATGACAACCAAGACGGAAGAGGACGATAACGAAAGAGGACGTGTATATTTATCGCTAGCCGATACACTTTTTGCCATGGTTGATGTACACTTCCAGAAAATTGCATTATAGCTAATAAGAAAAAATGAATACACATACAAAAATATTTGAATTAAGTGATAATTGCCGCCCATGGCCCTGCAATGCCTGGCGCTAGATGGGGTTGCCAACATTTTAGAAACTCTTTATTGGTACACTTTTAGCCAAGCTATCTAAGTTGTATTGATTCGGAACTATTTCTACTCGTAGCTGGTTCCTGGCACAAATAGGTAGTGCGCGTCAGAAAGTGTATGCCTGGCATCGAGCTGAAAAGGATGTAATTTCACATTCTGCCTCGACGTCCAGTGATGGAATTCAGCCGCAGCTATTAGACCAAACAATTTTATATAATAATTGCGGTAGAAGGTGCCGAGTGAACCTACATCTTTACGCAAAACCATAGGATCAAGCCGATCGAAAAAACACGGTCGTCGACGTTTCGAACGTTGGATGCGATCAAATGGAAGGAGCTGGTACTGGAAGGGACCCAGAGGTGAGAACAGTGCTTCTTGTGGAGCCAAATTTCGGGGCAAAGCGGTGACTCACAGTGAGGTACCGTTTCTCCTTACTTAGCTTAAACCTCGCTCGATATATCAATGCCGTTAATACCGATACTGGCTGAGGCTTTTAGGGTCTTTAAATAATCCTGATACGACGAAGGGCTTCTTTTTAGCCATAAGAGAGAGTCATGAGAGCCGATTCTTTATTGGGTTAAATTAATCTAAATTATGTTTTCCTCAGTTTGGGACACCATATAAAATTGTCTCTCGCCTTCCAGGTCTATACCAAAACGAATATTTTTAATGTATAATCCACTGTCTCCTGTGATAATGTAATACCAAAGGTTATTTACCAAATGCTAAAGGACAAGCGAATCAGCACACTATTTGTTCCAAAAATTTTGTAATATTAAAGAAATTGAACACTATTAAATAATATTAAGTTTCAATATTTTTTCAACAGTAGTTCGTGTATTCATACCCGAGCCAGATACCGATACAGAGTACTTGTGAAAATCCAATCTTTAAGGTACATATATTGTTGTCTTTTGAAGTTTAGATTTTCAACGAAGAGCTTTTCACTGAGTAAGCTTTTATGTACTTGATTTTATAGTGAGGCAGGTTATGAGTCGTTTCATTGATAAATTATCCTTGCAATATGTGTTAAATATAGAATGTTTCACTGATAATGGAAAATAGGTGTACGTACATTTTAAAATATTTTATCACTTTAGATAGCAATCATTTGTTTGTTTTAATATTTAATGTCAGATGATTTTTTTGGAATTTGTCCAAATTTATACGAAAAGGAACGAACTGAAACTGTGTTATTAGAATATTTTTGGTACTGGAATCCTAAGTTTTGCCTATCAAATTACTTCGCCGCATCTAGCGCCACTAAGCATCGTTTAAATATGAGTTAAACTTTATTTCATTATAATTATTTAATGAAATAAAAATTTATATGCCACCGTCTCATTATAAATTGCTTGGATTACTTGCGAGTAATTTAAATAATTCAAAATGTATCGTTAAAGCTAGAGCGTTTTATTGAAAGCGTAAAATATTTAACAACTTACAAATATAAGGTAATATTAAAGAAATTCTTATTTAAATCAATATAGGTACGTCGGGGCGTTACTGTCAGCTGTCATATGTCACAGACCTTATAAAATAACTACGTCAAAGTCAAATTAAAGTTAATACTAGTAGTTTATATGATTTGGCAACACTATTAGTTACATAAATAAACTTCTATTTAATGATCTGTAGTAATAGTGATTCCATTATAATTATTAGCTGTGACATATAACGACAATGGCAGCTGACATTAATTCCATTTGCCTGTCATATATATATATGTATTTTAAATCATATTTGAACTTATAAAACTGTATCGAATCATAGGTCTAAGGGAACCCCTATGAAAGCACAATATACTGTGGTTTAAGTACATGTATAGGTACATACTATGTTTATATCACAATCGGGCGATGGTAAGACGAGAGACCGCAGCGGGCAGGCTTTGTGCTCGATGTTGAATAACACGCGTGGCCCCGTCACAAGCGACACGTTTAGATTAAACAAATATAAATGAATAAGTTAACTTTAACAAGTTCTACCTTTTTCAGATAGAACATGGAGTTTTACCATTTATAATAGGTAAATAACATCGTAACCATAATAATACATTTTATTTTATATTACCCTTAAAAGCACTATACATAGTACATTTATGTTGCTATCATAGTTGCGGACTGAGAGATTGAAGTTAATTATTTTATAGGATAGGAGGCAACACAAGCCCTCGGGACACCCACTAAGGGCCGTCATCGCTGCACATGAATAAATTTAATGGCTGCGTTGCTGTTATTGACAAAAGTATGTTCTCTTTTTGAACAATTGGAGGTGAAATCTCTCAAGGAAGACCTCCACCAGGAGTCACCACAGTTCTCTAATGTGTAGAATTTAATTAATAATCAAACAAAAAATAAAATAATAGATCAATGGCGCTACAAGCTTTAGGTCTGGGCCGCAGATTTCTGTATCTGCTTCATGATGATTTGTTAATCTAATAGGCAAGCAGGTGAGCCTTCTGTGCCTGACGCACGCTGACGACTTTTTGGATCTAAGGCAAGTCGGTTTCTCGCGATGTTTTCCTTCACCGTTCGAGCGAATGTTAAATGCGCACATAGACAAAAAGTCCACAGGGATGAGAGCCACACGCTGAAGTCACTGGACCAACACCGCTCCAATGAATTATTAAACAGTGTTTATCTACCTCAGTCATAAGTTCTGACATATTCTCAAATCCACACCGTTCTCCAATTAGAAAGTGTAAAATTATATTTATTATCTATGGATTTTAAATTCTATTCGCCGTGTCTATACTGTATTTACAGATAAATTTCTCCGCTGTACGCTATCATGTATAAGTCGGGCCAAACCCGAAGCCGCTGAGTGGCCAGGCGTCAGGTGCCCGTATTTTGGTCGCTACGGCTCCAGCCTTCTCAGTTTATATAACACACGACGTTATATAAGCTCGCCTTCTAATGGCTTTACATATTGCAATAAGCCGAGTCGGCTTTCCCTTCGCCTCACTGCAGCGTCTTATGAATGCATTGGAACTGAGAATAACGCCGAAACAGAATTTGTATCACCTCCAATTGGATGACGAAGCTGTATGCATTGCAATGCCATCAAACGGTTTGTGCTAGATTATTTTAATACATTTTAATTATCCTACCCGTTAAGTAGTCTTGAATTATCACTATATTGAACATATTTTAAATATATTTTATTTGCAAGTATTTTATTTTTAACACACATTTCATTTATCTCAAAACCTTATCTGCAAAGTTCACACAACAACAACAGACATTGAACAGTATGAGTGATATTTAATAGTTGATAAATCAAAATTAAATAAATCACGGAAATATTGTTTTGGTATAAGCTTTGCGTCAAGTCAAGTTTGCATCTTCAAACAATTGAAGATCAGAGGAATTCTGCTTAAGCAATCCCAAAAATAACTGTTATTTATATGAAACCTGCAGAAGGCTTATATACCCGGGTACATAGAGACAAGACAGCTCAAAGGTATCTTCAGTATATAGGCTATGTATTGCGTGCGCCGAGCGCGAAAGACTTGGACGGGAGCTTAGTCGCTCGCTCCTAATGACCGACGTTTGTTGATACCCTGCTTATAGACATGAGCGGAGCGGATATTTAAAATTCCATATGTCATTTAGTCTGCATATCATAAATTGTAATAGAAAAATGCACTAAAGACTAACGTCTTTCCAATAGTATCCCAGAGATGAAAGAAGGGAAAGAGGCCGTCAAATAAAGGGAGGGGGAGACGATCAGTCAGCTCGTGAGCTGATCTTCATCCACCCTTCTAGAGATAAGTGGAAACGACGTGGGTCCCCTAAGCCAGGAACTCTAACCAACTGGCTGTTGATAACTAGTGTGCTATAAAAAATATACAGTTAAAATGTATGATATCGCTCAGGTTAAAATTATGTAAATGTATTTATTATATATAAAATACATTACATTTGGTGAGTGAGTAAAGGCTTTTACTATTATTTTTACTGATTGCAATCATACTAAGTAATTTACTGAAAGGACCTACCTTTACTTGTATACTTTCCTTGTTGCCCAATTTAGCTTGTGCAAAATATTATTTTTTCATATAAAATTTCCATTTTAGTTATTTTATGAAAGTACAATATGATTGAACTAATTCGATAGTTTTGATAACAATAATCTTGTAGCTACCTATATTAATGGACCTTGGTTTCATACTATGAACATCCGAATGATTTGTCTTAACAGATAAGACAGTTTGACAGTTGTCTTAGTCCTCAATTTTGAGGCTCTTATATTTATGGTATACCATAGGGTAAACCACACCACCTAAAGCATTGAGTTTGATATAAATATCAATTAGTACACTATCCGCACCTGAGTGCAACCTCTTAATTTAGAATACCTTCGTTATAAAAAACCCGTTATGAAAAATTCAAGTATAATAAAAATAAATCAGTGGCGCTACAAACTCTTAAGGTCTGGGCCTCAGATTTCTGAATCTGTTTAATGATCATTTTTCAATCTGATATACAAGTGGGTGATCAGCCTCCTGTGCCTGACACACGCCTGACTTTTTGGTTTAAGGCAAGCCGGTATAATCACGATGTTTTCCTTCATCGTTCGAGCGAATGTTAAATACGCACATAGAAAGAAAGTCCATTGGTGCAGCCGGGGATCAAACCTACGACCTCAGGGATGAGTTTCGCACGCTGAAGGGTCTATGCCAACACGGCGAAAAATTTAAGTAACGTGTCTAAATCTAAATATATAGATAGAACCAATGTCCCACTGTGCTTGTATAAAAACTCGCTCCGCTTATCAACGTTATCAGAGGCCACGATCAAGTAACCTGGCTTGCAAATGGCCGTCATGACATCTAAGGTCTACATAATACTGCAGCGAGTGCCTTTACAGCATTTGCGTCTGACGTCTTCTGTTTTGAATGCCGTATCGCATTCCAGTTCATTGCGATATAAGAAAATATTATGTTATTTAATTTAACCCATTTGTAAGGTTATTCGAAATTATAAAATTAAAATGAGTGATGTAATTTTTTTTGTACTATTAACGGTAACTGAATCAAAGTTTTCAGGAGCTTTAAATAAGAGGTGCTACATTTTTAGGTCTGGGCTCCAGATTTATATATCTGTCTCATGATCATTTGTCAATCAAATAGACGAGTAGGTGATCAGCCATCTGTGAATGTCACACACCGTCGACTTTTGAAAAGGCTGTTTAAGGCAAGCCGGTTTACTCACGATGTTTTCCTTGTTACGAACGTTAAATGCGCTCATAAATAGAAAGTCCATTGGAGCACAGCCGGGGATCGAACCTACGATCTCAGGGATGAGAGTCGCACGCTGAAGCCACTAGAACAACACTACTATAAGGAGCATAATCGCATCCTATTTATTCAAAAACATCTTAAAACACAGCGTGATAAAAAAGTTAAATCCGTGACATGCTATTTAATTTAAAGAAACTTTAGACTGAGGGTTTTGGGACAATGTAAAGAATGCCTACAAGCGTTGTTTCATGACATCTTTTTACTTACAAAGTCCGTCTTAATGATATAAGAATTTTCTAACATTTCCGTATCCAGTTCATTTATGTATATATACCCGTGAAACCAAGTATAGACTCTATAGGCTTAAAACCAGTGCCCCAATCCCGATCACCGAGTTCCGAAAGAGAACATTTTTGCTAAGAAAATTCATGAGATTTTCACTTTCTCATACTAAATTAAAATACAATTATCACGCAGAAGATTTTTCCTGAATCTGTTCAATTATTTATGTTATGCAGTTTACTCCACAATAACAATCCACTCCTTTATCCATCCACAGAACTCCACTCATTTGTGTCGCGGCTGTGGGTTTTTTTTTTAATTGTTACGCCATGGCTCAAACTATTTAATCACCTTCCCAGAAGTTGTAGATCACTGCCGTGAAATGCTTTCAATAGGGGAGAGTATTTTGACCACAAGTTTTGACAACGATTATAAACATCTTAACTGTTCTTATTATTATGTCATTAGCATGCCCATTTGTAAATGGCTAATTGTACAGATTATTTATAATTACTTAATGTAAATGTACCACATCCTTCGCAAACTAACCCAACCCAACCAAAATTCAAAATTCAAACACGATACAAGTATAATTTAACTGAATAACTTTCACGACACCATAAATTATGTTTAAACGTATTAAAACTAAATGCATGAAACAAATCGTCGACTACGAGAGGGGCCCGGGAGCGGTGGGGAAAGGGGGTGAAGGAGGGAGGAAGTCTACAACTCTACTACAGTACTCTCGATTTCATTCATAACTTTTTACAAGTTTATCTGCGGCGATACCTCCTACATATTTATGTGTTTGCGACCGCCAAAGAATATTATATTTAATAACTCACAGGTGTAGTACAGAACAATCGAATTGAATGAAATTATTTTCGCTCTAACTAGAATATTTATAAGGATAACAAATTTGAATAAATGAAATAAGTGTTAGATCAAGTTGCTTTTTCAACCCTAGACTAACAATTAGTTAATAACGAATAAAATAAAATTATAATAAATGACTTAAAACAATTGTGTTAAACAGAATAACGATTTTTTTTAATTATAATCTAATTGCTTGATTTTTATATTTGTACACTATCTATGTTCTACATTGCATGACAACGTTGCATAAGCTTAACAAAGAGCTGATTGACACATTATCATAAAACAGCAAGATGTTGCGTGCCCGATAAGACAATATGCAATAAACGAGCTTGGAACACGGCTATTCACTTGTAGCTCGCGAGTCCAAATGTAAACCCCTTAAAAGGATTGACATTTATAGGCAGTAATTGGATTTCCTGCAACAACCAGTCTCGGGTTTTAATCTTTGATCGAACTCAAACATGCGCAGCGATGTTATACACACATTTATAAAATGAAATAAAGTTTGTTTTAGTTGGGCATTCGGTATGAATGAAAGCGAAAGGGAGTCAATTTATTTTGAGCAATTGTAAGCAAACTTTTGTTACGGTTTTTAAACGTTTTATTGCTGTTGTTTTATTGATACTGTGGCAATTGTAGTGGTTATAAAGTACTTGTGTTTAATTGAGTTATATTCTGTGAAGTTTCGTAACCTTGGTGCATGGGCAGACATATTTCTGTGTCTGCTTTACTTTATAGAAAAGTTGATGATCTGACTGTAACATATTTCGCAATTACCTCACATTTTTTTTGTTATATGTGAGCAAACGGGACACCTGATGTTAAGTGAAACATGGACACTCTCAATGAGGGCTCGCGAGAACGTTGCCGGCCTTTTAAGTTAGTTTTCCTTCAACATATAAGCAATAATATAATCTACACCTAAAATTATTTGTATAAATTGCGCTTTGTGTTGGATCTGTGGCCCTATACAGTAGCCAGTGGCCAGTACATATAGTAGTGATCTGTGTTATCCTAACTTCCTTCATTATCTTCGGAACCCCTTCGTAAAACTGCCTCCAACTGTTTTAAAATTTCTCTATGTATGGTTGTTTTTTCTCCATTGCTGCAAACGCTTCCAAATATTCTACCAACGGTTTAGCCTTAACTTAGTCCTTCCTATATAGTTGCGTTTAAAGTCCATCTTTTATCTGTGCATCTTCCAATATGTCCCGCTTTCTCAACTTTTAGATTTTCGTTATATCTTTTTTCTATTAACTCTTTGTTTTCTTCTTACCCTAAATCCATCTTCCATGTGTTTACAGCCTTAGCGATGAAAGGCGCGCTTAAGTACATTTGTTCCTAAGTAACTTCATATAATTTTGTTATTGACTCAAAGTCATTTATAAAATTACTAACGAAAGCGCACATAGACCGACAATACTGATGTAGTTTCAGAAATAAACATATCTCTAAGGTAGTGATTCAGAAACATGACTTAGTGTATGTCAAAAATCAATACATTTTGGCGCCGTGATTTGTTTAAAAATTTCAAATAATATTAAATTATATCTACTACATAATGGTACATAAGCCAGCGACATTTTCTTTCAAAACAAAGACATGACGTGACGCATGCATACGGCGATCGAGGGGGCAAAGGGGGGCAAGGGGGGTGCCCTTGTAAAGGTGACGCGACAATTAACGTGGCGCGGTCATTCCTCCGCAACGGAGCGCTGGCGCGGTGTCAACGATTCCGATCGGGCTGATAGCCGCCGCGGCCGGACGCGACGCCCGCGCTGTTCGCGATACCTAACCGCGGCGGGGCTAGGGCTGTCTCTTATGAGAAAATAATAAACATTGCAATAACTTTCAAATTAATATAGAAAGTTGGTCTTCTAATACAAGGAAACTAGCAACTACTTCATTTTGTGAACTATTGTACAAGAGACAAGTAGTACCTACCAGATACATTTTCTATTGCTTGGAATCATATCCAGTACTCTCAGGTTCTGGCAATTGGTTCTGGGTGTATATGGGTTACGTTATGTGCATTAACCACGTCTAGAGGTAAAAATAGATGGATAAAATTGTATATATACATTTGAGATAAGCTCTTCATGAGTCAAAATATATAAAAATCCCGTTGTCATAAATGTTTTACGCATAAATCTCAAACAATATTGTGAGTTAGTCTCAAACACACTAACAACAACTGACCATTGCTGTTGGTGATATTGCTCGTTTTCCTTCTGTCCCATATAAGAACTAGAACAACCTGGACACTGTACCTTCAAAGCAAGATAATGGAAAAAAATATGTTATTTTCAAAATCTCCTATTTGATAGCCCTAAATACATGTCGCAACGCTAAATTGTGAGTTGCACGCGCTCTCCAGACGACCGCGGTTATCGTACGAATGTTACGTACCTATTTAGTCAACATTGCCAAACATATTATCTTAATAAAAATATACAATAACAATATAGAACTAACCATTTGAAACAGGGAAAGAATAAGTTTTGACATACGAGAATAATACTTAATGCTTAGTCTCTAGTGTTTTTTTAAATACAGAACTAGACAACTGGCCATAGACAACCTGACGTTAAGTGAGATGTTATTGGAGTGTAGTCCAAGAGATGGACCTTTTTAATAGACTTATATTAGACTGTCTGAAGAAGATAGAAGAGAGGGCAAGGAGTTCCTTCCTCCCTTTCTGTTAGAAGAAACAACGATCCCAATTGTGGAGGACCCCTGGGGACACCAATAACGACGGGACACTTCAGCATGCTTCTATATGAGCGTTGTTTGAAAGGGGATGCTGGAATCAGATTGTGTAGTTCCATGGAGCACTGTCTTATTCTTTAAATTTAAAAGACGTCAGTTATGTCTACCGTCATGAGTACAAAATGAACTGCGAAAATATGACTCAAATGATTTGAAATTTCTGCGTAACTGCCATTCGAAAAATCGGCTTGGTTTTTGTAAAAGACACTCTAGGCATTCCCATTTATCTACAAAAGCTTGGTACATAAGAAAAATACAATAATTAATGTGACAAGCACTTATAGGCAAACGCAACAAATACGAAGAGAAAAAAAACATCGATTCATAAATTATAAAATTATAGGGAATTTCATTTCTAAATTCGAGTATCTTGTTTATCGGTTTGCTCAATCTAGATGTTAGTGAGTTTTGGCCAAAACGCATTCTTCTGAAATGGACAAATGAGCTGATACCTAGAATGTTTGGGCCAATCAATCTGATTCATAAATATCTTAAACGCAAACGACATATAAATCTCACATTCACGATACTTTATTACCAATTATGACGTTTAGTATTTTAGTTAAATGAATTTCCTACTACCTATAAATAACAGTGTAAGTTAATCACACAGACTAAGAAACTACCATCAGTTGTCTATGACGTTAATAAAATTAAAAAAAAAAAACAGTGACGCTACAACCTTTTAGATCAGGGCCTCTGATTTCTGTACCTCTTCCGCGATCATATCTAATTGTTCACCTACTTAACAATCAGCCTTCTGTGCCCGACACACGCTGTCATCTTATGTGCGACTAAGGCATGCCGTCTTCCTCTCAATCTTCACGATCGTACGCGAAAGTTTACGACGTTTATAACGTACCAATATCTATGGTTATTGATCAAGAAGGCTATTATAGTACTGTGAATGTCGTAAATAATTAAAGTTGTTATGTATAATGTTATTTACAATAGTCTTTATGAGAGTCAAATCGATTTGGGAACTATTTTAGTTGGAACGAAAATCAATGTTTCATCATCTTTTGAGACTTGTCATTTATACAAGATATAGATATGCGCACGAGCTTTGTGTACAGAGAAACACAAGAGGTATCTTTTATAAATTATAGATATTCTATTCTAATTCTATTAATATAGATATTTTAAAAATGTAAGGTTTTTCTTGTTTGATGAATAGGCTTAAGAAATTTTTAATTCTTATTATAATAATTTTTATTACATTTGGCGTAGGTACGCTGTAAATTGTCATAGTCGACACTACCAGAATATCAGAAGTCCATAGCCGTACGGTAATGTGAGGCACGGGGATTTTCAAACATTATTTATCTTTTTATCTACCGTAGCAACTTCACACTAAATCGATAAGTTTGGTAAGTGAAAATAGTATACAAGAACGGAGTGTTTTCCTAAAGCGACTGTAAGTTTATTGGACACTTTCATATGTTAAGTTACTTATTAGTCTTAAGTTAGACTGGATCGTAATGTTTCATGACGTCTCTAAATGTATTTAAAAAAAACTTCTTGACTTAATTGTTTTAATGTTACCATTAAAGTTTTACTTAGAAAAATATTTTGGGCCTCGATTTGAACTCAATCTGCTGTCAAACATTAGACAGAAATAATAATTACATTTAGCGTAGGTCAAAACAACATTTTCAAGAACATTAGGTCGCGCCGACCTCTCTCAGACTTGTAAGTTGTTTTCGCGGGTCGCCGGTCAACAGCACGCGGATTTGGCTAGCTGTCAATTCTCATATACAAGTAAAGATACCATATACACAATCATTAGTATAAATTTTATATACTTGAGTCAAATTCTGTAATATATATGCTCAATTATACTAATTAATCTGGATCAGCAAGAAGCAAAAAATAAATAGTTTACTACCAACTGCCACATAGCATGAATATTCTCGAAACATTAATACAGTAAACTACGCCAAAATATTACAAACACAAGACCGCAGTACAATAAATATTAACACAGATAACTTATTGTAATCCAGATGAAAATTACAAAAATGAACTCCGCCAATACGCCAGCTTCGTTAATATGGCGACATTTAAGTAGACTTATCGTAATACTGGCTAAAAGACTTGTATCCATGACCAAGAAACCAATGATTAAAAACTAATCATTATATTAAATACACTATTTGTCAATTGAATGTGACAGCAACTTAAATCAGTTTATTGACAAGCACTTGAAACATGTATAATCTAATAAATTTGCGAACATAAGGAACTTTTTTTAAACATGCTTTACATACATTTTGTTTCCAATATATCAACAAAACCAAAGAGTACTTTATCCCGTCCTTGATATCCCAATTTCCATAAGAAAACATGTCTGGTATATTTGCTTAGATGAGTACATTTGAAAGCACAGGTGGCTAGATGGACCCAGCTCCATCGATCTCGGTAAAAATACGATAATACTCTTATCGCTCGCACTCACGCTGAGGGCGTGATAACGAACATCGCTTAGCGATAGCGATTTATTGTAAATAGAATCAATAGAAGGAAAAGCACCTTGTTTTTTACCAGTGGTTTTAAATAATTATTATTTAAGAAAAACACTTTTTGAACGGATTAAAGCTATGTATTATTATTAAAACTCGATAAAAAAATTAAAATGTAGAATTATGTAAATAATTATAAGTTTTAATAATAATACATAGCTTTAATCCGTTCAAAAAGTGTTTTTCTTAATGTGTAAAAGCTATTTTAACAAAAGACAATACTAATTATTATTTATTTATTAAAGACACAGCATTATGTATACAATAATGAGAAATAAAATTTCATTGATATTACAAATACAGTGCCAATTAAGTCTGTAATAAAATGTCTCCTCTAATTATAAATGTTTAATGAGAATAAATTTCTATCCGTTAGTATAAAATGTAAAATTCTACAGTATATTTTGTAATTATTTAAATATTTATTATTCGAACACGGTATCAAACAAACTTTATTAGTAACATTTTCTAAATACAAATGCATAATGTTTCAATTCAAAGTCAAAACTTCTATACCATATAATCTATTTCACATATAATGCGTGGGAAATTCAAGAATAAAAAATATGAAACCCGCTCTTCAATGAACAGCATCTCGCCTTATATTGCCTAGCCGACCCACGGAGGTAAAAATACATTTCGTGGACGTCACCGTGTAGAGGGCCGACAGCCGCCTACACAAGCACACACTTCAATAATCCGCACCTACGCCCGTACTTAAACAACGGTAGAAAAACCGCCTAAATATAGCCATCTCGTTTATAGCGTTTCATTCGTCATATATGTAGTACATCAGATTAAATTTACACCGGGCGGCAACTGCAAAAGGCTTTCTCATAAAAACCGCGGCTCGCTTGATTACAAAGCTGCGTCGGCTTTATGGACACACATACGGGCGCGGAGTTACTTCTGGCAGGGGGTAGTTTTTCAACCCAGCCACATAAATAAGCGATCTTCCCCCCCACCGCTCGTAAACTAAGCGGAGATAGTGCGACTTAATGGCTGATCGGATTTTGATTAGCGAGGCCCGGCGAAGCAAACCCGTTCAGAATCCGAATTTGAATAGATAAGTGGGTATCCGAGGACGTCCGCGACCGTAATTTACATACTTACTGGCTTTCGGCGCAGAGGGTGCCAAGTTATGGACGCAGCGATATGATATAGCGCTACGGTCATCGGTTCGCTCCTGCCGAGCGGTTTTTAAGAACTGTTTGTTATCGCAGCGGGTCGCGGCTGAGTTTTTTTTTATTCGATTTAATCGGTAGCCGAGCGTCACAATTGAAACAAAGTGCGGACGTTCTGACAACTCTCTTCTGTATTTCAAATTTCAAGCGTAGGTAAACCGTTTCCCTTTGTTGGTCAACGAGTTAAAACTATCCGTTGATGTTTTTTATGTAAATAAGTGTTTATGGAATGGATGCACGAGCGACGTTTTCCTCGTAAAAAAATAAACGTTCATCATATAGTTACATTCGAATATTTAAAAAAAAACTTTTTCTATCTTAAAGACTGACAACGCATACGCTAACAATGCCAATGGGCTACCTGCATTTTATCGCTGTTCTGTAGGCTCATTTCCGATAAAACAAAATTAATAGTTTACGTGGCAAAAGTTATAAATATATTTTTGTAAAATCTTTGGGGAAAAAAAATATAAAAAAAGTAAACAGTGCTTAAGAATACGGTACATAATCCACGACTTGCATATATTACGTGGAACTGCCTGTGGCATTGAAGGAATCTTGTAATTCAAAAAGGGATCCCTGGACGCACAGTACTTTAGCTATACGTTTATAACAAGTTTTAACCACACATTGAATGCCATTGTTTCAATGCGTACAAACAGAAGCCGGATCGAAGATGGCTTGTCACGATTGACGCGGGTCCCCATCTCCCCATGAAGGGACAGGTATCGCGGTTCGATAACACGACCCTCCCCAACCTCCCCCCGTGTTTCGTTTGACAGCCACCGGCCGTAATTGATTAAGGATATGCAAGGAGCATAAGGAAAATACTTGTCACAAACTTACTGTAGAAAGGAATACAATATTAGCCTAAATGTTTACAATACCTTGGTGTTTTGGGTTTTTTTTAATAAAAGCGAGGACTGGACGCCCAAAATGGGCAGTAGTCCCAGGGCATGCAACGTAAGCTACAAGTAGCTGACATTTATCATTGGACGTCAAGGCAGAATACAAAATACCATCCGTATCACCTTGAGGCCCGTTCCATAACTGAGCGTTTCTTAAGGCAATTTTTGCCGCGCACCACCACTATGTGGAACTGCCTTCTGAAGTATTTCCGAACCAATTCGACTTAGGGTCAAGAAAAGAGCGTACCAATTCTTAAAAGACCGGCAGCGCGCTTGCGAGCCTTATGGCAGTGCGAGTGTCCATAGGCGGCGGGTATCACTTAACATCAGGTGATGTTGGCTGTCTGTCCTGACCTGTAACATAAAAAAACAAATTCTTTTTTTAACAGTAGGAGGTTGTGTTTTCCAGGGAAGATCCGTGTTGAGCGGGATTTCATACTGTCATAATAGGGTCAAAGTTATAGGTTGAAAAACCAAATGAATTATTTTCGAAATTGAAAGATCGGATTTTACAATTTTTTTTAATCTCTTGTCTCTAACGTTGCCTTCGCTGCGCCCCATTTCCGTCGGTCGTATACAGAGAAAAAAAATTCGAGTCGAATCGAGGATCCGGTGAAACAAAATCCACTTAAGTGGAGAACTAGTAAATGGTCGTGATATGCAAATGTCCGTGACTTCTATACATCAGCGAGGTGTCGCATTTATCATTACGAGTCGTCGTGCCGTGTGATTACACCGCCGCCTGCCAAGGGACACTAAAGGCTTGGGATAAGCGGTAGCGGGTAGCATAGCGGTTGCTAATATGTATTAGATTTTTTTAAGATATATCCTCCTTAGTTACGCTCTTTATTTCTGAAGGTGTTAGTGGCAAACACAACATCTTCCACTCTCCATTGTCATCGGTAAGCCTCTACGCCTGGGCGATGTTAAGAAAGGTCTTTACTTGATCGGTCCAGCTAATAGGGGATCAAGCCCATTATATATAAGTATATATATATATATATACAGTTTTAAGAAAAACACTTTTTAAACGGATTAAAGCTTTGTATTATTATTAAAACTTATACTTATTTACATAATTCTAAATTTTAAATTTTTTCCGACGTTTCGCGTACTTTTAACCACGTTAATAATACATAGCTTTAATCCGTTTAAAAAGTGTTTTTCTTAATGTGTAAAAGCTATTTTAACAAAAGATATATACAGTTTTAATAACAAATACTTTACAGTTATGTTAATATTATAATTTTTATAATGCATATTATTACAGTTTACGGCAATACTAGGTTTTACAAGTTGGCATTGCAACAATGTTTATTCGCTTTCGCTCAACAAATGTCCTCCGGCGAAACCCAGGATCTTACAGGCTCAACATTTCACAATTTACATAAAAACATAACATTCAAGTATCAAGCTTTCTTATTTAGCATTGTTACTGTGCTCTCGAATTCAACAAAAACAGTGGTAATGTATACCTATATTTTACAAAGAAGTCAGGATTGGTCTGGTGAATTAATGTGTTTTATATATGATACTCCCTTACATTCGAAATAACCTAATGCCATTGAGAACGAGTGCATGCACAAAAGTGTACCTTCGTCAATAATATCTATTTCTTCCGACCGACTACCCAGATCAGCCTCTTTTTTATTAATCCAACCTGGCCCAGTATTCACACTTAGCCTTAGTTTAACCTGAAGTTCCGATAATTCATGATAAATTTTGCAGTGTGTGGAAATTGGGGGGGGGGGGGGGATGAATATTCACCCTGCCACCTGTCCACACTATATACCGCTGAGGTCTTAGTAGAATGCGGTTGCGACGAGGGCCTCTTTGATGCGGTCGTACCATAGCCAGCAGATCTCACGGTTCTTTGAATAACAGGATGCCTGGAGTAAATCGCGTCTCACATACCCTCGTTGCTTTGTGCGGAGGTTAAACATCTACCATCTTAGAAAAATAATGTGTTCGTAGTATTTTGATTGATCATTCTATAAAAAAATAAATGTTGATGTATGTGCACTTAAATTTGCAAAGCACTCAAGGCTAAGATCCGCAATTAGACTGGGAGGTTAGAGGCTATACGGTGATTAGCCTTTTGATCTATATTATCATAAATACCGTATACCACCCGTCTGGTAAAGAGCCATCAAAGCGAGCGTCTACAAACGAGTGTCGTTTCACATTCGGCGCTGGAGTCGGGTTTATGGTGCGGGCGGACCGGCAAGAATTCGACTCGTAATGAGGAAACTGCGCGCTACCACCGGTTCTCGATGGGAAATACGAAATCATAAATATAATACATATCGTAATTTTTCTTTAGTAGCGACAATTATTGCGATGACATCATATCGTGAAATACGCTAAATTCTTCGGACAGCTTAGGATATATAGAAAATTCCAACTTAAGCCACTAGGGCCTTCAGGCCAGTCAGTGGTAAGATTGGTCTAGGATCCTATTTATTGGACTGAGAACCAGCGTCCTTCCTCCACTCTCTCAATACAAATTCAGAGATTTTGAGCGTTTTGTGAATTGTTTTTCTTTTACATAAACATTTTTCAAATTCCATTGATTCAAAGGTGTTCTGTAATTAATATCGTGATTATTGATGTGTCCTAACAATGATAGTGTAACTTAAAATATTATAAAGATAAGATACTTATTTATGCATATTTGAACTCAAAAACTCTACTTTGATAATTATTTCACCATTCACGTTATGTATCCATATATATAGTTACATATATCCAAAATATTTAAAATATTACAATCATGCGAAGACCACTTGTTAAATAATAAATAAATAAATACTTTTAAATCAATCAATCTTTTTAATAATAACATATTAAAAATGATGTTGTTCACGCATAAAAAAAGAGTCAAAAAGTCTCCAAAGACATACTGTATATATACACACCCACATTCAAAAGTTTTATTACCTAATCTTTAAAACAGTAAAAAAATATTAACATATTATAGAATTAGTATCTACTGTAATCATTTTTGTTTTCTAAATGTTTTCTGATAAGATAATGATTTAAATTTCATTATTGATGGATCTAAAATCCATGATATTTATAAAATTTCTAGTATTTTAAGTTGTGGATTACTAATAAACAGTTTAGATAAAAATTATTAATGTCAATAAGGGTAATGCACCTTGAATCTAAAGCTTGTATATATTTTCTTACTAACAAATAGTCCGATAACAATGAAGATTAGTATTGGAAGTTAAGTTAATACGAGAAAACAATGGTAGAGGTTAGGTTGGAACTATTTTAGCACTTGGCACCTTATCTGCGAGCGCGACTACAATAAGGACAGCTCAGCACTAACGGAGCTCTTTTTATGTACTATCACCAGCTACGAATAACTTTTATACTAAACTACCTATGAGCCAGTGGCGTAACCTATCTTACTGGGGCCCCGTTCTGGCAAACAGTGCCTTGCAAACTTTTAAAGGGACTTTCAGACTGAGACCGAGGGCCCTTGAGATCGCCACTCCGCTTGTGAGAGTAAAAAACGATTGCTTAGTTGTGAAGCCCCCAAGCTAGGTTTTATATAGTTTTGTGATATGTGACCTCCATTGAACAAAGAAAGATCTGATTTGTCAAACTTGCCATGTTACCCGACAGTTTCGTATCGATAAAGGTTTTTGTTTTAGTACAACCGGAACGTCTATTTTAGTACTAGACAAGCAAAATTTTTAGTTTATTATCTTTGGTTTACGCGAGTAAAGTTTAAATAAAACCTTTTTCCAAAGTTTAAGAAGAAATTTCAATCGTGGTCAGCGAGGGACGTCGAGTTATGGAAATGATGTAATTAATTCGCGTTTATATTCGTTAAAGAAATTTATTATTTTTTTGATTATTTGTCAAATTTGTAGCTGTTAAGCTGTACTGTAATTAATGCCTTTCCTTTATTTATTTACATCTTGAACCAGAACTTAATTAATAATTAACTTATCATAGAACGCAGAGATTACCGTTTATATTACCACGGAAACGATATTTTCAAATATATTAGGTCCTTACATATGAAATTGGCGTATTTCGTACTGGCCACTTTAATCACGATGTTCTCCTCTTTGGTAAGGAATTCCAAATTCAAATTTGTACAGCTATTTACTCATGTATTTGTGCTTCGATGACCGTCATTCATTTGTTTACTTCTTCTGTTTTTTACTGTTTGCGTCACTCATTTTACAAAATGAAAAACTTAAAGTATCGCATTATTTACGAGTACGAGTTCCGCCGTGGCACTAGTGCTGCGGAAACGACTCGAAGGGTGAATGATGTGTATGGCGGTCATGTTGCAAAAGAAAACACAGTTCGTTTTTGGTACCAATGGTAATGAAGTATTGAAGGCTATTGTGGAAGCGGATCCATCGCAAACCACGTCCGAGTTAGCTGCAGTCTTCGGTGTTAGTGATAAAACTGTTTTAATTCACTTGAAGCAAATTGGGAAGATTAAAAAGCTTGAAAGGTGGGTACCTCACGAATTGACTGAAGCAAACCGGCAAACGCGCGTCGACTGCTGCGTTACATTACTGAACCGGCACAATAATGAAGGTATTTTAAACCGAATCATTACCTGTGATGAAAAATGGATTCTGTACGATAATCGGAAGCGCTCAGCGCAATGGTTGGATCCTGGCCAGCCAGCCAAATCCTGCCCCAAGCGAAAATTAACCCCAAAAAAGTTACTTGTAAGCGTTTGGTGGACTAGTGCCGGTATTGTTCATTGCAGTTTTCTCAAATCTGGCCAGACTATTACGGCCGATGTCTATTGTCAGTAATTGCAAACCATGATGAAAAGCTAGCGGCTAAACAACCTAGGCTGGTCGCTCCACGCCACTGCTACTTCACGACAATGCTAGGCCACACACTGCACAACAGACGGCTACCAAATTAGAAGAGCTTCAATTGGAATGTCTAAGACATCCTCCGTACTCCTCGGACCTTGCTCCAACAGATCACCATGTTTTTCGAAATTTGGACAACTTCTTGCAAGGGAAAAAAATTAACTCTGATGGGGCAGTCCAAATCGCCTTCACAGATTTTATTGATTCCCGTCCGACTGTTTTTTTTAGTAAAGGGATCAATGAACTACCTATGAGATGGCAAAAGTGCATAGAAAACAATGGTTCATACTTTGATTAATTAAATATATTATATTTAAAAATATTCGACTTCTATACAAACCGCCAATTTCATATGTAATGACCTAACATATGTGTCAAATAAGCTAGTGTTTCCCAAACCTTTTTTGTTCCCTTTGTTCTATGTACATAATTGTTAATATAAAAAAAACTGATAGGTTGTAGGAAGAAATTACTAGAAAATTGTTAACGAAATACATTAAACATATAATTAAAATTTGAAATAATTTAAACAATTTTCGAACAACCCTGTTAACAATCAAATTGCCCCACTGTGGGGAATGGGCCCCACGTTGTAAAAAACTTATACTATAGTGTATATAGTACTAATCTACGAAATAATAATTCGGTGACCAGTTTTCGATATCGTAGTCTAGGCATCCGGACAGGCATTCGAGCGCGAAGCCTATAGATAGCTGTGTAATGACCGCGTTGACTTGACGTAACAGCGCAGATATTATGCAACACACTAAATTATTGACTATTGAATGCATATTGCCTCTATACGCGATCAGTCCAGTCAGTTTAAGAATCCACTAAAATCTACGAATCTACTAAACTAATTGCGAAAACTAAGTTAGGCATAGACCTTATGCTTGAAGGGGCTCAAAGTCACGAAAATGGTCAAAGCACTTAGGAGCAAACCTTATAATAAGCGTCTGAAAGCACTTGACTTAGTGATTTAGGAAGTCGGCGATTAAGAGGAAATCTCATAGAAACCTATAAAATCCTTAATGGCCACAGTAATGTTCAAGGAATTGAGAAGCTTTATTTCAGGACACACATTTGAGTTCTTTAAAACTGAAAATCACTCAATATAATTATACAAATTCCCTAAAGAACTTTTTCCCTAGAAGTAGTGGCTGGCTGGAATAGGCTTCCGGTATGTATTCGGCTGCACAAACCTGAGGATGTGAACCGCCTTACAAAACACTTCATTTCATTTATGGAATTTATTTAACAAAATAAGCTACCACTACAGATTACTTAAATACATAGACAACATTTATTACTAACGTAACACACACAGAGCAATAATAAACAAAAGAAAACTAAAAATAACATTCAATATTTTTTAAGGAATAAGGTACCTTTTTAGTCTGTAATGTGTGTGTTGTAACTGACTCTGGCTCAGCATAGTGGAGCAGACGTGTTCCACTATCGTTGCGTAGATTTTTATGAATTAAAAATTACACCTAACATTTCGTGTATAGCAAGCATGGCTGCGTGACAAAATTGCATACAAATTTGTTTAGTTATGATGTTTGTAGAAATTGATGAATAATAAAATAGCTTAACTTAATATATTTATCGAACTAAAAGTCGATCACTCAATTTGCATCTTAATACAAGGATCTTAATACAAGCCAAAGAATATGTTGTAGCTTGAAAATAGCAAATAAATTTATTGAAGATGTTTTCTATTACGAGAGTACCGCAATCCGGTGACTGTAACAGTTTTTTAGCCTCGGGCCTTCCATCTCGGAGCGCCCTATCTCGATTCTCGAGTAGCAGACGTCTTTTCTAACTTACGCAACAGAATTTACGCTTAAACGAACCGAGGTCCACTGGCACTAACACTCACTCACACCCGTGCAACGTATGACCCGCTGCCCAGCCTGACAAGACCCGTTCCTCCTCCCGAACTATCACGAAACTGAGACCTGAGAGGGTCTAAATAACTTCGCGGTCAGAGCTCTAATTATACTGAACGTCGGTATAGTGCGGTATTGGTTGCTGGCCAGTGTATCCTGAACTACGTTTTCCTCGGTTGCCTTTAAGTTTTGCGTGGTTGTCAAGGTTTTTGATGCAAGCTGAGGGTTCTGGCTACGCTGGTCGTTGTTCGTGGATATTATAGTAGATGTGTAGCGAGGCGAATGGCAAGCGGGCGCTCGCGGCGTGTGGGTGAGACGTTTACGGTTGGATCGCTGGTCGACAGCTGTAGGTGCTCCATGATTTTTATTTTCAAAATACTAATTAATCTAATAATATACAATCATGATAGTTGTCACTTGCCTATTTAAATTGAATTCGATTGAAATCGTGTTCATCATTTTATACCGATAAATATGATTATTTTATATGCCTACACTTTTTTAACGGATGAAGCTATGTATTATTATAAACTTATTTTAATTTTCTCCCGACGATTCGCTTTACAGCTAAGAAAAGTGTTTTCTTTAAATGTGTTAATTTTTTGTTAATAAAAGACAATACTATAAACTAGATAAGATAGATAATTGAATAGTAATGTGAAATATGTTAATTATTTGTAAAATTGATCAGCAAAATTATGAAACAATTGATATTAATAGCATCTATTTCCATATAACTTATTATGTATATGGTTTTTTGCATATAAACTACTTACTTAGTTAAAATACCAAAAAAAAATCATAAGAACACAAAAAACTAAATATTTTTATCTACAACTGTCGCATTAGAAGTCATAGACCATCCTAAATCCTCTATTCATTATGGTCACAACAAACGCGCAATACCGCGGTAGAGACGCGGCGCGGTCGGCCCCTCGCGTCGCGCCAATTAATTACGGTGGCCATCTTACCCCCCCTCAACCCACTACCCACCCCCGCCTTGCTGACGGACAATAATTGCCGCCGAATCTACTCCAAGCACTTGCCCGAACCTACTGGACCGGACATCTATGTACTATATACTCGATAGCGCTTAGATACAGCTTCAATGATATTACTGCAGTGAACTAGAAAGTTTAAAAATGGAACGCACATGACACTGTGCGGAAAGGTACACAGTTTTTAAGCTAATAAAAGGGTTTAAAGTAGCCTAAGTAGTAGATAATCCTAATAAGAAAGCAAGTGTCTGCTTAGAATGCAAGGAGCGATAATTTCTATGTTTGATTATTATGATATAAAACCTTTTTCTGTCTGTCTTGTATAATTTTTTTTCTTTCTACAAAATCTTACAGTAAAATAAAGTTGTTTTAAGTTTCAGGTTTCTGGCAGCGTAGCGGCCAGTTGGGACAAGAAAACAAGTTAAAATCACAATATGATATACTGACCCTTACTTGTTATCACAAGAAGGTTCTATAAACCTGTTATAATAATAGGTGTAAATTAAGTGAAAAAATTTCAATATGATTTTTAAAACTTGTTCGCGTAACAGACACTTCGACTAAATTTAAACTCCAAAAACTCCTTAAAAATCCACTTATCTTCAGGCATGTGACAGACCGACACGTTATTTGTTTTTTTTTTAATTAAAGCCCGATATCCTCGTGGTGTGTTTACCATACAACAATGGTTACGCGTTTGGAATAAGCGCAGCTGGGATTTGAAGTCACATACAAGTACTGGCATAGAGATAGTGGAAGTCCAAAACGTGCCTTAAATAACGCTCAGTTGTAGACGCCGAGGTGATATGGGTGGAATTTCATATTCTGCTTTCATGTCCGATGAAAATTATTTTTAAGTGTGCATTGGTCAGATTAAAGTTCAGTTGTTAAGTTATTTCTGTATCAAAATGTAATACATACAATCTAAGAATGAACAATTCTTCAATAGTATGAACAAATACACAAATTTATATATAACTAGCTGCCCCCGCAAACTTCGTTTCTCCTTAA
Source organism: Pieris brassicae (assembly GCF_905147105.1). Classification (NCBI taxonomy): domain Eukaryota; kingdom Metazoa; phylum Arthropoda; class Insecta; order Lepidoptera; family Pieridae; genus Pieris; species Pieris brassicae. Next base: position 2,451,031 of record NC_059666.1, read on the forward strand.
TGTGGTTTTAGTTAGCCTTAATACCGTGACACGAAAGAATAATTTCACTGTATTATCGTCACTTGAAAGAATTTGAATTTGATTTACACTTCGGTCTAAGTAACACGTGGTTGGCTATGCTAACACCAAAAATTAAAAAAGTAGAAATAATTGAATTTCAAGGTATTTCGTTTACTACAAAATAAATTTAATTTATACTTTAGCCTCAATAACACGTGGTAATCATAGCTTATATGACACGTTTGTCGGTTTACCATAGCAGTGCCATCTATTGATTACTTACTCAATCCAGTCGAAAGTATCGACATCTGTTAGAATCTTTAGGAGTTAACAGATAATTGTGACTGTCAATTAATTATAGACAAATAATTTGCAATAAAATAAAATTGCGACTATAATTAAAGATCTAAGCTATCCTATCTCTTAAGTTGGACCAGACTGCTCACGGTGTGCCAATTTAAAATCGGTTAAGTAATTTAGGAGTCCATCACGGACAAACATCGTGACAGAAGATTTATATATATATTAAGATTAAAACTATTTCAGCGTCTCCTACGTATAATTAAAAACCCAAAATTACGGGGAAAATTAAAGGATTACACCGACTACACAATGAAAAGTTTAAAAATGGAAAACACAAGACACTGTTTGGAAAGGACATTCAAAAGCCTATTAGATAAATTAATTAAGGATTGCGCAAATTACTCAAGGAATCAAGAAGATGTTTAAACCGGGTTATTATTCTGATACGTTGTATATACCTTCATATTTTCAAATAGCATGTGCTCATTGTAATGTGAATAACGATTCTCTTTGATGTCTATTTATACATAGGCTTTTACGGACAGTCAAATGAGGACAAAAAAGGATCTCGCGGTGAGCGGATAGTCTGCCCACGCCGGCGGCACCGAAACTCTTAACCCGTTCACAACATGTTATTTTCAATATTCAATATTTTTTGTGGTCTAATATGGAACTTAAATGTTACTTAACAAATGACTGAAGATTACTTTAATAATATATGTGTTGCTGATGACAGCAACATAAAGCTGATTTTGGCCCATTTTTTATTAAAGTGATTGTTATTTATGCCCTATGCTTTTGATGTTTTGCCTTCTTTTCGTTCAATTTAGTGACATATATAACCATGAACAAGACTTAATGGGGCATCCAAAATACAATACAATTACAATTCTTACATAACCAATAAGCTTGGTAATAAATCTGTATAAAAGACTCAAGATTGCGATAATGTTGCTGATGACAGCAACATAAAGCTGATTTAGGTCCAATTATTATCAAAGTGATTGTAAATTTTTTTGCTTGTTTTTTGATTTGCTTTTCTTCTTTTCTTTGACTGAATGAATACTCAACACGTTCTATTTCTATATCGAAGATATAATTCGTACATAGACCATTTAGCTTGGTAATAAATATCAATGTATTTTATTTATTATTAATAAGTACATTATTGTAACAGTGTTCTATGCCTATAATAAACGTAGCCTCACATTAGATTAAAATAACTACTTTTTACAATTCTCAGAATGCGCATGGCTTATCAACGACTATGGGCAGGCATGCGCGCGCGCATTCCGCGGCAGATGCGACGCGCAGATGTGCGGGCGACCTCGGCGACAATCGCTACATGTGTGCTCAGTTTACCTCACACTTTGCCTTTCACTAATTATTGCCGTCCTGATCTGAAAGTAACCAGTCGTTACTTATCTGTATGTAATATTATGTATTTCTGGAAGTTTGTTTTGTGTTTACCAGGAAACAAAATATTTAAGAGATACACATTGATCGTAAAACTTAATCTTATAAGTATATTATGGTTAACAATTTATCGTGCCTTATTGTTATATACTTCTAGTGTACGTATGTATGCCACTGTACTCCTCTTAAATGGCTGGACCGTTTTGAATAAAAATTTATATATGCGTTTGTGTGGCGCCCTGGTTGGTTTAGATTCACAAATAAGCACAGCAGATGGCGCTGCACATGTGTTCGTTTAATCCAATAATGTTGGTCTAGTGGCTTCGGTGTGAGGCCGTAGGTCGATCCCCGGCTGTTCACCGACTTTCTTTCTCTGTGCGCAATTAACATTCGCTCGAACGGTAGAGGTAAACATCGTAAGCAAACCGGCTTGCCTTAGACCCAAAAAGTCGACGGCGTGTGTAAAGCAGGAACATCACCTACTTGCCTATTACTTTGACAAATGTTCATAAAACAGATACAGAAATCTGAGGCCCAGACTTAAAAAGGCTGTGGCGCCACTGATTTATTTTATTTGAAAAAATTATAGTCGGATTAAGATATTGTCAAAGCATTATTCGCATCGATTCAAATCAAACAAATATTTCACACTACGTATGTGGGTGACTTTAAAATCGTATTAAATCTCGTGGCCATAAAAATAATTGATTAAGTGCAGTCACGATCGTTGAAGTCTTTTATAATAACATTTGATATGGATCCTCTATTGTGCTTTTCAGGCGATTATTCAGTAAAAACCCCTTATAACAGGGTACTCTTATAACGAATTTTCATATTACGTGATTTCAGACCCGCGAATCTCCAGAAACATAACGTTGCATACGTTATTAGTCTGTACTGTGACATAATAATAATTTTAAGGACATATTTCATTCATAACAGTTTTTTATTAATACACTATTTAAATTCTCTGTAACGAGAAAAGTTAAACGCGAATAATTCGTATATAACGCGCTATACGGGGTCCTACTACCGCGTTATGCGACAATACTCCTACCGTGATACTGGAAAACATTACTGTTTATCCAATTAGAAGCTAGTCATGATTCAGTCAGTTCAGTTCTATGAGTTACTGTTCATACAACGCAATGCCAGGTGTCATTTATTTTGCTTTAGCGATTGACAACATATTCCTCTCTTTCTATATCAAGGTTTGTAAAGCATTCTATGATATATCTCTGAGAATTTCACAAGTGTCCACTATACACATATATACTCGTATACCTAGCAGTAGGTAGTTAGTGCTCACGCCCGGACCTAGGTAATTCTGGGAAAACGCTTCGATAGGTTCGCCGTACGACCTAGATTCAATGGTCAATATAGCTAGCTATGTTTCACCAAATCTGGCACATACAAGTTAAATACATGTATACAAATAAACGTACAAGTTATGAGATGTTAAAAGCGAATATAACTTAATAGAATAAAAAACATAGGGATATATACTTAGGACAAAGAATGCATTTAGTGAGTATTAATAATATGCTAGAAATACGGAACTTGTGTTGACACACGCGCTACCCTCATCATCATGGAAAGGGCCACCTGGAAAAAGAAAGACAGGTTGCCCTCTTGCACGGTGCGCGGACAAGCTTAAAGAAGTTCGTGGAGAAAATTAGGAGAAAAATGCTCCTTGATAAAAAAAAATATGTATAATTTATTTATTTTAAGTGTGTATTTTTTTTTAATAAAAAAAAGTACAAAAGTAAAAAAACGTAATAACGTGTGTGACCTCCTCTTCGAACCGTTTACTTCACGCATGTTAATTTACGCGGTCATAAGTACTACGTCGAACAATTAAATTTAATTTAGTTAACTGAAATCGACCTTGAACGTAAATTTCCTTAGATGCCTGTTGTAAAATAATTTATTTCGGCCATCAAACAACATACAACAAAAAACTGTTAGAATACTAGAAAAAAATAACATTGATAAAAAGAAACTGCATGTTTCTGTTAAGCATAAGGAGTGCCTTACTGTACGTACTGCACCTTGGTCTTTTAGACGTTGATGTAGACTTTTTAAATAAAATATTTCCAGCAGCAGACAAAAGAATTTTGTCAGTAAGAATGTAATCGAATTTAATCAGAACAGTAAAGCGCACTGATCCTAATTCGTAGCTTAATAAAATTTTCAGTTGTCGATTTGAGGGTTCGATATCAAGACAGTGTCCAGTCCAGTCCGGTACATATTAATGAAGGCAGGTAGTGGGTGGTTGTTATGGCAACGAGACGCGGCCTCCGGCGGTATTACAATGAAGACTACGATGCTTCAACCTTAGGGTTGACAAAGGAATATAGATAAAATCTATATAAGAAAACTTTTGAAAGAATAGTCGTTAAAAAAAAGGTTTGTAGGAAAAATATTATAATTGTAGTTATAGCTATGTTGAAGAAATAATTTAAGATACATCTCTCACAAACCCAGGTTAACAAAACCAGGTTCACAAAACCAGCCAAGCACTATTCCATATTTGAGAAGGCTATTCAACTAAGGTCTATTTCAGTAAAAAATCGTAGATTATAAGTTTTAATTTGAACACAGTTTTTTTTACAAAAGATTTGTTGAAGGCCAAAAGTTACTTTCGGTCACTGCGGCACCGTAGTAATAAGTTTAGAACAAAACATTAACTCACTATTGTATTGTGTCAGCCCTGAACACACGCTGATCCTGGCGACTGCCACCCCATCTCGAGTCGCGCGTGACATCGCGGGGGGCGGAATGGACAGAAGGAGGGCGGGCGGCGGGCGGCAAACGCGGACAAAAAAGCGCTCGCTCGCTACGCTCGTAAAGCGCCAGCGAGCGTAATAAGCTCCCCTTTGCTTGCGTTGCTCTCCGTTACGTCACCAAATTAAATGGCGCACAAAGGAACGCACGTCCGACGGTCTAATTTCACTTGGACCGATCTAGAACGTTCGATGGCTTGTATGAACACTTCACAATTTTGCTGGATTACGGGATAAGCTTTTGAATAAACATTAATCGGCCGGAGTGATTTTCTTGTGTCGGAGTTCATTAAAAATATCATAAATTTAACTTTCTGAATAATTTAAGCAAATAAAAGCTATCGCTAACATATTTTAAATCACCCAATATCGTGATTCTAATCAGAAAAGTTTTCTACAAATGTTGTTAGTAAGTACCGACAAATTGCGCACTGCGGGTAAAAGGATTTTAAATTTATGACTATTTTATAACAAAATGCAAACGAAAATTCTAATAAAATGATAATTTATTTAAATCTGAATAAGAAATTTTTTCTTCAGCTCGTCACAGATTTCTGTAGCTGTACTAGAAGTCTGATCACTATCAACGTTTCAACCAACGGCCTCCCAAAATCAATATTGGTTCCTCTTCACAGATATTCTGTCATCAACTCTCCACTGCATCACTTAACAATAAATTAATATAATTATTAACCCACCTTGGGCGACCAATATACTATTTTTTTTCTAAATAACATATATTTAGATATTTATATTGTTCTGTTATGTTACCGTTCTGCTGTCATGTTTGTATATAATTTTATAATTCGTTTCTGATCTGATAAACTACTCAAGAATATAACCAATATTTTCTTAGATTTTTTCTTCTGTAGTGTATCTGTTTATTTCTAAATGTATTTAAAAAGAAGAAAAAATAGTTGGAGGTTATGGTTTAATAATATACAAGCCGCCATTATAGAGAACGAACTGTGACTCTATTGTCTATTATAATATTGTATGTCAAAATTGAATACGTTTTTTTAATGACGGGAGACTGCATCAACCTAAGGTTCAACAAATAAAAATATTTATTGAGCTCATAATGATACCAAATTAATTCCTTTGCCAAATGAACGGACGTAACCCGCTACGCATTTAAATACACAGGCAAAGTGAAGCCGCACAATTCAGCAAATAGATACGGCCATTAACAAACTTGCGAAGAACTCAACAGGTGGCGCCATTCGTTTCAATATCTGCAAAACTTTCCGGCACGACTCAATAAATCGACCAACCACACTTGAACTGTACACAATTCAACTTAACTCAACTGTTCAAATGAAACACGGGGGCTGAAAGGTCATTTTACAATGGTCTTTCTTTGGCGTGTTGTTAATATCATCATAGTTATTGTTGTGAACTGAATTGGACTTTATTTTATTACAACTAAAGTTGTTATTGCAGTGAAGGTTGCTATTCAGCAGTTAAGTGAGATGTTGTTACAAAAGGATAACACATTTTAAACGGTTGTAGAGATGTGATATTTATTGTCGTGATACATCTTTCAGATTAGACTTTATTTGTTAAAAGGTTAACAATCATATTATGTTTATGAACGTGATTTATATATTTATTCTTGCCGTTTTGTTTTCACACTAGCAACGCCCCGCGGTTTCAGTCGCGTAGAAACCGATATCGTGGTAGTGGAAGGCTACTAAGATACGGACTATAGATGTATATTTGTTATCATAAAACTTTTAATTTAATTAGTTTTTAATTACTTCCTTTCAGATTATTAGAGACACACTAATACAATATTAAATTCGTAACAAAATTTATGTAGAATGTCTCACTACGTCAACTCGTATTGAAAAATTCTTGATTTCAAGTAGGTAATAAAAGATTTTTTTAATCAGTCCAAGAATTTTTAGCTTGATTATTATACATTGTTAAAAATTTCAAAGCTTTCTTCACTAATATTAGAGAATTAATTTATTTGTTGAGCTACAGTCTCTTAGAAGTTCCCAATACACAACATTTGACGCAGTTTTGTTTTGTGGCAGCAAAATAGTTTTATATTTTAGAGATCCGACTCGAGATAAGTCAATTTATGTTCTATCATCAATAGTTTACACAGCGCACGCAAACACAGATTTTATATGGCTAATTTTTTCACACCATAGGTTATATGTAATATAGTATACAAGCCTATGTCAGAAGAGTTCTGTGAAGATTTATAAAAGTGAAAGAATTTTTAAAAACGTACACACAAAAACAAAAATGTTTCCTATTATAATATTAGTATAGATGACGGTGAAAGATATCATAATGTGTTAGACCTAATCATCATATATCGAGAAGTAAATAAAAATAATTAATCTAAAATTGCAGAAATATATGACGAATATTGATAAAGTTTAATAACTCCACTTTATTGTGATGTAAATAGTGTTATTATTATCGTTTATTATAATAACACTTTATTATTAATGACTCACATTGGTTTGGGAATGGTGTTTCTTCTCCCTATAATTAATTGGTAATTACAAATGAAGTAATGATGGCAAAAGCGTTATTTTTCCGTATCAATTGTCAACAAAACGTCAAATTTCGGTAGAAGGCAACCTAATATAAAATCTGACTAATCGTTTGAACAACAGTTTACATAGGTTATTCCTAATACCTAGAAATAGTAAACAATACCCAAATGCATAACATGTAACTAGTTGTATTCAGTACAATTGCAGGTCAGGCGCAGTTACACGTTCCTCGTTTATTTGCGCGAACTTTGACGTAAGACACGTGAATAAACCTATCTCGTATTCGTGTGTGACATGTATTATAGTTCGACAGCGTTTAAATAATATTGTGAGTATAGTTTCAGTATAACGACTATCACTTATTTTCTTCCTTTTATATGAAGGCTTTGTGTGGGATTAAGTATAATAATAATAATTTATTGCAAGAATATGGTACAATAGTAAGTTCGCATATGCTGCCACACACAATGGCGCGCAAATTTGTCTTTAAAGGAGTTATACATTTTACGTTATTAGTCATATGAATTGGTCAATTCTTATATTATTTGTATCGTACACATGTTATTAAATTTATATCAACTACAGTGTCTCACGCATTTTTTTCATACATTTTTTTCATTCAAGTAATACACCAAGTTGTTTTTTAAAGACTCTAGTCGGAAGATCTTTCATTATACATGTGGGTTTATAAGTGTAATATAATAATTTATAAGTGTTAATGACGGTTAAGAAAAGGAAATTTTAACATTTCGGACACGTCTCGACAATCATACAAGGTGGCAGGTAGAAGGTAACCTGGCCGCAGATGCACGTCTTGGTTGAAGAATCTTAGACAATAGTTTGGTACATTGTTCGGACGCGCAGCATTCAGAATCAAAGTAGCCATAATGATCAACAATCTTCGAAAGGCACTACAAAAAATGTAATAATTTCCTTTCAGTTGTGTTTCAGTTCAGGTTTTAATTTTTTTTTTAATAATAATATTAATCTTTATTTCTTCTCTCACATATACATACATAGAAGGTTATTGTGATTAAACTAAGATGATAACATTTGGAAGTGTATGTACATACCTTTTTTATGCCTACCTATGGGGATCGTACCTATTAGGGATCTCAACCTATTCAAATTTAATGACGTCGAATTACTGATACTTGTATCTTATATTCCATAATAAACATATTTTTTATTATTTTTTAATCCGTTAAAGATCTTTTAATTTTCTCGTAACCTTCAAGCCGTAAAACTGTATTTTTGAAGTGAAACTTCTTTATCGACGTTGGAAGAAAATTGACCGTCACATTTTTCCGTTACGTGCCATATTTTTCTTGTCCCTAGCACGGTTGCTTCGAAGCGATTCGAAGCCATTGATAACAAAAATATATCATAACGATAACAATGATAGTAATAATTCTATTACAATTAATTAAATTCTGTAATAATCGTAGTAGTAATAAGGTAAAATGAAATAGCTGTATTATTTGTATTCATGTCTATGATAAAAAACGCCTTTTGTTATAATTTAACTAATTTAACTTTATTTAACCAATTTCTGTAAAGTTGCATATAGTAGATAATTTTTAGAAAAATAAGGTCATAAAGAAGTTTCAATTCTTACGTGTGTACACTAGTACACGCACACAATTTTTTTAATTTGTAAATCTTTATTATTTAAAACCTTGTTACAAAACCGCTCGGTTATTTCACTGAATAACAAAACGCAACCGATTCACTAACAATCTCTGCTTGGGAAGATTCACTTTAACATTTAAATACCACTAATCCAAGACAATTTGCATAACCATCTTCAAGTAAATGCTCACTGAAGATACATGTTAGTAATACTGGAAGAAAGAATTTGTATACTTTATATTGTTTTAGGCTGAAATCCTGAGACGCGAACTACCTACTACTGTCAACTGATATTGTGACTCAATGTTTATTAGTAGATGTATGTGTATAGAAATTAATTTTTAAAAGTTATTTAATTTGGAAAATTTTGATATAACAATCCCCGCAAAAATTGAAATAGCAAAATCGATAAATAAACAAACAATTAACAATTGAAAAGATTTAACCGCGGAACTTTGAAACTAAATTTTCAAAGGGTACGCAACAAATAGACAGTATTTGTATTGAAACTGTGCTTCCTACCAGGCCCCTTAAAAGCTCTGCCTATTATTAACATACAATACATCCAGGGCACATCACAATACCTCACGCGGTCAGTCAGCATACAATTATGCGGAGGCCGGAGGGGCGATCGCCCTCTGTATTAGGGAAGCCATTACTGCAGCGTGGGAGTCGCCGGTGACTCACGGACCCTGCGTCTGCGCTTACACCACTCAACAAAATTTGCTTTCAAAACGCATACCTTCAATCCGGAAACTTGGCACAGAACATGGTACACTCTAGGGAACTAAAATACATATTATCAAGTCACATTCATTGGATCAAACCGTATCAAAAATACATAATGGTGAAATTGTATACAACATTATAGTTATAAACGTATGAAAAATACGATATATGATTTTAAAAAAATATATATAAAATCTTCCGGAAGGCTTAAATATTGTTAGAATAAAAATAGTTCGTAGACAACTATTCAGAAACATCGCTATAATAGAAACAGATAGAAGGAAAATTAATTAAATAGGAAGTATCCCAAAACGTTTCACAGATAATAATAATATAAAGACTCGACAGCAGAACGGTAAGACAAATAGACAATAGAATATTTAGAATAACATATGACATATAAATAGATTTAGAAAAAACAAATCTTAAAAATAATGACGAAACTGTCATACTAATATACCTACATGTATACGTATATATCTTAATGACAATCTGCAAATAAAAAGCATAACATGATTAACAGTGATGAACCAATAAAGATTTATGAGGGCCGATAATTTGTAGCTCAGCGCATGTGTGATTCACCTATTTCACTTATGACGAGACAAAAATAACTCGCATTTGACACGTGGTCATTGCATTTGAAAACCATTTTGATTTGTATTAATAGCATTTTTGTTAGAAGCGCGACGAATGCATATTTAAATAGTTCTTCAATTTATTTTTTATATTGGTTAATTTTGGTTTTATATAGGACTGATTCTATACTGCTTTAAAATAAAGCTAAAAAAGGAAAGCTTTATTACATGCTTCGTATATCAATTGTTAAAAGAGCTTAAAGCTCATAATAATATAATTTTACACTTCCTATTTGCCGCCATATTCTTCGCCCCATTAGGTCCCCAAGCTATAAAACTATCTTCAGGTATTTAATATTATCTGACGATAGAGTGGATTTATTTGATAATTTCCGCAAAGGTCCATATTAAATATTCAAGTAGAACAAAGGTTCGTTCTGGGAATCTGTTTGGAGGTCGTTCTTAGCCGGGGGCGGGGGTTTTGGGGCAAATTGTTGGGTCGACCCAACTAACGGTAACTAACTTACGGACAGGTAGCTGCGGCCACTCGCGGGAGGAGTATGGATAACTGTGAATTACCTAAACAATACGTAAAATACATCGCCCTTGAGGCAGAGGGTTTTACTAACATTATTAAAATGTTATGAAAAATTGTTCAAAGGCGAATCGAAAATCTTTTAGAATCTCAAAAGTGGAACTATTATTTTCAAGGGCTTCCGATTTTCGATACATTTATTACTACAAAGCCGCTGAAAGGTTATCAATGTATAAATTCTGAATACGTACTACGGCAAAAGTATTTTAAGCTACTAAAATGTAATCGCCGTTTAATACGAAAAATTATTAGAGAAAATGTCAAATGATACAAAAATATCTATTACATAAAAGTCGAGGATCTATTAGCGATTTAGCGCCATTAAAATAGCAACCATCGCGATTTATTGTTTCACGTAGGGTTGTGTGTAGATTGATATGAGTACCTGAACTTAGTGTGCGTCTAATATGTTTTAAGGCTTTCAAATAAAACAATAAGATTAAGTAATGAGCAATTTAATGTAAATAAACACATTTTACATCAGTAGAAATTCTAAACAAGATACTGATTATGTAGGAGTCTCGGAACCCCTCCAAGTAATTTTGACAGCCGGAGTGTCGTCTAAGTAAAAAAATAAATAAATATAATTTTGTGTATTGAATTGAAATTCGTTAAACGAAACATACATTTTATACCTTTATATTAATTATTATAATATTTCAAGCAGCGTGCATTTCAGAACATGATAAATGAAACGCAAACTGCTATTTTGAATGTAGATTTTGAAAGAAATTATACAGACACATTCAATCCGATACTTTCAACATTACGAGAATGTGCTTCAGCGTTTGTTTTATTTGAATTTCTTGGAAACTGTAATGTAATTGTTCTATAGCACTATTAACCCTACATCTCCCCCCCCCCCCCCCCACTCGAAACTGGGGACGTATTTCTAAATTTTTACCGAAGGATGTATTGAACAAGATGTCCTGTTTAAACACTAATAAGCTTAAAGCCATCATTAAAACATGCACAACAATGTTTTTATTTACATAAGATTCAATTTATATCACAAAGTGGCCAACCCTAGCCGTATAAAGCCATAAATCATGCGATTCTCTCTGCTTTTTGTTACCATATTAAACGTTTTGCGGTTTCCACAGGCGACTCCATTAGTATGCGTGTCGTGAAATCTACTTTGCACACGTGCAAATGGTGTATGAGCGAAATTTTCAGCTGAGGTCCGTAACTATTGCTTACGCTGGGGCAATATCGGCATATATCTATGCCCGTAACGTCACTTGTGTTTTAAATGATTTTGACACTTTGTATGAGTGAAAACAGCCAAATTAAAGAAAAATTATTATCATCTTCTCTTTTCCCCCAATCAGCCAATACCAGTCAGTTCTACTACTGCTTCGTGGCTGCGAACTGGAATGTTTTATTGTGTTTATAAATGTAAAATTATGTTACGTAGAATTTCAATGAAAATATTGGACTGTAGAGGCAAGGGCTAACCTCACAGCATATACCTTGAACACTTTAAAATCCGCCACTGTTTAAGTTACTAACAAAAGTGTTAATGTTTTTTACTTTATCAACTAGAAGTGTCGTTACCAACAAATGTTGGAAGATTTGGATTGGATTTGGACTGAGGACGCCTTACGTATAGCTAATGAATGCATCAGCAGACAAATATAGCAAATATCGATCTCGGTTCCTTTATTTTTGCAATTCATCGACGCGAGTGACCCACGCCGCAAGCGGTCTATTTCAGGACTGTTAATTACGCAAATGAAGTGCTTGATTGGTTTAAATCTGTATTCAATGAATACTGTCAATTATGTGTTTGCATAAAAGGTTTTAAATTAAGTTAAACGTATTAGAACTTAGAATTATTATAAACATAGCCGCTTTCATAACCAAAAGACACAACGCTACAATCTTTTTTAGATCTGGGTCTGATATTTCTGTAATTGTTTCATTTTGTCAATCTCATAGGCAAGTAGATGAGGCCTATGCTTGCGAAACGCCGTCGAGTTTTTGCTTCTAAGTCAAGCATCATAAAGAAACCGCCTCATGATGTTTTCCTTCACCGTTCGAGCGAATGTTAAACGCACACATAGTCAAATGGTGCACAGCCGAAGATCGATCCTACGACCTCAAGGATGAGTGTCGCACGCTAAAGCCACTAGGACGCCACTGCTCAACTTTCATACCAAACACTCTTCATAATGAATAGTTTAGCTAGCCGCAATAGTTTCCGAAGAGTAGGGTGTTAGGGTAAATCATAACTGTAAATATGTAATAATTATGTAGAACATATCTGGCGAGTTGCATCGTAATTATTTCTCATTAGAACATTACAAAGTTCACTAACAAGAGAAAATATAGTAAGACAATAATGCTTCATTTATTGTATATTACAATTATTAATAAAAGTAAGCAGCAGGCAGGTAACAGAAGATTTACGAGATAAAAACAAGCCGTCACAATGTTTCTAACAGTTACACAACACAAAAAGGTCGCTGATGTTGTTTTTCGTTGATTTCTTGTAAATAAAAAAAATATTACATTAGAGTCGTATCAAATTTAGGGCGTTTAATCAACACACTCACGATCCCTCTGGAATTGGTAGTATCGATGGACAGCGGTATCGCTTGACATCATGTGTCACCTACCCATTTATTCTATAAAAGTACGCAAAAACAATTTCTATGTCATTTGCAATATTTGTTCAATGATCTCAGTTATCTCCAACGTACACATATACATTTATTCACCTAAATGATGCTGCGTATATTGCGAGCAATAAATCGATCGTCACGTTGCGCACGCGGCACTGTCGCAAGCGCATACACGGGTAAATGCTCCCTGTAAATACGCGAGGTCAAAGCGCCATTCGCGAATGACGCGCAGCGACACAAATATCTATTCGTGAGCTGATACGTCAAATTGTTGTTATTCATAAACACACAGTGAAAATATAGTTTTGGAAAAGATTTATATTATTCCTAGGCGTGACAAGCTTCACAGTCTTCAGTGTTTTAACTATTAAAAATACCTATATACAGTAATAAGATTCATTACTTTTTTTTAGTTTTGGCCTTAGATTTCTTCATGAAACAATCATGAACATTTATCAATCTAATGTGCAAGTATATGATAAGCCTCCTGTGCCTACACACACCCTCGTTTTTTGGGTCTAAAACAAGCGTCACGACGTTTTCCTTCACCGTTCGATCGAATGTTAAATGCGCACATAGAAGGAAATTCAATTGGTTCACTGCTGTGGATCGAGCCTACGGTCTATGACCTGTGCCTACCTGTGACCTCAGGGATTAGAGTCGCATGCTGAAGGTACTAGGCCAACACTCCTAGACAAAAGCCAAACGAAAGAGCTGAATCACGATGGCGAGCATAGCTTGGCTTGTTAATTTAATTAAGCGTTATCATTCTTTATGGATAAAAAATGAAGAGTGTTTGGTATGAAAATTGAGCAGTGTTGTCCTAGTGGCTTTAGCGTGCGACTCTCATCCTTGATGTCGTAGGATCGATCTTCGGCTGTGCACCAATTGACTATGTGTGCGTTTAACATTCGCTCGAACGGTGAAGGAAAACATCATAAGGCGGTTTCCTTATGATGCTTGTCTTAGAAGCAAAAACTCGGCGTTTCGCAAGCATAGGCGACTAATCATCTACTTGCCAATTAGATTGACAAATGATCATGAAACAAATACAGAAATCTTAGACCCATACCTAAAAAAGGTTGTAGCGTTGTGTTTATCTTAACTATTTTTCTCATATTAACGAGTATATACTCATCGTACATAAGACCATTTCCGAATACCTTTCAACGAAGCCGACGCGTGACGCGGCGTCGGCGATCCCAAAGCGAGGCAATTAGCGAACGGCCGGAAAGGCAATGAGCTGAACGCGAGGGACACGGCCTAATAATAGTACGGATAATCAATATTCCCCGAGTACCCCAGTATTGGGGATCGTTAGGACCCGCATCAGGCTTCCTACAAACCGCTCTTGACACGTTTCAACAATATAAAAGAACAAATCTGCACATCGCTTTCTCTTGGGTTAAGAATGACATTTCTTTTTTTTTTTCTTTTTTTTTATGTAATAGCAGGCAAACGGGCAAGAGGCTCACCTGATGTGAAGAGATACCGCCGCCCATGGACACTCACATTGCCAGAAGGCTCGCAAGTGCGTTGCCGGCCTTTCGAAAATTGGTACGCTCTTTTCTGGAAGGACCCTAAGTCGAATTGGTTCGGAAATACTTCAGTGGGGAGCTGGTTCCACATAGTGGTGTTGCGCGGCAAAAACTGCCTTAGAAAACGCTTAGTTGTGGAACGACGGACGTCGAGGTGATACGGATGGTATTTTGTATTTTGCCTTGACGTCCGATAATGAAACTCAGCTGCGGGTATTAGACCGAACAACTCTTCGAACACTACCCATTGTAAATGCGGTATTTCTATTTTGGATCTCGGATATTGATCTAAGCGTTTAAACTAAGAAAGTGAATGGGCAGCCATTGCTAGTAGCAAGAATATTAATGAAACAAATATAATATTGCGTTAAAGTAAACGTAAATTTAAACCTCAAAGGGTATTAAAATTATTAAGATCCGTTATTTTTATATCTAAAGTTATACAAACAAAAATATGAAGCTAGACTATAGAACACTTCTAAAGCAATATTCAAATATCGAACACTTGACTAAGTGACTGACACACATAATAAATTCAAAACTATAAACATCTGTTTCAAATTTCACCACAGCCCTTCGGATAAACCCATCATAGACAAAAAGAGGAAAACAATGCTGTCATTTCCGATTCTACACGTTGTATTGACCGACAGCCCCCCGGCGCCGGTTGGCCATAAATCTCAGAGGCCGCGCCAAGTCGGCGATTTCTTTCCCTTTTTTTTCGTTGGTAATAAGATCGCGGACGCGACAACTTCAGGTATACGCGTTAGAGAAACCATTAGAGATTTGATCAGAAAATTGGTTCCTATTCATAATGCACACAAAAAAAATTTACCGAATTTTAGGACAAAAAAATTGACGTACATACAAAAATATAAAAAGAGTATATATGATTCGCTGTATTACATTAGTTAACGAATTATAGGTTTACGGACTTTTTTTATTGTCCGTTGAGTAAAATGCCGAAAGTTCTTACCTATAAAAATTAGTGAATTATTTTATAATGTAATTATTGTTTTTTGTTCATGGGTACATATTGTATATAATAAATAAAATAAATTACAGATTTAACCTACAATAGGTTTACACTTTACTGTTTATTCGAATTATATACTTTCATGTCATTCCTGCCACAAAATATAGAAATAGTAAAATTATCATTACACTAAGAAAATTCATAAAACATCTTTGCTTTTTAAAACAATTTTGAGAATGCAAGTCCATCGACATACAATCTTACAAAACCTGCAGCTCACGATAACAACTGATAAGAGCCTGCACTGATAAGGCTTTACATAATGCGCATGATTCACACAATAACATTGTAAACAAGTAAGAAGGGTTCAGGTAGAAATCTGTTATTTATCAGTTGAGGTGGCCTTTGTGGTATGAAGAGTATTGAACTTAGAAGTCATACTTATTGTTATTAGAACTGGAAATCTTATAAATATAGTATTTACGTCACCACACCCACTTTGACTGCCAAAATAAAGACAATAATAAGTAGTAAAAGTGTAATAACTAGTTTTAGACAACATTTATTTGAATATTTTTTTGTTTATTTAGATGAATTTTGCAGCAAAAGATGGCATATTTTATGTCAGTTTCATGAGACTGCTAATTACGTTTAATCATGTTTGTATCAAATTTTATTCACATATTGTTTATGTATATATATTATGTTTATATAATATATATGAGTTTGTTGTAGTTAGAAATGTTCTGTAACGATTGACACGCCTCTAACATCGTAAAACGCAAAATATTTTCGACTGTTCATCACTATTTTCGGACATATTTATTTATTCACAAGCATTATGCATATGTAGAGAAAGGTATATACTGTTCCTCGAACCTAAAGGAGCCCATCCTTGACCATTGCAGCCAGAGTGACGTGCCTGACACTAGTCGCTGATGTCAAGATGTTGCACATACACTTGCAGGCCATACGGCGTTTCCGCCATTCAGGGCGACAATGATGACATGTCATCATCGTACTGATTGTAGCCGATGTAGGTGTCGCTACACATATGTAAAGTCAGTAGTTATATCAATGAAATATGTTTTTATTGTATAACAGTTAGAAGGTTTTTCATGACTCATTATACAGAAACGCAAAGAAAATAATTTTTTTTTTTACTTTTATACAATTATACAGTCAACTCTCGATAGTTTAAAACTGAAGGGACCAAAGATAAATTTCATTACCAAGAGTTCAAAATAACAAGCGTTTACGTAACCATGAGGGGGGGGGGATTATGTAAATAATAGTTTGATCAAAATTCGTGTTTTATTCTTTTTATTTTTAAGTATTAACAATTAGATAAAATCATTCACAAATTTTTGTTTCGAAAAGAAGCATTCTGTTATTGAGTGAGCGACTTTTGTATATCATTGTCCAAAGAATTAAAAAAAAACAATTGACAGGTCTGTGCATGAGAAACACTTCGAATTATCACATATACAAGCAAGATAGTATTCCTTTAATTGCAAATTACAGAAGAAACCAATTAATATTGATTTTATGTAATTTATCAAGTATTTTTTAAGGGACCGGAAAATAATTCAATTTATAGAGAATTATTCATTTCATTCATGTTCCACTAAAATAAACTCTCTTAAAGCTTCTAGCATCCGAATACGGGGCGTTGACATAACGAATGACGGTCAGTTTCGCTGGAAGGCTAAATTTGCTTAGGCTTGGTGTGCTCAGCACTCCGAGACGGTACTTCATTCCGTGCCACCAACTGTATAAAGCGCAAATTTGGCCACATTGTTCTCACCTCTGGGTGGGAGCTCCCCCGTACCAGCTCCTTCTGCGTGACCATCATTCATCATCTGACGTCAAGGCAGAATAAAAAAAACACCCACATAATCTCGAGGTCCGTCATTCCACAACTGAGCGTTTCTTAAGGCAGTTTATGTCGCTCACCAGCACTATGTGGAACCAGCTGGCCATGGCTGAAGTATTACCGAACCAATTCGACCGATTCTTAAAAGGCCGGCAACGCACATTGGTGTCTTCTGGCAATGTGAATGTCCACGGGCAGCTGTATCAATTAACATCAGATAAGCATCCTGCCCGTTTGCCTCCTATTACATATAAAACAAATTCAAATTAACAAGTGTCAAAATATCGAGAGCCGACTGTACACATCATTCACGTATTCAGGAACAGATTGAAGCATTCAATAGTTAACTAAATAATGGAAGCACGCTTAAATCCTTCTAGTTTAATTTCAATAAAACGCATTACAATTGTCACTGATGGAGCCGCGACATCGTGAGAGCCACTGAATTCGGCGCTTCCGGCAACCCTTGCCATTCCCACGAGTATCCGCGATTCGGCCCTCGACTTCGCGAGATACTTTTGTAAGCCAGGGCTGTCACATAATTTTATTTGCTATGCGGAGATTTAATTAAATTAAAAACTGAACGTTGCGACGGTATAATTAAGTTTTCAGCTTCATACGTCCAAGTTAAGTGTGTTTTATAAAAAGTTTAATAATTATGGACGTACGTGAAGGTATTACAAAAAATTTAGTGCAGAAGCAATTTATATATTCATCTTATACACAAAATTGCAAAATTTTAAAACATATCAAAGATGTTGCGCCTACTGAATGTTGTATCCGACACTATCGACATATTTATATGTTCGCAGAGTCAAATCACAGTTAAGATATTGTCTATATTATGTGTTTAATATTTTAATATATGTATGACACAAATAAATTAAGTATTGACTTAATGATATGACTCATAATGTAAAAATCCTATTAAGACAAATTTTAACGCCATTATGTGTGGCAGAATATGCGACCTTTTGATTGAACCACCATGTTATTTTTGTACCATATTCATGCAATAAATAAATAAAAATACCTTATTATATTTTCCTCGATATTATCGTACTGGTATAGTCTGTAAGAATAATGTATGTATTTCTGTAATAAATAAATATCGTTACGAATATTCAAAATACAATTGGCAACCCTACCAACCGCGACTTGTATTCTAATTGCAACGTGCATCTTGCCGGCTGCAACAAGGACCTTCGCGGACCAAAAAAAATCTTTTGTTCAAGCGGTCGCCGCTATGTACCAGGTAAAAACTTCATTTATAGATGTTTATCGCTTTGTTCTAGGAATCCTTTCATTCAATCGTGTTCTCTCGGTGTTAGTTTCAAACCTCGTGGCTCAAAGAATGTTCTTTTACATAATGCTAAAATATTGTTTGTATTTTCGAAGAAATAAAATACAGTATAGTATTAAGATGCGGCCATTTTATAATTAACAAATGTCCCGATGTAATGTCACAATTCAGTGACTTGTGGCGCTAAAATCAATATTATCTTAATATATATAAATCTCCTGTCACGATGTTTGTCCGCGATGGACTCCTAAACTACTTAACCGATTTTTAATTAAATTGGCTCACCGTAAGCAGTCTGGTCCAACTTAAGAGATAGGATAGCTTAGATCTTTAATTATAGTCGCAATTTTATTTTATTGCAAATTGCAAGTTAACTCCAAAAGATTCTAACAGATGTCGATACTTTTCGCCTGGATTGAGTAATCAATAGGTGGCACTGCTATGGTAAACCGACAAACGTCTCATATAAGCAACAATTCAATATCATGATTACCACGTGTTATTGAGGCTAAAGTATAATTTTTTTTTGTAGTAAACGAAATACCGTGAAATTCAATTATTTCTACTTTTTTTAATTTTTGGTGTTAGCATAGCCAACCACGTGTTACTTAGAGCGAAGTGTAAATCAAATTCAAATTATAGTGACGATAATACAGTGAAATTATTCTTTCGTGTCACGGTATTAAGGCTAACTAAAACCACATTAAGGAGAAACAAAGTTCGCGGGCGCAGCTAGTATTATTATAAATTTATATAATTATTTTATAACTGTCATCAATACTGTGTCACATTCAAATAAATAACATATTTTGACATTGGACATTGCCAATGATTACGTACTAATATACTAATAATTAATTAGTAATAATTTGAACCGACTTCCAAAAACCCGAAGGAGGTGTTTAACTGCATTTTTTATTGACTTGAAACTCTTTTGTATTGGATTCATGCAAAAAGCGTGAGTACACAGAGTACTAAAAAAGAAAAATCATCGATCATGCCATGCCCTATCGGGAGTGTATCTGTGGCAGAAAGCCATTCCTTGTTTGAAAAGATAAGTAATAGACAACAAATCTGCCGTGTTGTGTGTATGACAATCATTAACTATGCAACAAACAGCTTAAACCGTTTTAATTAATCTCGACTATTTGATTGTTTGGATTAGCGAAAAGCCAAGTACAATCGCGTACGTATGCCATGTGTATTTGAGTGAAACGAGTACAGTCGTGTACAGTTAATCACGGACAGGATGCGAGCTCGACTCATTTACATGCGCGGCTCGCTCCAGTCGCTCGAATGGCTCATGCCGATCGCCTGACTCGCGGTCGCCATTAGTGATGTAACATCGATGTATTGTTACTAGAATGTATTGTGATATATATATATATATATATATATATATATATTAGTTAAATTGTAGATTTCATTTCACGTTATATTGATAATTCAATACAAAATATTAAATTTTATTCATCAAAGTATGCAATCATTTAATCATTGTTTTGTTATGACGTTGTCACGTTAAACTATAGTTCGTAAACCGACTTTACAGACAACTATTTTTAATTTTCATTTTGATTTGACAATTAATATAAAATTCATGTAAAGATAGATTTGACATAAGCCAAAAGATTACGTTTTGGTATATTAAACAATATCAATGATAGATGCCCATGCCATACGGAATTTCAAACAACAATAACTTATTTAACCGGCAGGAGACTGATAAGTGATACCGCCGCCCATGGACATTAACATTGCCAGAAGTGGCTCGCTAATAGCCTTTTACTTTCCAATAAAAATATAATGAAATAATTATAACACAAGTTATCTCTAGTTTTTAGTATAGGAACGCCATGATAAGGCATAAGCCTCCTTCAACCAAAGTTCCCTTGCAGGGTTTGCCGTTTACCGCCGGCCAGCTGCTCCAAGTAATCAGACCAACGCTGCCCTGGCGCTCCCATCCCGTCACGTTATCTTTAGCTCTTGCGAAGTGTCCGGCCTCCTCCTTTTTAGGCTTCATGCCAGTTCAACAGCATTTTTCTAATATCTGCATTTCGTCTTCATTCCACCTGCATCATATGCTATGTATGCTATGGCTAAGGTATGCTAAATACCTCTCTCTGTAGCTCTTTGAAAAAGATTTATTTTGTACCTAGTTTAAAGAGTTAAAAATTAAACCAAGCATTTGTAAAAAATACACCATCCAGTAATAATAATCTGCGTCGGTACCTGCGCGCTCATTATCGCGCCGACTAGTGACTACCTTTACCGAGCCACCTACAATTATCCGCCGCCAAGGTTTTTTCCGCGACTGTACCAATTTTTACTGTTTCGCGTATTTTTGTCTCCGCTTTCAACTCGGGTTTGTATAGGCTGAATAATCCAGTCCGCGCTAGTTACACGATTGTTGGCTTACACATTGCGACTCGAATGTACAAGTGACTCTTGTTCATGCTGTAATTAAGAGCTTTGGGATTGTGGCATTTCTCTTCCAGGTATAATTTAAATACTTTACTATCATGCACATATATAATGATTAGTTTTAATATAAACATACTTTAGGCCTTCATTTTATTCAAATTATTATTGTTGGCTCCTTTTTGTAACAAATATTTAATGACTTACGAAAATACTGAAATAGAAACGTGTTTTATTTTTTTAATCATTCAATAGAGGTAAGATTTAGGATAAGATATTACGGCTCTATGTTTTTTGATACGGAAGTCGAATTTAACACTGGCTGTGATTCAGAACAAACAACTCTTACGGCTCTGGCCAACATATTTGTCGAGAACTTAAAAACCAGTGGCGCTACAACTCTTGGTCTTGACCTCAGCTTTCTGTGTTTCGGAATAATTTTTTATAATAGAATTCTTCAAGTAGATCATCAGCCTTCTATGTACAATTGTACATAGCGTCACGTTTTCCTTCGAGTGTTAAATGTTCTCACAAAAAAGGCCAACTTAACAAGAAGATATTTTATTTTGTTAAAACACTCTCAATTGTGTTATAACAAAATGTATACCATTTTTTTTTTCTTATATAGAGGTCTCGAGAATCTCAAAAGCCTTTAAGAAAAACTATCACCTATCGGGAAAACAGTTCTAAAGTGATTATATACTTGAATCACGTTTTACATACATTTACAATGATTCACCGTGACCGAGTCGTGTATAGAAATTCCTCATTTCCTATACAATTATTATTCGCGTAGTAGTCGCGCCGCGATCTAATTCTATACATTTTCATACAAACGACTTATTAATGTTTTATAGTACCCCTTGTACTATACTTGTTTAGACTCTCTTTTGTCCAACTGGTACAGAAAAACATTTATTTACCATGTCGTCAGTAGGTGAATCAGCACATATTATAGCTATTTTAGAACAACAATCAAACTGAAGTCTAGTTTCACGAGCTGGCAAGGCATTTTTTCTATATGTATAATTTTATCTATATATACAACTCTCACATATATGACAGACATAGTTTTTTGTTATTGGTGTAAAACTCGAGCGTAATTAATATTTTCTTTCCAAATTCCAAATAAAGCAATGTTTACTGAAAGTAGCAGAAACCCTTTATGACACTAGGCCATATGGTGAGTACACAGCATATCAAAACTATCAAACTTAGCATATAAGACTTACTACATATATAAACGTTCATGCCTTGGAAAAAAGTCTGAAAACCGTATCTGTAACAGAAAATTCCGTCAAGATTATTATGACTCTGTAGATGACTAGTATACAAAACATTTTAATGATTATAAATGAAAAAATGGATTACAATGTGTAAGATCTGACCCTTTTAATTTAAAAAATGCTGTTAAAAACAGAGTTACTTTTTTTCTTTATTTCAAATATAATTTTGTTTTTTTTACCTGAATACAACAACCTATCCAGTTTTTTAACAAAAAGTATTACGCAATGAGTATGCATGAGTGTAGATGTGAGTGAATTGTGTATGTATGTGTGTAACTACATGTTAAGTAGCCTCTCAATATATAGTATTGTTTTATATTCACGTGAATACTACCATACACGGTTCAACACAGTGCTGCTTACGAAGCCTCTCAAATTAGCAATCGCGAGTTCCGCCGTAAAGAACACAAAAAGCTTATACTCGTAATGTGTCCCTTTCGTTAGAAGCCTTACTGAAAGGGACGAAATCTGACTACATAACCTATGCTTGCATATTCCAAGAATTCGAGACAGATTTTTCATGAGTGAGATAGTGGATTGATATTATAATAATAATAATTTTATATCAGATACTTTACACATAAATAAATTAGCCTTTATTCGACTACCACACTAAACTACACTAAGTCCATGTGTTGTCTTTTGGCGTTGGATGTAACTGGCCAATTGGCGGAGTGAAGGCCTCCAAATTCTTTCACTTGCCTCTATTCCTCGCGACAATTTTACAATTCTGCCCCACTATCTCTTTTATTCCATCTTCCCAAGTATATGGTGGGCGTCCTCTCTATCTTCATTCCACTGGGCCATGCCAAGAAAGAGTCTTCTTGATCCATCTACCATCACAAATGCGGGCAATGTCACCGGCCGATTTCCACTTTAACTCTTTTGTATGAGTTACGTCTTTTATGTTTGTACGGCTTCGTATCACACCGTTAAGTATGGCTTTAAGTTTCAATTGAAGAATTTTTTATTTTTTTTGGCACGGCTCACCTGATGTTAAGTGATACTGCCGCCCATGGACACTCTCAATGCCAGAGGGCTCGCGAGTGCGTTGCCGGCCATTTAAGAATTTGTACGCTCTTTTCTTGAAGGAACCTAAGTCGAATTGGTTCGGAAATACTGCAGAGTTTACATATAATAACAGCTATAGTTCTATCATCTCATGAATGTTAGGTAGGTATCCAAATCCCGCCATTTCTGCCTGGACTGTGCCACTGTATGTACCAACTGCTGCTTCCATAATCTGGTCTATCCACCTTCTAAATTTTCTTTCTCTTTCGTGTTTATTGTACCTGGGATACCAGTTTAATACTTTCTGCACATAATGCTTAATATAATGCCACCCATATTATAAATGTATATGTTTTTAATTAGATTAATTATATTTATATCGTCGAGGTTTCGAATCGGTATACAGGTACGTAGTACACGCACACATTTAATTAATTCAAAATCTAGTTCATTCTTAAGGTGCCTGTAAGGAACAATCCAGAATCCAGGTCCTGTTCTGATCATATCATCGATCATATTTTATTGGTACTGTAGAATAATTTCATGTAAATTCGACAGATTAATGTAAATTGTAAATTAACGAGCTAGGTCTGGATATTGCTCCCCTCACACGTAGAAATCAATTTTCCTTTCTTTTATTTACGAATCAATGTGTTTTTTCTTCTCTTCGTGTTTATTGTTTACCTAAAAGTGCTTGTCACGTTCAATCTTGTATTTTATTTTTCTTATATACCAATGTATGAGTGTGGCGAGCGTTGGCAAGCCTTTTTAAATAAATAAATAAAATATATATTAACTGTGTTATAATCGAGTATTAAGTTTATTATGGAAGAGCCGGGACCTAAGTTTTAAGGCCAAAAGAACAAATTATTTCAACAATCGATCGAAAATACGACAAAAGATCTGCTCTCCTCAATAGTTGAGGTCGAATAGGATCTCATCAATCGAAACTCGAATGATTACTTTTTATTCTTCGAGAAATAATTTTCGTCTACGCTGAAACTAGGCTTTCATTAACACATTATCTGTGGAAAAAGTTGTATTCCTTTCTTTTTACAAGGCATACTTAAAGGAATATTCGAAAAACGTCATACGCAAGTGTTTCATTTTAATTTCGTATTTTAAGTACATTTTTGGCTTGTTTCTGTCTTAGCGCGAACTATGCCTCCTATATGTTAAAATCCAAAACACATTCGACGTGTCACACGTTTCTCAATATCATCTTATATATATTTTGCTTGTCTGATTTGCTACGAGTTATTGCGGTTTTTCAACAGACAGAGCGATTCTAGATTTATATGTCTATATAATTTCTATATAGTATAAAGCAACGTCATTTCCGGTGTTATATACGCGTTATTTAGGGAGATACAAATTTTATCATAATGTCCAATATATTAGATCATTAAAGTAAAAAAAGTCAAATCATTAATATCACCTTAATATACCTTTAAAAGGCACTTTTGAATGACAAAATTACATAAATATTATTATATTACATAATTACATAAATATATGACATAAATATTTTTTTTGCAAAATATTCAAAAGCTATTTGAAATAATAGTACGTTTATAAAGAGGGATATATAATAATGTCTGGAGCTGCGAAATCATACCCAATGTTACAATCACTAGAACTAAAGGAATCGGCAAAGAAATTTTACCTCTACACAAAACTTAAATATAAAATTATTTGCTGTATCACAATGATTGGTCGTATGCAGGATAAACGAATCCTAACAAAAACTGAAGTAAATTATGGTAAAACCATCCGAAACTTTAAAAAAAGTCAGTCAAAGGAACTAGTTATAATATATTATATATATTTTATACAATAATAATATCCATCGTTAATTAACAGTTAATTACTTAAGCCATTCAAACATACTATTCTTATCGTTCTCTACCCGATGCTTCCCTAAATCAGTCGTTAACTAATCATTAAATGTCATACGAGTTCCACCGTTCTCTGAAATCTATCATTAGAGATTTTGGTTTAGTACAGTAGTATGGTTAGTACACTCAAAAGGATTTTGAGGAAATGATGCGGCTGTAAATTAACATCAATATACCGAGTGTTACGCGTTTATTCCGGGAACGCGGACATCTTTTGTTAAATAGGCAACCCTTGTTTAAGCTAAGCACGTAGCTGTAAGCCATAACAAAAGATCGTCCTTTTCAATTAGTTTTTACGATAATGATTTACAACGGGGAGTTCGCGGCAACGCTACGTAGTAGGTAGGTTGTTGTTTTATCTCTAAGTACAAATATTTTGTTTAGTATTCGTAGGGATCAAAGTCCTCGTCAAATGCTTTAAACCAAGTCAATGAATTCCACAAACAAACGAAGCGAACGTTTTTGAAGACCACAAAGTTCAAAACAGAATTTGTTTAATTTCCCTTATTGACAGAGTGACCGTGTCGTCCGTCAGAGAGTCCTTCAAGAAATGAGCAAAGCAATTCTTTCTTAATAGGCCGGCAACGCATTTGCGTGCCCTCTAGCATTGAGAGTGAAGAAACAAAAACACTGATCTTTAGTCGGCCCGTACAAACTCGTTGTGACTTCATCTTCCGCAGTTTTATAAACTTATACCGGGCCACGCCTGCCGCTAAATCATTTTGTCCACGTCTTGGGTTAACTAACGCCAGTACCAAAGGCGTAGAAACTCATTATCTAGCTTTAGATGTATTAACTATTAGACTGATTTAGTCCTAATCTCTTACCCTGAAATGTGGATTACGCTAAAATCGCCTATCAACCATGATCCATGTGACATTAAACCGAGCAACCGTTTTATTCGCTACATGCTCATAAACATATAATTTTTCATAAAATAACTGATATTTAAAGGTTCCCCTCGATTCTGGTATGCCTTTATCAGATACTGGTTTCCTTATCGTGGTACCACCAGAACAAAAAAGAATCGTCAAAATCGATTCATAATCCCGCGAACACACATAATTTGAAAAACCTCGGTCGGAAAAGTCACATACAAGTTAATTTTATCTACGTTTTAGTTACCTTATCTAAGTTATCTTAGTTTTAGTATACGTTTTCGATAAATTTTGAATGTTTTCTATTAAGTTAGTGTTATGTAATGCTACGTAATAAGGTAAAGAAATATATTTATAATTGAAAAGTGTCCTAAGGATGTATAAAAATCATGAGTGCAGAATTACAAGTTATATATATCCTATTTGTTCAACAGTTATGTTTTAGAGGTTTATCAGGACTTGAATATACTAAGAGACATTCAGAAACGAGACTTACAAACTATGGCAAAATATGACAAACTTTGACAAATTACAAACTATGTAAAAAATATATATAATTGAAAAGTTTTCTATTAGGATGATTATATAACCGTGGGTGAATCACAAGTTATATCCTGCTTCCTTCAACAGTTTTTAGAGGTGTATCCGGACATCAATAGACTTTAAGATTCAAAATCGAGACAAACCATAACTCTCATATAAATTCCATCGTTTTTGACTTACTGAAATAAGACTTCGAATAGTCGTTTCTAAATATCAACCTAAGACCAGTGGGCACGATGGAGCAATCTCCAATTCCCGGAATGTCACAATGTGCGCGTAAGCCTACCTACGTCCTTTGTGTTTGGTCTTTGGTTTGGGGTTTCTATATTTAGCCTAAAAATGAACGCTTCGTGCAATTTTGTCAAATGTCTTTCAATTATTTGAAGCAACCAAGACTACACAGACAAAACATTATCATCTATGCTCAGTAATCAACACTAAGTTTCGCTTAAATCGGAAGCATTGGTATCTTTTTAGCTTATAATGAGCTATTTGACAAGATTTTAAAAACTATTCCAGATTATTTTTTGAATCTAACCTATACAAATTGTTTTAATAGTTAAGAGAAAGACATATTATTAACTTTGCTATGACTTACGTATAAAAAACTTAATATTTTTTTTAATTAACAATTATTTTCTTCATTACACATGACGCCATTTTT
Source organism: Pieris brassicae (assembly GCF_905147105.1). NCBI lineage: Eukaryota > Metazoa > Arthropoda > Insecta > Lepidoptera > Pieridae > Pieris > Pieris brassicae. The sequence continues at coordinate 2,478,610 of NC_059666.1, forward strand.
TATACAGATTACTCTCGTTAATAATTTATTATACTGTCAAAACTGCTTATTTTCCATTATACTTCAGATTCAGAGTTATATTTTTATGTATGTTACAACCACCGTATAAAGTTGCCATAGTTCTGTCTCATACTACCAACAAATAATGAACCACCTACCCTGAACGTTGATTCACGTCAGTGATTACACACTAGTCTTAATTTAATCCGAAAGGACATACATGCGTTAAATAATAACTACGTAATAAAACTCAGCCATTATTAAGATCACTGATATGTAAAGATTGCTACAAACTCTTAAGAATATATAAATCTACGTCGGATGTCCCTTACATGACACACGCCACCGATTTTTAGTTTTAAGACACGCTGGATTCCTTACGATTTTTATCCCACCGTAGGAGCGAGTGAATGAAAGAAAATTGATTAGAACGCGGAACGGTCCAGCTCAGTGGTCACTGATATGGGAACACATAACTACTGCATCCTATTAATATAAAAGGATCACCTCTTAGCATCAAAGAGAAGCATAATTAATAATTATTTTTTTATTTATTTATGTGTTTTATTACCGGTTTATGGCTTAGAGGTTATTGATGATTTAGTTCGCGATTTTTGATTCGATTCGTTCGAGTTACAAGACCTAAAAAGATCACCTTCTCACTTAAGCTATTCTTTACTTCGTACTTCGCTCACTCCAGTGAGCTTCCGCCCTGCCCTACAGGCGATTGACCACCCCACGACGGGTGCCCCAAGCCCCCAAGCCTAGGTACGATTATTGCAGGAGACCCTGCGCTAGTCGCGGAAAAAAGTATTCAGACCGAGCAATACTCTCCAAAACAACCCGAGGTGAGCTGTTAAGGCCAACAACGAGATAATATGTTTTTTAAAGTAACCTATACTTATAAAAGTGTAAAAGCGATGCAGAAATATGTTTGCTAATTACTTATTTACACAGAATAGAGTTGACTGAAAACGAATTTAGTATCTATGTTTTTATAACATATTTTTATTCTAGTCTACGCATTATCTCCCTCATACAGATTCTAGACAAATCACAGTTCAGACTATAGCCACGCTTTATATTCGCACTCAAATCGTCATAGTAACTCCAACAATAAATTAACAAACATTCCCAGCTCCCCGACCTGTTGCGTGGCTTTTACGAGCTCTCGCTTAATATTTAAACAGTTTTATTACTTTTTACATTTTGACAAATGTGAACCACATTGAGTAGACCCTTCTATTGTCTATGAGGAAGTGTAAAAAATGCGTTCACAATATTATCTTGCAAGGGTACAGGAATTGCATTGTTAAGCGAAAGAAGTTTCGGATAATTATGTTATTGTAATGAACTATTTCTTCTAAGTTTGTCTTGTAGTTACTTTACATTAAGGCCGCATATAAAGTTTGAAAATCTAAAATATTATAATTCTTACTGTATAAAATAAAATTGTAATAGCAATTGATAATGTATATATTGATGCGTCATCTATACTTATAAAGGATTTCTATTTTTGTATATTTTAACAAAATTACTGGACCGATTCTAAAATTCTTTCACCATTACAAATGTAAATTAATGCTGAGTAAAATGACTACGTATATAGTATAGCTTGCCAACCAATGGACTATTAACGGGCTAAATTTATATGTAATAAGTAAGTATGTAGTAGTAATACTTTGTGTAATTGGCAAGCTGAACAAAATATCTGAGGTAGTGAGGACTAAAAATCTTACGGATCCTTAATACAGTTGTACCCCAACACATAACTAGTGAATATATTAATAATTACGGGATGTCTTCGAGTAGGATCAGAGGTTCAAGGTGGTGGGATTTTCTGAAAGCTACCTAGCCGGACTACCATAATTAAGGGCAGAACCACGATAAATGAATAAGGAACTCTTCAAATCTCATTTATTATATATTACATTAACATCTAAAATACTAATTACACCTATTCACACATAGACAATTCTTGTGATTTGTCCGCTACTGGACTGGTCAATGTTGAAATGAACATACTTTTTTTATATATTTGTAAATAGTATATAATCATGAATTAAACATAACAATCAATTATACAGTATTTACAATTTTCTTAACCGACATAGTAATAATTACATATTTCTTTAAATTATTGTCTTTATGCTTGATATATTAAATGCTTGTCTTTAAGGAAACATTTCGACGAACAATTTTAAAACTCCCTTACACACCCCTTTACAAACTTTGCGTTTCGTTAACGCCTATTGTAAATCGAAGATCATAGGATCAGCAGCTGCATTAAACTATCTTTCATTTCCTTTCACATTGTTTGCGTTACCGGCGCGTGGGCACTACAACATCTAATACCGTCTAAACTCTAATGTCGTCGTGTATTAATAAGTCAAGCTGCGTAATGGCCTTCCCTTTCATTCTTTTTTCACAGGCAGCCAGGCAGAGACTCGCTTGAAGTGATTTAAACTGAGCCGAAACCCATGCATAGAATGCCAGGAAGAATTACGCTTTTATTGATGGACCATACATCATTTCAACTACCCACTTCATAAAAATCCGGTAACGTACTTGCAAATGCTGGGCATGCATTGTTTTAGTTAGTGTTCCTCTGCCTCTGTATATCACAATAATCAGTGGCGCTACAACCTTTTCAGATTTGGGCCTCAGATTTCTGCATCTGTTTTATATGTCAACCTATTAGGCAAGTGGGTGATCAGCCTCCTGTGCCTGACACATGCATTTTGGGTCTAATGCCGTTTTCATCACGATAATTTCCATCACCGTTTGAACGAATGTTAAATGCGCACATGAAACTCCATTGCTGCACAGCCGGGTATCGAACCTACTACTTCAGGTATGAGATTCGGACGCTGAAGCTACTAGGCCAACACTACTTTTTCTAGTGTATATAGCAAAAATAATAAAAATAGTCTGCAGTTATATTATAAAGAAAAATATTAATAAATAATAATTTTACGTCTCACTAATTACGCTTCCAAAGGCCATTGTGTATAGGCCAAGGTACATAAACCGCCAAACCTTGCAAACGGATCATGCACAAAGGGACAATTACATTTTAGGTCCGCGGAACAAGGACAGCGATCTTTTCCGCGTATTCATAACGAGCTACCTGCGTCTGAGCGGACACGTCACCGCTACAGATAAAACCATTCGCTAAGCCGTCAATTGTTTTAAATAAAAGAATTCATAGAAAAGGTATTACGACTAACAATTTGAAGGAACAAAACACTGCTACAAACTAATTTAGTTTAAATGACGCATCAATGAACAAAATCCTCAAGATTTATTCCTTGTTAAGTCTTAGTTAATATTGCAATTCCCATATGACTTGACCAATTATTACCTCCAAGCGGTATAAATAAATTAATAGACACCCTATAGCTATTCAAGCAAAACAAGCTTATGTCAATATATCATAAGGTCTTTATTCCTATACATTTTGGACGAAGGTTGTAGGGTTGGGTTATCTATGCGTCAGCGCGGCCTCGACGTACGGCCCTGCTGCACTCGCGAGTGTCTCGATAACAATTACAGAGGAAATTTTGTTATTATCTCTGACAGGCGATATTGAACTTTATTTACTTGAATTAACAGAGGTCAGTATTCTCTATTGTACTTTGTAAACCTATTCTAATTTAACACTGTAAGTCTGTAGTAATAATAATAATAAAATACTTTTACACTTAAACACATTTACATTTTATCATTTCATTATTTTTAGGTATATGTGCCCCTTCTTTAGAAAAGACTCCTTCAACTAGAACTACCCTTCAAATCCCAAAGTAAGTCTTTATTATAAAAGTCTAAATATGTAGTATTTTACGCGAAAATTACAAAAAAATAGTTAACCGAATTGAGTCGTATATTATTTTATTATTGTATAATAATTTTAATTTTATTTAGTATTCTTAATTCTCCTACTTGTAACGCTAAACGTTAATTTAAGTATACTGTCATAATACATTTTATAAACCGCGAGTCTTTTACTAAATTTATGATAAATATGAGCTTTATAAAGGTTAAGAAAACACTTTTAAACGGATTGAAGCTATGTATTATTATAAACTTATAATTATTTACATTGTCACCGTGATCACGCACGCTGTAAAGCACGCGAAACGTCGGAGAAAAAAATAATAATTTAAAATTATGTAAGTAATTATAAGTTTATAATAATAATACATAGCTTCAACCCATTTAAAAAGTGTTTTCTTAATGTGTAAAAGCTATGTGAACAAAAGAAAATACTATTTATAAAGGTTTCCATATAATATACCTTGTGCTTATGCTTAAATAACATATAATATCTGCCTATCCTCTTTTGCAAAAGTTAATACTAAGATAATAAGTTCTAACCAAAGATACTATTATAAATTTAAAAAAAAAACCTGGTAAATGGGCGCTAATAAAATTCGAAATTATATTCGGTAATTTCGCTATATCAATCTATTCACATTAAGACTGTATATGGATGTAAAGATCTGTGGCGATTAAATGGAATTTCTATAAATATATCGGCTGATCACTATTACTGTTAAGCACTCCAAACTTGTGTCACCATCGTTGGAAGAATCGAAATATATTTTTAAATCAAAATTTGTATTGCTCATATATCACACTTTCACTTGCTTTATACAACTCCTGCTTTTCCCATCCTCTGTATCTTTTCGCCCCTAATGATATGTAAATGATGTTATAATGTTTGTATCCGTTTAATAGTTATCTAAAGTAATTTAATTGTCATTGGATTGCAACACATAAAAGTTAGAATTTGGGCCACCGACGTAGTAAGTAGCTCAAATGCTAAGTAATGTTTATTCACATTTCCGCTTGATGTTTAGAAACTGGAATTGATCGAAAACCGAGCTGAACACGTGAAAGTGCGTTGGCGATGCATTGTTTCCACGACACATGACCGCTTCAAATAACTTCACAAACGATTACGTAAAGCATACTATAATGGTAAAGATATGAGTAAGTATTTACATAAATATCAATTAAAATATATATTCTAGGTAGTTTAAATTTTACTACTATTAAAAAGAAAAACGTCATTCGATTACACAAAATTATTTATTTTAGCCTAAAACTTTTATCTATAACAATCTTAATATACATACTACATAAACTACTAACTACTTACTTCAACTACTAGTTAATTAATTTAACTACAATGTTAATTTTAAAAACATGTTGCAATCGTCTCTCACTCAAAATATTTAGGCTTTGATGCAGAACTGATTATGAATACATACGCCAAAAACTACGCAAACGAATTTCTTTAAACTTTTTACGTAGACTAAATATCTCGTCTTCGTCGCTACTTTGCTTTAAAAAAAAACCCCCAAATCAATTTTTATATACATATTATGAAGAAATTCCTAATTTTCTCTACAATCATTATAAGCCCAATAAGCGGCTACGGAACTTCAACCCGTTCAAGTGTCAATACTACATAGTATACTCTGTAATACTTATCTTTAAGCGTATCGTATAGCGCCTAGTAACAAAATGTAACTGGAAGCTCACATAATATGACATAATCACTATGGTTATTCTTAAGTTTATATTCTATATTCAATTTTAAAAAATAAGAATACTCTATACTCTAGACCTGAATGTTATTTGATATTTCATATACTCTGTGGTAATCTTTTTATGAAGCAAAAAATATAATTTCAAGTCCGCCTACCGCCTATCACGTCTAAATCAATGATTATTATGTATTTTACTTAATGTGTATTTATAAATAGTTATACTATTTACCCAGCAAGCAAAGGTTTCAATGTAAGTAGCAATAATATTATAATATTTTTAACTTGTGTTAAACATATTATTTTTAACTAATCTATCTCATTGAATAAGACTCATTATCTCTTTGTCAAATTATAAATGGTAGAAATCAGTACTTAAATAAAAACTCGGATATTAATTAGCTTTTTTGGTAAAAGGTATATCGGCACGATTTTATTTGAATGATCGATACAGATCGCCTTTCGCTAGTGAGTCGAGAGCCCATCTAGCCGTGTGTAGCATCTAAAAATTCATGACGCGGCGTCAGCGAATGCAGCCGGTCTCGCGCCATCGGCTAATGAGTGTCACGAGGGGGGAGGGGGAGGTAATGGCGCGGCGTCGGATGTCGCCGGGGGGTGCCGCGACGATAACAAAATCGCTAGAACGTGGCGCGCGAAGGCGAAAACAAAACGTGGTAATTTTGCGTTCTCGGGATATTTACTGATTAAAATTGCACTTTATATAACAATAGTTTCTAAAGCAACGTCCAGTAGATTGTTAGAATAAACACACACCATAGTTTTATTTCCTCATAATATTCGAAGGTACAAAAAATGAAGACCTAAGGAAGAATATTGAATTTCTGGAATATTATTATTCTATTATAGCCCTAAAAGACCCCAATTTGTAGGATTTTGTTTCAAAAAAGTTCTTTTAATAATAATGTATGATAAATAAAGTGACATATCCAATATTTAAAATCCTTGGACATCGGCAATGCCCGAAATACAGTGCGGGCGACGCGTCGTAAGTCGCGACGCGAGTCGGCGAGGGCCTTTGTGTGGCCTCGACTTGGCACAAACATACCTAGCACGACGGACAGCTATGTAATATACATGAACGCTGAAGGCTACTAGGTACGCGACAAAAACAATTCAAGTTCTTATGTTGCTAGCTCAAATAATTAAAACGACTTTGTTCAAAACAGGATTCTCATGTCAGTTGTGATGGTTAGATGTGATTGCCTTCTGGACGGTAGATTTTTTTCAAATATATCATTTCTAGAGAAGTTTCTAGATATATATACCAACAAGGTTCCAACAACCATTTCGTTTCGAAATGGTAGGTATCTACCGTGGAGAACTTTCTTTTTCTTCCTGTTCTAGAACCTTATATTTACCGAAACAAAATATTTCCATATTTCAATACAATAAAATATTTACTAATTATAATTATTGCATATTATCTAAGAAAAAGTACTATTCGCTAAGAAAAAGTTGGATATTAGGTTTATTCCCTACTTTAATAATTGTCATAAAACTAAGACGAATTTCGTAGACAGCCCCGAGACGATTTTACGAGACAAAAGTTTCAAAGTTAGAAAAGTTACTTCCCCGGAAGTTGCGAAAAAGTTCTGTCTTTAGAAAGTGGATGCGTTTGGAATTAATTGCATTAATAAAGTGCGGTGTTTACGGGTAGGGGCGGGCGGGGAAGGGGCGAAGGGTGCGGACAAAGGAGAGGCGCGGCCGGCGTCCGGCGATCCGCGACCGGCCTTATCACGGCACTCAGTCGACGTCCGCGGTCCGCGACGACCGTTTCGCGCCAACTTTCGGTAGTGACGTGATCTGTGTATTCACAAACTACAAAGTGAACACGTGCCTAGCCGCGCAGTGCGCATCAAGCGTTTTGCAAAAATTGCAGTTCAAGTGCGTTAAAATAAACCAAAACGGCTGACCTGTCGAGAATTGTAAACACAACACACGTGCCAGCTCGCAAGTAAGTTTGTCAACATTTCTCAGTTCTTTGACTTGTTTAAGAGTTTTTACTTTTTAATTACAATATTTTTGAATATCGTAATTAAAAATGTGATAAAATGTGGAATATCAGAGACTTCAAAGTGTAATATATTTTATGCTGCAATTAGCTATACGAAATTTTTTTTATATATTTATAGTTTCGGTTTAAAAGTTGATCGAAGGACTGTCTTTTGTTAACATAGCTTTTACACATTTAAAGAAAACACTTATTTACCGGATTGAAGCTATGTATTATTATAAACTTGTAAAATAATAATAAGTTTATAATAATACATAGCTTCAATCCGGTAAATAAGTGTTTTCTTTAAATATCGAAAGACTTGTAGTCGCCATTAACTGTGAAATATTATAGAAAATTCTAGGGTAAAGTGTCTTATTACGCAGAAAAAAACTTACCTACTAGGTACCTATATTATAATTATTTATAATATACTTTACAAAAAACATCCTTAATATAATAAATACGAATTTATTGTATTATTTAAATTGAGTTCTAGTTGTGTTTGTTGGTCGTTGGTGAGACCTAAAATTTTAATATACATAGCCTATAACTGCGAGTTAGTTTTAGTCAAATAGTTTTTATAAGTTACCATTTTTTTATATTTTAACAAATTGTCTCAAAATATAATAAAAAACTTTTTAAAATAATTTCAATTTCATAGGAGAAATAATGCGTAAACGATTAGTTTTTCTTTCTTTCTTGCCACAGCTTTTATTTCTACTCGTATCTATAGCGTGCACAAATAGTGTTATCTATTCAATAACAATTGATTTCACCTAAAACCAAGTAAATTGCATACGATGTGTTGTGATCAAAACAAAATACACAGCTATATTGATTGTCGTTTTGATTATAACACTCATAACGCCATCTATCGCGACCCAGCGCAAACAAACGTCACAAGGTCAGCATGTCAACGACCCAACAACTTTTGCCGCTGAGTGTTGTCGTAGGTCATAATTTTATGCCTTCTTTTTGTTTATCTTTTTCGTAACTTTATCGTCATATTAAAACAATTAAGCTTTGTCTCCGATATTATTTTTTCTAATTCAAATATGACTGTAAACTAATTAATGGTATGTAGGTGTTACGACACATTCTAAAAGTTCGTTACTCATAACTAGACTGTTTTTATAGTTTTATCATTTGCATTCAAATTTTTATAACATCAATATTGTAAAATTATCGCGCAAAAGAGCCATTTTTATAATGTCGGACGAATATATTATATAATTTTTTTTAAATTATTTATTCATCAGTGATTGTTATTTATTAAATCAACGTCATTTAGATGCAATGGGATATATGTCATTTTTATTAAACTATACGTTTGCTTGTTGCGGTTAATTATATGATACATCGCACACATATTTTGACATTAAAATTAATTCCATATTGTTTTAATTGTTACAGTAAGCGAGAGCCCAAAATGAGTACAAAGGGCAAACGGCCGATGCGCGCCCTAACGCCTGGAGATAAGATCGAAGCCATTCAGCGAGTTAATGATGGTGAATCAAAGGCTTCAGTTGCAAGAGACATTGGCGTTCCCGAATCAACTCTTCGAGGCTGGTGCAAGAATGAGGACAAACTCCGTTACATGACTTCGCGTTTGTCATCACCTGAAACTGACAAGAGCAATGATGGTGAACCCCCAGACAAGAGGGCACGAACGGAATCCCCGACTGCCCCCCAATCACCCGCCACAGCTGGTCTTGATCTCACTTCTTCCGTCAGCGTACCGCATAGTGTATCTCAACCGATTCCGCCTGCTGACGCACCCGTCGAACTGACCACTAAACGTGCTGAGCCCTCTCCCCAGCCCCACGCCCCTCGTGACCGCCGCCCTGATCCCGGAGCCAGTGTCTCAATGAGCGCTATTAGCCCACTATCCGGTCTCGGTCATTTGCCGGGCCTCGCTCACTCACATTTAGGACTGAGCTTTAATGAAATTGCAACCAACTTGACCTTATTAGCTCAACTGAATCCAGGCCTATCAGGTTTATCTGCTCAACCCGCAAGTCGTGCTTTACGTTCAGTACGCTCCCCCAAACCTACACACAATGGTGTCTTAAATCTCAATGACAACAAACATCGAAGCAAATCAAGCCATTCAACGGATCACTACAGGCACAGTTCCAAATCAAGTCACCATGGTGTCTCACAGAATCCTGCAAATCAGCCTGTTGACGATACACTGTGGTATTGGCTCAAGACGCAGCAAGCTATGCTCGACCTAACTGCACAGACAACAGCAGCTCATCCATTACAATTAAGTAAGCCTAGTGAACCGACATTACCACCGAAACCCGTTGCTCCCGCGCCTCCCATTGGCTCCCATCTTGACTACAATAGGAATTCTTGGTTATGGCAATACTACAAACAATTCGGGGGGGCCATGCCATTACCAGAAGACAAACATAAGTCAGCAACGCAGGTACCAAGAGATAAAGCAGCAGAAAACATTCTGTACTCCCATTTAACTAAAGGGAAACCAGAAGAACACATGGCAACTGTAACACCCCCATCGCCACCGAGACACCAACAGGATGTGCAGAGAGTTCCAGACCATGAAGAAACACGTTTGACTGAAGCGGAAACTTTAACCAGCCCGGAACTGGGTACTGAAAATAAAGAGCCCGTCTCTGATAGAAGCTCAGAAACTGGCAGAAGTCAGATAAAAGCTCGGACTGTGCTCGACAACTTACTGTTTAATAACTCAAACCAACCACAAGGAAGTGACGATGCTAAAATCAACAGTATGTACAATGGCGGATGGGAGTCAGGCACAGCAGAGGCGCTAGAACATGGGGAGAAATTTTTAGCGTGGCTGGAGGCTAGTGGCGACCCTAGCGTCACGCGTATGCACGTGCACCAACTGCGTGCCCTGTTGCACAACCTGCGCACGCGGCGGGCGGCCGCGCCCGTAGCGCCCGCTGGGACCACCGATGGCGCACGTCGCAAATAAGCGTCCAGACGGGAACGCGCTCGCTACAGGGAATACATCAATTACTTTGTACATAGTCAGAGTTATTTCGTCGCCAGTAAACGTTCACTTGTGATATGTGTAGCCAAATTTGCGTAATTTTTTTCTTTGTTCTAAAAGAAAAACTATGCGTTATCCTTTATTTTAGAACTAAGTTATAGATAAGTCGATTCTGGCGCTGTTCTCTTAAGCTTTGTCGAGTGTATACACTTTTCACTGATATCAATTTTATTATAATACAGTAGACAGTGAGCATAATACATCAACTAAACACATTATACTTTTTCATGCACATAAGCTGTTTCGTGATTAGAATAAGTAGTACTGGTGTATGTTTCCACTTGAATATTACATTCCTAGCAAAACTATTGTAATAGTCCAAATCCCTGTGTTCTACCTCAAGTCGTATCTATGCTAAGTCACGGCGCTTCGATCGCTTCATTATTTGTATATTGTAGCCGAAAGAGGAGTACAAAATCTGATTATAACTGATGGTTGGGTGAGTAGATACCAAATATCGAACGGATAGGTAGTAATCAATGTGCCAACGAGCGAACTTGTTAAGATTTAAATATTATTATTATGTTGATTATGCGCAGGTAATTGTTTTTATTGCTCAGTATTTTATATGGTAGACATGTGTCTCGACTCGGAATTGTATTATATGTTAACTTTAACAGTTAAGGATACTGTGATCAAAATTATAAATTATTGAGAGATTATTAATATTATAAGAACATTCCTATGAATAGAGTGTATTATCTTAATGTTAATGTCCAAACTCCAAGGAGGTGGAAGTGTCATTAGAAGAGTTCAAATCTCTATTTCTTTTTCTCTATTGTTAGAATAGTTACATTTCGTGTTGATGGTACCTTTTCGCTCCACTGAATTTTTCGAGAGATTGATATTTTGTACAAAATTAAGATTATAAATACTCCTAACACAGAGTTTGTGAACTTGAAATGTTAAAGAAATAAAAATGATTGAACCTTAACACTGGCTTTTATTTGTCACTTAATATAAAACGATTTTCTTTTTATCCATTTAAGATTAATAATTTATTCATTTTTCATTAAAGAAAAATTTTCATTCAAATAAATTATTCATTTAAGAAACCTCTAATAATACTGTGTTTTGACTTTTCTCAAACTTTAAGACGACGTTATTAGAACGACTGGCGCCATCTAACAATTGCAGAGAAAGCAACTAAAGGTAGCCAACATTTTTACACCTTTTTTTATCACTAAATGCAATTTTAAATAAAGTTATATTACATTTAATACCAAATAAAAGGTTACAAATAAACCAAACGTAATATTGTTAAAATGTTTAGTATATAAATATTAATATAATAGAATATATATATATATATATATAATATTAATCCCAGTGCCATCTAGCGAACATTTTATGAAACAATCTTCATATTCGGCATCATAAAGCCACCTACATATTAAGCCTTAAGAAACGTTCTGTAAATTAAAACCTCGTAACTTTAAATTTAAAAAAATGACTCACGTGCAGCATTGGTTTGTTGAGAGGTTCGAAGTCGAAATAGTCTGCCATAAATGCTGCTACTCCTTGCCAGGTATTTGTATCAGCGTAGCACAGCTTTGTTGGTCGAATTGTGGTGCATACCATTTTCTAATAAAATAGGTTCTATAAATTTTTGATATATTCTTATATTATTTATAATGGTAATTGCCTGCTTGAAACGGCATGCTCATTTGCTGTTAAGTGATACCGCCGCCGATAAACGTCAAAAGGTCGCGAAACCGTTCCGTACTTTTATGGTACACCCTTTTCTGGAAGAGCATGTATTTGGAATAAGTAAAAGTGTTCACATTATGAATATAATGTAATAAACCCTGCTATAAGATATTAACGTTAATGACTTATTTGTACTATTAGTGCTGACCTCTATACGTCGCCCAAAGGATTTTTAAATTTGCTAATGAAACTGCTATGCAGTATTGTCTAGACTCAAAAGATGTCGTTTACAGCCAAAACATCAAACATAATATAGCTACTGTAATAGAAAACAAATCACGTCTGCCACACTAATTCAAACTCTCTGGTATTGAAATTATGTAACCATCGTAATCTTTGAGTCCACGAACTACTGCTAGTCATAATAAGAAATTCAATCACTTTGCTTACATCTATAAAATTTATTTACGAATATGTCTTCTCTATTAACTTAGTTACATCAAGACTATATACCTATGCAGGGTTACATAATCAATTACCTGTAAACCACACTCATTTGGCGCCTGCAACAAAATTGGTTTCCGTAATTTATAATGAAACAGAAACTGACGTCGAAAATTTTCCGCGTAGGCCAAAATGAGCCTTTCCTTATTATTATTGGTATAGTAGCTTTTTGGAAAACAAGTTCTGGTCTCAAACACGGGTTCTGTGATTTCAGGCCAACACAAATTAATAATGCCGAGTTCATAAATTGCATTATTCAAAGATTGCAGAGTTAATGGTTCTAATATGTCTTTTAGACTAAATATGTTAGGAGGAATCTCTTCGATATCATTTTCTTCAACTGGTCGATTGAAAATCTCACTTCCAATAGCTTCGTTTACTTCAAGAACTGTATCGAGGGTCTCCAAGTCAGCTTTCTTTTCTTTGTCAACAAATGTTTCAGAAATAACTTTCACGGTACTCATTTTCAATTCACTTACACGGTTAATAACGGAAAAATTAATGTTAATCTGGTTTTTTATTGTAAAAAATAATGACTGAAATTTTCAGGATTTCAGTTGCTAGGTAACTTGGTCAAACTGTTTACTTGGGTTATCTTAGTTATTGGCGCCTGCTTCTTATTGACTGCAAATACTCTCGTGAGATCGAGTCTAATGTATCCGCTTTCATGTTGGGTTATATATAATCACAGTCTTATTTTAATTATTTGTATAGTTATGGTCTTACAACAGTTATAACAAAAACCGACGGTACGAAAGCAAATTTACACAATATTACAAAAATAACATATACATTAACTAAACCAATTAATAATTCATACCTATTGATTATTGGGATTATATTTAAATTTCTTGGGTCTTTATTTATGAACCCCGAATACTTGAAGATGTATTAATAAGATAATTGTAAGATCAATATTGATAAAATTAAAAAAAAGATATAGTTCCCAGGCGAACCTTCGAGCATGAATCTGGTAATGGAATCATTTTTTCAAATTTTATACATTTTGTTAGCGTTGTTTTTATTGTGACTCGCGCATTTGCTTTTGGGAAACAGAATTTGGTGAAGTCAAGATGATGAACACCATAGAGGGCCTACATTGACACATTAAAAAGTTAAGTTTTTTTTTACTTTTTAACGTCGATATGAACTTTTTAACGCCTTTCTGTATTATACACATTCATTAAAGTGAGGGATTTGTGGGTGTCTCTATGCTCTAGTATGGCTAACAGTATATTGTTTTGGTAGGAAATTTAAACGCGTTGGGATGTGACAGCTCCAGTGCAAAAAGACGAGCATTTAGAATGTTATGCTACAGCAGGGCATGCCAGCATTCAAAGAATTTTTTTGAAGAAAAATAATAGCCCGATTTAGAACGTACTCATTAAACAAAAAATAATAAGTCTAATTCAGTATGGGCGTAAAACTTTAGCCTGGCCGGTAAACAGATATCAAATTAAATTTGAAGTTGACAGAGGTCGCCTGACAGTTGACTCTAAGTTGAACTTAGAGGCTGGACTAATTCTCACTTTTCATTTTCCAATAATCAAAGTTTTTTTTAGATTTCTATTACGATGTTTCTTAAAATTTGTTTAATTGTATATTATATACAATAATACTAAAATAGGCCCCATCAAACATGTTTACGCTTTAATACATTTTAATTTATCAGTGTGACTAATTATTGTTATTACCAATATTGCATTCAATAGATTATTTACCGTGTTATTTAGGTATTTTGTCGTTTTCGAATAAGCTTATCGTGCGCAGTCGTGATCAAACTTCAAGGTACAAATAACGTTTAAAGTCAAGGGCGGAAGGACACAATGGGCAACAAATCATCTTTATTATTAAGGGAAGAAGAAATTGCACAAATACAGGAAGAAACAGGGTGTAAGAATTTTTATATCTAATAAATATTAAGATATATCTATTAATATTTCTTAAAACTTTTATAGTAACTATTCTGTTTTTGTTTTAGTTACTCCTAACCAAATAGAGCGACTCTATTCACGTTTTACGGCTCTGGATAAAAATGATTGTGGTACATTGTCTCGTGAGGACTTTCTTCGTATCCCCGAACTCGCAATTAATCCATTAAGTGAACGAATTGTGTCTGCTTTCTTTGCTGAGAGTCATGATGATAGAGTCAACTTTCTACAGTTTATGCGAGTATTAGCTCACTTTAGACCTATAAGAAAAAACAGAGCGAATAAACTTAACAGTCGGGAAGAAAAGTTAAGATGTAAGTATGCAATTTGTTGAGTTTTCAATTTATATCTTTAGTATCTATTTAATCTAAGACGTATTATCATTTTTATTCAAAGGTTTGTACTTGGGTAAAATTTTATGTAAATTCATTAAACTTAATTAAATTGCTTAATAATTTATTAATATACAAAATTTATGTTTTCAGTTGCATTTTCAATGTATGACCTAGATAATGATGGCAAAATATCACGAGATGAACTTCTAGCAATACTTCACATGATGGTTGGCGTAAATATAAGGTAAATAATTGTCACATGTGTTGTTTGTGTTATTAGACTTATGTTACTCAAGTAATAAAAATGTCGGAGGAACATTTTTTATGACGGAAGTTGCCAATAATATCAATTAAAATTCCAGTGAGGAGCAGCTATCAAGCATTGCTGAGCGAACTATATTAGAAGCAGACACCAACAATGATCAAATGATATCATTTGAAGAATTTGCTCGGGCCCTGGAGAGAACTGATGTAGAACAGAAGATGTCAATTCGCTTCCTCAATTGACCACTAGGATCCTGAACTCTGCACAAATATTTTCTAACAGTAGTGCTTGTACACATTATATTTAAGTTGTGTACTAGAAAATAGCTTCAAGGCTTGTATAACTTCAAGACAAATTAATGTGGCTTCATCTATTTTCTTCTTTCAGGTTTTAGCTAGCTAACTTAGTCTCAAATAGACCATCTTTCAAATGTCTATTTTATTTAATTACAACTTAAAATTTTAATAGGATCACAATAAAGAATATTACTGTTTAGCTTTATTACAAGCATATGCATTATGCGATGTATTATATATTATTATAAATATTGTAAAATCTGTAAAAAATGTATTTTTTTTTGGTTATACACACTATTTCATCACACCTGAAGCAATTAAATGCGTAATCAATAAAACATATTTTTATATAATTGTTTTAACCAATGTAAATCAATTAAACTTGTTACCAAAAATTGCATAATATTGTATAATTATTAGTAATTTATTGATGTAGGTAGATGCAATATATTTTGTGACTAAAGGTGTATTTTATTGAATTTTCTTCAACATCGTTATTTTGTTCCTAGCAAGGAGGAACCGTCAAAGACGTGCCGGAATAATCCAGCGCGGAGCCTGTAGCAAATTCTGTTAAGGTGCCCTAGGTTTTCTTTAGGTTCTTCAGTTTATGGTATTAAAACAAATAGCCTACTAAATCAAATCATGCTCTATATTCAACAAAGTGAGATGATTAAGACGTTCTTATAAGAAAATAAAAATCTGCCTCCTTGATGTGGTATAGATAAAATAGACTACAACCTTTTTAGGTCTGGGCCTTAGATATCTGTATCTGTTTCATAATCTTTTTTTTTAAATCGAATAGGCAAGTAGGTGATCCGCCTTCTGTGCCTGACGCACGCCGTCGACTTTTTGGGTCTAAGGCAAGCCGGTTTCCTCACGATGTTTTCCTTCACCGTTCGAGCGAATGTTACGCATTTAATTATTAGCTCGAAACATAAAGAAATTCCATTGGTGCACAGCCGGGGATCGAACCTACGACCTCAGGGTTGAAAGTCGCACACTGAATCCACCAGGCCAACACTGCTATGATGTGGTATAGATGCTAGTCAAAATATGTCGATTATTATTAAACATTACAATGAAGTTTGAATATACCTAATTATTTTTAGTATTTAACGTGACTAATCGAGTTTTAGATTTTTTACGTGAAAGTGCTGTTTTGTTACAGGTACGTTTGGGGGGGGGTTGGGGCCCGTAGCTTTTGCTAATCATGCTACGTGGCTAATACGTCACTGTCAAAGTATATTAGTTTAGAGTTTACTTGAACATACTTCAGTATCAAATTGGGTCATTGCACTATGTATGACTCCCATATTACATTTTGACATGGAATACTTACCCTAGGCTTATAATAGCCACTATTGTTGTCCTCATTATGTATGTATGTATATAAAAAACCCAAGTATTTTTTTAGTATTGGTTTCTGCATTCATGTTTACACCAATTGGGATGCAAGGAATTTTATATGAACTCCTACTTTTAATTATGAATTAGGTAGTTACCTAATGTTAATATTTTCAGTTGAAAATATTCATCAAATCTTTGACATAATTCCTTTCAGACCTTTCAGATCTGGCCCGGAGATGTTGATGGTGTATCGTGATCATTTGTTTTTCTTAATAGACAAGTCGTTTTTTTTTTCTAAGGCATGCCGGATTCATTACGATATGTTACTTCGTCGTAGGTGCGTGTGTTAAATGCGCAGACAGACAGTCCGTTAGTACACAGCCATGTTTCGGACCTACCACTCCAGGCATGAGAGACGCACGTTGAAGCTACTGGGTCAACGCTACTCTTTAGAAAAATAAAATCGCATTCAAATACCTGTCAACTTATTTATAATCAACTTTTTATAATACCTAGGGTATTACATGTCCACTCCAGAAATGCGTAGATAACCTATATCCCGAAGCAATGAACCAATTTTGAAAGTTTGAGTTGTTTCCAACTTGGAAAATACCGGTTTGAAATCTCGATAGGACTGTTACCAAGAAATTTGCAGGCAAACTTATGAAATTTAGCACAGTTGTGTGGAAACCCGAAAAGATCAGCATTCATAGCCAAATAACATTGCTTGTGGCGGCGTCCATGCGTCGAGTTGTCTCTCTCCCTAAAATATGACGAGGGGGCCGATGGCTGGCCATGCGTCATACTCGTGAATGGGTGCTACTTGTAGTGACTGATCGAACTTGAATTCGTGTATCCGGTGATGTTAGTTATTTTTAACTATGTATTTGCGTGTTGTTCCCACGAGAATGTAAGTGCGTGCTCCTATTTCACCATGCCTCCTGCTGATGTCATGTGGAACATGGTGTTATGATTGCAGCTCCTTACCAACGTTGTGTAATACAAAAAAAACTTTTCGATTAAAAAGAGTGGCGGAGAGTTTATTGCCAGTTCTTCTCTTCCGTTCTACGCCCTTGATTTGACAACTGGCAGTAAATGTAGAATTAGAAGCATTTTATATACATTTCTGTTTTTGACGTTCATAAGTGTACATTGATACACCTGTATGAATAAATGATTTTTGACGTTGACTTTGAACAAATGAAAACCTCGAAGTTGTTAATACATAGACATATTTATGGGGAATGTTCATCATCATGTGTGGACTTACCAATTACCTCTTCAAAAGTGATTGATTTGAGAAATTATATTTAATTGAAAAAGGTTATAGCAAACAAGGTTCCATTACAACTATTTATTGTTTATAATTACAAGAATGCTATATTAAATATGTTTATAACAGTAAAATTTTGGATAAATCATTTACATAAATTATTATTATAAAATCACCGAAATCTCTTCGAAAATTTAGAAGAGAGATAATTCCAATTGCATATATATAAACTTAAATATATAAAGCTAATTATTCAGTACACATCTCAAAGTATATATGTGACCAATACACTATATTAATATCAAAAACATTTTGTCCCTTTTTTGACCGCACCTAGTGAAAGAGACGGCAATCAAATATATTTTTCTATGAAAATCTGCATTATTATTGAACACCTTAATGAATTGAATGCAATAGAAGAACTTGGTTAAAATCAGAAAATACATTTCCGTTTAACAGGTTAATGTCTTGCAACTTTTACCAGCTGAAAAAAAAGCTGGTGTTATAAGTCATTTCCTGCTAAGCGGTTGAAGACACGGCTAACTTCTTCAAGTGCTCCATGAATACTTGCAACGACACGTCGTCCGTTAGTACAGGAGCTCCACCATCCTGTAATAAATTTAAAATAATCCATTTCATAATATTCGCCTATATATTAAACATTTCAATAGCACCACTGGCCCTAATAAGTTAAGTAAAATATTTTTTATTGATGTATTTACAACAAATAAGACACAACTTTAAAAACAAAATCACACGTGTAAGCAATTAAAAAACAAACACATAACAGACTAAGCAAAAATCAAACGGATTAGTACATAACAGTTTGCACAATATTAAGCCATTAAAAATCGTCATTTTTTAAATTACTTTACATTGCAAAGCAATAATAATATTAGTAATGTAAATTAATTAAAATATACATGCACAAACAGAACATTAACAGTTTTAGTAACCCAAGCCAATTAAATAAAATGGTCACACTACCGCTGATGGAATCGGCATCGCCTGCGTTCGTCGAAACAATGATGAAAAAGAAAAAAAAAACATGTCAATTGTCAATTCAAACCATGCTTCAATAAACAATCGTGCTAAGAACGCAGCCACAAATTTAAATGCAATTGTTGCAATAAAAAGAATTCTATTTTGTTTTATAATTAAAAAAAAACTATTTCTAATATATTATTAAAATTCAACTCACCCCTCCGTATGCGTACATGTTGTTGTGCGTCTGCGATGGGTTCACTTTTGACAGTAAGAATCGTGCCTGTAATAAAAAATACATAAAGAACTATAGAGTAAAGGAAAACGCCCTAACGAAGTCGGCACGGCCACGGAAATAGATGAATAAATTCATTTGTTTTTTTTAATAATACAATAAAGAGACGGAGAACTAACGGTACACAATTTGGGGTACAAATTGTGTACCGTTAGTTCTCCGTTATTCCCTCAATAAAATTACCAATTATTAAGTAGATCACCACTCATAGTAATAGCAACACTGAAATTTATTAGTAGAACAACCAAAGCAACGAGAGCCGTTTATCGTCTATAGCTTATGTTTATAAAACATTTGCGATGTCCTCAATTCTCAATGCATTGTGGCGCGTTCTTTTTTGTACAATCGCTGTTTCATGTACGTTATCTCGAATAAACGCACACGGTCAACGCATAGACCGCATAAAAGGTTTTATCTATACACCCGACGGCTTAAGAAACTGTTTTCTTAAATAGCTTTGAATATGTGTTTATGTACTTGTTACAGATTTTTTGTGTGTTTTGTTCTTAAGTGGGCTACAAAAGGAAGACTTGGACGTGAGCCTGCTAGTAAAGCTACAGCGATACAATATTAACGACATTAATAATGAGTAAGTTTTAAATTATCAGCGTGTTGAATTTTGTTCTTTTTTCAGTTTATGCTTCGATTTTAACATGTCTTCGAATTTTAGAGAATTACGAAGAGCTTGCGCTCCGGAGAACTTTAGCACACCTCCGAGTATGACTAATGACGTAAAAGACACAACACTTGAGGGTAAGAACATCGAACATATAATATTATAATGTTTCCGTATAACTGATGGAAGTTTGCTATTTACAGTAAGAGGTTTCATAAAGGACGGGAACACAACATATTCGGAGGTCGAAAAAAATATAGATGCCATTAAAACTGACAATAGACGTACTATAGAATATACCAAGGGTCAACCTAATATACAAAGCGTCATGAATTTCTGGACAAATATGGGAAAACGTTCAGATGCGAAAGGAAGAAGTGGTTCTTCAATTGAAGTACATAAGACACGACGCGCACAGGAGCTCAAAAGTGATTTGACTAAAACCTTCTCAAACAATTTAAATGTAACAGAATTTATGAACAACGTAATATCAGATAAAAATCAACATCACGCAATAGAAATTTATAAACCAATAATTCCAGACAAATATAATTTGAATGCGGAAAGAATTGTTGTCGATCATAAAACTGAACCTATTTATTTTAATGTTCAGCCGCATTTTGAACGTAACTTAGCTTTTAAAGCATACGAAAACGTAAAATACGAAAATAACAATGTCAATAAACCAACTGAACAGAAAATAGATGATATTTTAAAAACAATAAATCAATTCAAATCTATGTTTTCCAATATAAATCCAAACAAAAATGACGACATGTATAAAAGATATGATACAAACAAAACTGTTACAAGAGTATCAAAAGTAGAGGAAATGAATGCACCCGTGAGCCAAAATAAACTAGAACCGTCACAACTCAATTTTACTGATGAGTTGGTTAAGAAAATTGCTCAAAGTGTCAAAGATATGGTTTTACAAGACCTGCGAAAAGAAATGCAAATAACAACCACAACAACTACACATAAAGGTAATGTATTGTTTAAATTTGGTTTCATGTTAAATTAACATAATTATAACTGCCTCTTGTAATTTGATTGTATTTTATGCTTCAGTGGAAACAATTTCAATATTACAAATGGATAATTTAAATCATAATGAAAACATTATGACCAAAGTTATGACAATGCTTCAATCTTTGAAACAAAAGCAAACGCTTAATGTTCAAGAAATCAAAACTAAGCAACCGACGCATAATTATCAAGTAAACAACATTAATAAGTACGATCAACCTTTGAAACAAGCAGATAAAAACCAATATCCCACCAATAACCTAACTCCACTAATTCATAAATTTAACACTGATCCTCAAAATTCAAAGCAAACACTATCAAGACCTATTACATTCCAAACAAATTCTTTGGAAATACCTCCTCTTGGAATACAAATAATGCATGGTCTAAATCCTATCAACCAAAACATAATTGTCACAACATTTGCACCGTTCAAAAGTCACTATGAAAGCGACAATGGACCGAGTTACAGCGATAGTGCATTAATGAAAGTCTATCCTAAGGAAGTCCTACAAAGTCCGCTAAGCGCTAAATTCTCTAAAAGATCTGATGATTGCCCTTTGAACCATCCCTGTGACCACAAAAATGAAGATGTGATTAGATTCAGACTTAGCAATGAGGGCAAAACTAAGTACGACACAGATTATTACGAGAAAATCAATTTGGGAAGAGTTAAAACGAATAATGAAGGCTATTCACCGCGCGCTCCAAGATTCCACGAGAAACTGGAACGCATTGACCAATTCGATTTAAGAGAGATGAATGAAGACTGCTGTAGGTATCCAATAACACAGCAAATGGTGGAGTGTTGTAATGAAAAAATTAGATCAAGACAGCAGACATCATTAATCAAAAAGAGGGGTTCATACGACGATACACATTTTAGGAACTTTTTGAAAACACAACAAAAGGTCACTGACATGCTCGAACAAATACTTGCCTCCAAAGCAAGAGACATGCCAGTTAGCGTGGAAACGACTTAATTGTCTTTAGTTCTTATACGACGAAAGTGCCTGGTGTTGTAAAGTGGAAAGTAAATTGAAAATTCCTTCAAAATGAAATAAATACGTTTTCTATAAGCTAATTGTAATTAAATTCAAAATAAAGAGAAACATTTATCATTATTAATATTTTTTGATGCCTGAATAAGCTTTATATACGTAAAATAAACTAGCGGTTACTATGTAGTTCCCTTAAATGACATTTGAAGCAAGCGCACCACTAGATGGATGGATGCAACTACAAAACTTCTATGGCCGGTCGCGATTCGACGATAAAAAATACTCCAACTTATTAAAACGCTTCGGTCCTCATAGCTAGGGCTGCTCATAAATACCTGTGATCCGCCATGTTCAGTGTCAATATATCTTGGTACTGGGAAACGGCTTTGAAGGATCTCTTGCGCATCGTCGACCGGCGCTCGGAGTAATTGGGCGAAGCTTTCATACTCCGGCATGTCTTGGTAACGTAGTGCTCGCCATTGGGCTATCGTCTGTAAATAGACATTTTTAGAATGCATGAAATAATATCGAAATTTTATTCATTTTCACACACTTTACAGTAAATTTATTTAATTATATAAAAAAAACTAATAAGATTTGGATATTATATTTATTCGTTAGCTAATAAATGATTTTATTGTTTTTAGTATTACATAACATTATTAAAATATAATTTATTATTCACACATATATAACATCGTGACGTTTCTGATCAAAGTTCTGTGAGTGAATACATCTCAGAAATTTTAATAAAATATTTCCGTGTTCTGTCAATTATTATGTCAATATATTTTGACATACACAAGCCATCGTTCGTACTAAGACTTGAATGAATCTTAATAAACAAACTATCAAATCGTACGTTTAAAGCGATACGGGATATATGTAACACAAACACAGAGAACATTAGTTCAAGTTTTGAAGACAATTTATTTTTCATAGACAAAAACCTCACCTCTCCATGGTAAATCAATATCTGGAAGAACGTGTCCATAAGTAGTATACGGTCTGGTTGAATTGACGACGTATCTAGTAACACTGGCTCTGGTGGACCACCGAAGCTGTATGAGTATAGAATCGGCTGGATCATAATCAACGATTGAGTTAGGTCCTCTCGCATTAACATGTGCCTGTAAATATATCATTGTCTATGGTTCACGCGAGTACAAAGTTTAATTTCGTCTTTTTTATAACTTAATATGGTAGTCGATGACTATATGTAGTTGAAGCACTGGTTGGAGATTTTTTTTTAATATGAATGATTACTTATGTAAAGTCTGGAAACATGGATTTAAATCAGATGACGAAACAAAAACCAGGCAAGTATTTTGCAGTGTTACTCAATAGTAACTTCAGAACATAAATATTAATAAAAATTTATTAGATTCACATTAAAATGTCATTTCCATACAAAATTATTATAGTAGATCAGTCAATTGTGTCCAGTATTATTTATATAATTGACCAGTTCACTTATTGTATTTCAAAATATATAATATTCCAATTTGATTCGATCGAATTCGAAAGAATTCGTCTTTTTTTTATTTTTTTATTATATCTCTTTTTGAGTCTCCGTTTTGAAACTTTAAAAAGGCTATGCGTTTTGTAATTATTGCAAATTATTTCATTTAATACAAATAAGTCCTCCTACGCCTATTTTATTTTTCATAAAATCACCTGTAAAATGTGGTTTCATCTGGCGAGTTGTTGAACATCTGCAAGAACTGTGACCTTCGCAGATGATACATGAACTGCGGATACAGACTGAAGTTCTCCGATAACCGGAAGCTGTTAGGATCGTCTTTGGCGTATTCGCCGAACTTCTGGCACTGAGGATTTCATATTTTATACGTAAAACCATCTAGTAATGTCTGCGTGCATTGAGTAGAATATATGTACTATTATAAAATACAAAAATAAATCAATGGCGCTACAACCTTTTTAGGTCTGGGCCTCAGATTTCTGTATCTGTTTCATCACTTGTTAATCTAATAGGCAAGTAGGTGATCAGCCTTCAATGCCTGACGCACACTGTCGACTTTTTGGGTCTAAGGCAAGCCGGTTTCCTCACGATGTTCTCCTTCACCGTTCGAGCTAATGTTTAACGCGCACATAGAAAGAAAATCCATTGGTGCACATCCGGGGATCGAACCTACGACCTCAGGTATGAGAGTCGCACGCTGAAGCCACTAGGCCAACACAGCTCTATATGAACTATTAACTAAGTAAAAAAAAGTGCGTCGACCAAAATGGGGCGTTAATATATAGGTTAGAACTATTATATTTTCCTAAGAAAAAGCCAATATAGCAGTAACTATATGGAAAGTGCATCTCTATTTGTAACACGGAAGTAAAAACATACATTGTTGAAAAATCAATGTTTGAGTTGCGAATGATAATAGAAATTATATTGCAAAGGTCATTATATTTTATAGACCATACACCTCTTTACTCACCAATCGTATGAGCATTCGATCAAGCCAACGAAGCACATCAGGTCCATCTTCATGTTCAGCTCGATATACAACAAGTCGGGCCATTACCACTGCAGCTGCTTCCTGGTCAAAACCAGCTGCTATGTGGGGAAGGTTGACGGCTGGGTCTGCCCAACTAGATATATACAATGAGATTAAATTGTTGTAATCATAAATTAATTACTGGAGAATTACATACTATATTTACTAGTGCAAACTTAAAATTTATTAGTACAAAAAATGTTCTTGCTACTAATCCAAAATATTTATTTGTTTTTATTTAGGAGTCTTGAATTATTATAATATGTACATTAATAAATAAAAGCGCTTTAATGGTTGATACAAAGATTAAAGTGTGTGTGTGTGCGTGTACTAGTGTACATATATAAGTGAAACTTCTTTATGACCTTATTTTTCGAATAATGATCTACTATATGCAATTTTACAGAAATTGGTTAAAAAAAGTTAAATTAGATAAAGTTTAACAGAATACATCATAGACATCATAACAAATAATACAATTAGGCAAAATGAAAGCTTTATTACTACTAAGATTATTACAGAATTTCATTAATTGTAACAGAATTATTACTATCATTGTTATCGTTATTATATATTTTTGTTATTAATGGCTTCGAATTTCTTCGAATCAACCGTGGTAGGGACGAGAAAAAGATGGCGCGTAACGGGAAAATGTGACGCGTAACCAAAAAATGTGACGCGTAACCAAAAAATGTGACGCGTAACCGAAAAATGTGACGGTAACTTTTTTACAACGCCGATAAAGAAGTTTCACTTCAAAAAACATATTTCTGTTATAGATACAAAGAGGGGGCGGGATACGAATAGCCAATAAGTTTCATATATATTAATGTTAAATTAATGTTAAACACTAACAAAAAATTTGATATTTAAAAAATTTCATGCAAATAAGTTTTATATATGTGACGGTTTGTATTAATCATGTGCATACTTGCGCGCAATAGTCGTAACTCGTATGCGTCTTTGTCCGCTGGAGTGTTGATAGTTGGTGATTAGCTGGACACAACCACGCCCACCTGCTGGAACTGCTGCTGCCTGCTGGCTTACTACCTATAATATTATAAAAGCATTAGTTAAGTACTGGCTTATAGTACATTTTCAATAAAACACATAATTAAATTTAAGAACTACATAAAAATAGTATAATTTCTGCAATAGCAACCGAACCTTTTAAATTAGATCACATCAAGTTTAAATTGATAACAAGTTTGAAAATATTTAGTATTTTCTATGTACCAAAAATTGAAATATACAATCAGTTTAAGTCATTTTTGCATTGGTAAAATCAAAGGATCAAGCAATCTTGACGGTTTGTGTTACTGTTTCTTAATTTAAAAAAAAAAGATAGTACCTCAAAGAATATAGCCATGGTAGTGCTTGGTGTGAAAGTACACATCTTCCACTGACAAGTGTTACCCATTCCCACCTCTTGATCCGACACACATGGCCCCTTTACATTCAGGGACACACAAGAGCCAATTGCACCACTTACTGAAATATATGTTAAGATTTGTAAAGATCTCATTGTCTTCGTTATAGATGTTAGAACAAAAATAAAGGTAACTTTAACATCCCATTATTTCAAACTACAACTGTAAAATTCATACAGATAAGTAATTTTATCTGGTATACATATAACAATACAGCTAAATTAATATTTTACTTACTTTTTAATTCTCTACTACACTTCACCTCCAAGGTACCATTAAATGCCATTTTGTAATCGCCTTTCTGATCCTTGGCAAATACTCGCTGGAAGGTCTGCTTGAACAAGGAGGAGTTAAATGAATCTCCCATCACCATGTGGCCACTACAAGAAAATAACCATACATATATCTATAACTTAACTTAACAATTATCATCAAATTTAATTATTACAAAATTGTGATATCTTATTATCAGATCTATCTTTATTATACAATTATACATTTTTTAAAGTTTCAATTACATATACAATAAAGTCATGTGAAAGAATAAAATTAATACCCAGTAGAGTTGCAGCATTGTTTCATTTCCATTAAACCAGTCTGATCCAAAGCACAGGAATAAATATCAATAGCATGACCATTAGTTGCAGATCTGAATGCCAGAGCCTCATAATGTTTAATGGCTTTCTTCATATACTTGGCATTATCCTTATGGATGTCATGGTGGGAACGAATGGGCTGCTTAAGCTCATCATTAACGACTTGGCCTGGCCCTTGGGAGCAAGGTCCTCCAAGGAACATCATGATTCTAGCTCCAGTGTTAGGGTACGTCACTTCTAATAAACCCACAGCTAATGAAAGCGCCACACCACTACTTCTCAAGGGACGTTTTCCAACACCTAATGGCCAAGGATCACGACCAAGTTCACTAAGCAGGTCTGTTAAAGCCATATCACACTGCTTAACTGGTTGCAAGAAACGGTGGGCTGGAGGTTGTGATTGTGGTGCTCCTTGCCTTTGTTGAGGGTTTGGTACATTCACTCTACCAATAGACAGTTGTTCTTGAATCTGCTTCGCTGACAAATCTTTTGTACCCTTAAATACATAACACTTGTAGATGCCCTCAGTACCTGAAATGAATCATCCCAATATACTGTTTGAAAATTTATGGTCTACTGATAATTTAGAAAAATTCGACTTCAATGGATATTATAATAAGAGAATAACAAAGTTTTAAAAAGCAAATTGTTTGAGCATTAGTAAGATTTGCTTACCTAACTCATGAATTTGCACCATACGGCCAAAAGTAATTAAACCAACTAAAGCGTTTTGTGGCATTAAACTAAGTGATGTTTGAAGAGAATCTTTAAGAGCTCCGAGTTCTTCCTCATCTAAACAAGTATCAACCACAAGAAGGAAAATTGGAGGCATACTTTGAGCTCTTGTTATGGTATACTCTATAGTTGAAAAGTTTGGTATTAGCTCAGCTGGCTGATGTTGTTCAGATATAGCAGCATATTGTGGTGGAAACTGAAATATCAAAATGGTTACACATTGTAATGGTTTAAAAATATATATTTTTTATATTTACACACACAAAAAATTATGCAAGTGATGTTTATAAAATGCGAATGTTAGATACTAACTAGGATAGAGTAGTAACACTATACAGAAGGATTATACTTACAGGATTTCTTTGGAAACAAAAGTTGCAAACCCATAATTTTGCTCTATAATCTACTTGGCACATGGGATTCAAGACTGCCCTGCATGTATTACGAGTGCACAAAACTGGTTCATATTGAATAGGAGGAAGATCTGGCCGCTCTTTTAACGGCTGATATAAGCTGACTAAGGGCACCACCAGTCTGGTTGCCTCAATCCTGCTTGAAGGCCATACATTCCATGTGAATCGTATTCCGTCCCGATCTTCATTCTGCTGAATGAACTCTTCATACGTGGCCATAGTTTATTTTCTTTATAAATAAGAAAAACACATTGAGATTATGAAAAACGACTAGTTAAATATGGCAAATTTCAAACTTTAAATCTAAATGATACAAACCAGTTTCTCATATGTGAAACTAAAAGAAGTTAAGTAACTAAACAATCTACACCACTCTAACACTTCATTTAAAACACTAATATTTATTAATCTTTAATTAAGATACATTAAAATCTAGTTAGCAATCGAGCTGATTTGGCGATTGTCAAATCAAAGACAACAAAACTAGAGAAACTGTCAAATCGCCACGTCATTTTAGGAAACGTATTAATAACAAGTGATTACTTAATCAATATTTTACAATTGTAATTATAAATTTATAATATCAATCCATGAAAATAACAATAATTTAAAGTATTTAAACAATCGTATTTAAATTAACAAAACAATACGTCACAGTATAACTTGTGAGCCAATGCTAGAAGCTAAATCTACTTTTATTAAGCCAGTTATTATTTCAAAAGAACTTTATTTCATCTTTCTATTAAGCGCTACAAACTATGCTACAATATTACCAGAAGTCATTATTTTGTTAGGAGTTTTAATAATTAAATAGAAGCTGTAGTACATATTGTAGAATCTGTGGCGAAAATAGCATAAACAATATGTGTGAATAGAGTCTGTTGATTTGTCTATATTTATGTCAAGATTTTACGTTCCTATATACGTTTTAAGATTATATTTTTAATTATACAATATGTATTTTGTGTAAAATTTTATAATATTTATTTGAATTTAGCTAATAATATTTAAAATTAATTAAGACACGTTTTCAAATCGGTTTTTTTAACGGAAAATTAAAAAATTAGGAACGTTTATGGGTCATTAGCGTACAAACCTAGTAATGAAACGTACTTGAATGAAATTTTTTTTATTTTTAGGACATAGTAAAATATATTTCGCTTGTGATACATACATGGATATTGAAATAATTGTGATAAAGAGAGAATATACAAAAGTGTTTGATGAAAAATATGTAATTGTGAATTAATTGATATGTCATTGCTTTGTTTTAAGAGCAGGAAGTTTACATCAAAAAGTGCGACTGCGCACTGGCCAAATTAGTAGGTAGTGTGAAAGAAAATGGCGATCAGCGAAAGGCGTCCGGAGTTAACGTGATGAAAAACATTGTTAAAAGCTCAATTACATAGTGTTATAGTTATTAATTGTGTCAGATGTAGATTAATTAAGTGTTAATGAATAGTGATTGTGTATAAAAATGGCTGCGAATATGTACAGAGTCGGCGGTAAGTAACAATAATTGGTTATTTTTGTTGTAGCTTCGCCGGTTCACCGCCAGCCGACTAGCGGTGCTTTGCTTTGATTGTCGTACCTTAATTAATTGCTCATATTAATTAGTTCAGAAACTTAGAA
Source organism: Pieris brassicae (assembly GCF_905147105.1). NCBI lineage: Eukaryota > Metazoa > Arthropoda > Insecta > Lepidoptera > Pieridae > Pieris > Pieris brassicae. Next base: position 2,508,073 of record NC_059666.1, read on the forward strand.
TCTTATGATCTTACTATTATTTTTAACCAATTTCTTTTGATTTGACAGTTCTTTTTGCGGCAAAACGATGTTTATAAAAATATTTATTTTACCAAATTTCTTCAAATGGGACATTGGCATTTGCATCTAGGTATCATTGTATCGGCTTGCGCATCTGAGTGCGGAGAGCATGGTATTTTGAAGACTGGTTTAAGTGTTGATACGTTCGTTTTTAAAGAAAATGTTTGATTTGGATAGGTCTGACACGAGATTTTAGGTTATAGCCAATGTTGTCAAAACAATTTTGTAGCAAGTTATATTTTTGGGTTATATCTTAGCGAGTCAATGATAATGATACACTACTTAGGCATTGTATAAATAGGAAACAAATATATGTCTTTCCAAAAATTATTGTTATTAATGTCGTAGTAAACAGTGTGGGCATCGTAGTGGTATGCTTCGGCGTTGTCTCGCAAAGTGGACCGGTGGCTTATGTACCGCGCTTCGCCATCGCCGCGCCGAATGTTAATTAGCTCTTCCCTTTAGACAACTTCCTATCACTATAATGTATCGCGCCATTGAATAACAAGTCACAGAACTTGCATTAATACATTTTTAAAAATTGTATTCCAGCAAGCCAAGTTCTATTTACACTCTTTTATTCTTTAGAACCGTTTTGTCATTATCTTGGTACTCCACTCTCAATTTGAACATAAACTTCCTTTATGTTTAATGAAAATCTAAACAATAATATACTTCATAAATAATAAATCTCCTAGTAATTATTCTTTACCATTTATTATATGTATTGTGACCTCAGTTTACTGCATACATTTTACACTTGTATCACAAAGAATGAATGACCTACATTTCAGTTACCTTGAGATTTTTATATAAAGATATTGCATAGCAGTAACACAAACATTGCCATCCTCAAGTTATATTAAAGCCATTTCATTCATTCATGTGAGAAATGGAAATATCTATAATTCTTAACTAGACCAAAACCGTATATTGTCTCTTTATAAAATGCATAATCAATAACATATTTCTAAAGGTCCTATACTTATAAAAATATATAATCCATTGCATCCCAGGTCACTGAGCTTTCTGTAACCTGTTATAAGTTTAATCAGTAAACCTTGCATCTAAATGTTCCTTTCTAGTAATTTGGTTTTTAATTTTTTATAACTCTTAAAAAAATGTAAATTATAACTACAAGCTGTTATGGAAGTAGTTTCTCTTTGTAAGTTAAACATTGAAGTATTATATTATTTAAAAATGCTATATAGTACAAGAAAATATATTTTATTTTATTAAATTACAGCAACATTTCATCAACTTTCATTAAGTTAGTTTGTATTAAGTAAATGTGTAACATGTAGTTGATATATATCTCTTTTGTTCCAATTTAACAAATATTTTTTTTCATGTCTTTAAAAAATCTACATTTACATCTGTAAACAGAGAATTAAAAAATATTCTTTTATTCAAGTTTTTTCCTATTCAGATTCCTAGGTTTCTTATGAAGAGATATTTTTTTAAGACATCCATTAGTAAAAACCAATTCACAATATGCAAGCCACCAAATGTAATACAATAGGTATTTGTTGCCAAAGCTTATATAACTTTTGATTTTAAGTGCCAGTTTCATGGTACAAACAAATAACATTTATTACAATTACATCAATCAAATCAGATGAGATAAATGATCAGTTGCTGCATCCCGATCTAGCTCAATTATTATCTGTTTATTCAGTTGATAGATGCGCCTTACAACTTCCAAATAGCCAGTTAAAATTGTATTTGCTATTGTGGTTAAATTGTGCTATATTAAACAGTTATGTTTGTTGGTATGGTAGCATTTTATTTTAACTGTATTTTTAAATCAGAATATCAATAAAGTAGGTCTGTAACTACAAATAACTGTTAAATTTATTAAGGGAAATAAAGTTGTTCTTATTCCCGTTTAGGTGACCCATCATCTACATGTACAAATCTATGTCTTGTTGAAATAAATATTTAACTCAGTAAAACATATTTTGGTTATTTTATCAAAGTAAATGAATACAAATTATTGAAATCAGTCCGCCCAAAAACTGTAAACACACGTACATTTATCGATTTTCAAAAACCTTAATTATTCGTTTCGCAAGCTCCGCGCTTGGGTAGCGATGTGACGTCAAGAAGCAAAAACTTTGTCGCCATCCCCTGTTTAAAATAAAAATTACTTCAGGTATTTATTTTTATGATGAAATGATTCGGATTTTTTTTTTCAATTTTATTACGCTTATTGAATGCGAAGATCCGATATCACCTTAATCATTTTACGACATAAACGTAGAGTCGAAATCGAAGTATCAATGAATTGTTTTGAATTATTTATTACTTGGAAAAAATGATCCATTTAAAGCTGAATTCGCAATCACCTTACCAAAGAGCAGTGGTGAAAGTTGCATACCTAAGTACTGTGAACAATAAACTGGTCCTGTCAAGCTGAACTCGACCCGCGCCAACTCAAGACCGCACTACAAATTATTATTTTACTAACAATTTTCTGAGAATACCAAAAGTTGCGCTTGCGTCATTCTTAAAATATTAGATTTTAAGGAGTCGAAAAGATATTCTCAACAATAGTTACGCTTATGTGATAAGATTGGATTAAAAAATCTATAGGTTGGGTTAGGGACAATAATAAAATTTCGACGCAAAAAGAGACATGGTACGGAACCCTCATGTGGGCCATGAAATAGATACATTTCTGCTTCTGCCATCGAGAATGAACATTTGCCTTAATAACTCGTATTAGTGGCACCAAATTACGACACAATGTATGTCTACTTATAATAAGTATTAGGTACTCCTATAGGTACTGTACAAACACTTAACTCTAATATCAAACATCATGGAACAGCGCCAGGTCAGTCTTAAGACTTTCAACAAAACGCTGAGTTACCTCTCGAATACTTTTGTGATTATGATCCCACTTAAGATTTGTAAAGTCATCGTCGCATTTTAAATAGCTATACGCCTATTCAAGTAAGTTTATTACACTATTCCCATTCATAAAAATTTTATCATAGCATCGCAATAAATGAAAAGCAGTCATATTTTTATTATTATTTACCGTTTCATCATTGAATAGGTTTAAATTAATTTACAAGTACTAAACAAGATTTACTCGTTATAATTTTCGTGAAATCGACTCTTAATACAAATGAAAAAAGTGATTAGTTATGAAATAAAAATTAACTTTAGAGAGTAAACATAGTCAAACTTTTCAATGCTATCGTGGATATTGCTCTGATCCCAATGACGTGTCCGGCTAAATATATTCGTATACTATAAAACACTTACTTATTGACACGTTCCCAAAATACACTAAAGTCTTGGCAAAACTGGACGGGCGTTAACACTGCTATCAGCCGCATTATACTCATCTTACATAGCTAGGTAAAATATATTATCTGCCAACAATATAACGCGATGCGTGGTGTTTAGCTTCCATGTTATGGAGGGAGTTTGTAGCTATCAAATAAATAATTAAATTACGAGTATTTTATATATTGATAAATGACGTTGTAGGTCCTTTTAGCAACAGTAGTTGTTTTGTTATTTAATATCAACCAAGATTCACAGATTGTTGAAGTTCCATACTACCAACTGGTCCATGGGCCAAATTAGTGCCTGCTTTTTTATAATTTTGCTTTTTATAGACAAGCCTTCTGTGCCACACAACATCAATGTTTGGGTCTAAGACATGCGAGGTATAGTACAATGTTTCCGTTCACAGTATTAGCAAGCGAATACGGCACATGAAAAGAATCATCCCTCTGTGCAATCCAGGGTCCCAACACACAATCTTTAACCTTAAAAGCTGTGCTTAAACACAAGGCTATCCACTAGAAATCTCGTTTATTAAAATTGCTATAGTTTGTCAAGGATATAATAGTGTTTCATTTTAACAAAAGATTAGAGATAACATTATCGGTCACATTGTTGTAAAAATAGTCTATCCAAATATCTCTTAGCACCATAATAAATCATGATATACCAAACATCATGAAAGCCCTGTTAAAGTTAGAACTATATTTTATATATTATGTCATTCTTATTCACAAAAACTCGTCAATAACCCAGATGTTATGGATTCTACTATATTATTTGAAACTGTTTCGTCAGTGGTTTGTTCTGGAAAAACTGTTATAGACTTATACTATTATATTGAAGTATTGAAGTGATTTGAAAGAAAACAAAATGTAGTGTTACATAATTATTAGTCATAGTCTACTGTGCACAGACATCTCATACAGATGTCATCGTAGGCGCAACTGTATTTGTGAAGAATTTAATTTTAAGTAAATGTAGTTTATCGATGTTTGTAAGATTAAGCCGGTTGTGTGACCAGGCTCAAAGTCCGTTAGGTAATTTAAATAATATACCACTAAGAAGCATCTGAAATTCAGATAGATTAAGAAACCCTGAGAGGTCTTGTTATGACCATAACATTAACTCAGACGTCGAATTTTGGACGATTAATCTCATGCACAGCTTTAACCTCTCATGATAATATTAATTGATGACGTACAGTTTCGTGGTTGTGATAAGAAGACAAAGCTGTTATCGCATGTTAAACAGGAAACTAGAGCTATTAATTAGTTAAATATATTTCGCAGACGTAAATAAATTTAGTATTATAGGTATTATATAAGTATAATCCAAGAAAAGAATTAAACATTATTAATACTGTCCGTTATAGACACACAGATATGTTGGAAATGTTAATAGCGGCTTTATTCAGTGCCCTCGCACTAGACACTCCGGCTGACCTTGTGACCAACACTCTGATTTTCTGTGAGTCCAAGATGGCAAGAAACATACATACCAACAAAATAAAGTATACAATTTGAACACAAAATAGAATAATAAAAATTACATTGACATATTTTCTTTATGAATTTAAGAAAAGAAAACCGTAAACCATTATTTTTTTTCAAATATTTAGCTACGAAAAGGTATATGACGAGTATACCGTATACTTACATCCATTTTCCATCTTAAAAACTTTATATATTTTATCTTGGGATCAGAGACAGAAATCCGGTGGTTAATAGATATAGGTTCCTATACTGAAAGTTTTGCATATAATCAACCTTGGGTTAGCGCCGTACAAAACCTCAGCATTGAATTCGGGTTCGCATACGCTATTGGGAGTTACAGAGCCGAGCAGGAATATATGATCGTCAAACCAAGACTTCAAATACAAGATCCAATTTATTGTGTATTGAAAAATGTACCTTAATGCTAAGTAACAATGATGCAATTAGTAAGAATAATTCACAAAAATAATCAAATAATTTTGCACATAGTTATTATGCTATAGACCTTTGAAATATATATAGACGTTTTGCAATATGGATCTAACATTTTTTTAAATAAATTTTGTTAGCGAAAATATGTTGAAGTTAGGTATCGTTATTAACCCCTTGAAATATCATTGAATTATTTTAAGTCTTTACATTTTGCGCCAACGCCATCAAATTATTAATAATTTTGGCTCAAAACATTGTAAAAGTATATGTCCCCGTGTGGTTCCAAATAAAGACGTGAAAGAAGTACATTCAGTCATAAATCCTATTATTCAACGAAACGCATATTTTGCTCACCCTGAAAATCTACTATTAGCGATGTTAACAGAAGCATGAAAGCATATAACAGAACTTGCAGCTAGAAGAATTCTGTAAGCGCGTAGTTCATCTACAACTGGAAACCAATCACGCACTTTTGAAGTGCCTAAACATAATTTTGATGCCAAATGTTACATTGATCTAATAAACTAGCAAGAAACCAACGTTGATATACCTATTCTAAAGCAAACTAATCACGAACTTATTCAGATAATAGAGAAAAAAGGTGACAAAAGGATGTTGTTTAGTAGGCTGTCTTGCCATACACAAGCGGTTGAAGTGGTATGCGGGATTTTTTTGTATAAAAATAAATAAGGTTATGATAACCTTTATGTGTATTTGTTTAAGTTTTTTGTTTGAAACGTTTATATATGTCTTTCAATAAATATTTATAATGTTTCAATACTATTTTAAGTAATTTCTAATAAAGTACTATGCCATTGAGTAATACATGTTCTTTACAAAAACATATAATTTTTAAGCGCATCTGTTGAAGATCTATGTTTCATTATCTGTTTTTTAGCTAAACTTCTTTTTATTGTTCACTACATATACATAATATTATGTACTATTATAAAATGATTCATCTTCAATTTTTTTCTTCAACTTTGTTTTTTTTCCAAATATCGGTAATACAAGTAATTCTCAATTAATTCAATTGATTCTTTAAATAGACAAGGAATATTTATTTTTGTTACGTTATAGTAACTGTCCTACCATTATGTAATATTATCAATGTTAATATATAAACGTATACATACTCGATTGTCAATGCCCAGGTACCTGTGTTTCATAGGCTCTGCTCAAAATGTGCTCCGCGTGTGTTCTATTGTTAATTGTAACGGTAAATAGCGCTGCTACGTGTCCACGTAATTCTCATAAATTTCCAATTCTAAACTAAACAATTTAGACAGTGTATTAAAAATTAAAGAACCAGTTTCATTTGGTACAACTACTAAGTATAGCCCTAATTTAGTCCTTAGTTTCACTCGACGATTAAACTTAAAGAAAACGACCTATACAACATGGACTAAAATTAGGATCGTAGTTGTTACTATGGTTACGATGTTTCATATAAAATAATGGGAACTGTGATGACAACGTTAACCCACGTTGACAATATGGCCGATAAAAAAACCGACGTTTTTGAACAGTATTTAAAGTTAAATCTTGCCGCCATTTGCCCTCCTTTTAATTTAATTATATGTTATTTTTTTTATGTTTGTAATACAACGAAGTGTTAATAAATAAACAAAAATGTATTTTAAAAAATACATTAAATCTTATCCCAGTTATTCGAAGTGTCTTTTGTGTTAAAACTCCCTAAAATTAAAGCAACCAAATTTCACTTATGGTACCATTTAGACAAACTTTAATTACTTTAGAAAGTAGGTGACATTTTTTCTTTATCTGTGAGACTTGTGACAGTTGCGATAATTTTTCAGTATACTTCATTTGCCTTTTAAATTATATCTGTGAAAATTCTGTACAATGCATAGTAGGTAAATATATTGTAGTTGTGGTCTATTCAACTTATTAATAAATCGCAAACGCTACAAGTTCATCCAGCGTCTGTGATTCGATGACTTTGTTTGTTGGGCTTTTTTATTTAAGTTATATTTAATAACCTTAACTATAAATATAATCAGAAGCTATATATATATTTTTCTGCCGTAGTGTTCTACAGTGTAAACAGATGTCAATATTAATTAACATTAGATAATTTAATAGACGGCTCTGAGTCTGTTCGATAGACTATGCCATCTCTATCTTGAAATAATGCAAGAATAACTCGATGGTTTATGGCGTAGTACTTCAAATAGTTGTTTCTGTAATAATATTTGTTAATGTATAGATACATATTTTTATGTATTATTTATATAGTAAGCGTGTCACGTTTTGTAAAAACGGAGTCGGAAAGCTCTCAATAACGTCATAGCAGGTTGTCGAGTCATCAAGTTCGAGTCGTTGGCTCGTTGCATTTCGCTTTCGTTGCGGCGCTCGTAACTCGTAACCGCAAACCGGTTAGCTTAGCGCAGCCTTAAATAGAGAAAAATAGTTTATATACCTATGATTAACTACATTTATCTTATACTAAATAATCCCTGAGGCTTCGACTTCGATTTAAATATATTCATTTTTCATTAAACGACATTAGCGATGTCATGGTAGAAATCATAGTCTTGCATAATGTTAACTACTATACCTACTATGCATCGATCTTAAAACAACCCTTAACTTTTCATCATAGCATGCATCATATGAAAATAGAGATAGGAAATCCATAGAATATTCTAACCCGGGTGGTATTTAGGGCTAATTATTATGTGCTAATTGTACCGATATTATTATCAAGCTGTTATTGAGCTTACAAGGTGTGTTAATGATGTACTAATATCAACTCTCTTTAACAGACTGCGTCTATTTCGAGACGTCGTCGACGTCTCCGTACCAAATCCGGCGGATAGAAGAACTAAATAAAACAGCCTCCGGCAACGTGGAGGCTAAGGTCATGTGCTTCTACAGGCGGCGGGACCTGCCGAACCCCCTTATACAGTTAGCTGATAAGCATCAAAGTAAGTATATATTTGATTACGTTGTATTATCAAACCCTAAACTGGGAGGCAGACTTTGTCAGCTCCAACTCAAGAACGAAGACTATTTACACGAATACAGAAATAAAAAAAGGGCAAGAAGAGTGAAAGAGTAACTTTCACTGGAAATTATTGTCTTAGTTTTTTTTTATCATTAATTACTGGTTTGATTTATTTCATTTACCAGTAAAGACACATACTGGAGCTAGCTCTCAATTATCGAAGTTTTAGTGCCCGACGATTTGCGAATATACAAATTATAAGCGATCTGATGTGTTATCGATCCGCTAACACCCCGCCTAGTACAATGTCTAATATTGTACAATCCACAAATTAAACGAATATATTGAACGTCCTTTGTTATAAGGGACACGACTATTGATTTTCTCATGTGTGATATAAATACGATATGATTTTGGTGAGAGCGTCTCTGCAAATGCGTACTGAGGTGTGGTATGATAATTTTCTATTAATAGACGATTAGCCTATATTAAGAATGGCGACTAGGAACTTGCGCGTGTCTGGAAGCCTCTATTATGCTGAATCATTGACGCATTCGATGTGTTTTGATTAATGTAACTAAAATTGTTTGTTTGAACTCGTAATTTGCTCTACTTTACTGATCAGTAAACTGAAAGGCTCAAATGTATAGAATTTTCCTATCTAAACCTAAGCTTTTAGTGTTTCTGGGTTTGTTTATAAATTTGAAAGAAAAACAGCAGAAAGTCTGATTTCTCGAGCAGTTTTCAGACGTAGGTAAATAAATAAATTCAAGTCGCGTAAAAAAAACCAATTACATATGTATTTCGATTTCGGTTTATATGTAATTTATTTAAGTACGTACAAACGTTACATCGTCTGCAGTCCTTATCAATTTTTTAATTGAAATTTGACAATAAGTTAAATAATGAAATGAATTTACAGAACAGCTTTAATTGTAATTAAAACCGAAACATTCATATCATCGACTTTCATTAGACGACAGAATACCTCTTACCTGAATAGTGAATACTGAATAGCGTTTATGAACAAAGATTATATGCCATGAGCTACAAAACATGTATACGGAAATTTCTTTACCTCCATCTTTAAGAATGTTTTGTACATTTTGAATTGCATAATTTATATTTACTGGTTATTTTAAGCCATTTTAGTTTTAAGGTTTAACGTTTTAGAACCTTAATATATATTACTACATATTAACAATAGGTTATGTTCGTGTTTATCCCACACAAACAAATTCGTAAAATTTGTAAGAGAAGTAGTTATTCCAATCCTACACATATTGCGACATCTCATATACGCATAGATCAATGATATAGCAAAGGATTATGCTTGTGCATGGCAACCAAAATTTGAGAAAATAGCCCGACTGGTTGGGACAAAGATCGTGTGTTAATTCGGACCGGGTAGACAGCGGGACGCGGGGGTCGGGGTTAGTAAACATAATCATGGCCGCCCGTTCTACAATTTAGTAGCTAAATGGGAATGAAGAGTTCCCCCTTCACCCACCGACCCCGCCTGCCCGCGATACCCACGCTTTTTATACACTTATTGAAATTACCCAGATTTGTTTGAATCCCAAAACACTCGGGGTCACATAGAATTTCAAATGTAACGACACTAAGCACATGCGTCGATATCGCTGGTTCGTGACCGCTATGTAGAAGTCTTTCCCGCAGTTGGTTGGAATTGAAATTGGCTGTTTTATATTCTATTAATTAAGTAGCATTGTATACGAGGTACGAACTCATGAGTCGTTATTACCAAGACGCTGTTATGTTGTATTGAGAAATGCAATGATGTTGTATGAATGTAATCTAACTTCTTAACTAGATGCCACCCGTTCCCACCCCTTATCGACCGACGTTCGCATCTCGCAGGTACACTTATGCCGGTTTTAATTGTCACCACGCGCTGATGACCTCGGCCTATTCGATTGTTCTGGCGTCATTAAAATAAGTTAAAATTGTTGTATATCAATAATAAAATGTAAATACAGCTCCATATTGTAATATTATTTTTAATTGCATTGGTAATATTTTTCTTATTTCTCTGTATTATTTAGCGGATAACTATCTATCATACTATATAATAATGGATTAAGAACCTATTTAAATATATTCAATGTCTTTTAAATTGTAATAATTTTTACAAATATTTATTTAAATTCTGTTCTTAATTGCTGAATTTTTGCATTTTTTAACCGAACTATTCTCATATAGATAAAAAAAACATTTTAATGATTGTTAAATGAATTCGTAAGTATTTATTGAATAAGAATTTGTATAGTAATAGCTAGTCAGGTCTAAGTATAGGGCGAGCTTATTTCAGAAAAAACCGTGAGCTTTTGGGAAAACTTTGGTGAATATTAAATTTGATTATAATAATAACAATAGAACAAATTAGTCCAGGCTGAGCACGGCTAGATATATTTTTTAATCGTTTAGAATTAAATATAACCAATGTTAATCATGGATAATGTAGTAATCTACTGGTGAAACAATCTTTAAATAGGTCCAGTAGTTTTTAGGTTTATTCGTTACGAATATATAAATCTTTTCTCTTTATAATTTTAGTATAGACCTTGCATCTGTCAGGTAGGAATCAGTCTACCCTACCTACAGTTAAGTCGTTGGCATCACTTAGTTTTATGAACAATTTCTTTCTTTAATTGACATTATTTTATGAAGGCATAATAAGCACTTCGTAGTCCTTGTACAAGGACTCCTCATCGAGCTAGCTATTCACACAATATTTCTACCGCTCGTGTTGGCTCGCGTCCCGCAAGATTATAAACTTTAATTGGATACTTAGACTGAATATTATCCGATTCGCATTCAAACATGCAACTATGTAATTGGATTCTTAATACTATTAAGAGTGTGTGAAGTACTAGGATATGTCGTTTTAGTATCTTTAACCTAGGCTTTGCTCATAAATAAAACTCTAATATCAAAAAGGGTTAAACTTAGTTCCATGATCCTTTGAATGGTCCCTGGTCTGGTCTTGGCCTCAGATGAGAGATTTTAACTGAGCGTTTTCTAAGGCAGTTTTTGCCGCGCACCACCACTATGTGGAACCAGCTGCCCATTGAAGTATTTTCGAGCCAATTCGACCTAGGGTACTTCAAGAAGAGAGCGTACCAATTATTTAAAGGCCGGCAACGCACTTGCGAGCCTTCTGGCAATGTGCCTGTGCCATGGGCGGCGGTATCACTTAACATCAGGTGAGCTTCCTGTCTGTTTGCCTTCTATTATATAAATGATTTCGCTTTTTGTCGGTGATCGGCCTTCTGCCTCAGACAAAAGTTGAGTCTTAATTTTAGGTGTGGCATGTAAATTTGGGGGTCGGTGTAGAGGACATAGAAAGCGTTCAACAATTTGTTTACCTCGGAAGCGTCGTGTCTGAAACTGGAGGTACAGAAGAGGACATCACTTCGCGCATTGCCAAGGCCAGAGCAACCTTTGCACAACTTCGGCCTATATGGCAGTCACGGATGTTGACGCGTCGAATCAAGGTTAAAATATTCGGATCCAACGTCAAATCTGTGCTGCTGCTATGGGTGTGAAACGTGGAAGGTCACCAAACACATCTCGCACCGACTCCAAGTCTTCGTTAACCGCTGTCTTCGCCGTATTCTGAACATCTACTGGCCTGAAAAGATCTCTAACGAGCAACTTTGGGAGCGCTGTCGAGAAACCCCGATCAGCCAGCAGATCAAGCGACGCAAATGGAATTGGATAGGCCATACACTACGAAGGGATCTCAATCATATTCCCAAGCAGGCGCTTGAATGGAATCCGCAACGAAAGCGGAAGCGTGGCCGTCCCAAACAAACCTGGCGCCGAACAGTTGCGGACGAGGTAAAGAGAGCCGGAAAGACTTGGAGCGAGGTGAAACTGGATTTATAGTTCGCGTCAAGTATCGTTTCTGAATTTCACCCTAACAGACAGCATTGTCCAGGAGTGCAACCTTTCAGTTACTCCTGCAATCTCCCTTTGATCAGGTTAGAGTTCTGACATGATTGGGACTTTTATTATTATTATTCCACCTTATATACAGTGACACCGTAGAAAATGGCAAACATAAATGGCCTTTGACATTTTCCAGGTCATCCACGATACTTTTATGACGTCATCAGATTTGTTCATAGCAAACATTTTTTAAATATTAATACAACACCTTGGTGCGCATTTCCAGTATGTTATTTGTTACCACTAAACACTTTCATAGTTTTGGTGACTAGTTTAAAGTACAAATCTTTTTAAGGTACGACTGTGCCACAGTTTCTTAACTCTGTATGCAGTTATTGTAAGTGTGCCTAACAAAAGATTAATAATTATTTTTCTATTACGTAAACAGTTCTTAACGTTTTGGTGCTAAGGGCTGTTTGGCAGACAAAACGAACTATGAACGTCTGCTGTTAAAGATTTGCACCCTAGTGTGGTATTTCGCACTTTCCTCGCTAGACAACTTTGACACGTTTTCCCACAAGTTATGTTCATAATTACATATGCTGTGTATATTGATTATTATTCGTTTAAATATATGTTTTTGAGAGATACATATATTTTGATATGCGGAATAAAATTGGAAGGTGGAGGTTTACTTTTTTTATGCTAACAAATTATGAGAGATGATTGTTTTGCTCAGCCAGTGAAAAGTTTTACTGAATTCTAACTAACAATTAAGGAAATCATAAAATTACTTGGTTAACTACGAAGGTGGTGCGCTAATGAGCTATAATATGTTAAAATAAAGCTATATCTGTTTGAATTATAAAATAAGTTATTTATTTGAGCATGTGCTCTACGCGTTTGTTAAGATCACACCAGTGAGTTCTGACATGGCGTACTTCCAAATGTGACATAGAGATAACATTTATTACTAACAAAACATTCACACAGAAACGTATAAAATAACAATAATCAAAAAATAAAAATAATTAAAAAAAATAATAATAGAAAGATAACTATTTTTTTAAAGAAAAAAGGTTTAATTGTGTAATGCGTGTGTGCTGTGGTCGTAATTGGCCCTGGCTCAGCATTATGCTGAGGAGCAGAGTTGTTCCACAGCGCTGGTCATTCTCAACCACAGCAGCTAGTTTGCGCCTCAGTCGCAAAATTAATATTTAAGATTCCATTGTTTTCGTGAATTATGCATAAATGGTTTCAGAACAAGCGCGGACTGTTGTTAGTTTAGTTCGAGCCTGCGGAAAAGGCTAGGTCTAAGCGGAAAGGCTTGACGTCGTAGTGTACACAGTAGAACACCGTAGCGGCGTCCTGGGTGACGTCACTGACGCTGGCGGACACGTGGGGCCGCGACAGCCGCGGGCGCAACGAAAGTGAGACCGCGGTGTAGCGGGGGCGGGGTTAGATGCCGGTTCAACGACCTTCGCATCCAACCGATCCGCACTTGTATAAGACGTTCATATTGTTTTAATATCGATGTGCTCACCTTCTTTGGTCCCCGTTTCGATTCAACTGTTCAACTGTAATTTTCCAATTCTTTTAATTTCATTACGAACATGCACCTCCATGTTAACACTCTTGAGGAGCTGTTGATGGTTGGATTACTCACAGTTGACGAAATTTCATATAATTTCAAACGGTGGTGACATCCCCTGGGCAGGACAGGCTGGAGACTATTCTCATGCCTTACCTGATATATATAATAAAAGTCTCACGATCTTACTGACGCTCAGTTAAGAACGCAACGGGCCGCCAAATGCGCTCACTATAAAAACATCTACGACTCGTATTCTGGATACAGAAACAGGGTAGATGACAATCTGTGGTGTTTTTCATTTCTTAAAGTCGTACTTGTATGGCTGTAACGGTAAAACATTCATATATCGTATTAAAATATTCACACCATTAACAATGATATTAATGGAGAAAGTCGTATAGGTGTTTCTTGCAATTATCCACCGGAAGTGAACAGCTGAACCGAGTATCCGCCCGTGCTGTGCTGTTGTCAACTGAGGTGGAACGGTGACGCTTTTTAATAGAAATTATAAGCGTTTATCCCGAATTTCCTCAATATGAATGTTCCACTGGAAGAGTCGTTATATCGCTACCTAACGAAATGCAATGCAATTTTTTTTTGTCTCTTACTATATAACTCAAATAGGTGTTAATTGCCTAACATCTCGTGTACGGGCAAAGAAATATACAGCTTGGCTTGAATTGCTTATTAATTAGGAAACGCATAAAATCAGACTGTCGGAAAGATTCACTTTGGGCATGGTGACACGATCTTCGGTGAAAGTCTTGGTGAGCAAGAGTCCGCTCTTGGTTTTAATAACAGCCAAGAATCAGGTGCTGTACTACAAATGTAACAAATGCAACCATACCCGATAATTGCAAAGCTGCCTATTTCCTAGGAGGCTGGCAGGCGCACTGTTGGAGTGTGAGTAGTGAGTTCTCTTAGATGAATGCGACATCTCCATTTATTCGATAGATAAGGCCCTGACAACGATGATTCAATCGCTATCTTGATGAATTGGTTTAGAAACTGGATGGAATTTGGGCTAGTTTTTCCGATCTTCACATCAAGTTTTAAATTTTTGTATATAACACCCGTGATATTTATACAATACGTTATAGTTTAAAAACGATGACATAATCACAAATAATACGCCAGTGAAAAATCTGAGCGATTTTAATTGGGGGGAGTGGTTCTAAGTAGCGTGTTCTTATTTTAAAATAAACATACCATCTTCCGTGTTCATATAATTTCCTTCTTAATTGCACAATACTCTCGTGGAAACGCTGAGCGTACTCTTAAACGATTTTGCTACCTCGGCAGTATTTTTAAGTACCGTGTTCTATTTTTTAACAAAAAATCTTCCATCTATATCATCATCCTTAATTAATATTATATTAACGTTTTATATAAACACTAGACTGAAATGTTATGGTAGGAGTCGGTTAGTGATTGATATTATAAGTTTTACACGCAATTTAAATTATACATTATTTTTTTATTTAATCCAACATCGTTGCCAATTTCTAAAACTTAGCAGAGCCCTTACTCCTGTACCTTCAATAGCGATACAGACAGCTATCCCGATACTGAGTTTGCTCCCGCGCAATGCCAAAGTTGCAAAATCACAACTCCGGATATTGAGAGAACTACATCAAAGTAACATACAAACCCGTCGGGATCAGTGTTGATGTTGGAAATGATAAAGTAAAGGGCACAGGTCGGTAAATCGTTGAAAAACATTATTATACTAGAAGCTCGAGGCGAACTCAATATCTAGTATGTAGTTTTCGCGACTTTCGACCATACGAAGTGATGAAAAGTAACTCTACTCTATACCTCTTAATTATTCCTAACACAAATATATTGTATCGCGTTTTCAGTTGGTATGTACACGAACAGTTTATAGAAGTTAGGATACATCAGTACCAGTTTTTTTTTCTATTTTTGTACGACTATGATGTATCCTTTATGTGTAATTAAGCCCAAACAATATTAATTATATTGATTACAGTCTTTGTAATATATACTAGTAATACTCGTGATAATGATGGCATTAATGCAATACTAGAAGTAACGAAAGTGTTGCGTCAAAGAGAGGCGACCTGATATTAGAGGGTTTGAATATTTTAAACGCGGCCGCGTCGCTGCGGTTTACCGTATCTCGATATAGGGTTGAGGGGATGATTTCTTAATTAAAACTTGTGCCATTCATCGCTGCAATGTCACATTTTAATAGTCAGCTTTCTTGTTGACGTAATATCATCTTACAGATAATACACATTCATTCGTTCTTCAGCGTTCATCTATAAGCTATAAGATTTTCTTGGTACCTAGATTCATGTCTGAATTTTAAACAACAAAAATTAAATTTGTAATAATAACTCGTTTACTAGACGGATCCACAAAGCTTTGCGTAGAAAAACAAGAGTCGGCCATGTTCTACAATAACTCCATATGTAGAGCTAAACTAGCTTTATTTGGCTATTGGCATCAATAAAAATGATATTAAAACCTACAATCTTAGCCTCAACCAGCAAACGCGAAGTCATAAAACTGGCGTGACGTTTCATCGTAGACGAAGAAGGTCACTGGGTCCACCCGAAATGTCACTCGTAAAGTTGAAGAGTCATATCCTATCGATTTGTTAAGATGGCGTTCGCCGGGTGACGTTTTGAAGCGGGGTGGGTGGGGTGGCCTCGCCTAGATGCAAGCGTTGCACCTGGCTATTGTAACACAACAATCGCGATATACTAACATCGCACATGGATACAGGATAGGACGAATAACAACTGGTTACTATGGTAACAAGCGGGAATTGAAGGGGCCAATACATAAAAGACATCGAATGTAATGTTTGTTCTCTGCGAGTTGAGGTACACCGAGTGGAGGATGTCGTTTGATTGCTATGCACTGATTTTTTAACTTTAGCAATAAACTTATAATGCTTTGTACACAACAACAGAAGTACTAAACTCAATAAACCCTATTACATCTTACACATTGGCTTATCAGTGTTTAAGATATTTAGTATTTTTAATTTTAAAATTAAATATTTTTTTTATAACGATTCCACTACCACAGTAAAATTTATTACCAAATAATTAAGAGCTTAGCTAATGTACACTTTGTAAAAGATATAGGTAGTGTAGGTGAGACGCATTTTTGTGCGTTGTGTTACGGGTTTTCGTTTTATTTGCTTTAAAAAGTAAAAGCGAAATAAGTGAAAATATTTGTGTGGAACAAGTTCCCGGCGTTGGGTAAGGTCGTGTATGTTGTGACAGGGCTCGTTTTCAGACGCGTACAGGGTGGTTTGTACGGGAGAACGTTTCTAAATAAAAGCTTGTAAAATGTTGTCTATTATGTATATTAATTTAATTTTCAATTTAATTCTGCACTAGTGTTTCTTTTATCTTTTTCTTACTAGACTTGCCTAGGTTAGATCGCTTGTTAGCGATAAGTCCGCCCGTTAATTATGTAATTTATGTTATCTGAATGTTTATGTACTAAATATGTAATGCAATAAAGTGTCAAAAAAAGATAAATAATATTTTCCTTTAAACATTTAACTTACTTTAAACTAGATGATGAGAGATGACACGGCTAAATGATTTTTTTTTAAATACATAATACATATAGTTATAAAGAAGAAACTAAACAGGAACAAAAAATTAACTAAACTGATACTGGATGACATGAAAAACAAAAAGTAAAAAGTGCACATGAATCACGATAATCCAATTCAAGATCAGTCTCACGTCAGTTAGTAGTTAGTACGAAAGTTAGGGATACGATGTGGACAGGTAATGTTTGTACAGAAGAGATTTAAAGGAAGATAGAGAAGGAGCTAAGCGAATAGGGACGGGAAGTGAATTCCATAGCCTAACTGCAGAGGCTTTTATGTATACAGATTTAATGAGTTGACTATTGACATTGACACAAAATTTTTTCGATCATGATGGATGGATGATCCATTCATTGTCAACTAATTCAATCTTCTTTTTTGTTCTACAACTCAATTTGTATGCTTTCCTGCTTATTTGAAAGAAAAATCTATATGTGAAGATTTTTAATTGGCCCACATTGTTATATATATACATCCATTTCTGTATTGTGCTGTGAATCTTCTTAATAAATAAATATAAAATTTGTTATATTCCGAGTAATGAAACTTCTTATGTGTGACACGTTTAGATTAATATTACATTGTATTAAAACGTTTGTATGTATGGACAATAGCATAATATAACGCCTAATGTTTCAGTGGCCCAGTCAGAAGACTCTCCGGTCGCGATGAAACTCAAGAAAATATGCCTTAAAACGCCAATTGGCGAAGAACAGGCAGCACAAGCTGTATTAGACCCTGCGATAGGTAAGTAATAAGAGCTATTTTATGTCATCTTTATTAAACTATACAGGGTGCCCCATATTGTACAGGCATATAAGCTGATACAAAATTTTCTTTCTCGTTTCCAAAGTTTCTATATGTGACAAATAGAATGTTAATTAATGCTCCATATAATGTTTTATATTAAAAATGAATGATATGATATTCTTGTAATTTGATTTATTTGTTGCATGTGATTTTCATTAAGAAAACCACTTTTAGAACGGATTGAAGTTACGTATTATTATTAAAAACTTATAATTATTGACATAATTTAAAGTTTCCGACGTTTCGCGTGCTTCTCAGCGTGCGTGGTCACTGCGACGCACGCTGAAAAGCACGCGAAACAGTGTTTTTCATAATGTGTAAAAGCTATGTTAACAAAAGACAATGCTATGTGATTTTCATGTTTGTATACTAAAACAGGTTTTTTTTTATCTTTTTTACCTTATCAACAACAAACGTTCTTGTATCGATTCAAGTGAAATAACGCCATTGACCTTTGAGCCTATATATTACTAAAAAAAAAAACAATTTGCTTAATTAATGCTTTAGCCAACCTCGACTTATTGAGTATAATTAAAAATAAGATTATTGATGTAGCATGAAACGAATACGGCGCTTTGAAACGTGGTAAGGTTCTGTGCAATTACTGGGGTTTCGATATTTCTCCACGTTAACATCATTTTAATGTATCGATGGCAAAATACTATCTTTATTCTACGTTTTATAATTCTGATGATGGGCTAGTAATAAGCATACGTGGCAGTGCATTTTTTACTAAAATAACGATGATGTCATTTAGTGTTAAACTATATGAATACAGGCTCCGTGCCGAAATTCCATAATACGCATTATCTACGTACCTATCGCAATTAATAAAATAATTAAATTCAATGTCACACAGTACTTTGTAAACACTGAGTATTGGCTCGTTTTAAAGATATTCTTTTACAACGGCATACAACAGTCCTTTACGGCTAAATTGTTGTGATTTTAATGAGGTTTTTATTGAGATTTACGGATGTACTTTTTTAATAAGTACAATTCCAGAAACATTGATTGGTTTGTGTTTAATACAAGAACGTGATTCGTTAGGAAATAAATGACGTCTAACTGTTATGATGTTATGTTGAGCAGTGTTGGCTTAGTGGCTTCAGCGTGCGACTTTCATACCTGAGGTCGTAGGTTCGATCCCCGGCTGTGCACCAGTGGGCTTTCTGTCTATATTCGCGTTTAACATTCGATCGAACGGTGAAGGAAAACATCGTGAGGAAGCCGGGGCATGCGTTTGACCCAATAATTCGAGGGCAAGTGTCAGGCACAGGAGGTTGATCACCTAATTGTCTATTAGATTTACAAATGATGATGAAGCAGATACAGAAATCCGAGGCCCAGACTTTTGTTTTATTTTTTATTTTAACTGTTATGCCGATCCTTGTTCAAATTAAGTTTCTCTTTTATAAGCGCTTGGATGGTTTTTGTATTGAGAAGATGTTTGTATACTTTAATGATTTTATTAAATTAATAATTAATTTAAAATAAGACAGCGACATGGCGAGAAAAATAATAACAGAAGTCCAGCGCTGCCGAATGGAACTTTCTATGTCCACTTTGACATTGACATTTTATTAAATTATATTCGTCATTTAGTGCGTTGCATTTTCCATTATTACAATTTAACACTGTTGTAAGTAAATATAAAGTAGAGCGGTTTTTTTTAAATATATTATATAAGGCCAAAAGGGCTTGCCCTTTTAAGATGCCCCTTACGGTGGTCTGTACAAAATTAATAGGTGAAATTTTACTAATGCTTCCTGTGGTACATGGATCTCTATTAAAGCGAGTGCTTTTAAATGTTTGAACCTTGAAAATGACAAGTTCCCAGACCACAGTTTATACCGTGCTTTACGACCTTTGCTTTACGTTACTTTTTTAATAAGATGCAAACAATTGTCAAAGTAACTGTAGGCTGTTTAATATATAGTATTCGGATAAGATCATTTCGAATTTCGCGCCTAATTTATTTATAAGCCAGCTCGATTCATGAATTTTTGAACAGATCTCCAGACGAAAAATAACGGTAGACTCATGAAGAGATTGGTCACGGCTCGGTTATTATCTACTCGATATTCTGTGACGTCAAAATGTTACATTGCCATTTTATGTGCATTATAGAACTTTTGAAAGATAAATTAAATATGCTGCATACATACACGCGTCTCCATACCTCTAATGGTTTTAAATTTTTAACATTAAGTTTTCTTTTTTTTTCATAGAATTTTTGCGGATTTATATTTTGGTGATTTAATTAATGAAATTACAAAAGCAATCTCCAAGTGCTTTAACAAAATTCAATTAGACCCGACAGTGTGACTGTCGGCCATAATTTTTTTTAAACACGTGTCCTTTCTAACAACCTTTCCAGAAGTGTTCCTTAACATTTAATAATTTCCCTAACTGTACGCTTTTGGATTGTGTGACACCACTCGGCCGTGTCGCGATGTGTGAATTGGTGTAGTATGTAGGGGTCGCGGGATTGCTCCTTGTGCGTGCCACTGCAACTCTCCACCGGCGGTAATTTGATTGGGCCCGAGCTGTCACCTATGCGCCGCAGTCGCCCGGCCGTCGCTCGCCGGCTATCGATTAGAGCACCCCCCCTCCCCCCGGCCAGCCGCCCGCGAACCGGATCTCGTCACGCCGCCATTGTGTACCCGCGACGCTTAAACGCATTCGTTTCTCCCGATGCGAAAACGACGCATTCCTTCCGCCCCCGCCCCCGACCCCCTCGCCTAACGGCTAACCTCTCGTTACTTATTAATTCCGATCAATGACAATTTGCACAGGATCGACCCTCCATACGAAAGCGGTCCATGCCTTGAACCCTAATTAGGGTAACACTAGGTTATATTATCTATAATTCTAAACCTATGGGTAACCATAGCCAGTTATGGTTGGAAATCTGGTAATTCGATTGTAAGCGAAGTAATAGCCATAAAATTATTAATTAAATAGAAATCAAATCTAAAAACACCAAACATCCTTCAAACCAAACGTAATCGGTGGCTAGTGGTTATAGCGCAACGAGCACGCCCAGTATGATGAAAACACAATGGATTAAAATGGAAAGCTCAAGCATTAAGAACATTCGAGTAATAATTATAACAAGTAGGCAACAAGTATTGCAAATAACGATGTCGCGAGTTGCACTTGCTACTGGCGCTCGCGCAGCTCTGCTATTGTGAAATCGATGTTGCGAAGGGACCCCACCTCAAAACTTGTAATAAAGCGAGTTTTATATTACTTAAAAGTTACCGCGACTTTGTTTTATGCAAACATAACAGATTGCAATTGTAATTTCCATCCAATGTTTGGTATATATCTTTAATTAGTGCAAGTACTAACAATGCGCCCACGCCGCGGCCGATACGAACCTGAGATGAAGCTACTATGGTTTAACAAAAAGTTGGAGGAAGCTTAAAAGGAACTATTTGTTTACTGAAATTAATACCCAAAAAATGTTTCTTTCAAGTCAAATTGGTAGTTAGTAAGTTTAGACAAGTCGTTAATTAAATTAATCAATGTCAATATCACTATTATATGGCGCTTAAGTCACAAGAAACAAAACTAATAACCTAAGTCTGGAAGGGCCATCAGTATTTGTGAGTCTCAAAAAAGTCAGGGTCTCGCACTGACCAACTGATATCTCCTTGGTAAAAGCGTGAGAAGGGCTGAATTCAATGGAAAATATTACAGAGGCCAAAGGGGCGAGACGCGTGTCTAGCCCCTTTCGTCGTGTATTAAGTAATTTATAAAAAGTGACCGAATAAATAAGTCTTCACCGTCATATTAAACAATTTTTCATGTTGTTTTCGATGGGCTGATGCACTTTGAATGAATAGGTAAAAAAATGTATAATAGAAAATGTACGATCAATATCGCAAAGGAAACAGTTGATTGACTTACGAATGTATTAATTAATAAATAAAAATATATAAAAAAAATCCTTAACAACTGTTACAAATATATATATTTTTTTAAATTTTTAATTAAAATGAGACTAATGAATAAGAACGCTTATATAAAAAGGACCTTAATCCTAATCAATCCTTAGACCTTGTTGTGACCTCTTCTCGAGTAAAGGCCTCCTCCAGATCACTGCTGTTCTCTATTTTTCGCCAAGTCTATGCAAAACACTTTTCTTTTTTATTCCATCTAGGTCCATATGGTCTAGGCCAACCAGTTATTTTCTTCGTCCATGTGACTTCGATGCCAATTTCCATTTAATTTTTTTGCAGTGTGTAATAGCGTCTATAATATCAGTTGTTTTCTTATGTAAATATCGCTTATGTATTAACCTTACATACGCACATTTACAAGATGTATTTATTGTTGTCTTATTAGCAGCATAAGTTATAAAAAATATTCTGTTAAGCTTCTGTTTTGCGGACGGTGAAGCTCGCTGAACTTTTACTCTCGTAAAAGCCCGGAAACGAGCCGAGCTTGCGGTCCCGTTCAGGAACGCTGTAAAAAATACGATATTATAGGGAATAAACTTTTTGACAACCTTCACATTATAGTGTTTATTATTGAAAATGCAACAGATAGTATGTACATACAATAACACTGTTATAGGGCAAAGCTTCGTAGTAATTTCATTTTCATTTGAAATGAGGTCCTGATAAAAGAGACAGTTGCTTATCGACATGATGAAGCCTAATTAAGAAAAGATTTTCATATTGTACAGATTCAAATTGATCATTTATTGAAACAAACCATTCGTAGGTTTGTATGACTAGTCCTGGTTCCGGGACAGATAAAAATAAATGTAGTTGTTACAAAGGTGTGTGAAGGTCTTCCAAAAGTCGTCTGAGTAAAAAAAATACGCGAACTTTTGGATTTAAGTAAAACATAATAAATTTTTATATATTTAAGAATAATTACGGGTATATTAGTCTACTTTACCCGTTTTGAGTTAAACCTGATAAAAGTTATTTTAAGAAATACAACGACTTCAATTATTATCTGTTGCGATATCTCGAAAACTACTGAACAGGTTTTGATGAAGCTTGGACTGTTAGTTAAATTGGAATGTATACAGATTTCAATCAAATCGAAGTTTCAAAAATACATACACCGCTCGGAAGCACATAATCACAATTATACAATTTAATAAACAGTAAAATTGTGCTGATTTTGTTTTTATTACTTACTAGAATTTATAATTTAACAATTCGCATAAATCCATTTGTATTCAACATAAATTGGTGGTAATTAGAACTTCGATTAATATCTACATTTAATTCGTGTTAAACAGCGGTTTTTTCTCCGTAACAGTCGTGAACACTTCAGTTACCTTGAGCTGATTTTAAACCCACAGAGATCGAATCGAAGAAAACCCTCTATAATGCCGAACTGATAATATTTTCTTGGTGATTCTGCAATACACCGTTTGCGATGCAATTTGCGCGTGAATGTTTATGCATTTTAACCTCCGACCCGTACATCAATACAACACGTTTTCATTATATTCAGTTATAGTGGTTTATTTCTTTAAAATACTTTTTAAGTTCTATTATTTTTTATTCTAAGTTGAACTCAGATGTCGCCTTGGGGCGCTTTTAAAATGATCCACATAGAGGGTTAAAAGTGAGCTTTTTTTAAAGCATCGTTTGTAGTATAAAACGGCAGATAATAGTACCAATGTAAAGGATATACAAAGTTAAAAAATGTCATCATAACATGTAAAGTATTGAATAGCTATCTTGTTGGAGAATTTGGCACGGAGTCGTGTTTGATACCGTGCGGTATTTAATGCTACCACTGTGAAGATAAACAATCCGGGAAAATGTTGAATTTTCCTTTTATTGCTAGACAATTTTTCTGTTATAAATGGAATTTATTAACTTAGTTAATGAAATGTGTTACTCTTTGTATCGGGTTCTTTGGACTTAAGTTTAAAGGCTTAAGAGTTTAGGTAATTTTATTTGTATAACGTGATTTAACAAACTAATATTTTTCTATATTATTGCGGTTCTAGTTACTGGACCACTTTTCGTGTAATTGTCCTATTTATGTACCCAGACATGTAGACCTCCGCGCGTTTTGTTCAGAGAAAAGTCATTGACCCTTGTGAAAATATTCATAATAGCAGCGTCGCGGTTTAAATACTAGGTACCTAAGGCGGTGACGCGCATGCTTATATCTAAGGTCGTCCCCGTCAACCTTTCAATAAGTAATATCAATTAAATTAATGGTTGGCCTGCGTTCTGCGTCTTGGTCTGGCCCCAGAGAGGTTTTGAATGGATATTGGGACCACATCTTACCGGCCGCGGCGACCGCTGTTGTCACTGCGGTGTTTCGCGGTCGGGCAGATTTATTTGGACGTACCCCCCTTTTGGTGGTACGGGGTGGGCGTCACCCCCGCGCCACCTCCACACATTTGACTGGATCAATAAGTAAGCAAAGGATGCCCGAGTAGAAAAACCATACACCCGACCACCCTAAGGGGGCACACGTAACAACCCCCCACTAGCGGGGGGGCCTTCACAGATTGCCATTTTCTCTTTGCCTACGCTTTAATTAGTTGCGTAGTGATGCGAGTGGAACCATAATCCCGCGTTATTGAATTGCCCGATATATGGTATACCCGAAAAATCGGGAAATAATTTATATTTTACAATGTAATTGCCGGATACACCTGACACGATCTAATCTTACTTCGTCCTAAAGCTTTATTTTAGACAAAGTCGTAAACACCAACTAGTTTAGGAACTTGTAAGCTAAGAAGAGTGTTAGTAGTTTCTCTGTTATAACGCTACTAGCAGACTCCCCATAAAAGCTTCGCCTGGAGTTAATAAAATTTATAAGGCAGGCTTGAACAAAGCTATTCTATTACAGCTTAATCTTGAATCTTCGATGACATTGCCACCAACGCGGGAGATTAGATAGGGAATGATACGCCGCCCCGTATGATAGATTTTTAGCCTTTAAAATTATATAACCTAACCTTTTTGCCTCCACAGTATCAACTATAAAAAAACAACGCCGATATTTGACCTACAGATTATAATTAATTTGTATCTACGTTATTTCTTTGTCAAAAATTGTTAAAATTTTTGTAAGTCTATTTGCCGTAGACACATGGATGTTCTATTGCGGAAAGCCAAAGAGCTACATACGCTATTGTTGCGTAATACTACTTAAGACTAAATACATCCAGATACCATTGAATTTACCCTTAAATGCAATACAAAACTAGATGGATATTTCTAAACTATTTAATAGTATATAGATTAAGTACATAACAGGAAGTCTCCTGGCAACGAAACGTAACATTATGTTTGATATTCATGAGAAAGACATTGCTTTGCATACCATTTGCGCGGTTATAGTTACTTAGAATACCGCGAGCTTTGCAAATTTTCATGTACCGTTAAGTTTTAACTTAAATTGGTACATTATGGTCTAATAATAAAACATGTAATTTTCCTTAGTCTTTACTGTCCTGTTTCAAGAGTAGTAAGTAGAGTAGATAAAAAAAGATTGTTTTAATATAAATTTTCTATTTAAGAGATTTTGTGATAGTTCGATATTGTGCTGGTACTGTCTAGACTAGACTCACAAATTAGGTGTCTTACGTCTAAAAGGCAGGTCGCAATTTTAGAATAATTGTTTGCCTTTCGTGATGTTATACAACACTGTGAGATTTGTGTGGACTTCATAATGAATTCTCACGTATTAAACAATTAACTACGTCTGTCTGTTATAACTCGATAAGCTACTTTTAACCAATGTTATACCTGAGAAAGGTTTAATTATATTTAACTAGGGTATGTGTACTTGAATAAGTAAATAAAAGTGATTTATGTAAAATGACTGAAATATATGTACGATTTGTTGAAGATATCGAAAAAATGTGGCCAAGATGCGAGTAAATAGTTACAAATAATACGAGTGAAGCAGAATATATTTGCGATCCTTTTAGGTCTTTTCACGCGAAGCCAATCGAAATAATTATCATAAAATAAATCCCCCACAACTCGGCCGCGGCCCTTCCGCCCCGGGAGAAATGCGCCCAACAAGTAGACGCTTACAAAAGCTACGTAGTTATAAATATAGGCTTATCTTGTTCATGTATCATATCATAATAGTACATACAAAAGTATAAACATAATTTAAACCGACTTCATATAACTGTCGATATTATTAAGTACCATTTCGTGAAATGTGATTTTGATTTGACGTTCTTATGTGCGTCTTTGTAATCAACGAAATCGATTAATAATTCAATTCAATGTTTTACAGCGCATTCAAGTAATTAACAAATTGAACAATTTTATTTTAACATGCATGGATACAATTGAACACTGATTGTTCCGGGACAGTGTCTATAACAAGTGAACTTTCCACAATATCGAAAAGGAAAATCGGGAATGCCTGCTTGCTTTGCTTCTGCTGCTGCCTGCTTTGTGAACTCAGTTTCCGCACTTAGACTCTCACAAGGTCCGTTGAGCGTTAAGTCCTGGCTAACTAAGCCAGCCTAACTTTCTATACTAATACTACTTGCGAATGAGTTTACGGGCTAAAATGTCTGTCTAAATGGAATGTTATTGCAGTCATACGCCTTTTTTTATACACAATCACACGATTTTTTTGTTTTAACAGTCTCGAATTCCCGAAAATCTCATTGGTCAAGTGATTATTTAAAATTGTATACTATCTTTGGCCTCCTAAGAACTTGACCGAGCATCAGTAGATATTTATCATGACTTAATTCAATAGTTATGGTAGTTTTACATACTGGCAATAATACAACGCCATATTGTAGAACATTTGGCACGTGTGCACGCGTCTAGCTTTTATAAATTGCCTGTATAGAATCTGTCCCTTAAGTTGTTACTAGTCAGTAGTTACTCACCCCTCGGACCATTACCAAAAGCCATCTTGAAACCGGTCCCCGATAACGCCATTTTATTTTATGTGCAGAATTATTAACATGACCTAATTGCTTTGGGCCGACGCCTTTAGTTTTTATCAAGTAATTAGTTTTAACAACATTTTGGTACTAATTAATGAGTTTAGTTTGTCTATTTTTCAACGGTTTACTGGCTGAAATTTTCTATGCTTCGAATGGGTGAATTTCTATAGAATGCGTTTTGATAATAGCTAGAAAAGCTACGATGTCGTATATTGGCGTCATTGTCTGGGTTAATAAGTGTTTAATTCCGATGGTAATGTTGTATATTGATTTCATTTAGCTGATCTGATGATGGACTCTGGAGATTATATAGTACTTATTGGCTCGTAGACGCCTTGCAGCATTACGAAATTGTGTAATGGAATAGCGGCTTTGTTCAGTTTTTTTTTGTTTGCTTGTGAGACACCTATTTCTTCTAGTCAGAATTATATTGATCAGGGGACGTACAAGTTTACGTAAGCACTATTGAGGGGGGGGGGGGGAGTTCTTATTTGGTGATTACGTCTTAAGTAATTATTTACATTTTTAAACACATATTACCCACACTTTGAAAATGAAATATATTTCATCTATTCATTAATATCGAGGATTTCTACAAAAAATTAATTCATCTATGTACTACTATTTTTGAGAGTTTTGCTTACTTTTGCTGACAAGAGGAAGTCGGCGAGGAATGAATTTCAGTAAATCTGCTTACGTAATACTTGTACGACCCCTAAGACTGGGTATAATAATAATGTACGGGACATTTCGTAATAAAAATCAGCGTACAAACTCTTATACGAAGCTATCCAACAATGTGTGTACTACACATGGCACATTAATAAATTTGCCGGATAAATTAACGCCGTTTACCACATACATATTATTTAGAACACCCGTAGTCGAGTATGACAAAAATAACAAAAGTTTGATCCCGCTCAAAAACAGTTTCTATGTAACCTATATAATCGATATCAATAGAAACTTCTAAATGCGATTATGCTAGACACATTCAATAGTTGCCCGAGGCAAAGCACACCTGCCTTAGCGAGGGCTGACCCTACATTTCTGTCCTTTGTCACTTCCCCAGTCATAGTAAGTAATCCTACTATAATCAAACCTCAATACTGTACGTGTTACCGGCTGAAACCAGTTCTCGCTGGGCTAATTAATATTCCAGCGTACTCTGATCAAATTATATTGTCTTTAAATGTTACGAAAATGCTTGTAATATTAGCGTGTAGTTTTTTTATTATAAATACATGGAAAATTTACGTTTAGGTAACATTATAGAATATTCCCGATAGTTAATGTATGGATTACGGAACTTGCTGGTGTCCATACTAAGTGCTGCCACCCAACTCTTGAATCTTTCTTAATAGTATGACCGCGGGTTGTTTCTGGTGTTAAATGACAGTAAACTCTCCCAGATATGGAATTTGGGCCGTTAGACTATGGCAAAATTAATCTATTTATTTCATTGTGTTTCTATAAGGTAGTAGAAATAAATATCTTACGTATAATTTGTTAACCTCAAACAATTGTCTTCTGGGTCACTGTTATATAAATATAAACCTAATCACTAATGTTATAAATCAGATATTTATTTACAAGTACAGTCAAATTCTGTTTTAACGACATCGCACTACACATTTGGTCGTAAAAACCGATAGTCGTAACAGCCGATGACGTTGTTATTAAATAACTAATACGATAGAATTCAGCCGGGACCTTTGATTTTGGTCAATATAACCGGTATATTGTTCTAAACGATGTCGTCGTTTATGGTTTTGACAGTATGTTATTCTTCGCGTGTTCAATCTCAAGTTCTTCCTATTTTGGGCCAGAAATTGATACACGTAATTTACTTTTACTAGCTGACGTGAACATTAAATATTACAATTATAATTTAGTATAAAATTAAACCAAATGATGTAATTAATTTCTCCAGCTAGTTTTTGTAGCTGTTTTGTGTTTCCATCTTTATAAAACGAAATATAAATTATATAAATCACATGACACCAATTGATTTTATTACGTCTGTTTGCCGTTTTTATTACATAATACAATGATTACATAATCGCTAAATGTAATGATTTCTTACCGTGATAGTTCACTTCAATTAGCTTGAGTTTCAGTCAAGAAATTATTCTTTAATAATCTCGACCTTCATATTAAGATAGAGATCCTCTCTAGTTGCGATTGGGTTCATGTGCTGGATTTCTAGAGCTGTATTACTTTACCGCATGAGCAGGTGTTAATAGCATACAATATATCTTTAAGGTCCAAACTCACAAGGCTAATTCCTCTAGAAACTATAACTAGTTTTTTTTATTGATTATTTCATGAATTTATCTCCTTAATCATACTTAATTTTGCCGTATATTATGTATGTGTAAGATAACATCGTTTGCACATTGATTCATCATAGATACCCTACTTACAATATATGTAAAGACAAGTAAATTTTATATGCAACCGATAACTATATTTAGTCAAACCCGGTGAAGATATTTATTTAAATTTTTACACTCATTTGTGCTGTATTTGGTAACACAACGAGCAGATCAACTTCAAAAAATTTCTATATATTTGATATAACAATAATTATAATATCATTGTTGTCATATGATATATGAAAGAGGTATAAATATAAAGCATTATTGATTAATAAAATGCACTTATTTTAGTCGTAGCTTGTGACTTGATATCGAACCAATGTTATAAGGACTATACACTACCAACTGCTTAAAACTCTGAACCCTTAATATCCCTTTGACTCATAAACACAAATCATTCATACATTTAACTAAGGTTATCTTTTACTCTTTTGAACAGTAATTTAAAATACATACTTCAAAATCTATTAGCAGAAGGTGTTTAATAATCTCTACTGACATTCCAGTTGCAATGGAGGAGGAATCTAGCGAGTTACCGGGCACAGACGGCATGGCGCCGAAGCAGCGGCACCAGGCCAAGCACCGGGAACTCTTCCTCTCACGGCACGTGGAGACACTGCCGGCTACCCACATACGCGGCAAGTGCAGCGTGACCCTACTCAACGAGACAGAGTCGCTGCTCAGCTATCTCAATAAGGATGTGAGTATGTACCGCGAACACGACAACGAAAACGTGGACGCATCTTTTTTTAACATAAAGTAAGACATGTCATTTCAAATAATAAACTTACGCCAAGTAGTGCGCACTGAATAGGACACCTATTTCAAATATAATATAAAGAACTGACTGGATTGATGTTTGATTTATCTTGGTATCGGCCGTGTGTACTAAGTAAGCCGTGAATCAAAATTTAAGTTGTAGGTCACGTGACTTAACTAGGCCACGGAGGCTCTTGGGGAACTATCCTGTCATAATCTCATATAATGTGACTTATAAAATTAAAAAGACTATATTCTTACTTCTTGGTCATCGTGTTTTACACATTAGATTAGATTCTATTAAGATTCCACCTTTGCACTAGCAAGATTAAACGAGTCAGAATTTACCAAAATGTTATGTCTGTGATTTTAACATCTATATAAAAATGTTTGACTAAACTATATTTGTCTCAAGTCTCTTACTCAACACTTACACTGACAAAAAGAGACAGATTTAAATAGTTGTAACGAATGTAGTATATATGAACAATCCAATTCGCCATAACCCCCATATGTTTAAAACAAGCTATCCCGGCGACAAAAAGTAACAATAATAGTATGATGAACGCGAACTAATAAGGAAATGAGCATGCACTTACCGTCCTATCTCGTATCAATGTCTGTGTTTCCTGCTTCACATATTACATATATGTAAGGATCAATACGTCATGCAAGGACATAGGAAGAATTTGTTTTCGCTCGACCGTGAAGCACTTTGTTACTAACCTAACTGAAATCGAAATTCAATATTCATAATTGTTTTAATATTATTATAAGTAATTTCTAAAATGTAACTGCAAGATGTCATATTAAATATCAGCTACATATCACCCTTTGTCACAAAGGTCAATAAATATTCACATCAATCAAATAGTTCTACTTTTGTCCAGTCATTAAATCTATAAGAATCTTGTATATAAATATGTACATTGTGTTTAAACTGTACCAGGGAGTTTCTTGACCATGCCGGCCCTTGATTTAAGAACCGAAGTTTTCAAAATAAAATGTATGTTTTCAGTACAATATGTCACATAAGTAAATATATTTTGGTATAAACCAGTCAGGACTTTTTCTATATCAATTAGTTTTAGGCGCCATTATTAAAATATATTAATTGTTTTTTTTTTTCGAGTAAAGGCAAAAAATCCATATACAATATACAAATAGTGTTCATTCTATAGTATGGTAGTATTGGCATTTTGAAAACCTAATAAACCTTATATCGTTTAAGGAATGTAGGTTTATTAGGTGATCAGTCTTTGCCTACCGGGAGTCTAATCTAGGACTTCCTAGCTAAACATCATGTGCTGAAATTACTAAGTACAGAGTTAGGATAATTAGTGATATAACATATATTAATACACAGCTCTCTTTTGTTTCAGGACGCATTTTTTTATTGTTTAGTATTCGATCCTTCACAAAAGACTTTATTAGCAGATAAGGGTGAAATCAGAGTGGGAAGTAGATATCAGACTGAAGTAACTAATTTATTAAAAGAAGGTAAGACCTTTATGTAATAATTAATTTCTTTATAGGTCAAATTTCACTTAATTTTTGTATTCAAAAATTGATTCAATACATTCTTACATTTACTGCCTTATAAATTATTTATTTTGAGCTTAGATAAATATCAATGCCTTTATGATGTTAAAAAAAGCTTTATATAAAATTGTGTTCCGCTGATAATTGTATTAGTACAGATCAGGGTAGAATACTAACTTAATCTGTAAACAACAAGTTGTTACGTTTATAAGTGACCTCCAATAAGAGGATGACCACACATTACAGGCGAAGAGGACCCAAGAAACAGTGAGGAGTTAGAAACGCTAGTGTGGACACCGGAACATGGATTGACGGACCGACAGATTGACCAGTTTCTAGTAGTGTCACGTTCAGTGGGGACTTTTGCGCGTGCCCTTGACTGTTCATCCAGTGTCAAACAACCCTCATTGCATATGTCCGCAGCCGCTGCCAGCCGAGACATTACACTTGTGAGTACTGTATAGGCACTTCAGACTATATATATACATATATATATTAAAAATGTACGTTTCACATAGACCATGGTTGTTATAGTGTGAAATCAATACACATAATTTTAAAAAAATCATTGATCTATTTATCTACACTGAACCGATTTCACCAATATAAAGCTGAAGCTGGCTTCATTATGTACCCACATTCCTGGGATAGTAGGTTCGATCCTCGACTGTGCGTCCATGGACTGTCTATATCCTATATATTCGCTCTTACTATGAAGGAATCATCGTGAGCAAGCCTTAGACTCAAAAAGTCGAAGGTGTGTGTCAGGCAAAGAAGGCTGATCACCTACCACCTGCCTATAAGAAAAAGAAACAACTATATAGGAATCAATTAAAAACTGGAAAATTATGTTTTTTTAAGAACTTCTCCAAGTTTATTTAGTGATATCGTGAGATTCTTCTCCGAAGAATGATGACGGGTTTGAGTGAACGCGGATAACTCCGCAGAAGACAGCTACTGAATTACGTCAGCACTGAGATTTATATTTTGCTTATAGTTAATTATTTATTACAGTTCCACGCTATGGACACACTCCACAAAAGCGGTTACAGCATAGAGTCAGCTCTATCCTCACTTGTGCCTGCATCAGGGCCAGTGCTGTGCCGTGATGAGATGGAAGAGTGGTCGGCCTCAGAAGCGAACCTCTTCGAAGAGGCCCTCGACAAGTATGGGAAGGACTTTGCTGATATACGGCAGGACTTTGTGAGTATCTTACCTCATACAATATCACAAATAAGTTGGTGAAAGCTTTGTGTGTAAAATGCAAAATTGTACAATTACTATTGACTATTGGGGATGTTTATGTAAAACTTTGTTTTATTGTAATTAAAATAAATTTTAATACATATATTTAATAAACAATTCTAATGCAGGCAAAAACGTTTCTGTAAAACACTGAAGGGTTGGTAATTATAGTTAATTAAAAATTATTATAAGTGTAATTACCACAAACAATAGTATAAAGTTTAAGAAATTTATTACAGTTACTAGAATAGATGGGCATGAAGTAGGGTTAGTTTTTTCACTTCTTAACTCAAATTCAAAAGCATTTATTCATTTAGGTAACATAATGAACACTTATGAACGTCAATAAAGAAATACATATTAAATGCTTCTAATTGTACATTCACTGCCTGTGCTCAAATCAAGAGCATAGAATGAACGAGAAGAACTGGCAATAAACTCTCCGCCACTCTTTCTGTAATTTACCATTTATTCAATACACAACTATTGTCTTTTGTTAACAGCGTGCGTGGTCACGGTCACGGAAAAAATCAAAACTTAGAATTATGTAAATAATTATAAGTTTTTAATAATAATTGTTTTTCTTAATACACAATTTCTCAATCACCGTTTTTCGTACAGTTGCCATGGAAGACGCTAAAGAACCTAGTTGAATACTACTACATGTGGAAGACCACGGACCGCTATGTGCAACAAAAACGCGTGAAGGCGGTGGAGGCCGAGTCCAAGCTGAAGCAGGTCTACATTCCCAACTAGTGAGTGTTTGTACCCACCACAGTCACTCTTGTCTATTATATTCATTTGCTTATTGTTATGTTTGAAATTGAGGGTAGATTCGAGATTGAGGGGAGCCTGTACGCAAACAATTTGGTTAACGTTAACCTTGTCAACTATATATAAACCTTGAAAAATTATTGACAACTCATTGTGGACTCAATCATGTATCCCTCATCGTTAATACGTTTTAGACGTAACGAAGTAAAAGGTATTTTAATTTTTCGGGTTGAAATATACCTCATATTTATCAAGTATACCAATGACGGTACTCACAAATAGTGACTCTATTCGTAAAATAATTTAAAAAATTGGTACAGTTAATACATAGATTAACATTTAACCTCTCAAACCTTACCTCTTTATATTATTTGTATATCTTGTATGTTTGAAGATGACAAAATACACCATAGTATGAAATTAGACAAATTTAGAAAAGTCCACGTCAAGCGCCCATAATGCTGCATTCATATTTGCCTTTACATACTAACAATGGTACCATTTGAATACAAGCTTTTTAAATTACTTGGTACATCGACCTGTCAAGTCTGCTAATAATAAAATAATTTTGCTTTTGACTATGAAATTAAACAGAAATTATCTTTATAAGCCAGCTACATATTTGTCTTACCACCTGGTGAAGTATTAGATGGATAGCAAATTATTGTTCAGAAAATACTAGAAAAAGAAAAAGCTCCAATGAAATCTTACTTATGAAATTAAAAATATTAAAAAGTTATCTTGTTTTGTATTATTAACTATTTGATATTATGGAAGAATTCTACCCACTTTATTTGACGCTTTTTATAATTATAATTTGTCAATTTTAAGCAGTAATTAAATCATACCGCATAAAATTACAGCAACAAGCCGAACCCAGCCCTCATAACGAGCAACAATGGCAACGGCAAAGGGACAGTCCTCAATGGCGGGACCAACGGCACTGCCGCCATCGCACCCACCGTTTGTGCTTCCTGCCAAGGTAACTATGTATACTGTTACGAGCTAGGGGATCGGATAGAGAATGCCGTAGATTTCTTCAAGTGTTTATTTCTTGTAAAATCAATGAGGAATTTATGGGCACAAATTAATTGCATAGATGCACTAATAACACACAAAAACACAGTCACTAATTGCTTCACTTGTGCACACTTCACACCATACTTTATCACTTGTAATCACTTTATTCGCACACTAAACAATATTCGAGAACTCTCTAGGCGGTCTTACTACTGAGTAGCGATCGCACAATTCTAGAACGGCCGCACTCTTTGTCTCTTTCGCACGTTGCTCCGTCCTTGTCGTACGGCGTTCTCAGTCTAGTTTCGAGAAAGTTCTGATCTTCTCTCTCTCTCTCTTGTATTATTTCGTCCTTGTCTCACACCTAGAAAGTTTGGTCTAGAATATTCCATCATCAAAGGGGTATACCTAGGCCTGAAAACGGGTCTCCTGTAAACAGCATCACTCGACTACACACATGTTCTGAAACTGACTGAAAAAATGTTTCAGCTTCTGAAAACTAGGGTAACATTATGGAAATTACAATTTTCTAATATGTGATTGACCCTCTCCTGAAACGGTCAGAAATCATATTACAGCCTGCTGAAAAGTTCTCTAACTAGTGGAAAAATCTAGAAACATTGCAGTCTACCCGTCTTCGTAACAATACAATAGACCCATATTCATTTTATACCAGACCAGATTTCGTAGGCATATTATTATTGCTCAAGATATTCTTTAATAATAATACTGAACCTTCATTGTACGCACATGATAGAGGAACTGGGTCTTGAACCAAAGTCAGTTTACAGCAGGCGTGACCCACTAATGCTAAACGAAATTGTATTGGAATGGTGTTAGCTCACGCTTTGTCCCGTGACCATTTTAATACAAATTCGTTTTTAGGTAGGTAGCGGGACACGTCTGTCATGATGTGTTTTTGTGTCAAACTCCTGGTTTAAAATGTAATGTTGAATAGTTGAGTCCTGTACACGCGAGACACATACAGTGTAAACTCTATATAACGACACCGAAGGGACTGTGGTTTTTTATGGTGCTATAGAGAGTTGTTAGATGGAGAGAAGAAAAACGTATAGATAATCCATGACTCCTACTTATTTGTCATGGTCTGCAACAGTTGAGACGCGAGCGCAAGCGAATCCAATTTGTAAATAAAAGATTTGTAATTTCTTAGAAAGTTCCTATACCGACATATCAGTATGTTTTTTTTAGTTTACAATATCCCGAAATGGATTATATAAAAACGTTTACAATTTTACGATGAATACATATGGTTATGTATCGCTTGAAAGGTGACTCTGTGTGACAGTGTTATGGAAAAACACTGATTTAAACAATGTCTTTTATTTTCAGTAACGAATTCGTCCCAATGGTACTCGTGGGGTCCGCAACACTTGCAGTACCGGTTGTGCGGCATTTGCTGGCAATATTGGAAGAAATATGGAGGCCTCAAGGTAATTTCAACTTAAATATAGAAAATGTAACATATTATTTATAGGCGAGCTTTAGTTTTAAGTTAGCATTTATAATATTCGTTGATTTTCAAACGAATATAGAATAATAATTATTTTTAATACTAGCATCATAATATTATCATATTATGTCGTAATGGTTTAAAAAAAATGTGTGCGTGTACTAGTATACATACATAAGTGAAACTTCTTTATGATCTCATTTTTAGAAAAATTATCTACTATATGCAACTTTATAGAAATTGGTTAAATAAAGTTAAATGAGATAAAATTTAACAAAAGGCTTTTATTATCATAGACATGATGACATAATACAATTATTTCATTTTACCTTATTTCTACTAAGATTATTACAGAATTTAATTAACTGTAATAGATTCATTACTATCATTGTTATCGTTATTATATATTTTTGTTATTAATGGCTTCGAATCTCTTCGAATCAACCGTGGTAGGGACACGAAAACATGCAACGGAAAAATCTGACGTTAAATTTTTTCCAACGCCGAAAAAGAAGTTTCACTATAAATATGTATTCTTTTGTTTTTTTATTTATTTATTTGACATTTATTTTTCATTTCATTTTTATGAAATTAAACATCTGTAATATTTGTATCACTTAATTTTTGCTTTGACCATTCCTGTGGCAAAAGCGTGTATTAAGATGTTAAATGAAGACCGCTTATAGACTTTTCAAAAGGACATTTTCTATATTATTATGGTAACTGAGAGTCGAGACTTACTACTTTATATTACTTATTGTTATTTTCCTCTCAAGGTATGAGTCCGGGATTTGATCGCACGACCGTATGGTTAAGAATCTGGTTTGCTACTGTGATTTTTAAAGCGTAGTATTAAATTTGATTATTTGCAGACGGCAGGTGTATTCGGCGAGAGCGAAGTGGATTCGAATCGCGCCAATCGTGCCGTCGAGGAGGGAGGCCTGTCCGCCTCGCATCGCCCTCATCGCTGCACTGTGCTTAACTGCGCTAAGGTACTATTGAAGTCATCTATTTGGGATATGGCATTTGTGACTAGAAAAC
Source organism: Pieris brassicae (assembly GCF_905147105.1). Classification (NCBI taxonomy): domain Eukaryota; kingdom Metazoa; phylum Arthropoda; class Insecta; order Lepidoptera; family Pieridae; genus Pieris; species Pieris brassicae. Next base: position 2,545,426 of record NC_059666.1, read on the forward strand.
AATTTTTTTACCGGATTAAAACTATTTGTATTATTATAAACTTATTACTATTTACAAAATTTTAAATTAATTTTTTTATTTACATAAATTTTAAATTATGTAAATAATTATAAGTTAAGAAAAACACTTTTTGAATTTTAAAATTTTCCCGGCGTTTCACGTGCTTTACAGCGTGCATGGTCACGGTGACTGAAGACAAAAGGTGTTAAATGTCAAAAGTATCACAGCTGCAGAGAAAGTTGTTTTATCTGTATTTATTGCCCCGAAGTTGGTATCCACTAAAAGATGAAGGGTTTTAGCAAAAATGACTCACGGTGTCTACTTTCGCGGATTGTAATAGAGGACACCGTGGTCCTTAATGTGTTAAAGCTATTTTAATAAAAGACAATACTAATTATAAGTTTATAATAATACAAATAGCTTTAATCCGGTTAAAAAATTGTTTTTTTTTTTCAATGTGTAAAAGCTATGTTAACCAAAGACAATACTATTTGTGACTATTTTCAGGAAAATGTTAGCTTTTGAACTTGAAGCAATTTTTTATTTAATATTTTTAAATATTTTGTTTTTTTGAAACGACATTGACGAACACTATTAGTATTGATCGTATTCATTATAAATGTGTATCGATTTTTTGCCTGTGTAAAAAAGTTTTTAAATACCGATATCTCGTCAAAGAACTCTAGTTTGCACTACATATAGAAGATTAATCACGTCAATCAAATTCAAATTTTAAGTGGATTTTTTAATACTTATCAAAATTATTTATATGATGATAATCATATCTCAATAATTATCATTAAAATTAAGTTAAAAATATTTGTAAACAGTAAAAATATACGAAGACAAGTAAAGCGCATAAAGAATAATGTGAATTGTCCCAGTCCTAGAATTTATTGTATTGTAAGCGGAAATGGCCTCTGTTCACTTTCAATAAAGCCCAATTACATACATATTGATGAGATATATTTTTAATTTTTATATTATCAAACAGGAATTCAAACTCCGAGCCCACCTGGTCCGCCACGTGGCGACGGCCCACGGTGGATGCGAGGGCGCCCGGCCCGTGATGAAGACGCGGGCTGCGTTCTACCTCCGCGCCTCCCCCTTCACGCGCCTCGCGAGGCGACTGGTTCGAGCGTTGCGACGCCCCACGCACTTTGCCCGTTCACCGTTTTCGCCTATTAATCTGCATCAGGTCAAACACGAGTGTAAGTGCTTCTAACAAAAGATTTTTTAACGAATTCAAAAAACGCTAATTTTTTCTACATCGAATAGACTCCAAAAAAACTGGACCGACTTGAAACATTATTTAACCATTATAATCCTACATTATCGCTGATGAGCATAGGCAATAGAATATATATTTGAAACAATAAATGTCCATCTGTGCGTGCCGGGACAGAACCTTAATATTCCATACAAACAAGTTAAATTAGGGCGTGGCCGTGCTGAAGGAGTTTTCATTTCAATTTTTGTATCAATCAATAGACTGCCAGAAAGATCCTACTTTATATATGAAATGTTATATACTAACTGTAATGATCTAAAATTATCGTAATTCGTGTGCACTTTTTCTTCTTCATGTAACCTTTTTTTAGTTTAGATTTTTGTTCCTGTTTTGTCTAAATAACTAGTGTGTTATGTATTTTTGCTTGCTTTCTTGCTGACCTTACTAGGTTTAAAAATTTTTTTTAGATTAAATAGCAAAGATCGCTCGAGAGTGATTAAAGGCTGCCAATTGACCTCCTTTGTTCTGCAACGAAAGTTAATAAATAAATAAAAATATAACGTTTTGAACTTAATAAAACTTATCGAGAAATTAAGTAAAGTTATTTTTTATTTATAATACAAATTCCATTAATAATATGGACCTTTGGCGCATCCAAATACACAATAATTAACCAACTATTTTGTGTCTTAAATAATAGTCTATAATAATAATAAACTTTATATATAAAAAAATCAAATGAATTCACGCTGTGGGATCACATCTTAGTTACGTGAAAATCTTTTGTACAAATATGTTAAATTAATCTTACTCCACAGGTACGTTGGCAATGAACGCAGGCGGCGCAGAGACGCGAGCAGCGGGCAAAATACGGTCGCGTGGCCCCGTGGGAGCAGTGGCCACGAGACTAGCGACCGCTCATGGGGCTGCAGCACCCCGTTCGCAGGAATGGCTCATCTTGACACCCAAGGACCGGATGCCTTTGCCCGAACATGTGGCGTTCCCGAAACCGCCCAAGGCGCCAGGTAGCTTTCCGCTTTAATTGTTTTTTAGATATTGCTATACTCTCTTTGTAATTTTGACAGCTTTGACATTGCTCAAGAGTGCTTGTACTACAAGTAGAATCCAATTGTAAAATGTTATACTATGCAAAATTTGTTATAAGTCTTATTTTAACACATACATAAGCTTTCGCGTTATTTTAATTCTGCAAATTTCATGTAAATATCAATAATAATTATATATTAACTTATTATAATAAGTTGTGTAACCCAGCCGGTATACATATTTATTTCAGTCTACAGACCCGAAACAAATACCAGAAATGGAACCTACGTCTGTTGTTTATTACCGTTTAAGGGGGCGTTCAAGTATTACGTAACGAATTTTGGGAGGGGCGGGGGGGGGATCCTCTTGTAAAACGTTACGATGCGGGGCGGGGATTGAATTACGCGTAATTGTTAATATTATTTTTCACTTTCCAGTACTTTACACCACAACTTACCATTAAAGTTTTAAGTATAAAGAGTCACTGGGGTTGGTCACGAAAAGAATCTCCTTGCGTGACGTAATACTTGAACGCTCCCTAAGCTTTATAAGGACTGTGGAATAAATGCGCATTTTCTGACAGATTGTCAACAAGGAAAACCGATCTAAGTTGAAGTTTGACGTTTAATTTACAGACCCACGCGCCGGGCAACTATTTATATACGGTACAGAGGCATGTTAATACTCTCTGTACGAGCCTAGGCTAATGAGAGTTTAAGCTTAATACTATATATGTAACGTTATATTAATATATATTATGGAGTTAATTTATTTAAGAAAAATAATAAATATTTTCAACTCATATAACAATGTTTTCACTAGATGGCAGCCTGATGTACGAGCGAGTACTGTCCCGTGCTGAGATAGAGGCCAGACGCGGAGATACGCCCACGCTCCCGCTCCCGCAGCCGCTCAAGAGGCGCGCCTATGACGACATCAACGGACTCGACAGTTAGTATACGATTTAATTATCATCTTCATATTAATATTTATAGCATAGGAGTAACGCAAAATCAGCTATATTAATCAACCTTTTTGCGTTTTCGTATTACCTAGCGTTATATAGACTTAAGCTCAGTGAAACTCAATATATTTTTGGAAAATATAATATCAGATATTCAACATGGTAACACATGTGGAAATTTTCTCCATACAATATATCGATTTATGGTCCTTTAAGAATTATGCGTATTAATTCTTAAAAGGCCGGCAGCGCATTTGCCCTCTGGCATTAAGAGTGTCGGTATCAATATCAATTAGGTAAATTATTATAATTTTTTTTAAAATAAATTATCTCTAAATATTATAATAATTTACATAATTGACGACGCAATATATTTATTTTATAATTTTTTGTGCTCGCTAACCTTGGAGTAGCAACAGGTAAATAATATATTTTAGATATAAATATATACCTAGTCTAAGTGTAATCTATTGGGGGAAGAATATTTTAATGAACTAAATTATAACTTTGTATGTACAATGAAAGAATTGTGTTTAAAAAAACTTTAACTTTTAACGGGGTTATTGTATATATAAGTTGACATCTGTTTGTGTTGGTCATAGACCCACCTTGACTTGTTTTAGCTTTCCTAGGGACAATGTGAATTACACGACCTAAGCCTAGAACTTTATAAGTCGGTTTATTACTCTAAAAACTAAATATGAGATGTATTGTCATAACTTTCCAACTCAATCTTACATCGGTAACGATAAAATACGCCACCAAAATTATTATTTTTAATTGACAACTAAACAAACTCATACACGTTGCAAAATATAATTTAGAATAATAAATACATTTTACATATTTGTAAAAACAATTTTTTTTATTGAATTCTTTCAATGCGTTGCTGTCTAAATCCAAATCAAAAGATGACTGAATTGATTTTAAAGAAACTTTTCAATGTTCCTTAAGTTAAAAGATACGTAGTGAATACAAATTATAGAGGGAGGAACTTTATGGTTAGAGCAGCGAACATATTTAATGAGTTGACAATTGACATTGATATGTTCGCCACGAGTGTCGTGACAGCAAGGAGAGCTTTGACACAAAATTATTTCGATCATGATGAATGATCCATTGTCAACTAACTCATTTTTTTTCTTTTTTGTTCTACAACCAAAATAATTGGCATGTTTTCCTGGTAATTTAAAAAACTATATGTGAAGATTTTTAATTGGCCCACATTGTTATATATATATATATCTATTTCTGTATTGTACTGTAAATCTTCTTAATAAATAAATCAAAAGGATGGTCTCATTCTGGGATCAATGCGCTTACGCAATTCAGTAAGCTTATATAGATTACCATACTAAAAAAAAATCCAACAACACCTCACACGTAACAAATGGTGGACTTCGCTTAAGTCAGATCAAAATTAGAAAATAACTGTATTAGGTGTGTAAGTGTGGTGATGGTCAGGATTTTCATAAGCACGGGTGTTCCAGGAGGCGCCAGTGCAGTGGCGGGTCCGCCAGCCAAACGGCCCAACAAGCACCCTGCGCCGATGCAACGGCCGTCGCGCGAGCAGTACGCGGCCATGTGTGCGCGCGCGCAGGCCACCGGACAACCGCTGCCCGCGCACGTTTTCGCACATGTACGTTGCTCGTCTTTTAGATTATTAGCTAATTCGTCTACCAATAAATACGACATGGACAAAAAGATCTACTCTATTCTCGACGATTCTAGAACAAACAAATGTATTTAAAATATAATAATCTGTGTTGATCCGCAGGTGAACGGTAAGCCGACGAGTCTGTCGGGTCGCGGCGGACGGCGTCACGTGATCTCGTGGATGGACGCGCCGGACGACCTCTACTACAGAGCCACTGAAACTGTCAAGTAAATATTCTTTCACTTTTACAAATGTTTACCTCGTTGCCGACTTTGATTTCAGATGCATGAAAAATCTACGATGTGCTTGTAATAATTATGTTTAGCACAGGTTTAATATTTACGACTATTTCAATTGAGCTTTTAAAAAACAAAATTGTTATTATAAATATGTTGCTGTTGGTAATAATAAATGAGTGTGTAGCCTCAAAGTTTTGACACCGCCTAATACATGGACATTACTAATTAAATATTATTCCAGAAAGTTAATAGTCCATAAATCTGTTGAAGCCTATTTTAACCGCATCGTTGAAACAGGAGCCTGCGGCGCTCGCTGAGCTGTGGCGAGCTACGTCGCGGGGCCCGCGCCCCCTGGCGGGCGATGCGGGCCGGGGCAGCGGCGTCGCTCAAGGGGGCGGCGGGGGCCGTCGGGCCCGTGGGGGCGGCGGGGGCCGTGGGGCCCGCGGGGGCGGGGGCGCCCCTGCAGCTGGTGATCCTGGACTGACAGCAGCCCCGGCCTCCGCCCCCGCGCCCCTACACCATGGAGGCGCTCCTCGGCTGACCGTGTACATACAGACCGCCCCGACGATTCTGTAGATATTTTATTGTTCTTATGTGGTTTGATCTGGCGACGAGCGATGTATTTGATACATAAACGATATGTAAGTCTATTTCATTCGGAGATTCATTGTAGGATAATTTACAATTTTTTTCATAAATAAAGCACAAATCGTATTTGTCTTTTTATTTGTCATCCCTGAGTATTATTGATTGTAAAATAAGTGATACTTCCACCCCTTAATCATGTTAAACGTGTCGCTGTGTGTTGGTTTTTTACCGATCGAGTTCGCTTAATGTCTGTTAGCTAATACAGAAATGGTATTTAAAAACATAATCGATAACTTTCAACAATATACAGGTGAGTATTTAAATCATTTAGGGCAGTTTCATCAAAGCCGTATTAAATACTGTCGCGCTTTCAAGATTACTCTAACCTGTCTTATTAACGAATTACACATCTTTAAACTTTCGACTAACTAAAAATACTAATTACATTATAATTTTTGTCAAATACCTAGACATTATTTGATATTTCTGGCTTCAAAAACGGAACAATGTTTATCCTCTGGATTACCAACCCATGGTCCAACCATTATCAACCATTAAATACGAATTTTAAACTGATGAATAATTTTGCTGTGTGAAATGTCGTATAGACAAGTGTGATGCTCATTGCTCAGTAAGCTCTTAAAAAAACAAATATTATTTCAACACTTTCTCTCATCTGTACAAATACCGATTATTTTTGTTATATCATTGATCATAGGATAAAACATAGTATTTCGGACGGTTTTAAAGCCAAAATTGCGAAACTTAGACTCACGGACAGCATTAAGTACAGTATATAACAAGTCTGGCCATAAATACTCTTACATAAAAACATACCTTTTTTAAAATTTAATTATTTTGAATTTGGAACACATATATTACTTTAAAAACTTCTTTCGATTTTGCGCCATTTCACATATATTTTCGTGTTCATTATCAAATTATAATATGGAATGGGTTATTAAAGAGAGACATTTCAAACGCTTGGTATTAGCCGTATATTCGTATATCGTAATATCAACACATACAACAACAATTCGTCTCACGAAGACCAGAAAAGACCGCGTGCTGGTAGAACTACAGACGAGGTTAATGCTGTTTAAAGCCAGAATTTGTCGAAAATTTTATCGGTTAATCTTTTTCACAGAACTACATTTTTGTGAAAAAGTAGTAAAAAATTCAATCAAAGTGTATCAAGATAGTCTTGAATCATTTTGTGAAACCTCTCCGCAATACACTTTTTAAAAATATTCCGTGGACTTTCCGGCAGGATTCTGCACGGTGCATCTGGTCCCTCATTTTCTTACTTCAAATTATAGTCAGTTTTCGAGGACAAGGCCTGCTCTAAACGACACGGTGATATTGAGTCTCATAAAAAGCTTTGGAGCAACCAGTGACGAAGTTTCCCTTGGATTTGTGGCTAAACAGATTAAAGGCCTGTATTTTGCCTAAGGCGGCCATTACGAATATGCATTTTCATTTATAGAACAGAATAGAACTTATGGCTAGACTAGGTATCTATACTACTATTATAAAGAGGAAACATTTGTGTTTTTATACACAAAAACGACTGGACATTTCAAAAAATCTTTATTAACTGACATAATACATTTTCAAAAAAATAGGGATCGCTGAATCCAAATCCATAAAAAATCTGTCATCATGTTGTACAGTATTATTGAACGTATAAATATCTACAAAAATAATGTTTTACCCATGAGCAATTGTATGTTGGTTTTTCTCGAGTCGGAACTCCAAAACTTGAAATTATTTTGCCGTCACATAACAAAGCTACGTCAAATGTTGTGTAGTTGTGAAGTTTTAAGACACTGAAGTTCTTACTAAGAAACTTTTGCAATTTTTAACAATTTATAATAATCAAGCTAATAATTCCTGGACAGATTAAAAAAATATATCATTATCTTTCAAGAAATCAAGAATTTTCAATACCTGTAGAGTATTTTTTAATTAATTAATTTAAATTTGTCTGTGTTAAGGATTTAAAAATGTATTCGTTGTAAAGTCTGAATATTGATTAGATTATGAATGTGTATATCTAATAATCTAAAAAGTAATAAAAAACTAAGTAACATAAATCTCCTATGATAACAAAAATATAAGTATAGTCCGACTCAGTAGACTTCCTACTACGAGATCGGTATCAACGCGAGTTAAACCGCGAGTCATTGCTAGTAGGTACTTAATATAGAGACATGCTGCGCGAAAAGTAAATTATGCAATTTAGAATTATATTGGTTCGCGTAACCTCCACGGCCATTCTTTTCCGCACAGACTATTCAAGATACAACAGATCGATAGTATTCTAATTTTGTTTATTAGTCAATTAGGGAATTCGAGTTTAGGAATTGACACTTAGCCTTTACCTTCGGTAGTAAAAATCCAATACGTTTTTGACATAGGTAAAATCATACTTACTGGTAGGTTACCAAGTAAACTAGCTACGATCAATGAGAGCTACACTAATATTATAAAAATACGATTTCTTCGTAGTGGTGCGTCCACTTCGAACGTGTATTGTGTCGAGGTACTTGATAACTCCATTCCACCAACGCAGCCTTGGGCCAGATTTTCTCTTACCACCAGGTTGTGAGTTCAGTAAGGACCTTGGTGTTGTCCACCATTCGGTACGCATGTCTCAACCACTTGAGCCTGTTTCGTTTTATGAATTGGACGATGTTTGTGTCGTTATGGCTGTTATAGTGTTCTTTGTTGAAGCGAATACATAAAACACTCAAAAATGTTTCGTAGAATCTTTCGCTCGAATGTAAGGAGAGCAAGCTCGTCCTTCTTGCTAAGGGCCCAGGATTCCGAGTCACAAGTAAGCACTGGTATACGCATCATGATAAGTGTAACATATTACAACTAACACTTAGGCTATTAGTAAATACTAACAAAATTTTAAATCGAAATAAAAAATGATTTATTATTATTATTACTTCCCAAAATAGTTAGTGCTAAAGTAGAACGTTGCGTTTATTAATTTGACAAAAACACGTGTTGAGTAAGGTAACATACAACAACTTTTTCTTCTAAAATTATGATGTAGCAACACCTACAAACTACGGCTACAGTCACTGCAATGACGTCATACCCTGAACGCTCTAACGTCAATACAACCGCTGAAAATATTAGACTTTTCGACCACTGGGACCTTCGGGCAGATTAGTAGATCAAGAACAGCACCTTCAGCACAAACACTTCCATTCTCTGCTGATAGTGCAAAAACACTGTAACGTTATCATAAGTTTGACAAAGTTCTAATCGTTTGAAAATTTTATAATGAAAAATCTTATACGCGTCATATTAACTCGAATGTGTATATCTAGTCTCACATTTTATCAACCTCTAATGGCATAAGGTCCAGCATCCACACGCTTAATTAATGCGAAAACCGACTCCCGTATTACCCATCTTTCGCTGTCCGCCTCACATCTGTCTGTACTCAGTTAAGGTCGAAATAAAAACACGTTTTAAAAAGTTATATTTATTCGAGTACATAACTACATCTTATAATAGGGGATAACTATTCCGCGTGATAAATATGTTTTAAATGGATTTAAGACACCTGCTTCGTCACATTTTGCGATATCACATAGGTCATGAGTTACAGAGTAGAAAAATAAATTTCACATATGCTGCGAGAGAAAACTGTGTTTCTATATAACACTTATACGTATACATAGTCTGTATGTTGATGGCACTATTAACAACTTTGATGAGTTTAATAAACATTGTACTTAACAATCAGTTAAATAAGATAGAGTCTGATATAAATTATTCCATAAAGACTTTATAAATTAATATTGTTTTTTTATATAGCTATGAAACATTTTGTGTACATACTAAAAATGTCCCAAAACTTTGCACCGCGATAAACGGAATTTTATTCAGTCACAATTTCACATTTATTTAAACAACTACAAATCATATTTCGCATGAATTACATGATACGTTGAAATTGTTTCAATAAATATCTCATTGCCTCACAACTGTTACGTTCTTGTCGAAAATGTTAGGATTTGGTAATCAATAAAAATATGCCTTAATTAACAGTATATTTAACTGTTAATCAAATTACGCATTGGTACCTGATAGATACAGTTATGTTGCCTCAAGCTGATCCAAAAGATATAATCTATTGATAATCGTAATAAATCAATCGAGATTCTAATTTAAAAAAAATCATTAACATTTACAACAAGAATTATCATTTGCATAACGATTGCTATTTGCATAACTTATCTATAACAGACTGCATCTTTTGAGCAAAACTCCGCAATGAAAGCGTTCCAATGCAGAGGTAGAAATAGAAACACAGTTAACTCCAAACAGCTGATAAATACCTAAATGTACTGAGTTATATTGAGCAGGATTTCACACCTTACGCTACAACGTTGTTGCCGGACATGTTCAAGAGCGTAGTAGGCCATACACAACTATATTATACAATTCCATTAATATTACATCAAAGTCAGTCGTTTAATCCTTCAACTGTGCTTATAATACAATAACCCAATAATAAATTGCAGAAAACTATCTCTAGGATTTAATCTCAAGGCGTTGCGATCGCGGTAGATTCTTAAAATACTCGATACAAAAATACTGTACAATTAGAAAAATTATTATTCCTGGGTATAATTCTAACCGATTACGTAGCGGTCGATTTCTATATAACTCCTATATACTCCCGCTCAACAATACACCATTCATAAGCTATATGTACACGTATTTTAATTTATATGTTACACAGACACACATCCAAATTTGATCCCAAAACTGTAGTCTTTATCTCGTTTTATTTTCTAAATTATATAATGAGATCCCGAGTTATTCAATATGGAATTTATTCTGCAATGACCGAAAAATATAATTTCGCGTGATACAAATATTGCATTTATATTAGATTTGCAATAGTTCATTCATAAATAGGTTTACATATCAATTTGTCAAGGCACTGTTCGTTAACAATCGACAAGGATTAGTTCATTTGTATCGCCTTACCTTACTTCAATAGCCAATATTAAAATATTTCAAATCGTACAAATAATTCGTATGAAAATACACACATCTGCATACAAACACTCTATAATAAAATAGTTAATTTCCGGTATAATATACACTTTGTAAATACATCACCGGGTAGGTATATACATTAACCCGAAAATCGGAATCTATACAAAAATATTTTATTCAGTTTCATATTTAATAAGCGATCCATTAGGTGGGATGTGATTTTTGGACTCAAACAGAAGCCAATCCAATGGAGACAATGAATGGAATGTTTTAAGGAAATTCGTGGGAAAGTCATTGTCTCTGCGCGGAATGAATTAACGACGTAATATAGCCGTGACACCGTATCGAGCACATTGATTTAACTGTTCCATTGTCAGCGAGTTACTCAGTGTTTCGACAGGTTCAATGGCAAATCTGAAATTCAATTCTTCATATTATTGGAGGATTGCAATACATTGTTGCCGGCAACGTTAGAGGTCGCGAATTTGAATGGCTCCAGTGGCCCTTGCACAATTAGAAATTCGCTCTGTGTAACACTAAAATGTAGTTTCTGATACAATCTAATCAGTAAACAGACGCAAACAACTCTATTGTCAGTGGTCAATAGACAAACATATATATGAAATTAAAACTGAATACATAATGATATTAGTAACAAACGTGACTTACCTGAAGTGGGTTCGTCTTTAGGCAGGTGATCCGTGAGCAAGGGATGGGCGAGCGGTGGCCAGGTGCCTGGAGGGACGCCGGGCGACATCGCGTAGTGCATCCACAGCGGCGCAGGCGCAGCGGGGGCCCGGTACAGGGGCGGGTAGGCGTAGCCGTACACGTAGGGAGGCCAGTCCTCCCGCCCCGGTGAACCGCGGTACGTCGGCGGCGCTCTCGCGTAGCCGGGTGCTGCGTACCCACGATACGCCACCCCCGCCCCTGTCGGCGGCGTCGGTGAATCCCGAGCTGCCCCGCGTCCGGGCGAATCCAATGATAGCCCATATCGGTACCGATACCCGTCGGGACTGGGACTGAGGTCCGGGGAGGTCACGCTCGACGGAGACTCCGTCTTTAAAGACGGCGGATACGAGTGCGGAGACCTCTTCGCCTCCGGCGACCGCCGCGTGCCGGTCTCTTCCGGCATGCTCAGCAAGGAGTGTATGCTGTAACTGCTCACGTTTTTGGACACCGTCTCCTTCTTTGGCAGCGTGCCGTTCTGCGCGCGCGTCGGCTCCGGCGCACGGTGCGGCGTGTGGCTGGGCCCCGGCGACGGCGGGTACGACGCCGTACTCAGCGTCGGCACGGTCTTGGCCCTCCTCTTCGTCGCCTGGTCCTCGAGACTAACTCTTTCCATTTCCCTGAGAATTCGCTTCCGAGGCGACACTATCACATGCTCTTGGCGACAGTTCGCCAATTTCGCATTCACGAGGACCGGAAACGCCGCGACTTTCTCCCGGAGCTTGTCTACGATTTGCGATAGCTCCTTTCTTTTAGCGGTCGGCTTCCTCTTTTTGTAAACCCTTAATTTATGATACTGATACGGTTTCTTGAGTTTCATATGATAATATTTCTCTCGATCTGAATCCGTCCACCGATCGTTGTCGTGTGTTTTCGTTTCGATCGGGGCGTCGACGACGTCCTCCCCTCTGCAGGTCTTTTCGTCGGCGACTTCGCCGTTCCGTTTAGCCTCGTCGGGCGAAGCGTCGTGGTGGGCGGGATCATGAGGGCGACGGCGCTTTAGGCGCGAGGCGGCGCGAACGAGAGCGGCGGATAGGGTGGAGGGCCGGCAGTAATACATGGCTAACTCTTTGGAGAGGTTGCGGCGCGGGGCAGGCTGCTTGAAGGCGTGATCTCGGTGTGAGGCGCAGGGCGACGAATGCAACGACGAGTTGTCGTCAGACAGCGAAAGAGTGGCGCAAGGCGCAGCGGCATGAGGCGGAGGCGGCGTACCGGGCGCACCAGCCGGAGGCCAGAATGTCTTCCGCGGCACCGACACCCAGCCTGCCCGCTCCCCGCCGCGGACCAGCTCCAGAATGAATTTTCCATCTGAAATGTACAAATTTACATGAGATATTAATATTCTCAGATAACATTTTACAATAAGATATATATATATATAAATTGATAAATTATTCTCAAAACAAGCAGGTATATAAATATATACACACTGCCCATCAGATATGAAATATGAAGTTTGAGGTCAACTGTTTAATTATTATCATGAAATGATATTAAAAGATCAAAATCATATCACAGTCATCATATGACAACCATAGGCTTACATTAAAATGGGACAATATTTGTTTATGATTATTAAATGCTTCGTAAAATGCGATTGTTGCTACAAAATAAAAACTTCATCATACACTTTACACAATGATGTTTAACGAGATAAAATTAAGAATACTAAATGAAATGACACTTATTTTAATAGTACTTTGGTTAACAGCTTGACAGTTGTTATGTAATCTCATAATAATTAATTTAGTCATGTAAATTTAAAGCAATTCCTATTAGATAAATGTTAAGAGTACACAAAACCATTTAATATTAAATAATTTATAAGTGCAAGGAGCTTACTATTATGTTACACTAAAATATAATTTAGAAATGAAAATACTTCTAATAATAATAACATTTTCTTTTCTATTTACAACCAACCTTAACTCAAAAAATATCTTAACTTGTATTTTTTTCTCTTTGGTATATAATATTACTTAAGCCATAGGCTATTTAGTTTTAAAGTAATTACTTATACAAACAAATTATTGGTTTGGCTTGTAAGTAAAGTAACTGTTCATTTAAGTTGCTTTGTATACTTCAAATATTACAAACAAGAATTATTTAATCTATGCACTTGATGATTAAATATTTAATTATACTTTATACAGTTATAGATATTCAATGTTGAATTAAGATAACTACCACCAGCTCATAATATTTGCTTTATTAAATATTATGATAGAATGTGCCAAGTCAATAATAATATAATGAATACATTTAAGACTGTGGTGGTATGAAAAACAAAGCCAAGTCGAAACAATTTTTTATATACCAAATGTTTGTATTAATTTAATTATTTCTAGTTTTTAGCAATATTTAGAATGGAACATGGATCATTCACCACAAAAGAGATAGATAAAAATAATCAAATAAAAAATGCAAACCCAGCCAGATAGCACAAAATTTTAAAGATATATTTTTGCTAATTAGACATAACAGAAACTTATTAATTATCTCAACAAGATCTTTAACTCTATTTATAATAGCAATAAGTGTGTTTTTCCACTACAGATAAGAATTGTTTGTTCCGCTAGGGTGCTCCTAGCTCCTTACAAAATATAATAGCACAGAAGTTGTATGAGACAATTGGCAACTGTTCAGTCAAATGTAGCTTAGTTATCAGAGCATGAATGACTTTCTTTTCCATTCTTAATAACATTAAATATGTTAATCTGAAAGCCCTTCCCTATTGAAAAACAACTTTGGTCATACTGCTTAAAGAAATTCTTTGTACAATTGTGAACATATGAGCTACTAACCTTTGAAGAACTTAAGTCTGCCACCCGTCGCCGCGGGCGTTGCATTCTGTGCGGGTGGATCGTCATTAAGACCTTTGCTACCATTTACACCATGTCTTCTGTCTAATTCTTCTGTCATTTTGGTACATGTTGTCAGAGTTGTGTTCGTTCCTTCCTGTATATGCATTTCATTTCTACTCGCTTCATTCAAAACTCGAGCTATTGCTTAGTCCTAAAATTCTCGCCATGTCGTTCCAAGAACTAATGGCAGCGCAATACATAACACTCGTTGATTCACATCAACTTTCAACGTTTCTATACGAGTCCTCATCCTATTAGGGCCACCTGCGGAAACTCGGCCGACACTCTCGTAAACACATTACCGACACGGTGACTACAGAATTCAAAAACTTTTGCTACTATCTTTATAACAGCAGCACACACAATATTTTATCACTCCCTAATTAGCTGCTCCACAAAATCACAATGCCGGAATCCTGATTATTATCAGGGTTTCGACAGAACTTGATAAAAAGCTGTTCGTTTTTCAGCACATAGTTCATTCACACCCAGCATCCATTTTGATTCGTTCAAAATCCGTATAAAATCGTTCAATTTGGGCATAATAAACTCGAAAATTTGTGATTGCGTTGATAATTTCGTTCAGAAACATACGCTAAAGTCTACAAGATTTCTTTTTATTTTAATCCGCAACATAAAATAATTCAAAAAGTATTAATTAAAATACAAAATAACGACTATATCGTTTTATTAAATATTTTGTAATATATCTTAAGCTTGTAAGTACTACCTTTCTGTGGCCATGTTTACTGTTCATAGCCGTTGTATATTCTATGGAATTAATATTGTCTGTGGCAAAAATAATACGAACGTTTTGTGGAATAGTGTGGTCTAATTTCCAAAGGTAAAATAAATTCATAAAAATTGTTTCTTTTCAGCTAGTTATTGGTTTAATCTCATTAAAAGGGTAAAAGTTAAATATCCAAGATTAAACATTTCTCAGACTTGTTTATCTGTAAAGGAGTAATAGGTACGTCGGGATTGTAATTACTTGTATTTTTATGACGCTGTTGGAATTCTACTATTTAGAAAGTTACATTTACAGGAAGAATAACTTATCGGGGTAGCAATCATTGCAACGATGGCATCGTCAGAGGTATCATTTAGCAGGAAGATTACAGAAGATCTCTCAAATGTTGAATTCGACACAAGTGAAGATGTGGAAGTTATTCCAACCTTCGATTCTATGAACTTGAGAGATGAATTGTTACGAGGAATCTATACATATGGTAAAAATACTTTTTTTCTAATTATTATTTTGGCATTGTCGAAATCAAGATAATCATAAGCAAGGTATTTATTTTTTGTCACTTTTCAGGATTTGAAAAGCCATCTGCAATTCAACAAAGAAGTATTCTGCCTATAGTTAAAGGCCGAGATGTTATCGCCCAAGCACAGTCCGGTACAGGCAAGACAGCAACATTTTCTATCTCAATACTTCAATCGTTGGACACCACATTACGTGAGACTCAAGTATTGATCCTTTCACCTACAAGAGAGTTGGCTACCCAAATTCAAAAAGTTATATTAGCTCTAGGAGATTATATGAATGTACAATGCCATGCTTGTATAGGTGGAACCAATTTGGGTGAAGATATTAGGAAGTTGGATTATGGACAGCACGTAGTCTCTGGAACCCCAGGAAGAGTCTTTGGTAAGCCACTTTGTATATAATTTATATAGGTTTAAAAATGTGAGAATACTTACCCTGAAATTTATTTTCAGATATGATAAGAAGGCGTGTACTTCGAACACGTTCCATTAAGATGCTTGTTCTTGATGAAGCTGATGAAATGTTAAACAAAGGATTTAAAGAGCAGATTTATGATGTCTACCGTTATCTGCCTCCAGCAACTCAAGTTGTATTAATATCTGCTACATTACCCCATGAAATTCTTGAAATGACTTCCAAGTTTATGACAGATCCTATCAGGATTTTGGTAAAACGGTATGTAATTATGTAAAGGTCTCTATAGATAAATGCATTTATGTTGATAATAATCCTTAAAATGAAGCAAATACTATTCACTATGATTATTCGTAATAAGTAAATATTTATTGATTTTACAGTGATGAACTCACACTCGAAGGAATAAAACAATTCTTTGTAGCTGTAGAACGTGAAGAATGGAAGTTTGACACATTGTGTGATTTATATGACACATTAACTATTACACAGGCAGTTATATTTTGTAATACCAAGAGGAAGGTGGATTGGTTGACACAAAAAATGCAAGAGGCTAACTTTACAGTTAGTTCAATGCATGGAGATATGCCTCAGAAGGAAAGAGACAACATTATGAAGGAATTTAGATCAGGGCAAAGGTAATTTTAGTATTGACATAGGTTTTTATACTTGTTGCTTGGGGTGAGACTGAATACTGTAACAAAGTAAAAAAAAATGTTTTCTATTGGAAATAACATTACTTTTACAGTGTATTAGTTTAATACATAAATATAAAAGGCTTATTCAGAGTGGTCTCCATTGGCTGCAATACATTTAGGCCTGATATCTATAGAAGCATGTGCTTGTTCCATGGGAAAAAATTTCCTTGCCAATCATACGGATTGTGTTAGGGGCTCAAAATTATCATGGTGTTGAGAGCAAGCCATACTCTCTAAAACTGACCATAAATCATAATGCAGCTGCTTAAGATCGGGAGTACACGATGGCCAGTCTTCAGCTTTCCAACTAAGACTGCATATACCGAGCTTTATAACTCGGCCTCGAATCTTGTTGGAAGGACCATTCTTGGTAATTGAGCATGGTGTTACGGGGCTTCACTACCTTCTCATGAATGGTATCTATATACAATTGTGCAGATGTTTTGATACCCTTTTCATAAAAGTATGGCTCTGTCACTCCTTCAAAGCTAATACCCCACCAAACCATCACTGAAGTCGGATAGTTTCCATGTTGCACTCTGTCAACTAATTACAAAGCTTCCGAAGAGCTTTGAGCATAAATATGGCCATATTGTTTGTTAAAATGTTGCTCAATTGTAAAAAAATGTTCAAAAATTCAAACAATTGTAACAAAAATTTTCTGTGACCTCCCTTTGCGTACCGCTGTCGGTTGTACCACCCTATTCTTTTTTTAAATATCAGTTAAGAAATTACTAGTACCTATCTTATCAGCTACAAGTCCTAAGTAATCTAAAGGGTTCTAGGTGTTCCTGTCACAAACAGAGGTGGTCTCATTGTACCTATTAATAGCCCCGTATACAAACCTTTTACTCATACCAAGCACATGCAGTTTTAAAAATTGCATTTGGCTCCATACCTACCTTGTATGCAATCTCCGCAATTCAGTTCTCTTTATCACCACACTCCATTTAAATATCGCGTAATATTGGCGCGATATGCAATCTATTGGCGCGAAGATGAGAAAATCCAATGAACAATGATATAAAAATGACAGATTTTAAATTCAAATGTAATATTTTGTTAATTTTCAAATTGTAACAGTATTTATCGCCTGACTATGTGTACAGTATTTTATGCTTAAAATTTTGTATTATTACAGCCGGGTTCTCATTACAACAGATGTCTGGGCTAGAGGAATAGATGTTCAACAAGTCTCATTGGTCATTAACTATGACTTGCCAAACAACCGTGAATTGTACATTCACAGAATTGGCAGATCAGGACGTTTTGGACGTAAAGGTGTTGCAATCAACTTTGTAAAATCTGATGATATCAGGATTTTAAGAGATATTGAACAATACTACTCAACCCAAATTGATGAGATGCCTATGAATGTGGCAGATTTATTCTAATCTACTTTTTAATTATTCATTCTAAATACAAATAAATGTAATTTAGGTTATACCTTACTGTATGTTTCTAATATAATTCTTAATAAATTATTTTAGTATTATTTAATATTGCAAATATAACTACTATTTATTATAATGAAACAGCCTGATAATTGAGACAAATTATATTTTAATAAAATGTATATTACACTAATGTTACAAATATCACAATATAAAGTGATGTAAAACTAATGTCTCACAAATCTAAGTTACAATTAAAGTTTTAATGGTCATAATTAATTTATACTTAAGTGCATTTATAACAATAGTATATTATAATAGTTATGAAGAAAAAAATTATTGTACTTATAGCTTCTCACATATTTCTAGGCAGCTTTTTATTACCTTTTAAAACATACACTTTAGTTTTCATAATCATTAAATATAGTAATGTAAATTTATAAATTTTAATATATCACACTTAAAATTTTTGGTTAATTAAGTAAAAATATTACTAGGCAATCCTGTGTTGTCCACTAGCATGAAATTAGGATTTAAAAGTAGCTCAGGTAATTTTACATGGTCTTAAACATCTTAATTAGCAATTCATTAAAATAATACTAGGCCTAACCTAATAAGTTATTATTGCAGAATAATTATAAATCAGTATCGATAGCTGCATATGAATTCCATCGCCGGTAAATAAATATTGCAATAGCACCTACAAGGAGAGCTACAATTATCTCCAAAATTTGATCCAAAAATGTGGTGCTGGAGTCAACAGATTCTAAAATTGGAGGCTCTGGTTCATATGTGGGTTCAGGCTCAGGCGGTTTTGGTGTTTGTTCCTCCTCCCCTTTAAATGCAATTTGATTTAATACTGATTTCTCTTCTTCTGTTATTGGCTCAGCTGCATTAGAGGATAACAATGGTGCAATTTCACCACATTTAGCACATGCCCAGCTGGCGGATTTTTTTGCAAGAGTTTTACGCTCTGCAGGTGAGTAGTCAAGGGCACCAATAGTACCTTCGGCAGGAGAAGGCATAAAAGCAATCAAGGCCAATAGAGCAGTCCTGATTGACCAAGATGGTTGCCACGTCTCTGGGTGATATCCTGAGATAGACAAACATATTTTCTTATTAACTTCGAATCTTCCATTAGGTGTTAAGAGTATTATATGCGGCGGATGCATGGGATACTCTTTAGGTAATAAGATGCGGCCATGGTAAATTCCACCTTCAAAATCGGTGCCAGGAGGGCCTCTTACTGTGAAGTGCCATTCAAAAAGATTATCTTCCAGAGGTCGCGCACAGTATTCCTCTGTCGCCTCTGCTAACTCAATAGCTTCTCTCATTAATCTTTTAACACTTGGACACTTTATGTTGTACTTATCACTGATGTCAGACATTTTAATAGCTTCTTTCTTATAAATGGTAATGAAATAAGTTGTAATAAAGTGCAATCACAAAAAAATGTCGGTTGAAAGAAAGTAAAAACTACCCTCGGGGTTTACAATGCACAAAATAAAATTTTCAGATTTTATCAAAATAATGATTTTATCAACACCGTCACCACCTGACAGCTGTGTACTTTTAATAAACAGCTTAGGTTGTCAGTACTAAAAACAGACTTTGGATAACTTATTTTTCGTGTCATACAATAAAGCACTATTTAAATTAAAGAGATTTATGGCAAATATTATTATTATATATATATATATATATTAAAATTTAAGTAAATTAATATGTTATTAATAATACAGAATTAATATGGATCAAATGAACCTATTCTCTCTATTATGGCAACATACTTAGGAATAATAATTAAAATTATTACCCAATCAAAAAAGAACAAGAAGTTCTACGAGGCGAATAGAAAATCTTGATACATTGCGTGATGCGTCAAAACAGTATATTATTTACTACAACAGCTTACAGTATATTATTAACGACAAATTTCATAAAGACAAATTATTGTGTATATTGCAAAAGCTGAAAATATTTTGTTATTAAGAGACATATTGAGAGCTGATTTCAAAATGTGAAATGAGACTTCCACTTTATTATATGTTAGACTGTCTGTAAGAAAATACTAAATTTTTAAACATAAGGTATTTAAAAAAACGTAGAAATATATACCAAATTAGGCTCAAACATCGAACTTCTAATAGTTATTTAAATTTTTTACTTGAAGAACCACATCGCAATATATATTTAAAAAAAAAAAAGAATGTGTGCGTGTACTAGTGTACACACGTAAGAAGTGAAACGTCTTTATGACCTTATTTTTCGAAAAATGATCCAATATATGCAACTTTATATACATTGGTTAAATAAAGTTAAATTAGATAAAGTTTAACAAAAGGCTTTCATTATCATAGACATGAATACAAATAATACAATTATCTCATTTTACCTTATCACTACTAAGATTATTACAGAATTTCATTAATTGTAATACAATTATTACTATCGTTGTTATCGTTATTATATATTTTTGTTATTAATGAATCAACCGTGGTAGGGACACGAAAAAGATAGTACGTAACGGAAATATGTGACGCGTAACTCAAAAATGAGACGGTAATTTTTTTCCAACGCCGATAAATAAGTTTCACTTCCAATCGCTCTCAATAGTCAAGGAATCTAAGGTTTTTTTATGTGTTTCTTTAATTGTCTATTAGTACAGAAGCCTGATAATTGCCTATTAGAAAAAAATACTCACAAACAGTTAAATAATAACACACCACGCTATCTTACTAAAACGCTGTAATACGCAGCCGCATACAGTGTACAGTAAGCTCACGTAGTTTTCACATGCACTACACACGTTAAATGCTCAAATACAAGCACGTATTAAACAGTGTGCAATATACATACACACTGACATCTGCTCTCTCGCTCTGGCTCACAAATTACAGGCGACTATGCTTAGAAGACGGGAGTGGGGACGCTACGAAGTATGGCACAAAGAGGAGAGACCGATAATATACAAATTGTATGTATATTTCTGTCTCATTCTTTCCCCTGGCTTCATCCTACACATTTTTGTATTTGTGTCTCTTACCTGTCGTTTTTTCGTTGCATCCGGTTTGAAATCACAACGATTCTAAAGAAGTTTCACTTCAATAAACAAAACGAAGTTAAAACGATTACGAGAGTAAAAGAGTAAAAAAGACAAACGTATTCTAGTAGATGACTTCAATTGTCTTCGATGCTTCCTAATGGCAAAAAGTTCTCAAGTTCAGTCCTCAGTTCTCTCTCAGTCTAAGTACGTGCGCCATTGTATGTAAGGAGTTTTGTGAAATAGGGTTATTATATTATGTAATTTAAAGATTTGCCATAAATACATCTATAAGAAAATACTAATAGCCTGAATTTAGTAGGTAAATTAAGTATTACCAAACTATACAATAAAAAGTATCGAGTTAAAAAAATTGCTATCTTTGTTTACTTAATAATTTTTTTTATTTCTTTGATAAATTTTTTTATAATATTAGCTTTTAAAATGACTTTAAGCGCATCGCTAAAGCTTTTTACTCTGTAGTAATTACTAACTTCTAGTCATTGTCATTGAGATTTGAAATTAAATGTCATTTGAAAATTGAATGTGCTTGTCGTTGTCGCTTGATGCTTGAGCGTGTTTTGTGTTTGCATGTGCAGAATTACAATTTCTTTGCTAATTAAATTGATATTCATTAAATAAAGCTGTATGGTAAACGTCTCTTTATTTTATGCCTGTCGTTGATGTATATTGTGTATTCTGATATATATTTACTAATTGAGTGAATCAAGTTGTTATTTGAAATGGATGGTCCACCGGGTACTGGTAATGCTAATCAAGGCCCTCCTAATATGCCAACTTTTCCTCCAATGCCCCCACCACCTGGATCGATTGCTGGGCCAATGCCACCGCCCTCGGGATCTATACCCCCTGTAAGTTCATCTTCTGGTCCGCCTTTACCGCCTGGAATGGGACCTCCAGGCATGATGAATATGGGCCCTCCTCCACCGGGTATGGGTCCTCCTCCACCAGGTATGGGGCCTCCGCCACCAGGAATAGGTCCGCCGCCACCAGGAATGGGTCCCCCGCCACCAGGGATGGGTCCTCCTCCACCAGGGATGGGACCTCCGCCTCCAGGAATGGGTCCACCTCCTCCAGGAATGGGTCCACCTCCTCCAGGCATGGGACCGCCGCCGAACATGGGGCCACCCCCTCCAGGTATGGGCCCACCAGGCATGGGTCCCCCAGGTATAAGTGGCCCTAGAACATCTTCTAGTATGATGCATGGGAGTCCCAATGTGAAAAATAATTACAATCAAACAATGGATTTAGGCCCGCCTGGATTGGGTCCACCTCCAAATATGCCGCTACCTGGGATGGGTCATGGACCTTGGGAAGGCCAAGGACCATCAGGGTGGAGCAGGCAAGGAATAGATGATGGTACTGCTGGGTGGGACGACAGAGATGATGATCATGAAGATGACCATGAGGATGATGATGACTCTAGTGGTCTAAATACTTCTCTGCCATCTCTTTTGACTATGAAAATAGATACACCTGAAGAGTTCAGAAATAAACCAGCTTCTGTGACTGGTGTTGTCTTACCAAAAGCTTTAGAAGAAGCCTTGGCATACAAAGATCAAAGACAAGCTGCTTTAGGAAAAGAAATAGAAAGGGCACCAGCTGGTAATTTTTTTTTGTATTCAATAATATTTATAAAATTGTTTCCTAAAAAACTGCAAAGAAATGTTGTTTGTTTTAAAAGGTTGTTTATTTTCTTTATAAAATTTGAGGCGACTAACTAGCTCTATATCAAATTTGAGTGGCTGTACATTTTTATTCAGAAACTCTAACCAAAACTGATCATAACATATAGTATAATCATAAGATTTTTGTTTTGATATATATTTTAAGCGGTAATATTGCACTTAGTGTTTTTTCTAGTATTTGAATAGAGTCTAACTACTCATGACATTATTATTAGCTTAATATTGTTTACAGAAGAAGAAGAAGCATTAGTTCCCCCTGCACCTGTGATAAGTACTGAATATGATGTTGAGGATGATGAAGGTGAGTCTGACGAAGAAAATATACCTGAGGCTCCACAACCACCAGTTATTTCTAAACAAGAGGTACATTGTACACTTTTCCTTTTTCATTTCTTTTATTTGTCATAGAGGATTCATATAGTTTTATAGATGCATTTTATATGTAAGTGAAAACCTGATGACAGTGGATTATTATAAAATTTAACTAAAGCTGATACACCTTATGTGTTGGCAATAACTAATCAACAATCTGTAAGACATACAGTAAATATACCTTAGAAAGAGTAGGTTACATACATGCATATGCCATAAATATAGTATTTATTATCACTGAATCCTTTAATAAATGTAATTGTTTATTAGATTTTATGACTTTGATCTATTGATCTAAAGCCAAGAGGCTGATTGCAGATGCGTGAAAGTAATAAAAATTTACTTATGACCTAAACTGATTGTTTGCCTTAAGTTACTTCATAGATTATAAAAGTTTTTAAAATAATTTAGTTAGTGATATGTGATAACTTATATTAAAATGACTTTCAGGCTCAACCAAATAAAGCTAACAAGAATAGGCGCAAGAAGAAAAAGAAGAAGGCAGCAAAGCAGAAACGCCGAGAATCAAAAACTCAAGACAAGTCTAGCATTGATGAGTCTCAAACTACCAATGACAAAGAAAATAAAAAAGAAGCAGAAATTGAGTGAGTTGGTCATTACAGTTTATAAGACTCAGTATGAATTATAAACTAACTTCAAGATGCATAGCGATATCTAATATTTATTTAACAGTTCTTATAGATAATCCACGGCTTTTATAAAGTATCATATTTTCTATTTTTAAATTAAAAACATGGCAAAACGTACACCACACCACATATACTTTGTATATGTGTTGTTTTTAGGTGATTTTAATACATTTGATTTATATTATGATTTTATTCTATTACACACGGAATCATACTCTAAATCCTTTGCATAATAGGACAATTAGTTTAGTTTGAAAAACTTATTAATTTGCTAAAATACTAAATTGCAGATATGTGCAGGAGAATATTCAATTCCATGAGTTAGAACCGATGTATAGGCAATTTCATCGCATTTTAGAAGCATTCAAAATTAGTGAGCAGAAAGAAGAGGAGATTAAAGAAGAAAAGGGAGATCAGCCTAAGCCAAGCAAACTGCTTGAAAAAGTCACAGATCAATTTGCAGCTGATGAAGAAGCTGTGGAGGTGAGAATTCAAAGTTTTTAAAAATAACTATGTTATTTAGTATTAATTACATTGTGTTAAATAGTATTATTACATAGATTAACACTAGCCATATGTTGTGTAGTAATTTTTTTTTTTTACACACAGCGGTTGCCTGGAGGAGATCGCTCGAAAGCGATAAGGCCGCCAGTTGCCCTCCTTTTGATTTAATTATGTTCAGTTTTTTTTATATTGTTGTGTAACGAAGTGTAAATAAATAAAAAAACAACGAGCAGTGTCGGCCTAGTGAGACTCTCATCCCTGAGTTCGTAGGTTCGATCCCCGGTTGTTCAGCAATGTACTTTCTATGTACATGTAACATTTGCTCGAACGGTGAAGGAAGACATCATAGCGAAGTCGGCTAGCCTTAGACAAAAAACGTCGTCGCCGTGACTCAATCACAGAAGGTGGAAATCTAGGAGGAGGCTGATCACCTACTTGCTATTTGGATTGACATATGATCACATTTCTAATTTGTGTTTTTCCAGTTACCAATTTCTTAATGAGTTTAAAATTATTTTTTCTATATCCCAAAATACTAAAGTTATATATTTCAACAGAAACACGCAGCGGAGGAAAAGGAGCGTCTATCCAAACGGAAATTGAAAAAGTTATCTCGTCTGTCAGTTGCGGAATTGAAGCAATTAGTATCCCGTCCGGATGTAGTAGAGATGTATGACGTCACAGCGAGAGATCCTAAACTACTTGTACAGTTAAAGGCGCACAGGAACACTGTACAAGTGCCTAGACATTGGTGTTATAAGAGGAAGGTAATATTGAAATATGGTTCAATTTGAATCAATTATAAGAGACTTGAATGTTGATCGTGTGATGTATGAAAGCCGGTGTAACAGAAGTATTTTGTCATAGGTTGCTGTGTGGAACTAATACAATTTTTTTGCCGGTATAGAATCTGGTACACCCAAAGTGGTAATGACGCTTATTAATTCATGTTAAATGCAAGTTCATAATAATGCAAATGCTTCTGATTTTTTTATGTTAAACAGAAAAAATATTTTATACATATAAATCAGCTGTGCGTGTGTTTGTATTAAACTCCTAAATGGCTGGATCGGTTTTGTGTTCAAGTTTTTTGTTCGACGTGTGTACACGACGTCTGTTGGGTTTGCTAGTTTCCTAATAAACAACATTAATTTTGAGTATTTTTCGCTCGTAACAATATTTTGGCTTTGTTTAGTATGTTAGTTATTAATGTTAAAATCATATTGACTTGCTTGTAGTACAAAAAAAATATTTTTTTATGTTTCATCTAAATGTTGTTAAAACCTTGCATATAAGCTGAATTAACAAACAAGGGTGTGAAAGACACTCGCGTCGTGGTTACGAACTTGTTATAAACCATTTCTTTTATCATTTTCTTTAAATAAGATTTTATATTTAGCTGTCTTTTGCAGTATCTACAAGGAAAGCGTGGTATTGAGAAGCCTCCGTTTGATCTACCGGATTTCATTAAGAAGACCGGTATCATGGAGATGAGGGCCTCGCTGCAGGACAAAGAAGAAACAAAGACATTAAAAGCTAAAATGCGTGAGCGTTCGAGACCTAAACTTGGCAAGATCGATATTGATTATCAAAAGCTTCATGACGCATTCTTTAAGTGAGTTTTTTTTATCAGCTGTCAACATTATCTGCGCTCAGCCACAGACTAAATATTGAGTACACATCGACATCCGAGTTAACTGTCACTATAGACTATACAAGTTGTAGGTAATAACAAATCCAGGTTTGACAGATTTAAAAAATGCACAGAAAGTTCTAAAATTTAGTAAAATTTTTAAGATACTAAAATCTTTATTTTTTTCTACGCTTAGACTGTTATAATTATCGCCTATAATATTACATTTAAATCTGATGTAAATCTATGCTTTACTGTATGGAATATTTTCTTTACATTCAAATTTAATAGAGAATTTTGTGGAATAAATGCGATCAAGATAGTGAGTTCATCTCAATAATTCTTGGTCCATTAGGGCATGCGTAACAGCAGCCCCCTTTTATTTTTATTTAGATTATTTTAGCTTGGCTGAATCGACGGTTGCTTGTAAGTTTCTAAATGAATTCTTAAAATATTATTAACCAACTGAGTATTCTATTATGTCTTATTCTTTCTAATTCTTTTTTATATTTTCTTCTTGTGATATGTGTTCATATATATAATAAACATTAACACAAATAAATGTAAAAAATCACATTCTATGACAAACAAATATAGAAACATACAAATATTCTACGTATTTTTTGTCTGATATTTAATTGTTGTAATAACCTACCAGGGCCCACTACAAATGAAAAATGTAATAAAAAATATCCCACAACCAACCACAGTATCTCAGCTTTATATATTCTGACTGAATAATAATTGTGCAGATGGCAGACCAAGCCGCGTATGACAATCCATGGTGACTTATACTACGAAGGGAAAGAGTTTGAAACTCGGCTGAGGGAGAAAAAGCCTGGAGACTTGTCCGAAGAACTTAGGACAGCTCTTGGTATGCCAGTTGGGCCTGGCTCTCACAAGGTTCGTATACAATGTCTAGTTTTCATTGTAATGTGTGTTTATTGTTACAGAATCTTTATTTTGCTAAACTTTACATGGAAACATTTATATAAAATTAATTTGTTCGCACTAACTATTAACAGTACAAAACAAAAAATAATACAAAGAAACAATTAAAATTTAATATTTTCATTTAATTATTACTTCACTTGAAGCTTATACTAAGCTTATTGAAAATACGATTTCCTATTTATTGTAAGAAATAGTGGCTGTTTTATAAAGATAATATAAGTTATATTATAGATGTCCAGAAATATGGATAATCTTAAAAGGGACTTTGATGAAACTAAGGCTGTTCCGTAAAATACATGAGAATATTTAATTAATTAATTAGTAGTACAACTGTACAATTAGTAATTAATTAAATAATTAGTAACTCTAAACATATTATTGTGTATACAAGTCTTTTTTTTAAATCTCTTAATTTAAAAACTACTTTGAATGAGTTTCCTATGTTTATATTTGTGCAGGTGCCGCCCCCATGGCTGATTGCTCAGCAGCGTTACGGACCGCCTCCATCATACCCTAACCTAAAGATTCCAGGGTTAAATGCCCCAATACCAGAAGGATGTGCATTCGGATATCACGCTGGAGGTTGGGGAAAACCTCCTGTAGATGAAACAGGGAAACCGTTGTATGGAGATGTTTTTGGACATCAGTTGAGCGGACAAGATGTATGAATTTTTTCCTTTCAAGATTTGTGATACATGAAAAGACAATAGCTTCCAAATTATAATTTTTTTATATATTTGAACATTACATTACTATACATATGTATAAAAGTAATTGATATTTAAGGTTCTTCAAGTGATTCAAATTCAAAATGATTTATTCATATAGGTAACGCAATGTACACTTATGAACGTCAAAAACAGAAATGTATTCTTTTGTTATATAATTTAATTTTTTCTTAGGACAATGAAGATCAGGACATAGACAGGACATTGTGGGGTGAATTGGAATCTGAATCTGAAGAGGAGTCGGAAGAAGGTATAATTTTACTTTCATATATAGACATTCCTTTAATTTACGCCACACTACTAAACAGAATCCTATGAAAAATTACATGCTTATATGATATACTGGTCCTTTGCCCATACGAATTACGTTGTAAATTATATTTACTTATCATTGTAAAAAAAAATGATATCCCAGAACCCGAAGAATTTGTGACAAGTTGCTTGATCAATACACTTATAACATAATTTGATTAAACCCGTTTACAGAGGAATCGGATGAAGGCGAGAAGATGGGCGAGCCTGACGTGGCCACTGGAGTGGCTACACCGGGGGAGGGACTTGTCACACCCCTGGGAATTTCCTCTGTTCCCCCTGGCCTGGAGACTCCAGACACTATTGAGCTTAGGAAGAAAAAATTGGATGATGTTGAAGGGTGAGATTTTTTTTTAATTTCGATGTTTGCTTTTTGTAATATAAATATTTTCTAATTCTCAATATGTATAATTTGTAATGTTTTCGCAAAAGGATTATTTGTACACAAACTCAGAGCGCTTTAGTTTTTTTTTCTTTTTATATATGTATTATGGAGACGAGGGAGATCAATGCAGGGTGCATTCATAATATAAAGAAATAAAGCTTGCCTATGTGTGAATCTCCGTTAGTATAGAAGTAACATAGTAGTATTTATATTCTACTTTATTTAATTTTAGTTATAGTTACAGGTTTTTTTGTTAATTAATTATGCACTTCTTGTACTTTACCATCTGTAGGTTTTTCTTTTTTTTATTTTGTACCCTAATTGTTCCATATTAGGGTTGCCTGGAAGAAATCAAATACATAATAACTTATACGTAAAGAATGCCTAATAATTTATGTAGTCAGATTTTTTTCGTTTTTTATATGTATATTTTTGTATGTTATGGTAACGAAGTGTAACTAAATAACTACTTTCTTAATATTCAATTTATTTTGTAGTGGAGAGACTCCAGCCCTGTACCAAGTGCTTCCGGAGCGACGTGTCGGTCTCACTGCTGGAATGATGGCCTCCACTCACGTGTATGATATTAATGCGGCTAACCCAGGTGAGGAACAACTTAAACCCTTTAGATTAGGCTAATTTGCATATAAAATTTAGTTTAAAACGAAATTGGCATTATTTTAAAGCATCACATTAATCAACGGAATAAGCCGTTTTGAAAAGCCTACTGTATTTTTCCCATTAAAAATGCGTAATAACGTCATAATATTCTGCATTGTGTTTTCCTGGTGATCATCCAAAAATTAATGGTGATTAAGAAAACACGTTTCGCGTGCTTTACAGCGTGCGTGGTCACGGTGACTGCACGCTGCAAAGCACGTGAAACGTCGGAAAAAAAAATAAAATTTAAAATAATCAAAAAGTGTTTTTCATAAATGTTGATTTCATATGTCTCCGCACCTAGTAAAGTCTAGTAAGTTGCTACAACCATAAACTATAATATATACTTGTTGCAACTTACTAGATTTTACTAGTATGGAATGGGAATGTCACTGATATAAATAATTTGGTTAATAATTGATGTCCTATATTTGAAATTAAATTTTAATGATATAATCATAGAATTTTATTCAGCATTAAAGTGTTTTATATAAAAGTCTTAACAATAATTGCAATTTTAATACAATGTCAAAGGTTTGGCCGCTTGACAAACTTGACGCTCGATGAAACGTTTGCTTGTAATAAGTCAAAAATAATACGTGCTGCATAATAGATAATGTCGACCAATGACAGGAAAAAGGAAAGCGGTTGCGTTTCGGTTTTCATTCTCTTCACTGTACAGTTTATATATAACACACTATTATTTTTCTTTAACAGGCAAAGCGCGAGTATCGGCTGATGCCAGCAGTGGAGTGGCAACTAATCCTGGAGTAGTGGAAGTGGCTTTGGACCCTTCGGAGCTGGAATTAGAGCCGGAAGCAGTGGCAGCGAGATACGAAAGACATTTGAGAGACCAACGTCCCTCGAAGCGGGAGGACCTGTCTGACATGCTGGCGGACCACGTTGCCCGCCAAAAGGTATAGTTGATACAAGTCTTGTAATTACGCCTTGTAAGAGTTTTCTCTTTGTCTAAAACTATGGTGTTATGAATATTATTTTTTACAATATTTAGATATTTAATAATATAATTTCGTTTTCTAAAATTTCTGTTTAACTGAAGACAATTATTCGAAATAACATTTGGGTTTGTATAAAGAAGTAAGACTTAATTCTGATTGACATTGAATGCAAACCAATAAAATATACAATATTTATGGCAGACTGCCTGTATTGGTTAAGTAAAATTAGATTTCTCATTTGATATAAAATAATTAATTAGAAACAATATCTATGTTACCTTGGTAAATATGTTAAAAAGTTATTTATTTTTCAGAATAAAAGAAAGCGCCAACAGAACACGGACTCAAAGCAAGCAAAGAAGTACAAAGAGTTCAAATTTTAAACATAGTCAATATGGAATTATATTAAGAGTAATAAAAATTATTATAAATGTTATATTTATTTACTCTATATTCCACTTACAAGATTTATAAGAGAAATAATAATAAACAAAACAATTACATGGCACAACAATCGACTTATTGCATGTATTTTTTCGCAATATGCGACATACTATTTTTATTGCATATATGTAGGAATGAGATCTGCCGGTCCTAAGAAGAGAGTGACTAAAAGATACTTTTTCGTGAGATACCTCTATATCACCGAAAGTTTTATTATACATTAAAACCCGCTTAAGACGATTTCTCCGGGACCCTACCAAAAACGCGTTTTAAGCGAGAAAGCGTATTTATTATACGGGATAGGAAAAATGAAACGTACTACATACTAATATATTGTATGTATGTATTATGTTCTAATTTTGGTTTATATAGGTATATATAACATAATTCAACTTTTGCAGTATATCTTCGCTTTGATCCAAAGTAACTACATAGTGTCTTAAATCATTAACAGCTGACAAAGCCTGCGC
This sequence comes from Pieris brassicae, assembly GCF_905147105.1. Lineage (NCBI taxonomy): Eukaryota > Metazoa > Arthropoda > Insecta > Lepidoptera > Pieridae > Pieris > Pieris brassicae. The sequence continues at coordinate 2,576,378 of NC_059666.1, forward strand.
GTTTGACAAAAATGCAGTTGACTCATCTTCGTCTTCATCGTTATCACTTAGGGCCTCGTTTTGTGTCTTATTCACATTCTCAATAAGATCTTCAATTGATTGAATTTCGTATGGTGCTACATTGTCATCAATGGAAGAATATCCAGGAAAACCCTGCAGTATCACGGGTTCTTCACGTAAGTGCGGGGGGCCTTTCTGGGGGCTCGCGTTAGAGCGCTCGGTTAGACCTCTCGGCTCGGGCTTGGGCGTATTAAACGGGATGATGAATCGTATTAAACGTTAAGAAATGTATGCAAATATGTCTGAAGTTAGGGACTGGCGTAAAGTGGCGTATTATGCGAGAAATCGTATTAAATGTGTTGTACTGTATTTATATCAATGCACCCCTCCATTTATATTATTCGTCGTTATAGGAAACTAAACCATTTACATCTAATGACGAAGTGGTTGCGCAATTTTAGATTTTTCATGAGTAGTAAGTAGTTATAACATCCTGAAAATTATAAGACTAAAGGCCGTATTTCCTACCATCGGACTACGGCGAGCTTGCTATACTTGAACATACAGAAAAAGTACACTTGAGTTTACTTGAGACAACCGTTTTTTAGTCGTTGTTTAGTCTTATTCGTATTATGACTGTGATTCACGACATAACCTGTTCAATATTCACATGAATTGACGTTTGTGGTTTAACATTCTTCTTGACAGTTATAATTTGAAGCCAAGAGCAATGTCAAAATTCTTAAAGGAATTTAATTTTTTTATTCCTACTTCGGTACTTCGAGAAATCGAGAATCTTGAGAATAAAGGTATGGTTTAGTCATAAATTTTTAAATATAATCATAAAGTTTAAAACCTCTGATTGGTAATAGTGGACCCCTAACAGTTGGCGATAAGTTGTTCAATTGGAAAAATTTGGTATTTTTAGTACAGTAGTTAGGGTAAGAAGATGGATGGGGTCTCGAACTATAACGCTTTTTTGGCTGTTCATAAACCGCAACTTGTTCTTTCGGGAGTACCTGAACATTATTGGCATACCCTATGTAAAAAACTGCAAGACCAGATTTTTGACTCTGGCTTGGCCTTTCAACTAGTGCAAATTGATTACGAAGATAGCGAAAGAAGACCATATGACCCTTTATGGAGTGTAATGGCAATATGCGATATAGATCTCAATGATCCGACTCATATTTATCTCATTGATCACGCATGGACATTTAAAGTTAACAATATTAAAGCTAACTTGAGAAATGTGCCCAGTCTTTTAGAAAGAATGTGTAATTTGATGCAAATCTCTTGTGATAAAACTGAAGAGAAAATTGAAGAAGTTGCAAAGTGTGTATGGAAATATGCAAACACCTATTCAATTGCTGGTGATGAATTTTCTATTGAAGATAGAGTACCTGTGTGGTACATTATGGATGAATTGGGTTCTGGAATAACACATTCCGACAACCCAAATTTTCGGGCAGTTCCTTTTATACATGTGCCTAGTCAGATAACGTTTACCATTCTCTTCCCTACTAAAGATATTGAAGAAGGAGATACTATTACAAGGAACTTTGTAGAAGGTCAATATCAAGATCCTCTGCAAAGGGAGGCTATGCTCATTCCGTGGAAATGCTATGAGCACTTTGATGATGATTTTACTCAGGAAGAACCAAACAGAAAATATTTTTTGGATGGTCACTTGGTTGAATCACTGCCAGTTTTGAATAACTTGGAAAACAGAAATATTTTTGATCAACCCTTGAAGGTATTTTCAGAATATAGAATTATAAATGAACATCTCACATCAAGTCACTTTGAAATTGTTGATAATGAGAATGATGCTGATATTTTGTGGTACACTAGTCATTTTAAAGCTTTTAAGGAATTAAGTATTGATTTTCCCAATAAATTTGTTAATCAATTTCCATTTGAATATGTTTTCACAGTGAAAGATTTACTAGCAATTGTTGCAAGAAGGTGTTCAGATAAGAATGTTAAGATGTCTAAATTAGGGACAAGCCCATTATGGCTACCTACAACATTTAATATGAAAACTGAACTACCAAAAATGGTTGCATATTACATGCAAAGAAAAAGACTTGGTTTAGATAATCACTGGATCTGTAAACCATATAACCTTGCGAGGGGTCTTGATACATACATTACCGATAATTTAGACTTTCTTTGTCATTTGCCATTAACAGGTCCAAAGATAGCCCAAAAGTATATTGAAGCACCTGTGCTTTTTCAAAGACCAGATATAGGAGCAGTAAAGTTTGATTTGCGTTATGTAATATTGTTGAAATCAGTTAATCCTACAGAAGTCTACATTTACAACAACTTTTTCTTGAGATTTGCTAATAAAGCATTTGAATTATGTGATTTTGATGATTATGAAAAACATTTCACTGTTATGAATTATGCAGAAGGTGTTGCCTTGTATAGACTGTTATGTGATGATTTTAAGAGGGTGTGGTCTGAACAATATGGTGATTTTAAATGGAGTGAAGTGGAGAAATCAATTTTTGAAATGTTTAAAAACCTCTTTGAAGCTGCAACTTCTAAACCACCACCTTTTGGGATAGCACAGAGTCCTCAGTCAAGAGCACTTTATGCAGCTGATATAATGCTTTCCTGGCATGAATACAATGGAGAGAAAACAATACAACCCAAGCTTTTGGAAGTCAATTGGATGCCAGACTGTAAAAGAGCTTGTGACTACTATTCAGATTTTTATAATGATATCTTTTCACTTCTTTTTCTTAATAAACAAGTAGACACCTGCACACAAATAATTTAAGTCTGTGATAATTGTATAATAGGCAATGAATAATACACTTATATATTGTATCATTTATTACATCAGTTGTACAGCTTTTGCACGAAATTGTCTCAAATTTATATACAATATTTGAAAATTGCTTGATTTTATAAATAGTTATGCTATTTGTTTAATATTATTGTTATTAATAAATTATTAACCTTAATTTTTCTGTAGTATTCTTCTGTCATCATCTTGTATACCACCAAATGGATTTTCATCATCTACTCCTCTATTACTCAGAAGCCATAATACAATAACCAAGATAACAATTGCAAACAATGCTATCCAATACCGCTTGTAAATGCCACCACCTCTTCGGTTACGTGAAGAAGGTAAAGAATTTCTGGAAGTATACCAATTTAAATTAATCAATTATTTATGAATAATATTGATTCATTAAAAAAAATGTGGAGTTTAATTGTAATTTTGATATGATTAATTTTTAGATTGTAAAATTTAAATAAACTCCCTGAATCAGCGTGGTAGTCTTGCATGATAGATAAAAAAATATTGCCTTAATGAATTCAGTATAATCATGAATATACTCACTTCCACCATCTGCTAATCCATGCAAATGTGGACTTCTGTTTGTATTTATTCTCATCATGGTCAAAATTCATAAGCGGCCTGGAATTTTCATCTGTTTTATAAGTTTTCCTTGGTATTTGGGCACCTGTAATTTTAAATTACTTGAAGGTTTACATAATATTAATATATTTTAAAGGAAACTATACAAAACATTACAAGAATACTAAATAATAGATCCTCCAATGAGAGAAATAGGCTATCTACAAAAAGAAACCAGTAACTGAAAAAAATTAATTTAACTTGAATTTAAGATAGTATAGTATAGTAAAGTATAGAATATAAAAGGTACCTTGTAGATTATCAGCCCTTTTAACAGAAGTATTATCATATATGTTAGCTGGTTCATCTGATATTTGCACAATAGAATGTGGTGAACTTGTAGCTGATCGACTTATAGCTTCATCATCACTTGCACCCACTGGAATTCCACGTTGAGTGTCTATAGAATTTATGAAGTAATTAGATTGTTCCATTGGGGACTGGCTGCGTCTGGATGATGCTCCTTTCAGATCTTGTTCATCTGAAAGCTGGATATAATACTTATTATAACCTTCTAGCCATGTATATAATAAGTAACAAAACTATAATCATACCAATGGTAGACCAAGGCCGGCTCTAGCCCAATTGACACCAGCTAACTTTTCCTTTAAAACATCAGCAACAGGAGAGACTAAATTAGGTGGAGGAAACACAGGTGTGGCACAAGAAGGACATTGATATCCAGCAGGTGCTGTAGTCCTCGGTAAGGCACGGTAACGGGATTCCGCACATTCCCAGTGGAATACATCTACAGATAAAATAAATAATGAGAATCTTAAGAAAATTATGTATGTTATACAGTATAAATCAAACTTACGATAGCATGTCAGTCGTATACATTCGCCTTCAGCTAAGCTTTTTGTGCAAATTTCACAAATAGGATTGTAATCGCTATCTTGTAACCATTGAAGGTAGGATTGTATGATGCACTGAAAACATATAAAAGGTAGACATACATTTGTAATTTGCTAGGCCTTAAAGCTACACATAAAAACTAATGATTTACCAAAACGTCTATATTACCTTTGGATGATTTGTCACCATACAATATTCACAAACATTAACTCGATGTTCAAAGCAAAATTGGTTGGTCACTCTTCTTTTAGGACACTTGCAGAGACCCATGGCCGCGGTGTTGTTACAAAAATAAGATCATAAAGTAACAACTATATACATACTTCCATATGGTTTAACAAGATTAAACCCTGGTACCTTTAAAAGTCGCTGAATTTTATTAAACAAACATTGCTATTCGTGTTTCGTGATAGTTGAATCAGCAGCCGACAGCCACGTCTGTTGTCAAAATCGATTGAAATATGAAATGTCATTCATTTCAGTGCATTAACAACAATATGTTCATGTATCACTCACATAATCTGTAATTCGGAACGAATTTTATGCTGTAATAGTTTGTGATCTATGGTTTTCGTAATTCATATTTTCTGTTATAATTTTCATGTTGTTATTTTATTGCACTTTATTTAGAAATGTTAATGTCAATATAAGTTGTTAATTCTGTATAATATTAATATAACACCATGGCGACTAAAATACTAGCTTTAAAAAATTTTGTTCATAGTCCGTTTAAAGTTCTATTTAAGCAGCCAATTTCGTTTAATAATAATAACCTTAAATGTATCAGCACATCTCCGCTTTGTTGTGTAAATTTTTTCAATAAATGTAAGTTATTTCAACATCACATGTAAATATAAGGTATTTTATGCACACAACAACACACTAGAATATGTTTTAGTACCTGCTGAAAAGCTATGGAAATCAGTAACATCTGTAAGTAATGCAGGAGCCAAGAAAGGTCGTGGTAAAGGGGCTGGACGTATTCGCATTAGGGATTTGAACCGAGGGCAAATGATTGGTGTAGGAAAAGTAAACATGTTATGGCCTGGACTTTCTGCACCTGTAATACGTGGGAGGGAGCTACTTAAACAGCAAAGGTTACCTGATGATCCAGAAAGGTAATTATGGTTTAACAGCATTTTTGAAATGTAATTTTAATTTTATTAATACTTATATATTTTTTATAGAATGGAAAAGCTTATCAAATTAAGAGATTCTATGACGAAGTTCAGACGATTAAAATTAAGTCCTATAGAAAGGGGTTGGTCTGGTGTGAGGCTGCCAGGACGCAGCCTTGGGCCCCCTGATCCAGTTGCTGGTGGTGGGTAACATTATTATGACCACAGTTTAGATTAATAAGTCAAAATAATTTCTCCTCAAAAAGACATTCAAGAAAAGAAAGTAGTGGTAAAACTTAAAGAAACTTTATTCTGCATATTCTTTTTTTTTCAGAGGAATTTACTGGGTTTGAAACAAAAGTTCTTCAATTGAGGTCATTACTTATTATGAAAGGAACCCTTGGACGAACAAGAAATTATCAAGCTATGGTAAAGTCTGTGTTTTATAAATTAAAAGTACTACTTGTGTACTACCACTAGTGTTGTTTTATATTTTTTGGGATTTTAGGTAGTAACAGGTAATGGTCAAGGCTTAGCAGGATTTGGCTTAGGCAGGGCAAAGGAGGCAACAGCTGCTTTAAGAAAAGCTAAAAACAGGGCTGGGAAGAAATTGATGCACTTTGATATTTATAATAATCATACAGGTATATTGATAACTTTTACTATTTTCAACTGAAAATATCAGTAAAGTTTCATAATAAGAAAAATGGTTTTCCCTTTTCTATTTCCATGAATCAATCATAATACCTAGGTATAATAGAAATATTAGCCTTTAAATACAAAATTTTCTGAACTCAATATGTGTTGTGTGCTAAATGTAAAAGGAATAAAAATAAAATATGTTTATTATGGAATATAAGATACAGGTATCACTTATTCCACATCGTTAAATTTGTATCGCACATGTCCCTACTCATCGGCAAAGAAGACAAAAAGGTCTAGAGAAAAAGCTGGAAAAACACTGTTTTAAAATAGCAAATTATCACAAAATGGAAAACAACTCTTATTGTGAAACAAATATAGCAAATTTATTAGAAGTAGCCTTTCTAGCATTAGTCCCAGGCCGTTTTATCAATTACACAATTGTTAACTTTATAGTAAACCTTTTTACACAGCTTTTCTTAAATTTATATTGTTCCGAGTATTAACATTATGTGTATGTATGTATTGGCTATGCAGCTAATAATATGTGTAAAAATTATTGTTGTATACTTTTTATTTCAGTTTACCATGATTTCTATACTGCATTTGGAAAAACTAAAATTTTTGTACAAAAACAGAATGAAGGTTATGGTTTAATGGTACATAGAGCTATCAAGGAGATATGCCAAGCGATTGGTATCAAGGATCTTAGAGCTAAAGTGGAAGGATCAAATAATTTACAGCACCTCGTAAAGGCCTTCTTTATTGGTCTTTTACAACAGGTATTGATTAAATTATTTACCTATTCTCTATATTACAATAAATAAATAAGTGCTAAACGGACAACGGACAAGTAGAAGCACAACCTTCTGTACTTGTTACATGTTGTTGCTTTATTAAGATTTAGCATTATCTATGACTATAATTAAAATCCCATATGCTTTGTATTTATTTCAATGTCACCCTTTTTTATTAATATTGACTGACTTGATATGTTTATAAACAGTCAATACACATTATTAAGAGCCATTCAATAATAATGATCCATTTAATTTGCAGCGATCACATCAACAATTAGCGGAAGAAAAGAAATTACATCTAGTCGAGTTTAGGGATGAGAATGAATTTTACCCAATGGTTGTTGCTAGTCCCTCGACAGTTAGGACAAAAGAGGAAATACCAAAAGACGAAACCCTGGATTTCATACAATATGTTATGAATGACAAAGTTATATTAAAGAAGAAGAAATTTCCACCTTTCTACCAAACAATGCCACATTATGAACTATACCTGAAGAAATTTGAAAGGTTCAGAAATCATGAGAAAATTCGCCTCAACCTTAAAGTCGAGTATGGAGAGACAAAAAGCTTTTTAAGTGACAAATATCCAGATGAAAAAGTTGAGAAAGATGATTAATAGTGTAGTAATTTTATTGTAGATATTAGAATATATTATTTGATAAGTTTAATTAGTTGACTATTTGTCTCCAAATATTTTATTTATTTAGCCCGTAAAAAGTAATAATATTGTAAATACTCCTTATTTCGCTAGTAGCGTGATGATATAGCCACGTTTACCGTCTGAATTGATCTCCAAATCATTGAAACCTTCATATTGGTGTAGTTTACGTACCACTGGACAGAAATCAAGCTTCAAATATAAAATCACATACAGCTTCAATATCCGATTTCCTAATAATAATCATTCAAAATAATACCATTTAGTAGTGCTTTTTGACTAGCACTAGTTGTCTACAGGCAAGGTTGGTAAAAACCCCAAAATCTGTGATTCTGTGGTCGCAACACTTGCATACCGAAAAGAATGTGTTATGCGATATCATTCTGCCGAAGTTGTAGGTTCCTATAAGATTTTAAAACCCGTAATAGAAGTAGCGGACCAATTATAACTGCTTTAAATACAGAAAACACTTTCTTTGGTAGAAGCAAGAGAAGAAGGTAGAGGTTTGGCAGAAGGTAGGGCTTCACTGTTCACCGGAAACCGATATTCAGCCATGTCAGAATAAAAAAATATATAACTTTAAACGCCCTAACGGTTAATGGCTAATTAAAGGCTTCATACAATAATATACGAAAATGGTTGTCCTTATTGTTGAATGACTTGTTGCTTCCTAATACCAAATGAATTGATAATACTTAGAAAACTTTTTTTAAGATTGCCCAAGTTTCTTATCAGTTTTGTCTATGGCACTGAGATTGCATTTGGCAGTCGTGTTGTATGAAAATTGGATACCAAGTCCAAAACTAAATTTGAGTATGCAAATTTTAATCTCGATTCATAGTACATAAACATCATCATTTCATGGTCATTTTGGCTTTGTATGGCAGCCATATTTTATCGGCCATTTGGATTTATTTCATGCAAGTTATCAATAATTGCCTGCAGTGGCGGATAAAAAATCATTTATTCATATAGATAACACAATGTACACTTATGAACGTCAATAAAAAAGAAATATACATTACATACATTAAATGCTTCTAAATTTACATTTACTGCCAGTTCTCAAATCAAGGGCGTAGAACGGAAGAGAAAAACTGGCAATAAACTCTCCGCCACTCTTTTTAATCGCCAAGTTTTTTTTTGTATTACACAACATTTGTAAGGAGATAGAAGTCTGCAACAAAATTTGCTGGTGACTTTCTACTCACACTTGTCAGTGTAAATTCGGTGTTGGTACAACTACAGTATTCCAGAGTAAACAACTGGTTCGCCGCCCCCCAATCAGTAATCCACGTCATCGCCCTCAGCTCACACTTGTATAAGTGAAAAGAGCGAAATTGCAGAATATGTTTTTCCCTCTTCCCCCCTTATATTAGGTCCTTACATATGAAATTGGCGTTTTGTACGGGAGGAACAAAAAGTCGAATATTTTTAAATATAATATATTTAAGTAATCGAAGTACTATGAACCATTGTTTTCTATGCACTTTTGCCATCTCAAAGGTAGTTCATTGATCCCTTTACTAAAACCAGTCGAACGGGAATCAATAAAATCTGTGAAGGCGATTTGGACTGCCCCATCAGGGTAAAATTTTTTCCCTTGCAAGAAGTTGTCCAAATTTCGAAAAAAATGGTAATCTGTTGGAGCAAGGTCCGGGGAGTACGGAGGATGTCTTAGACATTCCAATTGGAGCTCTTCTAATTTGGTAGCCGTCTGTTGTGCAGTGTGTGGTCTAGCGTTGTCGTGAAGTAGCAGTGGTGTGGAGCGATTGACCTGCCTAGGTTGTTTAGTAGCGGCTTTTCCATCATGGTTTGCAATTGCTGACAATAGACATTAGCCGTAATAGTCTGGCCAGATTTGAGAAAACTGCAGGGAACTATACCGGCACTAGTCCACCAAACGCTTACAAGTAACTTTTTTGGGGTTAATTTTCGCTTGGGGCAGGATTTGGCTGGCTGGCCAGGATCCAACCTGAGCGCTTCCGATTATCGTAAAGAATTCATTTTTCATCACAGGTAATGATTCGGTTTAAAATACCTTCATTATTGTGCCGGTTCAGTAATGTAACGCAGCAGTCGACGCGCGTTTGCCGGTTTGCTTCAGTCAATTCGTGAGGTACCCACCTTTCAAGCTTTTTAATCTTCCCAATTTGCTTTAAGTGAATTAAAACAGTTTTATCACTAACACCGCAGCCTGCAGCTACTCGTACTCGTAAATAATGCGATACTTTAAGTTTTCCATTTTGTAAAATGAGTGACGCAAACAGAAAAAAAAAACAAATGAATGACGGTCATCGAAGCACAAATACATGAGTAAATAGCTGTACAAATTTGAATTTGAAATTCCTAACCAAAGAGGAGGTATTTGAGGTCAAAGTTGACTTTTCGTCCACAGTAAATAAAAGACTTGTTTTTCCATTTTTATTTATATGAATAGAAATGATACATTATTACTACGTGTAATTATAAAAAAAATTAGAACATAAAAATCGATTTTTCTATATAAAATTAAAGTTTTTATTCTACTTTCTAAATATCACATTTAGGTAAAATTCCGATCGCCAATATAGGTAACCATATTCGAAGAAAAATCTGATCAATTTTAAAATATTTTCTTTATTTACATACTACATAAATTATATACTAAATGCTCTAAAATGCTAGAGAAATGTTTAAGCACCTTGTATATTTACAAACAATTTAAAATTGAGCCCAAAGGACACGACCTTAAAAATACCAAAGTATATGAAAAAGTTATGTTTTACTATAAAATAGTATCATATCATGAGTATCATAGTATATTGGGTCAAATGAGTGATTTTCAGAATATAATAGGTATTTTTGACAAAACAAAAGTTTGTCTTGCGCATATCAGAATCGTCACCATTGATACAGTCGTACGAGATTCGGCTGCGGGATCAGTGCGTTCATCTGTTATTTGCATAAAATCAAATTGGTATGTATATTTATAATTAGAAGAATACATATCTAGTCTAGTCCAAGTTGCCTATCAATATTAGATTTTTGGGTAAAGACTTCGTTCACTTGTTTTTTTAAATAAAATATATATACGTAATGTAGACGATTACGGCAAATTACAAAGTACAATTGTATATCAAATTGAAGCTATTAATTATCTATGGGTTGCCTGGCCAAATTTTAATAGGTAACTTGGTAGATATGTATTCTCCTAATTATATACATAAAAATTTGGTTTTTAGCAAATAACAGATGAACGCACTAATCCTGCAGCCGGATCTTAGACTACAGTGTTTGCAGTGTTTGAAAGATTCGGGCCCGTACTTAGAACATAAATCAAACCTAGTCTCTAGAGCTGTCAATTTTTTTGTATGAAGTTTGACATATTTGACAGAGCTCAAATCGAGGTTCTGACTTGAGACACGATAATTAAAATATGAATCTCAGAGTCGAAACTAAGTATTTCTTTCCCTTCTTTTTATACAGATTTATTTAAAAAAATATTATATATATTATAATAATATCAATTAAGAATTTTCGTTCAGGCCCAGAGTTTTTGAGATGTAGATCAAAGAGTAAAAAAAAAAACAGTTGCTAACACCGAATCTCAATATTTGGTGCAAATTCAATACAATACAAATTTGTTCCTTAGATATATAAAAATCACTGTATATAAAATTAGGCTCACGTTATATAATTTTCGTTTCCTTCACCGTTTGGAATCTGGAGATCAATAAGGTTTAATCTGTTGTATCTGGAATAAAAACTGTAGCGTTTATTTCTTGAACCTATGATTTTTTATTATTATATAAAGGTTGCAAATCTTTTTTAGTCCCATAAACCCCGTATGGGGCATTTATTTGTCTATTAAACTCAAACACAAAATAACTTTATTCGTATAGGTACACGAGTACACTTATGAACGTCAGAAAATAAGTTAAATTAATTGTAAATTTATATTTACTACCAGTTCGCAAGTCAAGGGCGTAGAAAGGTAAGAAGAACTGGCAAGAGACTTTCCGCCACTCTTTTTAACCAGAAACATTATGATTCTGGTAATCCAGTAATATATGTAAATATCTATGCGTCAGAAAATGAGGGGATGGAGAGCAAGGGGATGCCCAACACGGGAACAGACCAGTAATGGGCTTCAACTTACTTCAACTTCGACCAGTTATGTTTCAATGGAAGCATTATAATGCATTGCATATAATGCATTCAGATTAGCAATGAGCCCGCGATCGGGGAGGTAAAGGCAAAATACAATTTAAAAATTATAATAATATTTATGATATATAGACTTTACGAGAATCTGTAAAATGTTTAGTGAGCGAAATGGTTCTTTCAGTGATGTCTCCCTGTACCAGGAGGGTGCTATGAACTAGTCAGACACGGAAACAATGGCTTGAATTAATAATTAAATAACATTGATCAATATAAATAACGACAAATGAACGACTATTTGATAGTCTGTAGTAATTCATCGAGACATTGTTGAATTTTCTGAAAACCGTAGGCAACTGGAAAGCATGTTACAAGAATTGGCGGAGGAGAGTGCTAAAGCAGGACTATCAATGAATATCTCAAAGAGTAAAGTGATGACAAATTCAATTGAATTGCCAATAAACGTGAACGAAGATGAAGTTGAATATGTAAATGAGTGTACTTAGGACATTTGATAGCTAATAAAGAATGCATGGGCAAAGAACTGGACCGTAGAGTTACAAATACTTGGAAAAGATACTGGTCACTGCCAGAAATAATGAAAAACAGGAACTTGAAAGTGTTTTAGAAAAGAAAAGTATTTGATGCCTGTATATCACCGTGCCTGATATACGCATGTCAAACCCGGTCACTCACTGACAAAAAACAAGAAAATAAACTAATAGTATGAAAAGAGAAACAGAAAAGTATCGAAAGGAGTGTTCTAGGTCTGAAATTAAAGATGGGTAAAACTAGAAGAAGAAGTACATGACAAAGTTTAAAAATGCTGTTACTCCTAGTAAAAGACTGAAATGAAAATGGACAGGACACATGAGAGAAGATAAAGATAAAAGGACGAAGAAAGTGACGGAATGGCTTCCTCGTTATAACAAAAGAAGATGAGGAAGACAAATAAAAAGATGGGAAGATGATGTGCTAAGAGCAGCTGGTCCTATGTGGATGCGTAAAGCTAGAACCAGAGAAGAGTGGATGCGCTTACAGGAGGCCTATGTCCAAGGACAAGCTGTTTAACAAAAACCAACCGGCTTGCCGATTAATTATTTGTATTAATTTTTTTATTTTAGTATTTCACGTTTTCATACACAGTACATATGTATGAAAACTACAGCAATAAAGGCTTTTATTAATATTATTATAGTAATTCATAGTGTTCATTATTAATAGTGAACAAATGTGACTTTGACGTTATTAAATGACAATGACAGCTGACATTAACGCCATCGCTCCGACATAATGTTTAGTTCAAAAGAAAGTGCACTAGCACCGGATTTCCGGTTTCCCGGTGCCGTGGGCAGTTGGTCTCTTCCGTTGAACATGTCAACAGTAATATACTAATTACTACAACACTTAAAATTTCATGATACAACTGTTGCGCAATAAGAATACTTTTACGTTTCAGCATAGGACAGGTTGAGAACATGTTGTTAATTTTTATAGAATGTATAAAGTTTTGAATCGTTAGTGAAAATTTTGTTTTTAAGAAAGTGATTAAAATTAATGAGATGTCATCTACTAAAGTTTATAATAAGTATCAGTGTAAATAAATGTTACCGGCATGATCTGTCCTGCGCCACTTATCAGCGTGGTCCCTGCACAGCTCCGGGGCCAAGGCGGCTCTGACGCCGCCCAGAAGGTCCGCTGCACCAGCGGCCGCTAAAGCCAAAGGCGCGACAGCAGCGCCCGGCAACTGACGCAATACGCCCGTACCGCGCCCACGCCGGGCTGCCATTGTTATATTTGCCGCCGTTTCCGCAAAACCCTAAAATAAATTTATGAACATTATTAAGTCATGTAAATACATGACTCATTCTCACGGTCCGCCTTAACCGAGCGTGCGAGCGAGAGCACGGGATAAGCGATAAGCTTTTGGCTTGTGATGCATTTATCTCTTTTCCACTCCATAGGACGATGTTTAACACGTGAACTGTTTTGTCAACTGTTTATAAAGCAAAGTGAAAAGTTAATATGAATACATCGTTTATTAAAACAACAATTGCGGCAAAAAAGGAAAAAAAATCTTGCATTCTAAGAATTTGTTTAGCGATATCTCATATTAGTTCTTTGATAATTAATAAAAAATTGATTCACTCCTTTAATGATATTAATACAATTCATAAAAGTATGCAATTTTTTCTTATGACGTTATAACGTAAATTATTATCCGTTAACCGACTTTACAGACAGCCAATTTATTAAATAGTCATTTTATAGGAAGGCAACTTAAAAAAAATAAAGTTTTATATTAAACAAATCTTAATCTCTGTACTATATAATATATTGTATACTCACATCTCTGACAGTATGGTATGCGCTCGTCACCCCCTCCCTGATATCAGTGGGCTGTCTTGCGGGGTCACGTCTGCGGCGTCTCTCACGCCTCTCGTAGCCCATTGTCAGCGCGGGCGCTGGTGTCAACATGTCAAATGCTGTTTCTGCCGTAGCCTGTGAATAAATAATTAATTAGCTGGAGCTATAGTATAGTCTCGAAAATCTTTCATAAAATACGGAAACGGTACGTCATTGCTACTCTATGGAATCAAATGTATTTTTTAAAGATGTAGCCACTAGGGCAGCCATTACGCGTTATTGATAATATTATTTTCGACTTTCTAGTACTTTACACCACATACTGGTCAAGTTTTAGATATAAAGAGTCACTGCGGGTAGTCACACAATGTCCACAATGTCCAAGAATCTCCAAAAATTGCGTAATACTTGAACACAACCTAAGCTTAGTATAAGTAAGTATTATTATTATTACAAAGTAAGTAAGTATTATTATTATTACAAAGTAAGTAAGTATTATTATTATTACAAAGACAATCTCATCTTCAAAGCTTTGTTTGGAATCAAGACCTATAATAATAAAATAGCTGTAAGTGAGTCTTAATTCATATGAAAACAAAATTTTACGTTAAAATAATTTCCATATATGTATTCTTTAACGCGCTTAAAAGTGTCATAGAACATAGAGTAGATAAAAAAGCATTTCTGTCAACTCTATGTTCTATGGCTGAAAAACAAATTTTGTTGGAAGTACAATCTTCGTGGTACACCATAACAATTTTTATAAATTTCAAATATTGATAATACCTGTATGAGATGTAAGATCCTTGCTGTAATGTCTAACGCGGCGACAGCAGTACGAGCGGTGAAAGAAGCCGCTCCACGCCTCAAGCCGTGAACTAAGCGGCCGTCTCTTCGCCATTGCTCCACTGGCAGCCACACCAGGTCACGTATACCCGTTACTATAAATACAAATAATAAAAATAGGCCGAATTAAAATATTTTGAAAGCAGAAAAAATAGATTTTCATACGCCAGTCACCTGACAAAACGGTCACAGTTTAATCGTATTAACGACGATGTATACTATGTTGTAGCAGTGTTGGCCTAGTGGCTTCAGCATGCGACTCATCCCTGAGATCGTAGGTTCGAACCCCGGCCTTGCACGCACGCATTTAGCATGAGCTCGAACGGTGAAAGAAAACATCGTGAGGAAACCGGTTTGTCTTAGACCCAAAAAGTCGACGTGTGTCAGGCACAGAAGGCTGATCACCTACTTGCCTATTCGATTAACAAATGACTATGAAACAGATATAGAATCTGAGGCCCAGACCTAAATAGGTTGTAGCGCCATTGATTATTATTATACTAAGTTGTAAATAACATGTCTTCGCATTCTAATCACAATAACCTCCTGGAGTTGAATTTCGTCGGAGGCTTTTAATCGAAATATATTTCTGTAATGTGGTACTATATAGGGACTGGTACAACGTTGTAATTATGAATGTTTATGTTGAATTTTAGTATTTTACATAAATAAAAATCAATTTGTTTATATTCTTTAGTCAATAGTAAATAATCTGATATGGTTTTTAAAATCTTAAGAGGACGAATTCTCGTTTAAAACACGTATCCAAGTTACAACTGTCTGGAGTACAGGAGAGAGTTTATATAGAAAAACTATTTTGACAGTTCTCAACCATTACAGTTTGACAGTTCTCAACCATTACAGTTTGACAGTTCTCAACCATTACAGTTTGACATTCAAATTTTTTTACAAACACAGAATGCGGCAAATAGCTTTATCCATATTCTACATAATACATTGAGTATATCAAGTTTCATCACACATTATCTAGGAACTACACATATTAAATACCTACAGAAAATGCGTAGATATCTCAAAAAATACTGAGCATATTTTGATGAAATTTTAGGTAGCTGAAATACGAGATCTAGTTTTAATGTTACTTACTTATTTGTAACAGGGAATGCATGGGCCCAATCCCGCTGAGAAGACCGGGGAGCTGATGCCGCTTGATGTCTGACAGCCACTCATGCAAAGCCCACTGAACAAGCTTTTCTAAGCCCAACAGTCCTAGTCTGAAAGGTTATTTATGAAACTGTTTGAAATACTGACAAGGCTCGAGGTACTAAGAGAGACAAGTTCTTTTCATATTATTAGTGTAGATAAATTATAACGGAATGACTGTCTCCAGCATAAGGAGGACCCTCGATCAGTCCAACTCCTAAATAGCCGGCCCGAAGATTAAAGTTAAAAAAGAGAAGTTAAATATATCCTAAGAGGATAACTTGGTTAGCGCGTTTCAAGGTATGAGGTCAACACGGTGACCTTACAGCCGTAGATTGTAGGTAAGGCTACGTTATTATTTTCGTTACTTCTCCTATTTGTGTATGGTAAACGATTGGGGGGGGGGGGGGGGTGTGGGACCTCTTATAAAACGTTACGATGCGGGGCGGGGATTGCATTATTGTTAGTATTATTTTCCACTTTCCAGTCATGGGGGGTGGTACTACAGTATCATGGTAATACAGAAAAGGTTACGGCACGTTTCATGGGAGGGAGAATTTCCAAAAATTTCGTGACGTAATACTTGGAACGCTTCTTTTATAGTATATTATATTTGTTTATACATTTAAATGTTTTTTCGTAAACCGCCGCCCTTTGAGGAATTGGTACGGATCTTGAACGACCCTAAGTCGAATTGGTTCGGAAATACTTCAGTGGGCAGCTGGTTCCACAAAGTCAAAAAAAAACCGCGGTAAAAACTGCATTAAAAAACGGTCAGTTGTGTAACGACGGACGTAGAAGTGATACGGCGAGATACATATGTTATTTCGTATTCTGCCTCGACGTCCGATGATGAAACTTAGCTGCAGGCAACCTGAACAATGTGTTCATGTCGCGACTGCCAAACTAATATTAAAAAATGTTTCAGAAAGTATTATCAATGACTAGGTCTGTCTTACTATGCCCACTGAGTGTATATAACCTAACACATAGGTTTTTTCAGATAACAAAAAAATGGGACAGGAGGAAAATGAACAAGCACTTCTTATAATGTGTTCACTGCCATCCATGGACATCTGCAACACCGGGAGGCTGTATAAAAATTTAAGATAATGTAAAATCGTTCCGAGTTGTTAATCACCTTAGTTTTAAATAATATTTATAGACCCTTACTTATAATCCAGTCTTTTAAGCGTGAGTTCGGAACAGTTGAGTTGTCCCAGCCCCATTAATAGTCCAGCCACGGGCCCCGCAGATAGATCGACTCTCTTCCCCACGTAATCCAGACGTATCGGCACTTCCGGAGAAAATACGACACGCCTGTAATTAATGCGAAAATTTGAAAATTATCTTACAATGACACATGTAATATTTATGGTTAGTCAAATTGCCTTTTATTAAGAAATTTCACAAAGAAATCACAGGGAAAACAAACAAATTACTTTTTATTATCACGATTATTACTATATTTGCCATTAAGCACGCGAATCCCGGTTTTTTTTTAAATTGAGATAATTCTACGTACTCATGGAACCTTTTTTAATATTTTTTGTCCGAACTTTAAAAAATATAAAAATAATATATGTACAAACATCGAAAATCCTAAGAATAAGTAATTATTGTCGTTCGTAAATGCAAACATTCACATTCACATGTCATTTTTCAAATATCCATATATCACAAAAGGTTTTAGTAATATAATGTAACTGTGTCACTGTACTGTACAGTAATTATGAAAAATGCCAAACACACTACGCTACAAAATGGTAAAATAAAATCTGGTAGCACGAAATATTATTTAACTATATGATGGCTAGATAGTTCATAATATAATTTCACTTTCAAAAATGTATAGTGGTACATATCCAGTGTATAATAATAATATAATAATAAAATATGTTTATTAATTTCAAGTACAATTTCATTACAATGTGTAAGATTTGGGAACCCTTTTAAGTAAAAAATACCTGTGTCAGGGTTTCCGGCTCTTTCATAACAAACTTAGTTATACATTCCTTAAAATATTTAATTTATATATAATTTAGTTAAATCTTCTATTAACTTTTTTTTCTTCTTTTTTTGTTATTGATTTTTAACTGTTATCAACACACTGGAGTGCATAAGTGAGTGTGTGAGTGTGTGAGTGAGTGAGTGAGTGAGTGAGTGAGTCAGTGAGTGAATGAATAAAGTCTGTACTACATACTAGGCCTCAGAAGAAGCTCCAACTCTGCGTAGGGTATGTTCATGAGCCAGTCCTTTAGTCGTATTTTTAGATTGTAGACGGTAAGCGGGTAGATGTTAAGCAGCCTATTTAATGTGTGTACATGTGTACAGTGTACATTATTTACTAGAATGTAACAAACTTATAAAACTAAAGTTCTTAAAGCCGTTTTTCTATTTAAAACCTAGAGAACAGATAAAATTAAACAGATAACCTATGCCTTCTTTAGATTAGATTTGTATTTTGGACATACCCAGATTGAAGATAGGGCATAATAGCATAAGAACCCATAATAAAATATAAAAGATACTAATTAGTAGTTATGACTAAAAATACAGAGGAATAAAAAGACCGAAAAGCACCGAGATCAAAAGGTTGGACGGCAAGCAATCACAATAGGAACAGTCACCCGCTAAGGCTTGCGCGGGCCGATGACACGGCGGCGCACGCGCATTCCAGCTCTATAGCCCTAGATAATAAGACCGCAGGTCGCGCACGACGCGATGACCAACACTAGCGCACCTCGCGGGGCTCTGTCAACCTGTTATTCATCGCACTCAAGTGTCCATGGGCGGCGGTATCACTTAACATCAGGTGAGCCTCCTGCCCGTTTGCCCCCTATTTTATTAAAAAAAAAGGTGATGGGGTGATTTCTATCTGTTGTATTTATGTAAGATAATTTTTTCTTCCGCGTATTGCAAATGTTATTAATATATTTATTTTTACTATGTCGGTTGTAATATAGGTTTTTTTAGGGAGTAAAGCGTATGAGGATAAGATCCCAAAGGTCATAGGTTCGATACACGACTGTGCGTGGACTTTGTGTGCGCACGCGCTTGTACGTTGATCGTGACGAAATCGGCATGCCTTAGACTCAAAGTCGTCGACGTGGGTCAGGCAAACTGATCACCTACGTGTCTTTTACGAAACATACAGAAATCTGCGGTCTAGACCTAGAAGGTTGTAGCGCCACTGTAAAAAATACCACCTAAAGTATATAGGGGAGTCATCGATTGGTTCTGCATCGGGCGGTTTCACAGTTATCTTCTCCTGGTTAACCGCTAGTCTTTGGAAGTCTTCCTCTAACTGAATCAAGTTTTCGGATACGAGACGCTCAGCCTCATACGTCTCCATCAGTGGTTCATCATCACGGATTACTGGAAATAAAATTATATTGAAACTTACAGCGGTAATATGAGGGACTACGGGATTTAATTGAAAAGCTTTTTTTTGATAGTTCTGCAATGACAACATTGTTCATGGACCCTTTGAGGAGCACAACTGCTTTGAATAAATATGACGAAGGCCTGTCTGTCCAGATTTTTCCTGGTAAGTAGGAAATATAAGCATTATATTGCCTATGCGCATATATACACATTGAATTCTTTTAATCAGGAACCATACTACATATGAACAAAATCAATTACAATTCAAGCTGTTTGAAAAAATTCTAAGAAACTCTACAAAAATATACTTAAATATATGTACCTGAGGGTACATGGGAAGATCTTTTTGTGTTGCCTATAGTTAATTTATCCCATAAAATAAATCCATTTATGCCCCTGTAAATGCATACCGGTCTCATTAAGCGAAAGACAGTCGCCGTCACCCAAAGAAGTAGGCGTAGGAGGGGGGTCCCTCAAGTGGCTCCCGACACTCATGACAGGAGGCCTGTGAGTGGGAGTAGTTTGACGAGACCCGCTCGAGTCGGTTGAGAGACCGCCTACACTCTTCGTGTCTTCATCTGGAAATATAAACAGTAATCATTTAATCATTCTTATTGTACCTTTTTGGATATTTCTCTTTTGTCTCTTTCCTCCACATTGGGTTTACGCTGTGACAAAAAGAGACACATGACTACTTTAAATAAAATGATGCAATTATAAATTTTTCAACAATAAGAGGCTGGTAATAATAATTAAAGAAAAATCTAAATTGTACTGAAACTTTGCATTGTTAGGTTTGTGTTATTTAATATAAACATATATTATGGGAGAACTGTTTGGCTTTTTATGAGCAAGAAGACACACTAATATATTATTATAAAATATATATTATATGCTGTAAATAAACTGTGAGTATTTGAAGAAATAAAGTTATCGAATATATATAAATATATAATATATAAAATCTCACCATTGCCTTCGTCCGTACCCAGTTTAGAGAAAAATCCAACAAGAAACGCAAGCGTATCTTGATCCAAGTTAAACCTCAACGGTAATAACGATACCTTCAGGCAACACTCTTGCGCAGGCAGCGATGTGTCCCCGCGTAAATGCACTGCCTTTACTATAAGCTGTACACAAAAATGTTAAATGTTATTTTACATAAGTCACCCGATGGCACAATAGCGAAGGCAATAAAATTTAAATTGCACAATATATGGATTCTAAAACGTCAATGGCGTTATAAACGATTTTGACATTTGACAGCTGATGTCAGTATAGAAAAATGTACGACTCGTTAATTTCTCAAACGCACGGTGCGTTAACGCTGTCTCGTTGTCGTCCGTACGTTTTTTTTAATACGTATACGCTTTACGATAGTGATTAAGTTCAGTTACAAATACGGCCACGAAGCGCTGCTTCTAAGTTTTGAACTAAATATTATGTTTATTTTTATTCCAAAATACGCATTGTCCTGTTATTTTGCTTTATTATATCTATAAAACAAATTATATCAATTGACAAACGAACCATATGAGCATTTTTCCTCTCCGGTTCATCTTTCAGCTTGTATTGGCTGAGGAGTTTGTTGATGTCACTGCAGACAAGTCGATCTAGGACTTCAATTTTGCTGATGGCTAAGGTCTGGCGAGAGGCCTGGGTACCTCCTGTAGGATACACTTCGTGTTGGAATTTGACCTGGAATATTTAATGTGTATTTAAGATTTTAATGATTTCGTTGACCTATAAATATATATAATATCAGATAAATTTATTCGGCCTAATTGTTATGAAATTATTTCAATCAAATAGTGAAGTTAAGGGTCTTGGTATGGACTATAAACATGCATCACACCCCATTGTCATTAAAACTAAACAAGCCTATTGGACGCCAAACTATAACTGTCTCTTTCTGTAAAACTGTGTTTAGCCTGGGATGAAAAGAAACAGATGATAACTAAGAATCTATAAGATATTAAGAACACAACTGAACTCTGAGATTTCAGATATAAGTAATGAAAACGAAATTCAACTCCCTGTAAATATTTAAGGGTATACAAGTTTTTTTATAAAACAAGTATATTACTAATACAAAAATAAAAAAAAACTTGATTAGTTAACTTTTGTACATATTCAACAAAAAGGTAAGTTGCGCTCCGCAGTACATTTAAAATATTATGTTAATCAGTTAATAACAAATTTACTTACCTTAGCAAGACACAATTTAACACAAGTATGGTGGTCTCTGTGCTTCCCGCCACGTGCATGTATGTCATGTTTAACTGGTTGCGCAGGCGCACGCACGCGTTCGCTACCCGCGGACCAACTGACTCCGCCAGTTCTGTATGCTGCTGCTAGAGCACGCCCCTTTTCGTACGGCTCGTAGTCTTTATTGCGTCTAAAGATTTTATCAATTGAAATTAACTATCATATGCCATTGGCGACTACAGTTTTTATTTTTTGTTGTAGGTATTATGTTTGTTAAGTATAAATCAAAATATGATTAAGAGTTTAAGGATGATTTATATGTCGGCGTATAATAAGGAGAAAACAGCATTCTGTAGTCTATTTGTCTACCTTCTACTGGTATACTTAAAATATTATAATTAGGCTTACAACTAATGAACTTATCTCCTATTTTTCTGTAAACAATAACTTGAATGATGACATGATATTACTTAAAATAAAATAAATTATTAAAAAATTTAGTTACTTTGTATTGGTTGGTGAACTCTTTCTGGGATCTATATCAATGCTGACAGATTTCTTTGGAATGTCACTCGTCGGACGGAAGTCGTTGCCGCCGAACATATTCCATGTTATACTCATTTCGCATAATGTATACCTAAAGAAAAAATTTGGGTCAAGATGTATCGTAGAGCTATCGGATTGGGTGTTAAATATCATTATCAAAAGACGATTCAAGGAAATAGTTATAAGTAAAACACGTTGGTAACGACACATTACTTAATAGACAAAAAGAACACATAGACAAATTGAAATTTAGAGTTCAGTTTTACATAATTATCGACAGATGTCTCTACGTACTGTTTGTTTATTCTACGCAACAATAGCGAATATATATATTGGGTGCCTTTCGATCACGTTATTGGAAAATAAATTAAAATAAGTTCTGGATGCAAGAATAGTTAACAACATTTTAACTATATTCACAATACGTGATTATTGTATTATATATACACACATTTTGTATTAAAATATTCTAGTCACAAAACCGATTCAGACATGGAACGGTAAATTACCTATTTGAAACATATTCTTGGAATTAAACTAAGTGACAAAAAGATAAAGTTTTCGCGGAAGAACAAAAATAACAAACGCTGTGGAACATGCACCACAAGGTAGTGCATATAGCCCTGGTAGAAGGTTTTAATGTCTAACCGAATGGACCGATCCAAAAGGACATCCACAAAGAAAAAGAGCGATGAGCAAGATTAGTAGCTGACAAAAATTGGTAGCTGACGGGAAAAGATAACAGGGAGTAAAAGTCTTTATCTCGCCCGCATTTTGGAATAACCAATATTTATGTATATTGTATGTAAACTAGATGTGGATAAATAAAGGCTTATTATTTAACCGTTAGCATATTTTTACTCTCAAAAGACGAGTTTGCTCATCGCTCATCTGATGTTAAGTGATACCGCCGCCCATGGACACTCACATTGCCAGAAGGCTCGCAAGTGCGTTGCCGGCCTTTCAAGAATTGGTACGCTCTTTTCTTGAAGTACCCTAAGTCGAATTGGTTCGGAAATACTTCAGTGGGCAGCTCCATATAGTGGTGGTAAAAACCGCCTTAGAAAACGCTCAGTTGTGGAACGACGGACGTCGAGGTGATACGGATGGTATTTTGTATTTTGCCTTGACGTGAAATGAAATCCAGCTGGGGGGGGGGGGGTATTAGACCGAACAACTCTTCTGAACACACGCACTTCTACATGCGGTAGAAGATGCAGAGAGACCCAACAATATTTTAAACATAAGATAGTTAAATTTAAATTACCTTAAAACAGGAAGCGGGAAACTCTTAGGCGCCTTAAGTACATCTGATCTAGCAGCTGGTACAGTGAAATGATTATCGACCATATGCACAGGTCCCGGTCCAATCCAATTCACTACAGGCTCGTCCATTTCATTGTCTTGCGCGTATGACGCTTCAACGATACAGTATTCGTCATCCGTGTTACCTCCGTCACCACCAGATTTCAACTGTGGAAATTTAAAATCTTAAATTTCTGTTTTTTTTAAAGAAAATCTTGGGATAATCAAAATTCCATAAAAGTTAAATCATTAGTAAGAAAATCGGAATAATACATGAGACAATTTGGATAAATACTGAGAATCTAAACGTTTATTTATAAAAGTATCTCCCTGCAGAATATATATGTACATATATGTATTTTTTCCCTAGAATAAAGTTCATATAATAGAAGTGCGAATTTAAATGAATAAAAATTACCTACAATACTGGTAGCTTAAACTAAGGTAATATTCATTTATGTGTCGAAGATACCGCAAGTAAAAAACTTTTATTAACTCAAAATGTTTAATTATCTTTAGGCGTCTTGTTAGGCGGCGTGTCCATATATCATGGAATTCAAAATTTAAATGATTCGAATATTTCTTCACTGATTTAACGCAGTTGTATAGGTAAAGTAGTTTTGGTAAGTTGAAAATTATAAAATGCATATTACTCGGCAGTTAAAACTTAGTAATATAGTAAAAAAAATAGTCGTAAACAATTATAAAAATAATAAATTCTGACAAGTGAAATTACTAAATGGGCGAGTGGGCCATCCTAACCTAACCTCACCTAAAACATTGTAGACATTGTTAGACGAAATAATAGGCCAATTGTTTTTTTTTATTGCTGTCGCACAAATTTACCAACCAGCAAAAAAAAAAAATCAACTGATCATAAAAACTTCTCGTATATTAACAGTTCAAAAAATTTGTATCGATTTTATTTTTCATATTATTCTTATATTCATAACTTTTATTATAATAAAAAGCGTTGTTAATCACTTGTCAGGTAATCCACATAAGGCGACTTAGTATTAATAAGTATTTATTTATTATTGGGTCGTTCAAGTATTACGTAAGCAGATTTACAGCAATTTATCTCCTCCCCCCCCCCCTCCACTTTTCAGCAAAAGTAAGCAAAGCTCTCAAAAAAGAAAAGTACACAAACGTATTATTTTTTGTGGGAATCCACGAAAATGCATTTCGTTTTCAAGCATAGACAATGTGTGTGTCATATGTGTAAAAAAGTAAATAAATACTTAAGATGTAAAAAAAAAACAAAGAGGGGGGGGGGGGGGGCTATAGGGCATACGGCCCCGATCTTTTATGGAAATGCAATAATTGTATTTTTTTAAATAAAACGGGGCAAACGGGCAGGATGCTCATCTGATGTTAAGTGATACCGCCGCCCATGGACACTCTCCATGCCAGAGGGATCGCGAGTGCGTTGCCGGCCTTTATCTTTATATATCCGATATTTTATCTTAACCGAACATAAATAAATAAAATACCTTCTTCCGTTTGCATTTCCTGGGCGAGGCTTTAGGTGTCGTAGGATCACCCAGGTCTTTAGCCACTTGAGCGTTGGGTTTAGCTTCCTGTGCTTGCTCTATAATATCTATGCTTTTACACTCCTCTTCGAGATTATGTTCTGGATCTTTCAGTTTGACATTGGACTCGTCGGGGAAGAAAAATATTTCGACACCTTCTTTTTCGGTTGAACTGACAAGTTCATCTTCTTCAACTACGAAACAGTATTTTATTGGTATTTGTACGACTTATAAAATTTCTACTTAAGATAAAAAAAATTTTTTTTTTTGCTACAACATTATTCTTCGAATGTATAATGGGGATAGTATTGTTTTTTATTAAAATAACTTTTACATATTTAAAGAAAACACTTTTTTTAACGGATTGAAAAAGTAGGTTATGTATTAATTGTAATTGTATTTTTTTTGTCGCCGTGACCACGCACGCTGTAAAGCACGTGAAACGTTTTTTTTTAAATTATATAAAATAATTACAAGTTCATATATATATTAGGATATACATAACTTCAATCCATTGAAAAAGTATTTTCTTTATAATGGGGATTTCAAAACAAAATCACGGTATAACTAATGAAGAAGGTTTAAATGGAGTTTTATTCTGTATAGGTATAAAACTTTTTAAAATATTTGTCATAAAATCTTTTTAATAAACAATAGAAGAAATAGAGACAAACATATTAGATACTGAAAGCGACACACTTACATGTGTTGTTCGGACTCTCTTTTAAAGCCTCAGCCATGAGATCATTAACCTGCTGAATTTCACTTGGCGAGAGTTCTCTGATTTCTTCTGGTCTGTCTTCTAGTCCTGAAAGGTTCATGTTTACTGTGCTTTAAAAGACGATTTAAATTTAAAAAAAAAAAAAACAGAATTTTTCAATTCAACTTTTTTCTATAATGAGGTGCACATGCACCACCATTATCATTTTAATTTTGTTAATCAACTTGACAACACTTCTTAGTAAATCATTATTTTCGTGAACTCTCATGAATATTAAGATTTAAAATTATTTTAGCATTAAAAACATATTTATTGAACCAGAATATTCTAGAATGGATTCCAGGATATAGGTTGATGATGGAATGATCGACTCAATCAGGCCACGACATACACATAAATCAATTTAATTTCATTAAGTCGTCTAAGGCCGTTGATTATTGCCTAATAATGTGGGGGCATACATTTTTTTCTAGAATATACATATCTCTTACCAACAAGGGGTTCCAACGGCTGATCAGAACATATGCTGGTATGTCTAGAATGTTCGAATGGTGGAAGAGCGTCGCCATCGGATGCCACATACGTAAGGAGACGGCAGAGGGCTGACGCGGAATCCCAACAGGTGTATAAGTTCACCATATTATTTGATGCCGTTAGGTCCACTTGGGGTTGGTCGTTAGCCTAAAATTTTATCTTCATGATCGACTAGGAGTATGGAAAGTTTTTTTGTCATGATTTCATTTGTAATAAGTAAATTCAAAGGTTTTGTCTTCGTATGCCTCGATACTATGACTAGTTTTTGACCGTATATTTACATATATGGTATAGTTTAACACATAATTGATAGCCAATGTCGTGTTTCAGTTTAGTTAAGTCCAGAGGGCGCTGTTCTAGTTACAGATATTTTTTTTTCTTATATTAAACGTTTTAGTAATTTTCCATTCACGGTTTAAAGTCTTGATATAATTGAACGAATCAGTTCAAGAAAAATAATGGTAATTACGTCCATGTCCAGATATTTTAAAGTAATTAAAGTTTGATCTAAGGCCGCAAGGGTAAGATTATGAGTCGAGACTTAGCGCTAGGGAGTCCTAGCTCGTACTAAGTGTACGTCTACGTGCGTGTACGTCGCCACAATTATTGAGAACAATAAAACATTTTATAAATATTTGTGGTTTATAGGTCACGTGACCTGCAATAATAGAAGAATCTCATGCAAAATATATGGTTACATACCCCTGTCCCCTTATCCTCCATCCTTAAGGACAGTTCGAACAGTCCCACATCCAGCACACATACATAATCCCTATATAAGTCTGGATGTTTGTCGTCATCTTGCGGTACTGTTGCGTTTGGTTTCGCATTCGATATATACGCGAGGAAAAGTGTACACTCCTGCGCTAAGAACCGTAGATATGAAGTATTGGTCTCTGGTATGATATTGCTCGACACACTGAAGTTGCCTAACGTCACGACTGTACGTATTGGTAGATATAGTGGTCTGGAATTGTTTGGATTAAATATTAACACAAATTTGTTTCTCCTGTTTTAATAGTATTACAATATGCTATACCAAGACTAAAATTTTATATTGAAAACATTCTCGAACCTTTCGAGTTTTTCGCGAATACAACGGAAGAAACGCTAATTATCAGAGCTTTATATATTTGGTCGTGATCTGATCTATTCTAGAGAAAGCTTGTTAAGCGGCCATCGGGTCATAATCCACATTGTTTGTGAAGAGTAAATTACTATTTTTTTAAATTTGTAGAAGCGTAATATTTTTATTAATTTTTGTATATTTATGTTCACCGTTATTATCAAGTACTCAGAATAAATAGATTGTAACTTATACTGTATATGTACGTACGTATGCATTATATATGATTTGGCGTACTTCAATAAATAAATAACAAAATTAGGGGGGAAAATGGTTATATATAATCCTTTAACTTTGAATTCTCTTGAATCAATAACATTTTTTTTAAAAGTATGTTACGGAAGAACTGCCTTCAATCTTTACAACTCTTATAGTACGAGAATAAATATTATATATATTCTTAATACAGCTATTATTTTTCAGAGCTTCTGATGTACAAATTATTTTTTACATCAGAAGGAAAGAATTGAAATCGGTTCAATAGTTTTGGTGTTACATCCTTACAGAGATACAAATAATTGGTCTTTATAATATTAGTATAGATTTATTGTTTACCTATAGTCCACAGCACAGTCCCAAACGTGCACATGCAATTCCGAGAGTACAGTGGAGGGGATGTATCCGGGCACAGGGTAGTCAAGAACATCCAGCACGTCCATAAATTGTGTCAGCCACGCGATGCCCTTGTCTCCTCTGTGGCGCAACGTCGCCTGTTCTATGCCAAGGGCAATGCAAATGGTCTGAAAGGAATATTTGTTGAATCTAAAGGTTTTATGAATTCTTTTTATCAGTGTCCGGCTTTAAGCCCAAAATTAAATTGTGAATTAAATCAATGTATTGGACTGTAATATATACAAAGCTAATTTATCATTCTCAGGTTGGTTCGGAAGAAGACAAAGGGGTCACTGAGAAGAGAAAAGATTTCACCAGTTTCTAGTCCGTTCTTCTTTTATTACAGTGCATAATTTTCCAGGATCGTTAGCAAAATTAGGTTAATTCATTTTAAAAGCTAGAAGTTCTACCCAATGGATGAATTCTATTATTAGAGAATTAGAATATTCATCAAAAAGTACCTTAAGGCCAGGTGTGTCACTATCAGGTTCAGTCTTCAATGCCATGGTAAACATATCCCTGGATTCAATACGGTCCTTTATAAATACGCCTTTATTTGATGGATATATGGTTTTTTTTAGGTGACATGGTATGGCCGTGCCGAATAACCGGAGGTTAGGTTTTTCTGATGGTATTGTTAGAATAGCTGGAAAAAATTATATTAGTCAAAATAATGTTATAGAAGTTAAGAAATAAACGTTATTCAATTATTAACTATATATTATCCAAATAGTACATAAATCTTATAGTATAAGTATTATATATAATATAATAATAGTCTTTGCGTCTGAAACTAAAAAGATTATATAAGGAGAAAAAAGAAATGAATTAAATTCTGGGATAGGCCATTTATGGAGTGCATCACGTTATCGCCGAATAAATTCGGGTCGTACACATAAGTATCCACGCATAGGTCGTTATTACATACGTATTAAACTACGTACTCGTACGCAATACGCACGTACGCATATTATCTAGTTGATTAAAGCCATCTCAACCTGGTTTTCGGCCTAACAATATTATGTAAATAATTGGGTATCACTAAATAAGAGCTAATGATACACAATATAATAATATATTAATTAGTAAAGGATGAAAACCCATCGTGTAGATTTTTCAATAAGGATTATGAATACTTTTACTATTTATTTCTACTGAGTATTAGATTCTTATTTGTTTTTTTACGACTGGGGCGCAAACTAGCTGCTGTGGTCTCTAGCAGAAGGACCAGCGCTGTGAAACAACTCTGCTCCTCAGTAAAATGCTGAGCCAGGGTCAATAACAACCACAGCACACACGCATTACTCAATTAAACCTTTCTCTTAAAAAAAATGTTATCTATCTATAGTTATTACTTTTTTATTTATTTTTCTTCTTCTTTTTGATTATTGTTATTTTATGTGTGTGTGTTTTCTTGGAAATAAATGAAATGAAATGAATAAAGTATAGTTATCGGTACCGCATTAAAACTAAAATCACAAGTTACGTAAGGTGATGATTAGTGATAAAGGTGTTTTATTTTCTATTCCAAATAATGTAGGTCTCTACTTTAGCTAGATGGCAATTCAATAAGTCTAAGAAGGTACTAAACGAACAATTTTTGCACACTAATATATTGCTATACTTACGTTCGTGGTACAGTGCCATTTTCCCTCCCCTCAAACAAAGTTGGGCCGTCTTAGCACGTCCGTTTATACCGCTGACCTGACACATGGACAGTTTTTGCGCTTCCAAAACTAATTCACCCATTTGACCAGGAACCACTTGCTTGTTGCTATCCTGAAATAGTTGGTTTGTATTTAATATATTTTTGTTGCGTTTAAAACTAAAATTTAGTGTTTAAATGCAATCTCAATGTATACAGTACATATTGCCATTGTTAACTATATCTGTCGAATACAATCATATTAGGAGAACAAAAAAAACTATATACACTGAGTGGACTATGCACGCCAACGACAACTCTATAACGCCATAAGCGTTAATGCTAAGTGATTGTTGCGTTTAAAACTAAAATTTAGTGTTTAAATGCAATCTCAATGTATACAGTACATATTGCCATTGTTAACTATATCTGTCGAATACAATCATATTAGGAGAACAAAAAAAACTATATACACTGAGTGGACTATGCACGCCAACGACAACTCTATAACGCCATAAGCGTTAATGCTAAGTGATTGTTGCGTTTAAAACTAAAATTTAGTGTTTAAATGCAATCTCAATGTATACAGTACATATTGCCATTGTTAACTATATCTGTCGAATACAATCATATTAGGAGAACAAAAAAAACTATATACACTGAGTGGACTATGCACGCCAACGACAACTCTATAACGCCATAAGCGTTAATGCTAAGTGATTGTTGCGTTTAAAACTAAAATTTAGTGTTTAAATGCAATCTCAATGTATACAGTACATATTGCCATTGTTAACTATATCTGTCGAATACAATCATATTAGGAGAACAAAAAAAACTATATACACTGAGTGGACTATGCACGCCAACGACAACTCTATAACGCCATAAGCGTTAATGCTAAGTGATTGTTGCGTTTAAAACTAAAATTTAGTGTTTAAATGCAATCTCAATGTATACAGTACATATTGCCATTGTTAACTATATCTGTCGAATACAATCATATTAGGAGAACAAAAAAAACTATATACACTGAGTGGACTATGCACGCCAACGACAACTCTATAACGCCATAAGCGTTAATGCTAAGTGATTGTTGCGTTTAAAACTAAAATTTAGTGTTTAAATGCAATCTCAATGTATACAGTACATATTGCCATTGTTAACTATATCTGTCGAATACAATCATATTAGGAGAACAAAAAAAACTATATACACTGAGTGGACTATGCACGCCAACGACAACTCTATAACGCCATAAGCGTTAATGCTAAGTGATTGTTGCGTTTAAAACTAAAATTTAGTGTTTAAATGCAATCTCAATGTATACAGTACATATTGCCATTGTTAACTATATCTGTCGAATACAATCATATTAGGAGAACAAAAAAAACTATATACACTGAGTGGACTATGCACGCCAACGACAACTCTATAACGCCATAAGCGTTAATGCTAAGTGATTGTTGCGTTTAAAACTAAAATTTAGTGTTTAAATGCAATCTCAATGTATACAGTACATATTGCCATTGTTAACTATATCTGTCGAATACAATCATATTAGGAGAACAAAAAAAACTATATACACTGAGTGGACTATGCACGCCAACGACAACTCTATAACGCCATAAGCGTTAATGCTAAGTGATTGTTGCGTTTAAAACTAAAATTTAGTGTTTAAATGCAATCTCAATGTATACAGTACATATTGCCATTGTTAACTATATCTGTCGAATACAATCATATTAGGAGAACAAAAAAAACTATATACACTGAGTGGACTATGCACGCCAACGACAACTCTATAACGCCATAAGCGTTAATGCTAAGTGATTGTTGCGTTTAAAACTAAAATTTAGTGTTTAAATGCAATCTCAATGTATACAGTACATATTGCCATTGTTAACTATATCTGTCGAATACAATCATATTAGGAGAACAAAAAAAACTATATACACTGAGTGGACTATGCACGCCAACGACAACTCTATAACGCCATAAGCGTTATAGAGTTGTCGTTAAATGGAAAGAAGAAAAACGTGAAGATAATCCATGACTCCTACTTATAAGTCATGGTCAACATCAGTCTACACGTGCAAAATCCCAATTTGTCAACAAAATAACGAATTTATTCGAAAGTTCGTATGCATGATGCCGACAGTCGAGTTATTTGCGGGCTAGGATATTAAAGCGACAAAAGAACGTACACAGCTGCGCAGTTTTTACTAATTTACTTATCATATTCTGACCCATGGCCACAGATATATCTTTAAAAGGCCTTAAAAGGCTGAAATCATTTTAGGTATCTATAGCCAGAAATTAAAACTTTATTCAAAGTAACCCAAATACAGCCTTCTTCCATAAAAAATGAAATAAGTGCAAGAACAAAAGTTTATCTTAACACGTGTAAACGCCATATGTTGTACGTAGACAACGGGTTAGGTTTTATTATTTGGTGGATTAATAAATTAAACAATTAAACGCGCTGACAATAAAATAAGCATTAATTAGCATCCAATTAAAATACCCCAAAAGATAAATAGGTCAAAACGGACCTCAGAAGGAACACATTACATGTGTATTACGCTATTTCTATATAAACTTACCCTGACTGGGGCATAAATACTAAGCAAGCCTTTCCCCACTTTGAGAGTAAGACAGAAGTTGTGGGTATCGCTCTCTTTGTTGTCCGAAACGGGCTTTTCAAGATTTTTCCTCGCCTTGTGATCGTATGTCGAATAGTACAAGTTCTCTTCTTCGGATGAAGTACTTTCCGAATCCGAATCTATAATATTATCTTTTGTTATTTGGAATAAGTCGAAAGGAAAAACATATTCTATTCTAAATTGCTATTAAATTAAATTCTAAGATATTCAGGCTTTATACAATACTCCGACTATATTTAATCCTATATAACAGTTTAATAAAGAGTCTAAAATAAATATCTGAATGAAGAAAATAAAAACAAAGACGCTACATCATTTAAGGTCTGGGTTTCGATTTCCTCCACCGTATGAGCGATTGTTAAAATAATATTTGTATTAAAAAATAATTCTGCGTTCAGGAAGTTGTCTTACCATATCCCTTACAAACTCCAAAAGCAGGATGTATAGGACCAGCCATATGCGGAGCAATATCGCAATCGGATACTCTCGGCTCCCAGAGGAGAAGGTCAGAGTTTATACGGTTATAAATTATTTCGTATAGTTGTTTTGACCTGTATAATAAAAAAGGATTAAGTAATTGAATAATAATACTTACATTAACTGGATAAGTATAGATATTCTGGTCTTTTTTATCTCGAAGGACCAACAATAATTTAAATTTAGAAGAAAATTTACGAACGTCGTTCGAGCTTAGCGTTTTTAAGGCAGTTCCCGCACTACCACTATGTGGAATCAGCTGCCCACTAAAATATTCAGAACCAATTCGACTTAGGGTCCATCGAGGCCGCCAACACACTTGCGAGCCGTTGGAAATATGAGTGTCTGTTTGCCTTGTTATATGAAACGTGAAATTTATCCGTAAAAGTTTTTGTGAAATAAAAATAATAATGAATGAATAAGAACAGTAATTACTTAATTACATAGTAAATGGAAAAGATTTTGAAGGCAGTTTACACAATTATCATAATTCCTGCTAGATTTTCTGTAAAACAGTAAAAAAAACTTACTCCAACTGCAAACTGAGTATGGGCAGGTTGAAATCAAGATGTATGGCTGAGTTTTCGACGGAGTTATTTGTGAATTCTGTCATTTCTTCATCCGTACCCGGAACTATTAGCTCTTCTTCTTGGTCTGTATAAATAATTGTCTATTAATACCATTATGTACGGATTCATAGCATATTTTGAACGAAATTCGTCAAGATGTCGAGTAATGATAGAAACTTCACATTCTCATAATTTACTAAATTATACTTCGTTTAAATTTTTGTTTTGGACAAAACACGAATTCTATTCAAACATGTATGTACTACCAAAAGCTCATGGAGCGCTGCTCAAGTTTTTATTATTATTGTGTTTAGGCCGAGAGTGGCAAGAGAACATATTTACTACTACAGTTTGTGAGGTAGTTATGCGATCAAATAAATTCTAATTTTCATTTTTAATACATTGTTTTAAGATTATTACTGTCAAACATAATGCAACAAAAACTATTTGATTTAAGGAACAAAATCTTAAGGGAGCATGTTCCCGGGTAGAATGCAAGAGCGACTCCGGAGCTTTGAGTGGGTATTTCTCACCCAGTCCCTGAATAGCATAGATCCTGATGTGGGTCCCAGATATAAAAAAGGGTCACGTTCAGCTACAAACTGTTTATATTTTAAGCATACAAAAGTCAATTTTAAATTCTCTTAATACCTTTTGATTGAGTATCATGTTTGCTAATCCCTTGATGTGCCATTTTCTTTCCACTAAAAGGACTAGGTTGTGCACTGCGGAGATTGTTCATAATATACATAGAAGTGGTCATGGGGTTTGATGTCTTGTCAAAACTAAATTCTTCCACTAATGAGTCAAACTGACTTTTGTTTGCCTCGCGCGGTTGGAATGTTATTGATATCCTGAAAGGAATATAGTTATTATATTATATTTTTAAGGTGCTTGATGAATTTGGTTTTATATTAATTTAATACATTAATTTAAAAAAATTAAAAGATATACACATATTTAAATAGCTAAACAATTACAATGTAGTATTTAATATTGATTGATTGAAAAAGAACATACAATAGAGATGTTATTGTAAAGTAAAGATTATATATTACTGTTGAACTGTACTAATTTAAATACACAAATTTTGGGTAATTATTGTGATAGATTTTTATAATTTTTTCGCGAATTATTTTCGTATTTTATCTCTTTACACATTGAAAACGATTCTCAAACGCTTGAGTAGTTGTGGCGAACCATACTACCACAACTCTTTTCCACCTCGTCGGTGATTTTATCGCAATGTGTGACGACACGATTGCGGTGGGTAGAGCCTGCAGCCAGTCGCAGCGCGAGCATAGGAGAGTGCGAAATTAACTATCAAATCCGGAAGCTGTGCGCTCGAAGACGATTTACCCATTTTATCTTATAATTAATTCATTGTATACTTTACGCTCTGTTGCAAAACAGTCACAGTTCTCCTCTTAACATATATCGCAATGTAATATTTTATCATCTACTAGATCTTCTGGTTTTTTCTCATTGTCACCCTTTGGCTGTGGTTAATGGACTGGTATAAGGGAATGGAGATTTTTACGCGCTCGTCCAATAAGAAGATTATTATTAGTGTCAATGCCCACAACCAAACCAAATCAGCCTCTGCTATGGAGATATGACTAACATTACAACAAATATCCAAGACATCTTTATTTTGGAACAAATGCCTATGCATTTCGAATATCCATAATAGTTTCCATATTGGTAGCGAGAGGTCTTTGGGTGAAAAGGTGGCAGTTTCTCTTCACCTTCAGATAGACTCTTCAGATTGGTCATGTGAGAAGATGCTGGTCTTTGCGTTGTGCCGTTGTGCCTTGCCCTCATTGATGCACCAGGTTGTGAAACTACAGGACTAAATGTTTTATCTAGTGTTTTATGTGGTGTAATTTTTTTGGCATCTTTAACTTTTTGTGAAATTATCACTATCACACATGAAGAATATGGTTCGCGTGGAGGTGGTTCTTTGACTGGCTCCTTTTCTTCTACTGTAGTCTCAACATCAGCTCCGCAGACTGCTGATAGTCACCTAACGTGCGATTATTCGTAGATGTCTTTCTGTGTTGTTGCATCTTGAGCCTCTACTCATACTCTTCATTGTTCAGAGGTTCCATTAGATTCAAAGTATGGTTAGGTGTTGCAGCTTTCAAACTCTATTGGCACCCTCGTCTTGTAAGATTAAAAAAAACTTTCTGCACGTTTCTTAGTTTGTGCCGGCGAGATGTAGCCTGCGTACAGTTTTCCTTTCTGGTTTTTCGCACCTTCCTTGTCATGGCGAGTCTTTTTCTTTAATTTCTTTGAATTTCCAATAAACGACTCCTCTTTAGGGGCCGCAGTATTACGTATGCACTATATATAAACTTTCTTATTGCATGTATCTCATTTTGTTTTTAACTTTGTTTTTTTGTGTTCAATTTCAATATAAGCGTTTAAGACCTCGAGAAGTTTCATTTTCCTCTCTACTGCCTAACCTAGAAGCTTTTATGATACTAGTACGAAATAATTACATTCTGTAATTATCTAACAATAATCAAAATCGAAACGATCTAAGCTAATACTTACATCGGTAGCGGTGTAGTTGAATTGCCTCTAAGTATATCCCCGAATGACGCATCGTCCATAGTACTTTGAGCAACATGAGTTGGGGGCAAATTATCATTTTCCTATAAAACAACTAACAAATTACAAATATATTTTTTTATTATGTAAATATACTTTAATATTCATATTACTTGTAGTATTGGTTATCTGTAACGTTAGAACAGACTGTTCTCATATTATATGTCTGTTTCATGCTCACAACTTCAAACACAATTACAGAAACATTGCGACGATTACAAATAAATTAGTGAAACAAACGAATGGTTGGTATTTTAATTTTAATAATAAAATCATAAACAATAGTTCCTGGGCCTCAGATTTCTGTATCTGTGTCGTCATCATTTGTTTTTTTTAATAGGCAAGTGGGTGATCAGCCTCCGGTGCCTGTCACACGCTCTGTACTTAATTTTCTGCGAGTGTTAAAGGCACACATACACAGAAAGTTCATTGGTGCACAGCCTGGGTGCTTTGGGTTTATTACCGAGTTTTAAATAATTTACAATATAAACTGAACAAATCTAATCACTGATTTCTTTAAAAGTGTGACTAAGTCCGTTTCGAAGGACCAAAACCAAATTATGTAAAATTTTCGTTAAACTTACGTGGTAGTACAGATCCAATGCAGTGGCTTTTATTGAAATAGTGGTAGGTAGTGGTCGTACGCTTGGCACTTGTTGACTCGTTAAAGTTGTGTTTTGGAATTTAAAAACAAGGTAATCATTGCGTACACGTCGAGTTTCATGATTAATATTCGGTCGAAGATCTGCTATTGGAAACCTAAAGAGAAGAGTAGAGAATAATTCAAATATTTAATCTTAAGGACACGCCTTTCAGAATTTTATTATAGTTCAATTAATATTATATAAGTATGATGATTCTTGACGGTAAATGAAAGTTATTTAGTGTAAAGTATTGCTGTTTAGAGACAATTATAAGTTTGTTTTATATTATATGTTATATGTTTAACCTGTTAGCTAATTTTGCAAGAATACAAAAATAACTAAAAAAAATCTTCAATTTGTTTAACAAAATAAATTAAACCAGCATAAACTTACCTTAGGATAAGATTCAATGTAGGACAATGTAACGTAAAGTTGAAATGGTTTTGTGGCTGCGTCGGCGCAGGTACAGCGTTAGCAGCTTTATTGAAGAATGTTCCAGACATGCGCTCTAAGAGCGTCAATTCTATGTCCACGTGGAATGGATTACATTTCACACTAAAAATAATAGATTATTATAATATAACAGTTTTCCATTAGGTTCAAGGTTGAGTAAAGAGATTTTTGTTGTGAATACTGAAAAAATACTTACACGACATCTGTAGTGGGATATACCAATTTTTTTTCTCCACCAATTCGCATAAATTTTGATGTTTGCTTAAAATTAATTCTCACATTTGACTTTGGCGATGCTATATCAGGGCCATCTACCTCTAAAAAAAACATTAAAAATTATTTAAAGGACGATTATAGTTTCGTAATTATATTAAAATTTTTA
The DNA here is from genome assembly GCF_905147105.1 of Pieris brassicae. Lineage (NCBI taxonomy): Eukaryota > Metazoa > Arthropoda > Insecta > Lepidoptera > Pieridae > Pieris > Pieris brassicae. The sequence continues at coordinate 2,613,836 of NC_059666.1, forward strand.
AAAATCAAGTTAATTAAAGTGTTTTGCCAATTTATATTAGGTTCCATATAGAATCCTATAATGTGATATGTGACACGAACCAAGATTATTTACATTTTGCTGCATGTGTGCATTGATAAATTATCCGAAAAAAATTACGTTTCGCTAAGAATCAAAACTAAGAGATGGATATATTACCTTTATCAAAATATATGATATCATAACTCTGCCTCTGTACGCTCTCGTCCTGTGTTTGTACATACAGACATTCTCTTACGAGGACACTCCTAATGGAGGCCTCGCACATGGTCTGACTTCCATGTGACGTCACCTTTTCACTGCCGTCTAAACTGATTTCTGATGCTAACAACCTAAATAACAATGATTACTTTAATTAAATTATACCACTGGTTAGCTAAAGGATCATACAAACATTACGATAAGTGCGAACAGTGACTCATCGAGCGCGGTCGAGGGAAAACGCCGCCATTTTGATGTGATTTTGGTGCGTATGCCAGATTTGCAAATACGTAGTTGATCTGTCACTAGCATATTATTTTTAAATTTCGAACATAATTTTATAAAAAAATTGCATTCTATTTTTGAATGTTTGACGATTGTTTTAAAACAAAAAACAATCAGTTTCCGTAATTTTTCACGATGGAGTGGACATTGAAAGAAAACCGATTAGCGGTTATTGCATTGCACCGCTGTGGGCACTCGTCGAGTACCATTTTCAAGTTGGTCAAAAATTTGCAGATAATGCTTAGGTTAGTGTACTACCTACCGCACTATTGATACAAATTTTCTATTCCTTAATTAATATACTATAAATTGATATATATATATATATATATATATATATATATATATATACACGTATAAACTTATAATTATTTACATAATTTTAAATTTAAATTTTTTCCCGACGTTTCGCGTGCTTTACAGCTGTGATACTTTTGACATTCAACACCTTTTTTCTTGACCACGTCACCGTGACCGCGCACGCGAAACGTCCGAATAAAAATAAAAATTATGTAAAAAGTTTACAATAATAATACATAACTTCAATTCGTTTAAAAAGTGTTTTCATAATGTGTAAAAGCTATGTTAACAAAAGACAATACTACACTACTTTTGTTTTTATCATTATTTCCATTTATGACAGAACTTTGAGACCGACTACGTACGTACTTTTGACTAGGAGGCCGAGTTAATCCACACCCAAGTTCAAGTTATTATAAAGATTTAAGACATTTATTATACTTATTTAAAATAAATCATAAAATAGACTAATACGATATTATTTGTGTGTTAAGATGAAAAACAAAGCCACAAAATTAAGCGGACTAGTAAAACACTTATTACAAATACCTTAAATGATTCAATTCAGTTGCTTTATCCAAGGAATTATTGATAGCATTTAGTTCCCTGTCCTCAATTCTTGCGAATGTCTCGATACGCGCGAAGAATTCGTTGCTGACTTGGTGTAATATTGCGGCTGACGTTGGCGATACACAACTATCGCCCATTGGCGTTGGAGTTAATATGTTCTGTAAGTTTAAAATATTTATAAAAATAAATATACTCTATGGTACATAGAAATAAATATGAAAATACAGGAGTAATAATTACAGGTTACTGAGGTGGAATAACTTCGGAGGGTGATATTTATAATAAAAGTATAGTATTAGTAGATTGTTCACTGAACCAGCTGTTTATGAGACGGTAAGAGGAACGAGGGGTACAAACTACGTCACTAGAGTTTAAAATAGAGGATTGTACTTTTATATAATATATGCGAAGTGCAACAAAAGAATACATTGATTTATAGAAATATAGTTAGACAAACAGAAATTTAATTATTACTATATGAAGCGGACCTTTTTGCGTAATAAGCCGCATTTGTACGAACAATACTGAAACTTATTTTTATTTTTGAAAAAACCCATCATCTTTTAGTCGATATCAACTTCGGGGCAATAAATACAGATAAAACAACTTTCTCTGCAGCTGTGATACTTTTGACATTTAACACCTTTTGTGTTCAGTCACCGTGACCACGCACGCTGAAAAGCGCGCGAAATGTGGGAAAAAAAGTAAAATTTAGAATTAATTAAATAATTATAAGTTTTTAATAATAATAGATAGCTTTAATCCGTTCAAAAAGTGTTTTTCTTAAGTTATTTTTAATTTATTCTGATTTTTTGACAGCCAGTAATGTTTCAACTGTTCAAGATCTTTACTCTTTGGTGTTTCAAAGTTTTACAATTATAAATTTAAACCAACTTCAAGGTGTCAGAGTTCTATAATTGGTTTTTATAATATAGTCTAGTAGATTCACTTTGACATGTATTTTTATGCCCTTTTGAATTTGTTAAACGCGCTAATATTGCGCATTTTTGATGGTAATTTATTAAATAGTTGCACACCCTCATACTTAATAGACTTCTTCAAACGATTTGCACCCGGCTTTGGCAAGATAAGCAAACTCGCTCGACGAGTTTTGCGTGTAGTTGTGTGTTTGATTTTTAATGATAAGCTAGTATGGAGAGAATTTTTTTTTTAAATTAAGATACAAGGTTTCTTGATAGATTTTATTAGTCTGTGTTAAAAAATTGTATCTACATAGTGCTTTTATTAATTTATTTTGTAGTGTTTCTAAGTTAGAGATTTTTTTTGCATTCTGTACCCCATAGGTAACCAACCTAACCTAAGAAAACCTATTGGTTCTTAGGTTAGGTCTATGCCATTTCCTCACGATGTATTTCTTCACGACACGACTGTTAAATGTGTACGAAGACGGAAAGTTCATAGGTGCATAGCTTGAGGTCGAACCAACGATTTTGGAAGGAGAGTATTTTTTTAATAGCACAGGGGGCAAACGGGCAGGAGGCTCACCTGATGTAAAGTGATACCGCCCATGACAACTTTCAATGCCAAAGGGGTCGCATGTGCGTTGCCGGCCCTTTAAGAATTGGTACGCTCTTTTTTTGAAGGACCCTAACTCGAATTGGTTCGGAAATACCTCAGCCGGGCATCTAGTTCCACATAGTGCGCGGCAAAAACTGCATTAAGAAATGCAAAAATTCTACTACTACATTCAAAACAAGGGATGAAAAAGTTTTATCGCTGTGTCGTCGGAAGCATCTGTTTATGTACATTTTATAAAAAAAATAAATAATTGTACAATACATACAACGTCCCCGTTGTTTACCTTATGCAGCAGAACACATGAAATCGAAGCTATTCTAAGACTGACGTGTGATACTTCAGCTGTTGGGTCACCATCTATATGCGGAACTGAAATTTGTTTCACATTTACAATAAAAAAAATTTACATTACAATTTCATCCAATATTAAAAACAATTTCCACTGTAAATATAATTCCAGAATAGTACAGCAGTGAAAACGTATGAGAAACACAGCAGCTATTAGTTATAAAAATGTTTATTCTCATTAAAAACATACACGTCACTTACATAAGAAAAAAATTAAAAGAAGATTATAAGAATTAAGTATATCACGCCACCGCACACTGTCATTGTATTAGATGAATCTACCAAAAAAACTACTACTATTTTCTACTGCTATGTTCCGTATATCAGGAGGCAAGCTGTTGCTAAGACTCGCTCCGAAATTGGTATTGTTTTTGCGACTATATTCGGTTCAGATTTTAGGTAGATCTATATGACTATGACTAGTGTGTTGCCGGCGACGTGTGGGATTGAAGTTAAATGTAATGCTTGTGGTTAAATAATCTTTTTTTTAACTAAAAAAAATTAGCTATTAGAAATTACTCTAAGTCTCGGAAATGCATTAAATTTATAAAAAAAAAAAACGGTTTTTGAAAACAGCCCTAAGACACTGGCTGAAAAAAAAAACAATCTGACCATTTCTGACATCAATTGAAAAGGTTAATTAACATTGTAAATTTTGTTGTATGCATTGTTTCTTTTGGAAAATAAAATATAAGACTGGCGTATTGATCAATAAAAAACTTTTCAAGCAAAGTATTAACCAATAACAATCCGTTCTGTATACCTTTCTTGTTCCTTTTAATCCTTGGCTGTGCACTTGGGATGTTAAGACTAGACGTCATACTAGCGCTCATGGAACTGACAGAAGAGTTGAAGCTCTCTGACATTTGTGCGTCAGACGTCATCGGGTGGAACTTCTCACTGTCACTATCCTCTGAAAATATATATTCAGGCTACAAATAACAGTATAGTATGGATTTAACTTTAAACTAAGGTTGTTTTTAATAATCCTTCGGCTGGACATATTTTTAAAGTTTTGGAAATAAATTTAGCATACTACTGAGGGCTTTTGATGCATTTCAATAATGATATAATTGAGTGAATGAAATGGTCCAGTACTTTTTATGTTTATTTGATACAAACCTTCTTCATTGTAATGTTTGTATAGATAATAAAATCCATGAGCAGATTTTGATCACTTTAACAAGATCCTCAAATACCAATGTTATTAGTAATTACAAATTTCTTTACAAAGCAGCATGTATTGTTCAAGTCAAAACAATTTTTTGCCAAGGAATTTTTCACTATACAAATATGCAAATAACTTATAGAAAGTCTCGTAAGGATATCTCAATATAACCCATAGATTTTATTAACAATTTCTCCATACAGGGGAGCCATTAACCTATTTTACCAAAGATTTGTAAAAAATCCAAGAAATAATTAAACCATGGAAAATACATGAAACTTACCAACACTAGGTCCCGACCAACCATATAAAGCTGTGGGCTTAGCTCTCTTTTCCAGATTCCCGAGTAACTGTGCTTCAATTAATTGGAAGTCAGCTGGTTTCATCGGTTTACATTGGACATTAACTCCACTTGGCCGCAGGGGTATGTTACTAAAATAAATTTATTCATATAAGTCAATTACCTACACCTTAATGGCATAGTAATGTGTAATATTTATTTTTTGACATACATATTTTTTTTTTTAAATAAAATGGCCCTTAAAATGATAGGTTACAGGATAATTATCTTCATTATGTGTATGAAACATACTCATGGGTCAAAATATTCTTAATATTGACTTTTACTTCTAAATATACATATTATATTTATATACATATTATGTTTACAAGACAAAAAGAAATTAATAATTTTGAGTCACAAGTTTTTGTATGAGAATACAAGTTGTATGTACACTATCACATCTAAATATATACTTTAACTTACAAAATTACCTTGTATCTTCTAAGTCTGGCTGATTTAATGCATCACACAATTCAAGCAATGTATGTAATTGCCTTGGAGTTAAAAATACAAGAAATGACCCCAAAAGAACTTTGACCTCCACTTTTGGACCTTCAATTTCTTCTGAATGCTTAATTTTGAGCATCAACTCCTGAGGTCCAGTTAATTTCGCAAATAGTATTGGATCCGGTTGATTTGATTTAGTTTCTGGAGTGGTTTCTCTAGTATCTCTCCTTTCTTCTACTATATCTCTTATGGGGTCTGAGTCTATAGTAGATATAACGCTTCTCGCTTCATAGAAAACATCAGAGAGTGTGCTTTGGTAGTTAGGATCTGCTTCTGAAGTGGTTTCTGATCGATCAGCTTGAGTTGATGCCGACTTTTCCATGATCAAACTAGGTGCCATTGTACGTAACTTTGATGGAAACTCATCTATGTAAAATGTAACACCAGAAAATTGTATTTTTTTATTAGAAAATGTTGCAACAACATATGTTTTGTTTTTCTCCGTTTCAGATGTTTCTGGTACGGCCTCGGATCCAGCTTCATCATAATAATCTGTGCTGTAAATATACACATTGATATTTTAATTTTGTATGAGTGAAAAATAAAGAACTAAGATGCTCCCACACATACCTTTTAATATGTATCTCCAGGGCAATACCTCTGTTACTGTTTTTTGGCACATGTTCAATCCTGATTTTAGTATTAACAAATTTCACCTTTACCCTGCTGAGAACTGAAAGAAATATGAATAAAATTTATTATCAATAAAAAGGATTTAATTTTTGATAGTACTTAGGTATAATGTGCATTAGCTGAATTATATAGCACATACTTAAGACATAGTTTTTGTTTTAAGTATTCTTAAACAAACATTTCCATTTTTAATACCACTTGTAAACTGCCTTATTGTAGTAGTGGTAAGTATAATTGACTCCATCTAATATGGATGTGTCAGATATCTTCTTATAGAGATATGAGAGTTATGGCTGAGTAACACTGAAAAACGTTATTTTCACATATCTAATAACTAATTTAACATACTTGAATCAATGGCATGTGCAAACATTTCAATGCCCTCCACAGGATTGGTTTCTTGAGGGCCAGTTTCCTCCCTGAGGCACTCTGCGGCCAGTTGCATTGATGATGACATTGAAGACCACATTGATTCCAACATAGAAGACACTAGAATAAATTTGTACCATTAGCATGTTTTTTTTTAATTATAATTATAAAATGTAAAGATATGTAAAGATAGAAGTAGCATAGCAAATAGTATTTCAAACCTGGTTCAACTCTGACTTTAGGCTGGACAGTGAGTGAGAGGCCATTAATTTCAACAACTGAATCATCTTTTAGTAATGTTGACCAGGGCACTGTTACAGTTATTCCTTGCATATGTCCATCAACTATTTCCAATGGCCAATTTTGTGAATCACCAAGTTCATTGAGTGCCTAAAAATTTTAACAACATATATATAGTATATATTATTAATTAATTATAAGAGACATGAGTTTTAATTTAATTCTAGGACAAACCTCTCAACCAATGCTATGAGTGTGTTTATATGACGATTATACTATTTAAATTGTATTACCTCCTAGAATATTTATTGAAATTGAAAACATTTAAGGAAGTCAAAGTGTGTGTTGTAATGTTAAAATGTGTATCTATTTGTTTTAATCACCTATATATATGTTAAGGGACCTTGAGAGATCTGAAGGTTGATATTTTAGTAAATGAAAACAACTATTGATAGCCAAACCCAAATATTAAAAAATGCAAAATTTACAACTTCTATTTAATATTTATATTGAAGATAATAGATATTTCAGTTATTTTCAAGTACAAACCAAAAATACCATTTATAAATAGACAAACATATTGGGGAATGTTAGATGGATCAATCAAAGCTAATTAATGAATAAATTTATATTATATATCCTGAATTTATAGAAATCATCCTTAAATTCCACTTCCACTTTAAATTGTGTTATGTACATCAAACATAATTTTGATAGCAACATTTTCTTTGTTGCAAAACAATAAAATCCACACGTGCTATACGCAATGCGCACTTAAAATTGGCAAGGACGAACGTGATAAATATTACACGCTTACCTTTCATAATAACTGGTTAAAGGCAATACGATGTAAGAGTAACTTAGGAGAGGTTCAGTACAAGTCAAAGTATTGAAGATAACATACCTCGCAGTCGAGACTGACTTCAGATACGGTTCCTGTTCCATTGTATAAATCCACACTCAGCTGATCTAAAGTTAGCTTTTCCTCCAAGAAGTTTCCAAGATATCGTTGGAGAAGATATCGACAGGCTCTTTTTTTAATACTTTCGGACCATGGGTACCAAAACATCTTTACAGTTGTAAGATCATTACACTATAATTTTTGCTTTTGTACGTAATGACTATTGTATTGTAATTTGCGTGTGATTAACTTCACTGACAGTACGTAAATAAACATTGCTAATTATGTTGCCAGTTACAAAAAAAAAATGTGATACTTAATATTTAAATTTATTATATTTTATGGGCTATAGTTTTAATAAGCAAGTTCTATTTATGTCTAATTTTATAACAGTTATTTCGTGTATATATTACGTATAATGTTAGAAAGCATTTTAAAAGCTATGTAATTAACAAATAAGTATATTTTGAAATGGCAACTTTAATGAAATATCGATACCAAACGGAAGTATGTAACTGGCGGCTATTTAAAACAATCACTTATCGCATGTAAATATTGTCAGCCTATAGTACGTAGCACATGTGTTGGTCGCATAAAACATTGTCGCTTTAAATTCTGATAATCCTACTCCGACGTCAGAGAAAGCAATACAATCGGTGTTGTTCGTTATCAAGTAAATGTTTACTTGGGAAACTTTTATTTCACCTAGAAAGAAGACATTAATTTATCGAAGCCTATAAATTAGGCACTAAATTAAAAATCGATTACTTAATAGTAATAATAGTTTAATTATTATAACGTGTAATCAACACTAATTAGTTTCGTCACAATTTACTTAGCTCAATTTACGCACAGACGAAACTTGAAAGTAATTCTATATTATAATGAGAATACTATGGTTCTTATGATCAGACTGCAATTTTTTTATTTCCTTATTTAGTAACTACTTACTATTACTGCTTTTGTAATAAATATCAATTACTCGATTAAGTCTCACCGTTGGCCATACCTTTTCCTCCATAAAAAGTATACTTCCTGAAACAAAAACTTTTGCTGTAGGTATGACTCAGTAGAACACTAATTTAAGCAGGATTTCAACAATTAACTAAAATCCAAATGTAGCACTGTATTATACTAATGCTATGGTAGACATCTGCTTGATATTGGCATATCATGGTTTATTTTCAGTAGGGCCTGAGCCCCGCATGAATTTCTTAAGAGTCAAGCCTAGACTTTTGGATCGGGCATACCTATACATCTAGACACGCATAGGGTTCCTGTTTAAATACACACTACTTACGTTTACAAGATCCTAAAGTCATTGAGATTTTGTAATAAGGAATGCCTATAGCCAGAATATCCCGTGAAAACCTTATTGATGTAGTTCTGTGATAAATAATCCCCAACATGAAAACTATATATTTAGCAATTGACATTGTTGAAGGATTTCATCCAGCGAAGTGTAAGTATATTATTTATCACGTAGAATCTATTCAGTACAAGCTTTCAATAGACTTTTGTTTGTAAATATTGAGGTTTCAGAAAACATGTTATAATGCAAACATCTATTGTCTTCGTATTGTGTTAGTAAAGGTTCATTATCACGAATTATTTCGAGCGTAACATAGATGCTTTATGTACAGGGTTGATCATAGAAAAATAAAACAGATTTTTAATTGGCAAGAAGGATTTAATCAATGCCAGGAAAATTAATTATAAAGAGAGTGAACATAACGCGCTCCTGCAGCTAAACCGGCGTATGTTTCGGTAATAATCTGTTCAATATACTTTGGAGGGACCAAAAAACCATAATCATATCCAGGCAGTTCTAGGGTGTAGGTGAATGGGATTCCAACTGCACGTGTCCAATCTCGGGATGTGCCAGAAGTGTAGTAGAGTATTTGTGCACTGTTTCCTACAATGTAGCTTTGGGCAGTAGGCAATTTCAATTTATCTATTGCTTGGGCCATTTGAACTCCTGTGACTTGCAACATGAGGCCGTTTGAGGGAAGAGTTCCTGAAATTTTATTTTTAAATACTAAAAGAAATGACTCTTTAAAATATTGTATTAATTGTATCATATTATTTAAATTGGTGTTTTTTCTAAAATATATATCAATAATAGTAAACGTAAGGAGCTGGTAGATACAGATAGTATGGTAGTGATTAAGTAAGCGACTCTCCCCTGAGATCGTGCGTTCAAACCCTGAATTTTAATTACTTGTTTATAAACTCAAAATTTGACGACGCGACATCCGCTGAACGACCTAAGAACTCGTGGTAAATAACAGTCCTTACAGCGATCATGTATGGCATGTTATACTTGCTCATAAAGACTAATGACAAAGAAATAAATATAATCCGAGACCCATTAAGTGTTGTAACAATGATTACTAGATCACATACCATTATTTCCCCAAGCATACAAGAACATGTTGCCAAAACTGTGAGCGGAAATGTACAATCGGATCCTATCTAAATGTGTCAACACAGCGTCCCTTATGACTCTTGTTTCCGGTTCAGAGAACATTGAAGGACCTTCATAGATTATAGAACATGGATCAGAGCTGGCGTTCCTGGTTCCAAAGTAATGGTCAAAGTTACGGTTACCATCAACTCCAGGGCATTCGTCACTACCTTCGTGTGCCCTTGAACGAGTTTTACGCCACATACGATCCTATAATAAATAACTTTTATAAAAATACAATCGTATTCAAAATTACTACTACTAGTACATTTAAAGTGCATGTCACGATATAACAATGTTTCCGTCATTACCTACTATTAAATATAATATATATAACATTTTTAATGTTAAAATATAATTTATTATAGAAATATAATTCTTGCCAAACTCGATTTTATTATTCAATATATTTTCTACTTGTTCCGCTGTTTATAGACATTTTTGAACCCTATTTTTTTACCTTTCAGTTGCTTGAGCGAATTTTAAACGATTCATAATATGAGAAATTATTTTTACTTATACTGTTACTATATAAAGCAAAAGATTCATGTATGTTCAAACAGAGTTGTAGTCTGTGTACCGAGATAGATAATTAAAACGGCTTTATTTCAATCATCAACTTTTTTATATAATATATTTTGCTTTGACGACCATTCCAAAGCTAAAGGATTAACTAGGCACGGGCTTCTAAAAATAGCCTAATCTTCATATGGATAAACTAATACCAACACGTTGTGAATTTTAATATCTTATGCTGATTGCTTAGCCATATGCATATAAAGTATTGTTATTTAATATATTTTAGTGATATTTGGAATCTGTGATAGTTTATGTTAAAATGTTATTTAGTGAACAAACGCACTAGAATATTCCTTGATCATATAGCGGCTGCCTTGAACTGGTTATAATAAAAATTCTCACCTCTTTCATAGAATATTCATAACCATCCGGATTTGCCATAGGGAAAATTATCCAATCTATTTTCTCAACGAGATCTGGATCTGTCACGTTAACCACCAGCTTATGTATTAAATATAATGCCACAGGGGGTGTCACCCATTCCCTAGCGTGAACTGCTGCGTCAATGAAGACCACTGGCTTATGGAGTTGTTCGAAGCGGCTTGTGGAAATTCGGACATATTTAATTTGTTTTCCTTCATAGCTTAAGCCCGAATTGATAACTGTTAAGACATCTGGGTATTTCTCAGCGAGGCTGTCTAAGTAGTCGTTTATCTGGAATTAAGGATTTTTGTCAAAATACAGAAGTATCAAGCCACGACCGGATTATATATCTGTCTGATAAAGTTTTGCCTAATATAACATTGATATTCACCCTTGTGTGCCTGACACACGCAGTCGATTTTTGACTATAGAGCATGCCGGTTTTTTTAAGATATTTTACAAGCGTGTGCACAATCGTGCAAATAGAAAGAAAAGTTAATTGGTGCACAGCCGTAATTCGAACGCAGGACGTTAGCGTTGAGAATTGCACACGCAAACCAAATAATTACTAAGTTTCTTATATCAAACTGCATACACGTATATAATACTAGCAAGGGTTCATACGGGAAAGCAGTAAACATTTAAAAAATATATACAGTTCCCATGATTAATTCTTGATATTGGTGAAAACCGTAATAAATTCCGTTGAGTAGTTTATGAGTTTATCTCGAATATACACATATAGACGCAGCGGAGGACTTATTTTTCTATAACATAAAACTATATCATTTTGTCAGAACTCAATCAACTCTGACTCGGTTAGAATGGTTTCTCCGACTTATTTTGTTAATTCGATTTCCGCTATGAAGTCTTTTTATTATGTTCAAAATATAACCTCAAAAACTTTTCCTCCTAAATATTATAAAATAGACAAGCTATTGCTGATCTACAGTATAGTAATACTATTTTATATTTCTTACTTCTTGGTAATCGTAGTACTGATCCCATGACATAGAATTGTTGCCACTTCTTGATCTTGCTTTGTTTCTGTTGAGTTGTGTTTCTTCATCTCGTAGAATGCTGTATTAAACATAAATTAAAAATTAACATAAATATTTATCTTACTCATATATTAACCGCCAAGTAAGCAGTAAGTAATTACTTTACGTACATGCGGTAGACTCTTTGTAGCGTGAGTCCGACATTGAATTGAAGATATTTCTTCTAACACTTACTTGGCTAAGTTGTCAGCTACTAATGTGTAGTGCATATTTTTCTCCGTAAAATAATTCAACCATTTTACTCTTTCTTCTGGTGTTAATCTTAGGAGTACTTCAAGTTGACCGGATTTTGAACTTGCTGCCGGCGTGGATGAGAGGAAGTCGATGTGTGCTTCTAATTGAGCAATCTCATCGGAGGTTCCAGCCACTCGGTACAAATGGTGTCTAAACATACATTTGAAATTGTATTATTTAAGTACATATATCATCGCTATTAATTTTTAGGATAAATATTAGTAGGATATACATACACACATACAGGATATAGAAATAATCCTACGACATTACAAATAGAATAATCCTGTTGAAATCCTAATTGAAGGAAAGGTTGCGTTTGAAAGTTCATTAGTATAGTTATACAAGAAACATTTCTTAACAGAAAATTAATAGGAACGAATAAATATTATAATTACCCTTCATATTTTTCATGTCCTCCATACACAGTGCCAAGGAGTAGCAGGAAACAGATAGCCAATGATGCCATTTTCATCAACTAAATGTTCATCAATAACTACTTGGCTTATAGGCAACTGTTACTTATCTTCTATGGATTATAATTATCAATTTTTTATTGTATTTAAAAATATTCGAGAATCGTTTTATTGCATTTATTTACATTATCTATATAATTTGGGTATTATCACAATCTAATTGCGTATATAAATGCAAGTTATGATATTTCCAAAGGGGGTACATAATAAATAATAAAAACACAAGATACTAACATAATCCTGGTGAGTCAATACCAATTACAGAAAAAACAGCTTCATGCTGTTGGAACAGCGGTTTAAATATTTGACTTTTGATTTTGACCTGTTCTGAAATAGATATTGTATCACTGTCCTAAGTATTATTTATTTTAAAATTATTGTATTTATATTAATCTACCTAATTATTAACTTAGTTGTGAAGATTTTTTAATTGGTGTATTTATAATTAGTACATAATATAGTTATAAGTTGTAGTTCCTCTTTATAAAAAAAATCAGGGATTATATCTAATTCTTATTCATAATTAACATGGGATTTATTAGAATGTTTTAAAGTGGCATCTCTTCTTTAGAAGAAACATTCTATAATTTTCGGAAATACACATGTTTTGGTGTTCTAGGCAATTATAAAGATGACATTATGAGATGCATGACATATTGAAACATAATTTTAGAATAATAAAGTAACAAACACTTAGTGTTAAACATATGGTATTAGTATTTATAGTGCGAATACGACAGTTAAGTCTTTAGGAAAAAAAACAATTTGTAATATTTCATGAAATTTTAATTATAAGTTTTCGAAATGTATCGCAGCCAATCCAGCCTAAATTTCAGCAACAATATGCGCTAGTTATCCTGGAGGTACGGAGAAAAAAATATACATAGCCTGGCATCTTTAAGGCGTATCTAAAAGGTAAGCCGATCGCACGAGACTAATCCGTAGATGTTCCAGTAGTTCGGTAGATAACTTAGCGGCATTTCCGACGATGTAGTTACGAGCTTGCGGTAATTTTAGGGCGGCCATTGCTTGTTTTTTATTTAATTAATGTTATATTTAGTGGGCCTTTGAGGCGAGGCCTTGCTACTTTTGATGTCGTTTGTATTTACTATGTTATTATTATAATTTCATATGACTTAAGTATCGTGTTACATTTCACACAGCTTAGGACTGTCCCTATAAAATTAAAGTAAGGAAAATTTAATGAAGATATATAGGAATGTACATAGCTAAATTAATAAGTTGATTCCGAAATTATATTAACTAATTATAATAAGATTATTTGATTAATTTGATCAAAGAAAGTCGTACATTCAGACCAGTCTAATATATAAAATTCTAGTATCACGGTGTTTGTAATTAATTTCCTCCGAAATGGCTCGAACGATTTTGGTGAAATTCGTGTTTATATCGGTTAGGTTTACGAATTGGACATCATCTATTTTTCATCAGCCATATAAAAATAGGCAGGCAAATGTCATATATTATCATGTAATAAGAACAGTTAAGTTATTTATAATTGTTGTCAAAACCTAGTATGGTCTATATATTCTCCCATACTATAAAGGCCTTGCCTATAAAATTTAATCAAATTCCCCTAGATAGCATTACACTGCAGTTATCTAGAAGTAATCTTATAGGAAAGTGTTTAAAGAGTTAGATATAAATTCAATGAATTTATTTAGTAATTCATTTTTAAGGCTGTGATTTCAGAGTGAAACACACAGGAAGATGGGAACACAAAATCTATTTTCGACAATGTAGAGACACTAACGCTTAACTAATTCGTTTGGGAATGACATTAGCCCTCGCTTTGTCACGTGACCTTTTTCATGCAAATTCGTATGGCGTTAATGGGTCATGTCTGTGGAAAATAGATTTTGTCTGAAGCCTAAGAACGTCTTCGTCGAGTATTTGTACAAAATATATTTCGCGTTACTATCAGGGATGTTTTAAGATATTTCATAATAATGACAAGGCCCATATCTTAGGTTACGGATTAATATATTGTCAATCTAATGTTCCCTGCAAGCAACGCTATTCCAACTCACCATTATCTCCCAAAAATACAGAACGAGGTTGCCATAGCTATGTGGTGATATGAACAAACAAATTCTTTACAAGTGAGCATACACCGCATCTCTACCAACTCTTGGTTCTGGTTCGAAAAATGAGACAGGGTCAAATACAGGAACCTTCAGACTGGGAACTCAATTGTTTAAAGCCGAAATCGAAGTTACGATGGGCATCTACTGCTGGAAAACTCCCTTCATATGAGTGTTTTGTTAAAAGAGTAGTTGTCCAGTATCGGTCCTTAAAAAAGTATCTTTTACGTGACGAAAGTACGAAGGAACCTGTTTGCAGTAGTTTTTAAATATAACCCCGTATATGGCATCAATATATAGTTCAAATTTTGCAAATAATTTAATTGTGAACGGACTTTTATATTTTTATTTATTTACACTTCGTTACCTTAATCATACGTATATAAAAACTGGTTACATAAATTGTTAGGCAACAGGCGACCTTATCGCTAACAAGCGATTTCTTATAATTGATTTCGTAATGCGGTTAAATAAACAGCATAAATAGTTAAAAGACAAAATTACGTATAAAATCTGAAAAATAAAATAATGATAAAGTAAATTCTAATCTTAGTGCTAATGAGACATAATTAATTCATAGGATAGGGGTAAAAACAATATATAGATAAATAGATAACGTCTGGCCGTTTGAATTCCTTGAGATCCTTAACATCGCAATGGTGCGTGAAATGTAATGAAAATTGTGAAATTAATTAATTTTCGCGTATGGTTTAAAAGGTTATAATGCTTCTTTGACAATATAATTATTTTAATCGCATCATTTATTCCTGAAATTAGTGCGTTGCTGATACAAATCCTTAAGCTATTAAAAGTCATATTACGTATTAGTGATTGGTAAAAGGTTATCATAGAATCGGAATCCGCTGAAGAATTGAACAAGCGCGAAACTAAAAAAAGTACTTTGTGACAAGCGCCTAAATTTACAACAGCTTAGAACGCGATGTTACGTCTTCTCTGTGCTGCTCTACGGCGTAAAATCTTGGACGCTGACAGAGACTGTAGTGTGCATGTACAGCTGTCTCAATAACAATGACTAGCTTATGAAGTTGTTCAAGATATTCGAACGTATTTGATTTGTTTGATTTCAAAACTCAAACCAGCAATGTTAACTGTTAAGACTTTCGGCGTATTTCTCACATAGACTGTCTAAGTCAGTGTTTCCCAACGTGGAGCCCACGCCCCTCAGGGGGGCAATTTGAATAACTTGACAAATATTTAAGTGATCCTAATCCTTGGGACTGATTTGCTCTAGTTAAAACAATTTGTATGATTCAAAACTTAGCGATTAAAAAGAGTGGTAGAAAGTTTCTTGCCCGCTCTACGCCCTTGACTTGCGAACTGGTATTAAATGTAAATTTACAATTAATTTAACTTCTTTTCTGACATTCATAAGTGTACTTGTTTACCTATATGAATAAAGTTATTTTGAGTTGGAGTTTGATTGTTAAGGGGAGCAATTCGATTCGGACCCGACGTTTGTTTGTTTTGAAAATTTACTTACTGTTTCTTAAATTTTTAATACTATACTTACCTACTTATATATGTTACATAAGAGAGAATTTTAGAAAGGCTGAGGTGGACATGGCACAAAAAATCTTGGGAAACACTGGCCTAAGTAGTAAATGACTACTGAAAGTGTTTTGTTTATACGTGGGTAACACTGAAAATTTCTAGAACTGGCCAGTTAGAAACATTGATAATGAAAACTTTTTGAATTTAAATTTTAGAACTCTTTGGTAACCTAATCGAGTATATTGCATTCGTTTAACGCAAAAAAAATTAGGTCAATGATTTACTATCACTTATAACTTTCGTTGTGGGGTTCGTTACTCAACAACAAATCCTTCTTCACCACGACAATGTTTCAGCGCACTCCGCAAAACGGACTGTTGAATATTTGACAATGGCAGGTTTCGAATAATGAGTCATCGAGATAATGAGTCATCCGACATACAATCCTAACCTGGCGCCCTGCGACTTTTATTTATTCCCAAGAACTAAAGATAAAATTTGAGGTATTCGCATTATGAGCCCTGAAGATGTGGTGTCAGTGTGCGAAAATGCCATAGAAGAGACATCTAAGGAAGAATGGGCCCACTGCTTAGGGGTTCCATCGAATGTGACGATGTGTAGAGAGGAACGGAGATTACTTCAAAAAACATTGGCAACTTTCTACATTAAGCCGTTTTTCATTTTCTAAACATTTTCAATTTTCACTAGGTATTACACCTTAATAACTATTTTTATATCTCTATGAATAGTTTTTGACGTATTCGAAAATAATGTCTACATGAGATAAAATATAAATTGCTGCTTAATAATGCTTAATATTTCTTCATAAAATGTTTTGTATTAAATCTTCTAGACATATTAAGGTGCTAGCCTAGCAAAGCAAATCTTGCCTGGATGACCATACATTTCACGCCAAACCTTGCCTGGATGACCATTCATTTCACGCAATGCAATGTCTCATTGATGCAATGTCTCTCAAGTGGGCCGTTTACCTTATAGATAAGGTCCTCAAAAAGTCTTTGCCTGTCAATATGTGCCCAAAGGCGTTGAGTTGCCATTATCACCTCCTTCGTTATAAATGAGTTTTTTATGTGGAGTATAACGTATAACTATTGGAGTATAACACAGTAAACAGAATTTTAAAAATGACTAAATCAAAATCATGTGAAAATATTTACTAAGACCGATATATTCACTCAATTTTTTAAGAAATCATAACAATTAGTAAAATACAGTATGGACAATTTTCTTAACCTACATAGTAATAATAAAAATTATTAAAAAGATAATTCAAACAAAAAGTTTGGTCCCTGTGGCCGTGTACCTTAAACGCTGTCAGAATTCCCTCGTTGTATTAAGATACTTATTCCTTGAGCGAGGAAAGCATCAACTCTATTTATTAAAATAAATTAAAAAAAACTGCATCTTAATAATTTTGTAGATGAGACGAATAAGTATCTTAGTTAAAAAACATATAATTTATTGAATTTTAATTAATAAGTTGGATCGAAATTAGCATTATTATTTACAATTCTAAACTCTGCCAAATTTTCGGCAATCAACTTGTAGCGCATATTGTGTTCATGGAAGCCAGTAGTCTCTTTCGTTAGGAGGTGGTCTTAGAAGTACTGCAAGCTTTTGATTGTATTGCAGAGAAGAAATAAATCTCTGACATGGTTCCGAGACTATATAAAGTTGATGTCTGTTTAGAAAAAAACAGTAATATTATTTTACTAATCAATTTCTAATATCAAATATAAAATGAGTTAAATTATCTGGGTTACATTAAAGACTATTGAACTTAAAGTATTTCTTTATCAGAATCATTGAACATGGAACAATTAATTTCGTAATTTTTATTTTCTTTGATACAGATTACCTAACTGTCAAATTGCTGATATCGCTTATCCGTATCAGTAAATATTTGTTATCAGTTTATTGTCATTTGTATAATATTATTGATCGTTCGATTACCTACAATATTTGTGTTATTATCTGGTGGCAAAAAATGCTTCCAATAAGCTGTTATAGCTAATAACTTATTAGTTTTTGTTAAAATGGTAAGTATAGTTTGTATGTAGTCTGTGTTTGGTTATAGATTTTATCTTCATTCATTTTCGTCTAGTATGATGTAAATGATTATTGTATAGGTCATTAAATAAACAAGATGAAGTCACAAGACAATAACCCTCAACTGTTTGTGCCATTTAATGCAAAATATGCGAGCTAAAATTACAGATAATATAAGCTATTTTGAAACCTTTTATACTAAAAATAGGTAGTACTTAAATATGTTATAGTCTATAATACTGTTTGGATAAGTAGGTATTATTCATTAAGATAATATATTGTATTGTATTATATAAATAATAAATTATTTATTTAAATTTAGAGAGATTTCGTTTTCATTCATCAAGTCTTATATAGATTAACATTTTCCGTTAAAATGTCTACTAATATATCTTTTCCAACATGTCTGTACATATCTCTGGAATCCTTTGTGCCACCAAACGTAAATAAGTGGATTAAATATACTATTCATAAATGCTAGAGCTGCCAATGGTCCCGCGAGCAGTAATCTAATGTTGAGGCATTTTGGGTTGACTTCCTTGTCATCGCATAGAACATAAAATATGACGGCCATAAAGAACGGCATCCAGGTAAATATAAAACTTCCTGTTGTTAGCATCACGATCGTTAACGCTCTCCATTTATTCGCTTCTTTTATTTTACCTCTTGCGGCATCTTTAGTTCTTTGACCTGCGGTGCTATCAGTGTCTCGGCCGATTGTATTTCGACTTTCTCCTATGTTTGTCGAACACAAACTGACCGATACATTATTAAAAGATGTCTTGTTTTTATTAGGTAACGGTTGAAATGTTTCGTTAGTTAAATCGGTATTGCTTTTAGAAACAAAATCCTTCCTATCGAGTTTTCCACTCTCAATTTCGTAACAGGAATTAAAGGATAAACTCCGTTTTATATTTTGATTGTTTTGTTTTGAAGTTTTCACTGATTGTGTGTTGTTTCCGTTTCCTCTGTAGATTCGTAATACAGACTTTGTGTTTGACTTTGCTTGGTCTACGGACGCATTGATTTTTCTAACATTTTTTAAGGCGCTAACTAAAATTATAGAATAAAGGACGGCGACAACTATGATAGGTACGATGCTTAATATTGAGTTGAGGAGGATTAAAGGTCCAGGGAAAACAGCAACGTAAAAACAATTTGAATTAAGGTCGTGGTTGGTCCATCCAGTTGCGGGGAGGAATCCCAGAGTGAGTCCTAAAAACACAGTTATGATTATAGTTTTTGGAGGGTACTTAAAAATAAAACAAAAATCTATCATACCGATTAGCCAGACGAACATTATACTGACTCGCACTTTTGTCGTATTGACCCACCGCTGGTAGTAAAGCCCGTGCAAAATGTAAATGTAGCGGTCGACGGCAATTAGACCCACGGTGAATATTGAAACCATAGCAGGACACACGAGCATACCTGTTGAAATTTCACTAATTCAAGTTCAATGATACATCAGGTTGGGCGTCTACGTTTCTTATAAAATGATCAATGCTTCAAAAAGCTGTTAAGCTTATTAGGATTATATATTTGGTCGCAGTGGGTGACTCTCATCCCGAAAGTCGATCCCGTCCGAGCACCATAAGACCTATTATATATGCTCATCAAAGACTCGATCGTACGACGAAGGAAACATCGTGAGGTAACCGGCATGTTCCAAATTCAAAAATCAACTTATGTCAGACAAAAGGCTGATTACCCAAGTCCCATATAGGGTTGTAGCGGCACTGGGTTATTATTATTATAATGTAACAAATGCGGAAATATGCTTTAGCCCGTTTCCCCTAAAGTTCATACAACGAAATATTATATAAAATATTTTCAGAAGAACTTAGTTTTTTTTTTTGAAAATATTCGAACTTGCCAGTGAATGTTCTTACCTAATTCAAAGACACATAGTGGGTTTGAGCTGTCCGGGTTTTCGAAGCTGAAACCAATGAGCATGGACATCCCGATTATAGTATCAGCTAGAGATACATTGCCTAGAAGTATATATGTACTTTTCGGTTGTTGACCTGAAATCAAATGAAGTCCATATTTAGTACATAGTTCTAGAAGTCTATTAAGTGATAATTCAACTTATATAGGGAATACACACTACACAGTCTTATAGTTTTTACCGTGAAACAAATGTTTTATTACCATTTTCAGAGTGGAAAGGACATAATTTAGTAGATAAATAGTCGAATAAATTTCTTTTTTTAGTCTCTTAAGTATGTTTCGGAAAGAATTTTACGGGGCTTTTTAATCTCACAAAGATCCTCCTTAGCTATACAGTATAGTTATGTAAATAACAAAACATTTTAACTGTTTAATTAGTACCTAGAAGCCGTGTAATAAATTGCCTTTTTGATCAATTTTTCTTATTGATTTCGGTTTTTAAATGCAATACGCGTACGGCCTTAAATTTACTTGACAGAATTAATTTATTTCCTACAAAGTTTACAAAAGAGAGTGCGTTTTACATGAATTACGATCTAGCCTATACAATAATTATGACTAAGAAGTAATATTATGTTGGCTGAATTTTCTACAATACTAGTGAATATCTCAAACTAAGGTTATGTTCATTAAGAGTCTTAGTCTTGTGACACTATGTTCGTGTGTTACAAAAATTGGGCTGACTGTTAGTCAGTCATGACTTAAAAAGGAATTTTTTGTTGTAAACTTAAAGATTTATTTAATAGGTACGAGTTATTGATTACTTACAAAATCACAGTCAATAAATATTATTGTGGTGAGCATAAACAGTAATTCATTCTTTATTTTAAATTTTTTTGGTATAAATCTTATCCATATAGTTTTTCTGGTTGCTTTATATTAATAAATTATATTTTTTAGATACTTAATATTCTGTTACTTTTGTATATGAACAGTGTTGGCCTAGGGGTTTTGATTGTGCCACTCTCATCTCTGATGTGGTAGATTCGTCTGTCTTACAGGCGCTCGTATGAAGAAAGGAATGGCATAATTAGACCTAAAAAAGTCGACGGCGTGTGTCTGGCAAAGGATCCCGATCAACTACTTTACCTACGGTAGCCTATTACAAAAAACAAATGACCACAAACGTCCAGACCTAGAAGGTTATAGCGCTACTTGTTTTTTGTGCAATTATTATATTTTGTAACGAGAATTAAAAAACTTAAGTGTTAAATGATAAATAAGTATTGTTATTACAACTTGCAAGTAAACAAGGAACTACTATACTCTACTAGAGAGTGATAATATGACCTTCACACTTGTGTGATAATAAAAACTCAGGATATATTTAGTGAATAGTTGTGAAGTAAAAAGCAAAAAGATTAATATCCTTATTCATGAAAGGCTAATATCCTGTGTGCAATTGGTATGTACGATTACTGAATTAGCGGGTAAGTATACATACTAAAGTAGCCATTTGAAACACATATTTGCGGTATATAGGACATACAGACGCAAAACCATAGAAGTAGTACTCATATTATTGGTAGGACTACAAAATATTAGAGCTGATTGATCAAAATTGCAGCCAGTTCTCTCAGTTCGAGGCAGTCTGGAGATGTCCCACACACGCAGTGCATCGCATCATGTGGGACTTAAATAAATTTTCACCTCGGATATAAGAAAATTGTTGAGAGTTCTGTTTTAAGTAAGAACATACCTTTTTTAAGTATCAGTCCGCTGGACACTACAACAGTTAAATTACTTAACATAATAATAAGTCCAAATGAAAACGCTACCGGCCTGTAAGCCGTGTATTGATCATGTTCTTTGAGTCTGTAATTTTCATTTAAAACTGTGGTATTAAACACTTCACTTGTATTATTTATTTCCATTTTGGTGATACACAAATACACGAAAGCACACCTTTAACCTGTCCAACCAGTCTGCCTTTTTGTTAACAACTAGGTAAATAAGCAATACGCGGTCGGAGACAAAAATATGCCCCTTAAGGAAAACTTGACATAATAACTTTAGTTAATTTATATAGTAAATGTATGTGATTTTTAGGGATATTTCTATGAATTTTACCATACAATTTAGAAGCCTGATTTAGTAATAGTTTCTTGTACCGTAATAGCTTTAATAATTATCACAATTAATGTAAGTTTAATGACCTGTGGAATTCTTTTGTTTACTGTCAACAGAATTTTAAAAGTATTCTAGTATAACGTGGTTATAGAATTATTTAAGTACTAATCTACGTACTTGTAATAAGTATATAAGTTATTAATTCACAATAATTTATTTAAATTATATTTTGTAGAGAACCCAAGAAAACAGATTGACAACGAATAATCTCCCATCTTTATGATATTGTTATGTTAAATGATGATAAAGTTCTAGTTATTAAGTTGAATACAAAGTACCGACATTGTTAACCTTTACATTAGAGGTAATTGGCATAAATAAATATACTTAGTATATTTACCTACTTATTAATATAAAAACTTGCAAACACATCTTAATTGATCGAAGATATAATAATTAAGTATTGACTAAATTTGATACACAATATGTTTCGATTTTAAATAATTATGCGTCTAATTATTATTTTACGATATTTACTTTTGTTTTGAAGTTAAACGGAGGTCATATTATAAAGTACACCAAACAGCATTATAATCTTAAATTCACATTAATAATTGTAGATACTGAACACATATCCGGTGAATTTATTTCTTTAAAACATGTTGCACAAACAAAATAATTTCGTCATCTCCTTAATTAAAAATAAAAATGTGAGCAACTTACTAGGTTAGATAGTAACAAATAATAATTTAATAAGTAGTTAAATTAATAATCTATTTCAATGTATAATAAAAACGTTATATTTAGTTATGAAAGTAAAGTTACATTGACTATTTAAGATACGTTTAAGTTTTGTAACGCCTCGAACCTCTTATTACTCAACCCTTCGTCAAGTTGACGAATTCAGCGAGGATTTTTTTTGTGAGAACTGACTTTAATGTTTGATGTTTTACTCAGTTCTACAAGAGGAATAGGTACATGCGTTAGTATCTTTACTTGATTTGTGGAGGAGTCTTTAATCCAGAAGTATGACATAAATCTAGATGAAAATTTCTTTCTTTAACCGCTATAATTAAAATTAAAATGACTAAAGAAAACAGAGGACTGCAAATACTTACACAAAACGTATATATGCCTTGTATACATTTATATTCAATAATACCTTATTTTCTTGTAGTTTAGCATGGTTCTGTACTTTTGCATCTTTTCTATGTCACCGCGCCTAATGTTACAGAAAGCATGTTAATAAATTATGCTAAAGAAATTTCTTAACACGTGTAGGACGTTTTAAAGGAAATTTCTATGACTTGGTAGTGAAAACTTTAGGTATAACTTTTTGACCATTTAATTTTATTTGTTTTTATTTTTATTTGTTCATAGGATGACAAAGTCTTCTGAGGCATGAAGCATAGAAATCTATAAATGAGTTCATGTAATTTTTTAAAGTTAGTTGACACACCAGCAGAGTGTAGTGATATAGGGAAAACATTAATGTCTACAATTAAATTCTGAAAATAAATATCACAGAGATCGTAATATTCATTTCATTCGTTCATGTTATAGTTTTTTATCTGGGCTTGGTTATCAATAATCTATCACTAATCATGGACATTGACAACTTA
This sequence comes from Pieris brassicae, assembly GCF_905147105.1. NCBI lineage: Eukaryota > Metazoa > Arthropoda > Insecta > Lepidoptera > Pieridae > Pieris > Pieris brassicae. Next base: position 2,637,770 of record NC_059666.1, read on the forward strand.
ATTTTGACGTTTGTGCTGTCAGTACTCAGCTGTGTAGATCTTGGATTGAGATTCATCATTCATGTCTTGAAACAATAACATTAGAATATATAATATTCATGATAATTTATTGATAAACTGCTTCCGTTTTAATTAACAGTTAGCCTATAGCCAATAAAATGTTTCACTTATCTTTAGTTAAACAATTTACACGGTACTTATAATTTTGTTTTATATTTTTATAACCTCATGTGTTGTGTAAGTGTTATAATTTGGTTTAATTTTTCTTATTTTATGTAAAGACACTTTGTTTTTTTCTAGGCTAGCGATTGCTGCACCCAAAATTCCAATAACTGCTAAAAATATTACCACTGCATCAGCCTTACAATTTAAAATTTCTGATCAATTATGGTAAGTTAAGAATCAGTCAAAAATTTAGGCATAAGCAAGAAATATAAATATATATTGGTTTCTCAACTTTTTACATATTCATCAATGTCCCAGCATTTATCATTTCCAGTAGTTAAACAAAGCTTAGTGCGGTAATTCTTGCTAATAAAGTTATTTGTTTGAAAACATTAGTACTTATTAGATATAACACATATGCATGTTTAATATTACAGGGCTGAACCTATGAAGAAAAAGAAAAAGATGGATCCAGCTATAATAAAAGCTAGAGAGGAGAGAAGAAGGAAAAAATTAGAGAAACAAATTCGAAGACTGGAAAAAAATGCAAAACAACTGAAACCAATTGATGAATGTGAACCACCTCTTCATGTTCTTGATAACATAGGGTAACAACAAATTAAATTTCTGTCATATTTTGCATCAATTTACATTTTTTTACAGTACAAATTTTACATATTATACATTACTCACAAGCTGCTAAAGTAGTACCAGCTAGTTTATAGAAACTAATATTCTAAACTTAGATTAACTGTTTGCAGAATACGAAAACGCCCTGTAGTGAAGTTATCAATGGAACAAGTCGAAGATCGGGCTTTGCTAAATAAAGATTGGTGCAGATATAAAAGACAGGAGTACATGGCCAATGTAGCACAAGTGGATAGAATAATGAGGGCACAGAAAAGAGCACTTGATCAGCTTTATGAAGTCTCTGAGGAGTTGTATAATGAAGCGATTATGGTGAGATGTAGAACCTGTTTTAATTGGAGGTTCAAATGTATATTTTCAATACCTATTTATTTTTGTTGTCCTGTTGATGGTTCATAAGTCTTGGTACTAAATGTTATTGTGAAACTTTGCTGAGACATTTCTGCTATTTATTTTCCTTTAAAAGCTGTATAAACCTGGTAAAAACCCATATGCTCCGTGCTTATATGCTGAACAATTCTTAAATGCCCAAACAACATGAAAACATAGCACAAATAGCTATAGGTTTTTTGCATTATTCCTAATAAGATATCTATCTAAATGGTAGGTACCATTAAGAAATTAAACTGCTATATATATTTTTTTGTTCACTCTGTCCTCTTTTTATAAGGCACCAGATTGGTCTAGATCATTAGAATTTACACACTTCAACCACACAACATTGCATCCAATACTCTAGGGCTCACAGGTGTTGTGCCTATCTAATCGGGCCTAATTTATGCATCTAAATGTTACATGATTTATTTTTTCAGCCTGACCTGCAATTAATTCCATATACAATTGATGGAACATATGCCACACCACCAATTAAGAAGTATGATTCACCTGATGGAGAATATGTAGATGTTTCAAAAAAATGGGGCAATTAAAGTGTTTTTAATATAGAACTGTATTTTGTAGGTAATAAATTTTACTCAAAAGTTTGTATTTATTATATAAAATGACTTAATTTATTCTGGTCAACAGCTTTTTTCTTTGAAATTAAGATTAAACTGTTAAGAGTGCGAAAAAACAAGTAGCAGTTATAATAATAATATCCATTTTATTTCCACAATATTAAAAAGTTCCAATCAGATGAGTGTTAGTTTTGTAATTATACGCTTAGTCTATTTTAGTTATTGTTATTTCCATCACTTTATGTTGTGCAGTATGGACCTAAGGTAAGGTAAGGGTAAGTCCTAGGCAAGTCCTGGCTAAGGCTTTCCGTTTGGATCTGTTCTTTGCTTTCTCCATCCACTTCTCCCCAGAAACCTTCATGATGTCGTCAGTCCATCGCTTTGGTTGTTTCCACACATTTATTTTACCAAAAGGTGGCTTCGGTGGTCTATCTTTTTTTGTACACCGTTGGCTATGAAATTCAATAGTATCGAACTCTATCGAGTTCGCATAGCAAAAAAGAAGACATCGAGTACGGTGTACGGTAAATAGCTGGTTTTACTGGCTAGCTAAACCAGTCTGATTTAATTTTAGACTTGATAATAGAATTATAAGTACTTATAATTGTCCTTCCTATATATAGGGCTTGTGGAATTTTCTTAACTACTAAACTATGAAAGCAGGTTGTTTGGTGGGCAGTGAGCAGTGTGGGGTTTTTAGATGATTTTATGTACGCTACGTCATTATAATAGCCGTAAAGTTATTGAAGAGTAAAAACAATTTCATGCTTGAAAAACTTGCGTTGATTTGGGTAGGTTTGTTATAGTTTAGCAAAATAAAATGTACAAATACATTTTGTGAATACCTGTATTCGTCAAGAACTATGATTACTTTTAAAGATGATGGTAGAAAGGAATCTATAATAATTTTGAAAGTAAGTACATTTTACAAATGATGTATTGAACTGTTTTGTATATAATTATTTTATTTAAATTATTTTATTTTAGTGTACGTAAGTCCGTTCGCAATAATATCTATAATGGCATTACATTTTTCACATTCTTCAAAATGGCCGGACCCATTTAAAGATGAGGTTACGTATGTAGATAATCCGATAGAATCGGGGTTTCCAGGACACTGGTTGCCCCTTAGTATTATAAAGAAGATTATGGAAATGCGAGTCCTGACACTGGCGACTGAAGCTGTCACAAATATACAGAAAAATAATAAGCTAAAATTACATGCGTCGACCAAAAGGGTAAAAGGTAGAAAAATAAGCAAAAATGTCTCGACTAAAGTAACTCAGAATAAGCAAACTACGACATCTCTATCATTAAGTTCCCATGTAAAAAGTAAGGATACTGATGAAGCCTTAACTGCCGATAATAGTGTGTCCGCATCAGAGACGTTAGTAACTACACCACTCTTAACACCCCCTGAAGCTAAACCAGCAGTTTTGTCTACGTCTATTCCTACAACTGTTACTGAAGATGTTCTAACTGAGCTTACTACCCAACCAACATCAATAACTGAAGTCACATCCTATATAACACAAACACCAACACTTGTGCCTATCGAGGCATCAACACTAACCGTAACAAAAACAATTTTGTCGACAATTACAAAAACAACGACAAAACCACCAACTATTATAGAAAGCTCTGCACCCTGCACAACTAAAACATTAACTACAACGACAACTACTTCAACAACAACAAAACCAATACCTACGACAACTACTTCAACAACAACAAAACCACCAACAACTACGACAACTACTTCAACAACAACAAAACCACCAACAACTACGACAACGTCAGTAACAACGTCAACAACAACGATACCTAAAACAGTAACCACCACGACAACGTCTACAACCGCGATACCTACAACTGTGACTACCATGTCAACATCATCTACAACGACAACTGAGACTGGAGATCCCTTTTACTAGATAGTATTTATTTAAAATTTTCTTAATAAAATTCTAAGAAATATTTTTTGCTTATATTAAAACGAAAGGGTTTCGTAAAGAAACCTTGCCCTTATAGTTTTAATTCCGGCCAGAGTGAAAGTTTTTATAAAATTTGACATGACGGGAACGGTAAAGTTTCACCGATTAATAAGATGGTAAATGTGTTTAATTGCAATAATTTTTATATCTGTCGTAAGTTAAGGAGGCCTAGAATTATCTCCAAGTAATAAGTATAATTCGGCTTTAAAATAATTCTCGATAACTTTATTTCCACCGAAAAGGTTTCACACCAAGGGAGCAGGAAGACAAAATAATATCCATACACTATAGTAAATGTGTAGCATTTCCATACCATTGCAAAGGTCATTAGGTGTTGCCGAACAAAGTTACAGATTCCAGTTCATTAGCGATGCGTGGAACAAAGCAAAAGGCCGTAATGAGTTCACTAGTTCCATTGAGCTACCATAACAGCTTTTGTGATTAGATAAATCCAACCGCTTGTGATGAATATTCCTATTTGCCGATAGAAAGCCTGTGGCGATGAACTGAAAATGATTTTGTGAAATATTTCAGTAGGGATTACCTACTCACATTTGATGTTTGAATTTTGTAAATGAAAGATAAATTAGATCAAACATTTCCGATTACATTGGCAGGCACATCATTTTTATAATGCGGTAATGATTAGCTGTCCTTTTCAAGACGACACAGTTGTTTTCGACAGATTCCTCGGAATTCAACATAAGCAGCAGCATAATTATAAGCTATATTTGATCATTACGCCACGAAGGTAAGATATTTCTTGGTTGATAATGTTTAATGATTAATAAATAAATTAATATATTTATTTCGTTATCGCTCATACAACTAAAATTATATATTACCAACAATTACTCCAATTACGCCACAGATGGAATACATAATATGTATTTACAAAAAGGTTCAAAAATTTACAAAACGGACAAATTTATAAAAATTATTCAATACATTTAACTAAGTAGTACCTAATTTGGCTGTGTTGTGGGATAGTGTAAAAGTAATGGTGTCTATATGGGGTGTGCTCATGATGCATCGATTTAGTGTTATGGATATTCTTTATAGTCCTTTTAAGCATATTTCGCGATAGCTTGAACAAATCAAGGCTTAAATAGTAGTCGTCATATGTTCAGGCTGCGCGATATAAAACATGAAACAGAGCACGACTACGAGTCTTGTAGGAAGGAACATGGTAGGACAATTTTAGTAGAGGTGTGCTGCAATTAAATTTATTTGAGATGATGTCATGTAGTAGCAATAACTTGTATTGTTTTCAAACGTCTTAGGAATTATTATTATAGGTCTTATAGGATATTTTCGACTGTGTAACTAGGTGACAAAATAAAGTAAAATTAGAGTGTGCCATTTGGATTATTAGAAATTCCACCAGTTTATTTGGCATTATTATTTTGTTATCCAATAAATACTGTAATTAAAACCTTTTTTACAATTCACTAGGTTTGCAAAAAGTTGAACATTTAATGAAAGGTTAATACGTGGGTACGGGGGTTGGCATACGTGGGTAACACTGAAAATGTTTAGAAATGGCCTGTTAGAAACATTGCTAATGAAAACATTTTTTGAATTTCAATTTTAGAACTCATTTCACTTACATTTAGTAACCTAATGTAGTATATTGCATACATTCGTCATTTGTTTTTGTGAATTGGCAGCGAATCTAAAACTCTTGTTACACGTGGAAATGAACCTAACGCGAGAAAATTTACTATGACTTTCGTTGTGGGCTTACTCAACAACAAAGCTATGGTAGGCTGCGATTAGCATTTCTTAGTGAAGCCCCATCTCTTGCCACTATTCACAATTGGTTTAACGAGTTTAAGCGTGGACGTAGCAATCTCAGTGATGATGCGTGAGGGACGTCCTTTAACAGCGATACCTAAAGATAACATCAGTGCTGTGCGACGCACGATAGAGGAAGATAAGAGAGTGACCTATCAGCATATACGGGCAAGCCTAGGCATTGGTATGAGTCAACTTCAAAAAATATTACACGAACATTTAGGCACAGGAAGCTTTGTACTAGATGGATTCCGCATACTTTAACCGACGACCAGAAACACCTTTACATGGACAAGTGTCGCCAATAAGTATAATAAATACATAGATAAGTTCAACGGCGGTTACTCAAATGCTTTATTTGACATCGTCACAGGTGATGAATTACGGGCCTTGAATATGCGATGAAAGCGTACGAAAATGCCATAGAAGAGACCCCTAAGGAAGAATGGGCCAACTGTTTTTCTCAGTGATTCCATCGAATGCGACGATGTATAGAGACGAACGGAGATTACTTCGAAAAACGATAAAAATATTGGCAGCTTTTTAAATTATGCCGTTATTCATTAATGTATACATTAAGTATACATCTAAACATTTTCACTGTTACCTAGGTATTATAAGATGACTAGCACATATATGTTTTTTTCCGAAATCTATGTAGACCGGTTAATGTCAAGTAATTATTTATATCAAATTTTGATTATTTTTTGTGGTTTTATTGAATGTAAAAACTATATTTAATCAAGAACACCTAAAATATAACAGCCTCCGTTAATCTGTTAAGGTACATGATGTATTCGGTTCGGTTTGCATAGAGATAATTGTGTATTGGTAGCACAGAAGTCAATAGGAGAAATTCCTGTCTAGTCTAAATCTTTCCATATAAATGTTCAACAATGTCCTGCCCTTAAATATATTTAATTTCTCCTCTTCTTTTTGCTATATATATTAACTCCTTAACTTTCCGACTTTCAACTAATTTTCATTTATACGCTGACGAACTTCAAATCTACGTACTATCAAGTCTCGATTATCTCCCGCAAGCCATACAATCTACTAACAATGAGCTGGCAAAGATAGTTGACTGGAGTAAAAATTTTGGTCTTCTTATCAATCCCAGAAAGAGTAAGGTACTCATTATTGGCAGCCCCTATTTCACGACGAGAATTGATTGGGCCAGGATACCCCCTATCCATATCGATGGTGTAATTTTAAATTTTAGCCGTACAGTAAAAAATTTGGGGGTTTTATTTGATCAAAATTTATCCTGGGAGCAGCATGTTAAAGAAGTTAGCCGAAAATTATACGGTGCCTCCAGTATCCTTCGACGTCTTAGTAATTTTCTTCCCTTTAGTACCAAAACCTCACTGGCGCAATCTCTCCTGCCTTTACTGGACTACGCCGATTCTTGCTCCTCCGATCTTAACGAGGAATTGCTAAATAGACTGGATCGTCTCCAAAATTTCTGTATCAGATTTATATTCGGTCTAAGAAAGTACGATCATATCTCTGCGTTCCGTAAGCGGCTAGGCTTGGTGCCAATGCTCATGTTCTTCATCTCCTATATTCCATCCTGTTCAACCCTAAAACTCCTTCCTATCTCAAAAATGATTTCAATTTTTTGGGAGCCCATAACTATAGCTTACTTACGCTCTTCCGAAAACTATACCCTTGAAATCCCATCTCATAACTCCTCCTTTCTTGGCGATTCCTTTAAGGTCTCCGCAGTTAGGCTATGGAATTCACTTCCCGTCCCTATTCGCTTAGCTCCTTCTCTATCTTCCTTCTCTTCTGTACAAACATTACCTGTCCACATCGTATCCCTAACTTTCTTACTAACTACTAACAGACGTGAGACTGATCTTAAATTATCGTGATTTATGTGTCTTTTTACTCTTTAATGTATCTTTAATATTTTATTCCTGTTTAGTTTTTGTTTTAATAATTGTGTATTACATGTATTTTGCACTACTTGCCTATCTTATTTAATACATTTCTTTTTTTCTTTACTCACAGTGGTTGCCTGGAAGAGATCACTCGTAAGCGATAAGGCCGCCAGTTGCCCTCATTTTGATTTAATTATGTTAATTTTTATTTTTATTTTGTAGTGTAACGAAGTGTAAATAAATAAATATTTGTTGTGTACCAGCTATAAACAACAGACCTACGATATATTTTTTCAATTCATATAATCAAGATTTATTTATTATCTCATTCAGCCTCTCCAATTGTCGATTACCGTATTTTTATAGTATTTATTCAGAGTGCTTTCCTGTTTCATAATTTGCAAGTCATAGGAGAATCATTATTTTCCTTTAGCACCTACTCAAATTAATTAAACCATTACGTTATAAACAGCAAATCATCACCAAATTAAAATTTTACACTTAAATAGACGCATTTTTCGACATAAAAAAATGTGGCTTTGTCATTTTTATATTTCACGTGAAAGCTAAATGTAATAATTAAATATGAAGTCAAGTACACTCACAGCTGTAAAACCTCTTCGACGTAACTCTTCCGTTAGCTACTTATATTTTTAGAAAAATATTCTTACCTTTAATAAAGTATCGATAGACTAATTGAATATCAAAAAAGTAATCAACCGCCCTGTATTGTCTTAAATTGTTCAATTACCTCAATTAATTTCCGATTTGAAACATTATTGTTGGGTTTACAATTTAGATATAAAAGTTTACCTACTCTATAATAACATTTATAACATACAGTGCACGCAACACCAACCAAACGTAGTACACAAATAATACAGGTGAATTGAGAGTCAGAAAAAGAAGTAAAGTGAACTTATGTAAAATAATCGTTGTTACAAGTTATCAATTTATCAAAAGTTTAACGGGAGCCAGCCGAAAACGATTGACATAAATTTACCTAATTTGGTTGAGTTGAATATAAGTGCTTTTGAGATGAACGGTGAAAGCTGGGGGCGAATAGGGCAAATATATATATTTTATTCTGTTCTGCCCTTAGTACTATGTGAGCTTTGTGGAACTCAAAGTTCAGTTTGATCTTCACTCTTCAGTTTCTCGGCGGATGTTCGTGTAAGCGGACGTATTTAGTGCATGCGTGTGTTTTACGATGTTAAGTGAAAAAATGTTCATGTGATTTGTGATTTCGTATGCCGTTTATAGGAAAAATGTGAGTACTATAATGGATAGTTTCTAAGAAGTCCGAGTTCTGGCGTAAGAAATTTCTAAATTAATTAATTTAAATGCGTATATCTGAGAGCTTAAATGTTTTGAGAAACATTATTATAAGTTAAGTTCTATATAATAATGTTGTTTCCATGGAATTTATTTAGTTTTTTTTTAATTTAATTAGATAATAATAAAATAGCTTATAATTTAACAAAACTAATAACATGCATATGTAATGGTCCACTACATTTTTTATGGGTAATGTCATTTCTATTTAGCTAGTAAATTTTCTAGATGTTAGATTTGATTTCAACAATTTAATTTTTCATATTTTTCTTGTAAAAATAGTTTCCATATTTTCTCAATCCTCTGAATCACGCCAACTACTTCTGCTTCTGTTTAATTAATAATTTTCACTATAAACAAATAGGTCTTCAAATAGATTAACCCTATTTATCTTCTGGCCAACCCGAAACAATTTGTGCAGAATTTTGTATCGTGTTTTACCAGGTACTGAATCTTCGAGTAACACACCATGTGTTGTCGTCATATTGGATTTAATACGATACATCATTCATCCAAAAGACTTTTTTTGGTGTCAAAAGACTGTAATTGAACTTGGTAAATGTCGCTAACTTTAAACTTCAGGATGCAACCGAAGTTACACGAGCATAAAATCTAACTTATACAAGTTAGATTTGTAATAAATATCTTATCAATATTTTATCATGAATTATGTATGAACTATATGTAGATATAAAATCTACGTTTGCAGTCGCGACTTGTTAAATATGTGGTTGTTCCAAAAATACAATCTCGGCGAAACAATTATTTTTAACAAATATGATGAACCAAACGTGTATTAAACCACATACAATACATGACAATTGACAACCTTTGTTTAAAAATTTCACCAATTTATTCCAGTTATTATATTTTATGAATAGCATAGTTTAATCGATCTAATTGTTAGTTATAAACCAATTGAATATGGTCTTCTATAAACTTAAACGTAAAACTAAACAAAACATGTATGGTATGGTATGGACCATGAACACCAATATTTTTGATAAGATTTTTATTTTTTGTATTATAAAGTTCCTAAGTTTATTTTACTTTGTAAATATGTTGTGTGTGTCATTGTGAAGTGAAAAATCTACGCCAAACTGTAAACCATAATCAAGGACCTTTTTTGCCTTCGAATAAATAATTCTGGAACTAATTATTTTTGTTTCGCGTAGTAAACGCGGTATTTAAAATTGTTTAAAACATAATACTTTGGAATTCCTTACCAATTGATTGAGCTCAGTTTATAAATTTATTTAAAAATCTTCTTTTTGATAATTTTTCTTCTGCCTCGTAATTAGCTACTACTTATATATATTAATTGTGAGTCAATTAACCTTTGGTAGTGCTTTTATACAACATACCTTTACACATATTATTATTTATATTTTTTCTTTGGATTTCATTTTATTTAATTTTAGTTATAGTTGCATGTTATTAGGAGTTTTTTTTAAATTAAGCACTTCTTGGACTTACGCTCTGTTTCTTTTGTATTCTTCCATATTAGGGTTGCCTGGAAGAAATCGCTTGTTAGCGATAAGGCCGCCTGTTGTCTAATAACTTACGTAACCTACTTAATTTTTGTTTTTTGTTTGTATAATTATGAATATTATATTAACAAAGTATAAATAAATAAATAATGCAACAAATACTTACGATTCTCTTGAAAATATATACTAGATATCAAATATTATATGATATAGTTAGCGAACCTGTCTAAGTCGGTGTCTAGTTAGGGTTAACTATGATCATAGATAATAATAAATATTAACTGCAATATATTGGTTTCCAAGTTTTGATAGATGAGCTCTGTGTAAAGGTTTTCACCGCGGGTATCAATTTCTATATTTCTGTAAACGAACCAAAGCTGTTCTAAAAGAATATAAAATAATAATATTTTATTACCTACATTTAGTAGAATGTAAATCATACCATTTGAATTATATGTGAGATTATACCTTTAATAATTAAACTATTGTTTAATTAACTCTTTAGAACCTCTCCACAAATATAGGCATCAAATGGAACCAGTATGGGCCCCAATAATTATGATATTCTCACATCACAATTGGGCTCGCTTTTTGTGCCTATTGCCACAGATTACCTAAAAATTTAGGTTTAACTATGTGACCTGACAGCTTTAATAAATGAGACCTATTTGGCAGACTGCTCTGCCCATTTCGCTAATATGAGGGCAGTATAAAAAGTAAACTTAGTACAAATTCGACCCCCAGTTATGACACCGATTAAGGGACGCGTAAGCTCAAGCGACCGCAAACGAGTAATTTGTATTCGTTTTTATTCATAAAAACCATTGTTGCATAACATTCAGCTTTAATATATAACTAGGCAACCGTTATTATAGTAACTACATACAATTAAGTGGTATATATGTTGCAGCCAACTAGCTTAATCAGCCGTTCAATCAACAGCCTGGACTCTAAACTAAACAGCGCCGTTTAACTAGCGGCCTGACATATTCAGCCAGATGATCGAAGTTTTATTACTTGCCTAGTCTGTTGACTGTTCATTTAAATTTAGTTCCACTTTCTGCCACTCTCAAATTCGAACTCTTCAAACTGTCAATATGGCGTTAGCAAACCACAAATTTGATGGTGTTTTCCAAAGTATAATAAAAAAACAAAAAGTACAATGGAAGAGTGTAGTGACAATCATAATGTGAATTTAGCTGTGACTCAAGCAATTTAATTTTTCAACAAATAATTCATCTCTTTTATTTCTGCCACATCACTCTATCGAACGAAATGCCTAAGCATTAGCCAGCCATTTTCTTAAATGTTGTAACAAACGCTACGGCTGCATATCTTTCAGGCCGCTAGTTAAACTGTGGTGTCTAGTCAAAAGGCTAAGCTGTTAATTGATAGGCTAATTAAACTAGTTTGCTGCGAAATATACATATTCTATCTAACTCAGTTTTGTATATGTTGCATTGATAATTTTGTCAATTGGCCTTCTTTGTCTGACACGATATGTCATCGATTTTTCTTTTGTTTCCAAGTCTACGATTGGTATGCAAAATTCCATACATTTTTGGCCTACTGGAAGCATATTTAGCACTACGTCTTAACTCTGAATATCACCCTAATATATGCCAGTTTCCTTCAGTAAGACCTAGTACGCCCGCGTTATTGTTACGTAATTATGCATCTGTTATAAATTAGATACGGTATTTTTCACTGAACAGGGGCGATCGGGCAGTAGGCTCATCTCATGTTGAGTGATACCGTTGTCCATGGGCACTCACTCTGCTAGAAGGCTCGTTGTTGGCTTACTAAGAATTAGTACCTACGCTCTTTTATTGTACCCTAAGTCAAAGTGATTAGATGCGTTTTATGCAGACGTACGTCTCGATTAAGGTAGCTTCGGAAAGGGTTTGAGCTTCAAGCCATTGTTCCGATACGTGACATCCAAAAGAAACAGTTATTACAGCTAATATACGAACCGAGACGTCACTATAAGGAGACGTTATAAATTATTAAAAAAATAAACTTGGCGATTAAAAAGAGTGGCGGAGAGTTTATTGCCAGTTCTTCTCTTCCGTTTCACGCCCTTGATTTGAGAACTGGCAGTAAATGCAAAATTAGAAGCGTTTAATGTATATTTCATTTTAATTGACGTTCATAAGTGTACATTGTGTTACCTATATGAATAAATTAGTTTTGACTTTTGTTTTTGGTTCACAAAATCATTTTAATGGCAAAAAGATGATTGCTGAAAAATACAAAAATGCGCCGTTATATTAGTTTTTTTTTTTACATTATTACTACTATTCAAAAATCGCTACCTCCATTGTACTTATTATGTGGGACGTCCAGTTAAACCTGTTTGATCTGCACAGATCTTGCCCAGAAAAGGTTCGTTAAAGGGCGACTAACGGCTTTGTTTGCGGTCTGAGATTCATCGCTACATTGTTATTCCTTCGGGTTTCGGATTATGGTATAATAATCATTTCGCGTGTACCAACAGTACAAGTTTGAAATAGACATAAATCAAGTTAATCATATGAAAATTATTATCTGAGCTTGTAATAGGATAGATATTTAATTTATTAAGTTATATATAACTTCTACAAAAAAACATGTATTTAGAACGCCACTCACGAAGATGCACTAATATGCATCACTTACCCGTGCATTGCGCACACTTAATAAGTAATGCAACGAAGTGGTGATATATAAATATTAGCTAATAACTGGCGGCCTTATCGCTTTCGAGCGATCTCTTCCAGGCAACCACGGTTAGAAAAAAATGCAACAAGGCAACAAGTGCTAAAATACATATCAAATGTAGTTATTAAGACAAAACTAAACAGGAACAAAAAACAAACGGAACTAAAAAAGGATACATGAATCACGATAATTTAAGAACAGTCTGACGTCAGTTATTGGTTGGTACGAAAGTTAGGGATACGATGTGGACAGGTAATGTTTGTACAGAAGAAATTTAAAGGAAGATAAAGAAGGAGCTAAGCGAATAGGGACGGGAAGTGAATTCCATAGCCTAACTGCAGAGACCTTACAGCAATCGCCAAGAAAGGAGGAGCTATGAGATGGGATTTCAAAGGTATAGTTTTCGGAAGGAGTTTTAGTGTTGAACAGAATGGAATATAGGAGAACGTGAGCATCACGTCGCTGACGAATGTTTAACCAGCCAAGCCGCTTAGGAGAAGCAGAGATATGGTCGTACTGTCTTAGACCGAAGATAAATCTGATACAGAAATTTTGGAGACGATCCAGTTTATTTAGCAATTCAATAATGTTGCGGCAAAGACGGTTATAATGATCTTTTTTGTTGCGTATTGCCTTAGTGTTTATATTATATTAAGGCAGTTAAAAACATAATAATCGCCTATACCTCTATCAACGTGTCACTGAGGGTTTTAAAGTCGAGACAACGGAAGCTATAACTCCCAATTTCAAAAACATAAGGGACATTGATATACCGGAATTAAATTTAGCGTAAGTTTCGACCTTGAGACGCTTGAAGTTCGATACCTTTAACATTTTAAAGCCTTGTTTTTCTTGTTGTCCCACTCAAGCTGCCACAATATAAATGAATACATGTCTAAGACTTGTACTTAAATAAAAAATAATCATAATTTGGTGCACCTTACTCGGTAAAGAAAAATATGCGATTCAGAGAACGCGTTTCCCTTTTACAAAAAACATGACACTGCTGATTAAATACGAAAGCAAATAATTACTTTGCAGTCTCGCCGAAGTTATTATTTTGATTGTTATAATTATTAAGGCTTAATTGTATGAATTATATTAATTTGATGAAAGAAATTATTGCAATGTGTCGCTAGTGAAATTTGTCGTCCCGATAATTTAGTCCTTTATTTATTTATTCACAGAAATACATACACTATCATTACAGTATTAAACCAATACGATAATGTCTAAATTAAAATATACTATTAAATACATAATACACAATATCGCTACTGTGAACTCACTCTGGGAACATATAAAGTTGTCGACAGTGTCGGAGACAGGATTCAGTAGCAGCGCCTTCTTTAACGGGAATGTGTATGTACAGCTTGATTGTCATTGCTTGTGACGGCGTCCATGCGTCGGGTTGTCTCTCTCCCTAAAATATGGCGAGGGAGCCGATGGATGGCCATGCGTCATACTCGTGAACGGGTGCTATTTTGTTTTTAATATTAATTATTCATGAGGATCATAGTATAATGGTTGTAGCTCCTTACAAACATTTTGTTAAACAAAAAACTTGGGAATTAAAAAGAGTGGCGGAGTTTATTGCCAGTTCTTCTTGTCCGGTCTATGCCTTGATTTGAGAACAGGCAGTGAATGTAAAATTAGAAGCATTTAATATGTATTTCTTTATTGACTTTCATAAGTGTACATTATGTTACTTGAATGAATAAATGATTTTGAATTTGACATCCTGGTTCTGGTCCTCAGTATCGCAAACAACTAGATACAAAGAAACCGAGTTGTTGAAAAAAACTTGCGTTACTCCCCACCCCCGCAAGACTTTAAATATATAGTAGGCAACTTGAACTCCTAACATTGTGAAGCAACTTAAGTATGCAAAGCTTTAAGAATTAATAGAACTGGTCGTTGTTAAAGGATTTCTGCTAGAATGGCTACTTATCGATATTGTCCTAACTGTAAATGTTATGGCACAATTTAAAACTCAACGGAGTAGATTTTTAAATTACAATATCCATATAATTAAATGATATAATAAATAAGATACATATAATTAAATGAAATATAAACGAGTGGTGCTGTAAGCCTTCGTCGTTTTTCTAATAATCAAGTAGGCTATAAGTCTTCTGTTCTATCATTAAATGAAAAAAAGTCTGATAGTGCTGAAAAAAATATCGTATGTCTCTCGTATCTCTATTAGAAAACTGATGGAACATACAAGACGCGTTGACAATTTACCACTACTAATTTATTGTAGATCTAAATTATAACTTTGTTCAAACACTTAGAACTCGATCGGCTGTACCGCTTTTCATGGTTTTTATATCTGTTGTACGTTTTAAACAAACGTTGTAAAATTAACGAAAAAATGCCGTAAACTTGTCCCACAAATTAAATAACGTATTTGAATAAAGCTATCGATCATGTATAAATTATACACATGTATATAAACATCCATTGGTCTATAAGTCGAATGTAGAAATAAGAAGTAGACATGGGGAGAAATTGGCTGTGCCAAAAATCAATCAATCTTAAACTGTTTAGAAAAAACAGCTTTTTTATGGCTATTAGGGTTTACAATAATTTACCAAAAGAATTAAAAGATCTTCCGACTAGAGTCTTTAAAAATCGACTTAGTGTATTACTTATGGAAAAAATTTATTACTCAATAAATTATTATTTGCGTGAAACACTGTAGTTTAATAACATTTGAAATGATATGTACGATATAAATAATATAAGAATTTACCAATTTTAATATGACTAATAATGTAAAATGTAAGACTCCTTCAAAGACAAATTTGCGTGCCACCTTTTTGTACCACATTCTTGCAATAAATTATTATTATAACCAGGATCTAAAAGGTCGATCCAGCTGCTAAGGTAACGCAGCTCTGTCTACACTAGTGATAACTTTAAATGCATGTCATATGTATAATTTACTTCGAAGACTTAAAGTGTTTATCATATTGCAAATATTAACTGAAGTGGAACGAGTATAAATTACATTTATTCGCTAGAGAAATCGCCTGAAAGATACAAAGTCATGGCTCACATTAATCTTGTCTGGTTGGTCGTTTTGTATTCTATTAAGTTACTATGTATATTGTGTACCCTTTGCAAATCGTACGGCGCTATCTGATAGTGTGGAAATTATTTTTTACCGGACTACCTACGTGACTGATTTTTACAGGCGTTCATGAGTCAGTCTGAGTCGTGCGTTCAGATCCCAGTTTACGAATAATGTATGTATGACTATATGATTCAGCTTAAAATATAAGGTTAATGTTGAGCTAATCATTGATTTATCAAAGGTTTCAAACTAAGGTTAGGAAATGAAATATTGAACGAAAAACTGGTCAAACGGAAGGAAGTATATGGTCGCTTGTCAAATTTTTTATTTTACAATTAACAGAAAATTTCATAAATACATCTGGTATTATATAGCGTAAATAAAAGGCAATCGTACCACAGATTAACGTTTTAATTGGATTGTAGAGTATATATCTATATTTAGGGTAGCTTAGATTTGTAGTCAAAGAAATTTCAAAGTAGGTTTAGCGTTGGCGCCAGTAAAAAACGTTTGTTAGCTATAAAAGCATTTCGTTGTTAAAAGCCTTCTTTTAATTGCGATGTTTATTTAGGTCTGTGAGCTTTACATTCAGAATAAGTTTACAATTCAGCGTAGAAGCGGTTGGATTGAATTCAATTCAAACTTTTGAACTGAACTTCGTTATCGTTAAATGCGCTAAATTCTCTACAAAAATTCAATTTACAATTAAGTACAAAAATTGTTTAGAACTACTTAACTGAATACAAAAAGCGTTATTTTGTTCTATTTGGCTTTGTTATTTTGAGAACATTGTTATAATCTTAATAATAAGTAATATCACAATTTTTATAAATCGTTCATTCAAACCTTGCTTGCAACTATAAAGCGTAAATTCGGCCCCACATGTTCTCATCTCTGAGCGGGAGCTCCCCAGTACCAGCTCCTTCCACTTGACCGTATTCAACGAAGAGTCGAATCGTCGACGACCAATCACTTTCCATGTGACGTGATCTCTTGCGTTGCGTAGAGATGTGGGTTCACTCTGCGTCTTCTACCGCATTTAACATGGAGAGTGTTCAGAAGAATTGTGTGGTCTAATACCTGCAGCTGAGCTTCATTTTTGGACGTCAAGGCAAAATACAAAACACCATCCGTATAACCTCGACGTCCGTCGTTCCACAACTGAGTGTTTTCTAAGGCAGTTTACCACGCACTATATGGAACCAGCTGCCCACTGAAGTATTTCCGAACCAATGCGGCTTAGAGTCCTTCAAGAAAATCAGTATCACTTAACATCAGGTGAGCCTCCTGCCCGTTTGCTTCCAATTACATTAAAAAAACCCTAAACATAACAATCAAATATACTGTATTTACAATTCTGGGGTCACCGGTTCTATCCACCAGACGCCAACTTGAATCAATAATTAAAAACATATATTAACACGCAGTTATTCAATTACATAAAGATAAGTCTAAAAGTTTTAAGCCAGGAAGACACTTATAACTAAACTAATATAAAGTATTCTACTGTTTGTATAACTACTCGACTTGGGAATATGAATATTTTTAAATAACATTTGTTTATTTAGAGCTCTTGGACAATATTTGAGAAGCAATGTTTCGGTTCTTGTCCTACATAAAATATCATTAAACTTAGCGGTCATATAAGTAATATTTCTATTTATACTGTCAATACTTTTCTGTAGAAAACACAACGTAAAACGTTGTAAAAATTAAGCCATGATAAATATTGTTTATTTTATTATGTGGCAGTGACCTATTAAGGTTGTATTCTTGAATCCGGTTCTTATATTGTATTATAACTTTAAGACGTAGAAGATTTTGACTTAAAGATTTATGGCGTGTATAATGCAGAATGTGATGGCGTTTTAATGAGTTGACTAAGCTTGGCTGGCTTGTAAGTTAAAGTTTGATACTTATATAAAATTTATTTCACCAGAAACAGTCTCTAATATCTCGTAACGAGTCATAAAATATTCACTTTAAATACTTCCGTGATCCTTACGTTATAGAAGATTAATAGTTTATTTTAACTCAACATTTATAACTAAACAATTCAATTTTGGCGAAAGTTGATGTACGGTAACACAAACGTTAGCTTGCTGGGGTTACTATACGTCAATTCGTTACTCCGAAACGAATTAATTGATTAAAAGATTAGATTTATTTATTTATTTATCAAACATCGTGAGGAAACCGGCTTGCCTTAGATCCAAAAAGTCGGCGTGCGTCAGGCACAGAAGGCCGATATTCGGTTAAGAAATGATCATGAAACAGATACAGAAATCTGTGGCCCAGACCTAAAAAGGTTGTAGCGCCGTTGTTTTTTTTCGTTGCATCACATATATGGTACTACATATGTAATATAAATTAAGGATTATGACATATCGCAAACAAGTGATCTCTCAGGTAACCTTAGTAAGAAAAAAAAAAGAACAACATAGACAAATAACAAAACCAAAATATAGATTTAAAAGTAATGAATCACAATGCTAGGTTCATTACATAAAAAAATATTTTCAATCACAAAAAAGTTCAACAAAAGTCACGATTAGCTAAATATTGCTTAAATATATGTAAAGTGGTGGTTTTACATTTACAGTCCCCGAAAACGCATTTTGTTTTCCAACATAAACAATGTGTTGGTTGACATAAGTGTACAAAGCTAAGTGTGTGGTGGTTTTGACCCACCTCTGGAGGTAGTCAAGGTGTGGAAGGAGGAGTATCGCCGCTTAATTTTGCAAGAATGGAGGGATGAGTTAAGTGAATGTCGGTTTGGTTTACATACCGTTGATCTTATTCGTCCCTTTTTGAAACACTGGGTGGACCGACGGTGGAGATCGCTTTCCTATCGGCTCGTGCAGGTTCTCTCTGGCCATGGATGCTTCGGAAGTTATCTGCATCGAATCGTTGAAAGAGAGGCGACACCCGCTTGTCATCATTGTGACTGTAGATGATACGGTGAGGCATACAGTGGAGGAGTGTCCGGCTTGGGACTACTTTCGCTCGGTGCTTGCTGATAGCATTGATGGCAATCTGTCGCTTCCACTAATTATTCAAAAAATGGTGGAAGCTGACAATGACGGTCCTTGGAATGCCTTCAAGGCTTTTTGTGAGGCCGTCATGAGTCAGAAGGAGAATGCGGAGCGTCAGCGTGAAAATGATTCAGATGCTCCGCCAGTAAGGTAAAGACGACCGGGGCAGCGACGCCGTCTTTTCGCACGTCTGCCCTAAGTTAAGATTTGGAAGATTTGTGCGTGAGAGGAGTCATGTGGCATTGTGGCATTCGCGTTTGGCGGGGGTAAGGATAGGGCTCAGCTGTTACCTGCCGTCGCCCTTTGGCGAGCTGAAGTCATCCGTCAGATTTTAGTGGGTAGGGTTTATTAAGTCTGAGTCCCACATAATCCCTGCTGGTGTAAAACACTGTAGGGATACGCGTAAAAGCATTTCCTGACGAAAAAATAAATAAAAAGTGTACAAAAGTAAATAACTACAGCAGTAGTATTTATCATCCTTATCATCAGATCTCCCTATCCCGTTGACAGCAAAAATAACCAATACAAAGCCCCCTCCTATAGAACATACGTAATACGTACTTGAACGGCTCCATATCTCTAAGGTCAACCTCTAAAAGGTTTTAATTAAATAGTTCAAAGTTTAGAATAGTGACGGTTGCCGCATTACACGTGTTTTTCTACAATTTGACTTGACATTGTATCGTTACAAGGCGTATTACGTTATAGCGCATTGTTTTGTGGCGCGTATTTCAGCTCGCATTCAGTCACTGGGTCTTTTCAGTTTGATAAAAATTGTATATAGGTATGTGTGAGTTGGCCGTGACAGTATTGGTCTGGTGGCTTCAGCGTGCGACTCTCATCCCTGGGATCGTATGTACGATCCCCTGCACCAATGGTCTTCCAATGTGCGCATTTACCTATCGCTCGAACGGTGCAGAAAACAACGTGAAGAAATCCAAAAAATCGACGACGTGTGTTAGTTGCAGATGGTTGATGGTTGAAGGTTGTTGAAGTTTGATATAAGAACTGATCACCGAGCGGATACAGAAATCTGAGGCCCAACCCTAAAATATTGTAGTGCCATTGGTCGTGGTCTGATGTCTGATGAAGATAAGTAATCTTTATATCGCTTCAACTAAGTTAAGATATATTCACAGTAATAAAGCCTCTTATTTATAAAGTATATTTATAGTCAGTCAAGTGTCATCTGATTTTAATTACTTACCAATAGATGTCGTAATGAATGGGTTAAGCACGCGGGCTCATACATCATGTCGAAACGATACTCCACGCACCAATTACGTGTTATACAATGGAATAAAGCAATAATTGGATATCAAACGTTCATTCTGTTTCCGTAAACAAAGAGTCAAAGTGCTCTGTTAAAATTTTAATTTAGCTCGGGCATATTTCGGCGTAGGGTTGCCGCACTTAACGGTATGAAACATGACTCTTTTTTTAACTAATAGGGACAAACGTGTGTTTTTATAAATGAATTATTATGTATTATATATATAGTTAAAATAATATTATAGTTTCAGATGCAGAAAAATATGTTATTATTATTATTGTAGTTTGTTATTTCGTTTTATGTTAGTTACTATTAACATTCAGTCAGCTTAGAAGCACACATAATTTAGTCTGTTTCATTCGTTCGTTCGTTCAATTATAAGCACTGAATGGAACCGTGGGCCCGCCCCATTCGGTAGTTACATTTTTTCTAAGAAGATGCGATGAATCTATACCGTGTCTGAACATATGGATATCTAAGTCGTATAATTTTATTACAAGATGTCATATCATATCAAATTATTTTTTATACCGAACTGGACAAACGTTTTTCCGCAATCTCCTGATGTTATGCGGCCTATCGGTCGGCGTGTTCTGGAAAAACCCCGCCGCTCTAAAATTAAATATATTTATTGGAACAGTGTTGGCTTAGTGTAGGCCTGAGGTCATAAATCCTTGTTGTTGATGCCTTGATGTGTACCAACGGCTTTTTTGTGTGCATTTAACACTCGTTCGTACGGTGAGTTCTTACCTTAGACCCAAAATGTCGACGGCGTTGATAGAATGATCAAGAAACAGATCAGACATCTGATGCCGTGACCTAAAAGGTTGTAGCAC
Organism: Pieris brassicae; assembly: GCF_905147105.1. Classification (NCBI taxonomy): domain Eukaryota; kingdom Metazoa; phylum Arthropoda; class Insecta; order Lepidoptera; family Pieridae; genus Pieris; species Pieris brassicae. The sequence goes on from NC_059666.1 coordinate 2,658,967, forward strand.
CACTGTTTTTTTATACTTAAGGTTACATTCGTGTCTAAATAAGTATTAAAAATAATCTTCTACGTATCAGCCCTATTCAGGTGAATAGACGAACAATGTTACGTATGTTCGTAATAAAGTAGCGGTATAAAATCGGATTTCCCGATTGATATTTTCAATATTATTTGAAGCGTTTTTATTGTTTTATTTAAAAAAAATGTTAAAATTGGAACAGAATTTCTGTTATTATTTTAAATCTCTTATGTAGTCTAACATTTTGACATGTTTCTCTTAGTTGTTGAACCTGATAGCGGCAGCATTTTTAATGTGGCTAGGAAAATAACCTCATCAAAGTCAAGCAGAGAACAATACATTTAATATTTTAATTAATATATGAATATTTTTTTTTACTTTAATTGTGATTATTGATTTATTAGCTTAATTTTTAAATTACCTCAAAAAAACTGGAGCAGGTTATCAATTGGACTTGTAAATTTATAACTAGTATTAATCTTCTAGCATTTTTAAAGGTCGGCAATGCACTTGCGAGCCTTCTGGCAGTGATAGTGTCCATGGGCGGCGGTACTAAGCATCGGTTAGCTCTTACCCTTCTTCTTAGATTGTTAGCGTCGTTTTTTCTATAAACGTAGAATACAATTTTTGAAAAGATTACGCCGATTAGATATTATCTTGTTACGTCAAAGTAGTATAACTTCTAACGCGTGTACATAAGTAGAAATGCTTTTTAAATGTTTATACTAACAAGTTATTATATTTGCATAACTCAACGGCGCTTGGAATGTTACGCGTGGAAAAATGGTGTCTGCACTCAATTGAATATGATTGAAGTATTCTTTAATAACTAAGCGAAAATGTGTTAATTACGTACGTTACGTATTAATTTAGAAAGGAGTTAAAGCTTCATACAATGATGCTTTAATCAATCAATTTTTTAATAAATTTGATATTTGAGTAGTCTCGAACGTGTACGAGCAAAAGCTATACTCAATTGTGAGGCATATTGCTCACTCAGGGTTTCTTAATTTGCGGCAGGCACTCTATTAAATAATTGTAAAACTAGCATTAATTTGTTATACAGAGGGAAAATAAAATCCTTTAATGTTTAAAGCATTCCGCTGAACAAGGAACTGTACATTGTGTAAACGTTTGAACCGTCATTGCTTTAGATAATATCGATTCAATTACAATATACAATACAAAACACAATTATAGCGCATCGTGAATAACAAATGAGAGTTGGATAACGATTAAATAGTTTATAATTGATTTAGAATTACAGTGAAACCTATCAAGGGAACAAGGGTATGGTACCGTTTAAAGAGGTTTCAATTTATTCAGGTTTCCAATCAGGTTTAAACTTATAGTTATCTCATTTATAGAGGCCCACGCTATAGTGGAAATACACTAAATTTCTAGAACAAAAATCTGATAGACGCTTTTTCAGATGCTGATTATATTATATTTACCTTTTCGACATTTTGAACACAAACAAAGCACGTGTGAAAGAAATTCAAATCTTTCATAAACAAACGTGTCAAACCCTGATAAATTATCTCATTTAGACAGGGAATTCAGCTCGAAATCTCTTTTAAACAGGTTCTATGTCCCATTAACGGTTATAATTTGATGAAAAAGTCTTTGCAATTCTCAATATTAGGGGATTCTTTATCTAGTTTTCACTATATAAAGCACACATATAGAACATCTGGATACAATTGTTCTAAGCTGATAGCTAATTAAATTATGAAAGTGACATCCAAAATACACGTAATACAGTTAAAATATTGAAAGTGAATTGCAAAATCGTGAAACTCATTGTACTTTTCGCTGACTGTAGCAAGTGTTCAAGCACGTTTTAAATGAATGGCGAATTCGTTTCGTGACTATTGCAAAATAAAATCGATTGCGAGGCAAACAATACCAGAATGAATTTGTTCATTTCAATATTGAATGGGTAAAGATAGACGATTGACAATTGAATAATCGAATGAAAAAGCTACGAAAAGCTTGTCCACTACAAATAATATATTCAGTGTTTATTTAGAACTTAAGTTTTAGTGTTCAATCCATATAGTGGCACTAACGTAAGGCAATGTAAAACGAGAGACAAAAGCTTTTTGTTTATATTGGCAAACGTAAATACGAATCGTATCACAAATGAAATGTTTTTAAACAGAATAATCTATCTCAAGCTAATCGGGCAGGAATGCCCTGAACCTGATGTTAAGTGACATCATCTGCCCATGGATACTCTCAGTTACGGTTCCACATTGAGGTGGTGCGCGGCAAAAAGTGCCTTAAAAAAGCTCAGTTGCAGAACGGCGGAAGTCGAGATGATACGGGTGGAATTCGATGTTATGCCTCGAATTCCAACGATGAAACTGAGCTGCAGATATTAATCCGAACTACCTCTGTGGTAAATGCAGTAGAAGAGGCAGGACTTGTTATGTTTTTGACCAATCACAGTTAAACGAAAGTCACGAAAGTCTTTTGTTTTATATCCTCACGGCTTCTCTGTAATCTCTGTGCTCTGGTGTTTACGCAGTTTTTCCATAACTCTTCAGTTAGTAAGGATACTCTTAATTATGTAAGCCCGCATACGTTATTAATTGCTTAGAAACTACTTAATCACGATTTTATTGACGTCATTGCTTACAAATACAACCGTAATAGTATTAAAGTATCGTTCGCTAATGATTTAAACAACATTATATCAGGACTAAAGGGTGCAAACAAAGGGCAGTGTTGGCTTAGCGGATGCAGCGTGCGACTCTCATCCCTGAGGTCGTAGTTTCGATCCCCGGCAGTGCATCAATGGACTTTCTTTCTACGTGCGCATTTAACATTCGCTCGAACGGCGAAGGAAAACATCGTGAGGAATCCGGCTTTCCTTAGACCCAAAAAGTCGACGGCGTGCGTCAGGCCCAGAAGGCTGATCACTTACTTGCCTATTTGATTAACAAATGACTATGAAACCGATATAGAAATATGAGGCCCAGACTTAAAAGGTTGAAGCGCCATTGATTTTGTTTTATATATTTAATGGGTACAAGGGTGTCATTAAAGCTGATTCTGTACTTTGACTGAATGTCAAAGGTACATTGTATTTTATTCCATATTTGATAGTTCAACTTAAGTTACATGTGAGAGCGCGAAATAAATAAATATTTGTACAATTTCACGAAATCGTAAAATGTATTGAAATAGCACCATTCATCTCAGTTACACATGTCACCGCAATAATAGCTCGCGCAAGCTAGCCTAGTTTTGATTTATAGCAAGAAACCCAATATTCCTTTGTTTTAATAGTATTTGAACAAGTTCACTTCGAGAAAAGTTCTTGCTTAATAGAATAACGAGAAAAGCGAAGTACGAAGTAAGACTAAAGGAACTCTATTATATTATGCGATTCTCTATTGACTAAGACTAATCTTTAAGATTATAAAGCCAGAGTTTTGTTGAGAATTGATTTTAACGTAGTGTGTTGGTATATTAATATAATATAGCTGGGGTTAGAATGTGTGTGAGTGAGAAGTTAGAAATTTGGAATCCGATGGAATCTAACTCCAGGAATCGCGGTCCCTAAATTTTACCGCTTTGTCTCGAACCCCTTAACCCTAGGAACTATTTATACATTAGCACTTGCGTTTTATAGGGTAGTGTGTAGGCAAATATTTTAATTATAGAAAAATCTCGGTAAAAATATCCATATTTTTATAATAATTTCCATAACATTCATAAATACATTTTTCTCGTTTAAAAAGTTCACCGTTTCGCAACATGATAATTCTTTTGATTTTATTCATATTTTCATCTGCATTTAAGTTTAATAAAAGGAATAAAACAACTCAAATAATTGTATGCTTTTTAAACGCGTTTTTAAATTTTAAGGGATCTCTGGAAGTTCTATTATTCGCGGAGTGAGCTTTAACGTATTTTATAGGCATAAAGGTTTTGTTATAAACTATCAGAATTATCAATTATTTTTAATCTATATAAAAACAGTGTAGCAATAAACTTTTATGAACTCAAAGTTTTTGAAGTGCTCTCATTTTATCCCACCTCATTCATAAAAATTGAAATGTATGTGTCTGTCCCTTTTTACCGTCGTTTATTCGTTACATCGACTTTCAAATCACAACGAAGCTATAGAAGTTTTCACTTCAATAATTTGTCTTCACAATCTTTGTCTTCATCAATTAAGGCAAATAAGACTTCATGGAAGTTGAACTGATAGCGATGTCAATCACATACACTCGCTACACGGTTCAATTAAGAGCAGATAACTATTCCCACATCACTCCTATGTCAACACGAATACCGATTCGTTATCTGAACTTGAACTTCAATTTCTTTTGTTTTTTGTGATAGTGCTTTAAGGCTTTGGCTAGGTTTTTATATGAATTTTAACGATTACATTTCTATATTATAAAGGTAAATTTGTGTGGTTGTCTCGGGAATTGGATTGTTTATGAAGGAAGGCTACAACTTTTAGATTTTGTTCTCAATTTAACGTAAGTGAAATTGCAGCGCATAGTAGTTATATAAAGTCAAAAAGTTTCGGAGCTGGTTGGGTATGAAGTAGGAATACTATTAATACCGTCACTTTGACTACACTGTTAGTATATAAAAAAAACATTATTTTTTATACATTCTACTAGAAACTTCCATAGAAATACATTAAGTAGGTCGTCAACAATGAGCCGCGGGTATAGTACGTGTTTGAACTCGTAATTGGTCAGATTGTGAACAAAATGCGTCCAATTTTTATTATGACCGTGTAAAACTTCTTTGTTGCGTAATTTTACTTGAAAATGTCGGATGATTTTTAAAAAGAACAACAAATTCAGTCTTTGCAGTTCTCAGTACAAAGTAAAAAGACGAAAACAGCTAAGCTATGTCAAAAGCGCTTTCGACGAACTCTGCGAAAATAAATTCGAGTAAAACACTGTAACTAGCCAGTTTGAAAGCTCAAAGAAAAGCGGCTCATCTGTCGACTTTTGGCGTTTGTTACAAGTTTCTTGTTTGTTAGTAAAAACTTCTTACAATGGTTTTTTGTTCCCGTCGCTCTGTCGCCTCGGATCAATCAATTCTTTCGGTTTAATGTTGCTGCATATAGTCAGTATTAAAATTTTAATACAATTATCGACCACCAACCAATAACTTAAATATATATACATATATAAAATAACCGATTTCTTATTTGCGTTTGCGTAAAGTCCATTAAAAAAATACAGTTTATAATAAACAATAAAACATGTTTATGAGTGGGGTTATAAGAGAGACGCTGGACAGAAACCGGTGGAAATAGATAATCCGCTCTAGATCCTTCGTTGCTGACCACGACGCTCAGACATGAGCTGCTGATTAAAGATAAGTTGGGTTGTACTAGTGCAACAAGATTAAAAATCACATTCGCATTCATAAGGTGATACACGTTATGCTGACAAAATGAAATTTATAAATAAATGAAAGTACATTTTAACAATAGATTCAACCACGACATCTTTATTCTACGTTTTATTATAAGTATTTAAATTCATTGCATTGTTCCAAGTTCTCATAGCAAATACACAAACATAAGTACAGTCAAAATCTGTTATAACGACATCGAAGCGACTACTCATATTTGATCGTAAAAACCGATAGTCGTAACAGCCGATGACGTTGTTATAAAGTACCTAATAGTTTTACCCGCCAGGATCTTTAATTTTGGTCGGCCGGTATGTTATTCTAAGCGATGTAGTCGTAAACGTTTTTGACTGTACGATCTTTGGTAATACTTAGTAAATCGATTTCTGTGTAAATAGCTTGTTAACAGGGTCCGTATTTCATGTGATCTTACAAGGGATCGGACGGGATTTTCATGTAATGCGACGCCAAGAATAATCATGGCTGGAGAGCCATTAGGGTGAAGAAATTATTGGTGTAACAAATTCAGTCACTTCTACAAAAGACCACACAGGCTTATTTTGATTTCGTTTATACCTGAGTAACTAGTGTTATTTATTTATTTGATTTCAATAATAGACAAAACAATGATACAAAATACATATTTGAACAGAAACATGAAATACAGTTAAAGTAATGTAAAAGATAATTTCCTTGACTCTCGTGACTGAATGTTTATTGTTTACACATCAATCTTACGCTACTTTAAATATTCGATTATCTATAAAATACACTATATTAGTGAATCCTAATACCTTGTATCTGCTTCTAGGGATACATACAATATCGTTTACAAGGTACAAGCCAGCGAGTTGACTAGCTAGCTTGTACCCTTGTCCCGTGTCATAGAGCTTTTGAACAATCTTCTATACTCTAATTTTTAATTCCGCAGAATTCTGACAGCTATCATTTTTTGACATGTCAGAAATTACAAACCTCATTTTTCAATTTCAATACGAGTTTTAACACCTTAGTCTAAATATACATTTTATTTGTTAGTGAATGTATCAATTTTATTAAGTGTAGCACCTCCACATTAAAAGTGGTTTTACGGCGAGTGATAATTACGTCCCTTTTCATCACAAACAGTAAAAAACGCACAAGTAAAGATAACATTTTATTTTTTTAAAGGTTTAATAAACCTGGAATTAGTATGCAGTGATGCTAAAGAATAAAATAAAGTTATTAAAGCTAATTTTTATTTTTGTTTTAGGTCAAATTTGTCCCTTTTCGGCGGAGTACTTTTTTAGTAGCAACACTTATGCGATGTCAGAATTCTACGGAATGAAAAATCAGAGTTTGAATTTGAAAGCTGCGAATAAAATAGAAATACAGGCCAATTTACTCGCATACGCTAGCTTGTAAGCATTCTAATCTTTGCACCAAACTTATAAGATTACAAGATAGCAAAAATCAACAGCCATACTCGCTAACTATGAACTTCGCCGACTCTCGTTCGTAAACTAACCCCGTATCAACGAACAGAGCAAATGGGCATCTTTAGGCAGGCCTAATTGACCACCACATCCACCTTTACGCGCAGTATGGTACAGGCCTATCTATATTAGCTAGAAAGAATCCTTCTAATAAGGTTTGTAATTATTTTAACATCGATTCAATATCACTCAACAGAGAATATACTATAATGCAAGGTGGGCTGCAAATGCTTTTCTAGAGGAATGTAAAAAAAATCAAATGAATTATCTTTTCCTTCGGTTTTTATGTCAGTTAAAAAGCTATTGTTGCAAACTATGCAATTACCGGCTTCGAAGCCTTAATATTGAAATCGGACACGTTTTTGATGTTATCTTACAGATCCTCGGACTTAATGCCAGTTGACTTTGATAACCAAGCCCTCGTCCTTATTCTATTACAGTGTTCCAAAGACAGTAGAATAAAGTTGTCTAGATCTCTTTGATCGCAACAAATAACTGCTTTATATAATTAAATTATTCTCAATTACCTATTTCGAAATTGTGGTAATTGAAGCACTTGACAAAGGGCTCAAACAAAGGGCTTTAGAGTTTCTGACCAAAATTCCACTTCAATTTGACTCCATTACCATTATAAATCTAATTAATTATGACTTGAAACTTTGAATATTTAGTCAAATTGAAAGAGTATTCACTGTACATACTATTATACAGCTTTTTGTATCTTTAAATAAACTATTACTTATTAAAACCCGCATAACTTTAATCAAAACTTAAACAGATAAAATACGAATTTATTTTAACTTCAATAATGACAACTAATCTGTCAACTTGATGTGGCAGTCTGTTATCACGTTAGCTGAAAAACATTCGAAACATCGAGTTATGTAATTTATAGTAAATACTCTTTCAATTTGACTAAATATTCAAAGTTTCAAGTCATAATTAATTCGATTTATAATAGTAATGGAGTCAAATTGAAGTGGAATTTTGGTCAGAAACTCTTTAAGAAATAAATAAATTGATTTATTATTTATGATTTTCATTATTTGATATTTCGTTTTTTATTTCAATGTTTTTTTGTTTTTTTTTTTGTTTCAATGTGTTTTCATGCAGATTGCCTAGTAACGAGAATTTAAAAGTTTACTATATTATTTAAGTGCTCATAAATTGTCATTTTGTTAATGAGAATAAAGTTCTTTAAATAAAGAATATTACAGAAATCTCAAAGAGCAAGACAAACTATTATTCTATGACGAGTTAAATTATTTTTTGGAGAAACGTCTATTTGGTTACACATTGACTTTTGTATGGAAATTATTCGCCCAAAAGAGTTCATATCAAGTAATTCGAGAAATTGCAAATATCATAAATATAATCACAGTACTCTGGAAGTTAATTATAACTTAAAACCGTCTGAAATTTTTAATTTAATATATTTGGCAAAGCAAATTGCAAAACACACAAGTAAGAGCCCTTAGGGATCTTTCAGGCTTAATTCGAGTAAATAGCTTTAGTTTAGGAGTTGCTTACTATAAAGTTATTAATTTTCTTAGAATTTTAAATTATTATTTTTGTTATGAAAGGATAATATAAGCATAATATACAAGCCGCATCGTACGGACAGCTAATATACAATATTTGGTAGAAATTATTTATTTTATATTACTTATGCAACTTATTTTTATTCTACATAATTATATATATATATATATATATATATATATATATATATATTTAAATTAAATCTCATCTATCATACACAGTATTTTACAAAATTAAAACTTATAAACAAGTGTTAAGATCGGTGGCGGTTGTTGTAGATATATTTAAATATAGGTTAAATAAAATACTTTCTTTGAAGCTAGGTGTTAACTGGCTATAATCGTTTAAACTATCATATTATAACTAACATAAATTTAGGGGTTTGCAACGTTTACAAAAACAACTGGTTTACGATTCTAATTATTTACTAAATTATATATATGTAACTTAATTAATGTTAGGTTACATAACTCAAGTTTTACCGAATTTTACTTTGAAACTGAGAAATAGTTCCACAGTTTTGCGTACGGCAACAAACAAATAAACAATTTTAAAGGGACTAAATTATTTGATAAGTTTTAATGTATACATATTTAGTTACAGGTATTAGATAAAACTTATGTTATGATACGTGATAATATTAAATAAATATTTTTTTAAGATCCATCTCTTTGTCTGTTTCGTATAAATTTCTTATGTCACCAAACCATTTAGCAGCACCGCACTTATGAGGTTGAAATTTTATTGTCACCCCGAAGTTACGTTTCCCTCTGACGGAAAGGAAAATTCTAAGGAAAATTCGGTGTTTCGTGACAAATAACATTTTGATTAGAATTTAAATGGTAATGAGTAATGAGAAATAGGTCCACCCACAATTGTAATAATTATTTTTCTATGAGAAATATAAATACTATAAGAAAAATACTAAGAGACGTAAATTTAAAAAATAGTACATGTATTACACGATGTAGCTAAGATGTTAGACCTAAAGAAAAGACTATCACTCAAAAATGCTTGACGGAACCGTATTCACATCCTAAGTCGCAAGGTTTTTAAATTTAATTTCCGTAACCGATACAAACAAAAAACGTTTTAACGTATTTGTGGTAATAATTTACTATAAACGACAATGTTAGAAACGACAAGCGAACTGAGCAATCTTAGCTACCTGTCACAGTCACTGTTGTAAATTGTCAAAACGCCTACCATAGTGTAATCAGCTTTTAATATTTTTTCTACAATTTCTATAGATTAAACAAACACGCTTTGAATATGTTTTATAATGTTAATAACTATTTTTAAATTTCTAAATAATAAACTGTTGTGACCGACATTTCAAACAGCCAAGACGTCAATTGACTGGGAACAAGTTTTTAGTCGTCACAAGTTTTCTATACATATTCATTATAAAATGTGCCGTTTTAATCAAAGGACTACCTGTCTCTTTCTATTAACATACTTTATAGTGATAGACAACTCGGTAGTATTTCATAGCTTCGACTTAAACCTTCATAAATTCTAAATCAAAATATTACTTTAAGTGTTATAATGTGCACATAAATCAAACATTAAAAAGCTGTTTATTACATTTGTTATAGATATACAATTGTTTCGAAATAGTGACACACTTATACGTGATTTTTAAAATTTATCATATCAACTATATTAAGTTAAGGCACGAATATTTTGTTATTGAATACACTTTACACTGAAATTACTTGGTATTTGAACTGACCGTGCCACGATAATATAAAATATAAGCTTCTCTTTAAAGGTAAAGGTAAATAAAGGTTTATGTATGTCTTTCAGATCTCATTAACTATCGCTTTCATGGTAAATTACATTCACTAGTTCGTGAATCTGTGGAGATTCCCAATCGAGGGTCAACCTCGATTACGAAATGTTGGATTATTCGGCCTTTTGATTAGTAACGTAACTTACGACCCTTTTTACAAATTAATGTACAACTATTTTTGAAATTCAAATACTGTTTATAGAATGTGTTATGACACTAATTTTAGTGTAGTGTATTTTATTTAATTTATATAACCAAACTTTTTACGGATCAATTCTCACGTAAAAATATTTTAATCACTTCTTAGATAATAGTGGTATAATAAAATAACTTATAAATAAAATTAATAACTATATATAATTTAATTGAATGCCCTATTAGCTAACAAGTGATGAAGCATAGGGCAATGGATTAACTCATATGTGAGAACAATTTGCAAGTAAAATTTTAAATAAATCTTTAGAAGTAATACTTGTTTTGCCAGGTTAGAGAAAAATGATGACGGTAGTTTTTTACAATGCGTGTGCACACTTTCACAAAACAGCGTCACCCTGAAGTTAGCATAGTCAGCATTTTAAAATAAATGCCCATTTCTTTAATTATGTAGAAATAATTATTTAACTAGATAATGCGTTAAAATAAAATGAACAATGTATTAAATACTTTTTTCAGTTACACGGTTTTATTGAAAAACAAAAATAAAATGATGTAGACTTAAAGCTTGATAAAAGATGTATTAAAAAAGATGTATTATAAAGATTGAAAACTAATTCGGTAGGTACCACTGTCTTCATCAATCTTATTCATTGATCAGAAACTAAATACAACAAAAAAAAAGGTCGTCGTCTGAAATTTCTATCAAATCAACCGTATATCATAGTAAATGCTATTGACATATTTACACTGGTTACGTTATCAAGATCTTCTATTTAATACCCATATTGACAGAGTTGTGAAAAGAAAAAAAAACATGCCATTTTTAGTGGCAGTCATTTACGAATTAAAAAAAAACAAATGTATGAAATTCGTCATCGGAACAAAACGTGCGCCAACAGAAAAGGGGTCCAATGGAATTACTTTACTAGATTTGATCCAAATAGGGCTAATAAAATATCTATCTATCTATCTAAAATAAAAGTATTTTAAAATTGATAATGTGTAAAATTTACAAAACTATAATGTTTTAATAACACACAACAGCCGAGTTTAATCGTAGAAATGATCAAATAAATTGCCAATATTATGTGTACTGAATAGGACTCTAATTCGAAAGATAAATTGATCACGCTTAAACGATTAGCTAATCAGGCGATCAATTGTTGGTGCTATATTTCATTACACAGTAAACAAACAGGAACTTTTGCGAGATTCTTGTAATATTGAGCTTATTATTTCATACAATCGACTGGTGAACTTCAAATAATTATTAACTCAAACTCAACTCAAATAACTCAAACTTACTTCTAAGGTTATCCTTTTCATTTGTTTGTACACACCATATAACAGAACATTTAAAATATACAGAATATACAACCATTATAGCAACGGCAAGAAACAAAAACTGTTATGTGGTGTAACCTTATATAAACATAAAAAGGGCAATCTTAGAACTAAACTTAAATAGAGCAGTGTTTGCCTAGAGGCTTTAGCGTGCGACTCTCATACCTCAGCTCGTAGGTTCAATCCCCAGCTGAGCTCTAATGGACTTTCTTTCTGTGTGCGTATTGAACATTCGCTCAAACGGTAAAGGAAAACATTGTATGGAAACTACCTACTAAATGTGTTAGGCACAAAATGCTGATTACGCACTTGCCTATTACAAAGAATAAATGGTCACGAAACATAGAAATCTGAGGCCCAGACCTGAATAGGTCGTACCTCCACTGATTTATTTATTACCACTTCGTTGCATTACAATGTCAAAATTGAACATAATTAAAGGAAACGAGGGCAACTGGCGGCCTTATCGCTTTCGAGCGATCGCTTCCAGGCAACTACTGTCAGAAAAAAATGTATTCAATTAGATAAGGTAGGCAAGACGTGTAATAATACATATTACATATTATAATTATTGAGACAAAACTAAAGGGTACATCAATAATAAAAAGTAAAAATTGCACATGCATCACGATAATTTAAGATCAGTCTAACGTCAGTTATGTTTTAGTGTATGAAAAGCTTACCCTAACTTATGAGATATAACTCAGCAACATAAATAGTTATGAGAAGACCTTGAAAAAATCTAAGGAACTTTATCCGATATATCGCCAACTATGATAACAGTATATCGAAATCGAATACATTTTTGACGTGAGTCATATTGACGACGCGCTAACTCTCTGAATCGTACCCTTAGGCAATAATCGTTGATATCTAATACATACTCGTATAAGGAAATAGAACAACACAGCTTTAATTAACGCAAGGAATGGTTTTTCTTAAGTAATTTTATAATTTGATTAAGTGATGTTCGTGTATAACTTCAAAGAAGTTTAGAATCCATATCAAGCAAGTTGCGTACGAGGGTTGGTTATACTAATGAATATTTGTATTATGGGTTAGCGATTAAGCCCTAAAAGCGTTTTGGATATTCATTTGTTAGGTTTTCATTTATCTTAACCACCCAAATATATATGAATAATATAGTAGGTGAGTGTCTCAAAACGACTTTGTTAATAATCACGATATATTCTACCGATACTATACTACAACAATACACTTTTACTTTGTAAAGGCAAGTGCAAGGTCTGATTTTTTAAAATAATTTTGCATCAAAAAAGCTTACGTACATACAAATTATACAAAGTACATTTAAATTGTTCATACTATCACTGCTTGCAGAGATAATATTCAAATTAGAGTGTAGTATAAATTAACATAATTAGCTAAAATCTGTGAAGATGTGATTAATATTTTAATGTGAGCATGAAGCTAAACATTTAATTATAACTTCTATACTACTCAACTAATATAGTGCCACTGTGGTTAACTAATTATTAAGTTGACGTTTTGCTTTTGGGAAAATTGGAGTGAGTATATTTTTTTATGTAATAGGAGGCAAACGGACAGGAGGCTCACCTGATATTAAGTGATACCGCCAACCATAGACACTTACATTGCCAGAAGGCTCGCAAGTGCGTTTCCAGCCTTTCAGGAATTGGTACGCTCTTTTTTTGAAGGACCCTAAGTCGAATAGGTTCGGAAATACTTCAGTGGGCAGCTGGTTCCATATAGTGGTGGTAAAAACTGCCTTAGAAAACGCTCAGTTGTGGAACGACGGACGTCGAGGTGATACGGATGTTATTTTGTATTTAGCCTTGACGTCCGATAATGAAACTCAGCTGCAGGACCGAATGCGGTAGATGATGCAGAGAGACCCAACATCTCTATGCAACGCCAAGGGATCAAGCCGAACGGAAAGTGATTGGTCGTCGACGATTCGAATCGCTTTTCGTTGAATACGATCATGTGGAAGGAGCTGGTACTGGGGAGAAATTATCGTATAGATGGGAAATAAAAATATTGAGAGAGTTGGTGATGTTATAATTTTCATGGGCAATTAATAATCGTTCATACAATAAATCGATCTTAAGATAACTGTTTTAGAATCCAAAAACGATGAGTCGAATAGGGTATGGGGGTGTAGGGTTGGTGAAAATGAAACCCCATATACTTAAACACACATGTATATTTACTCTAAATAAATTAATACAATGTATCGTTTAAACAGTCTACCGGTAGCTTGTGTCGCGATACGTGGCGTAGGTACGATCGTACGACCTGCCGGCGACGAAGCTCGGTAAAGACTAGCGTCTCCCGCGCAGTGTTGCCAGTCCCCACAAGGGCATAGTACATTGAACTACTTTTTGTCTAAAAATGAATGAAACAGACCTAGAATTAACTTTCATACAGTTCTTCATAATATCAAACATAGTATATTTATGAAGACGAGTAAAATATAGAAAATGAAGTAATTACAATACTATCTTGAAAGATACACTTTAACTCCGAGAATGTTATCCAAAGTCCAACAAAACTAATTAATGAAACGAGGACAGTCAGCAATTTTGCGGCAATAGATTTCGTTATAAGACTATGCCATATGCCGTGACTATATGTAGACTATGACGTTTCATATCGCGGAAACGTTTGTTAATTAACAGATATATTTTGATCTTTAAATCCACACTCACAATCACTTTGCTGGTTCCTCGTTTTTGAGGTTATACTTCGGGTTTATGAGTTTTTTGTGATATTTAAATAAATTTTATTTAACTAGATAATGCGTTGTAATCAAACTTTCAATGTATTAAATACCTTTTTTCTATTATTAGTGTCATTTTTTCTACAAACGAAGAATAACGCGAAAGATAAAAAAAAATAAAAAGGTTTTAATCTTGTTACGCCAATGAAGTATAAAACACACACGTCTTTTTTTATCTATACTTATATATATCTTAAAATCTATTACAAATTAATATTTTTTGCATGGAAACCGATTGATTACAAACGATACTGTTGTTTACGGTTTAGGGTATCGGGAGAAATACCTACGTGAATATAATAAAACTTATTTATTTGTGTAAAGTTCCAGTAATGTTTGATCTAAAAGACATTAGAATTATTATGAGAAAAATATGTATCGACACATTGTACCATAAACGTTATTATTAATCTCAAAATAACTGAATCCCATATAATTCCGAGACCAATTGTTACCAGAGGTTGAACAGTAGGAAGTTGCCGTAATTTCCAATAGAGTTGGTTCAATTTGGCGTGAAGGTGATAGTTTGTGAAGTGGAGTGGAGACGACAGGCCTCCGAGTTCACTGAACAGTAAAACTTCTCTGATTCGAAAAGAATTTGCCAAATATATTATTGATTCAACATAACAACGTGTAGATCTGTAAGGGGTAATGGATCTACTGAACCGATTCTTTTGTCAATAAAATTCTTTTATCAACATAAAGCCAACATTATTTGTTAGTGTCAAAGACTTATATTCATCGTGACTTATAGTAATTGTGGTAGTCGGATTTGCAAGTATGACGGAGAAAAGCGGTCGAAAGAAAACGTTTCTTACAAACGCTGCCTTCACGATGAGAGATATGAGTGTGTTCTAGAGAATAGGAGAAAAGTTGTAGGGCTCGAAAATCCCTACAAAAATGACAGCATATGCGTAACATTAATAGCCGAATATGGATTTATGTATATTCTGTATAATAAGGGTAATGCATTTCCTATTTATTTCCGTATTTATATGACATTAAGGTAAATATTAATAGCTGAAACTCCCTGAAAATCCCTTATATTTAAATGAATAATAATGCAACGTATTAAGGGGCAGTACATAGCTGCTCCAATCGTTCTACAGATTGTTTGCTGCACCATTTTCCGAAAGATTATGTCTGTCGTCTTTGTCTTCGTTAGAGGTTATCATAAAAAAATGTTTTCGCATCAGTACAAAGTGTATTTGTGACAAGTTTTGAATGGCTGAGTGAAGCCAGTTAGTATTTTGTAAGTACGTTAAGTTTTTATCTGCAATGCAAATATTTACTAATGTTATTTGTTCTTTGTTCCAGGTTAACGGTGTATTTTCTTATGTCATTAATGACGGTTGTGATTGAGCGAGTGCAATCCCAAGAGAGAACTAACGAACATCAAGGCCCCCAAATATGTGGAGGGCGGTTAAAAGGCTCCGTAGGGACGATTCAGACGCCTAATTTCCCCAACGCGTTCCCCGTCCCCATCAAGTGCAAATGGATCATCGAGCACGACATAGTGAACGGCACTATATCTATATACTTCACGCAGCAGTACATCACTAGTGGGTTGACGTTTACGGAGTATATGTACTATGACGACACGTACAAGTTGGGGGAGAGGCGGGCCCTCACCGTCACCGAAGAGAACATAACTAGGATTAAGTGGTTGCAGGTAATAATAGGGTAGAGTTAGCTACAACTTAGTTTCAAATAGTTAACAATTATTTAAGTTGAGCTACTTGTAACGACATTGTTGCTGCTATATATTGAATCACGTTATCTGTAGTTTGAATTGAATCTTCCTGAACTTTGCCTAAGGGTCGACTTGGTTGACTAAGCTCTAGGCCTTCTGAACGTTTCTTCAAAGGTTACTAAGAAACAACTCCAAAGTAAAAAACTTCGCGGATGCCATAAAGGCAACTTAAAGTTCAAGTTACAGAATTTTTTTTTTACATATTCCATAGCAAAATTCGTGGAACAGTCATTAAGAAAAACGGTGCTTTCGTATCATTAGGTACTTTTAAAACGGTTTCGCATTCTCGGTACAATTTAAAAAAGCTTGCTTTGTATTTCGTCGCTTACCCTATTACTGGCAGTTTACAAAAGGAATAATACGTGCATTCGGTAAATTTAACCTCTTGGTAGAATTGTGCAGTATGAAGATAATTACTCAGCGTAACAGAGCGACCGTTGACGGTTCTACTTGAATTGAACAAAAACAATGTCTTTTTTGTTATTCTTTGAGATAAAGTAAGATAATGCACAGTTTATTTGTGGAATTCTCTTGTTTTAGGCTCTTTGTCTGTAAAGCAAGGCCATTATTGAATTGTTTTTGTATTTGCTTTTGGTTTTCGTACATTTCTCACATCTGGGGATGGCTTCCTCAAGATTGGAGATTTCCTAGTGCACAGTTTTCATATACTTACTCCGCTTGGTCACCCAATGTGAGCCTTTGCCTCTGAAACTACCCCATCGTTGCCGGTAGCTTGCTAGCGCTTGCTAATCGGGTCCTTGGAGCATCTCATTTAATCAAGGTGAACAGTCCAGTCTAGTGTTTGGGCTTTTCCTTGACCAATTATGTTTTCCTCTCCTCGTGACACTCCAGCTTCAATACTTGTATATATAAATAATTGTTAAATATTTGTATAAAATTACAAGAGTAATCTAAAGTTATGACCGTTATTCATATTGAAAATGTAATCGAAATTCATTATAACCGAAAAATGTACTAGCTCGAGGCAAAGTTATCCAATGTAGATATTGTTCCCAAATTATTTTTATTAAAGTATGAAATTGGTTTCCGTATACACACACATTCCGTGTACAATTATATTTTATTAGAAGATTTTTTCAAGTGTCTTAACTGTCAGAAAAATGTAGGGAATTGTAGCGTTATAACAATGTTTCACGCTGGCAATGTACCAAATAGGAGCTTTGCGCATTGCATGCCAATGCCCAACTTTAAGGCTTTATAAAAATATGATATTTATTGTTATCTCCACAATTGAGAGTAACCAAAAACTGTGTTTTTTCCGGTAGATTTTTGCACGTTAAAACAATTGTGATCAGTGTTGGCCTAGTGGTTCCAATATGTGACTCTCATCCCTGAGGTCGCAGTTTCGATCACTGGCTGTGCACCAATGGACATTCTGTCTATATGCCTATGTAACACTCGCTCGTACGAGGCAGGAAAATATAGTGAAGAAACCGACATGCCTTAGACGTAAAGACTCGACGGCGTGTATCAGGCACAAGAAGGCTGATCACCTACTTGTCCATTAATAAAACTAAATGAAAGAGATCCAGAAATCAGACGTCTAAAAGTAGCGCAATTGCTATATAATAACTGTAACTGTCTTCTTAGTATAAATAGGATCTACCCTCTTCTCTACGCTCCTTCTGTTATGATATTCAACCTATTAATATCTTCTCTTGTATGACGAAGACTTATAAATGAAACATCAAAATACCCATATTATAAAAGCCATCACGCGTGTTCTTTTAACATTGCCAAAATGTATTGTCCACGTTCAAGATCAAGTTAATCAACGATACTGATATATCATGTTTCCAAAAGCTTTCGCACGCTGTCAGACCCGCATTTCATACAGACATGACGTAACCTGTATTTTAAGAAATCTTTTTTGATAGTTTACACACAGTATACAACACAATATACTGTTATATGGTTATTCTGTATCTATACTACTATAAGCCAATGTAATATAGTGTTAAACCTCTTCAAGCCAGTAATGAAGGATGTCGTTTTAAAGAAGAGAACAATAGATTTGGTAATATGTTTGCACACTAATTTATACTTTTAAAAAAATTGTGATAATCTCGTCCCCAACATGGAATAACCACCCAAACCTCTGGACCTACTGACGGAACATAGGCCTGCGCTTGATTGTTCCGCCCTTAACCAATTAACGCCCGAGGAACGCAGATAGAAAAATCAACAAAAATCAAATACAATTATTAATTCCCAAACTTATTATTATTATTTTTTATACAGCTTTTATTGCTGACACCCATTATAATATATTAACACTTATTTAAGTTACAAAATAAAACTTAATTCTAATACATCATATGATCCGTTTTAGATAATCAGCGTGTCCTGTGGCACACATAGGCCTCCTCCAGCTGCTTCCATTATTTTCTGATGTTAGCTCTTCTTGACCAAGTTGGAACGCAGACTTTTTCCCGCGACATAACACGAGAAAAATCAACCAAGCGTGGGATTTGCCAATACAATTATTAATTCCCAACCTACATTATTATTATTATTTATACAGCTTTTATTGCTGACACCCATTATAATATATTAACACTTATTTAAGTTACAAAATAAAACTTAATTCTAATACATCATATGATCCGTTTTAGATAATCAGCGTGTCCTGTGGCACACATAGGCCTCCTCCAGCTGCTTCCATTATTTTCTCATGTTAGCTCTTCTTGTCCAAGTTGTGCCTCCTATTCTCTTTATATCGTCTGCCCATCTCTTGCTCTGTCTTCTTCTTTATCTTTGCTTGTTTGCCATTCTCTATTTTTTTTGTCCACTTCAACCTAGTATCTCTCGTCATGTGCCCGGTCCAGCGCCATTTCAATTGCCTTATTTTCTTTATAATGTCCTCTACTTTGATCGTTGATCTTCTCTCATCTGCTCTTTTTGATGTCTCAGTGTTACAAGAACTAAAATACATTAAATATATATAAATTGTATTTATTTTCTACCTTTATTTGAGTACTACACTACACTAAACTACAGTAAGTCCATGTAATTATTTTTTACACTAGCACTTGCTCTCCGACAGAGTAAAGGCCTTCTTCAAATTCCGCCAGTTGTATCTACAACACAACAATTTTCCAATTCTGCTCCGCTTTCCCTTTATTCCATCTTCCCACGTTTCTGGTGAACGTCCTCTATTTCTTTTTCCCACTGGGTCATTAAGACTGGGTTTTCTTAACCCATCTACCACTACGAATGCGGCGAAAATCATTTGTTTTTAAATGGAGTAAGTGGAGTTCAGGGTACGACGTCATTGCAGTGATTGTAGATGTCGCTATAAGCACATTTAATATATTTGTTTAAAATAAGTTATTACTAAGTTTAACCGATGCTAGTATTAACTTCAACTTATACTTTAAATAGTTTCTGTTCACAGCTTGCGTGGATATTTTGGAAAGATATTTTAAGTAAAAAGTACAAAGAGTATGTTAAAATAATCTTCATATTTCTGTCAATTTAGGTAAGACACAGTTTCTGTAGGATCAAAATAAACAAAAATCAATCGTGGTCTAGTGTTTTTATTTACAAATAAATCATATGACGTATGACATATTATAAATAATATCGTATGTAAGAATTATATTACGTCTGTATTAACTACGCAGTTTTCACACAATGTCAAAACACACAATTTAGACAATCTAGTAAAACGTGATTTTAAATTAAATTCTATATTAAAATTTATTTTAAAGAAGAGGTCCGATTCTGACAGAATTGTAAAACGAAACGTTGAGTTCTATACGAGTCATATTTAATTTAGTGTTTTCTTTGTCTCTTTCATATGTTTTTAATAAATTTTTATAACACAGACTCCTCTTAACTATCTAACAACCATTTATGTTAACGGAAAACATTATAAAATCGTTGATAACATTTTATTAATACAGTATTTATAATTTTCTTAACCAAAACAAACCTGTGCCCTGTACAGTGCACCTTTAATGCTGGCAGCATTTCCTCGCTGTATTGCGATACTTATTTGTTAAGCGAGGAAAGCACCAGCTCTGAGGTCACCGGTACTATCTTTAATGAGCACCTCTGCACTAGAACCCCACGACCTAAGAGTCTCTAAAGCCTAGATTGACAACAATAAAACCTAGATTGGCTTTGCTTACTATGTTATTTACTTTTTATTAGATACAGATCTCCCATATTAAGGTTCAATATCATTTTCACTTTTAATTCATGTTCTATTGGTCGGGCACAATTTTATTATACATAGAGTATCCATCTAATGAGTAGAAATTGTATCACGCCATTTTCTCATTATGTATTCTTAGCCCTGCCTGAAGGTGGTACTTTTTCTGACCTATGTCTATGTATTTGCGGCTTATTTATGAGTATATGTTTTATATGTATATTGTTTTAAAGAGACACCAAAGCAAAACTTTATTACAGATCGTATAATAAAAAGAAATCCAATTTAAAGAAATCAAATTACGCGGTTTTATTGCTAATAAGCGAATGAATGAAGGAAACCTGGAATGATAAAAGTTTTGAAATGAATTAATTAATTTAATATTAACGTTGAAGTTCAACTAATTAATGACAACGCGACCTTATTAATTAGGTGTTTGTTATAATTAGCCCTGCCAACTGAATAAATGCATTTTGCATTAGTTTAACGTTGTGTAAACTGTTATTTCTCTTGTAAATTAATTTGCTCTATAAAACTGGTTATTTTTATACCAGTGCTTTTACTAATTTCACAAAGGCACAAAAACTACATTTTCTTTGATGAAAATTAAGCGTTTCGGAGTAATTTTTAAATTTCTTGCTTTAATTTAGAGAAGAGAGCCACAGCGGTACTCTCTGCACTTAAATATTACACCTTAGTATCTTTTTAATGCTATAAGTTTAGTATAAAGATGTTGATTGTGATGAAATAAATCTCTGAACCAGAAGGCGATTGATAATAGGGTTATGAATGTAGATCAATAATGTAGTAGGTAGTTGAGTTGTCAGTAGTATTGAATTAGGTTAATTTAAGTACTGCAATTGGTAGTTAGCGGGAAATGTATATATTCCATATTTATAATTCTAAATATGCAGTTCTTTCTAATATTTTATCTATTTTATACCTATAATATATCTCCGATGTATTTTATAACTAATTCAGCAAATGACGCTTATTTTTGAAATACATTTTTTTAAATTTATGTAGAAGGTATTTACAGTTAGATCTGTTGAAGTAAGATCTCAAAGTTACAGGTACAACATTATTTGTACCATCTACGTAAACCTGACTTCATTTGAACGAGAAAGCTTATTCAACGTGAATCTTACAAATAAGGCTTACACATTCACTATTCACCGTATAAATCCAAGTTTTGTGAACATGAAAAACGACAAACTTTAGGCATAATACGGATCTTACCATAAAACGGGATCAGAAACTTCGTCTATTTGAGTAATAGACGCCGTCACTGCTCTAGTTTAGGGAAAGCAATAAAACACATGAACTGGCAATGTTAATTAAACTTGGCTCCAGATATATCGCGGCATTACTTTGAACATGCTCTAGAAAATAGATGCTAACCTACAAACGACAGAAAATTTACTAATTTGTTGTTTAATATAATAAAATGTTAGTTTGCTTAAATGTGTGTTTTGTTAGATTTTGTATCCAACTTATTACTGGGATATCCTGTGAATTGGGTTTATTACTTAAAAAGTAAGTATAAGAAAATAAAATTAAAAGGGGATTAAACAATTTAGATACATTTGATTTCAAAACGCGCCATTCTAAAAATATCATATATGAAATCTTTTCGCTACCCAACTTCAAAATTGTTCAATGAAACGAAACTAATGCTTAGACGACTATGCTTAATGGCAATATACCGACTTTGTTGAAAACAAACACTGACCACACCACATCATACATATCGCAAACCTACATATAAGATATCCTAAAAAAAAACTTTCCTGGTCCATCGCCTTCTTCGTTTCAAAGGCCCTTTCATGATTAATTCTTATAAACAAAATTTCACTATCGATTCGAAACTTTATACGTTCACTAACAATCTTAAGCAACATCTTTACAACCTGTCCTTTGACAAAATGGAAAGTATTCTTCTTGTGTAACAGTCGTTTAATTATAAAATTGTAAGTGTTATACAGAAATTATTACGTGAAGTGCCTAAAATCAGTAATATATCAAATGGATAAAACTAGCTCTTTTAACCATTTCCTTTTTTATATTATATATATATGTTTAATAAAGATTTTTCTTTCTTTATTTCTTTCTGAGTGTGCCTAATATTACTGGATAATATATAAATTACACACAATTACAATTATACATGAAAATTACTCTCGTCTCCGTAAATTATCTCAACTCAACACAACACAAGTAGTTTTTCTGTACCGCTATATTCGACTTTGATAATGTAAACTCGTATAACGTTATAATATTATTAATAACGTTCATTTATTAATAATCAGATTAATAGATTTAAACATAGTGCATTTTTGTTTGTATTATGTATTCAAGTGTATCATTAAAACACTTGATATCCGGTTTGATTTGAATACAATATCAATTACAGGGTAGACTGCAAACGTGAGGTTTGATACGTGATAGTAACGCCCGGCGTCTGAGGTACGTTTGTACCTAATGTATCATGTTAATGTAATTAATGTATATTAATAATTATATTTAGCATTTCTGGGCACGTAAATCCGTGAAAACTTGGTTTTTGTTGATTCAATGAGGTCGGCCAGTTCCAATTGATGTTATAAGTTGTTAATCGTAAAATACGAATAAAAAAACGTGTCGAAGCCTTTTTAAGTGTAAATTAAATGTTTTGAAGTAGTTTTTTGTGAAGTCTTTAACCAATATAGAGCAGTGTTGGCCTAGTGGCTTCGGCGTGCGACTCTCATCCCTGAGGTCGTAGGTTCGATCCTCACACCAAGGATTTTTTCTATGTCCTCATTTAACATTCGCTCGAACGGTGAAATAAAGCGTCGTGAGAAAACCCAAAACATCGACGGCGTGCGTCAGGCACAGAAGACTGATCACGTCGATCAATTCGGTTAATAAATGATCACGAAACAGATACAGAAGTCTGAGGCCCAGACCTAAAAAGGTTGTAGTGCCATTACTTTTTTTTTCACTAACCGATATAAAATATATATTCTTTGTTATATAAAATGGTAAACTAACTTTTAAAGACAAAAACACTGCTGAAATTATAAGTATTAATTATAGGGTCTTTTATTCCTTTTTTATTGGGACTTTCTGTCTATGTGCGCATATAATACTCTCTCGTACGGAGGTGGAAAACATCGCGAAGAAACTGGCATGTCATAGACCCTTGTTTACCAAAAAAGTATTTAGAAAAATAATTTTGGTTGGGTACTAATGGCGAAAGATTCGTTTTTCATTTTTAGCCTATTTTTTTATTTTATTTAATTTTAGGTTAAGATTGGTAAATTTATAATTCTTAAGTCATATTTGTAATTTTATTTTTGTTGATTTGATTATGAACCCTAAGTATTTTTTTAAGTTTTTTCCCTTCCTTTGGTTGCCTGGAAGAGATCGCTTGTCAGTGTTATTATTTGTAATGAAACGACTTTTAAATAAATAAATAATTATACCAATATTTCAAAAGACATATATATATATATATATACACTATAAATTTGTAATTCATTGTAATCTATATCTTATATGACGGGTACCATGAGATTCCATAGTAACGTCAAAGACATGTATCCATGTATCCACGAAAGATGATAATTGCGTCCTAGCAATATCCTTATCATACCTTTGGCATACCTTTACCATATCAATATCTTTGGCATACGTTAAGGCAGAATGCGAAGAAAAACTTGAGCGGGTTAAACAATTTAAGACAAGGAATAGTAAAATGCGTATATGTAAGCGAGACATGGAATATTCTTGTTCCTATGTAGGAAGTAAAAATGCGTGACTGCTGCTTATCATCTTGCCTGTTAGAAAAAGAAACAAATGATCACAAAATAGATTCAGAATTCTGAAAAAACAAACAAGGGGTGTAGCCCTACTAGTGTTTCTATACCTAGTCTAGCCATAACTACTGAAACAAAGTAACAAAAAAAGTTTTCCGTTAGTTTAATACATAAAAAGCAATTTAAAATATAAAAAGCTTATTCGAAGTGGTTTCCATTGGCTGCAATACAGTCCTTTAAATGTTTAAGTCAATATAAACAGAAGCACGCACTCTTTCCTTGGGAAAATTCTTTACCAACTCCAAATTATCATGGTGTTTAGAGCGAGCCGTACTTTTTAAAACTGACCATAAATCATAATCCAGCGGATTAAGACCGGGACTAGACGACGGCCAGTCTACAGCTCTGACGAGTTCCGAAAAGTTAGTTTCCAAACAAGACTGCGTAGACTGAGCTTTATGACCCGGCGCCGAGTCTTGCTGGAAGGACCATTCTTCGTTATTCAACATGGTGTTATTAAGGCGCTTCACAACCTTCTCAAGAATTTGTATTGATACAATTGTGCCGATGTGATACCTTTTTCGTAAAAGTATGGCTCAGTCAAACCATCACTGAAGTCGTTGACCACGTTGCCCTCTGTCGACTAATTGGAAAGCTTCCTTAGAACTTTGAGCATAAATACGATCATTTTGTTTGTTAGAATGTTGCTCAGTTGTAAAAAAAAACTCATCCGTAAACAACATTTTTCTGTGAACTCCCTTTGCGTACCGCTTCAGTAGTTGTTTCGGTTTTACCACCCTATTCTTTAGAAATGACTAGTACGACTCTTATAGGTTACAAGCCCTAAGTCATCTTTTAAAATACGCGATATGGTTCTAGGTGTTATATTTATCTCCCGAGATAAAATGTTTTGCTTTCGGAGAGGATTTCTTCGAATTCTTTCCCAAACTGCTTTGACCAACGTTTTCGTACGAACACTACGTGGACGGCCAGATATTTTCCGTCACAAACAGCGGAGATTTCATTGTACCTATTAATAGCCCAGTATACAAACATTTTACTAATGCCAAGCACATGCAGAGTTTTAAAAATTGCATTTGGCTCCATACCTACTTTGTATATGCAATCACAGCGATTCAGTTCTCTTTGTCACCACACTTCATTTAAATATCGCAAAATATTGTACAATGTTTTGGCGCCAAAATAAGAAAACACAATGAACAATGGTATAAATATGACAGATTCTAAATTTAAATGTAATATTTTGTTAATTTTCAATTTTAACAGTATTTATAGCCAGATTATAGTCATAGTTATTTTATTTATCCTAAGGTCCAAAGTCCAGTTCTAGTGGTGGAGCTATCTCTTGACCGACTAGAGGGTACGCAGTTGAGGGCGCTGGGGCTGCTTCAGGTGTTTGGTCTAAACGTAACCTTCGCCGTGAGGCCTCCTGCCCTTCCGTCCCCCCAGCCACAGGCGTCTTGCAGTGCTATCGAATGTCGACTTCTCGGACATTGCTACGCTACAAATGATTATTCGTAAGTTTATAAAGTACATATTATTGTGTGATTTATGTCGCTTGCCCGGGGAACAAAGTCGTAAAGCACTATTACGACTGTTTTAATATTTTCTCAATTTTGACATCCTTGCGTGATATTTTATAACTGTAATATTATTTCGAATTTTTGAAAAACATTTTATAATAAAAAAATACGAGGTTGGCTTTATTCTACGGAATTCTCTATTACTTGTCTAATTTTCATTTCCTGAAACAGATAGCAATAAACCCAAAGATAGTTTTAGTTTAGATTGTAATTCTGAAGTTAATTCGACAGATTAAAAACAAATATAGAATAGTCATAATATATATCTGTTTCACCAACGACATAATATTTCCCCGAAAAGAAGGTATTAAATTAAAGAAGTGATAAATAATTGTATATGCTGTCGTAATGTGCGGTCGTAATCGTACTGTATCGACCGTAATTATTTTTAAACTGGGAAAAAATAGCAAAACGCTTTTGCTCTTCAGTGTCTCTATTATAATGTGCATTTAGTTATTTTTAACCTATTTACACTAAATACATTTATTATAATAATATTAATTTTTAAATAGTCAATTAAGAAATAAATAGCTTTCGTTTGATATATATATTTGTATATGTCAATAAATAGTTATATTTCTTAAATTAAATTATTAATTATCAATTTTGTTTTTACAGATATTTAGTTTTGTTTGTTAGTCTGTGGGAAAGACGCTAGTTTGTTTGTCTATGTTATGTGTCAGTCGATATTTTTAATTTCGAGGTTTTTGTTACAACGAAACCTTAGCATTTTAGATTGAACAAACTCTAAATGTTGTTTCTAAAAATAATATTGTATTACATGGGAATTGGGGAACGTCTAACAGTTAAATTATCGGTTTACTCGAGACCTTAACTGAGTTTGGTGTTTACTGACCATTATAATATATAGTTCGTAGGGTTTTTTGTAGAAAACCCGCCTTAACATTACTAACGATAATAACGACAAAAATATAAAATATGAGTAGGCGAATGATTGGAACAAGGGAAATGCAACTATATTATACAATTTATTTAATATTTTCGCAGGGAATTCTTTTGCTCCTGTTTCGAAGGCTATTCTGGTTTAGACTGCGGGATTGGCCCTCTTTGCCCTAAAACACCGAATATGTGCAAGAATGGTGGCACGTGTAGGTAAGGTCCTACTATCATTTAATAATAAGGAATAAACATTTTTCATTCATATAAAAGTTTACAAGACTCGACACATTGAGACCGTAAAGTACTCAAAACGATTGGCTATGAAAATAAAAAAAATCTTTAATCATTCATTAGTATGATTTTGTTTATATGTGTGTGCTCTCGTACAAGAAATTTGTCTATGATATATCGCATACGAAACTTTGCTTTAGCTTTCGTGTAATCTATATAAATTGTATGGTACTTACTTACAGTACTTATGGACTGCTCAGAAATTGGCATTATGTTAGTGATATTTACAAAAATAGGATTGTATTTGTACACTAGTGATTTTATGTTTATCTGCTAGACTTGTGAATGGTTATATCCATATGTATTTTTAGTTAGAGTTAGTAACAATTCAGTCATATTTTGCTATGGTAGTAAACATAATTAAAAAAAACTCCTACAGTAGTGCAAGGTCACCAACCTTTTAAAGTAATGAAATCAAAATCATATATTTTTTCTATATAGTTTACCTTTCATCGGAACTCTTGTACCAGAGTCTTACAAGTATCTGCGTCTGTTTTTTCGTAATTTTTATGATCTTTTTGAATAAAATACAAACCTAGACAAATAAAAGTTGAAAGCGATACATGAATAAATTCATGTATGTAATAATGTAGTAGCAAGCCTTTATGCCAATGTACCTCCGTATAGAGAGTTTTTTTAAAGTGAAACTACAGAGGATACATGTTTTTCTAGGCAAGTGGGTCCTGCGGCAGTAAGTTGCATTTGTGCATCGGGTTACACGGGAGACCTTTGCGAGTCAGAAATATCGTCACCAGGTATTTTATATATAATTTTTAAATTTATTTATTAAATAACAAAACCACACAGGTTAAAAAAAATCAAAATATAAACAGTGTGTAAGATATTATTTATAGTCTAGGCAACGGCATATGTTGCGGTCACCTAGTTAGTGTGTAGGAAACCAATAATTTATTGCGCGCGGCACGAACGCTTATTGTACGCAATAAAAACTAAATCAGTTAATATCCTAAATTAACTAGCACGAAAAGAAAACGAAAGATGATGCGACAGTATGTTTCGCTTGATTAAGATCAAAAGTATTTCGTAACACGCAACTTGACACGTCTTGATATAACAACCATTTTTCCAATTACGATCAAACGGCTTTGTCTTTTATTTTCGTTTTACGTTCTCACCTCCCAGATCACGGAGTGAATATATTTTAATTGAAAGTCTTAAGTTCTTTGGTTGAACCAGTGGGTGATTTCGTTTCGAAATCTGGGTTTGTGAATAAAGTCGTCATAGACGAAGGATTTATTCTGTTTGACAATTTCAAACCCGTCCTTTCAGTACGTTCTGTATTATGAGGCTTTCATTGATTATACGAGTGAGAGCCTGTATAACTTTGACGTTGCCTTTTTGGGAATATACAGATTACAGCAGTTAAAAATAACTAACAGCACGTAATTAATTATGGGTATATTTTTATGCACAACTTAAAATAAGGTGTAAACTGTTTGACGTGGAATACAGACCTTTAAGATTTTTTTCTTAATGTTACAACCATATACAGTAAATATGTAAAGGAATAATTTTTGTATGTCTGAAATAAAAATAAAAGTGTTACTGGGAGTGTCAGGCTCCTAATAACTGAAATATTAGTTTGAAAGGTTTTGTATCCAATCTTATATACGTTTAAAATTAGCATAAAGGATATCTTCAAATATCTGAATCTATTTAAGATTGAATTGAATCTTTCAGAATGTAGCGTTGAAGAATGTTCGGAGAATTGCAAGGAGGGGAAAACATGTGATTGCAGTCCAAGGGATACTGATCTTTGTAAGTCATATAATTTAACATATTATACATGTCAACTATTTTGTTGTATTAATCGAATTATATACGTTACAAAATATAATTAGTAATTATAAATAATATCGAAATTATAACATTTTGGTATAACATTTGTGGTCTTTATATTCGGAATTGATTTGAAAATGGAATATTAAAATGTCAAACTGAATTTCATTTAGAATCTGTATTTTGCACGGTGTTTGTGTGATGATTCTGTGGATTTTTATTATGTAAAACGTTAATATTCTTGTTATATTTAAGTCTATTATTTCCATACTCGTATCTATGTAATGATTGGTTACTAATCGAAGATCATAAATCATAATATGTATATTAGTGTGTGGTTTTTTTAAACTTTAAATCAATTCAGAATAACTAGACTGTGAGACTAAGAAGTTTAGCTTTTTAAATTTCTATGTTCTGATAAAAAAAAATTATTCATGCATCTAAGTGACTGACCTTATCTATTTAAAAGTTGCTAAAGTTACATTAACTAATATTTTGATGCACTTCATCGAGGTAAGAATCAAAATGGTGTTTACGAAAAACTTATTTAAGTCTTAGTTTTCTTTACCTTACGTCAAGCCCTCAACGTCAACTAGATCACAGTGTACGGAAAATAGATTTTTGCGATTTAACGAATTGAAACGGTTACATTCAATTCTTGTTGTGTTATGTTTATGTTATCTATTCATTTGTAGGTGTGTGTGTGTATACAATTATTTTTCAATGTTTACCAGAATGTGTAGAATATTAAAGTATTTAATTTGTATGTAATTTTTTAGCATCAGCCCGCTTTGAAACCAGAGTACAAATTGTTGAACAAGGAATAAAGGACATATCCCAAGAATTAGTCAAACAGGTATTATTTTGTTACACATTACTTTTTATATTAATATTTACTTTATTAGGTTACATTTATAAGTCTGTTATATTAAAAGTTAAAATAAAAATAAAAATTATTTTAGATTACGGGGTACTTACAAGCATCGAATATCACTTTACACGACGAAGTGGAAGTTCTAAATATAAGGTAAAATTAACAATTTACTATATCTTTATATCAAAGCGACTATTTTTGGGAATAACAAGTGGCCTATCCGCTAGGGCGTCTATGTAAGTTCTGACGATATACAAATATGTCACATTAGATTACAATGGACTATCAATATTTGTTGTTTATTGAATTCGATAAGTACACACTACAGATATTAAAGCATAACCAAGAACTTCAATCAAAATCTTATCAAGTCTTTCGAATGATTTTCCATTACTGTAAATAATTAACTTTATTTCATAACGTTTATCTATTATCTAGATTAGAATTGTGAAAATTCTATACAATTAACATTTCTCGGTATTTAATGTTGAATAAATTATATAAATGTCGGTTTCTTATTATGGTTATATACGTATTTAAAAAAAAATACTTTTTCGCTCATATTAGTATCTTTATACGTGTGTATAATTAACACAACTATAATAATTCAATTTATCAAAAGCGACCCTTAGTCCATGCTTAATAATTCAGTCACGGTTTAACTACCCCTTAGTTAACCAGTGGGTTTTAGTTTAACTAATTTAACGAATGAGATGTTTATGAATAAATTAACTTAATTACTACGTAATAAGTAATCTATAACAATTTTAAAGGTAGACACGTAGTTTTAAGTTTTAAGCCGTTTTACTAACGAGCGTTTCTTTTTATTTTAATTGATATATTTTGCAAGGACTAGTATACTATTTGTGTATATGTATACATATTTGTATTGCTTGTTTTAATGAATTCGTACAAAATATTCATACGATTTTTTTCAAGGTGTGAATTGATATAAAATGTTTGTGCGAACGTCGCGTCGATAATAACAATGTATACATTTATATAACCTAATAATTTCGATTAATAAACTAAAAAAGAATGTAACAGTTCTACGGGTAAGTCTCGCACCGCCTGGGTGAGAGTTTGGAGTGCAAGGAGAGAATCTGGAGCTGTGCGATCAGCATTGGCCCGTCTTGCGGTGGCGCGTGCGCCGTCAGATGCTAGAGCACTTCGTCTAGTCCCTGATACATCATATTTACACGTACAGCCTGCTCTTACGCTACACGTAAGTAAACTCACTATTTTTATAATTAAAAACGGCGTATTTGAAAGTTTTTCAGAATGTATTAATTTAAAATAAATTATAAAATTTTATTTGTTATAATTGTTCGGGATGTGTACTGTAACTCCCATTAATAAACCCGCGTCAATCAAAGGAAAATAGTTAAATACGTAATTAAAATAAATCTAAGAAAGCCTGAGTGAACAAAATGCACAGTTTTGTTACTTAAGGTACCAAAGACCTTGTCGTTGGTTTAATTCGAAACGAAACTGTAATTGCTACATGCTTCATGGGTTACGATGCTTAAAAATTTCATATACAAAATTACTCTTATTGATTTTGAATCTCGTGGCAATTAATGATTCCCAAGTAGAATGAAAAACTTCACATCACCTTAATTTAATTACATTTTATTGCGGTCAGTAAATCACGGGCGTGACAAATATGGATAAAGAGAAGTACTGACACTGCAAGCGTGCCAGAAGTAGCCAACACTTTATACATTTCGCATATACGTAAAATGTACGGCTCTGTAGCCGAACTACAAATTTAAAAAAGGAATTGTGTAATATTTTTACTATTTTATTATTGCGTAATTTATTAAGGTTAGTAAAGACTAAGACATATTTACTTAGATTTTACTTTGAAGTACAAAAGAGACTTACGTATTTTTTATGAGGGTGGTCAAAGTTTACTCACTTAGTTATCCGCCTTTGGATAGTCACGTGTGTTATTACGAGTAATGTTATTGGCGTTTTGCAGAAATTAATAGTAAACCAACGTCCTGAAGTGTGGGAGGGTTCAGAGTTTATACTCAGTTGTGTTGCGTATGGATCGCCAGATATATCGTTTACATGGTTTAAGGATGGCGTGAAGATTAATTTTAATGGAACTAATAGGTTTGTAGTTTGTGATCTACCCTTCTCAATAAAGTGCCCACTCAAAAACCGGCATTTCTAGATGCTATGGTCTTCCATCTTTATGGACTGAAGCAGCGTGCATGAATGCTTCCGTTATTCAGTAAAAAAAACTTAATGAAAAATAAAATGTCATAAAACATATTATTCATACAAATATAACGCGCCGATGTTAGCGGTTCATACATGTCAAACTCATGGTAGAAATGTCCTCTATTTTAGAGAAATCTGGACTCGTACAGTAGCAGAAGACGCGTTAGGGCGGCGTATGTCTGTACTAGGTGTTTCAGAAGCAAATAAATTAGATAGTGGGAAATGGTCATGCGCAGCTGATGATGCGGGAAGACGACGATGTAGTGCCTTACGGATAACTATACTTAATCCGCCTGATATAAGGCTAATGCCATCGACGTTGACTGTTAATAAGGTATGTACAATATGACATAAATTTCGATAATATATCATAAAATCGCTTACCCGTTGGTCTGACACAATTATGACAATTATGGATCTCAACAACCCTAATGCACTCAGACAAACTGAGGATACACTGGTGTGGAGTCAACCTTTTGGTTAGGGCTTTTCTAGACAGGCACCAGTAATAAAGACTACGATGAAGAAGATCACGATAAACGTGATCCCTAACATACTTACGTATGCAAATTACGTTCTTCATTTCGTACGTTAAAAAAATTCACGAAATATTATGAAGTAAGAGTATGTTACTTAACATATCTGCAACTTTTTTAGTTTCCGTTATTTCCTCAATCACAAATGTCGATGCCATGTGTCAGACACAGAATGCTGATCACCTATTTGTCTATAAAATAAAAATTTATCGAGAAACGTTTGAAGTCTGAAGCCGAGACCCATTTAGGGTCGTAGAGATATTATATTATTAATTTGCACAAAACTAAATAATTACTTTGACAGATTTACAGAAATTATTAACACTGTCGTACCTTTACTTTCGTATAAAAACATAAAGAGAAACATAATTAGATTGCTATTGTGAATTCGAATCTTTTTGGACGTAGGGAGACAATGTGAGTATTACATGCCTTGCTGGAGCGGGACGGGTGCACGGTGCCCTAGGGTTCAGTTGGGCAAGAGAACGTGGTTTGCTCCCTCTTGTACCAGGAAGGGAACTCTGGGAAGATCTTTACCCAGCAGGGAGCTTGCTTAGACTGTTTAATATACAGGTATTTTACTTATGTAATCGTGTATATTTAAAGCCTTAATGGATTTCAAATTAATTACATTATTTCACTCTTTGAGACTTAAAGTCACTCACTGATATATGCATCGGATGGTCGAAACTCGGATTAATCCTTCAGACTTTTAATTAATATTTATTTAATAAAAGCCCTATAAATGGAAATCACGCAACAATTATGAAGCCTATTAATAGGTTTTAAGCTCTCAATCGTAATACTGGAATGTTTTAAAAAATGGGAGAGATAGCATGTCAGTAAAAATTTCAGAAATCTGGTGAATTTCGTTGCCAAGTGTCTTCAGTTGCTGGTACCAATTCGAAGTCTATAAACGTATGGACGTTAGGGGCGATGGACGATGCGTGTGATACTGACACATCTCATGGTCTCCGTTGGGCTAGAACAGCTCCTGGAGCCAATGCTATAGCGAACTGTCCGCCTGGATACATTGGGGAAACTAGTAGGTATGCCGATTTATAGTATCAGGGATTTTGGAAAATATATTTTAATTAAACGCGTAATATTTATTTATTGTGTCCAGACTCTAAGCCGCCAGGATTACTCCGTAATAATTTAAATATTAATTCTTTTTTATTCCAAGTGTTCGCATCAAAGGCAGCGATTAAATTGACATTGCGTTTGGTCACTAGATAACGTTATAGTTCCTGTAATCGGTGCTTTGTTAGAGTGTCAGGTCTAACCAATTATTGAGTCAGTCACTTGAAATCGATATAGATTTTACAAAGTAATGGTACTAGCTTATTGTCTAGGCCTCACCGCGTTTAGAAAGGGGGTAGAGATATCTAACTTAAATTAAATTATGGTTGTACCAAAAACAATAGTTTTCTACTATGTATGGTATACGGTAACCATGGCTGCTTACATATCAAAAACAAAATATGTTTATTGCAATTTCGCGCACATTATCGTTTGTACTAATCCCCGCATTTATAAAAACTAAATCACAATTTTTAATTAATGCAATGCATTTTAATGAGTTTTTTTCAACACTAGTTAGTTAACTAATTTATGTTTTACGAGAAGTCGTTAGTTAAACACTTCAAGTTGTGGTCTAAGACAGACGCAAAGCAACTCAGTGTAGTTAAATTCACCATCTACAATAATATTATAAAGAGGAAAGTTTTGATTGTTGTTTTTTAATTTATTTGTATTAGCGATCCATATGAAAACTCTAACAATGTAACGATAAAGATTTGGAAACTATTGACAATACAGAAAAGTGATACATATACATTTGTAGAACACATCAAAAGCTTCCAATAAATCGACGAGTAACTAAAAAATTATTCGAATTTAAAAGTCCTAAAAGAAGGCTATAGGTTTTTTTTTTATAATAGTAGAAGAACCACGACCTTTATATAAAAGTATGTGGAACATTCATGTATACGTATAGGACATTAATTTACCTTCGAAGGTTTTGCGAGCCGAAAACAACACAACACAGCGTGAAATGGAATTTACCAAATTTTTCGGGCTGCATTGCAGAGTCGTTGCGAAGCATTTATGAAGAGGTATGGCACATGAAGTAAAATACTTTACATTTCGTACATGTATTGCTTTCACTGCTTTTCTGTAAATGAGCAGATTAGCTGAAGCAGCCGAAGCAACACAAATCTTTTTGTGATTTTTTAAAGTTAAGCTCTTAATCTTCTTACTTGACAGAGACGTATAAAACCTAAATCCTTTTTAATGTTTTTTGTGATGTTTCCGATCACTATTTAAAGAGATATTAATATCTTAAAAGACATGTAAATGACAATCGATAAACATATCAAAGGATATAAAAATGTCTACTTAAAATTTAACTTGTTTAACATAACATTATTTACAGTTATGAATTATTTTACAGTTTATCAGAATTTCCTATGGTTATTCATGGGAATTGATTCAAAATATAGCGAGGCAGTATGGGGCTGTACTCGCATCTCTGCCAGCCTTACCAGGGTCAGCCAGTCTCCCCCTTGATCATTCTATACAAATGCTGAACTTTCTACGTTCACCAGCCTCTAAAGGCGCTGAGAGAATTAGCAGTACTGAGCCATTGTTACAGATTTATGACACGTTGTTGAGGCACCCCGATGCTTTTTTGGATGAAGAGGTAATATTTTAAATAAGTATTAATCTCAGCAGTATTGGTCTAGTGGCTATAGCGTGTGACTATCATCCCTAAGATCGTAGTTTCGATCCCCGGCTGTGCACCAATGGACTTTCCATTCTATGTGCGTTTAATATTCGCGCGAACGGTGATAGAAAACATCGTGAGGAAACTGGCTCAGACCAAAAAAGTTGATGAGTCAGGCACAGGAGGCTGATTTTCCTATTAGATTGACAAATGATCATAAAACACATACAGATATCCCCAGGGCTAAAATGGTTGTAGCGTCACTGATTTCTTTCTTCTCTGCCTTTTCTCGTAGTTAGAGTATCCCCGGGAATCAAGTAGCACATAACATGTTAGTAATAAGATTGTTAACTTATTTACAGGACACTAAGGACACACGTGTCATTTTAAAATTATGCTGTATCCTCAATGTGATATCAGAAGAAAAGTTTTCATAGGAATATTACTTGGTACTTTTATTTAGCTTAGCTTAGATTTTGTTATAAATTTGATAATTAATTAAATAAGATATAATGTTTGGAATAATCTCTTCTTTTTACCTAAAGTGACTAAATATTTTTAGAAAATCTATAAACTGCAGAATGCAATAGCAGATACAGCATCACTGAGGACAAATTTTGAGAAAAACTACCAAGAGTTTTTCGTGAAAACCCATCCAGTCCTTGATGATGCCGCGCATTTTGATTTTCCAAGACAGTTTGGGCCTCAAGAGTGGTCTCTGTTATCTGTAGGAGTTGAATTATTGGACCGAGCAGAGAATGTATCAGTAGTGGCTGTTTTGTATAAGGATCTTGCATCACGCTTACCGTCGCTTCGAAGATCTGTAGAATACAAGTGAGTATAATAATAAAAATAATATATTTTGGATAAATAGTTAAAATTAAATTTGTAAACAATGAATTAATTATTTTATATAACAAGAAAAAGAGCAGGATCCTCACCGTTAAGTGATACCGCCGCCCATGGACACTCACATTGTTATAAGGCATGGGAAAGAAATGCGTTGCCGGCTTTTAAAAATATTATTCAGGTACAAGTCTTAATTCATTTTTAATAAACTAATGTAAACTGGCGCATGGGGTATTTATATTTGATTTTTTAAAAGTCCGAATTACCGAAATTGATAAATGTGGCATTTTAGAAACACTTTGAAATGCGTAATAACTTTTAACTGTATTTTTTCTAAAAATCAAGATAAAACTTAACGTTATATTGTTTATATCAGAGTTACAGTTACCACTGGTTTTCATTGAAAGCGTTTGTAATCAGGGCTGGTCGGGAAGTGGAATACCGAATGTCATCTGCGCAGACGCAGCTCTCGGCCAATGGAGATAATATCGATCCTACAATGCAGCATACTGTAACACTCTTATTTGTACACCGGAAGAATTATAGTTCTATAGGTAAATATGAAATATTTTTATTATTAGGCATTTCCATATTTCGTAGTGAGATTTTATAACAATAATTTCTTCTTTAAATTAATTTTAAAATGTACTAGAGTAAGAACAATCGCGTAGAATGATTTATCACTTGTAGAAGAGCACGAAATTCTGAATTAATTCAATAATTAGTTAAATGGAAATTCATTTTTAATTAGTTTATGTTTAAAAATGTTCATTAAAGCACGATTGTATCAATTTATAAACTACAAAATATTGAGGTTTCCTTTGAGATTTAAAAATGGTTTATTGAATAATCACAATTAATTAGCGCAATAACCACGTGTATCGTGTACATTGACAAATAATTTTCTATGAAATATATTTAATAAAATACTTGTGAAGTGAGGTAATATGGTTTTTAATGATCATGTGCATGGGAGCACCGTGACCCATAGGGTATGATTATTCATCCCATGATTGGGTAACGGATTCGAAATTCTTGGCTGGGCCTTAAAAAATGACACATATAAACTAGCTATCTGAGAAGCGTTGTTATTTCTTCTTTAGGGATTTAATAATGACAGAAACTGTTGTAAAAAATAAAGCGTATTAACGGTGATTTACTACAAGTATTTTAGTTGCCTCATAAAAATTTTCTTGGATCTACTTTGTTTTATAGCGTCAAAGCTATCATGTGCGTTACGCACGCGCAATGAAGCAAGCTCATGGATTCGCAATGCGTGTGAAGTGCGGATACCGGAGCCCACGCACGTATCGTGTCGGTGTCGCGGTCTTGGAACGTATGCATTGTTCACTGTTGCAAGATCAACGCTGGTAAGTAATTCTTTCCTTGGTTTTTCATGGGTTTGAAAAGTGTGAGATATGTGAGTCGGGAAGAATACATTTTATTAAATCTATATGTAGGTTACATATTTCTTTGGCATTTTTGAAATAAGCAGGGGTGTTCTAGGGCTATAAGTAATTATTCATAGTGATAAACAAAAATCCTTACTTTAATTTTAGCGATTATTATCAAGATATATAAGAAAAAAATACTTAAAAACTTTTATATTGATTAAACAAAACAAAGCAAAACAGGTATTTTAATTAAAGATTTGGTAATAGTGAGTTTAAATATCGGAAAAACTCAGCGAAATTTCTTTTTACTTACTACTTATGAACTTTCCTAGATTTTCTAAACTTTGGATAACTTAATATTGGATCACCGATTTGCTGATTCAATTCCTACTTTCTAAAGAGTTCAAATTAAACTCTAGATCAGATTAAGGTTTGCGAAAGTTTGTTTCATAATGGGGTAATACCTAGGTAACAGTGAAAATGTTTAGAAAATGAAAAACGGCTTAATGTAAAAAGGTTTCAATACTTTTATTGTTTTCCAAAGTAATCTCCGTTCCTCTCTACACATCGTCAGATCCGATGGAACCACTGAAAAAGGCAGTGAGCCCATTCTTCCTTAAGGGTCTCTTGTATGGCATTTTCATACGCTTTCACCGCATCTTTAGGACTCGTAAAGCGAATACCTTTAATTTTTTTTACCTGTAATTTTATCTTTAGCTCTTGGGAATAAATGAAAGTCGCAGTAAGTGGTGTAAGTAAGCCTACAACGAAAGTCATACTAAATCATTGACCGAAAATTTTCTCGCGTTAGGTTCATTTTCACGTGTAACAATAGTTTTAGATTTGCCGCCAATTCACAAAAGCAAATCACAAATGAATGCAATATACTACATTAGGTTAAGAGTTCTAAAATTGAAATTCAAAAAAGTTTTCATTGGCAATGTTTCTAACTGGCCAGTTCTAAACATTTCCAGTGTTACCCACGTAGGGGTTACGCTAAGGTCTTTTTGCATTAACCTACTAAATATTTATGTTGTATATTGTTTTTTTATATTTATATAATATCGTATAAATTTGTAAATAATATAACCTTGTATCGGGGGATAGAAAACTGGTATATGATGTTGGTAAGATAGGTAACATTTATTAATAATACAAAGCGATATAGATTGGGTATAGGAAAAATTTCCATACAACATTTCTTCAATTTAATTTCAACAGACGCCTGCATAACAATAATAATAAAATAATTGTATATTCAATATATGTTTTTACGAACCGATTTAAGTAAAAATACGTGTGTATGTTCCTAGCTCTTCAATAACAAACTGGATAGTTTATTTCATAACAAATAATATTTTTAAAACAGTGGAATGAACAAGTTACTTTAGGTATTGAGTATTGGTTAATGAAAAAAATTTAAAAGGACAGACAGTTGCTATAAATTCAATTTTATACAACTTTAACTTCGTGTAGCGTCATGTATGACAGTCGGATACGCCGTCAGCTACATAGGATGGGAAAGAATATGGTTTAAACATCTCAAATCAATTCAGACAGATACAGAAAAGGACCTACGCGGAGTGGTGAAGATTACCGTGGGTTTGGGAGGAGCTCTCTGTCTTACTGCAGCGGCTTTGCAATTGATAGCGCTTGTGCCGGCACGTAAAGCTCATTTGCCTACATTACTAAAGGCAGCAACAGCTGGTACGCATTCAGCTGCTCTGTTTACGTTGTTGGAGTGTGAAGATGGGCAGGTAAAATACATCTCACAATACAATGATAATATAGTCACATAAATGTATTTTTTTATTCAATATGAGAAGGGGTTCTAAGGCTTATGTTCTAAGGCTACACAGATGGGTCTGTATATGTTGCAGTTATGTTTGAATTAAAGCTTTAAGTGTATCAAAGAGACATCGGCTATGACTTCGCAGTGTCATGAACCAATATTCTTATCTGTCAATTGAAGTTTATTTCATTTTCTTGTTATGTTTAGAATAAATTTTAAATATCTATGCATAGTCTATTGAATTGGCTTATAAATGCTACCTGGTTTATGACAGGAGGAAGCATGTCCCGGGGCGTTAGGGTGGGTATGTGCAGCTTGTTGGTGCGCTGGTTGCGGCGCGTTATGCGCTCAGCCGCTTCTCTTGCAAGCGGAGTTGGGGTCCAGAGCGCAGCGTGCGCCCTCTGTTGGTCTATTAGCAGGTAAATAATAATTAGATAAACGACAATAAAACTGAATGACTATACTTTAAAGTACTAAAATCATGATTTTATGCGTATTTTTATTTAGTTTTGTCAGAAATCACCTTGGCCAGCTAGAACATAGTTTTTTCCTGCTCTTTCCATTGCTTTCAGCGTAAATCAGAGCGGCTGTCATATGCCATTAATTATAGAAAATTTTACTCGTATTTTATATATAAAAACTAATTTACCAAACTGAATAGGTGTGTGCATCCTATCTTGGCTGACAGCTCGCCTATGGGGCGGCGCCCCACTACAGCTGGGATCCGCCGCCCAACTTGTCTGTACCGCTGGATGTGCTCTTCTCACGTTATTATGCCTGGCTCTGACCTTGTGTGCCACACTGCGACTTAGGATCATAAGGCATAAAGTGCCTGCTGAACGACGCTCATATTTTAAAGACAGGTATGTGTCTAGTAGTTAATTTCAGTTTGTTGTTTCATTTATTCAAATTAAAATTCAAAGGGGGTAACCGTAGGTATTTATATTATTACAAAGTACATGATAAGTTTTTTTGTCTACCAATCTGAAACTCAGATTAATTTCGTACGTAATCGAACCAAGAATTGTAAGAAAAAGTTGTGATTTGTTATGTTTAATAGGTTTCTACTGATTTATTATATATAAAGTATATTCCATAGGACTCGTGCGATTCGTCACACTGTGATATTGTTAGTAACGACATCCGCAGTACAAGTGGCTGGAGTCGCATATGCGCAGCCAACAGATCGTAATGTGGCGCACGTCGCAACTTTTGCATCAGCCGCTCTTGCAAATGTAAGTTTGTCTCTTAAAGGTCCAAGATTAATTTAAAAAAATGGGTTTTTATATTATCTTCCCATCTAATCACATTTTTTTTTTTAATATATCCAATTTGACTATTTATTTTTCCTTTGTCACACAATTAACAAATTAGAAGACAATATACTTTTACGTCTTCGTACTAAACATTACAAACACTTTGAATAGGCTAATTGCCTTGGTCTCACAAAAGTGAATGCATTACATAAATACGCTGTAATTAAGAAGGCTTATTCTTAATAACGTTACATTGTATATAGGGCCTTGCAATATTCCTTTGCTATGTGTTATGCGATGAGGAGTGCATACGAATGGCGCGACGTGCGACGTCATTACCCGGTGGCAATAGTTGCCAACATCAACGTGCACCTGACACTTCGCTTAGCTGTAAGTATTAATTCAAAGCACATAATGTCTTGTCAAATTAGTTTTTCGATATAAAAAAAAATGTATGAAAAATTATTGTTGTACAAATTATAGAAAGTGATTTATACGACTCTTGATTTGCCGACTCTTAGATTTTCGTATATACTTCAATTAATTTTGATAGC
Organism: Pieris brassicae; assembly: GCF_905147105.1. NCBI lineage: Eukaryota > Metazoa > Arthropoda > Insecta > Lepidoptera > Pieridae > Pieris > Pieris brassicae. Next base: position 2,699,995 of record NC_059666.1, read on the forward strand.
CAAGTATAAGATAGCTTAAATTGTATTATTATTATGTAAGCTTAAAATAATATCAGAAATGTGTCTGCCACAATTGAAGGGACAGAATCCCTTAATTGCAATTGGAATGTCTTTGTATTAGTGTATATCAAGCAGAGTGGTGAAGTGGAAAGCTGCGCAGGCGCTGAAGCAAGTTCGTCTTCACCGCTTGCCACATATCCTCACGTGCTTAACAGTCCAAGTATATACAGGTAATATACAGTTCAATAAACTAAAGAATAATTAAGCTATCTCTAAAATTTACATAGATTGAGCGTAGTGAAGCGGGTCCTTCGGCCCATTCTATGGCAGAACTGGCAATTATTATTACAAAATAAAACGAAATTACTACAGGATAATTATGAAAGTACCACAATATAATAAATGATATAAAGTTAGATAAATCTGATAATTATCTTAAATAAACAAACCATTTTGTTTTCATTCTATTACACGATAATTGAACACTTCAAAGCTAAAAATAAGAAAAACATTTCGAATAACTTAATTTTTTTTTGAAACTTAACACTAAATTAATAATTAAAGAAATATTAGTATCGCAATGCCAGTGTTAAAACAGGGACCAAGTATTTGTTTACATTTTCTTTTTAATTTTTTTTAATAATAAAAACCTTTGTAGGGTTAAGAAAATTGTAAAATACAAATTATATGTATGTAGCATGATTAAATGATTATAGAAAACATACTTCTAACAAAGTTATAAAATTGTTATATGTGATTTAACACAATAAACAAATTATAACTCAAGAACGCCTAATAAATGGCACCGTTCGTGTCTATGTTTTTTCACTACTCTGAAAGTTTTTACTTAATGTAAGTTTAAGATATACTAGGAGTCAATTGACCTGCGGGTCTTAAACAATACTGCCTCTTAACAGCTTAAAGCTGTTGACCCGTCTTCTATAGTCTATAGATGAGAGTCGTTTACAGGGATAGATTTTAAGTAGCGTTTTTGTTCGAGAAGTGTACTGGAGAATGTGCTAGAAATATTGTTTGTGTTGTAATGCAACATTGTCAATATGTACGGGTAATTGTAAAGATTTGGTTTTGAAGAATTCACAATTATTCTGTACATAGTTCGTTCTCGGTCTGCGTCTGGTTCTTGATATTGATTTCAACCGAAACCTACCGTATTCAGCGAAGAGCCATTTGAATCGTCGACAACCAGTCACTTTCCGTGCGGCTTGATCTCTTGGCGAGAGACGTCGGGTCTATCTGCATCTTCTACCGCATTTACCATGAAGAGTGTTCAGAGGAGTTGTTCGGTCTAATACCTGCAGCTGAGTTTCAGTATCGGACGTCAAAGCAACTGAAAACAACCGACTACATATATATACTATTTAGTTTGAAAGAAAACACTTTTTTATCGGATGACAAGCAATTTTCACATTTGTAAGATATATAATATTGTTAGATAGAGAAAATGTAAGGTTGCGCAATTTTTTTTGGTACATTTACTTAAAATATATATACTTATCTAAGGATTAAATTTCATCAAAATTTCGTCCGTGGTTTTTGAGTAGTTCACGTATTTCTGAAGAAAGGAGGTTAATATTGTCGACATGTATGTGGATATTGTTTAATGTTTCTCGTCTTTTTTCGGTATTTTATAAATATTGCTATACTAATATAAAATTATTTTCAATTGTAGGAATGAAGTTGGAAATAAAATCAACTTCAAAAGCAAAAAGCTGGGACTAAACGAGTTTTGTAGAAAACTAATTATATTTTGCATTCTCCAATAAACTTTTTTGAAGGAAATTGGAAAATGTTTATTGTTACTACCTTGCTATTAGATATTTCTATTAAACAAAGTAATTCTATTCAAAATATAGGTATTTTTCTAACAATATAATTGTTTATCTACTTTTATTTTGATCCATTTTGAGTAGCGTCTTGGGCCGTGGGGTTCAACTGCAACTAATTAAATATTTATGATGGCGACTGGTAGGTGACCCCAGAGTTCCTGCTTTACTCGCTCAACGAGTGCCGCCAAAGGTACACTACCACAGGGACCCAAATTCTTTAATTGATTTTAGGTTTCTATTTATCCATTTTTAATAATTATTACTGTAGTCTAAGGTAAATACTCTAAATATAAGAAAGAATCTACAAATTATTTAAATTTAAACTAAGGAATTATATCTGATATTTGTAATGAAGCAACGTTTTTTTTAATTTTAACAGAAGACGCTCCAATCCTGACATCCGTGCCGATATCGTACGATGCGTCGAATACCGGGACCATAGCGTACGATACGACAACAGTGTCACGCGAGTGTGTGATTTAATACCGCACCCTGACCCCCATTTAGCCCGAGTGTGCGTGGAAATGGGTGCAACTACCCCCATTTTAACGTGCTCAGTCGACTTCGAGCCATACACAAAACGTTTCGACACCCCAGAAGAAACTTGCAACATCTGCGTACAATCCAATCCCGATATATCCAAAATTCCCTTTAAAAGTTGCCTCAAAAAGTCAAAGGATTTAGCGTCTTCAGTATCCCTACCTTCAATTGAAGTGAAAAGTGAAAATTTCAAGACTAATATCGAACAAGTGAATCGAAAGTGGAATAAAGCGTACGATTCTAGTGAGACTAAAGAAGTGATAAATAAAATAACGAACGATCTTGACTTTTTATTGAATAGGACTCTGAAGAGAAAAGATTCGACAGAACCAACTTGAATCAAAGTGTAAATAGCTTAATTATTATAGGGTATATCGAATTTTAAAAAGAATAATACAATCTCACTATATAATATATTTATTAATCAAATATGTTTAATTTGTGCTTTTCTTAACTCCATAAATATTCAAAGAAGCATCTACTGTTTTGTTTAACAGCGTCGTTCATTAAGAGTTGGCAGTAACTTAAGCCAATTAGTAAATATTCACCACACAACTAAATTAAATTTAAAAGCTTTCATAGCTTTAAATTCGGTATTGGAATGTTTTGAGATCTATAATTATTGACACGATGAACGATTGTGAGTAGCTGTGGACTAATTTACTTCACGTTCATTATTATTCCATAAGAAAGGGAGCGTTGAAGTATTACATAACGAATTTTTTCCCCTTGTAAAATGTTACGATGCGGGGCGGGGATAGAATTACGTTTTATAGTTAATATTATTTTCCACTTTACACCACATAATGGTAAGTTTTAGGTATAAAGAGTCACTGGGGTTGGTCACGAAACGTTTTGCTATTGGATACAGAAAACGTTTCGGCGGCGTTTCATAGGGGGGGGGGGGGTCCAAGAATCTCCAAAAATTGCGTGACGTAATATTTGAACACTCCCAAAGAAGTACTTCAGAGCAAACTAATATTTCGTTAATACTAAATATTTGAGGCTTTCAGAGTTAAGTTACATTTCTCATTATAATATTTTTATTATATCATCCTCAAGCCGCAAGCGTATAAAAATAAATAAATGAGTTTGAACCCAACCTCCACCCAATTTCTTCAGCACATGCAGAGAGATATTAAGTATGATTATATAATCATAGTGAATTGCGATACATCTTGTTGAGAGCACGGCAGTGCTGATAATACCCTAGCTTGGTTATCTATTCTTAAATTTATTAGCGATATCGACATACTTCTGTACAGATAAAAACTATAATTGTTAAGAAAATTATTGTATTTTGTAAATATGAGATTTAAGTATTATTACAAATATACATTTAAAACTATCTTGGTTTCATTTGCTATTCCTTGTTTCGTTAAAGTAAGCCAAATCTTTGTCACGGTGAATGAGAACATCGTTAGGAAACCGACATGTTCTAGACTTGCCTGTAACGGAAATAGATCGACAATATATGAAAATAATTGAAACTCAAGACTCATAAAAAGTAGCCCTACTAGATATTATAATACAGTAATATTACTTCAGTTAAAATGTAGTTAAAGAAAGCCTAGTGTACCAATAATTAAATGTATAGTAAAGTTTTTCGTTAGTCTACAACAAACCAATAATAGTGCCATTTCATTGCATCTATTGGGTAAGTAAAAAGGCTATCGTACTGATAGTAACGGCTTTTGATATGTCATTTGTCGTCCGTAGGCGGGTATTCGATCAAACTTTTTCACGAAACGAAGCGCCTAATGTATTTTTTATTACGATCTTTTTCGCTACACTCATAAAGGTTAACCTCAGATAAGATATTTATTTTTGACAGATTATTATGGTTATACGACATCATTTACTTATCACAATTTCAATGATTAGGTTTCATAGGACTGCAATGATGAAGACTTACGAGTCTTTGACGTGCAGGCCTCACGATGTTTTCCTTCATAGAAAAATTTAATGAATTCCACTCTATATATTTAGTTTTTATAAAACTGATACCTTTAGATAATTGTCGAATAAAAATATCACCAAAACACAATATTTATTTTTGCGATACAATTGCTACCAAACTTTGCCGCCTTCATATTGTTTCTGAGAATTGAGTGCTGTGCACATTTCGAGGGAACAGCTGAGAAGGTGCAATGACTGTGGATGAGATTATATTCTTATCTTTAACCTAAACTGGACTGTATCCAATTATTAATACAACTACAATGTACGGCTTATAAAAGCAATGTCATTATTGTATTAAATTCCATTCAAAAAGTGCAGAAGCAATTAGTTTGCGTATTTTAATAATTTACAGATATATTATCTAAGCTAAAATGTTTCCTTGAAAATTGGACTCAAAGTTCTTTATCTTAATTAGGCATAAACCGTTTGCTACAGTATCTTTAGAAACAAAATATATACTTTTTAATATATCAATTTATGACTGCTATAATAAGGTTTATTTTATTAAGCCCGTACTCATTATCTCGGAACACACGGTGCCGTCATATACACCTCGTTGATATTTATGTAATAAGGCCGTAATTATAATTACAAGGATACAGGGCCAGCCCATTATGGATGGGTAGGATAAATATTATCTAACTTTATTACGAGGATGATTTTTCATTTTATTAATATTCAAGACGAGACAAAATTATATAAATCGTTTGGAAAATATACTCTAGAAGGTCGTTATTTAAAAATGTATTAAATATTAGAGTCTCTCTTGTCGTTTTGGGAGTAAAAGATGTTGAAACATGGCGGAAGATAACGTAAAACGATTTCTTTGATTGGCAAAACGGCACTACGGATCTTGTTGCGTAAATGTAGGGTTAAGATGCCACTCACTACTTAGCGAAAAGTTTCGTCTTTTGTTTTACATTCTCTGTTCTCGATTTATATATACATATCACTATATCACCATAAACTTAAATATCTAAATTCTGGTATAACATACTTTTGCGACATAAAATTTTCAATAAACGAAAAAAAAAACAAAGGTTCAGAGTTAATCTTTAATCACATCATTGTTCAAACTGGACAGATCGCAACAATAAAGCGGAAGTCGAAGCTTCATAAAAATATGTACTGCCACTCAGTTATGTACAATTTGTTTTTCTGTAGCCAGTAATGGCGTCTCCTTTACTCACAGTAATATCTCGCTTACATATTTATACTTTATAAAAATTCTGTTCATCAATCAGCCACAGTTATAAAGTGCCTGTTAAAGGGTGTACAATCAGTTTTTTGTTATTTTGTGTTAGACGTAAGCTTTTGTAATATGCGTTGGAAAGCCTTTTTAAAATAAATTTATTTTGTGGGAAATTATTCATTTATTTTCCTTGTATATAACTCAGTTGTGTTTTGTTTGAATTTGGCGAACACAGAACTAAACTTAACTAGGTGATTATTTATTAACTCATGGTTACTGCTATTAAAATGTATATATTTTCTACTGCTGTTTATTGTCTTGCAATATTTTTATTTGAAACAGAGCCACATTGGAAAGTAAAACGCCAGATAAACAATAAAAAGGAATGTAATTTAGTTAACCTGTTTATCCTTTGTTTCGCTTTTGCGCCTCGTTTACGTCAAAACTGACGTTTCTGTGATATCAAAGTAGGGAATTACCAACTTGACATTTCATTAATAATTCTCGGTCTTTTTTATTAGGTTTTATAACTTTACCACATAAGATTGTTCCATATATAAATGCTTTGTTATCAACGGCAAGCTTGTATTAATCATTATAAGAACTGGTTTAAGTGTCATTGCTCCAGACGGTGCTGCAAACAATTGAGAGAATCCTGTTCTTTGAGATAATAATTTTATTAAGTCACAAATTACAGTTTTAGTAATGGTATTTAATGAGATATATATTTTATGAAACTATTCCTAATGTACTATAGCGTGGCCTCAGATTTATATAACTGTTTCATGATCATTTGTTAATTTAATAGACAAGTAGGTGATCAGCCTTCTGTGCCTGACACACGTCGACTTTTTGGGTCTAAGGCAATCCGGTTTTCTCACGATGTTTTCGTTCATTGTTGGAGCGAATTTTAAATGCACACATAGAAAGAAAGTCCATTGGCAGGTGCACTGACGGGGATCGACCCTATGACCTCAGGGATGAGAGTCGCACGCTGAATCCACTAGGCCAACACTGCCCTAAAATATAACTTTAGTTGAGTTACATAAAAATATTTTCGGTAATAATTAGAAGCGTAAACCAAATGTAAACAATCATCGTCCACTTGAACAAGGACAAAATGTTTAATAATATAATTTTCTTGTTTTGTTTTGTTTCTTTGGCGATTTATACGGCCTAAGAAAAGGACTCTTCGGTATGAATAAAAAAAAATTGGGAAAACAAATATTGCCACTTAATTTACTCTTACAAGTGAAAACACGTGAGTGATAATTGTAATAATAATATCAAATAACTAATTAATTTTTTTTAGTAGAATATACAAACAAATATATATATATACAAACGGGTTTTTAATCAGTTAATAATTCTTTTAATTTGTGCATTAGACGAAAGTTATTTTATAAAATTCGACTTTAAGAATAAATGTCATATGTGTTTTTGTTCATTGATAATAGATTTGGTATCCGGCTTTGAGCCTAATACCCTTGTGAATCCTAGTTCGTATAAAGTACATTAAATCTCGCCTTTGTGGTTAAAATAACGAACCGTCTTTGTTATACAATCTTGTATTAACTAGAATTTGTAACAATTAGTTACTGTAATAATGATACTTTTAAATAAAAAAATTAAATCTTTTGTTTAGGCGAGCTCTACTTTTTACTTGACTGAACTCGTATTGACTTTAAACTAGTAACAATATCGTAATATCTTAATTCTTCTCGACTAATAAAAGTGTTTGTTCATAAAATTAATATTCAAACATAGATAGTTTTAACACAATTTGACATCATTTTTTCTGTTTTGAAACCAAGATACATATAGATCATAACTTTTAAGTCTTCAAGTATTATAAAAATGATGTTATGTACTTTGACTTAAAAAAAGTATTTCCCGTTTTGTCTACTTATTTTATATAATATTGAGGAAAGATTTAAGATATATACATATATTTAAGATATATACATATATAAGTATATCCGTCGCATGTGCGACTTACTTAAAATCTATTTTAAAAAATGTGTGCGTGTACACACGTAAGAAGTGAAACTTTTTTGTGACCTTATTTTCGAAAAATGATCTACTATTTGCAACTTTACAGAAATTGGTTAAATAAATAATAAAGTTAAATTAGATAAAGTTTAACAAAAGAAGATAGCCATGAATACAAATAATACGTACAATTATTTCATTTTACCTTATTACTACTAAGATTATTACAGAATTTCATTAATTGTAATATAATTATTACCGTTATTATTCTATATTATTCATTGTTATCGTTATTATATAGTTTTGTTATTAATGGCTTCGAATCTCTTCGAAAATCAACCGTGATAGTGACAAGAAAACGTGAAACGGAAAAATGTGACGGTAATTTTTTTTCCAACGCCATTAAAGAAGTTTCACTTCAAAACACCCTTTACTTAATACAAAAGAAATATATACGTGCAATGCTGAACCAGACGGCTATTGTGTTCATTCATTACATTAATCTAGACAAGATCGCGTGTATTGCTTAGTGTAAAATAAATTAACAGCGTGAACCATTGTAGCGTTGCTTAAGAAGAGTTTGCATAATCATCTCGTATCGCTACTCTGGGTACATTAAGTGCAGTGCAAATTTGCTAGCGTGCTTGAGATTACTTACCCAAGGTACCCAGGGCTAGCGGTGAGGAAATAAATTATGTCTAACAATAACCGTAAACGTGCAATAGTTTCCCTTATACGTATACGGTTTATCATGTCTCACACGCGTTTAGTATTATATATATGTATATAAATTATTCTCAAATCCGCAATAATAATTTATTTAATCAGACAATCATAAGTCCATTTGGTTAGTATAAGTTAATAATATGAGTAGGTTCGCTATAAAGCATATCAAATCATTAATTACAAAGGGCACATGCAGTCCATTGTCAACTGTCATTGTCAACTACACATGTAAGGACAATTCAGCCTGCCCGCTATTACCGCCAGCATGCTGTTAGGCCTCCTCCGCTGTCCCAGACATACTTGCGCAACGTGCCGTAAAACCAGTCCACCTGCTCACCAAACATTGTATTGTAATGCGGTAATTAAAAAAATAAATCAATGGCGCTACAACCTTTTTAGGTCTGGGCCTCAGATTTCTGTATCTGTTTCATGATCATTTGTTAATCGAATAGGCAAGTCGGTGATCAGCCTTCTGTGCCTGGCCCACGACGTCGAGCTGGTTTCCTCACGATGTTTTGCTTCTACGGTAAGTACCTCATTCATAAATACTAAATATGGATTTTACTAAAGCACAAATTCTGTTTACGCTGTAATGAAAATCAGATCAAAGCTTTATGTGTGTACACTACACTACGATTAGAACATTTTTTTTATATTATGAATTTATAAAACATTGATACGGGAATAATTCAATATTGATTATAATGATTATAAAACCGACCTGAGGACTTGAATTGACCCGGCGAAAAAATGGCTAGTTGGTAGGCACACAAAATGCGTCATACTATATGTGCTTATTGAGGGGTATGGACATATACGTAGAAGTATTGTCAGGACGAATCGTTCATGAAACCTGAATGTTCCAAACAAGAGGATTCCTAACAATTTAAATTTAAAAAATTGGAAGAATATTTTAAACTGCTACTATGTTTACGCTTGAAACACATCGTTTATTGGGTCATCTACCCGATTGTTTTGAACCCTGTCAGTATTGGTTTAATTTCGCAAGGCATTGTGTCGAGCAACGCGCTAACAGCGTTCTACGACACAGCTGTCGACACCACATTTACTCGTATTTAATCTCCAATGATTTATTAATTTATTCAATTGCTGAAATTGTGCTTTATGAATTGCGCAAATGAAATTATGTTCCATCCAATCAAAGTTTTGTGTGATTACGAGAACAATAGGCGATCCGGGTTATGCCAATTTGAATGTTTGACTTTGATGACATATGCGATGAAATATTTCAAATCTGCCAGCTTACCACGTAACTTGTTATTCTAACTAATATACCGTCATTTAGACGGTATCTCATAATATCGACCTAGTACCTTTAAGGTCTGTTAAGCTATAAATAATAAATAATTAATATTTCCCTTTCAAAATTTAATATTTGTTTTTTTATGTAATAGCAGGCAAACGGGCAAGAGGCTCACCTGATGTTAAGCGATACCGCCGCCCATGGACACTCACATTGCCAGAAGGCTAGGAAGTGCGTTGCAGGCCTGTCAAGAATTGGTACGCTCTTTTCTTGAAGGACCCTAAGTCGAATTGGTTCGGAAATACTTCTGTGGGCAGCTGGTTCCACATAGTGGTGGTGCGCGGCAAAAACTGCTTTAGAAAACGCTCAGTTGTGGAACGACGGACGTCGAGGTGATACGGATGGTATTTTGCATTCCGCCCTGACGTACGATAATGAAACTCAGCTGCGGGTATTAGACCGAACAACAAACAACAACAACGTTTTAAAAACAGACCAAATAATTCAGACCTCATACTTACTACTTACATACCAAGTGACATTTTTTTATTTCTAAAAAGACAAAGAAATCAAATATTACCTAGATAGAAACAGTTTATATTGGAAAATTCAATTAATTGTCACCGTGAACTTCCACAAATATTTCAGGTTCATATCTAGCCAAATCTGTCTTACCATTCTCAAGGTTTAGCGAGTGAAACGAAATTATTTTTATAGGTTATTAAAATAAGTGGTGTGGTAATCGATTTTATGTAAAACTCAATCTAAAAATGGAAATTCGAAAAAGTACATACTACGTTTTATGTATACATGATTAGAGTGAAGTGCTTGAAAATAATGTTAGATTTAAGAACCTGTGAAGAGCAGTGTTGACCTTGTGACTTGAGCGTGCCACTGTAATCCCTGACGTCGTAAATTCAAACCCTATATTTAACAGCTAGCGAAGGCAGACATAGTAAGGAAACCGACCTGACTTAAACACGAAAAATCGACGGCGGTGGTCAGGCACAGAAGGCTAGTTTATAAAAGCCTATTAGAAAAAAATATTACGTAAACAGATACAGAAAGAAGAAAAGAGGTATTTAATGAACTTCTGAAGCAATTGTTTTACCACGTTCTATATCTCTGGGGTCGTTTTAGGCATTCCACGTAAGTGTCCACCGGAAGAGACCGAAAGGTTACCGAAGCCCGTCACTAGAATAGACAAATTTATTAACGAAACAGCTAGTAATTGTAACGCCATTTTGTTAACGATGTAGGCATCGTTACGTAAACAAATTATGGCGTTATAATTTCTAGCTCCACTCATCAAAAGATTTTCGTTAGTATTTAATTAAAAGCGAGCATGTGTGAATTTGAAGCTTATTATTAAGGAGAGTTCGAGGGGAGAATATTACTTTTCATTCTTATCTCAGGTTTACGTAATCAACAGTAATTGATCCCTCCAAAGCGGGCCCGTCAATCTTTACTCCCCTCACTTCTCAAATCAGATAACATATACTCATCGATCTTAGAGTCCAGTATCCTTTCAATGACTATCATCTAAGCTAAGTAGTTTTGAGAGATCTTTAAATTCAAATTGAAATCTTTATTGCATTCCATATGTTCATATTTTACACGTGACACGTTATAATTTATTACAACAAGGACCTTGGTTAGGAACAGCAATGTTGTGAGAAGGCACGGTTTATTAATTCTATTCTTATAAGATACATTATTTATTTGGTTTATTTGCTTTGGCTTCACGTTGTGAAAAGGAGAATGTAGTTAACTTTATTAATAAACTTAACTTTTATAAAGAAATTAAAGTCAGAACTCTGTAACGGTGTAATAATATTTATTATATAATAATTCCTTTGAACAATTTGGTCTTTTTAGATATATATATAGCAGAGCCTAAAATAAATAGTCGTTGCAGCAGATATAAAACCTTTTTAAGGGCACTTCCCCATAAGCTGTCCAGTACCTGCCCGCATTATGTGTACCGAATATGCGTAATCAATTAATAACAACGATGGGTAAAGTGAAAAGAGAATCAACACTTTCGACACTTTCCGCTGCCTACGTTTAACGATTAATATAAAATCCAAAAGAACAAAGAAACAACTTATAGATAAAATTCGCGGCACTCGCCGGCGTTGGTCCTCTCCACACAAAAAGATTTTAGCTTCATCAAAACACAATACTTTATTCAAGTCCTCCAGAGTCCGTGAAGTACAGTTTCGAGCGAACATTGTGCTCAAGGAAAGTTACTCTCCTTCTTCAGGTCCACACTTGACGCCTTTCGATTCCGCAACGCCTGAGTCACCCCAAAGCGGTCATCTCATAGCTCTGTGCTTCGTTTTCTTCCCGAACCGGGTCTTCTTTTGACCGAACCGGTCTCTTGATACCGTTGTCAAGCCCTCTGGACAGTTAAACAACTCATAATTAGTCGCCGCGACGCGTAAGTTTGCGCACAATTTTCTTCAAGTAGGGCTATAATTTTACCGGACCTTATCGCTTCATCAGTCATATCAGAAAGCGGTATTTAATGTTGCAGAAAATATCGAAAAAGTTTTAAAATTATAGTAATTAGTAAAAAATCTTAATAGCAATTTACGACATTGGTATATACTATTATATAATAATATTTCAAAATTTAAATTTATAACGTGAAGAATTAGTGCATCGTCAAATTGATAAACGCTTTTACTTGTAATATTCCTCGAAGTAGAAAACTTGCCTGTTTTTTGCAGAATAGTGTATACCATTTTGACGCATAATATGTGTATGTTCCAATTGGGTTAACTGTTATAAGGTCTTATAAGGATGGCAAAAAGCCAAATTGCTCCTCGTGTATTCCTTGTTTAAAATGTCCTTTATTATATATTTGAGAACAATATATATATGAGAATAATATACATCCCATTGAAATGTGACTAACTTCATTGTTATATCATTGTTGTATACAATATTCAAAAATAGAACAACTGTAGGTTTTTGTAGCTCTATCTGCCGACGTGACTGCAGAAAGAAGTGATGTTTATGTCAGTTGGTATAAAATACAGCTTATTTTTATTATGATTAAAGTTTAATTATGAAATAGGCAAAAAAATTGTATAAAGTTTTATTTTATCTATAAGAGGATTCCGTGTTGGTAATTTTTAACCTTTTAGACTATATTTTGTTGACAAAAACAGTAATTTATAGAAATACATATTAAGTGAATAAACTTAGGTCTCGCTAACAACGTATTAAATCTAAAAGTCAGAAAGCCTCATTCGGTTTCTGCATATGTAATTGAATTTTTTATTCCTTATTTTTAAACTATTCAAAATTTGCTGGTGACGTCGGCTGCCAAGATTTTAATTTACCTCAACAATAAGTCGGTTACAAGGACTTCATATTTTTGGTAAAGAACTGTGATTATTACGGTCATAAAATGTAATGACGTCAGAGCGTAACAGCCTCCAAAATCCAGACGAGGTGCTTCGTCGGCTCGCGAGTTGCGTTATTTTCTCATTTTTGTAATGGAAATGTACATTTTTGAAACCCTTTCATCTTCTAATTTCGTGGAGATTACGAATCGCGAAAATAATGTAAACTAGAAAGTGAAAATGAGTTTCTTTGATATTTTAATTCAAAATAAACTTAGTCTACCGTAGTACTGTAGTATCTTCATTTAAATTTCGAATTATCGAATCTGATCGCGTGATTTCACTTATAATATTTTTCAATGTAATATAAACCCGAATTGAAATCCGTATATTGCGTAGTTTCAACTGTCTACAGATAACATAGAATTGAGACTTAATACGAACTATGACTAGCGTTTGTCAAAATCGAAAAATTTAATATTGAATATTTTGTCCTAGCGTAAAGACAGTGAAAATGACTTGATACAATGTTGAAATGATATGTAAATGAATGATAAATAAATGTTTTGTATATGGTTTAGTATACTGTATTTTCAATTATAGCCAATATAGACATAAGACTATGATGGATATATTATTTTGGTGTTTATTTAGGCGTGTTGACTTTACGTTATAAGGATAGTTTGCCTATTACTTTTGTTGAATTTGCGTAATAATAATTATGTACGCCTGGAGCTGATTGCCTTAGTTTATTATTCATTGTATTTTAAAATTTGATATTTGTCTCTAAGTAAATGTAAGCTGTAAAAATGTATGGAAGGCTTAGATTTTTATAATAAATAAATAAATTCAGAAAGGTTCGATTCTGCTACTAGCAAACAAGATTCTATATATCAACAAAACTTAATAAATCTTGTCAAACATTTATAATATTGGTATTGAGCAGTTTTGGCCAAGTGGCTTTAGCGTGCGACTCTCATCCCTGAGGTCGTAGATTCGATGCCTAGCTGCCAATATACAATGGACTTTCTCTATATGTGCGGATTTAATATTCGATTAAACGATGAAGGAAAACATCGTGAGGGAACCGGCAGGGCGTAGATCGACGTTTGATCATAAAACATATAGAAATCTAAAGCCCAGACATAAAAAGGTTGCGCTACTGATTTATTTATTTATTTTGCGAGCATTAAATAAGTTTAAAGATATTACTACTTCTATATAGGTAAGGTAATATTACCAGGTCGTAATCGTCCCTTCATTACAGTATAGTAACAAAATTACAATATTTTTTGGATACCATACGTTTTAAAAAGGCATAAGAATCGCTTTTTAACTTATATCCTAATAGTATAAAACTAATATTGTGTGAAAAATATGCCAATGTAATGACAACGATTGTAGATTGAATAGTCAAAGAACTGTTTATCGATCTGTGTGTTCCACCCGTATAACTTTACAGCGTAATTCCTACAAGTTATCCAACTGACAGTTAAGCTAAAGTATCGCTGTCAATAACCGAATTAAGGGTTATCTAGTCTTGTTAATTTATACCAAACCACTTGATATTTGTTCTGAACGAAGATTTCTATGTATTCAAAGTTGTTTAAACAATCGGGAAAAATACTTAAAGAGATTTGGAATTTGTCGTTACTATTATTATTTCGTCGCCAACATAATTATTATTTTAGTTTAAGATTTACATATCTATTGTGCCTTTTTATAAGTTCTGAAATGCTAAAATATTTAAATACTCAAAGTCAAAGTGAAGCCTAATTTTTTATTGAGACAGGAGGCTCACGTAATATTAAGTAATACCGTCGTCTATGGAAGGCTGAAAAGTGCGTTATTGACCTTTAAATTAAAGCTTAAGAGAATATGACTTAGCTTATATGAAATACTTGGCTATATTAACAGTTACTTACACTGTTGATACTGAGTAAAACAACTATGAGTCATTTTTAATGTTCAGTCTTTAATAATAAGAAATACATAAAGACAAAGTGATTGCAACTCGTGTCTCTTAGACTGCTGTCAGTATTTTTGTTATTATATACATTGGTGTTATCGGTAAAATTCCTCGGAGTCAGGAATTTTAGGGTCATTTCCACTGTCTATAGTTAATCTAGGAGTTTGTCTATTAAGACAATTTATAAACAAGATAGATTTATCTTCGTATTTATTGATGTAGGAAAAAAATTGGAGAGGAGGATAATGTATAAAATACTTTAATGAATAAAATAAAATATTGCCCAATTAATATAAACTATGAACAAATTATTTATTTTAAAAAATAAAACTGAATTAAAAAAATATGTGATAAACTGGTCACATTGCTTTCGTCTTTGCGTCGACATCATTACAATAATAATATAATTATTGGTTTAGAATGTTGATAGGTACAAAGCGTGACATTAGAAATTAACTTACCTTATTAAATAATTAGGAGTGTTCTACCTACACGTTCCATATATAATATAATCCTTAATACACATAACAACAACTAAATAAAATATTTGTAAAAGTAAAATTTTGAACGCTAAATGGCTCTATGCGATATTTATAAAAAATAGAAAAAATAATACTCAAATTTGAAATGATTAAAAATCTGCTTAATGTTTTGGAATAACTAAATGCTCGTGAGAACCCTACGCTACCTCGAGGCACTAAAACACAATCTGCGCTGTTAATTAAACTTGGACAAGTGGGCTTCATTGACAGATTTGTCTATCAGCTAGCTTTACGTTGATGAAAACAACTCATTAAACTCAAGATAACTCTGATGATGATGATGACGCATGACTGGACCCTTATTTTTTTAATATTTTGGAAATAAGTTACTCGGGGAATGTAGCAAGGAATAATAAAATCGGTTCTGTAGTTTTTGAATTACAAACATACATCTTATATCTTGTTGTTGTTAAGTATGTTAAGATTAATATTATAATTGCTAACATTTTACGTTATTTATGAGCGCGAATTTACGATATTCGTGTTTCAATTCGAGTCAAGTATTCGTATACAAAACAACAATGTTAGTTTTTTAAAGCTCGAATGTATTGTATTCCATACAATTTGTATATAGTATTGACGACGTATTGTATTCGAATTATAGTAGCGCTTCCGTTTAGTTTCAATAGCGGCTCGAATCTAAAGCTTCCCGTACAATTTTTTATAGAACAGGTGCAAACGGGCAGGAGGCTCATCTGACGTAGGTGATGTCTATGGACACTCTCAAAGCCAGAGGGCTCGTGAGTGCGTTGCGAGCCTTTCAAGAATTGGTACTCTCTTTTCTTGAAGGACCCTAAGGCAAATTATTAAATACAGCCTCTGGTTACACAATTTTATGCACAGTATTTTCAAAATGTAAAGAGGAGATTAAAAAGTCAATAAGTACTTCTATAAGAGGTTTCATGAAGTTTCCATAAACACTTCAAAGTTTTATGATAAACATGGGAATGAATAAAAATCATAAAATATGCATATGAATAATGAAATGGCGATGTAACAATGGGAAGGGATATAAACTCATAATAATATTATTACAACCTGAAGAGAGTTTTATAGCTTAAGGCTGTGTTTAAACGATACTTTTGGTGTGTTATGTCTTACAGTATTCAATTAGGGAAGATGGTTATTAAAGCGGAAACCATGTAGGCATTTGTAGTATAATAATTATTTTTGAATATTAAAAATATTTCTCCAAAGTCCGTATATAGTTGAATCAGGTATATTCGTAAATAAATAGCCATTTTATAGAGATAGGAAGACGAGGCCTTGCTAGATTTTAGTATTTTTGAATCAATTGTTTTAACGTAATTTTGTAACGTTTATTGATATCAAAAGTGACATTATAAGCAGAAAATGTTTATTGTTACTTTAGTATCATACTTCAAACGTACTCGAACAGTCATCTGAGACATTAAACTTATCATAAGGTATACATTTTGATCATTTACTTATTTAAAAAAAAACATACTGCAAGGGTTTATGGCTATTAATCAGTAGTCTATTTCAGGTCAAAAAAAAATGTTCCAAATTCAAACGCTTCAAAATAATTATTTATTAATCACGTAACTAATTCGATACATAATGTGAATTAGTTTATTTGAGTAAGTATCTTTACAAGCTTTTTTTAAAAGTATAATTTAGAATGCAATAGAAGCGGAAATACTAAAAGCTCCCTATTTGCGGTGTATCTAATCCTAGCAGTACTGGTAGGCCGTTGGGATTTATTCATCCCGTTTTTACATTTTCTCATAAAATATTTTTCGCTCCATACATTGAAACCGTTTGTACATTTGCCCTAATAACGAAGCTATTGTTATGAGGTGGCTATTCCGGTTCCGAAGGAAAGAGGAAATACAGTAGACCTACTACACAACCAGTACTAATATTATATTATAAAGCTGAAGTGCGTTTGATTTTTAAAACCGTATGGTAAATTTTATAGAGAAAAAAATGGAATAATAATAATTATCAGTAGTGATTCTAACCATTTTAGGTATGGAGTCCGCCCTCGGCTTTTTCCTTCACCGTTCGAGCGAATGTTAAATGTGCACATTATATATGTATATATGAATTATCTTCCTCATGAAAAATCATCATCATTTTACTTGAAATATTTACTTATTAATACATTATTTTATTACACTTAACTCGACTCCTTAGTAGAAGTGCTGTTGCCTCTCTAAATTTTATTTAAAATTAAATAAGGAAAGTGTTAACTAAATAAACGACCTACCTTTACGTACTTTTTAACTTCAATCTCCACAGAGTCAAAACAAAAAAAGAACAAATGTTTCTCACTCGCCGATTTTTTACTGAACGTTTTTCTTGCATTTTTCTTAAAAGCGTCGTATTTATATAAGCCAACGTAGGCACGTATAGTGTCTTTAAAGTGGGACGTTTATATAAATAAGCGTGTGTCAACGTTAAGACGCGCTGCCCCAATTCCCGAGTCACGTCACATTATTGCTGTCAACAGAAGTGGCCCAGTAAACCGCCGTTTACATCTGGCAGGCCTTACACCATGTACAGGCTGCTACAATATTCAGCGAGCCTCCTTTGAAAGCTCGGGGTTAAAACCACAGAATATATAATTCAAACGAACAAAATGGCAATTCATACTGATGATTTGCTGAGACGTAATTTGACTACGATTGAATTGTTGGATTTCATGACGCTTAGAATATTGGTGGCGGTAAGTACCGCAATGTTTGACAAAAAAATCCTATATTTGTAAAATCACTACATGGATACCATTAAACTGTATGGATTAATATAAAACATTTCATACTCCATACTAACAGACGTATCGTTAAAGTTAGTAATTATATTAAAACATGAACCAGTATAATGGCATGATATTTTACTAGTTTGAAAATCAGATTGTTTTTGAGTGTTAAGTTAAAGTATTGTTAACTTGTCGTGATCCAATGATAATTAATAAATGCATGTTAACGTTTTTAATTTTTTCTTCTTATAAAAAGATTACCACACCACACAACGTATTTTTTTTCTTTACTCTCAGTGGTTGTCTGGAAGAGATCGCTCGAAAGCGATAAGGCCGCCAATTGCCCTCCTTTTGATTTAATTATGTTCATTATTTTATTTTCTGTAGTGTAACGAAGTGTTAATAAATAAAATAAATAAATAAATAGAAATGTTACATAAGCTGCTGTCACTTTAGCTGTCACAAATGTAAATAAACGCCTTGTCAAAAAACCTTTACCGCATATTTAAAAGAAGGCTTAAGTTTAATAATAACAGTTATAATAATGACAGGCTAGCCAAGCGTATCTGACATAAAGTGAAACAATGATAAGCCAGATAATATTAATAGTGAACAATAGATACGCTGTTGGTATTAAAATATATTTTTAACATTTACGCAAAGTTCATTTGCATGTTAATATCAACCGAATCTGCATGGGCCGAGATTAAAATTAGCATACTTTCATAAATTAGGAAAAATCACAGTTCAACATAAAATACAGCTGTTATTTTAACGCTTGATTTAAATAAAAAACCTTTGGTAATGTACATACTGTGAACCCCAGATAGCAATTAAATGTTATGGCTCACAGTGCTAGTCTACTTAAAAAAAAAATTAAATAATTATTTTTAAATTTGGAATTTCTTTTATAACATTTCCTTATTAATATTTTTCGGCATTCCGATCTTTACAAAATTTCTAAATAAATTTGTTCATGATAATTTTAAATTTCTGTTCCTCTCTCTTTAAATTTCTGGCTTAATAAATCATTAGTTGCTCATGACATTGTTATTATGTTAGTGCGAATAGTTAATTATAGAACAACAAGTCAACAACAATAAAATACTGAAATTACATAATTTGTTCGAAATGTCACCGACAGCGGTTATAAAATTTTATGTTCGCGCAAATTGTATGATTTTGGGTGAAAATGCGTCGCTGTTAAATGACGCTATTGAATGAAACGACTTCAGATTTATTACTGTCTGAAAGCAACCGCTCCAAATAATCCAACCTTTTCTATTAAATGTACTCAAGATTGACTGCCTCAATGGTTTGAGGTGTTAGATACTCAGCCTTGGGCAAAATATGAGATGAAATATGGCGCTATTTGGACATATATTGATTCAGATGTAAACTACACTATGACATTAAGGGAGTTTTATTAAGTAAACATATTCATTTTAACCCAATGAAATAGCAATGAAGTAGAGATAATTGAGTGGCGTATGTCATGAAAGTGAATGAAGAAAGAGAGGTATATCACGATAACAAGCGTGGTTGTATCAATAAAATGGCTCTAATAGGTTTTTGATATTTTTATAGATACAACACAACATATTGACAGGTAACATTTGATCAGACTTGTCTTTTTAGTGTAATTCATTAGAATAAGCACAATACAAATCATGAATAAAAATTAATCCCATGGAATGTTAAGGCGCCCTACGTAAATCTTACTTCCATTTTTCAAGCAACGCTGTTTCGAAAAACGTTTTAAAAATCTGCATCCGAAACGAGTCGTTTGAACGTGAAAGCTTTAACAAAAGGTGTTTTAAAGGAAGTACACGGTAATGTGTGAATTTTAAATTATAATTCCATTATCGTGCATCAACATTCAGGACTTGTTGAGTCAAGGTGCACACAGTTCTGACGTCCTGGGTGGTCGGGATGGTGTATATATTCTCAGCAGTTTGAGAATATGTACTGTACATTATAGGCGTCACTACAGATAATTAAAGAAAAACACCACCGCGCACCTTTCCCTAACTAACCTCCGTCAGCGAGGTCCGCTATGATAAAGCGAATCAATAATTTTCTTAACTCTGCATTTGAATTTATCATTTGTGTAACAGGATTAGGTTATTGGAGAAATAGAAGCAGTTTTAAATCAAATACCATTTTTGGGATAATTCAGCGGCGTTACGATCTGAAGGAAATATTTGTTTTCTAATAGGCAAGCATTCTGTGCCTGACACACGTCATTGACCTTATGCTTTCCTTTACCGCACTGATGTTAAATGCGCACGTACACAGAAAGTCCATTGGTGCAAAGCTCGAATTCTAAGATTTTATACATCATCATAATGTCACCAATCTGATTTGAATATTAATTCGTCTTATTACTTAGATGTAATTCAATGCAAGCGCGATAGACATTGAAAGAACTAGATCGACATTGTAGTTTGTCAATTCTTTAAACATTGAATCCCCCTCTCAGTTTGTCATAAGCTGTAAAAATTGTATTATAAATTCCGGGTAACGTAACTGTTATTACGCAGAAGTTACTTGATAATTATATAGGTTGGGTGAATTGAAAATTGAGTTAAAATGATTTAATTAAAAAAATTTCTAAATCAAAAAAAAAGTTTGAATTGACGCCATCTTTAAGATCGCTTCACCTAAAGTTTGTAGAAAATAATTTCTAGATGTTCTTCTGTATAAAACTTAAAAAAAAATGTCTTAAACGCCTTTTGTCTAAACTAAATGTCTAAACGAAGTAACACTATATACTGCTGAGTCAAATAGGTATGTAAAATGACTTCCGATTTAAAAATTTCCCAGCGAAACGAGTTAATAAAATCTTCTATCGTAAATTCAGACGGTAAATGCTTAGGCTAGTAAATGTGCTATTTAAAATAATATAGATGTAATCACGGACATTTTATATTATTAGGTCAAGCCGGTTTTTATGCCAGGATTATGGGAAACAGTTGTCCTACTTCCCAAGTTTTTGGGCGATTCATCGTATCCCACACTCTCCGAGTCACATCCACGTCATGCCACGGCAACGGCATGACGGGACACCAATCTATAATTAGTTTTTTCTACTTTTTTATAGAAACGGGCAGGAAGCTTACCTGATGGACACTCAATTCCAGGGGACGCATTGCCAGCCTTTTAAGAATTGGTGCGCTCTTTTCTTGATCGACTCCAAGTCGGGTTGGTTCGTAAATACTTCAGTAAGTTTAGTAGAACTACACCAACATTCCATTGTAACTTTATATTTAAATTAAAGTCAATTTTAATTAAAAATTACTTTAGAATGTGGGAATAATCCAACTGTGTTAATATTCAACAACAGTGTTTTGGTTACAAATTCTTAAGAAACTTTAGGGTTGAATGGGTAAAAGTTGATGTAGGGGATTGAAAACCATATACAAAAACTTGTAACATAAGCGTGGCAGAAATAGTTACAAGCATGTTAGTAGTCCTCAAAGCCCTCAGCTTTGAGAAATTAACCCGGTGCTTAAGAGACTTATTAGTTATCTGTGTTCTAATGTTTTTGATTAAGGTTTATAAATGCGTTTATAAAATATTTACAGAGTTTCAAAATATATTGACTTAGTTACAATCTCTAAGTTATACATATGAATACCGCTTTAGTTGGTTGGAATTTCAATGTAAATCGTATGAAATCTATTTATCCCTGAATAAAGCTTGGCGCTTTCATTGAACTTAATAGGCAAGAAGGTAAGCCCTTTGACATATCTTTGATGTTTCGGTCTAAAATATTCACGCTCGATCTGGTTATCGTTCAACATAAGACGTGAATATCGCAAACATAGAAATATCAATCGGAATCCAACTAATGGGTGAGTTTACGTAGAAATTGTAGCACGAACACGACTTTTGAATAGAATACTGACCAACACAAACTTTTATTACAGATGATATAACATATGAAAACCTTCAAGTCCACAATTTTACTATATGTAAAGTAAAACATGGAATAAATATTAACAAGACGGCGCTATTATAAAATCTAAAGTCGTTTCGCGTCAACTTTACAGCATAGAACTTTTAACTAAAAAGTCAAAGTTCTTAAAGTCGCTTTCAGTTAATTGGACTTTCGGGAATTTTACGAGTCGTGCCAGTTAAGTTAATACCGCGTAATGGCAGTATTGAATTTTTTATCGACAATATTTTACATCCAAAGGAATCATTTTTTTTTTGAGCTGGAATGACTTTGAGTGACGTGAAATACGAGGCTCTAGAACGCGATGTTTACTCACTGTAAACGACCTCTGACCCATCTAGGGGTGTTAGGACATTAAGTTAAGTGATGGCTAGCATGCGTCGATGCTACTTGTGGTGACTAGTCGTACTTGAATTCGTGTATGCGGTGATATTAGTTATTTCGACTACGTATTTGCGTGTTGTTCCCACAAGAATGTAAGTGCATACTCCCATTTCACCATGCCTCCTGTTGATAGAGGAACTTTATAAATCTGAGATAAATCTTTATTTTTATTTTATAAGTTAAGATATCATATGGAACATGGTGTAATGGTTGCAGCTCCTTAAAAACGTTGTGTCAAAAACAAAAAGACATGGCGATTAAAAACAGTGTCGGAGAGTTTATTGCCAGTTCTACTCTTCCGTTCTACTGCCTTTATTTGAGAACTGGCAGTAAATGTAAAATTTGAAGCATTTTATATACATTTCTGTTTTTGACGTTCATAAGTGTACATTGATACATCTATATGAATAAATGATTTTTGACTTTTGTAAGTTAATGGAGTAAATTCGAATGTATGGTATTTTTATTTTAGATGCATTTAACTCTTTTATATAAAGTTAGGCAAAAATATAGCTTATTTTAAAATTCTAAAAATCGGAACTGCGATAATCAAGAGAGCGAATAATATATCTGTACACTCGGTTGGATGGTTCTGCGTTTATAATGTATGAGCTTAATTACAAATAAGCCTAATACTACTATAAATACAAATATTTTGTTTATGTTGTTTATTTACGTCTGAATATATAGGGATGTTGTTTGGAACTAGGATAATTAGGACACCAATAAGTTAAGTAATAAGTTAAGACGTTTTAAAAACTGAACTCGTTGAAAATAAATCAATTACATTACTGTATGAACCACAATCTAAGAATATCTATCGCTCAGCTACGTATTTAGAATTAATAAGTACTTCCTGTAAAGTGTGCTAGTCAACCGGAAACCGGAAGGGTCACCGGGCTATGGCTACGACTGTTGCTACGTGCTACGAATGCTACGCTATTTACAAGTGCTACTGCGCTACGAGGAACTTTGCACACAGTTTACTTTACAACTGTTTCTACACTTTGAGCCTTTCATTACTGACGATTCAATAACTTGATATATTCCGTCGGTATTCTGAAATTTGAATAAATTATAATAAGTTAATATTTTATATCTGCGACTGGTGAAATTGGAAATTCTTCGAGAAATACTTTTGTTATCATAACATAAAGCAAACACCTCAAAGGGGATCTTTTCAATAAGGGAATTTCTGAGTGTCCTCTAAATATACAGTTTTCTTGTAAAGAGGCGTTTTGCAACAAAATGCCGCGGTCGGAACAATATTCGTTATTGCGAGGAAATTGCGCTTCCTCGCCGCCCACCGTAAATGAATGGGAAGAGAACGGTCATTTGTAATGAGTTCGGTATGTCAAATAATAGGGCCTGCCTTTTTCTCACATTATTACGTGTTTTGAAAGCAGTTTCATTCGGATATTACGTTAGCGTAAATTCTTTACGGAATGAGAATTGACAGCTTATAGTATTAGTATTTAAAAAATCCAGTAGTTTTGGATGATATTTTTTCTTCAAATTGGATTCAAATGTGTAAATAATTGTCGTTAGGTGAAAACAAGTAAGAACTGCGAAGCCTCTTTATTATATTCTCTGATTGTCTTCCTCTAACCATTATTAAGTCAGCAGTTTCAGTACACCGTTTGGACACTAAAAGATTAACATCAAATTGGAAATGTAGGATTAGTTACCTTCATATTGACAAGGGTTGTTTACTTGACTAAAATTAAGCTTTACAATTGTCAGTCAAACTCAGCTTTGCGCTCAAAATTAGTACTAATTTTGACACAAATTCACAGTAAGCGGTTTATCCCGTTTGTGTAATGCGTTGCGGTTCCTATTCATATATGAATCAAATATTGGATTTGACTTCCATAAATCATTAATACGATTATATATGTATTTCTTAAATTTTACAAGTGGACTAGATTCATGTATTACTTTTACACATCGTGCTGCATGTTTATTTTCTACAGTCCTTCTTACACTGTACTATATTCCTATTTGTTATTTTTCCTTTATTATCGTGGTTACCTAAAAAAGATCTCTTACCAGCGATTAGATCAGTTTCCTTTATTATTTAAATATTTAAGTAATGCTTAGGCTTAAGCAATGCATTCGTAAATGAAAAAAAAAAAATATTTCACCAAAATAGTATATTAAAGTTATGGATACAATTTTCGAATACAATATAAAGTAAAAGCATCATTTTTATATATTATTATAGAGATAAGCTAGATTTCCCATATATAGTACTAAACGTATCATCGTAACATCCTTTGACCTTTGTATGTTCTACCCTCTTGCATAGTTAGATCAGAGTCAATTAAACAGCCATAAATAAGGAGCCTATGTCACGTGACGAGGGTCTTAGACATTTCTATTGTGCAGTGTATATTTATGGTTCAACTATCATTGTACTCAACAACTAGCGATAACATTTTGCATTTTGAATAAACTTCTTAGTTGATATCATTTATATTTTAAATTAACTAAGTACTCCATGAACGTGTTAAATTAAGTATTTAAAATAATCACGCTGACAACGTATATGTGAGGAATGAAATACTAATATACGTGATATTAGTATTTAGCATCATACAGAAACTGCTGGATGACAAAAATATCAACATCTTACCAAATTTAAAACGATATCTAATTGATCAATAATTTCTCTAACCAAAATCCTTCTTAATTTTTTTTACAGCCCACTATTATAACACCTTTATAAAGATTCAAGCTTATATAAAATCTTATGTATGTCATAAAGTTATATATTTTCAGAAGAAATGAACAAAGCAATTCCTTCATTTATATTTTAAGACATTTTTAGCACCGTTACATCCATTAAATACGCATACTTAGTGAATTTGTGCTATTAATTATGCGTTAAGAGATTTTTCTTGATTTAAAAGGACCGTATAAATGTATTTTTACAGCATCTTTGATTCAGCGTATTGTTCATTGAATAAGAGAACATTACTTAAATGGGCACGAGATCTAACAATATGTCCTTTGCTAGCTCTCGTTTATATCCTCTTTTCAATGAAAAGGTTTACTATATAAGATTTTATTTGTGTCATTCTGTGGCTTGTATTCAACTTTATACATAAGAAACGATTATTATTATTTCTGTAAGCCTTTTGGGGTCACGTTTTTATATAAACAAAACTACGTTAAATTTATAAATATTTTATAATAAAAAAATATTCGCATTATCTTTGCCCAACGCTTTATATCTTTCAGAGGCATTAAAACAGAACTTTCAGTCTCGATTCTTAGCTCCACAGTTTTACTAACATTCTTAAGTAACACCTTTTAAACCTCTCTTAGTTGTTCAGTGATGGTATAATTAAACTAAGTTGTATGTAACAAGGTATATATGTTACTTTCAATTCGTTTGTTAAATGGAAGCGAATAACTACCTCTTTGTGGGGGCAATTTTTAATTTTTTTTATTGTCTTTATAATTCAATTTTCTCATTCATAAAATAAATAAGTCTAACAACAATGTTTTATACCATAGTTTTATTTTCTCCACTTCTGTGTAATTGTGTTTAGACTGTGATGTTCAAAAACATATCAGTTTTATATAAGCAGTGTTAAAAGGCGGATTTAGTCACTTATTTATTTAACATATATCACAATTCAAATTGTGTTTACGCTATGAAGGGCCATATGAGTATTTATATACGTATAACAAATAGGATACATGAGTACAAAAACGTTAAATTACATTATTTTTTTTATGTATGAGAGGAGTTAGTTTTGATTAATGGCGTAAGTAATATATTAAAGAGTAAAAATATTTGTCTCAAAAACCTCTTATAATTGAAAATGTCTTATCTCTCAACCACTTCTCTGTGTATAAAGAACATTCTGTTGCTAGACAGCGCATCAAGATAATCTTGAAATAATGTTCTTGAAGACTGTTTGTAGATACTAAGATATATATTGTTTCCTATTATGTAAATGTAATTTGCTTATATGTATTCTATGTATAAACTTTCGATCTCAACTTAAGTTTTTAATGTATGTGGCTACTAATACTTCTGCAAGTTGGCAGGATTGAGTGTGCGTTTCCTAATGATCATGCATTGGAATCACAGCAGTGAACCAATGGACCTGTGGAATGTAACACTCGCTTAACGAATTCTTGATGATAATATTAGGTAAGCGTTTGGTGGACTAGTGCCGGTATTGTTCATTGCAGTTTTCTCAAATCTGGCCAGACTATTACGAATGATGTCTATTGTCAGCAATTGCAAACCATGATGGAAAAGCTAGCGGCTAAACAACCTAGGCTGGTCAATCGCTCCACGCCACTGCTACTTCACGACAACGCTAGACCACACACTGCACAACAGACAGCTACCAAATTAGAAGAGATTCTTTTGGAATGTCTAAGACATCCTCCGTACTCCCCGGACCTTGCTCCAACAGATTACCATTTTTTTCGAAATTTGGACAATTTCTTGCAAGGGAAAAAATTTAACTCTGATAGGGCAGTCCAAATCGCCTTCACAGATTTTATTGATTCCCGTCCGACTGGTTTTTTTAGTAAAGGGATCAATAAACTACCTATGAGATGGCAAAAGTGCATAGAAAACAATGGTTCATACTTTGATTAATTAAATATATAATATTTAAAAATATTCGACTTTTTGTTCCTCCCATACAAAACGCCAATTTCATCTGTAAGGACCTAATATTATATTAACAGGCATACCTTTAAACTTAAATATCAATGGCGTGTGACAGGCACAGAAGGCTGAGCACCTACTTGCCTATTCGATTAACAAATGATCATGAAACAGACAGTAACCGGACACCGTCGACTTTTTGGAGCTAATGTTAAATGCGCACATAAAAAGAAAATCTATTGGTCGCCTTTCTATGTGCCCATTTATAAAGCCGTGGATCGAATCTTCGACCTCAGTGATGAGCGTTGCGACTCTGAAGCCACTAGACTAGTATAATATTCTAACCAGACAAAAGACTATTATAAATATGGATTTCAGTAGTGAAATTTATATTTCTGTGAAAGTCAACAACTATTCACGCACACGCTTCTATACGTTACGTACATTTCAATTAGTTAAAGATTATTTTGTCATATACATATATTGTTTATATACAGCTTTATTATTCGTTCACAAATTAATATGGGCAACAATGAAGTGATTTTAATGCGAAATCAGAAATTCTGATAATGGCAGTAGACAAAGTTAGACGCAAAATGCGAAAGTCGAGAGTAAGACGTAGGTAATTATAGGAATACGTTTCAGAGATTGGAATACAAATGGCAAAAGTTTGATGAACAACTCTGACTGGAATATATTATACTTTGTTACCTAATTATGGAGGAAAGTTTTCTGTCATTGTATTGGACACGTTTCAAATGTTTGACTGAATTTATTTGCAAAATAATGTTATGCAATTTAAACCTGATGTTTTAAAAATATACATGAATATTTTTTTGTATAAGCTTCTGCGACATTGACAAAAAAAATGGATTTTAATTATTTTTACTGATAATCTAGGGAAATTTACCAGTTAATTTATATGTTTTATGAAGTTAATTTACAATTTAATTACAATTATATATAATTAAAACGACTTGAACGGTATCAAAGATATATAATCAATCAGACTAAAGGTATGTTCCACCATTAAAGTTAAGTTCTACATAAGTTCCAGGTAAGTTTTTATTACTTATTGGTAGGATAAACACTATTGTTGCGTTTCACGAGTATCAGATAGCGCTATTCGTCACATAAGTAGTAGTAGTCCATCATAAGTCATGAGTCTGATGAAACGCAAATATTTCTCATTCGGAACTTTTCTCTTCCAAAATATTTATGTGTTGCATAGCTATTTGGTACTTTATCCATACATAGTGAAACAGACTCTAAGACTTAAATAATATCATAATATAATATTCCTTTGAAATGTGAAAAAATTCTTGCTTTTAATTCAGGCTGTGTCTGACAATCTATTTTCCACTAGTATTATCACTTTGTACCACTCCGCTGGCTCTCAAATGTAATTTCCGTGGTAACTTTAGATAAAACATTTTATAAATGGCGATGTTTTATGGCGTATATAACTGATTTTACGTGGCTTCGTTGGTGACAATAACAATAAGTTTATTATTATTAAAATATATTAGTATTATTAGTATGTAATTTATTTATCAACATACAGTGGTTTGGATTTAAGGTAAAGAAATATTCGTTTCTGATTGTCATCAAAGGCGGATCACCAAATATCATCTATACAATGAAACAGATTGCCCCAGGCACTTTATTAGGTGCAAAACATTAAAAATAAAATCCTTTGTACTTATTATTAAATATTGTTTGTCGTTATGCTTCATTTATATCATCAATTATATGCGAAAGAGAATATAGTTTTTGAATTAACAATAAATATTAATATAATAAATAAAACACACGCATTATCCAAAAGCTTTCAGTTTGACAGAGATATATAATATAAGTAATATTCATAAAATATTTTTGCATAATTTTACTATACACGTTTTGATAAAATCAGCGTTATTTTAAAAACTTAACGTTTTTAAAACAATGTTCTGAATTCGCGTTTATAAATATAGGTTATAACAGTTTTAGTTCTTATATCTATCGAAGTCTTAGATCCTTGCATACCTACTAATAGCATACCTATAGTGTAGGCAGCTGTAATTATTCAAAGATTTCTTTCTGTTTTACGCCTTAATATAGGGATTACTAGACCATTAAAATGTAATTCATTATACATAAACCTTTCTCTCCGCACAAGGTATCAAAGGTATCATACAGACATTAAACTTTCCAACCCCCGATAAAGCATAAATCCCATTTGAAAGTTACTATTCGACTAAGGAGATACTTAGATTTTATCGGATGATAAACTTTAAAATATGGTCACCATCTTAAGCACTTACCAAAGATTTAAAATACATTTATAGTGAACTAGTGGCCTGCTTTGGGTTTTCAGTTCTTGATTCAGTATGATATCACTAATATTAACGAATAATACATTTTTCATAACGTTAGAAATGAATAGGCATATCTAGGGGTATTTATTCAGCGCGGGTCAGACTTACAGAAAAAAAGATGTTGTTTTTTTAGGTAATAATCATTCCAATATGGGTCTTGGACACATATTGCGTCCGTTTTATTAAGTAGGTAGGTGATGAACCTTCTGGCTGAGACATGTCCTCGAAGTTTGGGTCTAAGTTTCTACACTATATTGCCTTCACCGCACGAGCGAGTATTATATGCGTACATAGTCAGTTGGTGCACGCCGGGGATCAAACCTCAATGTTAAGAGATGCACCCTGAAGCTAGTAGGCTTTAGGTATAGCCTAAAAAGACATGCCTTAGTGGAGCTAGAATAGGATACATACGCTTATTTACTTTAATTACGACAACAAAGTGGATGTTTTTCAATGACTTCACTCTAAGTTATATTAGTCATGTAGTTATGCACACATTCTTATAGTAACAATTTCGAACATACAAATAGCGTTTAAGAATTACTAAACTGTAACGCTTTAATATTATATTTCAATAAAAAATGTTTGAAGAAATGCATTTTTAAATATTACAATTTCTCTAAATAATATGACCATACGAAAAACTGTACTAGATTCCGCTTCATAAAATCCACTTTTGATCTTTTTATAAAGGGCTGCCAAACTAGGGTTTTGGTCAACGAGGTCAGTTCAAAATGAAAATAAAAGGATGTAACGAATCGAAACACTTTTTACCTCTTTTCATGCGTAATCTCGGATAGTATAGTCAAAATAATTTTGGAAAAAACGGTAACTTAAATAATTTTATGAAACTCGGTTTTTCTTTATAGTGAAACAATAAGAATAAAAACGATTATTTGTGTTATGTTGTTTAGGTTTATGTTGTTTACTATAAACATGTTAATAATCTAAGAAATGAAACTTAAACACAAAAATATTATTTAATTGTTTAAAGTCTTAGAAAATATATTGGAACGGCGTCAAATGGGAAAAAACAAATGACGGCCAGATTGTTTCTAAGGGAATATACATGTAAATAATTCCAGTGCGAATGGTAACAAATGGTTGGCGCGTTGCGCGGCCCGAATCGCCAGAACTAGCTGATAGACGACTTGCCCGTACAATATATTCCTCGGAGATCAAAGCCTTTGTGCCGAGAATAGCTTTTGTTGCGAATAAAGAGAAATATTTATCCTTTTTGTCGCTTCCCTTTGCGTGAGTTGTAAAAAGGCTTACAAAGTTTTGGATGGAAAGTGCGTTATGTTTGTTTCGTTCAAGATTTAAGGAGTGACAAAGTAAATAATTTTATTTGAAATTGCTTAAAGTTATTTTCGTTACTCTAATTTGTTTAATACAAACGAGTATTGAAGTGTGAGTCTTTTGTATGTGTGCCCGTGAAACCCTGTCTTTTACCGTCTACTGATAATATTCATAAGCAAGTAGGTAATTAGGCTTCTAGGTCACTTATCGTCAACTTTTCCGGGCTATAAGAAAGTGTCTAAACAATTATTAGTATTTTATTACTTCTATAAGGGGAAAAAACACGTTTTCACTCAACCCGTAACATCGGACTATAATTCAACACAATTCTGCATCACCTCCACGAATTAATATTTTTAAAGTGAACTATTTAAGGCAACTATCTCATCATTTTATTATTTGTATGATAATATGATGAGATTTTTCTGTGCGAAATATAATTGTTTCGCCAGGAATGTAATTAAGGAGTACGTTAAAAGTGTAATTTATCTAGCACTATAACGTTCTAAAAAACAGTGTTGGCCTAGTGGATTCAGCGTGTGACTCTCATCCCTAAGATCGTAGGTTCATCCCCGCCTGTGCACTAATACAATTTCTTTCATGTGTTTCATCAGTCGCTTGAACGGTGAAGGAAAATATCGTGAGCTTACATGTGTCAGGCATAGAGGCTAATCACCTACTTGCCTATTAGATTGACAAATGATCGTTAAAAAGAAACCGAAATCTTAGGCATCTAAAGGTTATAGCGCGACTGAATTATATTTATTTTATTTTATGACATTCTATATTAGGATTGAGTAAAAAAATAAATACTGAATAAAGTTTAAAGTTTTTACTAAAACATTTGAAAAATGGAAATACCTGTTCTCTCTACTTTGAACTAATTACTGATATGAGTACTTTAATCACTTGTAGAGAAATTAAAATTGAAAATGCTTTTAACCAGCACTATGGAAAATTATAAAAATGGTATGACTTGAGCGTACTTTCTGAGATAAATGTATATGAGATATGAGCATATAGAGTTGTAATGTGAAATCGCACCTGCTGCCTTTTTATTACTCAACATATGAATAGAGTATGAGCGTAACAATTCATAAAAGGCGGGCAACGTACTTGTGGGCTCTTCAGCATTGAGAGTGTCCATGGGCATGGTATGACTTAACATCAGATAAGCCTGCCTGTTTGCCCCTGTTCTATAAATATAAATCATAATATTTGTTTATACTATTGTATAAGTTATTACATTCTGTGGGTTACAAGTACGTACTTACATTCTGTGGGAACTACACGCAAATACATAGTCGAAAAAGCTTTATTATAATAAAAAAAGGATGTAAAAAGTGCGCTAGCTTCCACACTAGGATTCCCTGCGTCGTGGGCAGCTAGTCTCGGCCATTTGACATACATATGTTTTATTTACTACAATAAAGAACTGACAAAAGGCCTGCTTCGTATCAGTTCCTATACTGGAAGAAATTACGTACTTAGTCTTTTTGTAAAAAAACTTTTACTGTTTAATGTTGTGTTGTTTTTTTCCTACGGGTATGGTATATAACAGTTTCTGCATTGGTGTTATATGTAAGGGTAAATTATTTTTTTAAAAAAATGTCCACATATGCACGATGCTCAATGTAAAAAAGGAACGTCAAAGATACATTTTGAATTTATATCAACTTCGTTTAATATTTTTTTTAATAATATTGATTTTACTCATAAAGCATAAAAATAACAACATAAAGAAAAGATCAATCCAAAGAGTCTTAGTAGAAGTATTCAATCAAATGGCATAATTAATAAGTAATTGGCCCTCTGAAAAATTCAACATTCGAATTTTAAATTCAGCAAAAACATGAAAGAGGCGAAAAGCTGAAGGATTAGCTTCCCGTTGGGGAGTTTGCAAAGGCCCGGCCAAAAAGCAGTTTAAATGAAATCTGAAATGACGTCACTAAGTAGGTCTCGGCAAGGAGCTTTAAAGGATTGCTATTTCCTCAATAGAGTAAAAAGGTTTTATAAATTAACTGCCTTACGTTAAGCAAAGATCTCTTTGTTAATGCTTAAATACCAATCTATCGTTAAAAGCTATTTGCAATTTATAACGACAGTTTTCTCAAAATTTAGCTCTGACATAAAATTAATAATAACGAGTTGTTTAAAGTCGGTATTTTAAACAGTTTTATATTCTTTTTATTGAATGTATTAGAATTTTAGAAGGTAAGACAAATACATATACTATGTAAACTCCATGTCACGCGATTTAGCTATGAACTTTCTAAAGCTTCGAAATCAATTGGCTTTGGTTAGTTTAACTTGTCTTCCATACACTCATACATACACATTACACCCACTCTCAATAAAAACAACAATAGAGTAATAAAGTACCTTTTAAGTTGCTAAAATTAGAAAAAACTGCGCAGCTGTGTACGTTCTTTTGTCGCTTTAATATCCTAGCCCGCAATAAACTCGACTGTCGGTAACATGCATACGAACTTTCAAAGAAACTCGTTCTTTTGTTTACAAAGTGGTTGATTGTTGTTGACCATGACTGATAAATAGAACTCATGGATTAACTATACGTTTTTATTCTCTCCATTTAACGACCACCCTCTATAACGCTTAATATACACCTTCCCTTCAGTGTCGTTAGATAGAGTTAATACGATATATAAATGTGTTCATTTATAGCTATATTAATTCATTAGTAATACAGGTTTAGACAGAATACCAGTATGAGGAACCAGCTGCCAACTGAAAAGTATTAACCGATTCTTAAAAGGCCGTCAATGCACTGCAAGCCTCCTGATGTTGAGAGTGTCCTTGGGTGATATTACTTAACATCAGAGAACGGCCCGTTCCTCTGTTCTTTAAAACACATGTCAACAGATATCTGGAGGAAAGAGATACTAATTTACTTATCAGTTAATAACACTTATTTTGTCAGACAATGTTTTCTCGGCTCTCTAGACATTTGTACTCTAATTAAATAAAGTAGGTAACAAAAGATAACAACAGTACAAAGTTGAACGGGTCTGATAAGACGCTTCACAGTTAACTCAGTAATAATTTTATTTAAATTCCTCTTCGAGTTGTTATTGGTTCTTTTTAAAAGTACTCCGAGATTCTTTGCAATTTGAGCAAAACTTCGCCGAGATTATCCGATAAACTTCCACTGGGATGAAATATCCCCCTTTGATACGTAAGTGTAGTGGACGATTTACAACAGATTTTTGTAATATCATACGGTATAATAAAAAGCTTTCGTTTATCGTTTTACTTAATATATTTATGTCCTTCATATTCATGAAATTAGTCCAAGGTTTGACCGGCTTTTAACTATCAGACAAAATTATGTGCGCAATGACACATCCACGCGCTAGATACGCTAGTTGACACGACTCTTAGAATTTTTGTTATATTTGTTTATATAACTATAGTAAAGCTATGGGAAACCGGATAGAAGGCTCACCTAGTGTTTAAAAATGGATACTTCGGTGGGCAGCTGCTTTCAGATAGTGGTGGTGCCCGGAAAAACTGCCTTCAAATACGCTCAGTCGTGGAACGACGGATGAGGTGATGCGGATGGAATTTCGTATTCTACCGTGACGTCGATGATGAAACTCAGCTGCCCATTTGCTATAAAAAGAAGACGTTAATCCTAACAACTTCTCTGAACACTCGTCGTGGAAAATAGTAAAAGATGCAGAGTGACCCCACATCTCTACGCAACGCCAAGGGACCGAGCCGCTCAGAAAGGGCAATCCCATCCCAAGCAGCTTCACCCCTGACCAATATGGTCGATG
The DNA here is from genome assembly GCF_905147105.1 of Pieris brassicae. Classification (NCBI taxonomy): domain Eukaryota; kingdom Metazoa; phylum Arthropoda; class Insecta; order Lepidoptera; family Pieridae; genus Pieris; species Pieris brassicae. Next base: position 2,734,553 of record NC_059666.1, read on the forward strand.
GGTATAACCATATTACGTTGAATATGGTCAAGTTGTAGGACTAGTACAGGACAGCTTCCGGCCAGAGGTGAGAACTGTACTCATACATGTGGAGCCGAATTCGCTCTCTACAGATGCAAGCGATGGCCCGTAGTGAAGTACCGTGTTCAACAAGACTACTTGTTGGAAACTAAGCTTCTTGGAGGCTAATTTAGACTTTCTAACAGTGAAACTGTTCGATCTGTCTACGCCAAGTATTCAGATGCTGGCTGTAGCTTGAAGAAGAGTGTCTTCGAAAAGAGGAGTAGCGACGAAGGGTGTTTTTAGCGAAAAATATAAAATATTATATTCAATACTTTCATTTATTTATTGATGGAAGTCAACGATTATTAATCTGACTTCTTTAATTAGTAAGCCCGACGTGGTACTGCCGAGATTCCGATTTTATAATCCTATTGGATTGATGCGGAACTTCGTATAATATCATTTTAGAAATAGATGCTTCGTAAATATTCTTCTATAATTACTCCTTTGAAAAGCCCGTTTAAAATTGGATGATACTAAATATTATGTAAAATAGACAATCTAAAGTTCAGAAACCATTTTCACTTAAGCGAAACTGTAACAGAACCGGGCAAAGTTTGGGCGGGCGGTGAGCTTCGTAATAAATGTAAATATTAAGAAAACCGCTTTATGTATAGCTTGGCTGAATTTCAGTAGATTAACCTTATTTATTTTAATTATATTTTGTTTAACTATTCTCGAAATTATTAATATTCTCTATATTAAAATTTTACGGGAAATTGTGGTTTAAGTGAGAAATATTATTCAACATAGTGCCGCATAGTATATTCGATATCTAACTTTACTACTTATTCCAGGGTGTGATTGCCATAATAATAATTGTGTTCGTGCAAGGTATTGAGACAAGTCATATGGAAAGATATAAGTCTATGATTGAAATAGAGATACTGTTGGCCGATCAAACAAAACCATGCCTTTCGTCTTTTGTCTTATATTCACATTCTCCTGAGATTACCTGTAGATGCGTAAATGACTACACTAAAAAAGGGTTGATGACGACGTTTAGGATTTTTTTTGTAATAACGAGCATAATTTTATCTATATAACTTTATGTTGAGAGGATCACCAGAATGATTCATATGCCGTGCCATTAGAGACAGCATTTTTGATGATTTTTCCTTTTTATTAATAAAATAAATATTTTTTCTGATATTGTTTTCGAAAGAAAATATATTTATAAGCAATAAGTTTCGAGTTAGATACTACCAAAGTTCTAATGAAGAATCGCAAAGACCACGTACGAACACGAGAAACAAACATAAATTACTGAAGTTTGGAGAACGATTTTCCTCCAGCAAATGAGTTATTCATGTTCTCATATACATATTAAGCTATATATGTATACCAGTTAAGATTTGCGATTCTGTATTATAACGTATTGTCGTTACAGTGAAACGGACACGTAATAAAGTAGTAAAAACGTTGCACCAATAAAAATACGAAAAATTAATTAAAAATAATAATGGAAAATATTTGTTTAATCGCCTCTTTTTGATTTTAGACTCGATCTGTGACTCCCGAAAAATTTTGTTTCTACGGCTATTATACTGTTCATTCATAATTGTTCCTACAGTTACAGTACTAATAAATAAATAAACAAATCTAGAATAAATATTCAACTTTACCACATCATGCATAATACTATATATACGGTATATGTTGGGAACTCATTGATCTAAAACGTATGACAATTTAGATAAACATAATTGTTACAAAATATATATATAAACATTTTTAGGCTAGTACAATTGTCATATAAACCGCTGTGCGTCACGATAAATTAAAGCTTTTGCACCGTTAGTTTTGTGAATAAATTCCGGTTATCCGGCTATCCAGCCACCACACGGCATGAAAGTGAAATTACTGGCTTGTATTATTTTACATAAACAGTGTAGGCCTAATGTTTTAAGCGTGGCTAGGACCGCGAAGCCTCCCCGTCTGTGCTTCAATAGTGCATCAATATTTGCCCAAAAGTCGATGGAATATTTAAGGAAACGGTACATAAAGAAATACGATCAAATAACAGTGGTAAGCGCCACTCTATAATAATTTTAATATCTAACTTAAATAAATAATGTACCTATATAATTTTAACTCCAATATCCCATAACTAAATATACACTCATGGAATCTTGTGAAGAAAAATTACTTATATGATTCAGTTTCAATACATTGTTTTCCCGTGACTGTTTCACTGGTAATCAATTTGAATTACCCAAAATTTTACCACTTCAGAGGTGATATAACATTTATTGATACGTTGAATAAAATAGTTCTATAATCGTTGAATAGTCGAACTGATCCAACTTTCAATAGCAATTTGGTGCAATTTATCGTTTAGTGGTTTTAGATCTGTGGCGCGACTGTTTCATTAAATGGCATAGAAATTGCCAAATACAATATAACTAGAAACTCAAGTACATTTAATGACGTAATTAAATAATAGTCGGTATTTGCACCAACAACATAATTAGCTATGTCCAATTATAATAATTTATGAATATGTTAGTTATTTATTGGAAAAAGTCACGTTCTATATGAAGGCTATGTAATAAAGTATATATTATATTTATTTTAGTAAAACGAATGTATATGTATAGTTATAAGATTTTTATATGATTTACTATCGCGCTACAACAATGAAAATGTAACCATTTTTCGTATTTATAAAAAACTTAATATACAATACACAGACTACAAATTTGTTTTATTTAATTGACTTATTTACTAGGAAAGAGTAAAAAAAGAAATAAGTCTTCAAACATTCATCAATATAAATAAGAAAGATATAAAAAGAAAAAATTGTCGTAGGTTTTTAATTAGTACGTAAATTCTTTTTTTAGTATACAGACACAAACTTATTTTTATATTTGCTGCGTAAAGCTAGTAACTCTAAACGTCTATCATATTAACGTCTAAATATTTTTAAAGACAGTTTTTACGTAAAAATAAAAATTGTATGGCAATGTTTTCCGTGAAGAACATGTTACACATCAAGTATCTTTGTACAGCCTTCCACCTAAAATTGCCATTCTTCGTCTGAAAGCTCTCAACCTACTCCTTTGATATACAAAGAGAAATGGATTTTCTTCATATGCATAAAAGAAGCCTTCGTTACTACTGCCTATTATTTTCCGTTTAGTTCTAAGTGCATTTCACTTGTTCACTTCTGTTCTAATAAAATATTCAGGGCTATGTAAATTTTATAAATAAAAACGTACATCTCATGTTATTTTTATTTAGTATGTACAAAATAAGTGAATACATTTTCTACTTTCTATTGAAATGTAAAGTTGAAAGTTTGGTCTTGCAAACCTGTTAATTAATGTGGTAACCCACATCCTATGCCACATCATATATAATGAATTATCCATAGAATAAAATCAATTCATTTTTAAAACATGACAATTATGGTGGACGTAATATTACAAAAAAAAATCCAATTTTAGTTATTACTAGTAATTTTTATTTAAAAATACTTATTCATCTGATTTTTATTGCGGATTATGTACCAGTTAGGTCACTACCGAATATATAGCTCTGGATGAAAATTCTGCTGATTCTTATATCTCATAAGGTAAATTTAAATCAATAATGTTTATTATTAAGTAAATATCGCTTTCTAAGTCACATAAAGCAAGCAAGCAAGACGCCCCGGAGCGATAACATTAAGTTTGATTTTAATAATAAAATTGTATTTGTGATTGAATTTTATTTTACTAATATTTAATTTATACACACACACATATATATAACTCCAATCGCAATTAAACCTAACGCCATCTTTGCTTTCCATTCTAAGACCCTGGTATAAATGAAATCAATTTAGGCAAATATAATTTAAATAAGGTTAAAATTAAAAAAAAAAATGATTTACAGTTTCGAATATAAGAATTAAACCTATCTTACAAATAGCGAAAAGTGTTCCAACACATGGTTATACGGCCGTATGAACTTTACTTTCGTACTTCGAGGAAACGATCAATTCAGAATACAAGTATATTTCTGGTATTCCGACATTTTAGAATACTACTCCTGTATCCTCAAATTATACCGGTAATTAGACAATTATGAAACGCTAACGCTGAATTGTTAGTTTATACAGTATCAGAATAATAGATGAATCCAGGATAGGTGAATTGTAAACCAAATATGCTGTGCAATTTTGTAAAATGAATATAGCAAGGTCCTTGTTATAGATTTTACAGCCGATCAGATTTTGACGATAAATTAATTTTAACATTATCTTACATTATACAATAGTGAATATAGTTTGGTCATGAAAACTATAGGCGGGTAGAGTAATATCTATGCGCACACCTACCCTCAGTTTCTTGCGATGCAATAGCTACAGACGCATCGCGTGTTTCGGTTGGCATCCGCGCCCCGCGCAGTCAACATTAGACAGTCACTAGAGAAACGCCGCCTGCCAAACGTTTAAGAGCTTGTGGACCAATATTTGCCCGTCACCTTATCAACTCGATGTATACAAAACAATATAAATTATACAACACGGTATTGATTTATTCGATATTCCTATTAATATTCAGCACAACACATGAAAATCAATCAGCGCCTGATACTTAGTAAGAGATGATTGATAATAGCGGCTAATATAATAAATTGATAATTACCTAGAAAGTATTTGTGTAGTGTATAAAATAGAAGTGTTTATGTACAGTACAGTAGTAGTATGAAAAAGTAATGGTTTCAACGTGTGACTTATCCCTAGATTCGATCCCCGGCTGTGCACCAATGAATTTTCTTTCTATGTACGCATTTAACACTCGCTCGTAGGGTGAAGAAAAACATCGTGAGGAAAGCGGCTTGCCTTAGAGTCAAAACAGTTGACTGTGTGTCAGGCACATAAGGTTGAACACCTACTTGTCTACTTACAAAATACAGACATGCATTTAAATATACCCAGTTTAAGCTAGATTGTCGAGAGAACTCTGTCTATTCATAAGGCTAATTAAATTCTCTTTGTTTTCTGACACCGCGCCGCTCGCAGATGTGTCAAGATAAGAAGGCATCATAATTATTACCTAAGCACGTACAATTTATCTGTTTCATAAGTATTATTACTGAGATTTGAAAACGGAGGTTTTTAGAATTCTATTTTTGATATATTCGTAAAACGTTCTAACGAGTATTAAAGATTTAATTTAATTGAACATATATGTTTAAACATATTATTTAACGAGTTAAATATTGATTATAGAACGAAACAAGTATTTAAGTCAAGATGGTCATTAAGTGATCGTCTAAGGCTAAGTCTTAAGTAGATTAGATTAAGATATTGTTATAATAAAAATACTACATTTTGTATAAAATAAGGAAAAACTTAATAAAAACGTTAACTAAAGTTAATGTAGCGTACAGGCCTCGGACTATAATTATTATTATTATAGTACTTAAATTATTTAGTCTATAGAGCGCTTTATGGAGAGTAAAATTACTCAACTCGAAATTGCCTAAACAAATTGTTATGGATACAAATATGAAATCGGCAAGTAAAATTAAAAATATTAATCCAAATTGAAAATATTAATCCTTGTTTATCTATAAACTCGAAAACTACTGTATTGTGATTAATTTATTGTAGTCTGTTTACAAAAAAAAACGTAATTTTTGTTTATCGTAATAAAAATATGTTGTATATTTGAATATAGTTAAAAATTAACATAAAATACTGATTTTGTTAATACAGTGTTAAATCAGTAATAAGTAAATTTCATTATTACCAATAATAATAATATAATATAGCATTATTTTAATAAAAATACAAACGCATAAACGCAAGACAATAACTGTAAGTAATAAAATAAAACTTTATGTTTTTTTTATTTAAATTTGATTGATAAAAAATTTCTATCTTTTGTTATCTCCAGCCATCTTTTCACCGCTGTCATCGTAATTTTGCCCCAAAGTCGACCTCTCCGTGAATATTTTGACCATATCATCAGTCCACCTGTCATCGTTGATGAGCATTATTTTTGAGGGAAGAAAGTTAGTGCAAGAGTGATCTTTGTTTGCGCGAAAATCTGTATTACTTATTTTGTCCTTTTGTTTGCAAAGGTAACTTCTCTCCATCCTTCTCTGTGTTGCATGGATTTGTTTGTTTTTTTTAAATCAATCGTCCAAGTCTGGCAAACATAGGTATGAATTGGCATCATTTCTTCAATGTGTATTACTTACGCTAACTGAGATTTAAAAAGTTTCTTGAGTCCCCAAACACACACATTGCTATTCTTCTGTCTATTTCTTCAGTACTTTCTGTTCTAAAGGAAATTACCTTATATAATGTGATAATTCTAAAGGCAATTAGAAGAATATATAAATCGAAATCAATTGAAATACGTCATCTACCACAAAATTCTTAACGTGTACTGTACTTACTTTGCAAAATTTATTAAGAGCCATCGCAATTGTGAATAAAATCGCTTTACACTTAACAACATTTATAGACGTTTTTTAGTACGCAATTAACGCTGACCCGTTTGGCGATAAAAATATCGTGAGGAAACTAGCACGTCTAAGAATTAGATTTAGGGTCGAGACTTGGTGCTAAGAATAGTTTTCGTATGTAAAATTCAATACCATTTTCACCTACGGGAGTCACACACGTGGCACTATGTGTCGAGGCTTATCAGCGGCATATATATTTTCCCGGAAATTGCCACACGATCGGGTAATAGCAAGTATAAATTTGTGCCCAAAATAACAATTCAACCAATAGACTTAATTATAATGTCAAAGGACTGTTAAAAATACAAAATACATAAAATATTATCTTGCTGACTCGAATCGCATCTGTATCGTATCTGACACGAGCACTCATATTAATGGTTCATTTGTTGTGTGTGGCTTGTATACTTTAACCCAGTGGTAGGCGATCATGACAAATATGACGTACTGTAAATTCTAAAATTAATCTTTAAATATAAATTCAGTGAGAATAATATAATATATTTTGTTTATGTTTACTTATAAGTAAACATTATGTGCCAGGCGTTTTGGTTCACGATGTTTTCCTTCACCGTAAGAGCGAATGTTTAATGCGTAAAAGACAGATAGTTCATTGGTACACAGCCGGGGATAAAATCTACGATGAGGTATGGCATATAACACGCTACAGCCCAATCACATGCTAATTTTCGTTGAGCATATGCAACATAGGTTCACCGTAATTGTTTATTGTGCACATAGAAAAATGCATCACATTTTCCTTCCATTCCTCTTCAGTCCTGAAGTCCACCTTGTCTAGCAGTGGCTACTTTTGTAGTGACAAAAACACTATTCTGAGTCTCATCTCTCCCATATATGCTATTAAGTAACACAAGAAAATACTACGTTATTAAAAAACGTATATTTGTTAATAAATAAAGTAAATTGCAGGATTGAAAATAAATTAAATTTTCTGTAACTGCCGTTGAGGTTTTTTATTTAGATTGTACTCTCGAATTACTATTAAACATTTTGCACTGTCCAAATGGTTTAGTGAAAGAGTTTAGGCGATATGATGGAATGGGTGTCAAAATCTGTGCCGGTACTTTGTAATTTCCAAAAGTCAATAGGTTATTTCTGTGCTTCACACCTACGTATTCTTTAACACATCCCATCCCATTCCATATTGTAATGTGATAATAAACACGAAAAGATATGTGAAATGGCGCGAATCGAAAGAAGTTTTTAAAATAATATACGTGTTCCAAATTCAAATTAATTAAAAAGTTGAAGGCTGGCCCTCATCTAGCCTAGACCTCAACCCTTTAGACTTCAAACAAATAGATTTAAGGTCTGTATAAAAGCCAAAAGTGGCCATTTCGGATAGGATATTTATTTTTTGAGACTAATAAATATGTAGGTTTTAATTTTAATAATATTATATTTCTTCATTAAAAAAATGCATTTTCATTTGTAACAGAACTTATGGCTGGACTAGGTACTTATTCCAAATCCATAACGATAACAACGCTTTTATATCATATATGATATTTACGTATATATAGTGTAGAACATAGAAAAAGGGGTAAAATATAGGGAAGAACAATGACTGCCGCGTATTTAACGTTCAGGGTTAACGTAACGTTACGTTAACGTTTTTGTAAAATTATGTGTGTAAATTTGTGTAGGTTAAGGGTTTTATTATTAATTTATGGGTTTATTTTGGAAACCTCATTTCAAATGTTGGTTTTAGCTTCTAGAGAGGTTCTCAAACATAGCGCTTCATCTGTATAGTACAAAAAAGAGTACATTTATTTGATGCTTAAAAGGGTCTGGTAAGATAGTCAAAACATCCTCCTGGCGCCTATTTTTTTAAGTCAACGTTTCGATTGTTATACTTAGTTTACCTTTCTTTCAAATTATAGAATATTTAATTTTCGAATGTCTTCCTGTCATATGACATATCAATACAATGAGTTGTTAATTATAACCGCGGTTGTGTTTGTGTAGAAGATTTATTTAGATTAAGTAATTACAATACCATAATTAGATAATGTTTCGAATACGCCTGCGGTGTTTTTTGTAGATGGACTTACTTATGTAGTAACAGCGTACGATAGTGGCGTGATATATATATATTTTTAATTTTTTTTTCTCCTACGGTGTCATGCAGTGGCGTAACAATGCAGGGTGCAGGGTGGCTAGCTAAATGCCACGGGCCCCGACCCAAGAGCGCCTCTGCACATGGGGCCGCCTCAAAAATATTTTTTTAACATTGTACCTGAGAATTTTATTTAACAGACAAATTCAATTGTTGTTTTTTTATTGTATAATTCGTATTCGTTTGTTTGTGAGTTTATTCTACAATATCTACTTATACGGCATACATTTTGTCATACTAACAACTGGTTAAACTGGTCTTGACATTAGATTGTTGAGGTATGTAACCAGGTGTAGTGTCTGTCTTCATGATAAACTTAGACTACCTCTAACACAGCTATATGAACACATATAAGTATACCGTACACACAAGGGGTCGCTAGAATATAATGCGTATACAGTTATCGTATGTTGACCGCACTCGAAAAATTATCCTAAATGTTTAATGTTTTCATTTAACCCAAAGTCTAAATAAAACCGCACTTCACATAATTCGTATGAAGTACGCCACAAACTAGCTGGACCGTCCAGTATAAAAAGACCTCTGATATAGTTGGGAAATAATTTTAGAAATATATTACATACGTAGGTTTGAGCTGTTCGTGACTGATTTTAAGCTTCATTCTCGCCAGAGCCGTTGTAAGTAAGAGACAACTCTCTTCATCATTTTAACATTATTTAAACATTAACAATTTTTGACCGGTTTTAAGTTATTCAACTTATCAATTTAACTGTGTGCCCTGATGATCTATGCAGGCTATGTCCAACATTTCATTGATATAAGTGCAATAGCTTTTGGTATGTTCAAACTTTACGTATTTTTTATGTAATTGGAGGCAAATGGCAAATGGAGGGAAGGCTTATCTAATGTTAAGTGATACCACCGCCCATGGACACACTGCTCCCAAGTACGTTGTAAGCCTTTTAAGAACTGGTTTCCTCTTTTCATGAAGGACCCTAAGTCAAATTGGTTTACAAATAATCAAATAGCACAGCAAAAACTGCCTAAAGAAATGCTGGTATTATATAAACTATAGTTTTTTGTATTCGGTCTTGTCATCCGATGATTAAATTATATGTAAATGTAAATTAGTGAGCGCCGTACTTTTCCCATAATAGAAACCAAATGTTTCGACATATTGGTATCATAGCGAAAGCTTTGCAGTAACCGATTCATATGGCCATAGAATCGAAAAGATTCCAAAGGCACGCCTCTACTATTAGTTTTATAGCAGCTTTATAACGTTTTATTAAGGGTTGGAATCGACTTCCGGTAATGTGCCCTTTTTTGTCTTTGTAAATGGAAATCCCTTGTTGTTTTATGAGCCTTTTTATCTGTATCTTTTATTTGAGTCATGATTAGAATAGTTTAAAGCAATACCTAGTCGTTTTAGCGTTTGATCCTGAAGCCTGAGTTTCTGCGTTTTATTTCCACATGGGCAACAAAATGGGTACACTTGTCATCATCTGTAAGACCCAGAAACGGCTACGGCCAATCACCTTGGCTATTAAAAAAGAAAATATTATCAAGAAACCGATACAAACTAGTGAGGCAAAGATCAAAAGCGATTAAAAATCCCGTGTACAGCCGTATAATGCCTTAGAGTTGGCTAGTCTATCTAATACTGTATATAAATACAATGTTTGAAGCGTTATTTATGGACACAGATATCTATTCCCATATAATTCACCTCATGTCATATCGCGCTAATGTCACTAAAAACAAGGTTTCACCAAAGGTTTGACCATTCACACCTAAATTAGATAAACCGTAAATTAGATTGTCAGCACTGTGGAGCGTAAAGTCAGCGCTATCCGACTATATTTTACACCGATTATACCGAGGTTCTGAGTTTACGAAGTTATGCCATACACTATTTTAAACAACTCGAAAAATATGTATTTATTTCATTCATGTAGCTTCTGCGGCTGTTTGCGTTTTTCGTGACTAAATCGTAAATGTGACCTATTTCGCCTTGCCGTAGAACTTAGAAGCTATCAGCTGAAAAACGTTTGGTTTTTGTAATTGTGATTACTATGTGAGAACTATTGGCGCAAGACAGTGTGCTCTAATTCTTAAGGGTCGTAGATTCGAATGCCCGGTTGTGCTCTTGTGTGGCTCAAACCAGTGGCTCTACAATTCTTGGTACAAAAACATAGACTTATTTTATTTTTATATTATATTACTTGATTTTTCCTTTGTAATAAATCAGTTACCAGAATATTCAATTAAAAGTATCATATTCCTCGAGGCAAGCAAGCCATTACCAACATTGTTTCTGTGTTAAATAAAATTGTAGTTTGAAATTTAAAAGTACTTAGGACATTTGTACAATGAAACGTACATTAAAGAACTTCATCCACTTAAAAGTTGGAGAAAAAGTTTGATTAATATCCGGGTACAAATGGGAAACGATAGATTAAAAGGCGCACGACGGCAAGCGCTGCTTAAGCGGAGGAAATAGGAAGATTTTCTCATTTCTTTCAACAAATATTTCCTGTACAAGGACGATTTTTTAACTTTTAATTCCAGTAAACTCTCTCAGCCAGTAACTCAGTCGTAAATCTGATATACGGAAACTATTAGCTATTAAAATTAATTATACAAAAACAAAAGAGAACTCTTTAACATTTTTGAATTTAAAACTAAAAAACTGTTATTTTAAGTAAAATCTGAGAATGTAAATATATTGATAAGATAAATTTAAAACAACGGTGCTAGTGAATATGATTGTTTAACTTTAAACGAAAATCTTCCGTTTAATATTTTCACGAGCTACCTGCTCTAATGGGGCCCTTACTCTATAACTTCCAATAGCAATTCCGATCTTAAAAGAGGTTTTTGACCACGTTATCCCAGGGTTACAACACCAGCGCTTCGGATATTGAGAGAACTACATCGGAACACCATACAAAACGTCAGGACTGGCTCGCTGTCGCTACCAATAGCTATAAGCTTATATATATATATTATAGCTAACTATATAGCAATAAGTTACAATCTACAGACAGGTTTGGGTTGCCTGCAAGATATCGATTACTGAAGAGATGCTGATCCATCTACCTGCAAGAACTGGACTCGATCTCCCCAATCTCTTACAACAAAAGTGAACGGTCTTGTCAAGGAAACTTGCTATGAAACAAATATCATGACAAACTAACAATAGATTGGAAAGGCGGACGCAACAATCGTAGCGCGTGTCAGAAAGCGGATAAGGATATGCTGTTACCTACATCTCGCCTAGGGCGGTTGTTTGTGCGTTTTGGGATTTTAGTGATTATGTATAGTCCCACATAACCCTCCCGCACTAAGCAGCCGCAGGGAAGGTTATGAAAAATGATTTTCCCCACGTAAAAAAGAAAAAAATTCTTCTTTGTATTGCGGAGTATGAGTTAAAAATGAAAAGGACAGTAGTTAAACGCTTCTCTTCAGTATATATAACCTTTACAGAAAGTTCTTCAAAGGAAAGGTTATTAAATAACTATTGTGGCAAAAGGCTTAATCGTCTCTGGCAGCCATTACCATATATAAAGAGAGCTTTTACATTAAAATAACATCTGCTATTCGCGGGCGTGACAGAGTTATTAATGATTTTCTTTCAGTAAAGATTGTGTCAGCCAAGAAAATTCAATAGTTAGATTTCTCAGCCCACGGGCTTTCGTGACGTGGAATACAATGTGCTTGTCACAAAATTTTTGGAATACATTCATAGAACGTTATTTTCGTTGACGTTAATTAATATATACAGGGTCCTTCTAGTGTGGGGACTAGCCATTGATATATTTTGTCACAACCTATTTCTGTCCTATAGTTTTCATTATTATTATATATTTTCATAATCGAAAACTCCTGGCTTCATGCGCTTTGACATAATTGTTTTTAAACATTTCAGTTATACACACTAAATATCTAAGTATAGTCTATAATCTCTGGGGTCGTTTGTTTCGCGTTAATTCCCTACAAATATGCAAAAATACAAATCATTTATCTTCTCTGATCTGCTTTTTCTTAGTTGTAAACTTAATTTAGCTGAGTACTAATTAAATCTTGCAAGTTACTTCTTGTATTATCTGTTGAGTTATAATGAATATTACGTATTTACTAAGTAGATAAGCTAAGTTCGCTAAACAAGCTATTTAGAGCCAAATTAGTTCCTAAAAAAATATGTTATCATTTGTAAAAAAAATATTTATTCGTTTAAAATAAAGAAATGAACTTTATTTATTGTTTGTCTTCTTAAATACCCGGAAAGGAATTCCTTTAAAATGTGATACAAGATATTTCCTTGGATTCTTATTACAAAGCTTTTAACTGATATCAATTACAATAGCAGTCACCAGTTCATGTTATTTATTAAAACTGTGACATTTATTTCGAAATTCAAAGTGTCGAAAATAGCCGTTTTTTAAACGTTATTTAAGATAAATTAATTTGAGAACAAAATTGCTAACACTGTCTTTGATTTACGCGAGTACAGCGAATGGAATATTATATTATTTAATCATTAAAATATATATTTAATACAATGACAAAACATTGAGTTATGAAAATAATGTAATAAATTAACGATTATTTCAGAAAACAGTTTTATTAAAACCAATTTTGTCTTTGTTGTGTTACCTAGATTTAGATTAAATTTTGTCAACGAGAGCTCGATTATATCTTTGTTATAATAATTTGTCAAGGTGTCTTATAACGTAAGCAATAATATTCCGGGCCGACTTGTTCTGGGTATCTTATGTATATTGAAACTTGCCATGCAGGATGTATATCTGCGTAAAATCTCGGCGTAAAATGATGGGACGGATGTAAGGATGTCAAAAATTATAGGTATATGTTGTTGTGTAGTCAGTACTCATATCGAAGTTGCTATCGAGGTTTGACCTCCGGTGAAACATAAGGTATTGCGTTGACGTAAAATAATGATTAGCCGCAGTGTCCCTCAAGGTTAAATGCTTATATATAAAACCATTCAGAATTCTTACAGAAGCGCCTTTTTAATCGTTCCCGTATAAAAGAGTACTTCTTCAGAAAAATCTAACAAAAATTTAAATAATATTTAGCATTGACATACATTTCAATTGGTTTTAGCCTAGGCCTTATTTTGAAATTCTCGGGTCAGGTGGCGCAGTTTTCAAGTAGTATAGTGGTCATTCATTAGTCGTTTCTGTCCTTGTATCTAAGATAAAACGTTGAACGTAGTTCGTTGAAATGGGCATTATATTTGACAGGGAGACCGGGGTTAGTCGACCAAGTTTCAGCTTAAAGGGTTCTATTTTCAATTCTTTAGAGTATATTAATTTAAAAAGAGCCCATGCTTGGGGTGGGTTGACTATTTACTCGGGGTAAATTGACCTATGAAGTTGTAATTGCAAAATCTACGACGAAATAGGATATTTTTTTTTATTAACCAATTGGTAAGCTTCCGTCACATCAATTAAACACAATAAAATTAAAATTATAAGAGTAAACAATCAGTTTATACATAAGGCGATTGAAGTATCTAAAATTAATACATAAGGAAGTTTTAAGCCTTAAAGCTATTGCGTCGGAAAAGTTTTTGATAGTTAGTCAATCTACCCCTATAGTCAACTAACCCCGGTCTCCCTATAATATTGTGTAGCCTCATCAACGCAAAATACCTTTATTAAATTTTTACGGTAAGATTGACTATGTTTGCTACAAAAAGTTTCTGTTTTAATCAAACCTACTTCTAGGCTATATGACATGTATATATTAGGTTGGGGAAAAAGTCTTTTCGCATTATAGTATGTATGAACTTGTAATAAAATCTCTTTGTATCTGGCTGGTTTTGGTATCATTAAAAGTTTAAATATTAAAGAAGATAATTCCAAATTCAAATTAGGAAAATGTTTGAAAAATTTGCGATGTTTATGGACCTAGTGCAGTGTGTGTGAGAGTAGCATAAATTTGGTTTAAGCGTTTACAATCCGGAAATGTTGATGTCAAAGATGCACGTCGCTCTGGTTTCGGTCTCTTCAGATTTTTTTTAGGCAGTGTTAGGTTAACATCACGAGAGGACTGTCATAACCAATTATCGCGGTATTTTGATCAGAAGCCCCAAATTTTCTATAGCAATGGGGTCATGTCCCTACATACATGATGGCAAAAAGTTTTCAAAATGGTACCTTTAGTTAAATGTAAATAAACTATATTAAAAAAATGTTTTGAATTTTCTTCAAAAATGCGAAGAAACTTTTTCCCAACCTATTATATACGTAGGCAAACGTAACTCTCATAAACTTTTTATTTTTTGATTGTATAGCAAAGAAAGAAACACCTCGAAAGGATTGGAGGAGGCCTTCATCCACAGACTACTAAAATATTACGACTAACATTTAGTAAATATTAACAACACGAGATAAACAAAGGGTTTATTATTTCTATTATTGTAAACTGTAAATTATAAATAATCTCGTCATTTTAACTGTTCATAATGATAAACACTTCATATTATCTTCATTTAACAGTATGAGTATAACTAAAGTATGAGTAACACAATTAAAGACTACCACAGTGGCATACTATCGTTGAGCGTTTGTAGAATAATAATAATTTATTCATGGGTACTCTAGTTTAAAAGCTACCTGAACAATAATGTCAATTTATCGTTTCCCTTTTAGTGATAAAATAAAATTCAATTTTTGCCGCCAGTAATAAAGGAAATTGCGGACTCGTTGGGGTCTCGCCTTTTTGGTAGATGGTTGTTTGCATTTGAATAATTTTAATACAAGTTTTCTATGTGGATTTCTATGACGTCGAGGAAGGATTGAAAATACAGACTATTTGCTGTTCTTAAGCTTATGTTTACTGACGAGTAATGATAAAATGAGGAATACTAAACTCCTCATTTAATGTTGCCTAAAAATTGTTTAATACGGAGTAAATAATTAGACATTCTTAATCCTGAAGGTAGCCAATTTTTGACATTTTGTATTTATTTTATGACGAAAATGTATATAGAACAAGATTTTAAAACTTGCACGATATATTTTTTTGCAAGCCAAGTAATCCATTTCAGAAAAAAAAATTATAAAATTACATTAATTTAATGTTTTACATAACTAATTGTTATTACGGGCCCCTAAGTGCTCCAGCTTTCCACTGCGCACCGGAGTCCATCCCAAGACACTGACACAGCAATTCGTGCTGGAATAGGGCCTTAAAGTGTCTTAGCGCCGCAAGATTCATGATTTAACTTTGAATATTGTAACCATTTGTCGATTATATCAAATTAATTCACTTTTATTGATGTTGATTGTTTCAACCATGTCCTGTTGGTATCCTTTGAAAATGATTGTATATTATCCGAGGCCCTGGCCGCTTCATATGCAAATCCAAATTGCTTTCCGATCGAAGTTTTCACAGTTGGATGGCTTTTGTGATTTATGAGTTTTTATTTCTTCGACCTGTGATTTAATTTGCAGATCATCTCTAGGTGTTTTTTAATGTATTGTCTAACTTTGCAATCGAAGAATTGCTTTCCGCCTATAGCCGTTGTTATCCTCACATCGGTACAGCCTTCACTCCACTTAAGTTTGTACCAATATTTTGAATGCGAATGGATGTAATTTAATTGTATTAATCGGAAACACAGATATTATTTGTCAAAGAAACATGTATTACAAAGTGCTAATGTTCGCATTTAAGTCTTAAGGCGACTTGTTAGTAAGTCGTTAGTAATCAGCAGTTAATCTAAGCTTAAAAACAGATACTGCTCAATCAAAGACCTCTGAGATATACATATTCATTTTCAAGTAAATTGTATGCGGTGCAGTTGCAGAGTAATGAAAATAATGTCTATCCTAAGTAATTGGCAATACAGAGGTTGTTTAAACACTATTCATAATCAAAATATAATTTATTCATAACTGTATCAATGTCGATAAAAATATATGTCGATAAATTTACATTTACTGCTAGTTTTAGTCGTCTCACATACTGTTTTATGGTGAGTAGGCGAGCAAGTTTGTTCGGGTGACAGGTTAACCGCTCTTTGTATTTAGCTACCAGTCTCCGGATTTTCCTCTTTAATAGTTCTCATTTTAAAGTGTTAGCATAAGTAAAATATTTTACAAACAAACTAGGGAATTGCTTCTAATTCTCATAGGTTCAGAGCTCAATTCTGAGGAAGAAAGTTAGGTTATTTACTTAGGAATTTTAAATCGCTAATATATACTATTCTTATATAATATGTATATTGAATTTTTACTTACACTCAGAATTTTACCTTGCGCACAACTCTAGCATTCGGACCGTAATATATTTTATCTAATATAACAGGAAATAGGATTAGATTGGATTCGAACGAGACGAAGACTAGGAAATCGCAAATATGTACCAAATCGGTCTGTAATTCGGCTCTGGAAATTGGAATCGGCAACTATATCGGCAAATATTTTTATATGCATAATTTGTACATATTGAATAAAATCAGCTGTAGATTGGATTGAATTAATTATATTAACACAAATGAAAATATATTTTTTTTATTACCACAATGAAATATTCAGATTTAAGATTTTTTTCACTCTCAGTCAACAGTATGTATATTATATCAATCACAGAACCGTTTGAAAATGTGTGTTTTGATACGCATTATCGTCATTATAATCATTTATCCTGCCCTGTTTAAAGATTAGTGCAAAATATATATAAATATAGCTGTTTATAATTTGAAAATAAAATAAACTTAGCATTTGTTTTTACACAGTTTATAGACACACAAAAACTCAAACGATGTGCGATAAAACTTACTTAAAAGATTCGCTTCAAACCTACGACTCTCGCCTTAAAAGATTTGACCTTGTTTCCCTTGAAGTGCGACATGACGTCATGGATGTAGCGTATCTTTATACATAGTAAGAGTCATACGGAATTGCTTACTAAAATCCCTATCCACTGCAGTACATGGATGACTAGAAACAAATTCCCTTTTTTGTGCCCAACTAATTGTGTCGGATTTACAATAAAACTATAATGAAATATGAATCGTTGGACATTTTCAGCAACTTCATAAAGACCTTTTGCCGAGTCGAATTAGAAACCTTGTCGTGTTAATTATTTTCTTTATCCTATATAATTGTATTTTATTGTTTATTCATGCGAATTCTTCAATACAAAGAATCCTCTCGTGTGTTAGGTGCTGCGATATTACGGGCCACTCGATTATGAGAATGTTGCATGGATCTGGTAAGCACCTTAAGTTCTCTTTCTATATAAATATTTTTAAAGGTATCTGATTGTCCGCATTTTAACAAGCAATAATCGTATACACGTTTTTAACTAGAAGATCCAAATGCTATTTGTTTGTATGAAGCCGCAACATTAACACATTAATAGAATTCAAATGAAATCGGATAGAGAAAGTCGTCTAAATAAATATAGATAACAATAAACGGATAATCATTCCCTCGCACTTTATGGCACTGATCTGGGCCGACTCGTAAACTTTGAACGTCCCCAACAGGAAATGACTTGGACAAGTTAAAGCAGTCTTGTTTAAGGCACTATAACGTGACCTAAATAACTTTGTTGAAATAGGCTTTAACTAAGAGAATATAATTACAAACGCACTGTTAGGGAATCGCTGCCAATTCTCAAAGGTTCAATTCTGAGGGAGAAAGTTCAGTAATTTACTGTGAAATTTGAAATCGCAAAATGTATATTATGATGGTGAATTTATATTTACTATATGTCCCCAAATCAAGGGTGCAGAATGGACGAGAAGAACTAGCAAGAAATTCTTCGGTACTTTTTAAGCGTCAGGTGTTTGTTAACTAATTGCTTGACTTATAGGAATATTTTATTTATAATATCAGTTATCATGAATATTGCTGACTTACTCCAAAATGCTTTAAATTATTTTACCACACATTTCTTACTTGGATTTATCCAAAACACATATGGTTACTAAAAATCCACAGAACTAAAATTTTATGGCAAATTAAAATACTCGTAATGAGAGTGGCAACACTGACGTAGCAGCCCTAATGAGCGAACATGCAAATGAGCGTCTTCTCAATGTCGACAAATTAAATCCGGCTAAATATACTTTAGTGACACTTGTGATGACATTTTAATTTGCACAGATTTTGGTAAAGCCAAAAATTGTGGAGGCATTTATTAAATTTTAACTCGTTTTATTTACATTTTGCGTCACTGCTGATTTGAGAGAACTCGAGAATTTCCAAGGACTACCTAAAACACTTACAGTATAGTATAGGATTGGAATCTTTGGCCTAAATATTTTTTCATTGATACCCATTAATTTGTTGAGAGTAAACCACCCAGATTTATGTTTCAACGAAATGCTATTTCGAGGGACTAATTAGGGTTAATACTAAAATAATTTCTTGCGTTCTACATTTTCATATACATTTCTAAATCTAGATTTGCTATTTAAAATATATGTAAAAATTAGCATGTTTAAAAAATTATATACATATATACATACAAGTTGTATTGGGTGTGCAGCTAAAACGAAAACATAATAAAATATTCAACAGGAACTGCAAAATAGTTTGTGATGTAAATTTTAATAATTTTCTAGCTACAAATATTCTGATTCGAATCTAAACTCAGTTACTTAATGAAGCAGAGCGCTAAAGAGATCATAGAATATGTATGAGCATTTTTTCCGTTATTAAAGAGGATTCAGCTGGAGTATTCTTCAAGCGGAGGGTCCTTGCAGTAACCTAGTTATCTGGAACAGTGGACAGTAGCTAATTGTATTATTACCGCCATATTCCCAAGATAGTTGAATACTGCTAACCAATTTTACGCGAAGATTCGTTTAAAGTTTTTGTACTATTATTTATTCATACATTTAAGCCACGTCATGCATTGACATACACTGTTTTGGATTTGTCATATAAATAAATAAAAATCAATAAATAAGTTCAACATATTAGTAAAGGTAAATAATTTGAAAAGGAAGTTAGAAGTACAATTATTAATTTTATTAATAAAAAATAATTGTTTGATTGTTGTTCTATTGTTAGATGTAGATGGTGCTGGAGAACATTCTCATCGTTTATTGTTGGTTAAATGCTTTTTTATTGAACTGTTACGTATACACACAAAGCAATATAATGTAGACATAGTATAATAAGCTTGTACCCACTAAGCCGCTAAACTAGTTTCCTATCACGTTTCACCTCTGTTTGACCCTTGTTCAAGTAAAATGGAAATTACGAGAACATTATAATTTAAAGATAATACTAAATATTGTCTTATGTGGTATACAGTAAGTCCAACTTCGTTAAGTATTAATTATACATTGATAAGTTTCTATAGCTTCTTGATTCTTAGTAAATTTGTATTCAGAATATTGTGATTTCTGGTTTTTGGAAGTTGGTTAAGAATATAGAACTGTTGATAAAATATCTGCCTTTTCTGTCTAAATCGGAATTTATTAAATAATCAAACTAAATTGATTAACAATTACATCCTACGATAATGTAAGTATTGACTTTAAATTTTATTTTATTTGTTGTTTATTTATCATATTTGGCTCCGTCTCCGTGTAGATATGTAATAGTCTATATATTATGGTCTTAACATGTTCGTCATATTATACGCAAATCCTGGCAAGACCAAATAAACTAGAGTCCAATATACTTCACGTACAAGATAGAATCCATTTGAGTGACTCTCAAAATTCAGCTGCGCTCACATTTCTTGATATTGACTTGTCTAGATATTTCTGTCTGAGGACTTGAATTTACGTTAAAATTATTGTCATGTTTGACAATAAAACCCACTGAGAGTAATCATTACCCATTTCTATCGATTCGATATTGATTTTCAGATTAAACGAATGTTATTAATCCAAATTAAATATAATATTAATTGTTCCAAAAAGAACAGTTCCGTAGCCGTTGATACATAGGTTTTTGGCAATAGTACCTATTGAGTACATACTTGACTTGAATTTGATAACGGAAAAGGCATACAATTGTCAGTCGCATATGAAAACAATTAGTTTAGGAGTAATTAAAGAATTTAGATTGATTTACTTTGTCTTTAAATGAATTCCAATTAATTCAAAAAACTCACAAAAGTTACATTAAGAGGGCGTAATTAAATAAGTAAAATTGGCAAAAATATATACAATTTTAAATGCATCTTAACTAGCGTTATAAAGCCAGCGAACATTAAAGTAATGTAAGCAAAAGTAGTGATCGGCCGTGTCAAACACTTATGGGATAACATAACAAAAAAAATATCTATTGAGAACAATAATGTTAAAGATGATTCTTTCAGCTTTATCAGTATTTGCAGAGATTTACTGCAACAAACTATTTCACAAAAAGCATAATATCATTTATATTAACGTGTCTAATTAAGTAAAACAAATTCACATATTGAGCAGTGTTGGCCTAGTGGCTTTAGCATGCGACTCTCATCCCTGAGGTCGTAGGTTCAATACCCGACTGTGCACCTATGGACTTTGTTTCTTTGTGCGTAATTAACATTAGCTCGAACGGTGAAGGAAAACATCGTGAGGTAACCCAGAGACCCAATAAGTCGACGGCGTGTGTCAGGCACCGAAGGCTGGTCACCTACTTGCCTATTCAATTAATAAATGATTATGAAACAGATACAGAAATCTGTTTTAACATAGCGTTATTTATTTATTTATAATATCATTTAATAATTTATATACTAGTTACCAAAGAAATAAAATACCCACACAAGCTAATGGACACATTATTAGTGTTGGTTTATTGCCATAGATTATACTATAGAAATAGATAGTATAATAATAATAAAGCCCATTTATTTCCTACAACCTTAATTAACATTTTTATCTTATTCATCTAAAACTAAGTTATTGGAATTGTTATTGTACGGTAAAGGTCCACTAGTAGAACTTCTATGTTTCTTATTTTTTTGGGTTCGTTTGTTACAGTAAAATCCACCTCATTTTTTTTTGCCATCTGGTCAGGTTCATTTACGGTTTTTTTCAAGTTTATAGTAAGTTTATAATGCGTCTTTTATGTTTTTTCTTGATGAGAAAGCCTACCGCGTACAAGACAGGCATTTCTCCTTTATAACCTAGGATAGAAATATCATGTAATTCAACTACTACTCTTAAATAATGTATTTGTATTTGTTTTATTACAACTCCATTCGAATAAAATTCATGTATTCTCTGTACGCTCCTAACTGAAAGCTAATCGATTGCGGTGTGCCATTGATGGTTCCAAAGAAATATTACGATGTTAACGCAAAGGCTGCAGCAAATACATGTAAAATTTATCAAAAGTCATAATATCGTTAATTCATAACATATATTAATGTCAATGAAAAAGGAATTCAATTATTTATCCGTATAAAAATTCAGCAAAATTCGAAAAACATACCAACTACTGCGCCATATTTGTGGAACACATGGGGGGTAAATTTTTAAAAACTAAACCACCATAATACAAATTCCGTAAAGACCTTCCTTCCGAGTAGTGTCTGACTGGAATAGGCTTCCGGAAAGTGTAATTAGTGGTACCGCCTTTAATCTCTTTTAACGGGTTGGATAATTTCTCCAAATCCGCAAATACACACGCATTACACAGCTTACTAAGCTGCTAGTGTGTTTATCTACATAATAATATTAGATTAGAATATGGTAACATTCACGACACTTTAATCTACGTTCAAATGAGATATCATAACGTAGTTATAATACACTATAAGCTAGCATTTTAATACAGATGCTACCATGTTAAAATACATCTAAAAACTAATAAATTATTGAAAAAATCTTGGGAATTTATCAATAAACTCGTAAGAAATAGTAGATATCATATCGTTTGACCGTCCCGATTGGTATAATAACGGACCATTTGTACGTACTCAAACAACCCCATAGACTAAAATCTAGATCAGTGTTTCCCAACCTGCCTTGCCCATGCCCTTTGCCTTGCCATAACATGCCTTAGCCTTCTAAAATTCTTATGGAAGGGGCTTTTTTTTAAATTGAATTAATAATAACTAAATTTTCAAAACATACAATGGAAAACTGAAACATACAATGGAAAAATCAAATTGCCCACAGGGGGCAATTTGATTGTTAAGGACGGATATTTGAAAATTTATTAACAGTCTTTGAAATTTCAGTTTTCCATTGTATGTTTTGAAAATTTAGTTATTATTAATTCAATTTAAAAAAAAGCCCCTTCCATAAGAATTTTAGAAGGCTAAGGAATGTTATGGCAAGGCAAAGGGCATGGGCAAGGCAGGTTGGGAAACACTGATCCAGATCATTAAGTACCGCGTGATGTCATTGAAACAATTCCAGCGTACTTCGAAATTAGTTTTCTAAGCCCATCTGGAAAGTCCAAAGCGTTTTAAATTCGGAAGATATTTGAATGATTTTAACGTATTCTATTTAACTTATTTTTATTTGAGTCTTAGCCTCCGAAATTAGAAACTTCCAGCACTCTCTGTCCTGTGCCACCTCCCGCCAATTGCTGGCTTTCACCTGCATCAGGTCCTTCTCCACTCCGTCAATTCAGCAGTACCTAGGCCGGCTTACGTAAGCTACGTTTATAGGCCGATCTTCGCCCATGCGCTCAAGATGCAGTTACATAAAAAATATTGGTTATTCATAGTCACTCTTGGTATAATATGAATAATTGTATCAATGAGATATCAACGATTTCTAAAATATATTATTATTGAATTAGTGAATAGGGGTTGCCACAGGCGCTTTGATCCCTTTGTTACTAACCACTCAAAGTTGAGTTGAGACCACAATTCAATTAACTTTAGCTAGTTCCCCATAAATAATTACTATCTACGTATAACTACGGAGTTGGGTTCGTTAAGCTTTTTTCGGTAATTATTATATTAATCTAGTGAAAATTATTACAAAAATATTCTTTAAAAAATTAAAATGAATCAGTGGCACTACTACTACAACCTTTTAGGTCTTGGCCTCAGATTTCCTTATATATTTCATGCTAAATCATTTGTCAAAATAATAGGCAAGTGACCAGTCTAGAGCTAGCCGATTTCCTAACGATGTTTTCTTTTCCTTTACCGTAGGGAATGTTAAATGAGCACAATTTAGAAAGTCCATTGGTGCACAGCCGGGGGGTCCAAACTACGACCTCAGGGACGAGAGACGCTCGCTGAAGTCACGAGACCAACACTGCTCTTTAGTAAATATTCTTTGTTTTGACTATTATTCATTTGACTTTAGGAATGTTAAAAATGAGTATTTTCTAACATAAATAAAAAGATAGCGCGAGTTAGGTAACCTAACATTAGTTAAGTCACATATATACCTAGTCAACCCAAAATACCGAAAAAAAGTAAAAAACATTTTTTTTCTATTGCAAATAACATTTATTACCTTTCCATTGTTTTGGTTTAATACATAAATATAAAACAATTTAAAATATAAAGAGCTTATTCGAAGTGGTCTTCATTGGCTGCAATACAGTCCTTTAAACGTTGAGGCCAGATATCAATAGAAGCACGCACTCTTTCCATGGGATAATTCTTCAATGCTCTTCTTCGTACAGATTGTGTGAGGGACTCCAAATTATCATGGCCTTTCGAGCAAGCCGTACTCACTAAAACTGACCATAAATCATAATGCAGTGGATTAAGATCGAGACTAGACGATAGCCAGTCTTCGGCTCTGATGACGTCCGAAACGTTAGTTTCCAACCAATACTGCGTAGACCGAGCTTTATGAACCGGTACCGATTCTTGCTGGACGGACCATTCCTCGTTATTGAACATGGTGTTGTTAGTGGGTCTTTACTACCTTCTCAAGAATGGTATCTTGATATACTTGTGCTGATGTTTTGATACCTTTTTCATGAAAGTATGGCTCAGTCACTCCTTCATAGCCTTCCAAACCGTCACTAAAGTCGGATACTGCCCACGTTGCACTCTGTTGGCTAATTGGAAAGCTTCCTCAGTTTGTGAAAAATTGTGTAAAATTATAAAAAAATTCGCATCCGTAAACAAAATTTTTCTGTGATCTCCCATTGCGTACCGCTTCAGTAGTTGTTTTACCACTCTATTCTTTTTTATAATATCAGTTAAGAAATGACTAGTACATCTCTTATAGGCTACAGGTCCTAAGTCATCTTTTTACATGGTTCTAGGTGTTATCTTCATCTCCCGAAATCTCCTTCGAATTCTTACCCTTACTGCTTTGACCACCTTTTTCATACGAACACTACGTGGATGGCCAATGGAGTTCTCGTTGTACCTATTAATAGTCCGGTACACAAACATTTTAATAAAACCAAGCGAATGGAGATTTTTTTTAAATTGCATTTTGATCCATACCTACTTTGTGTATGCAATCACAGCGATTCGGTTCTCTTTATCACCACACTCCATTTTAATATCGCAAAATATTGTACAATGTATTGGCCCTAAAATGAAAAATCCCAATAAACGATAAATTAAATGACATAATAATGAAATATTCTACATTCAAATGTAATAATTTGTTAATTTTCAATTATTGTAACATTATTTATGGCCAGACTAAGTATACTACGAGCCCCGATGCAGAATAGTTCGTCTAGTATGGAAAGTAGTGCAAAACGTAAATTCATTTAAGTTAATAATTACAATTACAAAAAATGTTACATGCATGATGATGCAACTATAGCACACTTGAAGGCAATTTTAATTGTTTTAATGTCAAACCAACGCGTAACTAATGTAATGACACAGATTATGCCACAATAGTTCAACTTTTACCATCTTATAATGGCGAAAAAGCCTTTCGATCTGACGTCACATTTTGAAGACAGCATTCGTCTCCTCTCTAAAGGAGGAGGAGGAGTTAACCTTAACCTAACATTAGTTAAGTTACATATATATTTTAGTTAATAATTCGTTAGTTAGTCGCCTTTTAGTTATTCCCACACTCATAAATTGTAACATAACATTCTTGTTTTACTAAACAAATATTTGATCATCAATACAATAACCTAACTTAACTCCTGTGTCAATTTATTACCCACGAGCAATTTGTTTTGAGATGTGTTGCCGGATAAATAAACACAATTTTCTCTTCTTAAAAACATTGCTACCTAACGTATAATAATCGTATAATTAAACGACGTTACTTCAAAGAGATCTACGCAGAGAACGACGTACATGTCGGCTGAATGTTTATAAATACAATGGTTTTCTTCGGTTTGTATTTATAAGCTAAATAGTACACGAAACAGTTGAATGTTAAATAAGTTGAATGAACAATTCTGATTTATTTACATACTACAACTTCATATTTCTTTGGGATTGTGTGGCGCTACATTTTGAGATTGAGTCTTTGATCAATTTCTTTTATTGACAAGTAGGTGGTCAGGCGCCTGTGCCTGACACATGTCTTAGATATGTCAATTTCCTCACGACGAAGGAGTCTTGCGCACTTAGAAGGATAATTCTATGCATACTTCAGTTTTAAACGCTTATTACGCTTGGATTATATACAAACAGACCCGTTGAACAACTGCTTAAACTAACCAACAATCAAAATAAGCGGCTAAGGCGCAATATATATTTACTACATAGATTTAATATATAGAAAAAATTGAATTATTCTATTCATGATTATTAGCGTGAACATTATAATACATATTTATTTGATAACATAATAATGTGATGATTTAGTGGTAAAATAATAAAAGAATTGATCATAATGATATGACTCATACTGTAATGAAATATGTAAAATTCTACCTTTTAAGACAAATATGCACGATGTTACATATGGCAGAATATGCGAAGTTTACATTGTACCGTTATATAATTTTTGTACCATCTTGTCAATATAAACCTTGACTACATTGTAGTATGCCACTCGCCTTTCCCAATATCTGAAGCGTTTTCGTAACAGCCTCTTCATTACCATACATACTAACTAGGTCGCTATGCAGTCCATAACTATTCCATACATTCACACTTGACTTAATGAATATCTTCACAGAAACGCTATGATTTACATTTATTAACACTAATAAATTATGTTTAAGATATTCAGCTAAGTGTACGAGGTATGCAAAGTACATAGTGTATTCATATACACCAAGTAGGTTTTCTTTTTTGTGCAATTGACACTTGCATAACGTAATGGAAAACAAAATCAGCACATTAAAGATTGACAAGTATTATATATAGAAGGAACAAACATTAAAAACAATAAATAATTTTCAAAAAACAAACATAATTGTTTTCCAAATTTAATTTTAAATAAACAGTAACGAAACGGAGTGCTTTTATTTTAATTTAATGTGCTAATTTGTTTAATTTTTATGTTAATATTTCACAACCGCTTCCGAAACAATGATTTTCACGAAGAATTTCATCGTGGTTTTTATCAATGAATTTTCGACTTCTAGAGGTTTAATTTTTGTTTTTTATTGTTTTGAATTGCTTAATTATTTAAACTACTTTAAGGTCATATGGAAAATGTGCTTATTATGGCAGCATTCCCATTATTCATAACACAATATCTGTGATATTAACACTTCCTCTACTACGAGGCTTCATGCATAATATCGACCTTTTTCTCTACTGCTTCATTTACGAATAAATTAAAAAAAAAAACATTATTGTCCTAAGTCTTGTTTGTATATTTCTTCTCTATTATATCGATTAGTATGTTTGTCAATGGGTAATATATATATTTAGTGTATCTACTTAGGTAACGTTTTGCTGTCATGTTTTGCTTTGTATCTTATCTTTATCAGTGAAGCTTTTTGTGAATATTTCCAATGTGTTAATTTTTTGTTTTATTTTTACTTTTTATTACAATATATCTGTTTTGTTTCCTAAATAAATAAATAATAACATTTTGTGTAAACAAGCACATGCAAGAATAATAACTGAAACTTTTTATATTCCACTCTGCAACCTTATCTACTCATCCGAAACGTCCGTTCTTAAAATTTCTAGTTAAATAATGACCAATATTACAATTTTCTTTAGCAGCACTTGGAGTGAGTACCTACGCAGTAGACAGGGGCACCCATTATCACCAACAAGTTTTCTATTGTACACTTTTCATAAATTATATTGTTTTCCCACCTATCTGTAGAATTCTTGTATGTGTGCTAACATGGTAGCCCATTTTGCAACTATATCAATAAAATAACCAGTAGGTCCAACAACTTGTTAGAAGATTGTAGAAATTAAAACTCAAAATCAAATATATGCTTTTACAACAGGTAAATCTCAAAATATACCATATTGATTCGAATGGTTTTTTTTTATGAAACATGAACATTAATAGAAAAACAAATGACTGAAATGAAACTATCTTTATTTTTCTTTGCCCAATTTAGAAATATTTTTGATTACACATGAAACTTTGAATAGATCCCCATTGAAAATATGAATAATATAAATCAATTATTTATACATAAATATGTTTCTTAGTCCAATACCAGTTCTACAAATGCGAACTTCTACAAATAAAACTGAGGCCATATCAGTAGTCATAAACATGACTATATAATCACTATTACTATAAACTAATGAATAGTAGTTAATGTATAGTTCTAGCAGCACTGGAAAATCAAATAAACTACTAGTAGTATTGTCTTTTGTTAACATAGCTTTTACGCTTTTACAGTTATACAGCGTGCGTGGTCACGGTGAGTCACCGTAAAGCACGCGAAACGTCGGAAAATTTTAAATTATGTAAAATCCTTATGTTTATATACATAGCTTCAATCCAGTAAAAAAGTGTTTTCTTTCAAACTACTAGTATTAACGGTTTTAACTGATTTACCGATGACAGCTGTCAGTAGCACCTCAGCTCTGTAAATACGAAATTAGTAGAACGTTATAGTATAAAGCCGCCTAAAGCAATGTGTTCCGAATAATCTGCATATAGCAGATTCCGAAGTCGCGGTAGGTAGCGAGTTAATTTCAGGTTTAAGATCAATAAAATTAACCTGAAATCCGCTTATATAAACGAACTTAGGCGTGTTGAGAACAGTAGCGTTTAAAGTAAATTGAGTTTATTCGTTACGTTACGCATTTTTTTAGGTTTTTATTTGAAATTCTTCCAGGATATACCCTGATCTTGAAATCGGATAATTTCCGGAGAAATGTGGCAAAGTATTAAAACATACTTAAAATGAATTTTATAGAAAAAAGCTCAAATTAATTTGCTAATAGGAGATATCTTAACTTCCTCTATAGAGTAATCGTCAATTCATAACATCATTTTGAGACTTTTAATACTAAAAGCTACTTCATGGAAGTTGAATTATAAAACGAACTGGACTACTGTTGACCAATCACAAACGAACGACATAGTAGTCTGCCGTCTAAGCCCCTATAATGTTTTATTAAACATTAACTTACCTAGAAGCGAATTTAAATAAAGTCCATTACTTTATAGTGTTATAAACATCTTAGTATAAAAACTGGAGTATGTTTAATTCTAGACACGAACAAGAAACACTAATCTGCATAACCATTACTTACCATTAACACTCATTAGAAATGCAGGCGTGATTGCAATAAGTGTAAGCTTTTCTCGCAGTTTTAAGTCTTGTTAATCTTAAGTGTATGGTATTAACGTGTTGGAAAAGAAGATTTTTAGTTTTAAACACCTTCTTTATTATTAGCCTTAGTAACTTAGTGAAGTTAAAAATGACCTCTCATGAAATTTTTAAAATAGGGCCGCAATTTGATCTGATATTACAGAACAGTGTTGGCCTAGTGGCTTCAGGTCGACATTATAGGGGACATTATAGGTTCCCTGGCTGAGCAACTTTTCAATGTACGCATTTAAGACTCGGTCGGTGGAGAAAAACATAGGAAACTAGTATGCCTTAGACCCAAAAAGTCGACAAAACTGATGCAAAAATCGGCAACCCAGACCTAAAAGTTGTTTTTATATCATGATTGTTATTATTTAATGTATAGTATATTATATATATTATTATATATTTACTTTTTATTTGAATTCAATTATGGCACAGCCACGAAGGGTAAAATGTAATTTAGACGTACTTATACTCTACAGTCACCTATTTACAAACACACTTTCATTATGTATTCGTGTATAAATTTACTTTTCTTCACAGATAAGTGTATAGTCTAATGTATATATAACACGCAGTCAAAGTTTAGATTCCTGTCAATATTTTTCAGCGTTGGGTGATTTTTAATTGTGAACATATGAGCTTAAATCGATTGGG
This sequence comes from Pieris brassicae, assembly GCF_905147105.1. Classification (NCBI taxonomy): domain Eukaryota; kingdom Metazoa; phylum Arthropoda; class Insecta; order Lepidoptera; family Pieridae; genus Pieris; species Pieris brassicae. The sequence goes on from NC_059666.1 coordinate 2,764,445, forward strand.
TCTCACGATGTTTGAACCACGACCTTAGGTTTCAGCCTCGAACGCTGTCACTACTTGTAATGGCGTTTTTAAAGAAAAAAGTATTTTTTAAAGCTTTTCAGTTGCTGAAGTTAATCCAATGTTTGCAATCAAATTTGTATAAACAACAAAATAATGAAACCGAAAAATCAAAAGTACTATTAGATTAAAAGATACATCATAGGTATTAAGTTGATTACCCACTGGTGTATGAGGCATCGTCGATTTTTAGAGTTTTGATAAAGAATAAAAAAAATAATTAACGTTTAGTCGAACGCATTAAAATAGAAACAAAAGGAGCTATGTAAAACATATAAAGTGACAATATTTATTCCTTTAAACTTTAAAATTTGTAATAACTTGAATATCGTGATAAATCAGCAATTTTAAAACTGTGAAACCATAAACAATTTGATTTTTTCACAGCTCACACTTTCCCGCTTAGTGGGAGTGAAGGCAAATGGAGCGCGCAGAGCGTAATGACTGAAAAGCGTTTGTGGAAAATTGCGACGCCTCTATGCATTTATGGCGTCGATAATTAAAATACGTAGTAAAAAATGGAATGTTCGTTTCTGGCGACGTAAATTGGTAATCAATGTGAAGCTTTATGAGATATTAATGTTGCCATCGACATTATTTTAAAAGAGGAACTCAATCAATTTAAATTGAATAACTTTTAGTGTGCCCACATCAATTTGTTTTTAATTTCGAACCGAGTCTTTAGAATCAACTATTGACATTTAGATGATTTTGTTCGAACAGATTATATACAGAAAATTTTAACGCGTATAGATGATTCGAATTTTAAATATTGTATTTCAGGAAATATGAATATGAAATAAATTTTATATTTGCAGAGGTTTTTTTATAGAACAGGGGCAAATGGGCAGGAGGCTTACCCGATGTTAAGTGATACCGCCGCCAATGGAAACTTTCATTGCCAGAGGGCTCGCGAGTGCGTTGCCGTTTGGTTAGTTGTATATTTATTTTATTTTTTGTTATTTACATGGCATTAGATGTGTGCACACTCGAAACAAAATCAAGATTATGAAATAAGCAAGGTATAAGTTTATATTTAAAAAATGTATGTAACGTAAAGTGGTTTCTGAACAAAGCGGTCGTAGTCAATATATCAATGTGGACAATGAGATTCCACAGAGTATATGAACGCTACGGAAAATATATCACTCAATACTTGCAGGCTTTACGAAATTTCATTATAGTAATTTCATATAATATGTTATATACGCAAATTATCCGATTTACCGCCACAACTCCGAGCTTTGTTTGTGATAATGATTTTGTATTTTCGCGAGCGTGTTATTTTAAAATAAAAACTCATTTTAGTAATAAAGATAAGATTAATAAACAATTAAGGCATACATTTAATAACTATTAATGCTAAAATAACTTGAAAGATACCTCCTATATTATTAAAATTAAACAACTTGATTATATCTTTGTAATTAATAATTTTGTATGCGTAATGTTCGTCATTTATCAGAATGTGTATGAACCCCCTACTGGAAAACGCTTACAAGCACATCTGCACGTGAAAGATATGGAAAAAGATAAGAAAAATAAATATCCTTTCTTAACAAAAAAAAAAATGTTCAACATAGAATATTATATCATTACAAATTATTCCTAAATTAAATACACAAAACCAACAAAGGTGTCTTTGAAGATCAGGTTCTTTCAGAGTTAAGCTGTTTCAAGTTTAATTATACAAACAATGCTGACTACTTATATACTTAAACCTAACAAAGAACGTTCACAGTTTCTTTGGTATAACGGTTATTGTGAAACTTTAATACATTGTATAATTCGAACTTCAGACATTATGAAAATAGTTCGTTGATAGCTACTTGTGATAAAGAAAACGTGTTACGGTATTTATTGTATAAGAAAATTATCATTTATGCAATACTTAGTAAATTTTCGAATTTTTAGGAACTCTTAACCGTTCCTAAGGTTCCTAAGGAGTGAATCACGGCGGAACTTTAGAATCCATTAGTGGATCCTTTTTACTTGCTTGTAAAATGGAGGAAAACATCGTTAGGTAACCGCATGTCTTGGAACAAAAAATTGATGATCGTGGACAACGTCGTTAGAAGTGTATTAGACCCGTAAGTCACCCGTGTGTAGCTTGCTTTGCGGTGATGAAGACATAATGATGATCAATTAAAAATCCATACAAAATCTGAATAATAAATACATCATCAATGCAAAGACGTGAATATGTCCGTAGAGTCCAATATAATATTATGTACTTTTTTTAATATAGTTATTGAAATCCTCATCTGTCTTACTTTCAAACGTTACATAACGACGACTTCCATATTATTTGTCATGTTTTCATGAAGTAGTGCATATTGTGTTAATTTTTACCTGTAAAAATCAATACCTTTTCATCGACACTCCCATCTTTTCCGTTGTAAAGGTTACTTTTAAAAGTCGTCCTCTATATAATAATGAGAATGTTTGTATTGCATGCATTATAATAAAGTGGATTTGTTGAGCTTATCGATTCACATAATATTATTTGCAACGTATTGAAATCTAAAATAACACGGAGAAGACCTTTACTTAATGTCTGTGTTTTATGTTTCCAATATCAATTTATTAAGTTAGTAATTCAGTACCTACCTTTAAGTTCAAGTGGCTAAATATCCGTCTGTCATGTAAAATCTATAATGTTATCAATTATCTTTTAGTTGGTGGTTTAATAATACAAAAAGTATTTTACAAAATTTTATACCAGACATATGTATATTGAAGACTTCTGGCTTCAGTGTGCGACTCTCATCCCTAAGGTCGTAGGTTCGATCCCCAGCTGTGCACCAATGAAATATCTATCTATGTGCGTATTTATCATTCGTTCCAACGGTATAGGAAAACATCGTGAGGAAACCGGCCAAAAAATCGAAAGCGTGCGTCAGGCACAGAAGAATAATCACCTACTTGCCTATTAGATTAACAAATGATTATGAAACAGATACAGAAATCTGAGGCCCAGATCTAAAAGGGTTGTAGCAACATTGCTGAATGATGAATATGTATATTGTAAAAAATATACAATTATATTTAACAAAGTAACGTATAGTATAGATGTGATGCGTACAAAAGTTTTATCGCTCGAAGACACTTCTCAGCTGGACAACGATAGTTGTTTACTTTACAAAGTTAGATAAATGTCGCAACTTGCTAACTTGGATGATTAAGTACTGTGTGGTTGACATTTGACCGTTGATAACCTTACTTATGTATACAACAAACGGTTGACGTCCTGTTATCAAATAACTGGTTTGTAAACATTTTTAATAAGATTTCTTTGCTACTAATCCGAATGTTTTATTAATCTACTTAAAAGTACGGATATTAAATTGCCTAGATGAAAATTAAAAACTATATTATTTAAATAAACTTAGCGGTAAAGTTAATTAATTATCATGATTAAAATATTTTAATATTATACTACTTGTATACTACTATTTCTGAATTTGTTTTATACTATGACAAGTTATATCTATCCAAAGAAATATATGTTAAATCTTAAATTATAAATTCTAATTGACAACTGTCAACGTATCGGCAGGTCTGTATTTATTTTTAAAACCCACAGTGTCTGATTGGCTTATGGCAGCTAGTTAAAAAGTTCTTAAAGCCATACTGAGATTATCAACGACAACAGACGTAGAATTATATATCATTTGAGGGTGGCGTTCACCCGAAGTTGAGTATGAAAAATACATTATTCAAGTCTATACAAACCCCTTTTAAACGTTGCGGAAAAATACGGTGACGTGTAATATCAGATCTAACACGCATATTAAATATAAAACGTGACAAATCATACCTACAACGTAAACATGTTATAATGCCACACGGGGTGAGAGTTAAAAAAAAACACATGTTTCGCTTGATTGGTTGGCAAACGTTCCGTTTCATTACATTCTTACGTATGATGGCACAAATCGTCACAACCTTGCTTCTGCTAATATAATGACGCAATACACCTGGAAAAAAGAAGAAAGATACGTCTATTGCCCGAACAAAATTAGATGTAAGCATTTTTCAACACCTACGTAAGGCGAATGTGTTTTTACAGAGTTAATCTTATTTTTGTACCATAATTTTATATAATTAAATAGTGCATATTGTACTATAGGGGCCATTCAAGTATTACGTCACCCCCCTCTCCTCTTGTCAGTAACAGTAAGCAATGGTCTCTAAAATAATAGTACATAAACGTATTAATTGTTTGTAGGAATCCTCGACATTGCATTTCGTTCACAAGCATAGATAATGTGTAGGTAATATGTGTAAAAAAGTAAATAAATACTGTTGAAGTAATCACCAAATAATAAAATCAAAAACCCCCGTCCCCCTTTAGTGCTTGTATATTACTTGAACGGCCCCATAACACTTAAGCAGGACAACGAATAACAGTAGTAATACAGTGTCAAAAGCTCAGAATAATTGGTTCATATTGGTAATGCTACCAACAATAATGATTATTCATTTAAATTCAAATACGCATAAACAACGCATACGTTTAAACCATAGTTGACTTTGCTCAAAATCCTTATGACTTAAGATAAATATTAAGAAACAATATTCAGACATACACAAATGTAGCTGTCGCGTTTATAATAGGAGTAATAAGACTTTATGACACTTAACATGTTTTGATCTTGTGTAACAGCCCTGTCGTGAAAATTCATACTTGTCTATGTTGTTAATACTGAACAGGAAAAGATATACTATCTCGCTTCCGACAGTGTGATGGATGATGTGGTATCGAAGAATTCAACGAGTATATAAGATTACGTAAATGTTTCTTTAATTATTTGATATTGTTAAATAATTAGTGTTTTTTGTACTCCAGCCAGCTATGATTAGCCCGAGCTTTTAAGTTGTTTTTGTTGTTGCAATTACAATAGTTAAATTATGGTTATGTATGCAATACCAGAGTACCGATCGTTTTAATGTCATTGTTAGAGTTAATATAGGATGTCATATCTCATAAGTTCCTTATTATGTTAAGCTTCCTGTGTGACTGTGACTCCGGAGTTATAATCCTCCGTCTAATCCTTTGGCAGATGCAGCAACTCTTTAGCAGATGTAATACACGTCCACTCCCTAATGTTATGCAGCCATGACTTTAGGTGTTAGCAGTCAACACGAGACCCAGGTACATAATTTTTAGCTTGCATAAGTTGATCTAATAAACAGATTCAATGTTTATGGCATTGTCGGGTTTTGAACTAACAACTTCAGGGAGCACATTTACCCACTAGGTCAACATTGTTATTTGTGATAATAATTATAGCTCGCTTTTCTCTTGCTAATCTAATAGGTCATAAAAAATTTATTCATTAAAATCATCTAACTGAATAATTTATCACACTTACTAAACGACGTACCATCCACTGTTATAGGGAGACCCAAATAACATTAACTGTCCTATGTAGGATTCTGTAAGTAATAGGTTGTCTTGTAAAAATGACTAGAAAATGTTCTAAGTTTAACCGTAATTCAAAATGTATGCTCAGCTCAGAATAACAGTGCGCTTCGTGCTTACACAAAGGCAATATTTTACTGGATAAAGCTGACTTTTATCTCTGATTTTCTTAAAAGTAAAACTTTGACAGATGCAATAGCTTACTTGAATTTGCATACTAATGGGTATCAAACAAGTCAACACCAACAATAATCAACTAAGCAAGAGTATAGATCGGAGGTTAGGATATGTTAAAAAAAATGAGTCCAAATCAAGTTTTCCTCGCAATTCCAATAATATTTATCAATTTATTTACCGATAATATTGTTATTTCAACCCAAGATCTTAAAGTATACAAATTAATGTATTACATACATAGTTCAAATTATGATAATAGTATTCCCATCTTATAAAAGATAATATTGACCAATTGCAATATCCTACGTCATTGTTGGGTCTCTTTCGCTTTTGAATAATTCAATAAATCTAAAGATGCTACCTACTTGCATGTTGTAGTCGCCATTCAAAGATTGGCCACTTCGCCTAGACATCAGGCTGTATGGAAGATTTTCTCGCGGCGAATTTCCAAACAATTCGAATTATTAGGTATCTCAATATTTGTTATTTTGAAAGAGCTTCTGACATCCGTCGTTAAAATTTGTAATTACCACGATAATTACGGCTTTTCCTTAGCAATCATTTAACATTATCATTAGTCTATTTACTTTTATTGTCTTTGGTAACACCTACTTCTACTCATAAATACGTAATTAAACATAACATGACGAAATGTGAGACAATATAGATCGAAATAGTAAATCTTATTCATAACGCAATAAATAAGAAGTAGCAGTTCATTCAATTGCAAATTCTCTTCTCTAGAGGAATTTAAGTTATTGCTTTGAATAAAATGAAGAAAGCTGTGACTTGCAATTTCCTCTTTTGAGTCCGCGCCCTGTGGTTCTTTGTTAAATAATTTTTATGTTCTGCGAAGTAAATTTTTCTATTATGTAATTGTTAAAGCGTTTATTGCCACGCAAGTGGTTTTTATGGTCCGTTGAGAGACATAAATTCTAATCTTAAATAACAATGAGAGAAAACCTTTGAAAATTCGGGAAAATTAGACTAAATCATTTATTAAGACAAAGGCTGCGATGTATAATCTCCAAAGTTTCTCCTTTTCACGTTCGAATTTTAAAATATTATCTTAATTTTTATCAATTCCCCAAATAGATAATGCAATAAGTTTCTTGGTTTAGATGATTTCTAATATACATTTTTAATCAACTTCTTTAACCAGAAAGTGTAAGCTTTCTAGGCTTTTTGAGAAGGCTATCAAACCCTAACCCTTTTATCAACATTGAAAACTGTTAATAAGGGAGCTTTAAGCTCCGAATATGATTTTGTCCCTTTCGGTGTTGAGACCATTGGTGTGGGGTCCTAGTGCTACAAGACTTTTTAAGGAAATATCAAAAAAGTTAGTCGATATCACAGGAGACCGAAGGGGGAACGCTGCCGGTATCTTCAGAACCTTGCCTAAAGGGACTTTTATTAATATTTATTATATTTTTTATTATATTTTGGTTTATATTTCTTGTTTTTTGTTATGGTAGCAGTATTATGTTATTTTTATCTTAAAGATTAATGGTATATTAAATGACATAATGTCATTACAATTTTACCATAAAATATAAATGCATTATTAACTGACATTATACTATAGTACAAATTTGTGTCAATATTTACGTTTATAAGTCTCTATAATACATGTTAAGCTGTGCATTCATGTTAAGCTTGAGTATCATTAAGTGATTAATAAAGCTTCAGTTAAAGCCAAGTATTTTTCCCATTAAATCCTAACAAAAACTGCAAACGTTTAAAAGTCACTGGTAATTGCGACTTGCAGACTTTTAAATATGTATTTACAATAAGTCTTTTATACAGGTGTTATCAACTGGATTAATGAAATAAAATATATGTTTCAGGGTTTCTTTTATAATAAAAAAAAACATTCCAAGAATATATTGATGTGATTTTTCGTTTTGAATCTTCAATATAATTGTTGTCATTGTGACACTTGACAGCTTGTACAGAATAGAAATATAATAAATGAAAAGATTATATATGTATAGATTTGGTGAAAAATCTTGTGTATTCGTTTTACTACATGTATTTGTACAAAAGCATGTGACCAGTCGGAACAATTTGATGTTTATTGAAAAGTTACTTAGATGAATCACAACGCCAGGTTATTGATTAACTTGTCTCGCTTTTCTGATGGTTATTTGTTATTTACCATTATCGCGTTTATTGTGCTTTGACGAGGCAATAAATACTGCCGCCAGTCAGTCTGTCGGCTTTGTATAAAAATATATTGATAGCGTACGTTACTACACAATAACTCATTGTTTAGATTAGATGTGCAACTCTGATGATGTAAGTTGAAAAAAGGTTGTGCCCCTGCAAAGAATATGATATTATGTAAAGGAATTTGACTTTAAGGCATAAGTAACAGGTTCCACGAATAGCCAGGCTTTGGATATTTTAAAATTATTTATAAAATGTACCCTATCTTTTTTAACTCTTTCACGTTATATAATGAAATCGTAAATTTAACAAATTAGTTCTAACGTAATGGCCGTCTTCTCGTAACAATAATGAAAGCCCCTAAATCTTTGGTAACGGTATCGTCCGAAGGAGGTTTTATTACAGGGCGAGATAATTTCATAATAATCCAAACCGTTTCGTTAAAGGGATTTCAATGTAATACCGTAATTTAAGGCTAGGGACGTACAATAATGTTTTTAGTAGAGAACCGCGAATTTACGCTGTATTCCATTTCATATAAAAAAAATTATTATTTCCCTGTGGAACATACCGTCGCAAGGTACTGTAAAAACCTGTGCTCACTTAGCTTACGTCCATCTGTAACAGGGTACCAGGATCAAGAGCCGATCCTGACCTTAACTAACAAGATAACATAGTAATAATAAATTATAAAAAGGAAAATATTATAGGGTTATAAAATACTAAAACACATCTTCAATAAATATTCACGTTCATTAAAATAGCAAGATTCTAGTATTGTCTTTTGTTAAAATAGCTTTTACACATTAAGAAAAATACTTTTTGAACGGATTAAAGCTATGTATTATTTTTAAAACATATAGTTATTTCAGGTTTTCGGGTTCGGGTTTGTTAAAACCCGCAGACAAACAATCCGCGAAAACAGAGGACACCGTGAGTCATTTTTAAAAAAACCCGTCATCTTTTAGTCGATACCGACTTCGGGGCAATAAATACAGATAAAACAACTTTCTATGCAGCTGTGATACTTTTGACATTTAACACCTTTCGTTTTCAGTCACCGTGACCACGCACACTGAAAAGTACGCGAAACGTCGGAAAAAATTCAAAATTTAGAATTATGTAAATAACTATAAGTTTTAAAAATAATACATAGCTTTAAGACGTTCAAAAAGTGTTTTTCTTCATAGCAAAATTCTTACATCTCTAAAACATATGCTGAATATATTTTTTAATGTTGTAGTCTAGTTATAATATAATATAAATCGATCGAATTCTTTGAAGGTTAGAAAACAATGTATATTACCCTAAATCTTCGTTAAAGAGATTGTCAAAGCTTTCCAATGGATGAACTGTTAAATTTACCGTGAAGGCGATAGTTGGTAAAGTGGAGTTGAGTGCCCAAAGCAGTAAATATCGACTATCGAATTTGTGAAGAATAATGTACGTTTGCACTTAATAGAATTCGGACTTGATTTATTTGAGGGAAATTTTGGGAAGTACGCATTGATTAATGGTATTGACTCACAGCAATTCTCCTATTATTTTTATAAAACTTATTTTAATATTTAGACCACTCCCAGATAAATGAATTATATAAAATTACGAGTTAAAGCGGGGGTCACTTTTTTTTATTAACCTAAATATTCTAACAGCAGAAAAAACTTGTGTGGAGGAACCTAAAGGGACCTTGACCAGTGTAACCACTGACTGGCTTGGCATTTCCGTAGACTAAGGTCCGGAAGTTGTCCAGAAGTGGTATATCCTTTTCGGTCGAAATAACTTCGATGACGTATGACGTCTTTATTCATAGGCACAGAATGTACGTATCGCTACTTTAAACTAGATAAAAATAAATTCGTGAATGTTAAAATCTACTTTGAATTTTCATAACATGGCATTAATTAATAGTTAACTAGGCTAACGAGCGCTTGATAGCTGAAATATCTGCTGTGAACAAACAAAATTATAATGACTAAATACTGTTTGTCGCAGATAATAGTGAAATATTAGTTCAAGTAATTAAAATTGTGTTTTACAACAGTCGCGAATCAGGGCGAAAAACATTAGGTAACTTTTAATTAATGTCAATGTTGGGTCAAGTAATTGTTTTACTTTGAATCTGTGCTTTTTTTTAAATTCTTAAGTGACATAGTTTTTAGAGAAATTGGAACATATTTTTATAGTTATTTTCCCGTATTTCACCTCTATATTTGATTTAATTATCTTCAATAGGTCATAGGTCTGTCACTGTCCTATGCTGCCTTTTTTGCCATTCAATCTAAAGTTACATAATCGGACCTTAATTTCGTAGATGACTATTAGAGATAATTATTCGATTATTAGACAATCATTATCTTAAGTACGATTACTAACAGGAATAGGCTAACATTTTTTTAAAATAAATGTTTTAAAAGAATCTTGCAAAATATTGCAGTTAATCTAAAAGATACATTTTATGATCTAGACGCACAACAATATCATGAATAAAGCAATGCATAATGCATAAAAATGGCATGTAGCTTTTACGAGATGAATTTACGTTTCGCTAGGTTTTCCTTATTTCGTGAGTGGCGCCTGCGGCCTTTTAAATCCCTGTTATTAGATCGAGACGTATAAAAAAGAGTCACAGACGGCAGCCTATATAATAGGCTATTGGATAAATATTAAAATTTATCCCATAGCTCATTTTGGCTCAAACAGCCAGGATTATAAACGTTGTTAAAGGCCAAGGCCATCTTATTGATTTTGCTTCTATGGTTTCTATGGCTACATGACGGCATATTTAAGTTCTACAACATGTTAGATGTTAACATCTAGAACATGTAAAAAGCTGCAGGTTTTGGAGTGTCACTACTAGTCGAATCAAATTGTACTATTTTTTATAACTAGAATCACAATTTGAACATTCGACGCCACTCCATGCGAGCATACGCCACCCGAACTTACTTAAATTCAATTGTATTAAGTGGATTATTGAATTTAAGTGGTAAGTTTTATTAAAATATTATTTATTAGAAAACAAATGACGTATTACCTACACCTAAATCTACTTATGTGGTGACTTTTGTACGAGTTGCAAGTATTTAATTTTGTATACCTTTCCTCACAATATCAAGCTGCCACAGAACGGCGCCTTTACCACAAAAATATTCCTTAAATTTGTTTCAGTAAAATGCTAATGTTAATGCGATGCGATGCGAATGTGACTATAATTGAAAATTTTATTTGATCCATTCTTGCGAACAACATTCTTGCTGTAGAGTCGCATTATAAAGGGATTCAAGGTAAAAGCTTCTTCTGCAAAGATCTTATAGGGCAATGGTTTTAAATTTGGAGTTAAAGGTTTAGTAACGGGTAACTCTAACTTTCCATCTTATATTAATTGGCTTAAGACGGATTTTTCAAATATTCAACCAGTTTTGCCAGAGTTACGATTTATCCCCTTGTAGTTCCAATAATTTGAACCACTATTTATAGGACATATAATAGTAACATTTTTTCCATCCTGTGGCCCAAAGCAATTGGGGAAATTCTAATAATTTCTAAAACCATATTCCGATTCTTCCCACATTGCAGTTGTAGGATTTGGCATAGTGGAATCGCAACGTTTTGAATGAACTACCCATAGCTAAAAACCTGTAACAATAAAATTCATATGATCATCTTTTGTTACAGTTAAAGAAGTAAAAAATAAGTTTAGCAAATTAAAAATATGCTTCACCAATGCCTTAAAAAGACGCCGTAAGAAGAGTGGTGAAGCAGCAGCTAAAGGAGTTCCTTGGAAATTAGAAGAGCAAATGGAGTTTCTGCTACCACACGCTGAAGGAAGATTTAAAGTTACAAATTTAAGTACATCAAATGATGACGATTCGACACATGATGCCGAATATCAATTTTCCGAAGAATCTGCAGTTTCACCTCCTGCTACCATTCGTTCATCCACTCAAGGGATCTCCTCTTTAAGCCCATCTGTTGCAAGAGCATCTACTCAAAATACTACTGAAAGTTTTACTCCGAAACATTTAAACAAACATGATAATGACAATAATATATTAAAATAAATGATGAGTGTAATGAAAACTACAGGAAATGAGACGATGGAAGGAGAAGAGATCAGATATGGATGATACTGACTTATTCTTTTTATCAATGAGTAAGCAACTCAAAAAGTTACCTAAAACGGACTAAGCTGAAATTAGGTTTCAATTAGACAAGCTTATATACGAATCGGAAATGAATATAAGCTAAATAACCACGACCAAATTCTGGATACTTCAATAAATATAAGTGGTAACAAAATTATTCAAAACAGAAATTCTAAAACCAAGACAAAGTACATAAACACACGCTATGACATCAGAAGATGAAAATACAGAAGTAGAAATAGAAGTTGAACAGTCGCATGACGAATGAAAAGTACAGTTTGAAAGCTCGAATAATGTTCTATTGTTATTATTATAATTGTATGATAAAAAAAATTTTCTCTTCAGTTTTTATCTCAGATATTTCAATAATGTTGTTATTTTCGCCTATATAATAACGTATCAGGTGGCGTGTCCACGTGAACTTGACATGTTTTTGAACAAACAGAGGCAAGCGGAACACACTCGCGTTGTTTTCAATAACCAGACATTCATACTTGATTTCAGTAAAAGGATATACCTACCACCGTTTGTTTGTTACTATTTCGAATGAATATTTATTTATAAGTACTAATACAATGTGTAATAAAAAATTATACAAGAAAATATGTCATAACAAATTTTACACATACACATCAATTATATTAGAACATAAGCAAGCTAGCAAGGGAAACAATTAAACAAGCAAACCCAAAATAACTAAAAAAAGTAATAATAATAACTAAAACTTAATGAAAAATCAAACCTCATTAAGAGCATGAAAACAAAGTTACGGTAAGTTGGAAGAATATTAATCAATTTAGACAAGATAGTCCTTATAGATGACATCAACTTGCATTCTATTATCTATTGCCTTATAAAGATAATTGGTATATTCAGAAATGTTAGATGATACAAACCCATACTGTTCTGTAATAAGTATGGGTTTAATAAAACTATAAATTTTATTGTATATGACGCGAATTAAGTTCGATGGCTGTTGTTGTATGGAGATGTTTAAATAAAACTCTTTGTTTGAAGCTAGGTAACAACTAGGTTTAATGGTTTTAAGCATGAGCTTATATCTAACATATAATTAAGGGTAGTGGGGTTGCGACGCTAACAAAAATTAATTTGGCTCATCTAAGGATAATAAATCTAAGTGATATTACACAAGTAAAGTCGACCTTTTTGGACATTATCGGAAACAAGAATATTGTATTACAATTTATGAGGCTCCATGCATGTGTTTTTGGTTTCAGCTTCTAAATATTTACCAAAATATATGTATGTAACTTAACTAATGTAAGGTTACATAACTCGCGTTCAAATACTTTAGCAAAAGTGTTTAGAATACAAATTGGCCTACAGTTGCATACGTTAGATTTGTCTCCTGATTTATGAACTGGTAGTAATACCAGATCACGGGGAAAGATACCTGATTGGCTGATTCATAATATTAGACTGAGAAAATGTATTGGATTCATATACTATGGAAAATAAATAATCCGCAAGCATGTTACAAATAGGAGCACTATTTGTAACCTGTTTGGATTATTTATTATAGGATCACCCTCAATAGCCGCTTTATGGTTTAACCTAACATAAGCAGGGATAGAGAAGCTTTTAGTTTAATTTTTAACGTAATTCCAAAATATTTTAAAATTTCCAGAATTTTGAGCTTGATTCAGTATTAGCAATGTATTTCGTAAAACTTTCTTTTATCACCTTTTTACCATATTTAATGATAATATAATTATACTATCCTTTAATATACTCGTAGTTAAACAAAATATAACTTTCGTACTCTTTCATTGAAAAATATTCAATAAAAGGTATATTCATTTTAAAATTAAGCTTTATTCACTTCGAAATCCGGATTTTTAATTTCGACACTCAGAGTGAAGAGACATCGTAATTTTCCATTCCACTGTAAACCATTAAAAATAGTTTTCAACGGTTAAATTAAAAATATGATTAAATACGTAAGTGGACGTTTTTAATTCATCGCTTATTGCTTGAAGGTAGTATGTTTGAATTTTGGGGAAAACGACTGACTTAAGTGGGTCAATGGGTGGGTCTTAAGTGGTTAGAGCATATAGTAAATATATTTATCGTCAGTTTTCACGTGTGTGGACACCCATCTGTTGGTTGCCTACTCATTTAGTAGGGTGAGTGTCCTAATTATTTGCCAGACTTCAGCTTTGGAGTAGAGACTCTTGGGCCGTGGGGTTCAATGCACAGGCGCTAAATAAGATGGCAGAGATGCTGGTAGCATTAAAGGTACACTGCCACAGGAACCATTTTTGAATTTGTTTTAATTTTCTATTTATCCATTTTTAATTATTATTGCTATTATTAATATGTAGGTTAAGATTATTGTAAATACTGTATATTTGTAAATTATTTAATCAAGTAGAAGTATCACTCAATATTGAATTATTTTCATTCAGTGAAATTGTGTTTGCACATAAAAGGACACACAATAATTATGATGTAATAGAATTGATTAAATTAAGAAAACACTTTTTGAACGGATTAAAGCTATGTATTATTTTTAAAATTTATAGTTATTTACATAATTCTAAATTTTAATTTTTTTTCCGACGTTTCGCGTACTTTTCATTGTGCGTTGTCACGGTGACTGAAGACGAAAGGTATTAAATGTCAAAAGTATCACAGCTGCAGAGAAAGTTGTTTTATCTGTATTTATTGCCCCGAAGTTGGTATCGACTAAAAGATGACTTAAATTTTAATTAGAAAGTTGTTTTGATCTAATATAAAATAAAATCTATCATCTGAATTATCTAAAATGTCTGGCTGCGGTTATGCTACGTAACTCTGAAATAATTCACCTCCCTAATGAGATACGCTAATGAAAGCACACTTGTAAATAAAATTATAGCGTCGACAATTTTATACGAGTTTTCTATTCAATTTTCATATTAGGATGAGAAAAGTTTGTATATATATAAAATAATATCAGTGTGTCTAATTTAGTAATATATATACATATAATATGTACTTTTTGTTACCACTCAATATGACTTTGCTGTGAATGGAAGCATTGGAAACCAGTCTCCCAATACCTTCTCAACTGTAATCTTTATCTATATCTTTATATGGGAGTAAAATAAATTCACATATTGAGCAGTGTTGGCCTAGTGGATTCAGCGTGCGACTCTCATCCATGAGGTTGTAGGTTCGATCCCCGGCTGTGTACCAATGGACTTTCTACGTGCGCATTTAACATTCGCTCGAACGCTTCAGGAAAACATCACGAGGAGACCGGCCTTAAACTCAAAAATTTGGCGTGCGTCTGGCACAGAAGGCTGATCATCCACTTGCCTATTAGATTAACAAATGATCATGAAACAGATACAGAAATCTTAGGCCAAGACCTAAAAAGGTTCGCCATTGATTTGTTTTTTAATTTTAATTTTACGGACATATATTAGGACCATTCTTATATCATCCATACTTATATATTCTCTCCATGTTTTTATTTATCTTCCTCGTATTCCCTTTTTATAGCGAGGAAGCCACTTCGTCGCTTTTTTCGTTCGTTCATCTTTGTCTTCTCTCATAATATGTCCTGTTCATATCCATTTCAACCGTTTACTACAAGTAACAGCATTTCTTAACTGAGTCATGTCTTTTATTTCTTCTAGTTTTACTCTAGCTTTCAATTTCACACCTATAACACTCCTTTCGATACTATTTTGTCGAAATGCATTAAACACAATAATTTTCTTATATAAATCATTAAATACACAAATAATATACGTTAAAATAAAATCACCTTGTCTAAAACTTTATATCCAATAGCTTGATTTAATTGGGGATCCAAAGGATAGCTCATTTATCTTAATATCTAAATATATTATCTTAATACTTATATTATCCTTCGTACAACTATATCTCATTACTACTAGAACCCCGCCTATTTATCAATCTCCTAGACATCTACCTAACATTCTGATTGTTTCAGTGCACTAACTCATGTAATTATAAACCTATCCTTGGTCTCAAATAGTTTTTGTTTCTTTGATCATTTCGTTTTTTAAAGATAAGTTGATTATGAGACTTCTGTGGCACATGTAGTGACGCCGATCTTTACGATCTTTGCCTTCACCGTTCTTCATTGGTGTATCTCATGGTAAAGACTCGCTTGAATAAGCAACTAGTCTCGAGATTATTGCGGATTCATTAATATTGCGTCATTCATAGCTCTTTTAGTACTACTACTAGTTGATTGCTGCTCGTCATGACGTTGGACTGAGCGTTTAGACATTACTAAAGTTTATTATTTTCATGTGTACTTGTAGATAAATAAAGTATGATTAGTGATGAAAGTATACGACAAAATAGCGGGAACTCAGTATGTTACGTGAGTTGAACATGTATGTATAAAAGTTTGTTCTCTGTTATTTTACTTTTAAATCGTATTTTCAACACCGTTATTTTTTAGTTTTTTTTTTTGTATTTATGGAGCGATGTTATTCTTCTGACGGATTGAAGGAAGTATAATATATTTAGTTTTAACAAAACTTTTTAATAATTCAATCTTAACTGATAAAGATAATAATAAAAAAGAAATAAATCAAACTCTAATATAAATTAAAAACAAATTGTCCCTGTGACAGTGTGTTCTACCTGGCAGCGTTTAGTTAGTGTAATATTAAACGTTATTAAATTATATTTATAATGTCACTGCAAAAAGTCGAATATTTTTCAATATAATATATTTAATTAATTACAGTATAAACCATTGTTTTCTATGCACTTTTGCCATCTCATAGGTAGTTCATTGATCCCTTTACTAAAAAAACCAGTCGGACGGGAATCAAAAAAATCTGTGAAGGCGATTTGGACTGCCCCATCAGAGTTAAATGTTTTCCCTTGCAAGAAGTTGTCCAAATTTCGAAAAAAATGGTAATCTGTTGGAGCAAGGTCCGGGGAGTGGACGAAGTATGTCTTAGATATTCCGATTGAAGCTCTTAATTTTGTAGCCGTCTGTTGTGCAGTGTGTGGTCTAGCGTTGTCGTGAAGTAGCAGTGGCGTGGAGCGATTGACCTGCCTAGGTTGTTTAGTAGCGGCTTTTCCATCATGGTTTGCAATTGCTGAAAATAGACATTAGCCGTAATAGTCTGGCCAGATTTGAGAAAACTGCAATGAACAATACCGGCACTAGTCCACCAAACGCTTACAAGTAACTTTTTTGGCGTTGATTTTCGCTTGGGGCAGGATTTGGCTGGCTGGCCAGGATCCAACCATTGTACTGAGCGCTTCCGATTATCGTAAAGAATCCATTTTTCATCACAGGTAATGATTCGGTTTAAAATACCTTCATTATTGTGTCGGTTCAGTAATGTAACGCAACAGTCGATGCGCGTTTGCCGGTTTGCTTCAGTCAATGCGTGAGGTACCCACCTTTCTGATTCAATTCAATTTAATCTTCCCAATTTGCTTCAAGTGAATTAAAACAGTTTTATCACTAACACCGCAGCCTGCAGCTAACTTGGACGTGGTTTGCGATGTATCCGCTTCCACAATAGCCTTCAATACTTCATTATCAACTTGGGTCTCAGGGCGTCCACGGGGCTTGTTCTGCAGGTCGAAATTTCCAGAACGAAAACGTTGGAACCAAAAACGAACTGTGTTTTCTTTTGCAACATGACCGCCTTACACATCATTCACCCTTCGAGTCGTTTCCGCAGCCAAGTGCCACGGCGGAACTCGTACTCGTAAATAATGCGATACTTTAAGTTTTCCATTTTGTAAAATGAGTGACGCAAACAGAAAAAAACAAATGAATCGTGAATCGGTCATCGAGGCACAAATACATGAGTAGAGGAGTGAGGAGAACATCGTGATTAAAGTGGCCAGTACGAAATACGCCAATTTCATATGTAAGGAACTAATATATTAAATAAAGTTATATAAAGTATATTATATATTACTATTGAAATTAGGATTTTATTTTTATATGTTTATAACGAATTAACTAAAATATTAAAAGAGCGATAAAACGATATCAAGATTAAAATGAAGCATTAAACATTATCCCAGTATAAAATATTAAACATATTCTAAGTATTTTAATAAATAAATCTCCAGCCGAGACAGATCACAATATATTTATAATACTAGCGAACCCGACAGACTTCGTTCTGTCAAAAAGATTTGAAATGTGTATTTCTAAATATTATATAGTCGGCTCAAATCTCCTGAACAGAACCGTCACCCTGATGATAGGCCGGTGTGTGAGGTTCAGCTCACGTGACCAAAGTATCTTCGCTTCCACGAACTTTGGCCACCCTTCTGTAACCCACTAAAAAACCCAGACTGAGATATCTGCGGAGGGCTTCAAACTAAGAGGTGAATATACGGTTCAAACCCGTTTGGAAAATATTCTAAAGGGACAGTGAGAACCTAAAGGTGACAAATATTTAAATAAACTTGACATTTTTATGTCAAGTCATCGATGCACACAATTGACAATGACTTAAATATGTCAAGTCTAGTGTATGAAAATTCCTATTAGTATGAATTTAAATAATTTTGCATAGATAGGTATATTACATTTATAATTAAAGATAATAAAACCCTTTTTTTAAACGCGATTTAATCAGATGTAATCACGTGAAAACTGATGCATTTTATGTGTTCTAACTAAAATAAAAGAAAAAATAAACCAAAATAAAAATCATTAATGATCTACAGCTCTTATATTTTTAGACTATTCAATTTGGTAGGGCTTGTCAGATTATCATTTTGTGTTGAGTTTCGCATATAATAATACTCCAACGCAAACAGGTCCACAGTTTTGATAGATATGATTGAATATGAAAGAAAAGGGCTGTTTTTAGGGTTTTTCCGGAAATTATTCGAATTTTTCTTGCCGTAAAAACTATCCTTGTACTTCAACGCACATTTTAAAAAAATTGGTTCAGACGTTGTTGAGTTATGCGGCTACCAACACATTTTGCGATTCATTTTTATATTATCGATAATTTCATAAACATCTTACAGGTTGTAAATTGTCAATGTGTCAAAATAAATTTGTCACTTGTGCGTTGGATCGATCGTTGAGTACAGTTGGTTTTTGATCGGTGACTGCTCCGATCATAAGCATCAATGCATCAATCGTTGACGATTTTAAAATAAAATTGAAATGTCGTACCACGATTGTGTTGACTATCTAGGTAATAATCGGTTCAAATATGCTATGTATTAATTTTAAATGAATCTTAAGATTTAGCTGCAATATAGGCAGGTTCAAAACCCATAACAGTTTAAGTACGGCAGGTAAGGTTCTATGTTGCTTTCGATCGCTTTTACTAAGGTCATATTATTACATAAATGTGAAAATCGTAAAAAGATTGCTCCAACTTTAGCAAAGTTTAGTACTTTAAGTTAAAAAAATATTCCGAATATGTTGGATAGAAAATAATCAATACCGTGGTTGGTTTGGCTATTAATGAAATGAAAACCATCAATAAAGGAAAATAACTGAAAAACTAAGTTTCGTCACTCCTTACATTGTGATTAACACAAATCATTACATTATGAGGCTTTACTTCGTTACCATTTACTGTACCAGTACCGGTATGACAATTTACACTTGAACTGTCAAGTGTAAATTGTCATCACAACAAAATTTGCCAATCTGTCAATTGGCGTCGCAGATTATTGAAAGGATTTTAATAAATCTATAGAATATCTATTTTCAGTGTCCCCTTAATCAATGTTATTTAAGACCTCATATGGCTCGCCAAATGTAAAAGGAAAAATCTTCTCTAGTGGTCGTAAATTACATAATTTTAAAATATGTGAAAAAGAATACGTAATGGAATTTGATTTATGATATGGACGCTCGCCAACGGCGTTTGGGTCCTTTATCATCTGGTGAACATTTGGATTTACGGGCTGTATTGAAAATAGAAATATTAGGATGTGTTAGTTAATCTTGTCAACAGAGTTAAATATATATTTTTTGTTGTAAATGTTATATGGTAGAAAATAAATAATTTATATAATACTTGTAATAATTTCTAGATGTTTGTAATATTACTTTCGAATAGTTGCCGTTTATCTAAGTGAAATATTTCATCATACTCAAAGTTCAGCCATTAAGCTAAGTAATATTTCTGTGAAGATTCTATGGTAAGAAGAGAACAATGTTTGCCATTGTAGGGATCTAAATTAGTCTCTGTACTAGGAACGTCGTTTTGGTCAATTCGAACACATAGACAAGCTTCTAGACCAGTGTTTCCCAACGTGGGCTCCATGACCCACAGGGGCGGGGGGGAATTTTATTGTTCAGAGGGGCTATTCAAAAATGTATTAAATCTATTTGGATTTTTTAGTTTTTCATTATGTTTTTAAAATGTGCTTAGTGTGTTTCGTTAAAAATAGTATAACTAATTGTAAACTATCAATTTGGTAATATTAAAAAAATATGTATACAACAAAGCCCCGGGGCCTAGTCTTAGACCATTTTAGAAAGGCTAAAGTGGTGTACGACACAAAAAAGGTTGGGAAACTCTGCGCTAGACCAACACTACTAGGAACTATAAGACCTATTGACTTTATTGGAGTGATGTAGATCAGTTTCTAAATTACGTTGTATTTTCATACTATAGCCGACTTTTACTCGAGGCTAAAGTGAAGTTAAAGTGAAGCCAAAGTCCAAAAAACCGTCCAGACACATATTAAAATGAATATCCTATATCCCACATTATTGTACTATCATTAAACCTTAATGATTCAACGACATAGCCGCCCTTTTCATTTATTGATTACTACGATCGGCCATGATACTCGTAAAATATGTAAAATGTATAAAATATACACTGAGGAATTCGTTCTTCAAAATGTACATAATATAAACACTCTAAGTGTAAGCTTTGAAAATATTTGTATAAAAAGGGGCACTACAATTGTAAGCTTACGGAGTCTTTAAATATTCATTACCCGACGCTCCACATCTTCTACAAAATTCAGCAACTTTTGAAAAATATACCATCTGTAATACTTCCACTGTTTATGAACACACAACTATTTTCATCTTGTAGACTCTTATACCACATTATACCATAGAAGAGCATATATAATAATTTTCTTTAGTAACATCGAGTCACTAACAAGCATTCAACAATAATTTATAGGCAATCATGTTTATGTGAATTAAATATCGAAAGTCATTTCAATAAATAAACATTCCTTTTCAGAATTGATTTAAGCAAATACTTTGAAACAAGTATTCATTCCTCATCATTTAATGCAATATTCAAGTGAATAATTTCATTAAAATGAACTGAATTAAAAGTTATTAACTTCCGTAACGGAAATTATAATTAAATTATTTGAAGAATGTTTCAAGAGAATGCAAAGGTATTTTCATATTAACATATTTCTAAATATGTTGAGTAGATGTACTTTATAACTGCGAAGAAAACTTGATTTTAGTTCACTACATCGAAATTGCATGGTATCGGTATCCCATTTGCTATTAGAAGTTGCAGAGTAGGTACCATCGCGGATACTGAATTATATTATAGATTTTGTTTAATTTTCTCCACGCAATAGAGAAATGTTTAAAGTTTTATAAAATGTTAGGAAAACGCGCATTACGTTATTAATACCTTTAAAAAATATAAAGTGCGACTGTAAGATGTCTAATATTTCTTTGTTTGTACATTTGAGTCCATTTATTTTATTTATTAATTCATTATCCTTATAAAACTTTGCAATATATTTACATTTCAGTACGTGAATATACTGAAGGTATCGGGGGACCTATGTATTTTACTATTCACAAAGCAAAACTTGAACTCAGTTTATAACATCTACAGAAAATCGTGTGAATTCTTACTTTGAAACTTTGTTTTTGCTTTTAAATCCATTATGTCGTATCTCGTATTGTATATTTGAATTGACCCTAGTAGTGTAATTTCACTGTAGATTGTGTAATCTTAGATGCCAGACCTAGTGCATGATTGCAAAAACTTACTACAGTCTACATATACAGTTACTGTTTACATATATATATATACATTTTAACAATTCTATAAACACCAGCCCTTTTACTTGGTCCATTTCCGGAGGCCTACATTGGCCTCTCTGTATTCACTGGGAGTCAACCTTCTCGACGATGTGCTACCTAGTCGGTGGGCGGCCGCGCAGTCTTTTGTTCTGCCAGCGTCTCCATTCAAGGATTTGAATCAGTTCTTATCCATGCGCGCTTTAGGGCCTGCCCACCGCCAATTAGATGTCGCAACATTAATTACATCACAAAAATACGCTTAACAGCATTGAATTGTAATTTGGGCTTATAAAAGTATAATTGTAAAAAATGTAGATGCTAATGTTAAAATTCTATATTGACGTATGTTCAGATTTCATTCTGAACATCTACCAACTGCTGACTAGGCTCACGTGTGTTCAAAATCTTAACATCTGAAGATGTGCAATACTCGGACAGCTCACTAAAATAATATCATGTATGTGTAAATAGGTGTAATTAGTATTTAAGATAATGTCTTTGAATAATAAATGAGATTCGAATATTGCTCTGTCGTATTCATTTCTCGCTTCCTCTCAAAGTGGTGAAGACTACTTCAAGGCCTTAATTATCGTGGCAAGCCTGCCCGGTAGCTTTGAGATAATTCCACCTCCTTGAACCTTTGATCCTACCCGTAGGGCTCCATCCTTAGGCCCTACCTTAGGTCTCTTGGTGCAGACATCCCGTACTTATTTATATATTCACTATTTATGTGTTAGGATACATCTGTAGGGATTAGGGATCCGTAGGGTTACATATACTATACATTCACTACATATACTATACAGATACTCCTGACATTCAATATATATAAAAATGAAACACACATTTCACAGTCCATAGCAAGGTGTACAATGTACTTTAAATATTGAATAATGTAATGCAATACAATAATAATATTATTTAAAGAAACAATAAATATATTTTATGGTACAAAACAATCAAGAAAGAATGTTGGTTAGAAGATTATTTTTTAACGTGACAACGTCTTATAATTCGATGGAGCCGGCTGCACGCTCGAAAAAACATGACTCATGCGGCGTTACCTCGCTCTGAGGCGTTCCATTTAAGGCTTGGAGTGCAAGCGAGAGCGCAGAACGAGCGACAAAGAGGCACAATCGGCCTCCGCGTTCGACAACAATTTTTGTATATAACTTACATACTTACATACATAACTGTATTTATGCGTACAAATAAATGTAACTTGATCGATTCAATTGTGATTTCCATTTACTTACTTCTCTATATCCATACAAAATATCTATCAAAGAAATGAAATTAATAATTTATTTGAAAAAGCAACCATTTCATCAGTATTTTCTTATGACGTTGGCACGTTCAACTATCGTCAGTAAACCGACTTTACAGACAACCGATTTTTTAAATTATTATTTTATTTGAGATGGAAATACATTAGAGTCACAGGAATATAAGAAAATGATAGTCGTTAATTTATAGATCTAGCAATATCGGAAAATCAGATAAACCTTTGAAACTGATTTGAGTTTTACGTTATTCATTTATAAGCACTATGACAAATAATGACAACGACAGCTGACAGTAACGACATTGCTCCGACCTAAAAGGTGATTCTTATAGGTTGTAAAGATGCAGTTAATTGAAGGAATTTTTATTCGTTATCTAGACTAAAGATTATTCTTATTAACTTAATCATCTCTTGAAGATGCTTTTGTTAAATATAATTGAAGTTTTTACTGTTACGAAATAATATTCTGAAACAAATAATTTACTTTTCTCAGATTTTTCTGAACAAGTCTCGAGATTTTATGAAATACATACAAACCTGAGGTAATGAAATTACAAGAGTATATAATTATTAATAAGGTCTTTCATGTGAAAAATAATTGTGTATTATTAATATTGTCTAACAAACTTCAACCTCGAATAGGTTATAATGCATATTTGAAACTGAAAATGACGGAGAGTTTATTATCAATCCTCGTCACATACTTATTTTACGCCTTTTATTTCAGAACCGGCAGGAAACAAATAAATACATAAGTATACTTTATGTTACCTATATATTAACCAAATAATTACTCTCGGCGATCGCAATTGCTGGCAGCAGCTCGCTGCTAGCTTACTCAGGCAAGCATTTGCTCGTGTTTTGCGCACCCTAAATATCATTGCTTGTGATACAAATGTTTTTCTTTGCACACTGGCTGAATTCACAAGAATTGCATTATTTATGATTAGTTATAAAATGGTTTAGATTTTAAGTTTTTACTTTCGTATGTTTATATTATGTTTTTAGTTAAGTTTTCTATTATATTAGTATTAAGTTACTGTAATAGGAAATAAATCAACATTGAAATTTTGATTCTAAATAACGTTTGATTGCGTGTATATATTGTATGTTTTGATTTTTTTGTGTATTAAGTTACTGCAATCAAGTTTTAAAAAACTTATAAACATAGAAAATATTATTTCTAAAATTCTAAACATAAAGAATCATCTTTATCCATATAATATACAAAGTATTTTATAATTAAAAAAGCATGACTGTGGTCTTTATACAAAATATAATTATAATCCGCTGGTGGCTGAAATATAAGGGGTTACAGTGTGAGTATTAAAAAGATGTTAAAATTTAAATCAAGCATTATTTACGTGTCTGCGATTATATTTTAAACCACACAGATCACGTTGAAGTGGACCTTTAAGTGCTGTAGATCTATTGATTTAATCAGCATAATCTTTTTTTTATGTTAACAATACTGCTTTCGGATTTAATTAAAAACCCACGCACCCAGGCATCGAGTCCGGTAAACCCTAAGTGCTTATAGCTTGATTTCCTACGATACAATGATTACTTGATTGAAAGGTAGTAGGTCATCTTCGCGTCGTGCACAATCAATTAAATACGCAGAAATGGGGTAACACTTTGTGGAATTATAGTATTTTAAACGCATTATGGATTGTTATTCTCCACCTGAAAATGAAGCAGTTATCATTAATGAAAGGAATGTATCAATAAATAATATTAATTTATGATGCGAAGATTCGTTAGTTGAATTAAGAAATAATAAAGATGGCGTATCTCCTATGAATAGATGCATCCAAAAATCAAAGTCACGATACATTCTTAAACGAAACTAATTATGAGGATACTGCGTCATCGCAACATCGTTAAATAAAAACTGAAGTGTTAGCACCCTCTCGAACCCCATCTTGCATATCATGAATAAATTATCGGAACACCATTATTAGGAATCTTTTGTTGGAATAAAATGAACGTAAAGGAAAATGGAAAGCCTCCATACAGCTATTGAATCTCCCTAAAAAGCGAATGTGCTTATTCTTTGTTATTTATAGTCTGTATCGATAAACAAAACTGCTAATCCGGTTTACGAGATATTACAACTTAAAATTTTAGGTTTTTTTTATACTAAAATGCATAGATAAAATGCATTCATGAATAACAGTTATATTCTGTGCTCTATGTTCAGTCATAGAACACACAAAGTCACATAGAAAATCATCTCTACAATATTGGATGTTCAAAGTTCAGTTTGAGATATTCGTCAAATGAAATATCGCTTTATTAGTTGGTAGTCGATTCTTGGAATGATATTATGACGCGCTAAGGGATCGGATAGAAAACGCCGTAGATCTCTTTAAGGATTTATTTTTTTAATAAGTCAACGAGGAATTTAATTACACTAAAAATCTGTCACTAATTACTCTAGTTACGAGCACTTCACGTAGTAGATTAGTGATAAACACTTGTCGTCACTATTCGCACTTTTTCCCTTCGATGTTAACATTTGAAACTATATTCACTAGTCGCGTTTCAACTCGCTTATAAATTCCTGGGAGTACAAGCGAGTTCGAGAAGAGAACCCTTATCTACGCAAGACTATGTGGGTGACTGATTCCTCTGCGCTGAAACTACCTCTGCAGAAGAGACAGTCTGTCGCGCCTAGCGCCTAGGACAAATAAATGTTTATTAAGGAGACAGTGGCTCGTAATTGTATGTAATGTTATGTCCCATACAAGTACATATCCTTTTTAGTCTTCTTAGAAGTTTTTGAACGAGGTAATTAGTAGTTTTCATTATTGTTGCCTTTTTGAGAAGCATCATAGAAGCAGTATTTAATTGAAACGAAATTAGTATGTGGATGCGCGACCCGTATACACTGCATACAAAATTACTTACGAAACTTCCATCGGGTTCTACCGTTTGTCATTACTGCTGTCAGTAGTCCTTTAATTAAAATAAATAATTTAAATTATTAATTTAACTATTCTGAAATTAATTACATTTCTATTAGTAACTTGCTTTCTTGCTACAAATTATTATAAGAACGATGTTATTCGGTTACAAAAGCAAATTATTCATCAACGTAGGGATTTCAATATCGAAAGCATTCTTAAGAATTTAAATTTCGTATTAAATTGTTGAAAGAAAACGAAATGTTCACAATAAAGGTAAATTTTGCAAGTCAGGCAATTTTTATCAAGCATCGTTTTCTCGTTGCTTGAGGTATATTAAAGAGTAATGTAGATTCAGTATCGACCCGTAATGCGAAACATATACACATTCAGACATAAGAAAGTCATAATTTGCCCTTCGCCTCGAAAGCTTACCCTTTTGTCTTAAAAGTTCCTGCTAATACTTATAGACCATCGCATTCCAGCCCTTTCGCACTGAAAGTGTTCTCGGGGTCCGGAATGACTTGCATTACTCCTTTTAAAACATATATATTTAAGTAAAAATTAAATTAAGTTAAAAAACCAAGTTTTTGGTTAGGTTAATTTACTTTATTATAACTTTTTATCATACAAAGAAAATTAGTTCAAAGGTTAAATATTCTTGTTTCAAAGCACGGATGACTTGGCAAGCGCTTAAGTAACAAAAAACGGTGGTTTGGAATACCGCCAATTTCAATGTATTGATTGTTCATACTTAGAATAAACACTACGAATACAGCAACAATATAAATTACTCTACATAAAGTGTCAATAAGTAATTAACGAGCGACGCAATCAAACTAAATAGATGAAGTTCATTTAGTTAAAATCAGTAATCTTGCGAATTACTGGTTGGAATGACAAATTCGTTTTGGGTTGACCAATCCATTTACAGATTAATATAGGCAATAAGCCGGTCACATTGCCAGCATTTGTGATGACAGATGGGTCAAAAATACCGTAACTTTGAATGGACGCCCACCAGAAGCCTGAGAAGATGAGCCTAGGAATCTTTCCCGGATTGAAAAATTATGGCGAGGATGAGAGACAAGTGGAAGAATTTGGAGGAGGCTTCGTCTTCGATGGAGGTCGAGTACTAATGTTAAACGTAATGACATGCAATTAATCTAATCTAATGTAGTACTCGAATAAAGGCTGTTTTTATTTTTTATTTAAACATATTATGATCAATATCATGATAACATCGTTGTGCAACTGAGGTACAATTGGGTAGTTACCTAAGCGGTATTATCTAGTACAAAAACGTCTCTAAACCTATTTATTTATATCTCAATAGTAACTATGTGTATGTAAAGAAATATTATAACTATACGTAATCTAGACATGCATGTTTGGTACAATGAAGTTTGTTTGTTGTTACTATTAAATACTCGTGATAATTCTGACATAATCCTAGCTTAGAGGACTAAACTATGTTGTATGAAACCAGAGTTGAACTCTTGAGTATAAGGCCCTAACTCAGAGGTAAATATAATGGTAATAATACATATTTAAGTAATTTGACTACGAATTACATTGTATATTCGAAATTCAAAGAATTCCTATTTCCTTATAATTAAATATTAATAAGGATTTTTTTTATGTTTTGTTACGTGAATGTATATATTAGGAGGGTAAGCTTAGCCTAGAGAGGTCATGCATTTGTACCCCAGTTGTGCACAATAGAAAAATCTCTTATAAAAGAAGGCATCGTAAGGAAATCGGCATGTTTTCAAAATTTATGATATCAAATGTCAGACAAAGGAAAAAAACGTGTAGAAAAATATAGAGAGCAAACCCTTTAAAAGCTTAACGTCACTATACATAATGTATTAATTTATTATACACATGTATGTTTGTGATGTATTTTAATTCTACGACTGAGGCCCCAGAAGTCGGTGAGTTGAGAAATTGCATATTATCTTTTATGTCCATTAAATAACATCGAGATAGAATGTAATAAAAGGA
Organism: Pieris brassicae; assembly: GCF_905147105.1. Lineage (NCBI taxonomy): Eukaryota > Metazoa > Arthropoda > Insecta > Lepidoptera > Pieridae > Pieris > Pieris brassicae. The sequence continues at coordinate 2,792,652 of NC_059666.1, forward strand.
ATGTTTCCTTGTTATAATAGCTGTTTCAAGTACTTTTGGGCTTTCTTGAAACAGTATTACTGTAATAATACTTCGTACACAAAGTAATGATAGTATCAGAAGGCATGGAAAAACTTCTTGAACCGCTGCTTTTGTCAAACCCTCGACATATTCTGGCCCAAGAGAATTATCAACTACTAGCAATGACTAGCGTAGATACCGATTTCGTGGTAGAAAAAAGTCTACTAAGTCGGACTATAGATATAGTTTTCTTGTCATAAAAGTTTTAATTTACTTAGTTTTCTCAGCAGTTTCTACGTACTTCCTTGCAGATTATCAGAAACACTTGTAGTCATAATTTAATCAATGTACAGATTTTACTTTCAACGAATATATATCTAACATATTTTTAAATTCGTAACATCATTAACGTATAATGTCAAAAATTCTTGATTTCAAGTAGGTAGTGAAAGTTTTTTTTATTCAGTCCAGGAATTTTTCGTTTGATTGTGATGAATTGTTAAAAATAAAAACAAAATTTCAAACTGCAAAACTTTAATATTAGAGAAGAGATTTATTTGTAGAACTTCACTGTCTTCGAACTTTCCTATAGGCAACATATGTCGTAGTTTGCGTAGTAGCATATGCCAACATACAAATGCCCATGGTAAAATATTATTTTCGTAGATATTGATAAGTTATATAACTGTAGAACATATTTTTGTTCTATCACCAATACTCAAAATATAATAATTGGTCCAGTAATTTTAGTGTGTAAACATTACAAACATACTACAAAAACACAAATGTTTCCTCTTTTTAATATTAGTATAGTTAGGAGCTAGAAAGAGGTACCAATTGACAGGACTATAAAACGCCAAATATAGAAGTGATTGGCCATACGCTCCTGCGGGATCCAAGTCACATTTCAAGCAAGTAGCTGCCCAAGATCGATGATCAGTATGGTTTCCTACTCTGGATGCCCCTTGTCCCACATATGACATATTAGCAATTTTGCATATAGACGAACGAATTACGAACAGAGGACCTTAGGGGGGGGGATGTGAGTGGACTAGGTCTGACACTGGTCACACAGATTCTCACAAGCGTCCCACATTGCGTATTCATTACTTAATAATTAATACAATTATTATTAAGCAGCATGTTCTCACCAAGTGATGACCATGCTGTCTTTCCTAAAAATTATTTCGCTGTGTGTTTATGCCACGGATCGCGAACATTATCTTATGCTATAAGAGTTAAAAGAATGTAAAACCTATGTTCTAGTAGTAAAATAGAGTCACAAATGTAAGACACGTTAAACGACAGCTCGATTTATATGCAGCGGAGAACGGGAGATAAGATGAAATGGAAACTAGGAACTGTATATTGTAAGCTATGCTATATTGTAAGCAAGTCGAGCTGATTCGTATAATCTATTATATATGAATCATTAGCAGTATTAATAATATTAATAGCTGATTAGGAGTAAAATACAATAAGGTCTGTTATATTTTATACAACATGCGAATTCATTATACATTATATACACGATCTTGTATTGATCTATATTTTATGCTAGATCTATGTATGCAATAAAAATCTCACTTTTATGTTACCACTCTAAAGAAATTCAAATAATCTAATTCTAGAATAATAATTGTTTACTATATTCCCAATATTCTAAACAAGGAAACGTTTGTACAGACATTATATCCAACAAAAAATATTAAATAAATAACAAACTGGTTTACATTAGTTCATTAAGGAACTTTGAATATTTAGGTAGGTACAACAATTGTATAGAGACCTGCCATTGTGCCTTATGTCTAAGGTACTACTCGATAGCTATTGAAGGACTGCCCGTAATTCAAATAAGCATTTGGCATAATTTAAAGGCTTGAATAACCCTTTTAAATCCTATTCAAATCATAGTTACTCTAGTGAGTGTTGAAACAGTTGTTCCTTAAGAGGGTTAAAATGTTTTGATTCGGACAAACAGTTCATGTGAATACTGCGCTTAACAAAACAGAGAAACAAATGCTTCAGCTTTATATAAGTATACATTTATTATAAACGATACAGACATTGTAAATAATAGTCCCATTCCATGAGAGTTATGAAATAGAAGGACTTATGCTCCCACGCACACACTCGTGTACCATCTGCGTAGGTATGCAGTTGTCATGTCATGTAGTATGCAATAGAGCCTCGTAGCTATGTCGCTGAATAACACTGTTATTATTTTGACACAAACAAATGTCACGTCATGTAGTTAAGTAGCTGTGAAGAACACAAATGCTAAATTTATGAAACATTAAGAACATTTTAAGTCCTGGTATAAACAACAGAGCAACAACATTATAATTAGATTACGAACATTGTTCAGTATCGTGATATATTAACACGAAGTTAATCTTTGGAGAAATTTAACTTTAAACAAGTTCAACGTGTGAGTCGAGTTTAAACAGAAAGTTACTGTGACTTTTTATTTCGTATAAATTGCAAATATATTCAAGTTGTTTTTACTTATAATTCTCTTCAATTATAATTCTTATATATTTCAGTATTTTATTCAATGGCTCTTTGTAATAATAATGAACATTATTGTTTTGTTTCATTATTTTATACTGACAAGACTCTTCATAAACAAAACTTTCGTATCTAGAAATATACAGTGAATCGAACATTTCGATAAATTTAAGAGTGCGTGATATGAATAGGTGCATATGCAAGTGAATGGTCATATTATGGTTAGCGATATTCCATTTGTTAACTTTATGGTTGATTTATCAATGAGAGTTACAGAGTAAGGGCAAGCTTTTAAGTAACTAGTATCCAGGGTTCACTCACATCGATACCCAAAGCGAGGTACAGTTACGAATATTTAACAATCTGTCTCTCCGAAAATCGAATTGCTTAACATACTGAAGTTAGCAAATTGTTGGTTCAAGTTTTGTTTACACATGCTGAAGCTTCATTTAGATACATCCATCACAAACACACCAAACCGTACTGTGAAACGGCTATCCTCGTCTGTTGACTGCGCTTATTTGTATTAACTATCAACTGAGACGGCGTTTATGAGTAAATTAACAGTATTCGAAATGTACTAGGTACATACATATTTAGTAACTCAAAAACTTATTATCATATAACTTATGTCGACTAGAATTTTACGGTATGTAGGGAACTTTCTAATAAGAAAAGAAGTAATAACAATTAAGCAACGTTGAAGAAATAATACAAAAACCAATCATAAAAATGTATAAATGATCAATAATCAATGTTGTTACTGACAGCATTCTCAGTGGGCCTAGTTGTAAAAGGTCATTGGCGCTCGGCAACATATCATATTTTTAAGTTCAGCTAAAGTTATCTAATAAGCAGCTTTAAAGAGAAAACTTCAGACTTATAATATAAAAAATATCACTTAAAACGTTGGGAAACGCCTAGAAATCTACAAAAGAGACGTCTAAACTTGATCTGACACACATAAACATTATGAAGCTTCGTATATAGAACTGTACAAACTCTATAATGACCTTTCTGTTTTGAATTAATCGAATAATACAAAACTAATATAGCCGCCTAAAACATACATTATTTTTACGACACTTCGTAAATAGATAACAAGACAAAACAATATATAATTTGCGGTTACTAATGACCAATTCAGCAGATATTACCTATTTACAAACATGATAAAGCTATCTTAATGCGACGACTTTTCACCATTTCTTAGTTCCAATTAGTATTGAGGGAAAGTTTGAGAGGAAAACTTTTACCAATGAGACAATTAGGCCCTCCTTACCCCAATAAGTTGGTCAATTATGTGTATTTACCACTACACTGTTTCCTTTTCCTTCGATGGAATTACAATTGGTAATAAATGAACAATATATTTGTTTCTTTGGTGAATAAATGTTTATTTGACGCATTTGAACAAAGTTTTCGATTATTTGCGGGGCTGTAAATAACCTCCAAAGCGATACCTGAAGTCAAAAATACACTTTCATGCCATGACCAAACAATGCTTTCTAAATTTGATATGTATTTTTTGATTCTTATCTTTCTTATACTTAATGTTATGTTTGCCTAATGTTCCCACAGAAATGTACATTTTACCGCGTCTTGCTGACAGCCGTGAAACAAACGTTCGGAAGTCGTTTTTATTTATTAGTTTTAATTAAATTACAATAATTAACTGCTTTGATATATGATGAGGAAGTAGTGGGTCAATCAAGAAATTAACTTGAGTAGCATGTATTTACGGTTGCCGGTTTGAACAAATGACGAAGAGTTTATTGCCAGTTCTTCTCTTCCGTTCTACGACCTTGATTTGAGAACTGGCAGTAAATGTAAATAGTACTTTCATTTTTTCACGTTTATAAGTGTACATATATTTACCTATATGAATAAAATATGTTTTTATTTTGACAAGCTAAGATCACATTTAATTTGGGGGAGAGAAATGGTTTTTAATATGGCCATCTATATTTAAAAAAAAAATCCATCTGTAACGGATCAGTCACTGTCACTTTTATCTGTCACAGTCGATCTGTTGCGTTCCTACTAATATTAAATTAAAATACGCCCCCTAGAGCTGTTTTAGAAAAACAAATGTTTGTAAGAGTAATTGATTGAAATATTAATCTCTAGCATAGCGATTTAAGATAGAAAGCCGTCCAGAATCCAATTATAAGTTCCATAAAAAATCATTTATGAAGAACTGCAATTGTGTGATTTGACTTATAATATAATTCTAATATTTAATACTACATTCAAATAATTCATTTCACGTTCTTCAACCTTTTCTAACGAATTAAACTTGTATTTTTCCGGAAGTTTTCACGAGGGAATAAATTCGTACGCTCAGCTAAGAAAAGATTTTTCGCTTCGGATATTTGAGTCCAACAAAGAAACCGTGAAACGAGATGGCTTGACCGGCATTGCTTATAAAGTGAATGTTTTGCACTGGTCTTGTTAAAGATAGCATACAAGTCAGTGATAATAGGTATGTTTTTTTAAAATTGAATATCCTGTAGCCACAAAGAACATTTATTTACATTTCGTTACCATATTATAAAAAAAAACTATACAAATAAAAAAATAATAAAAATCAATGTAACTTGTTAAAGTATTTTAAAAGTTTATACGCTGTATAATGCTTCGTACTATCTCATTTTCTCCCACGGTCGATCTTATGAATTTATGTGTCTGTCTCTTTTTACTGTTGCTTTTTCGTTTCATCGACTTTCAAAATCATTTTAGGTTTTATAAAAATTAAAGATATGTAACTTATAGATTAACTTAACTTAAAAAATAAAATTTAAATAAAAAATAATTTAAAGAAAAGTCTAATGCTACATTTAGATGAAAAAATGTCTGTTTACAAATTTATTATTATTTACAAAGTTTTTATAATTAAACTTTTTAGTCATTATATTTTTGGCTATGGTGAAGGCTATGTAATGCTTTACTTCTACCACGTGTGAAATGCACAAAAGTTCTTTATATAATAGTTAATATGGCATAGTTTTTAAAGACGTGGTCCCGAGTTTGTTTTCCAGGCATAAAAATCATCGGTTCGCTTAAAAACAGAATGCCATGCCCTATAACTGTTTACGATACTTGAAGCACGATACGAGCACCGTTTAATGTCGCCAAATATAAGACACAACATCACAATATAAATTACTGTGATTTTGTTTTTAAGATGGAATTTTCGTGTTATTTTAATAAAACAGACCATCGATGAAGTCCCATTTATATACAATAAAGCGAATAAAATAAAGAATGTTTCGTCTGTAACAATAAAGAAAATCTTCGGATATTAGTTTCTTTATCAGAACACCGCATGTTGTCACTGCGCTAGTAGAAAATATTTTCGTTATTAAATTACTAAATCCAATCTACTTCATAATACCTTTAAGGCAATTTAATTAACCCTTACCTAGCTGTCTCGGCGGTATTCAACTTGGGCAGGAAGCTACTTTGCGTAGATTACTTCTTGAAAATCCGAACCATTACTTATTAAATATATCCTGTGTGGGGGGAGGTTTACTTCAATAATCATGTACATTTAGTACCTTTACTAAATCAATAAACAAGCTTCTCAAGTGGTCGAAAAGGTACAACGTGGTCATCCTGCGTTAGTGATGGTTTGGTGGGGCGTTTCTTATCAAGAAGTCACAAAACTACATTTTTGAAAAGGAATGAAATCTTCAGTCATAGTGTATCAATACAGTCTTTGTGTTGTGAAACCTCTCAGGATTTTGAAGCAGAATTCTGCACCTAGTAAGGCACGAACTACCCAAGCCTGGCTTGAAACCAACGTTCCAGACTTTAAAAGAGCTGAAGACTGACCGTCATATAGACCAGACCTCAAAAAACAAAAATGTACGTTCTGTGTTAATTGATTTACAAACAAATAACTAACATTTAGGATAGCGAATTATGAAGATCAGAGGTACTAGAGTACTATATTATATATCTCTTTATATGTATCTTCATAGAAAAACATAAGTTAACAATTATAATGAAGTAACATAAAATAAATAATAATCCAATAGCGCTACAATCCCAAACGGGCTTCAGATTGCACCCGTTTCCTTGCAGGTGATAGGTAGGTTTAATAGTAGATAGGTGGTAACATGTAGGTAATCAGCCCACTGTGTTTGACACAGTCATAGATTTAAAAAAATGGCGGTTTGCTTACGATGTTTGCCTTCACCGTAGGAACAAGTAAATTGAAACTGAAAAGAAATCCATTGGTGTACAGCTGTGATTTGAACGCCTAGGCTTAAGCCACTAGCCCAACACTGTTTTATTATATCAGAAAATAAATAAATAAATTTTAAATGATATTTACAAAACTTACACATTGAAAAAGGATTAAGGATTATATATATATATATATATATATATATATATATATATATATATATATATATATAGTGTAGAAAATACGTAAACCGTGAAAGAAACAAAATTAGACTGAAAAAAGCTTACTTCTAATCTCAGCCATTATATCATTATAAATTTATTTTCAGAATATTACTACTAAAAATAAAACCTAAATTAAAAACTTATATAAACTCCCAAGACACGCAAGGAGCCCAGTAATGAGAACATAACTTTCAATTATTTGTTTACTAGACATTTTATTAAATTACCCTCAGATTTATTTGAATAAAAATATAAATTTCAGTATATTATTTTCATAATGAGATGATTGACATTCTGAGATATCGACGAAGTTTTCCCGAACTTAGCGTAATGAAGAATAATGTCATGGGTTTTTTGGGGCTTGGAAATATGAAATTCGAAAAAAATGAATAACTTATAATTAAACATAGGGTATTATATTTGTCAATGAACCTTATTTAATTGCCGTATATATTTCGCTGGATGTCGTATTCGTATTGCAAGTTTTTTTTTAAATTGATAGTCCCGGGGTCTTGTGTACATTATAATCCACTAGTAAGGACCCAAGAAAATATTGTAACCTGCCAATACTCACAATTTTGATCGATACTGCTTACTGCTCTATCGAAAACATACAATACAATTGACCTAAAGTATACGATATATGCTTCGCTATATACACAATATTAAAAAAAAAACATTTTGGGTTTTGGTTGGTTATTTTTTTTAACACAATTTAAAACCCGTTCGTACGATAAAAATTAAAGAACTCAGAGAGAAAATCTTATCAGTTATTACCTATATCCTATTTAAGAAGGCATTAATATCAAACAGAAAAATAAGTTTTCTTATATCAATCTTCCGTCTTCCGTTCAGTATAACCTCTAAATATTTATAAGAAAAATTATGAATAAATAATCTAACTAGCATCCGGGTCCGATAAAGGTTAACAACCTTTTAACGTATTGCCAAGTCAAGGGTTGTCTATTACACTAATGTAGTAATTTTACAATAAATATAGTAACAACATAATAAACGACAATATTTACGAAATGATAATAATTGATAAGCAAATATTATCAACGATGTTCAAAGTAATTTGTTGCAAAAGCGAGAGTTTTTATACTTTATTTTGACTATAAACAAAATTTAATTTTGAAGAGAAGCAATTAACACTAGCAGCGTCACAAAGCACAAAAGGTATGAATAGAAGCAAAACATTGCTCGAATACATTTGAATTGTAAGTCTCCAGGTTTTTGGCGCCCACGTCGGTTTAAAATATCTTCCGTGCGTACAACGGAGAGATGTTTTAAATTTCGAATTTTCGAAAATGTATCTTGCTATTCGATTGCTCGCGAAGATTCACACCCCATTGTCTTGACAAACATGATTTGTCAGATTGAATTCGTGACTCAATCCTTCTTATACATTTTAAAATGTATCGAGTAATGGGAATACTGCTTTATCAAGAATGTATTATGAATATAGGTGTGGCGGAAGGAACCTAAAGGCAGGTTCCTCAAACAGTCTTACCACAGAAGGCCTGGCCCAAAAGTCCCTGTGGCTAAGGTCGAGTTGTATTATATCCTTAGCTACGTTTCAGATAGAATAACATGACATAATTACTATATTACGTAACTAAAGTGATGTCTTATAATATAAAATAATATTGAAACTATTTATTATTGAACCTCTAACTTACATTTACATATGATTGTTTTGATCATATAACTAAAAATAAACCCACATTAACAGGCAATTCACGGAGCGTAAGTTTAAAATCGAGACTCGAAAATTTTTAACTTCAATTCTTAAAGCATTATCTTAAAATACCCTGTAATAATGAAATCAAAATACGATTATTTAGTTAAATGCGTCTTAGCGCATACTTATGAACCTCAAAAACGTTTGCCAAAGTACTTACGTTATTTGTTAATATTAACGAGATTCGTTACTTGAGGTACTGAGATTTGATATTTACCAGATGGCTAAAGGTCGAAGTTCTACGATAGCATATCTCATATAACGTAATAACCCCTCGAGTGTAATTAATAAGGATACAAATTAATGGATAAAGGGATGCTTTTGTTTGACATAAATATTAATCTAACGGGGATTGCTCTTAGGATGACATATGTCATAACTTTATCGAATCTCACTCGGATGGTAGGGTCAGATTTAGTAAGGAATTATCCTTGCTTATGTGTATGCTATATATATGTCACCGGAATGTAACAAGATCGGTAAGTTTAATGACCTAACCTAACCGGTTAGAATCTTACGAATGGATATCCGTTAGTTTATAAAATTACCACGAGACGTCACAAATTGATAAATTTACGAAAATGTGGGCGTAAAATAATACAATTTGTCTCTCGTTTAGAATCCCACGAAAGTTTATAAATTTCCTAGTAAATTTATAAACTTGCTAATTTGGTTATATTCCGGTGACATATACATACAATAGTGCTGATATTATCAAATTATAAAAGGTTACCAATATTAGGCCATCAATGACGCATTCGGTGTCACTGTCACTGTCAAATAAAACATGACTCGAGTTAAACGAGTGTTAGTCGTGGCTTTATTCGTTTAAAAAACGAGCTTATAACTAACGCTAGACTAACAAAAAACTAACTTGACTTAGTATAGTCTTTTGTTAACATAGCTTTTACGCATTAAGAAAATACTTTTTAAACGAATTGAAGCTTACGGTGACAACGCACGCTGTAAAGCACGCGAAACGTCGGAAAATTTAAAATTATGTAAATAATTATTAAATATTAATAAAAAGTGTTTTCCTAACTTGACTTATTACTTATGTTACCTATAAACAATACAAGTGTAATCGACCTATTGGACATTATCGAAAACGAGAATGTTATACAACAATTTATGAGTGTATGAAAAACTAAAGGACACATTTATTACTAAACTGATGTTTTACAATTTATTGGCTACAAGTGTACTATGATTGCTAACATTTTGTTAGCGCTTCTATCTATTAACTAAAATATAACTGTAACTTATCTAATGTTAGGTTACATAACTCCTACCTCCTTAAGAGAGAAACATATTGATGACATAATCTGAAACGCGCTATGTCGTTGATGCTGGATTCTGTGTGTGCAGTCGGACCGGAAGTCCTCTTCTTTTTCGTCATTGTAAGATGGTAAAAGTAGAAATTATACAAATTATTTTAAGAAGTCAAGTAGATATGACGATGTGCAATTTTTTAATCAATTACCATCTAAAATTCGCAATATTAGCGCGATTAACAAATTCAAAAGGGCATTAAAAATACTTGTCAAAGTGAATCTACTAGACTAAAATTGATTATATTATAATCGTATTTATATAATATTAAGTTTCTCGTGTAAATATTATACAACTTTTGTAATGAGACAATAAAGTTCTTTAAACATTATATTGTGGAATAATTTGTGCTATATGTCTTTATATTAGTTACAAGTTGATTTGACATAGTAATAATATGTTGTAAGAAAACTTTTGTTTTGTTGCAGAATAAAACTGGTAACGCTATAACAACGATACATATAATATTACACATATACATTAGATTAAATCCTAGATAAAAGTATACACAATTTCTTTGAATTATTAAGGATACGCGTAGGACAGGCTTTGGAAGTAACAGATTGTATCCTTATTTACGTCTACTTCTGAAGTTTCAACCGTGTTTACCCTTTGTCAACTTTTATTTTGTTTTCGTTATTTTGGTGACTGCCAATTATGAACATAAATAGAACCTGTAACAAACATATCCATTAACCTTTCAATGAAAGTATCGTATGGCCTCTTTGAGTGCTCTTTGTATCCTGTAAAATGAAATATGACATTATTTCCCTCGGTACGAGGTGTTGCGAAGCGTGCACATACGACATAGTTTACAACGGGACAGATAAGAGAACTAAAACAATGAGAGTAATGTCTGTGTTAACTTTAGCAAGGCTTGTATGGAGCATATAAGTTTCTGAATAAGGTATATTTGTAGAAAAACTTTGAATATATGAGATACAGCACAACAACATTTCAGCGTGTTTCTTTCGTTATTCTCTATGTTAATTGCACATCCCATATTACTCTTCAACGTCAATCAAAACCTAGACACTCCATTTTATTATTGTACTTAGATTATAAGTTGCCAAAACTAAATATCTTTCTCCTTATATAGTAGTAAAAACATTTATTAATGAGTAAATTTTAGATACGAGTTGCATTGTATCACATACATTATTAATGATATATTTGGGAATGCACTAAACTATCAATGAGTTCAGTCAGGTTTATGTAGAGAATACGTTGTATACACGTTTTTCTTTTCTCTTTATGAAAAAATCTAAGCGAATATAATAACATTCGCCCTTCACACCTTTTCATCAGGACTGTCATCATTGATTATTTAAAAGTATATATTTTCAAATAGAGATTCTTTATATTGTAATACAATCGTAAATAAATATGTTTGCTTCGCTTGCGCAAAAGCTTTTTCATGAGATATTTAGTACGGTAACAGAACAAGATGACGAAAGCAACTGGAATCTCCTTATCACTTCTAAGATAGCTAGGTCTAAAAACTAGCACTACAACTCCTGGACCGGACCACCAATTTCTGAATGGATATTTTTTTATAGTCAAGTCAAGTTTTCTAACAATATTTGGCGTAGTAGTACGTTACTGTACTTCAGATAATTGCGTGCAATTAAAGGGTGCTGAGAGTTGAGAGTCACCTTACCGCTAAGTCATGTTTTAAACTAATAGTAATTCCAACCTTATCATCCTGATGTTGTCGTTGAATACTGTTTTCCGCGTACCACCACTATGTAGAACCAGTTGACGTTATGAAATAATTCCAAACCAATTCATTCATAGGGTCTTAGTCGAATTGGTTCGAAGAATAGAGCGTACCAATTCTTAAAAGGCCAGCCACGCACTTGTGAGCTTTCTGGCATTATGAGTGTCAATTTTTGTTTTATAAATAAAACTTATCTTTTTATAAATAATAACATCTACGGTGACGAGGCTCCATAAACAATTTACCGCAACTCTTGACACGGCTTACAATAAGCTCTGTGTTATTACAAAACGTGATCTTTATTTCCCTAAATGCCAATAAATTTTCGTGAATAAAGCGTTTGAGCGTGGGCGGTGCCTGGTAATATTTGAAGTAGCAAATTATGATTTGAGTAACTTCAGAGTTATTTACTAATCAATCAAGATTATTTTGATAACAACTTTTTTATTGAAAAAGTTAATGGTAGCCTATGTTCGAGTGTTTATTTTTTGAGTATCATACATTAATACGGCACATTAAAACACGTTTAACGATCACAATTTTTATTAATTTTTTATAGATCATGCTAAGTGATAATGACGCCCATACACACTACAATATCAGAGGGCTCGATTGTGCTTTGCCGGCCTCTTTCGAATTGGTCTAAAGGAAGGACTTTTCTTGAAGGACCCTAAGTCGAATTGGTTAGGTAATACTTCAGTGGGCAGCTGGTTCAGTATAGTAGTGGTGTGCGGCGAAAACTGCCTTAAAAAACGTTTCGTTGTAGAACGACGGATATCAATGTAATACGAGTGTAATTTCGTATTCTACCTTGACGTCTGATGATGAAACTCAGCTATAGGTATCCGAACAATAATCCGAATAGTAATCAATGGCGCTACAACCTTTTTAGGTCTGGACCTCATATTTCTGTTATCTCCTGTAGGTCATCAGCCGGTGGCTGACGCACGCTGACAACTTTTGGGTTTAAGGCAAGCCGGTTTCCTCGCAATGTTTTCCTTCACCGTTTGAGCGAATGTTAAATGCGCACATAGAAATAAAGTCGATTGGTGCACAGCCGGGGATCAAAGCCAGGCCAGCCACGGAAGTCGCACGCTGAAGCTACTAAGCCAATACTATAAAATATAAACTTTATAGTTTTAGTGGAAATCTGCTCAGTTTTACCTATTATTATTAACGGTTTTCCTTCTATTATATGTTAGAAACAAAATTTTAAAGGAGTATTATCAATAACAATACTGATTTGTCTTGTCTTAATAGCTGCGTTAGAAGGCCTACGTACTAGTTTATTTTGAATAATAAAAGACCAACTACTAACCGACTACCAACAACATTTACTCCATATTCAAATCCCGTGAAGCACAAGCTAGTTGAAAAATACTGTTGGTGTTCACAGCTTGTATTGGAACTTTTAATTATGTCCGCTGCAACGGGTTTCTATTTTTCATAACTTATACTTCTTAACTAGATCAGAAAACCAGCGAAAAGTTGGTGTTATATTTTTGAAATATAAAACATATTTCATTCAAATTGATACGTATAACCAAAATATTATTTATAATAATCTTTTAATTCTATTAGGTCCTTACATATTAAAATTGGGGTATTGTCGTACTGGCCACTTAGACCTCCAATATCTCGTCTCTGGTATACAGCTACACAGCTATGTACTAGTGCATTTATTTTTTGGAAAACATGATTCATTTCCCCGTTTTTTTTTGTCACTCTATTTTTAAAATGGAAAACATCGCGTTATATACGTTTACGACTTCTATCGTGGTCCTAGCATTAGCCAGCCAGATTAGATTGTTTTACAAGCGCTACAGCTGAATATCTTTCATTCCGCTAGATAAACGGCGTTGTTTAGTTAAGAGGCTAGGCTGTTAATTGAACGGCTAAATAAGGTAGTTGGCTACGATATATGTAACTTGTGAGATACATTACATGGAAACATTCATGAAATATAATTAAAACATAAAAATCTGGTATATTGAGATGGTCACTATAAGTCGTTGTAAGGGAAGCTAATTATGTACTAACTTAAGACAGTAGGGACTGAATCCATTAACTGACTTGTTATGACATTTTACGGTAGACGAACTGCGTTGTTAGTTTATTTTAAAAGTTATGTTTTACATTTTATTTTTAGAATTAAAGAAAAGCTTTGTTACTTTCAATATTATTTTTGTATGCTTTAAATGTCGTGAAAAGTTGAGTTCGGATTTCACAAATTTTCGGAAACTCTCGCTGTACGTAATACGTTAATAGAATGACTTCTAACAACATGAAGTCTTTTGATTAAGGAATATTTTGTTTTTAAATACAGATTCATTAGACATCAAAGTCATGATTTCTTAATCATTTGATATTGATTTACCTCGAGGTCTGGCGTTTTTTTTTTTTTTTTAAGAAGGAATCTCACTGTTGGCCTTAAGGGCCTTTACAGCTCAGCTCGGGCTGTTTTGGCGAGCGTAGCTCGGCCAGAATGGCGTTTTATCCCGCGGCTAGCGCAAGGGCGTCTCCTGTGAGACTCGAACCTCGGCTTGGGCCGTCGCGGGGCGGTCAATCGCCTGAAGGGCAGGACGGAAGCTCACTGGAGTGAGCGAAGTGCGAAGTAAAGGTCCTCGCCTTCCCCGGTGAAGGCGGTTTTTTTACCCTAATCTGTGACCCGCTACCATTGTTTTTATACTAGAGGCGATAAACATAAACACAGGTGCCCAATTTTCAGAATTTCATTATTTGAAATTAATTAATCCAAAAAATTCATTATTCGTATGTTTGTTTATCAGCTTTATGTGCCTAATATATATTTTTCGTTTTTTTTGTGTTTTACCGTACGAACGAGTGTTAACTCAAAAACATGATTAATTTGCAAATTGCAGTGACTTGAATGCAGTTGTTCGTTATACGTAAATTACAACGTGAATTCAAGACGTCCTCTTAATTATAATATGTCGCTTACATAACTTTGTATATAAGGAATGTGCGGAATTAAAGCGCTTAGTCGAAAGCTCGTGATTTTAGTATTCGCGTTCTAATTAGGGAAACATAATATGTGTAATACATAATTCATTTTAATCTTAGAGAAATGCACAGACGCTAGAAAACAAAAGACCATAAACCGTTCTTTGTACTTCATTAAAACACATCTAATGGTAGATTAATAAGAAGGCGTAATCTTAATTATGCATACGTAAAGCAGTGTACTATATTATATTTCGAGCTTTTGATTACATCTATGGTAAACTTATTTGAATATTTTTTGAAGTGAAACTTCTTTATCGGCGTTGAAAATTTACCGTCACATTTTTCCGTTACGCGTCTTGTGCCTACCACGGTTGATTCGATGAGATTCGAAGCCATTAATAACAAAAATATATAATAACGATAACAATTAATAATATAGAATAATAATTCTGTTACAATTAATGGTATTCATGTCTATGATAATAAAAGCCTTTTAAGATCTTTATCTATTTTAACTTTATTTAGCCAATTTCTGTGAAGTTGCATATATCAATTTTCGAATAAAAAGGTCATAAAGTAGTTTCACTTCTTTGGTGTGTACACTAGTAAACGCACACATTTTTTTTTATTAAATTTAGCAAGGCACATGATGCAAACTCAGGTGATAAATCTGGCTCATAAATACCTGTTTAGTTTTTTTTTGTAGAAGGCACTATTATAATACTTCTGATGAAACAGAAGCAGCAAGTGTGAACAATGCATATCGCAACAGGTCGTGCGATGCCTCGCAGCTTCGTGCTCAATGCTTTGGACAGAGGGATTGGTCATCGACGATTTAAACAACTCTTCGTTGAATACGGTCAAGTGCAAGGAGCTGGTGCAGGAGAGCTCTCGCTCAGAGGTGAGAACAGTGGGACAGTGTAAATCATGTGGGTCCAAATTTGTCACCTTAATTTTATTTTGAGCAGTGTTGGTCTAGTGGCTTGAATGTACGACTTTCATCCCTGAGGTCGTAAGTTCGATCCCCGGCACAAATGGATTTTCTTTCTATGTGCTCATTTAACACTCGCTCGAACGGTAAAGGAAAACATCGTGAGGAAATCGGCTTGCCGTAGACCCAAAAAGTCGACGGCGTGCGTCAGGCACAGAAGGCTGATCACCTACTTGCCTATTCGATTAACAAATGATCATGAAACAGATACAGAGATCTGAGGCCCAGACCTAAAAAGGTTGTAGCGCCATTGATTTATTTATTTTAATTTTATAATATTGTATTACATTATGCATGTATAGTCCCGTAGCTAACTAAAAGACATGGAGCAGACATATTTCTGTGTATATTTTTAAGCCTACAGCAACTCTTCCGGTTTTGTTTTTCAATTGATAAATGCAACACATCTGAGATTTTCTAATGTTCTGTTCTAGAGGTTACTACATGCAATATGTTTTTTTCGGGTGTAAAGTATCCTTTTATTTTGTAAAGTAATTGGAGCTGGTTCAACATCATGTCCGTTTTTATTTATAGCGAAATGGAAACGATAAAACTTCTCGCTAACCCGACTAACAACTAGATGGCTATTAATCAGAGTTTCGAATGAATGAGTTATTGAGCTTCAATGGATTGATCTAAACCTGCATCTCCTAACTTAAATTATTACTAAGTATATTTTACTATCAAAATCTTTTTGATTTAACAACGAAATTAACTAAAAGCCTTTCAAGTTTTTGTAATGCTTCCAGTTTGAACAAGCGTAGAGATATCGGGTCTATGTATGTATGTAAGTATGTGTGGACTCAGTTTCCGCACTTAGACGCGCAATAGGTCCATTGTGCGTAAAGTCCTGGCTAACTAAGCCAGCCTAACTCCTTCCAAAAGCACAGAAGCCTCCTGGGTACTTCGCAGGCTTCACGGAGTGACCTCCAAGGATTTCTGCACGTTGTTTAGTCACAGCCTCGCATTCCAGGACTACGTGGGTGACTGATTCCTCTGCGCTGAAACAGCCTCTGCACAGGGGGCTTTCTGTCGCGCCTAGGCCATAAAGATGTTTATTAAGGAGACAGTGGCCCGTAATTGTCCCTATCATTATTTTTAGAGTGATTCTGTTCAAGTTTAGAAGTTGTTTGGTAAGTTGCCGGTTGACTGCTGGCAGAGCCATTCGGATATCGGGCCTATCTACGGTTTCTACCACTTTTACGTTACACAGGAGCATCTTTGGTGGAGCTGTTTTGATTAATAATTATATTTAAAAATATTTGAGAGTCACCTTGATAGGTTGGTTCAGTAAGCTTGTAGCTTTTCCTGCAAAAAAAAAATAATAGAAATAAAGATAAGAATATTATTACTTATTTAACTTAAAAAGAGTATTATTTATTAAAGTATTGTCTGACTTCTTACAGTCTGGATAAAGGTTGTTCTTTCAGTTTTTATAAACGACGGGATGTTCCTATAGTATGGTTCAACGTGTCTATCATTGTTGTAACCTAACAGTAACTTACACTTCGACAAGTTGTAATCTATAGAACGGTGGGCAGCATTGCGATTTGATGTTAAATTTACTTTCGCCCAGAAACTATCACAAGATTCGCAAGTGTGTTGCCAGCCTTTAAATCCTTAGTGTCCGCAAAAACGTTAAATTAAGCTTTGCCAAATTAAAAATACAAAGAATCTCCACAACCCTCCCTCGCAAATCATCCCCTAGAGAGCTGTTAGCGCACTTTTAGCTTTTGTCTAATACAAAGTATTTTAATTCTTACAATATATGTTTAATAAATTAAAAAGAAATAAGGAGAACATTTTTTGTTTATTTTCGAAAAATAAAGGCCAGAAATGGTTGGTTATTCCGACCGGGAGTCAAAACCGTGACCGATGTTGTGAAATATTGCTTTGTGTTAAAATAAAAATACATTGGAAGAGTTATTACTGAACAGTAATTCACCAAAGCTAATAAATAAAGTTCATATTATTCTCTTCGGTTTAACCGATTCGGTCAGGCTCTTGGTTCATTTAGCACGAAGCCTCGAAGTCCTGAGTTTAGATTCTATAATTACTTAATGAATTATTCTATAATTACTTTTCATTCTGGGATTGATATCTTTTGTGATTTTCAACTGTTAAGAATAGCTGTTTTACCGGAAAACGGAAGTCTAGGAAAATGTTTCTTCTTCTTCTCTGGCGCTTCATTTCTTATCGTGGTGTTAGTTTGTAACAAATTGTCGAAAATTAAAAAAAAGGACAATATTTCTGAGCCACAAAAATGTGTCTGATCATTATCGACTGTCTTAGCGATGGATTAATAAAATTAATATATAATAATCTAACTATACTAATAATTATCAGACAAAATTATTGTTGTATGCCAGTGTAAGGAGCTTCGTAAAAACAAATTGCTCGCATTGTTTTTACAAAGCCTTTTATATCAATAGAACATTCTGTACATAATCTAATATTGATACAATCATATTAAGTAAGACAATTTATGATAAATAAAAATCATTCTTTATCATAAATTCTCTTATTTTATAAGCCATATTTTTATAAACAATGTAAAATTTTTGTTAATTCAGTTTCAACTGTCAAGAATATCATAATTAGAATGCCTTCTGGTCTTGACAGTTAGTAATTTAAACGTTTCATTTTTGTGAATCTACCTTATTAAGAAGACAGATATTATAGACTATCTTCTTTGTATCAAACAATTTTACGGAAAGTGAAAGTGAATATATTTTAGATAAATGATTGTTAATACGGTAATATAATATTAATAGATCACGATTATCAGATTATAAAAGATATGGCATGACGGTTGAAGCTCCTTAAAAGAATGTAGTAAATACAAACACCCCATTAAATAGTAGTGAAAAGGTTTATGCTAACTTTTCTCATCCGTTCCACGTCCTTGATTTCTAAACTGATTTAAATGTATATTTTAAATATTTTATCAGCTTCACAGCTATTAATGACATGTCTAGCTTCTATCTTTAACGTTCTTTGACATATGATAAAAGAAATCAGTGGCACTACAAACTTTTTGGTCGGGGCCTCAGATTTCTGTATCTGTTTCATGATCATTTATCAATCTAATATGCAAATAGGTGATAAGCCTTCTGGGCCCGTTGACTTTTTGGGTCTATGGCAAACCAGTTTACTCACGATGTTTTCTTTCACTGTTCGAGCTACTGTAAAATGCGCAAAAAGACTGGGGATCGAACCTACGATCTTAGGGATGAGTGTCAAAAGATGATATATAATAATTGGTACATGCAGTATATACCTTTTCGTTTTCTGAAACGAAAACGAAAAGGTATATACTTCATATAGAAAGTATGTATTTTTTTGGACCATTGGAAAACGTATATAAAATGCATATGTGAAATTTGAAGCTCAAAAAAGTCTATGTAATATTGAAAGCCGAAAAGCTAACAATAGTCGCAATTGAAAAAAAATTTTCGGGTCTCTATTAAAAATAGTTGTGTCTACAATGGTCAGATATTGCTAAGTTACGCCCGTGTAACAATGGTCAATGCAAAAAGTTTAATGGTTATCCAAATGGTAAGCCAGAGGCAATTGCTACCAGTCCTAGATCTCTGCCAGTACCCTTCTACACATTTTTAGAATCTAATGTTAACAAAAGGTGAGCTGTGACTACAATTCCCTGTACACGTGGCATCTTCAACAGTTGCAACCTTTGTCTCAGTTTCATTCTCGGAATCCAGAGACCGAGTTTCTTCATTACATCCAGAGTATACATATAAATCACAAGCTCACAATGGCGTAGCTGGCTATAACCCAAAAAAGACAATTGATGATGATATACAGTTGTAACAAATGAAAGAAAAGATGTTTAATATTGCTATGGTAATTATAAGATGTTAGGTTAGCTAATTACGTAATAAACTTAAGACAATATCCCTCAAGTAGTGTCTGAATAAAATAACCGACTTGGTACATGGATCTCACAACTTTTTACGGTAGAAGAATTGGTATTTTCACAAGTCATATTTTTGATGCCAATAAAATGTGAATATATTTTGACTTTTAAAGTTCTTTCCATATTTCTGTAATGAATTTTTATAACATTAAAACACTTCTAAATTGTTTATAACCAAAGAGGGATTTTTCAAGAATTACGTTAGCAGATTTACTACATTTATTAGCCACTACCCCTTATCAGCATAAGTAAGCAACGCTCTTCCTCGCATTGGTATATATATTTTTGTTTTAATGTAATATTTTTTTATTTATGAGTGGCATATATAACTCTAGAATATAGGCGTAGGTCCAATAACACTCTGTTTTTGTGATCATTCCACGAAATCAATCATAAAGAATCAAATTATATCTAATGAAAGTCACCTCTAAAATTTGAGGAAGGTCAGTATATCTACTGATCATTAATTGTCTAAATTAATGTCTTCTTAACAAAATGTAAGGAAAAAGTTCTTACTATGTCTAGCATACTGTAATATTTATTTTTTCTTCTTTGTTTTTTATACCTTGAAAAAAAACATAGTGGATTGGATTTATTCTTTGTCGCTGCTTGCAATGCTTATTCAATTCTATTAGAGACAATAATATGAAGTTTCTTGTCAGACTTCGCTTGTAGCTTATAATTACGCTTAACTTCGTTAACTAAGTTCTGTACATTTTGTACTTTTGTATTTGTAGGAGATTTTCTAAAACTTTAGAACAATTTCTGGTATGTTTTAGTTTTGTCTATTCTCTACCGCATCTTGAGCAATTCAAATTAGGCGAAAGTGAGTTAAGGGTAACACAAACGTTAACTATCCTTACAACACGAACCGTCAATCGTATGGAAACAAAACATTGATGGAAACTACTAGACCTACTTAGTTCTAAGGGATTATTTAAGTCCTAAACGTAAACATTATTTGTCGGAAACCTAAAAAATGCATTTCATTTCAAAGCATAGACAATGTGTGGGTTACCATATGTGTAAACAAGTACATATCACTATCTTAAACCGCCCCCTCGTCATCAAAACTAAGAAAATCAAAGAGCCTCTTGCCTCCGTATAGTGCTTACGTTATACATGAACGGCCCCAAAATTGTCAAATAAATATTGGTATAGTAACGGAAGACAAACATCATTACACTGAATAAATACAGTATCTTTGGTTTCCATTATGTCAATCAAATGTTTCATAATTCAAGCGGGTCCTATTATTTCTCAAACAACTTTGTCTAATGGTATATAAACAAAATATTTTTTTAATGTTTCATCAGAGATTTTTCTAATTAAATTTACCATTGAACGTTACTCGTTGTGTATTTTTAGTAAATTAGACACGCATCTGTAGACCGTAAAAAGATTCTAGTCGTTACGTTACATGTACCATTAAGTTAATGTTAACTGTTATTTTGAGTCTAGGCGTCGACATACAATTATTTTTACTTTCCACCAATTTTATTATTGTTTAATTTATATACGAAATAAAAAATAAAAAACAAAGTCACTTGCGAGTCGTATATTTTATGGTATTTGGTAATATTTAACTTTTAAAGTTGTGTAAAGCTGATGTGTGTTTTGGCTTTGTGTGGTTGGCATTTGTATCCAAAATACCAAAAGTGCTACCAGGTATATTTTTCAGTAAAGTCGATTACAATATTAAGTATGTTAAATATATCATAATTATCAAATTGCTATA
The DNA here is from genome assembly GCF_905147105.1 of Pieris brassicae. Classification (NCBI taxonomy): domain Eukaryota; kingdom Metazoa; phylum Arthropoda; class Insecta; order Lepidoptera; family Pieridae; genus Pieris; species Pieris brassicae. The sequence continues at coordinate 2,814,011 of NC_059666.1, forward strand.
TTTATTATGATCCGTACATTGGTTTTGTAACTTGGAACCTATTATATAAGACGGAGTAGGATAGTATAAGATGAAGGGAATGAGAAAGATTGATGGGAAAGGAGAGTAAGACAGAGAAAGTGGACGGGGAAGGAGAACTAGGCACTATAACGAGGAAGCACAACCTGAGTTTAACAAAATCAGGACTTGCTGGTTGGCAACAGCCCTTTAATTTCGACATTAGAATCAATTAGTAAGTAAGTAAGGCTTCTGCTAGTTCGATTGAGCAGGGCCGCACCAAGGCACTGGGCCTGTGTTTATAGCAATCCGAATTTGCAATATTCAAGTTTCGTGATATTTCGACTCGCTAATTGCCGTATGAGTCATACGGCAGTCGTAAAAGCAAGTGTCAAATGTACTTAATTAACCTTAAGTTCAAAAAGTTTGAAGTTATGATAAATTAAGTAATTTAATTAAGTATGTGTGTAATCATAATAGTGAATTTCTTATTTCGAATTTGAATTTACAGATGTAGCAACATTGACAAATTAAATAAACCAATGTTAATGGTTTTGAACTAATTTGACTTCGATGTTATTACATTATAATGACAATGACAGTTGAAACTGCGCCATTACTCCGTCAGAATAAATTACTTTGAACAATCGATTTTCAACTATTTTTTTTTGTGTATATTCAAAATTAACTTAATTATTATTTTTACCGATCAATCTCCTTCGTGTCTTCTCCATCTACACGACACTGGCGAAGTACCTTGTGCCCAGTTGGCATAAATAAAATAAAAAAGAAGAAAAAAATACTTTGAATAATAATTACTACGAGATTACTATAGTAATGGTCTCTCGGAGACTAGACTAAGTTAGACTATCGAGTAGACGTTATTTAGTAGATATAGTAGATAATATTGGAAAATCTAATCACGAACAATCGAAATTTAAACCATCATTGTAGGCACATAAGATATTGTAAACCCATACCAAATAACCCGGAGGCTTACAATTGTTTAATTTAGTTTTAATTGTTTCTCTTCATAGTTATTTATGTTTTGTATAAAACTCTCGATTTTGCTACAAATTATTTAGTAAATTGTTTTTTTCTTTGCTTACCAATTATTATTAGTGTATTATGTTGTTACTATTTTTTATTGTATAATAGGTACATTAGTGTTCCAGACAGCCCTTCATATGGCAATACGTTAAAAGGTTGTTGCCCTTAATCAGAGCCAGATGCTGGCTTAGTATTGCAATTTCGAGAATTTTGTAAACGTTTTTGACATTCATAAGCATGCGCCTTTTTGATATGATTTGGATAAGATTATCTATTCATAATTTTTCTTGTAAAAGATTAGAGGTTGTGCTAAACAAAAGAAATTATAACGCAGACTGATACTCGTATAAGATAACTCATATTTCTGTTTTTGTTAACGGCAATAAATTAATAAGACTTTGACATTGCTAATTTATGACCTATGTGACATACAATTACAATGGCAGCTGACACCAGCGTTGCTCTGTCACGTACAATAATTAGAAACACCTGCTATACCAGTTTATATGTTTAAGCTTCGACCTCTTTATGAGTCGCTAAATATTTACTTTGTCGTTACCGAGGGAAACAGGTCAACAAAACCGGGAGGATGCTAATTAAAGCTATATTGGGGTAAATATTATTAATAGAACTCGTTAGTGTTTAATTAAAATACATAATGTGTTTTGTTTTAGTGTAATAGAACGATTATTTTGTATCTCGTTGATGTGATTTAAGCCCGTTTTATTAAGAGGCATGGTCACGGAGTGATATGAAAAATATATTTAAAAAGACTATTAAAAATACGTAGAAGAACGTGATTAGTATAGGGTGCGTTAGAGTCTTATGATTGCGCTATAATCATATCTGGACTATTTTAGTAGTTTGGCGCTCATTAAATTAAAACATTTTAAGTATATAAGGCAAATACCATATCAGACACTAAAAGAAAAATGGAAAAATTTACGCAGACACTTAGTTCATCAGAGATGGCATCTGTCTTTAAATATATTTTTATATTTTCACCACCTTTGTCCCGCTCTAATTTAACACATCAGAGATTCTGAAAGACCGGGTTTTAAATTTAATTCAATTTCTAAGAGATTTAGGACAAACATATCATGACGTCTATTTCATTATACAAGTAGATAGAAAAAGTATTTATTTGTAATACACATCATACACAAAAAGAAGACAAAAACACAATGAAACCAAATTAGCTTTCTCTCACCGTCACCACTTTATTAACTGCTTTTCAGGCATGTATTCTTATCGACAGCATTCAATTACCTCAACATCATCAAGAAAGAAAATCAACAAATTTAATATAATTATTCGAGTTTCCCCTCCATATATTCTAAATATATTAAACATTCAGGCAAGAAATACTTTAAACAAAATAACTTGTATAATGTATATGAAGATAACGTTATCACATTTCATGTAATCTAGTCTTTTATGTAATTTAGTCTTATAAACCTTAATTTATGCACTTTTAAGTTACAGCGGGCTTCACGATTATTTTATCAGTTAAATAACTATGTATTTTCAGATGTGATTAATTATTGAAATAAATACATAAATTTATTTATTTATTACATAAATACACACATTATTTTTACAGACTAAGCCAACGCGATAATTTCGAGAATTTTTTAAAGAAATATGTAATATAATAATATAAAACTATCCTTTGTTCGAGCACACTATAATAACACTAAGTTCATGTTATTTATGTTTTCACTAGTACTCGACCTCCGACGGAGTGAAGGCCTCCTCCAAATTCTTCCAGTTGTCCCTATTATATTATTTTCAAATTTTTTCCCGCTATCCCTTTTATTTAATCTTTCCAAGTTTTTGTTTAGTGGGCATCCTCTCTTTTTTCTCCCTACTGAGCCATTCCAATTAAGGGTCTTTTTGACCCATCTGCCATCACAAATGCGTCCAATGTGACCTGCCCATTTCCATTTTAACTTCTTTGTATATGTTACAACGTCTTATATGTAATATTTAATATTACACTCTACGAACATATAAATATGTCGATAGTGTCGGAGACAACATTCAGTAGTTGCATAGTAAAAAAAATATATCAGTATATAAACAATAAGAGGGCAACAGACGCGTCGCATCGCCCACAATTACTTTATCCAACAGGTTCTTTATATAGAAATAATAATATACTAGGGGGGAGATTTATAGTTGAAACTCGCATACGTTTTTGACATATCCGACTTATACAGCTAAGTCATAACTGAATCAATCTTTTTTTACAACAGAACGAACAAATGTTTTAAGATTGTCAAAAAATGCAGCAAATAACACACGTTAAATTCGTATTGAAATTACGAATCAAGCTCTAATCTAATTAGCAGTATAAGCCATTTTTCTCTATGCCTATGCCATGAATAGGTTGCGATTTATTATACTTTTCTGAATAAATCTTGGGTTATATATGAAGCAGTGATATATCCATTATAATGATAACGGTAGCAGGTGCGCATAGGCTGTAAAGCGTGACCCGCGTGCTGATAAATTGGGGTGATTTACCCGACTTGTATTATCTGCGTTGCAAAGTGTTTTTGTGACGCGTCATGTTGTTGATAGGCAAACTTAAAAATTACAGTAGAGCTCGGGTTATGTTTAGGCATCGTATTTGAATATAATTTAAATACCTAAAAATCCTATACCTACGTATACCTATTCTTTACCTTGAGTGGGTAAAATAAGGTATTTTAGGTCGCGATTCTACCTACCCTAATTAGATCAGATATTTAGTTGAAAAGAAAAAACGATCGTTTACCCTTTAAACCTTTGTTATCGGCATTTAAGCAATACTCAATATTTAAAATCAATACGCTGACGAAGAGTTATCAGATTAATTAGCCCAATAAAAACCCTCGAAAAACAAAACAACACCAAAGAACTCCTTAACGAGGGCAACCCGAAATCTGAATTCGCAGTTCAAGCTCCAATTATTTCTGATTAATTCAAGATAAAATTCTCGTTTCTAATTGACACGATTTAATGGGTCTGTCGGAATCACGAAAAGTCTGACGTTTTTCAGAACCATAACTCAAATAATCATGATTTATATTCAGATCAATTAATCTGATTAATCTTACTACATACATATAATTTATATTATCAATTTTCTTAACCTACAACGCAATAATCAAAATTATTAAAAAGAAAATTAGAACAATTTTAAAATTTTTGGTCCCTCATACTTACTGGCACTGTGACTGATACTGTGTACCTTTAACGCTAGCAGCATTTCCTCGTTGTATTGCGTTACTTATTCGTTGAGCTAGGAAAGCACCAGCTCTGGATCACCAGTACTATCTAACAGACGCCAACTTAAATCTTTAATAAGCGCCTGTGCCCACTTGAACCCCACGGCCCCAGAGTCTATACTCCAAAGGGAACAAAATCTAAGTTGGAGAATTAAGTACTCTTACATTTGTGCCCTTTATTGTTTTCTGCCTGATCTGGGGCTGATTGCTGAAATAGTTAGATTATTACCTTACATTAATTAAAAGATAAGTTGTTGGTTTAAAAAAATATTTATTCACATATATTAACAACATAATATGTAATATGAAATTGTTTCGTTTCAACTACGTACGACGTAGAAAATTGCTGTCCTGTGAAATGTTGTTGTGTTGGAAAGGCGTAGTAAAATATGACTTACTAAAGTATGGAATAAAACAAATACACTAGTACTTATGCGCTACATCTCATTTGAACATTACTACTACTAGTACTACATGGCCTTTTTATACTTGACTCTAGGGGAATTTCAATTACTGTATTATTGCATTGTCAAGTTTCACGCTCAAGAGGAGTAATATGATTTCTAGTGTTATTGCTACTACACTACATATAAACCGAGACAAGATTAAATACTAGAGATTGGCCTGAAATATTTGTAGGAATTAATTGAAATTATTTAATTATTAAGTATCGCAGTAAGTAAAAAAAATGCATTACTAAAGTCTTCTTTCTAAATTCTAAATTCTTATATATCATTAAATATTATACAGAATAAATTTAACACAACGTTTCTGTTATGTTAATTATGAAGATCTAAACTACTGGAGAAAAGTCTTGAATTCCTTTAATAATACAAATATATTTTTATACCACCTTCATCGATAAATAATTGAGGTATACTGAATATAATCTGGAGTTGATTAGTTCAGGTGCTGGCAAACGAGAATATATTTGTTAGGCGAATTTTATGACTACTCACTGTCAGTCTCAGTGTCGGACCCGTAAAGGAGCTTCATGATATCGGACTGGGAGAAACGGTACAAAGAAGCTCTTACCACTAAAACAACTAAATCCTTTATAAGTAATGTTATAGACGGCTACAAAATTATTAAACAAAAAGGACCTAGCCCACAGATTAAGCTTGAAATTAGATTTGTCTGATGTACGTGCGATCTACTAACTTTTCAGACAGTAATGTATCTTATTATATAATGTCCTGTATTTGGAAGCCTCCAGGTGCGATCTGGAGCAACAAATCGATATAAAGCTAACTACGGAGCATTTACCCGAAATATTAAGATCGCAAAAAGAAGATTTCTATAGTGAGATAGTGTATGCGTCACTAACTGCAACAACCACCCACTCGCATATAAATACAGAATAGTAATATATATATTAATTTGTAGTAACAACGGTATTGAAATCAACCACCTATTGTCTTTTGATTTGTCTCTCCGGTGACATATATTTCGAATCCTGATATTCAATTGCGCGTGACAGATATACCGTTATTTACGACGACACGCTGCAAATGAATATTTCCGTTTTACCAATAAAATATTTTTCGAACTAAATTACGGCGTGTGTATATTGAAGTTAAAAAACGAATTGTATAATGCATAATAAAGGCCTTTTAATAACACCAATAAACGCAATTTCAGGAATGTTTCGAATTGAAAGATACTTTTTGTATTGGGTTGGTTTCTAAAGAATCAACCTTTCCTGAATCTACATAAACTCAATTTAAATTAAATATTATGGTAGAAACTTTGTATAGACTGTGTATCAGCAACAGGAGCTTAGTATAATGATCGGAAATATAACCAATGATCACACTTACTTGACCTTAACCGCTCTCTAACCTCTGTCTAAGCAAGACGGACCAGAGAAATTGTTGCGCGGAAATACCTTCTTGGGTCCTCGACATACGATATTCTTATAGAAATCATGACGTACCTGGCATTATAAAACAATAGTTTTTCGGGTCAAGTAACTTCAGTTTTTATTTAGATTTGCGTTTTATTTTTGATGTTTTGTTTCTTATCTTTATTTCTTGCGAGTATGATCTAATATAATTCATGTGTATTTATGTAAAATAATTAACATTTTCTTGTATTTTTTATAATTTATTTACAACTTAATAATAAACAAGTGGCTGAAAATAAATTTCAAACTTAAGCCCGAATTCTGTACCTTCCAATAGCGATACTAATTTGCGACATCTGCGCTACGGATACTAAAAGAACTACACGTAACTTACGTAAAAAACTTCGCGATCGTAGTCGATAACGCTATTGGAAGTGGCAGAGTAAGGGCGCAGTACCTATTAGATTTCAATAAGTATATTTATCGTTAATTTGTCCTTAATTACTTTAGACGTCAATCATTCATTAATATTCTTTAAAATTAATAACTTTTATCAAACCAATTTCAATCGAGATATTTGAAGAGCTGCTTTAAAAAGCAAACTTTCTGTATGGAGAAAAAATAAGCTGAAAACTTTTCATTCATTCCATAGATTTAAAGTCGATATATTTTTATTCCTAGTTTTTAAGCTAAATGAAAACCTTTAAACTGGAATCGAGATAAGCCTTTGGAACCGTTTAAGTTAAAAGATTTGAAAGTATTATTTTTGTTCATTGATTACATAAATTTAATAAGACTGAATGACGTGTGACTATATATTTTTCAAGAAAATAAATTCTTACCACGTGTTGGATAATTAAGCATTATTTAAGTTGGATATATATATTTTAGTTAACAATTAAGAGTGCAAATGTTAACAATCATTTGAAGACAGTAAATTGTAAACGTAAGTTTTGCTAGTAATAAATAAGCTTTAGTTTTTCCTACACTCATAAATCGTAATACAATAAACATTTTTGTTTCCGATAATGTACACTTGGCCGACTTCGGTTATATATGTGGTGTATATATCTTATATTTATATATATATATATATATACATATCCACTAGCTGCCCCCGCGAACTTTGTTTCTGCTTAATGTGGTTTTAGTTAGCCTTAATACCGTGACACGAAAGAATAATTTCACTGTTTTATAGTCACTATAATTTGAATTTGATTTACATTTCGGTTTAAGTAACACGTGGTAATCATGGTTTTGAATTGTAGCTTATATGACACGTTTGTCGGTTTACCATAGCAGTGCCATCTATTGATTACTTACTCAATCCAGTCGAAAAGTTAGAATCTTTTGGAGTTAACAGATAATTGTGACTGTCAATTAATTATAGACAAATAATTTGCAATAAAATAAAATTGCGACTATAATTAAAGATCTATCTTATCTCTTAAGTTGGACCAGACTGCTCACGGTGTGCCAATTTAATTTAAAATCGGTTAAGTAGTTTAGTCCATCGCGGACAAACATCGTGACAGGAGATTTATATATATTAAGATTATAGGTAACATATATGTTTTTGTTAGTCCAGCGTCGTCACCCTCATCTTCTTATTTAAACGATTAAAGTTACCCACATATTAAGTGATCCCTCCAGGTTAAGCCGTCGGCCCTCCCGTGGCAAAATCCGCAACACATTTGATCTTGCGTTTAGTGACATAGGCGTCATAGGCATATAGTCCTTGACACTCTCGTCGCATTCGAGCAAGATTTAGAATCCGATAGAAAAGTGCACGCCCTGCTCCTTGAATCCGCGAGGCAATTTGTTCATCACACCGGCATAACTACGACCCCGTCCAGGGTCAATGTTCTTAGTGACTTTTCAGGCCAGCGGCCTCAGAGTGGGCTGAGATTTCCTCGATCGCCACCATAAATAAATTTTCCTAGTACAGGAATGGTTCCTAAAGCCCAGCGTTCATGCACCGACCGACCCACGGCGAAAGGCGGAACGCTCATCTATTATAGACGTGTGTTCTACTGCTCGCCGCTAGAGCCGCCCTCACCAGTGTTCTGTGTTACGCATAGCTATGATCAGTCATCAACCGATTATTGTGTGTCTCCTCCATCTAAGGATATCGTAGAGAGCGATCACAGGGCCATGTTTGCGGTGGGCCACTCGGTCTTATAGGTCGGGGACCTCAACAGCAAGCATGGGAACTGGAATAGCTCCAAACAGAACCCTAATGGGCGAGCCCTTAGTAGGCTAATTGATGTGCTCAACTTTAACGTGCTCAACTTTAATGGGGGCATTCAAACGACTCGTTGCGGTATCACTCGTAACGGCGTTCTAAGACGTAGCGGTTCTACGCAACGTAGCATTACAGCGAAGCGTAGAGGTTGTCCATGAACTAGACTCTGACCACTTCTCGGTTCACTTTGAAGAGGTACAACTCTACCCAAGAGAAGAGGTACAAGTCCATTGTCGACTAGAAGCTAGAGGAGGCCCTCAGCCCGTCGAAAACTCTGACGTCTGACCTCTTCAACACCCCCAACAATCTAGTGTCGTCCGCTAAATGCGTTAGACGCGATCTCCTTGGTCACCAATCACTTTCAAACCAAGGTCCTTTTACCGAGGAGCACGCGACGACTCACGTTTTCACTGAGGCACCGATCGAATAATACGTTGGTACTATCATAGTATTCGTTACAGTAGATCTCATTTATTAGATCAGTTAGAGTAGTACATTAAATTTTTCATAAACAGAAATTTAACCCTTATAATAACCCATAGTGTGCAGCATGAAACTGCTAACTACCAATAATAATCTATATTGCATCAAATTGCATCCGGTCCTTGGATTTAATGTTTAAGTTATTTTCTCTTTATCATTGTAATGTTTCCCTCTAAATGTTTGTTGCTGTTTTTTTTACTCATGTGTTCTCACTAAGTGGTTGTATGTGTTTCGTTAGTGTGCCTTTTAAAATAAATTAAATTATAAATATTTTTTCAGTGTAGGTAATCAGCCTTCTGTTTAATATATGTCAGCGATTTTTGATATGTTGGTTTCCTCACGATGCCGATGGTTTTCTTTACCGTAGGAGACAGTGCTATGCTTAGAGACAAACACCACTTTTGTACTGCCAGGAATCGAATCTCCGACCTCGGGGATGAGAGTCACTGGCAACTCGGGCAACGCCGTTGAATATTAATTCGTCATTAACCACTATATAGCTTTAAAACCGTATTGTCGATCGTGAATTACATAAATTGACGTTTTATATAATAATTATTTTTTCTTATATATTCTAAATATGTACACGAATAAAAAATTATATTTCAGGTGGTTCACGTGTATTCAAGCTTTAAATTACATAGTAAAATGAATTATAATACTGTTTGTTTAATATTTATTTATTTTAGTACCAAAAACAACATCTAGAATCTAGGATGTTTACGTAAAGGAATAGCAAATTTCCAACTTTCAAAGGTTTCCTTATCATATAACAAAAATTTTACATTAATTGTTATGGAAATTGCCGCTGCCCATGGACACTTGCAACACTAGAAGGCTTATTAGAAGTATCGCGGGGTCTTAATTTTGGTGCAAACTTAATTTAACTGTTAAATGGTGGGAGCAAGAGGACCACAAAACTACGTGTTAGTGAAGGCTACAGCGACCTGGGGAGGATTAAATCCTCTTTAAATGTCTAGGGTAGAAGGCAACGGGAAACCACTGCTCGATATATTACTATTATTTACATTTTTATTATTATAAATTAGATTCCGTGAATTAGATTAATGAGATACTAATTATTTCAACAATTATTTCTGAAAAGTAATATAATAATTTGATATTTATCATAACGGTATAAGTTGCGTCAGCATGAGACATGGATTTACTGATATCGAATGGGGTTTACAAAAGTTTAAATTGATTTTGAATACGATTTTAATACGACACACTCACCATTAAAAGTATTTCAATGATATATGAGCTATTTAACGCCAGTGACTTTGTTTAGTTGTTTGTATTTTTTTCCTAACTCGAGTTAGTTAGGTTGTTGGAGTCATGTTCAATGAAGCTCTTTGTTCTTTGACACTTCAATATAAGTGTAGTCGACCAATTGGACTTTTAAGGAAACGACAATGTTATATTACAATTTATGAGTGTGGAAAAGACTAAAGGGCACATTTTGGCTTCAAGTGTGCGATGATTGCTAACACGATTGATTGATAATACTTTTAAGTATTTACTAAAATGTATATTCCACTCGTACAATAAGATATTTTAATTTCAAAATAAAAATTACTGATTCCGCGCTATATGCAATAGGAGTAAGTAACATAAAACATGTTAAGTAAAAGCATCCCTCAGTGTGATGTATTTTCGACAAAAATATAAGCCAAATAAAGGATCCAACGAAATAGCTTAACGCATAGATATTAGACATTATTGATAAAACTTTATTATTCTTCACAAATGCTGAGCCAAGCAGTCTATCAATTTTTTGGAGCTTCAAAAATAGTTGACAGTTAAGGTCACTTTTATTGAAGTGATTACAATATACCAAATAACTTGCAATGCACGATATAACTGCATATTGGTATGGAATATATATCATCATCATATTGTCCACACTACTTATTTCCATAGTCATTGTATAGTAAACTGTTGACGCAGGTATAATTATAGTCCACATAATAAAACTGTAAACAATAAAAGCTTTTTTCGGCGGCGTAACAAATCTGTCTTTTATTTCAATTCTTGAATATCCCAAAACATTTTGAAGGAGATGTAGCCATCGAAATATGTCTATAAATTCTTCATCTAATATATCTTTTGTTAAATTTTCCATATCTATAAGGATACAATAATGGCCCAAATGGAAGTGTTTGGAATGATTTCGACCTATCAACTAACACGTATTTATTTCTTGTATTAGACGCTAGATAGCATCAAACGAGTGATCCATATCAGTTATATAAATATTAAATTACCATATACACGTAGAATTGAAGCTTCTAATCGAAGCTACGAATACAAGGGGTGTTCAATCATTAGTGATATTGCGATACATTCTCCTAGGAAAGAAATAAAAAATAACCGGCAAGCATTGCATAGATAATAAATATAATAATAGAGCAATTAAATCTATTTTGCTTGTAAATATAGAAGTAATTTGTTTGTCGGAACTTCGTCTTTACTTTGCAGGTAAATTCAGACTGAAGAGCCATTTAGGGGTTCACGTTTCTCCATATTCTTGCGCGTTGGTGTGCTGAGTTTGAGCGAGGAAGAACTTCCGTTAACGCCGACCTCCGCTTGGGACGCCCTTTACTTGTAGTGACAGAACAAATGATTAAAAGAGTTGAAATATTGTCTTGGCGGGTCGTCGTGTTACTGTTTGATTTTGTAGCAGAAGAAATAAAGATTTCTAAAGGAAGGGTCCATGAAACACACGAAAAAAGCGCGCAGTACTTTGTACGCAGGAGTAATAACAAAGTCGTTTTTGTTTCGTCAAGATAATGCCCCAGCGTACTAGTCCAGAGGTGCGATTCTAGAAGCTCGTTTTAAATATAGAACATCGTTCACACTCTCTGGAGCAAGCTCCCAGTGATTTCTACCTATTTTCACGGTTAATGCTTCTCAGGAGTCATACATTTCAAGATGATAATGCTGTTGTTGCCGCTGTACACCATTTTTTAAGGGATCAGAAATAACTTTTTTTTTAAGAGAATTTTGGCACAATTTATACAAATATGAATTGTCCAAGTCATCGTTTACTGCTGTCTTCGCCGTATTCTGGGAATTTACTGGTCTGAAAAGATCTCTTTGGGAGCGCTGTCAAGAAACCCCGATCAGCCAGCAGATCAAGCGACGCAAATGGAATTGGTTAGGCCATACACTCCGAAGGTATCCCAATCATATTCCCAAGCAGGTGCTTGATTGGAATCCACAAGGAAAGCGAAAGCGTGGCCGTCTCAAACAAACCTGGCGCCGAACAGTTGCAGACGAGGCAAAGAGAGCCGGAGCTGGAGTTGGAGCGAGGTGAAACACAAGGCTCAAGACCGAAAGCGATGGAAACTCACTGTGGACGCCCTCTGCCCCATCTAGGGGTTATAGGACATTAAGTCAAGTAAGTCATACAAATTATTAAAAAAAAATTAATATTATGCAAATTTAACTTGAATGATGACTACATTGAAAAATAAATTAATGAAATATATTTGCATTATCACATTTTAACTCAACTTTTGTTTGAACAGCCCTAGTACATGAATTAAGTTTTGTACTTATGTCGGTCTGACTATATTTTACAAATTTTAATTATATAACATTTTGTAAAGAGGTATTGCAGAATTTACGTAATTTGTACGTAAGTATGATTTTCGTACGTCCAATCTTACGCTAATGTCATACAGGAGTGGTACTTAAAACTCACTCTTGATTCTCTATCTTAGATTGACTCTGGCTCTGACAAAAACTGCATAGCCCCTGATAATGGCACACCGCGAACATAGAATGTGCCTGGAGAATGGATAGTTCAGCTTCTTCAAATAAGAAATAAAAATGAAACCGTCTTGCAACCTGTAGCGCCCACCGGCATCCCATATAATTTAGTCCCAGTAAATCAAAGTATATACTAGATACTATGCATATCGTTTCTTACGTGAGTTATGTAACCTAATATTAGTTGAGTTACGCCGCCGAAAAAAGCTTTTATTGTTTACAGTTTTATTATGTGGACTATAATTATACCTGCGTCAACAGTTTACTATACAATGACTATGGAAATAAGTAGTGTGGACAATATGATGATGATATATATTCCATACCAATATGCAGTTATATCGTGCATTGCAAGTTATTTGGTATATTGTAATCACTTCAATAAAAGTGACCTTAACTGTCAACTATTTTTGAAGCTCCAAAAAATTGATAGACTGCTTGGCTCAGCATTTGTGAAGAATAATAAAGTTTTATCAATAATGTCTAATATCTATGCGTTAAGCTATTTCGTTGGATCCTTTATTTGGCTTATATTTTTGTCGAAAATACATCACACTGAGGGATGCTTTTACTTAACATGTTTTATGTTACTTACTCCTATTGCATATAGCGCGGAATCAGTAATTTTTATTTTGAAATTAAAATATCTTATTGTACGAGTGGAATATATAGCTAATGAACTAAAAAACGTACATAAAACACTAATGCGCGAAGATTTAACTGGTCTTGGTCTGACAGAAAGACATTCATTGACATGTGAGGAACAACAACCGAAAGCAAATAAATTATTTATAAATGAAAATTTTGTTCGCGGTATTCACGCAGTTCTATCATCTATGTTAGACATGGAAGAAATATACAGGCACTCGGTTAGACATTTTTTACTGATTAAATACGAGTACATTTGGTTTCTTGTATGTTCTCGGCTTACTGCTAAATTCCTACGTACTTATAAATAATGTAATGACTTAACAAACTAATTCTATTGTGGTGTCTCAACTGATGTAAACTGATACCACCCCTAATATGAAAGGACTTGCGAAGGTGTGGCCGACCTTTTGATTAATTTTTTCGGCCGTTTCTTTTAATCCAAACTTCTGATTTTTTTTTCAGATTTTTTGTTCCATTGGTGCCTTCTTAATATTGTCACATATCGTATTCTTATGCGTATTATCATATTTTAGAATTGAAGTAAGTATATTCTAGCTTGTAATTAATTAAAATCTGAGTTTATAGGCGTTATGTCTCTGCTTCTAACCAAAAATCTGTATTAGGTAATTTAAAAGCACGTGTGCAGTATCTGTATTTTTTTTTGTTTTGCATTATCACTGGATATTTGGTACAATTTTTATTACTTAAACTTGCTAGATTACAAACAATTAGTTTAAGAGTTGCAAAGTCAGTGTTAATTTTGATCTACTTACTACATTTCTTTATTTACAGGTGTTATTGACTGAAGTAATATTTGGTATTGTTATATTATATCCTTTATATCTATTCACGGCTATGATTATGAGTATTTCTGGATCCACATTATCAAATGGGCTAAAGAAATCAAAACGGACATGTTGCGCTCTAATATCGTCCCCTGCAGATGGTGAGATTTTATGTTATTTTGAACTATGCGGCATACGCTTTGCATAAGTCAAAGCAATGATCTGTATACAAGTATACAAATAATATTTTAAACTATGGGCCTAACCTATACGCTGGTAAAAGGGACTGGCCGACCCTTCCACTACCTTCTCACCCAACGACCGTTTCCTCGACCAACAGCTGGCTGTCAGTTTCGTTTACCTATGGTGGTTACATCTATGGTGTTTGTTGTCCGTAACATTCTCGTATGTAGAATAGCATTTTCACTTCCCTTCGTTGAACCCATATGAAGCCCATGATGCGTCATACGAATTGAGAAGAAGCAATCCTCATTGCATACAAAAGAAGTCAAATTAACGAAACAAAATGTTTATAAGACACACATTGGACGTTATATTATTATGGTTTCATGCTATTTAGTTTAGATAAAATTAATAATCTCTTTTAATAAAGCCAAACTTTATATTTCAGAAACGACAAGAAGAAACGCTTACCGTATTCTTCTCCTGCTGAATGCTAAGTCTCCAACGATCTGCATCTACGGTATCTTAACTATCGATCAGAACCTGCCTTTTCAACTATTGAGCATTGCCACAGCATATACATTTTTGTATTTGCAATTTAGAGCTTTAGGATAACTATATAATAAAATTATACTATATAAAATATCATTTTTCTGCGTGTGTTAGTACATCATAATTCGAGATTATTTTATGAATTAAAAGAAGAATTAGTTTTCTAGCAAATTTTAATAATATCATTAAAGGACTGTAGTAAGTTATGAACGTTTATAGTTTATTGTGTTAATTATTTATTTTCTCTATCTTCCTTTAAATTTCTTCTGTACAAACATTACCTGTCCACATCATATCCCTAACTTTCGTACTAACTACTAACTGATCTTGAATTGGATTATTGTGATTTATGTGCACTTTTTACTTTTTGTTTTTCATGTATCCAGTATCAGTTTAGTTTATTTTTTGTTCCTGTTTAGTTTCATCTTTACATATTACGTATAGTTAATACGTAATATGTATTTTTGCACTTCTTGCCTACCTTATGTAATTTAATACTTTTTTTCTTCTTTACTCACAGTGGCTGCCTGGAAGAGATTGCTCGAAAGCAATAAGGCCTTCAGTTGCCCTCCTTTTTATTTAATTATGTGAAATTTTTATAATGTACATTACATTATAAAAATTTCGAAGTGTAGTTTCGAAGTAACGAAGTGTTACTAAATAAATAATTATTAATAAAATTTCAAAGATATCTATTTGATGTTAATGGATGACATTTCGTAATTCAACTTACGGACCTAACAGGTTGCCAAACTCATGTTTGTCACATTGTTTGTCTTCGCTCGATTGAAAAAATTCAAACATAGTAAATTTTTGACTCTTTGAATTTATTTTATGACGAAAATGTATATAGAACATGATTTTGAAATTTACACGATATAATTTATCGCAAGCCAAGTAATCCATTCTAGAAAAAAAATAGTAAATTACATTAATTTTATGTTTTACGTAACTAATTGTTATTACGGGCCGGCGCGTCTCAGTGCTCCAGCTTTCCATTGCGCACCGCAGTCCGACATATTGCATATACATATATATACACACAAACACAGGACATGGCCTTCTCTAAACGACACGGCAACATCGAGTCTTTTCAAAAATCTTTGGAGCAAGCAGTGGCGAAATTTCCCTACGCATCACTACGTAAATCCATAATTTTTTGACCAACAGATTAAAGGCCTGTATAAAAGCCAAAGGTGGCCATTTCGAATATAATTTTTTTGCGGCTTTAATATTGAGACTTAAATAAATATGTAGGTATAAATTTTAATACTGATACATTACTTCATTAAAAAAAAATTGAATTATTAAATTATAAAATAGTTTCGAAACAAATAATCGGTCACAAAATATCTAGTCTATTTCGATTCGAATTCGATTTCTTAATAAACCTGAAACAATAAAATTGAATTTAAATCTTGATAATTCAAGTTGAGTTTAATTAAAACAAGTCTTTCTAGATTGTAAGTTGATATATCTGTTATACTTACTCTAGAATGTATAAAGAAAGAGAAGGTATATTGAAAGTGACAAGGATGTCCAGAATCACGATGATCGAAATCGAAAATAATAAGGCATGCAGCGAAGGGGTAACATCACAGCGTGCTTGAGGACCGTAGATGACGATTAAAAAATGTCAATTACTAGTGAACTGTCTACTCTACGCTGATAGACAAGAATTATTTGCCTTCGGCAGAGGAATTTTAGGAGCTGGCCTGAGCTGAAAGTTAACATAGGAGAAATCAAATGTATGGTTTTTGAAGTAAGTGTAAATAGGACAACACGAAAAAATTGTTACGCCTTGACTGTCAAACTACTTAATCACTGATAAGGCCGATTGTATGGTGTCTTTATAATTAATCAATTTTAATGTATATATTTTTTAAATAAACGATTTATAATTATTACTTATAAACTCGTTATAAGGAAGTTTTAAACAGTAATTATCCCCCTACATACGTTTCTTACCTGTACATAATCGAGATCCCTAAAACAATCATTAAAATTAAAACGCTGCAAAAAGGAATTAAAGCCAGCGTAACCGGAGATTAACCCACCTTTAATTTATAATAAGGTGAGTTTATAGGACATTACCTAATATACTTATATATATATGAAGTTTTCGTGTCAAAATTAAAAAAAAAGACTTAGTGCTCACTTAGGATCTTCCAATTTTTTTTTAAATCTTATATTCTTTACATTAGAACCTATATTAGATGTCTAGTGACTAGATGACGTAAGACAACAATTTTTAAATTTGATGAGTTTACTATATAAATAGTATTTGCAGTAGTTTTCGATTTTGCAAAATACCACATTGATAATAATCACAAAGCCATATAAATCAGCTGGATAACTCCCATTAGAATACACTAGTCCATCTTAGGCATATCTAAGTGGTGTGCAAATTTGCGGTTGTGCTTGTTATTACAACCCCAGGCCACTGTGCAAATAAATTATGTATCGCGCATTAGCGAGCTAAGAGAACTATTAGCTTTTGTAATAGTTTATTTTAGAAATATTATTTTTATGTATCTGCCTCACGATACTAATCTTGTATGCAATTTAGATGTAGTATACATATCTGTAGCGTCGCATCTTTGAGATAGCGCAGCACAGAAATTGGGATCACTCTCACTAGAGTTGCCGACTTAGAGAATGCTGCTGACTACCGATTATATACGAATGAATGAGTACAATACAATACGTGCCTATTACATATTGTTCGTTCGTTCGTTTTATTATTCTTTTGCTTAATAAATGGTACGGTAAGAAGCAAGAAATAAGTTCTATATTCTTAAGCTCGGGGCATGCTTGAGTGTGCGTCTCTCATACTTGCGGTCATAGGTTCAATTTGACTATGCATCATCATCACCATTCGCTCGTCCAGAGAAGCGAAAGAAGATTGGCTACTTGCCTATTAGAAAGCAACAAATAATTTTAAAACGAAAAGTTGAAACAACACTGTTTTTAACCTGTTACCACTTACGTGGGCGATTTGATGACTAAGTATACAAATCGTTACTAGATTAGGAAGAAATCGCAAAAATAATAATAAATAATTGTTTTTTTAACATAAGTTCAATAAGTCGGAATAGAAATGTTAGCATATTTGTACATTTGCTGGAAAAAAACTTTACTTAATGGAGTTCTGTGGTTTTTAAGTACTTAGACAAGTTAACCGTTACAGTCCGACACTGGAGAACCAAGGGTTGTGAAGTAAAATCGATATGTGTCCAGACTAGTATAAATAGTATACTGCCGGTTACTAATCCATGCGTCCTATGCCACCAATGATATGAAAATAGTTAAAATAAAACATATGTCACGGATAGGTTGATGCTTCTGTAATGTAAATAAATTATATGTCTCTTTTATGTAGCGGTTAGAATATTCCACTGCAGTTACGATTCTTATGTAGGGTTTGAAAGACGCCATTCAATTTTTTTAAATTTAATTCATGTTGTCGTTGTTGAAACAGCTTTAGAAGTACCAGAGTTCTGTTAAAAGGTAGATAACATTTGTGTTTCTATGCGCTTGTGCACTATAATCTCAATAGACATCACTGTAACCAACATTGGCTGGAATATATATACAGTTCGTTTAATGTTACCTTCTGGTGCAAACATTCTGTGGTGAGTTTAATTAACGTGGACAGTCTGTGTGTTGTATTGCTTCCCACTAGTCGATATCGACGGTGACGTAAGCAATTATTGGTATAAAAGAATATTGGATTGCCTTCGATAAGAGAACATTTTTTTAAAAACGAATTTGATTTAATATTTCTCGTATTTTTATATGCCAAACACGTATGATATGTTGAGCAGCATCAATATTTATTTTGTTTTGTATTTATGCCGCGAGATAATATCGCCATAATAAAAATGCATTTGTCTCTTTTTGATAAATTGCGTTTACGCGGTGATGAAAAGAGTCCGTCCGATCATTATAAACACATTAGTTTAAACTGTGTAGTAGGTTCGTTTTTTTTAAAGCAGTGTTGGCCGAGTGGATTCAGCTTTGAATTCAAGTGATAGGGCAGATAATAATTTACTTAAGAAAACTAATATGATAGTAGGTACTCTGTAATGTAGGCAAGTGATTTAAAAAGATGGCGATTTTGTTCGAATTAGAAATTAACTTTAAACAAACAAAAGATGGATTTCGTCATAAATTTTCCTCTTTATTGGCTCTACGTTTATCCATCTTTGGCTTGACGTAGGTTTATGGGACAACCTGTATTTATAATAAAACTTAATATGGTCAGAGGTTGTTAATGAGGTTATTAATTCGATCTGTTTTTGCCCTTGCCTTGGCTAAATGAAAAAAATATTATTATCAAATTAAAAATCACTTCATTCAGATTATTTAATTATAAATCAAACTGTCTTATATCTTAGACAAACGAGCAGAAAGGTCATATCATGTTAAGTAATACCGCTGCCTATGGTCACTCATGAGTGCCAAAAATCTAATTTTTAGCAGGCCTTGTCCGAGCTACCATCCATAAAACACCTATTACTGGACAAAACCTGAAAATAAAATAAATTCTTTAAACAACCTATAAAATCTCTCTTTTCTTCTTGAAAGTCATCATATATTTGTAATTTAGTGTGTTATTGTTGCAAGTAATAGAATAAGTGGACCAATTCTTAAAAAGCCGGCAACTCACTTGCGAGCCTTCTGGCAATGTGAGAATCCATAGTCGGCGGTACCACTTAATATCAGGAGAGCATCTCGATGACCAGATATGACCATCCTATTTCATTTTAAAATAATAATAATAATTTATAGGAAGTATTGTACCGAATCATTTTGAATAATCTAGCTTTACATGTTTTATTACGAACCGAGGTAGTTGGTTGGTTAGTAATTGGTACTGACTAAACGTAGTTTTAAGATTTTTTATAAACTTATATTCTCAGCAACAACTGATTGTTACTCTCGAGTTTCATTGTTATTCAAGCTAATTATTTATAACATTGCAGTCGCCAAAGGCGCTGTTGCGGACGTAAATCGCTGTTGCAGAACTAAATAAAATGTATTTCTTCAGAATCTTGTTTTAATATTACATAAGGATGCCAATAACTTTACTAAAATATCTTAAATAACTGCTAGTGATAGCAGCTCTTACTTTGACTGAAAATATGTTTAGTCCGACCTTTAAGAAACGAGCGTACCAATTCTTAAAATGCAGACGGCGCAATTGCGAGCCTTCTGGCAGTGGCAGTGTGTGTCCACGAATGTTGATATTAAATCAATTATTAAAATAACAATGTGTAGTATCAATCAGTAGAAAGAAGTTCTGAATGTAAGAATACCGAATTATTGACGCATAAGATTAGGATTCACAAATGCTGCCCGGCGGGGCAACGTCGCAACGCCTTAATCCAATTTTTTGGCTCACGGAAGTCGTTCTGAGCCTTAAATCTGGTTTCTTGCCCTACGTCACTTTAATATTAATTGTATTTTAAGGCACAGTCATACATATATACGTAAATTAAACACTCTTACCAATAAGCGTAAAAAATAATGTAGAATAGATCTGCTCCACTTAAACAGTTAGACTTGGGATTTTATGAATAAGGGTTTAAAGTTGCCATTGTCCAACTATTCATAGGACATAATCTATAGATAAAACTACTTAGATAGCGTTCAGCTCCACTTTATGACATGACATTGCAGTGAAAGACAATTATCGATTGTAATTTCCTCCCTGACTGAGCAGAAATATATTCCGAGAATTAGAAGAATCCTTAAAATAAGTCTCGTTATAACAACTTAAACAGCTTAGAGTAGTTATACACTCACATAAGTGAGTGTATAATAATTATTATTCAGTCTAGCCCTTGGCCTCACCTTGCATTCTATTCTTTTATCATTATATATTTGTGTTTTCAAAGACAAAACCACATATATTCACTTCTATAAGACGCTTGTGCAGCCTTAGTTGGCATTGTGGCATTAATGGTGGTAGGGCTAAATACAATGAACTTAAAAAAAATATATAATTTACTTTCTTTGAGTACTAGGCGTAATTTGATAGATTGTGTCACTATAAGAAAAATATGCGTACATGAACTAACTTGTTCAAATCTTCTCGAACTCATAAGATTCAATATTTCTGCCAGATCTCTACGCTCGCACAGAACCTTTAACCTTCCGACTCCCAGAACCAACATTGGGTTCCGTGAGCCTCTCACAGAACGTGTTCTGCTTTGGATTCTGCTACTAATATCGATCTTTTTTCGCACTCCTCTACTGCTTCATTTAAGAATAGGTTAAAACACCTATTAAAGTCCTAAACCTTGTATTTTTCTTCTTTATTATGGCTACTAGTATGTTTGTCGTTCTCTTTGAGTGTATCATAACCGTACAAGCATGTTAATTGTGGCCTGATCTGAATGAGTGAATTGAATCTGATCTACGGTAGTGCCGATCACAGTTGCGAGTCGCATTCTTAAATACAGCTAAAGAACGTAATATATAATTAAATTAATCTATATAAAATATATAGTAGTACTAAGTAGTATCTATTGCTTTTATTTTTTTATCTACCGGGCTGGTAAGATGAAATAGGTTAATTTTACAGTAACTAGTATCAAGAAATATATGGTTGTCTTTTATTTTAAACCTACAACAAACGGTGTTTCAAATCAATAAAAGTTTTATGAGAATACAATTAATATTAATTAAGATTGTTGTAGGACTATCAATTAATATCTTCGGAACTTATTTACACCATTCGCCATTAGCCAATAGGATAATATGAGTGTAAATAAAAATTAGTTCTATGTATAGCTCATAATAATAAAAGTAGACTCAAACATTGGTATATGTTCCCGTATGTCAAATCCAATGTTTTTAGTTATACTTAACGATGCCTTCCGACTCAGAATGCGCTACGTACGACTCGACAGTATAGCAGTCGAATTCGTGGAGCTAAACATATACACCTACGCCTATAACTAAACCTGTAAAAACCAAATTAAATAGAATTATTAACATAATAAATAATTATTAATAAGTTTTAAGAAGAATGAAATTAAAATCTAATAATAGCTGACTTTAATAAGTCTACCTGTAAGGATATTTGATCATAATTCTCAGAAGTTGTGTCTTCAGTTTCTAAAGAAAGCGAAAATATTTTATAATGACGATGTCTATACGAGTATAATGTTCTTACTGCTGTAATTTTATGAATATCTCATGTAATATGAAAAGCTGCACTAATTAAAATACTCGGCAGGAAGGCTTTTAAGGAATGTTAGGAAATGGGGCTTCGTAAGACTCGAGTCTCAGGGGTTGTTGAACTTAGGAGAAAATCTTTTTAATTTTCAGTTTATATTACAGACATATTTCACGTTTGGTTTTGGGCTTTGACATGGTTCACGGTGAAAAACATTTGTGAGTCGTCAATTTCAATTAGGTAAATTCCAAAAAAAACAATCTTACTTATTTAGTTTTTACTCAAATATAAGTAGATATATATACATATTTTAATACGTAAGTGTGTAATGGTTTAGTTCCAGCTATCCACTATTGAATTCATATTTTTGGAAGCATGTATTGCTTGTACGGTGTATTGTGTGAGCAGTGTTGGTGCTTCAGCGTGCGACTCTCATCCCTGAGGCCGTAGGTTCGATCCCCGGCAGTGCACCAATGGACTTTTTTTCTATGTGCGCATTTATCATAAGGTTAACACGGTGAAGGAAAAAATAGTGAGGAATCCGGCTTGCCTTAGACCCAAAAAGTCGACGGCGTGCGTCAGGCACAGAAGGCTGATCACCTATTCGATTAATAAATTATCATGAAACAGATACAGAAATGAGGTCTAGACCTAAACAAAAAGGTTGTAGCGCCATTGTGTTTTTTTATTGCTTGTACGGTATAGCTAGGTATCCTGAGAAACAGCGAGCATACAAACATATCTTAGTTCTGAAAATTGTACTGTCAGGCATAGACGGCTGATAGCCATATTAAAAGTTATCAATTAAACATTGAGTTACAGAACATTAAGGCCAATATACCAAATATGTGTCCTTGGTAAAAAAATGTCAACAAATAGATTGCCAATACCAAACTAACACAGGCCTTGATTACTTCGCAGAGTTTGAGTGCGCAATTTGCATGGCGATGGATTCATTGAGACATATTTCCATACAATTGAGACAACTTTGCACAAAGGGAATCGAATTCAAAATTAAATTTGTAAACTTGAAAATGATAACTGCTTCAAATATTTACGTGTTACTAACATTCGTTATACGATACGAAACCTTCCACTTCGAATGGCAAATGTTTCGTATATGAATCTAGATTATTTATAAAGATATAGTGTTTATATTAATTATTAAAATAATCTTAGATCTTAGTGTTTAAGAGTGCAATCTTTAATCCTGAGCACTGAGCGTGCTCCAGCCTCGGCTTGAATGGAATCTTTTTTTATATACGCTCTTAACGTCGTCGTTGTGTAAAGAAAAACAGCGATAGACATGTCTTCATATGTACCAATAAATTAAGCGTTAAGGTTTTCAATAAAAACCAGTTAGTACAAATGTATACACATATCAATACATTAACATAATGTATAGTAGGTCCCGTAGCCCTTTAGAAAGAGCATAATCAGACTTATATTATATACCTCGTCGATTTATGCACATTCTATGCTAATAATAACCTAATAATATGCTAAAAATAAACCAGTTTTGAAAATTGACTTTTGGAAAAAAATATTATTCTATTAATGATTCTTTGCGTTAAACATAATAAATAATATTAAATTGATAACGTAATAATATAAAAACCAAAAACCAACCTAGGCCCAGGCACTTTTCTTTTGAATTCTTCGCGATTTTAACGGATAGAACAGTGCTTATCCGGAGCTGAATATATTCGGTAGTGGGCTCGGTTTTAGAGAAAGAATTATCTCGAGCCTTATTCACTGTTTTGCTGATGGTTTTTTTAATATATTTTTTCTGCTTGTATAGGTTTTAATTGTATTTTTTTTAAATTGTAACACTTATGTTTACTTCAATTGTCATACATTTTAGACGGAAAAATGTTGTACAATATGTCGTAGATTTAGTACGTATTATCTAACCTTGAATAAATAAATATATTTTAATAATATTGATATGATTGATAATATATTGTAAAATTCTACCTTTTAAGACAAATTATGTATGCACGCCATTAATAATGTTTGGCAGAATATGCGAATATTAGATTGTACCACCTTAACATTTTTGTACCATATTCTATATGAGTAATAAAAAAAATAACACTTAATATGCTTAATTATAGTATATAAGACCCATTACATTTAATTCGATTAAATTTTTTTGCTTTATCTTTTTCTTGTCTGAAATACGACATTGATAAATACTCCATATTATAGTGATTTAACATTTTATTCCTATAAATAAATACTTGGCTATGGGAGCCTATGCTGAGCGACAGTTAACAGCTGGCAGTGGCTAATAGCTAAATTTATTTGTATTTTTTATGTTTCTAATGTTTAGAGAACTTTATATCTCATTACACACGTATTTTTATTTACTTGAGAAAATTAATATTAGGTCCTTACATATGAAATTGGCGTTTTGTATGGGAGGAACAAAAAGTCGAATATTTTTTTTAATATAATATATTTAATTAATCAAAGTATGAACCATTGTTTTCTATGCACTTTTGCCATCTCATAGGTAGTTCATTGATCCCTTTACTAAAAAACCAGTCGGACGGGAATCAATAAAATCCGTGAAGGCGATTTGGACTGCCCCATCAGAGTTAATTTTTTTCCCTTGCAAGAAGTTGTTGGAGCAAGGTCCGGGGAGTACGGAGGATATCTTAGACATTCCAATTGAAGCTCTTCTAATTTTGTAGCCGTCTTTTGCGCAGTGTGTGGTCTAGCGTTGTCGTGAAGTAGCAGTGGCGTGGAGCGGTTGACCAGCCTAGGTTTTTAAGTCGCTTGCTTTTCCATCATGGTTTGCAATTGCTGACATTAGACATCAGCCGTAATAGTCTGGCCAGATTTGAGAAAACTGCAATGAACAATACGGGCACTAGTCCACCAAACGCTTACAAGTATCTTTTTTGGGGTAAATTTTCGCTTGGGGCAGGATTTGGCTGGCTGGCCAGGATCTAACCATTGCGCTGAGCGCTTCCGATTACCGTAAAGAATCCATTTTTCATCACAGGTAATGATTCGGTTTAAAATACCTTCATTATTGTGCCGCTTCAGTAATGTAACACAGCAGTCGACGCGCGTTTGCCGGTTTGCTTCAGTCAATTCGTGAGGTACCCACCTTTCAAGATTTTTAATCTTCCCAATTTGCTTTAAGTGAATTAAAACAATTTTATCACTAACACCGCAGCCTGCAGCTAACTCGGACGTGGTTTGCGATGGATCCGCTTCCACAATAGCCTTCAATACTTCATTATCAACTTGGGTCTCAGGCCGTTCACGGGGCTTGTTCTGCAGGTCGAAATTTCCAGAACGAAAACGTTGGAACCAAAAACGAACTGCGTTTTCTTTTGCAACATGACCGCCATACACATCATTCACCCTTCGAGTCGTTTCCGCAGCACTAGTGCCACGGCGGAACTCGTACTCGTAAATAATGCGATACTTTAAGTTTCCATTTTGTAAAATGAGTGACGCAAACAGAAAAAAACAGAAGAAAAAAACAAATGAATGACGGTCATCGAAGCACAAATACATGAGTAAATAGCTGGACAAATTTGAAATTGAAATTCCTAACCAAAGAGGAGATATTTGAGGTCAAAGTGGCCAGTAGACAAAACGCCAATTTCATATGTAAGGACCTAATATATACGAACGAGATACACGTCACCATCAGCCCTTCTAATTTAGTCTACTTGGGTCATATGTATTTTAATTGCTCTTTGAATTTGTTAAACGCGGTAACATTACGTATTTTTAGACGGTAATTGGTTAAATATTTGCACACCCTCATTCTTCATAGATTTCTTCCAATAATTTGCACGCGGCTTTGGCAAGATAAGCAAGCGTGTAGTGGTGTGTTAAATATTTTTTAATTATAATCTACTATGGAGAGACATCATTTTAATTTTTAACTATGTAAATTGTTATTGTAACACTATCCCGATCACACCAAACGTAATACCGTATAGAAAATACATTATATGATCTGAATCTATTAGGTATAACAATTTATGTCTCTTGGGCGTATCTTGATATGAGTCACCATGTCAAAAAAGGAAATTTTATGCCAGTCCTTGAACCTTCGAAAACATTTGTATCGGGTGTAGTCTTCTTACTTTTGCGTATGTTAAATTTCTTTTATTTTTACTATAGACATATTATAGAGCTGTCGATATTTCTAATATTATAATTAAGTGTGTCGTATATTTTGTAGACGAAACAAACCGTACAATCGAGTAATTCCTATTTCTATTTCTTGTTTTTTTATTGTAACCTTTTACCGCAGCTTTCAAAACGGTCACCTCATTTGCCACCATTTCAGCCTAGCATCTTTTGATATATAGAAACTGTAGCACATGCGATCGGGACTCTTTATCTTGATATTTGTATGGAAAACTAAATCAATATACCATGCGTATTTTGTTGGAACTTAAAAGTGAAAGTAGACACAAAGTTCGCAATATAACATCTGTATAGCAAACAATACCAAATGAAACAGTGTCTCTTTCCTTATGAAAGCATTTCAGTTGCGGTGCGGTTTATAATAAAACTTTGAAAATAGAATAAATATTTTCCTATCGATAATGTGTCAATTTTCGCTCCCAAATTACGTATTCCACTGAGGTAAATCGTGGCGGCCTTTAATTTCAAATAGAGCACCTTTACTTGAACGATGTGCGAATAATGATTAGTTATTATTACGCGACTTACATATTACCCCACAATACAATAGCAGATTATTTTTTGTATCATTAATTTTAAGACAAATAGTCATCCGCCTGAGGGTACTAATTTATACTAGTCGATGTATATGTGGCCCTAAAGTGATAATAATGAAGTATCTTTCTATATATCTGGTAAGTGATGGCAAAAATCTGTAGAATAGTTTTTATTTGTTGTTTGCTAATGTTATTGGATCATCCGGATTATTGGACGCACCAACGGAGTAGTGTTTGCCTTCTCGAAGTGGTATGGCGATACCAACTTCATCTACTGGGCTAGGATAGGCTGTTATGCGTACTAACCAGTGCCTTAAGAAAACACTTTTTAAACGGATTGAAGCTATGTATTATTATAAACTTATAATTATTTACATCATTTTAAATTTAAATTTTTCCGACGTTTCCTCTTTTCGTGCGTGGTCACGGTGACGATAATAATACATAGCTTCAATCCGTTTAAAAAGTGTTTTCTTAATGTGTAAAAGCTATGTTAACAAAAGACAATAATTGTTTCATTACGTTTCGTATACTCGTTCCGCGAGTCAAACGGCAGTCGTAGAAATGAATGTTAAATGTTAACTTTAATATTTCAAAAATTTAAAAGAGATAATAAATAAAATCATTATTTGAAACTTTTAATATTACCACGGAATCACGTGGAGCAACATTGGCAAATCTAATCAATCAAAATCTGCAAACTACTGCCTATAACAGAAAAAAGTAAATAAATGTTTTCTAGTCGAGCACTTATTTCGAGATGGCATAAAAAACGAGTTGAGCATGATAGAGCCGAGCGGTAACGCAAGTTCGTGTCTGTACGTCGAGAGCAAACAACCTATATGGTGAGAGGACGTTGAGGTATTTGCTACCGCGGCTAATAAATGGACTACCCAGTCAGTTATTAGATAGCCTAACGTTAACCACCATAAAAAGTAAGTTAAAGAAAACCATTTGTCGCGCCCCTAAACAAGACTGCTATGGTTACATTTATACAAAGCAAAGTACGTGATTTTCTGTTACGTTTTATTATGTTAAATATATAAATTTAAAAAAAGTTTATCAAAAATAACTAGTATGTACGGTTTTGAACTAACATGACTTTGACATTATTAAATTATAGTGACAATACCAGATGATACTAACGGCATTTGCTCCGGCATGACAAATTACTTCCATTGATAATGACTATGGAATAACTATAACTATGGACTATTAAATAGTCGTTAATTTGTAAATCTATGAATATCGGCGTATCGAATAATTTGACAATAATTTCATTACAATGACAAGGGCAACTGAGAGTGACGCCATTGCGACCTCTACCGAAATTGTAGGTGGAGCCACTGGAAAGCACCCTCTAATAACTCTAGAGTCACCTAAGCCGATGTGCAATTACAAACGTAGCCGCGCGTAAACCTTTGGTTTAGGTTTAAGTATTAGATTAAGGGATCAATTTCAGTATAATAAAAGATATAAGAAAAGTCTTGGTGAAAGGAAGGAAACCTTAGGAAACTAAAATTCTCTCTTACCGACCGACTGCTCTCTTCAGTACGAGAACGGGAAAATAATTAGATCAAATTGTAACTCCAGTAAGTTTCCTGTTTATATGGAATGCAATTAATAGCTAATTTACTTTAATTATAATAATACGTTTAATATATGATAATAACATTCCATAGAATATGGCTTAATTTAACCACAGTAAATATTTAACTTTAAAATACCGGAAATCATTGCAATTTCATTAAATTTTCTGAATGAAATGTTTGGTTATGATTTATTAAAAACTTGATAAACACACTATTCAGTTAATTATTTTTTACAGATTTAGTTATTTTTTATATTCTTTCACGTCAGAAATGTAACTCAATTTACCTACTCATAATTACCCAATAGAAATACACATTTAGAAGTTAAATTGTTTCAGAGTTCACAGTTATTAAACAAACTAAAGTCTTAAATAACTTTAGAATCCATAACTCTTGTGTCCATATGAATTTTAACACATACTTAGCTTTAAATCTAAAAATAAAAACCTTATAAAATATAATATAATAACTAAAATATATTATGAAAAGGAGTCCCTTTGGCAAGGTTTCGAAGATACTGGCACCGTTCCCCCTTTGAATAGCATGACTAATTCTTCGTCCGAGGTAGCTGCCAGCTCATTGGTATCCTTTGATGTCGACTAACCTTTCAGCTATTTCCTTAAAAAGCCTTATAGCGATAGGACCCCACGCACCTCGACGATAGGTCTCGACACAGAATAGGACAAAATCATATTCGGAACCTAGAGAAAATAGGCGGTATTTGCATGCTTTAGCTTTTTAGCCACTTTACAAGCCGCACCAGCTCTGTTGTTGTTTCCATGTAGATGGGAAGTGGCCAGCGTGTGTGATCAAGTTACATCCCATACCAACACGATCCCCTTCCCTCTTTTATGGAATAAAACTCATACTGTCCGGTCTCTTGCCTCGTCTCTTGCAATATCAGACGGCTGAAGTAGACTTGGTATGTTGACGATGACAACGGCCGTAAAGTGCGGCATGTCTCGAAAAGTGGCCTGCACGTTTTTCATGGCTAAACTATATAAAAATGTAAAAAAAATAATAATAAAAATCTATCACAGTTTTGACTACACCCTACTTTTGTCATAACAGCGTAAATACAATTCTATAATGAGACCATTGCGTACCTACTTTAGTTATCTACGCAAAAATCATATCTATGTACGTCGAGATCAGATAACTGTGGTCTTTTGTACCGCGGCTAATAATTGGACAACCCAGTCGGTTATTAATAATAGCCGAACGTTTTAAGTTTGAACATAAGTAGTAAATTGAAACACAACAATAAGACTGATATGGTTAAATTTATACAAACGACAGTGGTTTTCTGATGTAACATTATATTATTTCTAATAAATTAAAAAAAACGTTACTGATTACGGAAGGACTGATTTAAATTTATATACGATTTTCAACTTATTGAATATTTTGTTTCACCAACATATATGATGTGATAAAGTGACGACACTAAAACACTAGATCCTCAGATATGTATACGTTCCAACCTTGCTTTCACTAATAGGCAAGTAGGCGATCAGCCTAGTGTGCATGAGTTGACCACGCCGTAGAGGTTTTAGATCTAAGGCATACCGGTTTCCTCACGATATCTCCATTCACCGAACCGGCGAGTGTTTAAGGCGCACGTAGACAGAAAAGTTTAATGGTGCTTAGTTGGGGTTCGAACTTACGACCTCAGGGATGAGAGTTATAGATATTTACCAGCAATGCCCCGCGAGTTCACTTGCGTAGATACCGATGTCGTGGTAGTTGAAAGTCTACTAATTCATAGATATATTATTGTTAATATGAAAGTTTAATTTTACTAACAAAAGTTTTTAACTACTTCCTTTCAGATTATTAGATAAACACTTACATTCATTGTCTAGTCAATATGCAGATTTTACTTTACAATGAATATAATACATCTATATTATATTTTAAAATTCGTAACATCATTGAGTAGGATTTCCGTAGAATGTCCGAATAAACTACTCACTAGCTTTTTTATCGGTTAAATTAATAAAGCATTAATAAAATGCAGCAATAGAAATTTACTTGGCTACGTTCTAAGTAGCCGTTAACTAATAAATGACTCTGAGTTTGGCTCTTAAACTTTATGTAAAACAGTATCAAGTTACAACCAATATACGTCACGGATACATTACCAAATGAAATTGGTTGGTTGCAATTCCACAGCGCAATGCTATTTAAAGGAAACAATGTTTAGGAAAATAGATGTCTTCTAAAGGAGGAAATTTATTGTACAAAGGATCAATTGTAGCGTTGAGTTTAATTTAGTTTTAACATTGCTTTCAAAAATTCGACATTCTCCTATTGTTTCTTGTTCCTTGCTTACTTTACTCGAGTGTTGTAATGAAGAAAATGTGCTTTCACAATTAATTAAAATTCTTAAGAACTCTTACATATTACCGTAAATATTTTTTTCTAACAAACCCTCGCGTATTTTTTCACGCGTCTTAGTCAATCATTTAATTGTTTAATTGTATGGTGTAATTAGAATGTTCACTGAATGTAAGCACATCAGTATAAAGACAGGTCCGCACAAAAGCGTCGGGATGAGTATACCGCGATGGGCCAGTATTCGTCCAAAGAAAGATTTGTCTATGCGGCTCATGACTGAACCTCTCAGGCAGTGAAGTGTGTGTGAAAATGTGTGTGAAGTGAGCTTCACAAATGTCTTTTGTTCGCGATCAATGAGAGTATCCACGTCCGGTGCCGATGTCATGACGTTGCTTATGCTTGGCTGACTCTTTTATCGTCTTAGGCATACATAAACGGGATCTATTGGCATTTGCCAGGCACATATCTGGCTGGGAATTTCTTAATATAACTTTACCACGTTACATTTAATCATAGCCTTTTATTTCGAGGGGGACGGGAGGAGAGGCTTTTGGTGTTTTCTTATGGACCCTTCCAACTCGAGCTGATATTGAGCTTATCTGATAAGCTGTGTTAACTAGCGGGATGGCCGCCATCGTCATTGCCTAGAATCGCTATGTGTAGTGTAGTAAAATTTTGCAAGGCGTCTTCAATTCGGTCTGACAGTACATCGGCGTACCAGACCCTAGTGTCACTGGTTTCTGTCTCCAACTTTTATACCACGAAAACGTCGATGGGCTGCCGATCAATAGTAGGTAGAGAGGTGTGAACACCAACTCTGATAAGCTACTTGAGGCGGTGGTAGGAGGTGGTGGTGTAGCATTCAAGCTTTTTATCATGTTGGACATATAGGATAAATTATGAAGTCTGGATTTTCCCATGTGCTTTCCGGCAGAGAGTTATAAAGCATTTTAAATTTTCACAGGTTTTGCAATTACAGAATTTGGTCCTTTGAGTAACGCACCTCAAAATGAGAAATTTGCGGAGAGCCGAAAGCATTTCATTCATTTTTGAAAGCATTTATCACGAAATCATACTTTTCTCAGAGAATATGATTTTGTCTCCTAATTTATAGAGTATATGGCATGAAACCCTTCATCCCCACAATTCACGTTTCCTTTACAAAAGTTGTTGGCTGAGAGTGGAAATCGTGTGATTCAATGTTCAACATTTTATTATTGTTCTTTCCTTCCTGGGAATGTGGTTCCCACTGCCATCTCATGCGGCCTGCGGTCCAGCGCACTGCGCGACAGCCAGTTAGTCTCTAAAAGTAACTGGTTGAGAAAAATATGTAACCGATACTTTTTCATTTGAAAAGGAAGTCATTTTTTAATCGATTTACTCAAACTTACCGACCACCCCTTCAAATTAAATTTTCTGATCTACTCAGAATAAAATTGGGAAGAATGGACTTATAAAAAAAAATAGTTTTATTCACAATCCTCACATGTGGCTTGAACCCAAAAAGTCGACAGCGTATGTCAGGCACAGAAGGTGAAGTGGGTGAATTTATTTGTAATAAATGTCATTAGAATGAATGAAATTAATTGCTAATACATACATTATACAGATGGAGTATGCACTAGATAACAAAATATGGGATTATCGCAAAGCTGTCGGACCGGCTCACCACGATAAATAAGGACTTAAAGGAGTCTAGGCCACTTTAAGAAAAAGCGAGAAATTAATAAGACAGAGGAATATTACAATCTGATTTATTGTTATAAAACAAAATGTTAAATACTACTTACACATATTAACTTATACATAATAATTTTCTTGTAACCTGTATGTGAATCGCGCATCTTCACCTATTAAAATTTGGAACAACAGCTGTTAATTTTTCGATGGATTTAATATGTAAATTTAAATTTTAAGACCTTCCTCGAAACAAGTGCAGTACTTCAGGACATTCTTAGAAAAACTTATAAATGGCGTAAACTTACACCGTCCGCGGTCGGTGCAGAGGTCCGTCGTTAACAAAAGGAAGCACCAACGTTGTAGCGATAAATTGATAAAGTTTTGTTGCACGTTTAGCTTTGTTCAATAAATTCCCCATTTATTTTACCAAGCTCTAACTGAATTCAATGAAGTTACAATTCGGTTTCCGTTATTCAAATAACGACCATTATCTATTTCACTTATGTCTTTGCATGTTGATCTCAAACGAAACATTATTTTAATATTCATATTTGTACGGAAACTAGAAGTAGTATTGTATTAATATCTTGATTGTTTTTATGTTTCTTACAATGTACACAGTTATATTAGAGTATTATTACACGTTTTGTCTAACTACACTCATCTCAAGGTTATCGCATGACTCCTATGGGTATTGTAGGTTATTCTCTAACGATATTGGAAGTGTCTGGTACACATACAGTTATGGACAGACACATGTATGCCTTACATGACCTGTTAGGCACAGATTGCTAGATCGTACTAAATTACAGCGTACAAAAATATAGACGATTAAGGTAAAAATACCAAAAATTAAACAAACAATAGAAAGTACACAACTCAGATAATCACTTGCTGTATAAATACAATTTTAACAAACAGTACGCCCATCCTCGTTATAAACTACGTCTGTGTATTATTTAACAGATAATTGAGTGGATGTTTGATGTCGAAGTCCTCGGTCGTCGGATTTCAGAAATATACAGCTCTAATTTCAAAGAAAAAGCTAATAAAGACTGGAAATGCTAACAAAGCGCTCGAGTAGACTTTTACTTAACGAAGCATTGCATTTTTGTTCCTGTTATAATCTTTTGCAGTTTATTTATCGTTTAACGTGTATTTTTACGAGTGATATCATTTTATATACCAATAATGTAACTGTAAAAAATATTCTTAATTAAAAGATATTGTCTATGATTAATGTAGTTTGATTAAAATAAAATTCAATATAACGATACTTTAATAAATCCTTAGGGGGATTCTATTTCACAATATAAGAACATTACAGGTATACTTTACAGAACATAGTTCAGGTATCCGTTAAAAAAATTGTAAACGATTTACGATAGGTTTTGAATATTTTACAGCATTTCTCATTTACGAATATGGATTCTAACGGGTAGTAAATAACCTAGGCTATTTACACATTGACGATATGAAAGTTAGCATTACACTGTATACAGTATAATATATTATAATATGTAAAATAAATACTAACAAGCAAACTATTCATTAGCGTATTATTTATTCAAACCATATCAAACGACATTTCATTAGACAGTCTAATTAAGTTATTCAATCAAAGCACTATTTCGGCCACCCATATAGCTTATATTTTTTTCTATTGTATTCGTTTTTCTAACTTGCCCTTTTAACTAGCTGCTGTTATTCAAACATACATATTTTATCAAAACTTATATCATACTAGCGGACCCAACAGACTTACAGACTACAGTCTGTCCTATACACATGTTTAAATACAAACAAAAAACATAATCGTAAATAAAGTGATAATTTAATTGGAGCCAACTTTAATTTCGGATGATCGAAGTTCTCCTCAACTGTGGTACTTTTAATTTTCTGTATCTTAACCCTATGGTTGCGAACAGCTCCTCAAAGGACTCCCATGTATAACAAGGAGTGAATTGGGCATAATGCTTCATTTGATCATTATTAAATAGAGATACTAACTCATTACATTCACTACGAAGTGCTTGCTGAAGTGCTACGTTTCAATTCGGAAAATTAATTCGTATTTCTTACTGTTAAAGTTTAACGTCATATTATAATTATTGAATCTTAGAATAATACGAATTTTGTCGTGCTTGCTATAATAATATGGAACTTGGACCAGATTGCGTGGATTCATCGTATGGTGAACATTTATCGGCCTTTGTTCTTGTTCTCTTATCCATATTATCCACAAATAATTATTAGTTATTTCAAAATTAACTTTATAAAAATATTAACATAAAATAAAATATCAACACTACGATTAAACTCTACCTTAAACAGATTAATTACAAATGTTAAATAATTTTTAGACAAAAAAGATGTAGGTAGACACTAATTACGTATCATTATTCTCACTAAGTCAAGCACAATCTATTATTAAATACGTAAATACGAATAATAGATTATATAAAAACCATACATAAAATATATAAAAACATATATTTTATTTGTCGACATATTATAAATAAATATGCCAAAAGATGAGATTTGATACATATACGGCTCGTGAAGGACCAAAATTGCTGTGTGGGCCTGGGTATCTGAAAGTATATCCATGATGGTACCTTTCCTTGGTAAAATACTATGCGCTGGTTCGGCTGTCACATGTCAGTATACTAAAAAAAGGAATCTAATAATCGTCCAGACTAAGACTAGCAGTTACCATGAACTTTGGAGTGTCCCACTCCAAGCACTGGATCCTTTAATAATGTTAAATAAGAATGCGGTATGGTATGCGGTTTATAGTTAGTGCGCATGCGACGGTGGTTAATTTTTAACTCCCAATCCTTGCGCCAATTTATTTAGCGCAAACAGATATTGTAATCGACGAAAGATCCACTAGTCCAAAGAAATGTATTTAATTATATATTGGCTTGATTACTTCCTGTTGAAACAAACAAAATTATCACAAACAAATTTCTATAGCCAAGGCCCACATAGGGTTGTAACTGAGTTAATAATATTATATATTGCCCAAAGATAACTTAATTAAGGTTAATATAATCTTTTTTTATGTTCAGGAGGCTCACCTAATGTTAAGTGATACCCACGGACACTCGCACTGCCTTCTGGCTCGCAAGCGCGCTGCCGGCCTTTTAAGAATTGGTACGCTCTTTTCTTGAAGGATCCTAAGTCGAATTGGTTCGGAAATACTTCAGTGGGCAGCTGGTTCCACATAGAGGTGATGCGCGAGAGAAATTGCCTTAAGAAACTCTCAATTGTGAAACGACGGACTTCAGGGTGATACGGATGGTATTTTGTATTCAGCATAATATAAGATATAAGAAAACTACCTCGAAACTGTCATCTACAACGAATTTTAAACATATCACAGGATTGCATTTTGTTCAGCGGGAAAATTGTATTGTACTTCATACTCATATTGTATTTTCTAGTCAAGAATTAAATTCTATACTTGAAAAACAAGTACAGTATGTAGCGTCTATACAAAGGGAGTTGCAAATGAGGCAGGAAGCTCATTGCTGTGCATCCGTTCGTCTCTTCTATGTCCTCATTTCAAAACTATACGCCAAACTACATTACTCCTGTATTTTAATCAAATCCTTTCACGTTAAGGATGTCGTCAAATACTACGATGATTAAAACACATACACCGTGACACTATGAAAAATATTGTTGAAGAATGCCAAGTCTAGTATGTTTCATAACTTAATCTAACCCTCATGCAGCTCAAAGCAGCGACGGTTCTATCAATGTATAAGCTTCTAAATCGCTATATAATCTGTTAGTGAGATTGCCGTACATACAAATACGACAAAAAACACAAGTGGCGTAAAAAAATTCAAGATTTGTGTATCTGTTTCGTGATTATACATTTGTTTGGATGGGGATGAGAGTCGCATGCTAAGCCCAACACTGCTAATATTGCTGAAAATTATAAAATCTAAACGCGGCTTCTGGAGATTTATTGAATAAATAATATGTTTTTAAACACATATTAATATGCATATTTTAGCTTTTAATCATATTATGTTGAAGTCTGACAGCTGTGCTTTGCCTTAATAAAATATGAAAGCGTTTCAATGCTTATTTATAATTCAGAAACCTTAATTGTTCGGTCCCATTTCAATTAATCAACATCACACAAACCGCGCTCGAATTTTTTACTGTGAAAATTTAAAAGTTTGTCCGTAAAAACCTAAATGCGGGATTTTACATTTTTAATTGAGTGCGAACGTTTAATAAACCGTAATCTGTAATTGTTATAATTTACCTTTCGTTCTCTAATTTTTTTCTAAACTTGTAATAACAAATGTAGAACTAAAAAATGAACAAATTTATGTATAGTGCTTTTAGTATTAACGTATTAATATTCTGTATATAAGCTGCAAACTCAAATAACAAGTACATAAATGAAATGATAAATATTATCAATTAAAACAAAACAACTAAGTATTTCAGCTAATTTCACGACGCTCACACTGTTTACTCCGCTTCATAGCAAGAATACCATTTGCTTGTGATCTACCAACTCACTCTCTTTCTCCTTCCTACTTTCTCCCTTTTGTATCTTCCTTTCTTAGAAGTTTCGCATTAGACTTCCTTCGTGAAATGAAGATTACTCTCTCAACTCGTATGACGCATCGTGGGCTTCATGTGGGTTTAACAAAGAGAAGTGGAAATGCTATAACGAACACAAAAAATTGAAAGAAACAATGTACTTTTTTGGAGTTTGGCGACCGGATAGGTCCTTAAAGATGTAAAAATTGTTAAATAAATGTTTAAATAAAAAACACTACTTTAATTTATATTACTTTTTTATTTATTCAAAAATCTAAATAATTAGTCTTTAAAAACGTATTCAAACGCAATGATAAATATCAGAAAATTAAGTTGTCAGTTGTCACTCATTAGCCGCCCTATTATTTTATATGTCTTAAAATAAAGTTAAATATTATCTGGTCTTATTCAAGTATAAGAAAATAGAATATAGGGTCTAAGGAATTTCTGTTTCGTGTAAATTAATTTGACACATTTTTGACCATCGTAATTCAACAGCTATATTTTATCCTAAATTTTTCGAACTAAGATATTTTAATATTTTTTGGCTCATTAAAATAATATGTTTACAGACAGTAAAAAACAAAATACGCTAAAATAAATATTGCAGTAAAATACACAGAAAGGTTTATAAATAAAAATTATTAAAGAGCCAATTATAAAAATCTGGACATTCAATCGGCTGAAACAGCTATCTCTATATATTAATTAGGTTAGGGAAATTTTATTAGGTATTTTCGCATTATACTATGTATGAACTTGTAATAAAATCTCTTTGGCAATACTATTTGTATCTGGCTGGTTTTGGTACCATCAAAAGTTTACATTTTAAATAAGATAATTCCTAATTCCAATTAAGAAAATGTGTTATTTTTCGTACTGTCAAGATGTGTGAAGATTGTCTCTCTTGATCTTAACAGATTAAGATAAAGAAATTTAAATTTTTGAAAAAGTGGAGCAAGGTCGGCATATCACTAGTTACGACGTATCTGAAGAACTGGGAATTGACCACAAAACAGTTTTGGCGCATTTGAAAAAAACTGGGTGCACAAAAACGCTCGATATTTAGGTACCCCACGAGCTCAAGCTTAAATTGGAAGGGCATTATTCATTATGAGCTGTTACCACCAGGCAGGACCATCGATTCTGAATTCTTCTGCGAACAACTAATGAGATTAAAGCAAGAAATTGAGAGAACAAACTTTCTCCCCAACCTATTATTTTCCGGTTAAAAATATAAATACTGAAAAATAACTTAAAAATTAAACATAAAATTTACGTAAGGATGTGGTGTTTTACTGCTAACAGCTACAACCTAGTTCGAAGAAATAAGATGGACAAGTAAGGATTAGTACAGAACCTGAAACAGGTTCAGTATTTACTACTTAAAGATATTACCTACGTAAGATTGAAAATGTTTCGAAAATGAAGAACGGCTTAATGTAGAAAGTTGCCAATACTTTTATTGTTTTTCGAAGTAATCTCCGTTCCACTAAATACATCGTCGCATTCGATGGAACCTATATACCTTTCTCCGCATCTTCAGGGCTGGTAAAGCGAATACCTCGAATTGTATTTTTAGTTCTTGGGAATAAATAAAGGTGCAGGGCGCCAGGTGAGGGCTGTATGACTCATTATCTCGACACCTGCCATAGTCAAATATTCAACAGTCAAGGATATTGCAGAGTGCACTAAAGCATTGCTATGGCGAAGGAGGATCCTGCTTCTAGGTCGCTGCTGTCGATGTTTTTCCAAGACAACAGGCAAACAGCTGACATACCAGTCTACAGTAACTGTTCTTCCATCTTCCTTCCTGACCTTTCCGTGTAATATTTTTTGAACTTGACTCATACCAATTCCTAGGCTTGCTGATAGGTCACTCTCATCTTCCTCTATCATGTGTCGCACAGCACTGATGTTGAGTAGTCTGTGTGTAGTGATCTTCAGTAGTCGCTAAAGGAAATCCCTGACGCGGATCATCATTGAGATTGCTAAGTCCACGAGTAAACTCGTTAAACCAATTGTCCAATTGTTAATAGTGGCACGAGATAGGGCTTCATCAAGAAATGCTAATCGCAGCCTATCATAGCTTTGTTGTTGAGTAAGCCCACAATGAAAGTCATATAAATCATTGACCAAAAACTTTATCGCGTTAGGTTCATTATCACGTGTCACAAGAGTTTTAGATTTACCGCCAATTCGCAAAAACAAATGACTAATGAATGCAATATACTACATTAGTTTACCAAAGAGTTCTAAAATTGCAATTCAAAAAAGTTGTCATTAGCAATGTTTCTAACTGGCAAGTTCTAAACATTTTTAGTGTTACCCACGTACAACTTGTACAATCGGACTTTAAATAAGCATGGAATCTAGTTTGATGTTAGATTCTTAATACATTATGAACTAAACAGGATGAGATCGACTTGAGAACGGCCTTGGGATTATTTATATATAAAGATTTCAAAATACAAAGATAGTATAGTGGGGTACCACCAGTAAATTTATACAGTAATTATTAATCAAACACAAAATACGGTTATAATTATTTATGATAATGATAATTAGCCATTATCACTGGTTAAGTTGACATTCGACACATTGGATGTATAAAATTATGAATACAATAAATAATTCCATTAAATTTAAGTCAAATGACGAGATTTTAACTGAAATAATATTAAAATAGAAATAATGTAATACATTTAACAATCATTACTATTAAACGAGAACTGTTCACTCGCAGCGTTTACTAGAATTATATTTTAAATTCAAAAATTATATCTATATTAATTAATATATTGCAAGTACAAATATGTATACGATGTGACTAAACTTAATGCACGAAGAGGCAAGGTCTGGTCAATTGTGAAGAGTCCATAAATAGATATTGTTGGAGACTTTGCAATCAACAACGTAAGAATGTGGTTGGTGTTTCTTACCATTTCTTCTGAAATAAAAAAATATGTATAGACAAATGTAACATTGAGAAAACGCATTGCAAATACAATATGAATCTAATTTTATCTATGGAATGTGTTATGTATGAGTGGTAAATTAAAATTAAAATTTTACCATCTGCAGATGGAGACGAAATAATTGCAGAACAAAGTCGTTTTGTTTGCTTAAGGAGCTCGGATAGTCTGTATCCATTAAAAGTCATGAAAATTAAGACGAATACATATGCTGGAAATGCTACTATGACACCAAATCCTATTTTAAAAAATGATTTCTGCAAAGAAATACAGTTAAACTAGATTAAACACAATTTTACTTTAAT
Source organism: Pieris brassicae (assembly GCF_905147105.1). Taxonomy (NCBI): domain Eukaryota; kingdom Metazoa; phylum Arthropoda; class Insecta; order Lepidoptera; family Pieridae; genus Pieris; species Pieris brassicae. The sequence goes on from NC_059666.1 coordinate 2,854,232, forward strand.
GAAACGAAACATCCCTTCTAGAAGAACCATTGTTCGTTGCCGTAAGACGTACTTATAATGCAAATCTATTCTAAATATATACATCTGTTGCAATGTTTAACATCTCTAACATAGTTTTAAGTAAATTAACAAAACCTGTAAGCACCCACACAACAAACTACAATCATTATAAATATTAGAAAATACGTACTCCTGTCTTTATAGATCCAATTATAAACAAGAAAATTATATGTGAAAGTAACAATAAAGATCCCATTCCACAAAAAAGCTGTAATCAGAAAAAAAATTGATATTGATTAAAATAATTATTAATATCGGAAAATTCACAATAAATGGCGCTACAGCCTTTTTAGATCTGGGCCTCAGATTTATGTATCTGTTTCATGATCATTTGTTAATAAAATAGGTAAGTAGATTATCAGGCTCCTGTGCCTGATGCACACTATCGACTTTTTGGGTCTAAGGCAAGCCGGTTTCCCCACGATGTTTTCCTTCACCGTTCGAGCGAATGTTAAATGCGCACATAGAAAGAAAATCCATTGGTGCACAACCGGGGATCGAACCTACGATCGTACCTCAGGGTGAAGCCACTAGGCCAACACTGCTCTGCCTTCTTCGTATATCGTAATAAAAACTTACCGGATGACTGAATACTTCTTCGATATCCAACATAGAAGACAAAACAGCATGTAATCCGCAAACAAGTCTTTCTGTTATTTGTGATCTCAGTTCTTGGTCCTTAGTATCATATAAGGAATTGCTCCGTGACAGATTCTCGATTAAATCCTCACTATTCAAATTACTACGTAAATCTTGTAATTCATTGACTACATATTCCATTCTGACAATAAGGTATTTTAATATGAAAATAAAAATAACTGTTTCCCCAGAATTTGCCAAAGGAGCAATATGCATAAAAACTGTTATGAAGAAATATCCTTCTGTGCAATACATGTATGAAATAAAGTATAGCCAAATGCTAGTACCCGCGAACATTATTACCGAGAAGACCATAGAGGCGATTGACATAGACGTGTTCATCTTGACGAATTCTGCGCCAAGTAACCTGTCTATTTTTTGGAGCTTTACATAAACTTGACAATTTAAGACGCTTTTATCGAAGTGATTACAATATACAAAATAACTTGAAACACATGCCGTCATCACACTTAGGTAAACGAAGTAAGATGTATCAATGAACCCAAGGAGATCATATTTGACCATTTCTGTCGTCATCATAAAATAAAATGATGACACTGGTACTATAATAATCCATAAAACAAAACAATAAATAATATAAACTTTCTTAGGTGGAGTAACGAATCTGTCTTTGATTTTAACTCTTGAATATCCCACGATATTTTGGAAATAGTCTAGCCATCGAAATATTTCAACAAAATCTGCATCTAATATATCCTTTGTTAAATCTTCCATAGCTTTCAAAATAACAAATGAACGAAATAATATAGATACTTCAACCGAGGTGATTTTAATACTGGATACCACAAAACACAAAATAATTGTGTTAATTCATATCAATTATAGAAAGATTATAAAGACCCATATGGGTGAAAGGATTTTTATATTGTTGTTTGTAATACATGACAATTCTGTCGTTCTGTCGGTGTTATCATTACATACTTATAATTTTAACAATTTTTTCCTTATCGATATACGACTTCCAACCCCGTATACTGCATTCAAATCTGTTTTTGTTTCTGAAAGGAGTAAAACCTTGCGTATGTTTATGACTAGCAATTTTCTACGTAACATTATATGTTAATTCAACTATAATTACTGGCTTATGTAAGATTTTTTGTGGAATTTTTAGTAGTAACGCAAAGTCGCAGTATTAGTTTAAAGCGTATTTTAAATCTTGAATATTATAATCGTATCCAAATGCAATTAAAAGGATTTAAATGATTGTATTGACTGATGAATATCAGAAAATGACGACTAATCGATCAGAATGTCTCCTGCCGATCCTAATTAAATACCGTTTATATTTATATTAGTTTCAGTAATCAGTCAGTATAAAAAATATACTAGCGGCACGTCTCGGCTTCGGACGGATGGAATTTTATTTTTTAATCTTTTTGGCATAAACGTACAGTACATGCAAGACATACCTAAATAATGATGTATTTAGCAAGCGAATCGCTAGCTAAATACAAGCCAGCGGCTCCCTTGTATACAGGACTTGATGACTGAAAACAAAATTATAACAAAATAAATGACACGAATGGGTAATTTTAAAAATATTGTACAGAGGTTTCGGGTCTATTATAGTAGTATACTTATATATATATATATATATATATATATACTAGTAGTATACTTAGATACATTATATACCTACTATTACTGAACAGTCTACAGTAAATACTCATATGTTGTGATTAAAAAAGCAATTGAGTCTGATGCGGCGTAGCGGCGAATTATTTCAATGTTATTAAACTCGTAATATCTTTCGAATCGAATCTCCGATTTTCATAAACTGAAAATTAATTTGCACGTATATAAACAGCCTTGCTAAGGATTAAGGTTAAGGTATAAATAACGCGGTCTGATTTGACTCGGAATTTTTATTAATTTTTTTAATAGTTTTAAAAGTAGTTATAGTGACATAACTAAAATAGTTAGAGACATACTATCGATATTGATATGTATGTTCTTTACTGTTGTGGAACATTATTTAGTTCTATAATCATCTTTTAGTCAGTACTTATTTTAATCCGTGATAATGTAGCAGTAAAACTAGTAGATTATTTTTTGAGCCAATTCGTTACAAACATTCTTACATACAAATATTTTCTCTTTATAATATTAGTATAGAAATAATTCTTGAAAAGACTCGTTTAGGTTACTCCTTGTATATAAAATCTATAACTAATAATAAATTAATGTTCTAACAAGTATTATGAATTTAAGTATCGATAAAAAATTATATAAAAAGCCTTTTAATTCTTACAGCTTATAAAATAAGAAGTTAGATTAAGTTAGTTTACTTACATACAATTATTAGTTTTGTTAGTAATTAAGTTTGTATCCTAAATTTACTTGTGTTAGTTTTTCCTTAACCCTATACTATTAAACTATTATTCTTCATTCTGTAAGAACTCCTCGGTTGGTGAAGGCCTCCTCCAAAGATAGCCAGTCCTTTCTAGATTGGGCTACTAGAATCCTGTTCGAACCAGCTGTTTTTTTGATGTGGCTTTAATTCTTCCTTTTTTGGTTTACCAATTTTCGCATTCCAGTCTCCAATGAAGATGAAGTCTTTTTATGATATATCATGATATGAAGTCCGCGTATCTTCGAATACCAAGTTTTAAATAGCGACTCTTTCTGATAGGCCAATGTAGCTCTCTATGTTGCTTTTGTGGCATTTTTTTATCAAAAATCCTGCACCAGGCCAGGCGATAAAAAGTTATGTAATTAAATAAAAATCGATGTATTTTATTATTTTTATTTATTTTTGTATAATTAACATATTGTCTTCATAATGCATCATCAACCATCATATACAACCACCAAGATTCCAAGAATTAGTTATAGCCGCTGATTCAGGCTACTTTCTGCTTTTCATAGAAACATTTATCAAGCGCTGAATATTTCTAATTCCGCTTATAGATTAGTGAAAAGATTAGAAGAACATTCACATAAAACATGAACGTAATAAAAGTCAAAAGATTAAGCTAGACCTAGAGAACTAAGATTAACTAAGAATTGATTCAATCGACGATTTATTACCGACTGTATATCCAGAGCAGCTTAGAAGTTCTATACGTAACTGAAGAGTAATGATGAATCAATTGTATGCAATAATCAAAGTTGTCAACATAAAATTTTGTCTCAATCTTACCCTGTTTACCTGTTATAACTATGCGTGTGAATACAAAATATGATTTTATTAAAGTACGGACTACTACGATAACAAAACTGAAGAAACATACGCTAGACATGCTGCTGGACTGTCCGGCGTATGGGCCACAGCTACTACTAGAGCAGAAAATAAACATGGTTCTGCCACGTGAAGTGAAGCTGCATAGCCCCAGATTATACCTGAACCTGAACACATAATTTACCTGGAATCTATAGAAATGGATAGTTCAGCAACTAGAAACTAGAAATTAAAATTAAATCTTGCATTAAAATGGAATTCCATGGAATTTAGTCACAGCAATCAAAGTACATACATAAGTATTTAGAAAAGTTTCTTATGTGAGTTAACCTCGGTGGCGGTTGTCGGAGGGTCGGTCAAATGTATGTTAAATGAAACTCTTTTTTTGAAGCTGGGTGTCATCTGGCTTTAATCATTCAAAACATGAGCTTGTATAACTAATAAAAAGTTAGGAGTTGGGTTGCTAGGGTTGCGACGCTGCATTAACAAAAACCTAACTTGATTTATTTGAATGATTGATCTCTCTCTTGATTTACTTGATTTTTTTTGAATTTCAAATTTAGAACTCTTTGGTAACCTAATGTAGTATGTTGCATTCATTCGTCATTTGTTACAGGTGAAAATGAACCCAACGCGACAAAATATTCGGTCAATGATTTATGATGACTTTCGTTTTGGGCAACAACAAAGCTTTGATTGGCTGCGATTAGCATTTCTTAATGAAGCTCCATCTCGTGCCACTATTTACAATTGGTTTAACGAGTTTAAGCGTGGACATCTTAATGATGACCCGCGTGAGGGACGTCCTTTAACAGCGACTTCTGAAGATCATCATCATCAGTGCTATGCGCTGATAGAGGAAGATAAGAGAGTGACCTATCAGCACATATGGGCATTGGTTTGAGTCAAGGAAGAAGTCAAGAAAAAAATATGATTGCCTCATTCTTTGGTCGAAAAGGTCAACCTACAACCTTTTTGGGTCTGGGCCTCAGATTTCTATCTGTTTCATGATCATATGTTAATCTAATAGGCAAGTAGGTGATCAGCATCCTGTGCCTGACGGACACTTTCGACTTTTTGGGTGGCCGGCAAGCCCCCCACGATGTTTTCCTTCACCGTTCGAGCGAATGTTAATGTGCACATAGAAAGAAAGTCCATTCGTGCACAGCCGGGGATCGAACCTACGACCTCAGGGAGACTCGCTCGCTGAAGCCACAAGGCTAGCACTGCTTCTTCTTATAATTTATAGTAATTAAATATTTAACTTGTTTTAGATCAGCATGACATATTTTAACAGTATAACTAAGTCTGCACCATAAATAATATAGGAGCATACTGATGCATCACGCAGCAGTTGGGCGGCAGTTAGCACTTTACTTTACTTTACATTATATGGGATCCACCAGATCCTTTTTCCACAAACACCACCATTCCCATAAAAAAGAATTTGAAATTTTGTGTTATGATAAGGAAACCTTTTGCGATTCTCTTATGTAGACGTCCTAAATATTATTATTGCCATTCATAGGATGTAATAAATCTCAACATCAAAAACATCATATGAAATGTATTTTTAACAGTTCCGCATACCTATCTTCTATAACCATCTTCTTTATTTTGCTTACTCACATTGTCATAATGAGATGTTTTTAGTTTTTAAATATTTTATTATGTATTTCTCTCTAAGCATGCTGTGTTTGTCTCTTATAGCTGTGTTCTAAATGTAAGATTTTTTAAAATAAATGGTCCCTTTAAACTGCAAAGTATAAAAAAATTCAAGCGTACTTTTTGTTTGATTCGGAACTTAAATATTTAACAAATAATTGTAAATATTATTTGTCTGTGTTATTCAAACTTTGAATATACATCAACCACTTGAAAGATAATTAATTATCTGTGTAGTCCAAAAACATAAAGCACAGTACATACGGTCAACAATAATTATTAATAGTATAAAACGATGGTAATTGACATTCGACAATCAAGTTTTAAACCAATCATACCTTAACTACCAGTAGGAATAAAATTATTAAAGCATCCTATATAGTGGTTGATGAATGCAGTTAATAAAATTGTTGTATAGATCACTGTTAAATAACTGTTTTTGAACGGAGTGGTAAAGTAGTACTTTATCTAGTATAATAAAATCTATTTGGCATGTTTTAGTGCCATGTAAATTTTATATTCCATTGATCCCAATTCAGTATAATATTATTAATAATTGGATATTAAAAGTATTTAAAGTATGGCTGTCGTACTTGAATTCGTGTATGCGGTGATGTTACTTATTTCGAGAATGTAAGTGCGTGCTCCTATTTCACCATGCCTCCTGCTGATAGAGGATCTTTGACAATCTAAAACAAATCTTTGTTTTTAATTTATTTTATTATTATTTATTACTCAAGATGTCATGTCATGGTATGAATAAATGATTTAGAGTTTGACTTTATTGCTATCCTATTAGGTATGCAAGAGATTCTAATATAAAAATCATGGGATACTTGAGCCTTCCCCACTTTAAATTGTACCGTAACGAAGATATGTTCCGCTTACTGGAATTGCGTACAGTTTTGCTTAAAGGGCATGGCCTATATATAAGAATTTTATCTGCTTGCAAACGATTACCGTTTGTAATTTTGTCCGGTGGTTTGATCCGCACCACATCTCATACTAAAATCTAATATCTAACTTATATAAGAATTACAAATTAGGACATAAAGATATTTTTGATGAGATTTCAAAGTTGAAATTAAATTGTTCATAATAACTCACATGAAATAATCTTCAAAGAAAGCAGTTCTTGTAGATATTTCCCATATTAGCAATTTAATTAATTTTTCGGTTCACTGACAACGAAACCAATATCAGTCTCTTGGTTAATATGATGTAACATGCTTGAAAGGTAGTTTGGTATATTAATAATGGAGGCTAATAATACAGTGTAAATATTTGAATGTAATCTATATAAAATGGGTGGGCTAATCATGGATTAACTACGAAATAGTAATCTGTTGGTAAAATATAATTTCCATGGATCGGCTATGTTTTGTGGATTATATAAACGTGTCATTGTTAGGCATTGTGGTTTTATTTAATCAACAAAAATCATTATTCTATTGCGTATATAATGAAAGATAATAAATTATTACTAATATTTACTATGTTATATATTATAAATTTAACCAACAAGCATTAGCAACAATGATATTTTGTAACATTGTTTGCTTATTCTAAATACTTCATCATAGTCGGAAATTTATGACGTCGTTTCCTGTTAGCAAACTCTCTTATCTATAGCAAGATGAGCTTGAGATAATGTAAAATGACGACGCAAACAAAAGACTAAGCAAGCTAATTTAAACACCAATATTAAAGCGATTTCGTGTATACAGTATCTTAGGAAATAATTCAAAAAAAGTGTAAATATTTTTTTCTTGTATCGTCTTATTAATATTCACAGTAGCAGAGATATTTTATAATTTATTTATGCTCAAGACCAGCGGAGGATTATTGTGGAGAGACCCAATATAGATAGAGAGTTGTAACGCCAATATGTATGGCCTTATATATTGTATTACTTCACTCGAACTATCCAGATACAAACTCACATAAAAATTAGGATTCTGAATCAACAAAGGCTTTACTACGTGTCTTGGCGTGACTCTGATATTCTAAAAGTTAACACTGACACAGCGCACGTTTATAACAACCCTCAAATACTTTCTTTGATTGAATTTTGTCACAACCACGTTTTATTATTTATTTATGTACCTTTCCGTGTAAAAAAAAATTGTAGACTAATCTTCAAATGTACAAAATACCTTTCTCTACAAAACGTTAACTGCTCTTAAAGGAGCTGTTTGCAAAGCTAATAAAGTAATTAGTCGAAGCAAAATAGTAGGTTATACGCTATTCTCTAAGCAAAACAACCCGAGACAATGGACTTGCATAATGAAACAACTACACAACGCCGCTCTAACGAACTGAGATGGCTTTAGGACCTTCTAACTGCATATTAAAGATGCATTCTAATTTTGTGAACACTTTTTACTTTTGTTTTAAGATATTTTTTATTTATATTACCATCTTAAATCAAAAATATTAATGTTTTATCAATTTAATAGGGCATTAAAGATTAACAGAATGAGCCTAGAAATCTATAATTAGTATGGCGACATACACATTGTTAGTATAATATTAACTTTCTTATGTATATATATTCTTACAAATTTATTATAATATTGTGAAGCGAAATAAAGTTTTTTAAACGTTAATATTAATCTACTGTATTTTTATATCTTGATGTGACGGGAAATAAGTTACCGTCTTTCATACTTTTAGAAGGACTAAGCTGTCGGATTCCTCGTCATTTCCTCACCATACGAGTACGTGTCCATCGTAAGAAAAAGGAACACCAATTTGGTGCACAACAATTCGAGACCTCCAGCGGCGGATTTGCAAATTTATATGGTGTAAGCTGTGAAGTTTTTGCCGCCCTTGCCTCTACAAGTGCCATGTCAAAGATTAATTTAAGAACCCACAATTTAGTTTTTGCTGGTTACATAATTTTTGCATTTGATTTTTGAGCACAAAATTATACAAAAACCATCCAGTTCGCAGCTTTCTCCAATTTTGCTCCTTTCACTCATACAAAGTGTGAGCTGTGGACGCAGAGACCGATTACTGGTTGAGGGATTGGACAAAATTTGTAGTAGACAAATCTATCTGATTTCATAAAACCGTCAAGCAGAAATCTATTTGATTTATGAGGTATGAAAAAATATCTGTTTCCAAATTATCGCCTAAAAATTACCGCCCTAGGCTCCGGCGTACTCAGCTTGCTGGTAAATTCGCCACTGCACATCTCGGTGGTTGCACAAACTGAAGAGGTGTGAATACGCCTTTCATAAACTAATAGCAAAATGTCAGATATGCAAGAGTCAAAACGTCAATAAACGTTATCGTTCAATAAACATAATTAGCCAAGCTCTATTTAAAAAAAAATTAAATACAATTTGACAGAGTATTAAATTACATGAAACTAAAAAGCAAACCGATTAGGACTCCAAGTTCCTGACTCCTGTTAGGGGTTTCGAACTCCTAAGTACGTTTTCCAGCGAAGCAATTTTTGTTTTGGATTAACTATACCATAAAAATATAATTAAAACGCTAATTAAACACTTTATTAAAGCGAAACAAAAATTAATAGATACCAGGAGTATATATTTGTATTTAATGTGTATAAAGTTACGTATATGCTCTGGGAAAATCTCAAATATATTATATCAGTCACGTTCTAGTTCGTCGATAGTTCTCAGCTGAGGTCGGCGATTTGCATATTGCACTATCACGATTATGAATATTTATTATAACATAACTCAATGGATTTGTAAAGAACATGTATACTCCTTATATGGAATTTGTATTCGTTTTTACAACTACCAAGCGAAATTAGAGAATTATCACTAAATAGCCCAAAGCCCTCGTTAAACGTAAATTAATAAATAATGCTTTTTATAAATTTTACGAGTACTTAAATTATCCTAATCCTTGGGATTGATTTGCTCCAGTTCAAACAATTTTTAAGACTCAAAACTTAGCGATTAAAAAGAGTGGAAAAGCGGAAAGTTTCTTGCCAGTTCTTCTTACCCGCTCTACGCCCCTCGCTTGCGAACTGGTAGTTAATGTAAATTTACAATTAATTTAACTTCTTTTCTGACGTTCATAAGTGTACTTGTTTATCTATATAAAGTTATTTTGAGTTTATAATGGTCATATATAATGATTGCATGTGCAATGATGCATTTCCTGTTTCTCCACATAATATACTCTCACTTCACGTATTTTGTCAGACTTTGTTCGACTAATCGTTACGGTAAGTAACCATACTCGCTTTGAAAGGAAGAAAATTTATTGGGTCAAAAAAACTTATTTCTATTCTAACGTTTATATTGCCTTATTAATTAGTTATGGCAGAAGGATTTTTTTATTAAGTAGTTATATAAGGAAGGTAACTGTTTTATAAATAGTTATCGATTTATGTGCAATAATATGATCTATTCTTCACTAAACAAATTAAGGAAACCCATAATTGAATTCATAAGTTTAGACTCTCAAAATAATTTAAGCACGAAGCTGTTTAAATTCTACAAAAAATTGAAAGTTCGCACATTAGAACATGCCATACTGATGGCAAGTTTTATCGTATTAAGTTTGAAACTACAATAGAAAATAGTATCACAAAATTTAATTAAACTTTCGGTAAGACTTAAGAATTTGATTCAAAAAAATGTATCACTTCAAATTCTTTTGTATCATTGCTTAAATCAAAGTGTAATGTAGTTAAACATTTATGGTCGTAGTTTGAGATTACTATGTACGTACGTACGTACAACGTACTCCATAGCACTCATAATATTAATTTTTGCGTACGTCATAATTAGCGCCAAATCTCATTTCTTAATCTTACCCTTAGTGACAAATGTCTTCTTTTTATCTCAGCTTATACTCCACCACGTACAGATACCGGCAAACTTCTTGAGCATTAAACAAGGTAGAAAGTTTGCGCATCGTTCACAGCGCGGGACACAAACGTCAACTGATTTACCAATCACGCGATCGACGCGTCACTCTCCTGCCCCTGCGCACCACGGCCCAAATGTTTATACAACTTGTAATATCGTGCGACATAATAAATAATATTCTTAATAAAATCTTTATTTACATTAAACACTTTACAAAACAGGTAATAATAAAACATAACATAAACATACAGTAATACGTAATTCTTGTCGCTAATTAAAATGTTAAGTAAATAGGCACACTTACTCTCTATTACACGCACATACACACACAAATATTTATAATATATTTTCCAGGTTAATAAAAAAAATATATTAATTAGTAATTATCACTTAAAGTTATCTTTAACTGTCTCCGGTACCTCAAAGTTTACGACACCATATGGATATAAAAAGATTTGTGTTGGGTTCCATCATTAGAAAACGTTATAATTATTAGACGAAGCTTTGATAGAGTACCTACTATAACTAGATCGGTTCAGTTACGGAAATGTTTCTTGCAATTCTAAAATAATGACAGACACATTTTCTTACAATTATTAGGAGATCACGTCATATAATTTATATCAAACAAATTAAGCTTTGCAAAGTATCAATAGTCTCTGTGGTGTTGTCTAAGCCTGCAATAGTCCAGATCAATGATTTAAAGTAATGCAATACATATATTACTCTCCAAAAAGACCAAGAAAACCGAAGACAATAGTTCATAAGAGATAAAGGCTCCTAGGTCCGTGATCAATACTGTACCAGGACCAGTTAAGCCTGAACTAACTAAGTAATAACGATTGACTCAAATACTAGGTTTATTATTGAAATGTCTCACACAGTCAGTGTTACTCTTTAAACGATAATTAGGGACGGTTAAAAGTATCTCATTTGACGACAGTTGAATGTAACGAAATAAGTAAAAATAACTTCCTATTTTCAGAACAATGACCAACGAATGAATAACGAATGACAAACGATAAATAATGTCAGTTCATTTCCAAGCAACATAATAAGCGGTAATATGGTGTGATAGTGATCAAGCTTGGTCCTAATTTTATATGAAACAGTGACCGCTAATATTCTTGGCTGTAGTCTTATTACTTAAAACATGATATAAATGTAGACTTCTGCAATGTGTTGGCAAGGCTTTAAGGTTACGACGACCTCTACATGTTTACGCAGACTGTATTAACATAAATTAAATTTGGACGTTGGGTTTTAGGCTCTTTCTTTAAAGATCTAGATGAGATGGATGAGATTTGGTAACATACGAACTGTAAACGTGAGGTGTGGATCAAAAAAATGTGAATGAAAGACATTGCTGATGATATTCGATATATGGTCATATGCTTATTCAAAAATACGGCTGCAATACTTTCCTGAAGTCGCCGGAACCCAGTTTTCTAATATTAACAACATGTAATCACGTAACAGTTTTGTTATGTAATTACTCATAATAGGTCTCTAGCAGATTCCGCATTTAAATTAAATTCAGATCGTCATCCCGTGCTATGTATTAGGTCCCTACGTATGAAATTGGCGTTTTGTCGTACTGGCCACTTCGACCTCAAATACCTCCTCTTTGGTTAGGAATGTCAAATTTTTGACAGGTACTCACTCGTGCATTTTTTTTTCAAGGCTATTTTGTTAGAGCATCTGTAGAAGCAAAGTACGTCTGAGTTAGATGCAACGATAAAACTGTATTAATTCTGTGTTTATAACTGTGTTAATGAGCAAAATGAGAAGGTGAAAAAGCTTGAAAGATCTCACGAATCTCACGAATTAAGTGAAGCAAATTGAAAAATGCGCGTCAACTGCTGCGTTACGTGACTCAACCGGAACAATAATAAAGGGATTTCAAATCAAATTATTATCTTTGATGAAAAATGGATACTGTACGATAATCAGACGCGCTCATCACAATGGCTGAACCTAGTCGAACTAGCCAAATCGTGCGTTCGTCGTTCACTATAACTTTCTTTAATCCGGCCAGATGATTACGACAGATGTCTATTATCAGCAACTGCAAACCATTATGGAAAAGCTAGCTGCTGAACAACCAAGGCTGGTCAATCGCTCTAGGCCACTGCTGCTTCACGACACGCTACTCGACATACTGCACAACGAGCTGCTAACAAATTAGAGAAGCTTCAATTGGAATGTCTAAGACGTTCACCGTACCCAGACCTTACTCCAACAGAGCACCATTTTTTTCGAAATTTGGATAAATTCTTGCAAGGTAAAACATTCAACTCAGATGGGGCAGTCGAAACCGTTTTCAAACATTTGATGACTCACGTCCGAATGATTTTTAGTAAAGGGATCAATGAACTACCTGCAAAAGTGCATTGATAGCATAGGTAATACTTTGATTAATAAAATATATTCTATTTTTAAAAATATATTTTGTTCCTCCCATACAAAAGACCAATTTCAACATGTATAAGGAAGAACCTTAAACCAATTCCGTATCTAATTTCCCCAATTGTCTAAAGTAAAAAGTTACCGAATCCGAAGAGACCGAATCCATTTGAAGAAACTAATAATTTAATAATGGTTTTTCGTTACCATAAATAGCGAATCTAATCATTTCTTAAAGCTCATCGATGTTTTCCGCAATTTTCTTTATTACTCGACGAGAAAAATTGGATTCTGCCTTATCGTGAAAAGGAAAGCGGCGAATTAAATACTTATTATGGACTTAGTGCGGACCAAGAAATTGATGTGGATAAAATATAAAATTTTAATTAACGTTATGTAACTAACCAGCCGTGGGAACTTCCATTTGAAGTTTACCTAGTAAAAGGTTTTAAAATTATGAAGAGGAAAAAGTTTGCGAGGTTGTAGGGGAACCTATGTTTTTTTACAAATACAAATCCACGTAATCTGAAAAATTAAAAGAATATTTCGTGTAAGTCATCGGGGAAAACGAAGCCGGAGGAGTCGCTAACGATCAGGTAGATAGACCTGCCCATGAACAAGATTTCCAACAATCTAATTTCGTTATATTCTTATTTTGTATCAGAAAAACATGTCCTTATTTTGGTACGTAACTTGCTGGATTTGCGCATAATCCTTTTATATTTCTGACGCTTATAAAGGTTTCTAAGAATAATGTAACACATTTGAAGGGAAATGGAGCAGTGCGGTGTCCGCGATAATAGCATTAAGCTGTCGCAAAGAAAATTGCGTCCCTGCATTTATAGCGGCGGAGTCGGAAAATGATATATGGAAAACTTAATAACACTATAACGTGTACACGAACTAATAGTATGAATACATTAGTAACATTACTAAATCATTATTTTGCTGCTTATTTGTTATAAAAAAAAAACTTAAACAAATCTTCCGATTTAAGTTTATATAGATATGTTCACCGGTGTAAATATTACCATTACTATTTCACCATCTTGTACCGATCTGCGTTTTAGTAGCATTGCAGTATAAATCACTTGAGCTACGGAGAAAGCAATCGACAATGTACTTTGCACCAATTGTAGATAGAACAGACTGGACGGGCCTGCTTTCTACATTTCTTTAGCTGTGTGTCCATGAACCTATAATACTTAGGTCCCCAAAGTATGCTCCGCTAACAATCACCAAATCTGCGGATTTTGGTGCTTAATCGTTTCCGCGCTAAAAATTGATAAATGCGTCAGGTTTGGAAAGATTAAGACATACATCCCGTATTAGTAGTTTAAGATAATAAAAAGTATTTCAATATTAATAGTAATAAGTTATAAATAGGTACGTTTTTATTTGTATTGTTTATATTGTGGTTTAGTTTAATTGTTATATAATAAGTTTTCTATTATATTGGTATTAAGTTACTGTAAAGATATTCAATAAGGAAATAAATAAATAATGTTTTGGAAATGGCACTTAAGGTTATGGTAATACGGAAATCTAAGCTTAATCATTTATGTTATAAAACCCAGTTTCTCAATGTTTAAAAGCTACACAGAACTAGAGAGTAGAAGAACGTTGTTGGGATTGCAAGTACAGATTATTCTGCAGTCTAGAAAAGAGCGTAATCAAGTGTGCAGTCTGCACTGTACTTTATTTAGTACCGCGGCAATCGCCGTCGTTAAAGGTTGTGTGTCATGTTATTTTCTCTCTCGTCAAATTACGATGTTTTGTGTACAATTAAGTGATTAGTGATTTATGATAGAGCCTATATTTTAGAAGAAAATTATAAAATGTAAGTCCATATGGATAATAACAGTTAATCGTAGGTTTAAAAACCACTTCTTTTTTAATTATTTCATTACAATGGGTTTAGATTTTAGTATATAATAGACCTAATATAGATTGTTTGACACTAAATATAACATTACTAATTCTTTCGGTACAACAAGAGATTTTAGAATATATCTTTGTTGTTTGCGTTAAAGACCTTACCTACAAATTATTATGCACGTTTCACGATCGCGATAAGCGATCTTTACATTGTAATGAATACGAAAATATTTTGAATACCTTAAGGACATAGGTGAAATATAATAACTCTTATCCTACTTGATTACCTACGTGTTATGATTCCTCTTATCAAATTCCTTCTTACCAAAACATCCTACAATGAATAAATCACCGTACAGTCAACTATGTAATTCACTAGAAAGATACCTAAACGTATAGATAATATTACAAAAAATTTAATTAGCTGGTATCTCTAGAACTAATCTCTTGAAAATCTTTTTAGAGTTTAAAGCTATACGTCTATGATGACTATTTACCTACATGTTCCGTTTCCAATATAAAATACGCATGTTTATGAATCTCAATCCATTCTAGAACATTCCCATCGCTTTTACTTCGATCAAACTTTCTTGATTGTAGTCATAAAGCAACTTATACCATGACTTATTATAGTGATTTATTAATAAAGGCATTGCTTTAAATAATAATTTACAATATATAATACATATGTTTTGACAGTCTAGGTATTATAATAGCAATTTGATAATTCACTAATCCGTGATCGGGTCGATCAAGTTTAAGGATACGGTTAGAGCGCTAAGTTAGGCCATATGTGAAATCTATGTTTCCACTATAACCTTTACAAGCTAGTTGGTAATTCCTTTGTATTAACACGGGTTTGACAATGTTCTGCCTGTCCTTTTAGTAAAACAGCTGAAGAGACGGCGTTACATGACCTGACCGACTCTCCAATGTATGGATTCGACAGCTATAACACACAAGCTATGGATATAAAGAGACGAACTTAACGACGTCTAACGACAAAGAAATAAAGTTCAACAGTAGGTTAAAAGGCATCTTTCCGGTATTTGCTGTAAATGTTATGTACAAAATGTTGTAATAAGAAATAGGTAGTAGTGTTTAGTCATCCGGAGTACCAATGCCATTTACTTAACTTGTACATATAGGTACGTAAATTATTTTATACCTCGGACGACAACATAGTTGGTGAATTAGGCAGATTTTTTTTAAAACGGTTTTCGTACTATGAATACTATTTACTTCTATGATAAAAAAGTCTTGCTGAAAATAATATTATTAGATATGCAACATAATACAATCAATGCAGCAATTTGTGCGAACTAGAATGAAACACATTTAGAATTTTATGAGAAATCTGAAGTTTTACACAAATCGTGTCATTTATCGCGTTGCGCGATCGCGACACATCCGAACTTTGATTTCATAATTTTGTAAAATTTTGAAAGCAAATGCTTGTAAACGACAAACAAAATCGGTCGTTATCAGTATAACCATATAATTTTCACCTTCGAAACGATTTAATATCACTTGTGTACATTCCAAGCCCATTTCAAATGCGTAATATAACCTAAGGACTTATCTATAAGATTGTTAAGATAAATTATGGCATAACGCCAATGTTTACAACGTAAAAGACTTCAATTGATCGACTACAATGTTGCATGAGGCAATTATTCACATATAACCGTCATTATGTTGGAATGCTACCTATAGACAACCGAACAATAATCACTTAAATGGCAAATGCGTTATTACTACACATTATTAGATAAAAATAAACACAGCTAAAGTTACATCTATTTATATACGATCAGAACATCTAGTGGTAAATCGTGATAGCTTCAGATCATGTCTTCTAAACCCGACTGGGTCAATGGACTTTGCTATGATATTAATAATAAACACCTTCGTACAAGAAAGTGTAGTTAAGCTTGTATTTTGCAAACGGCTTACAGATACAAGGGCCTTATAAAACATTGATTGTATACCCTACATTATTTTCCCAATACACATATCATCTAAACTATAAATCAAAGGCGCTGCAACCTTTTAGGTCTGGGCCTCAGATTTCTGTTTCTGTTTCATGATCGTTTGTGAATTGAATAGGCAAGTAGGTGATCAGCCTTCTGTGCCTGACACACACTGTCGACTTTTTGGGTCTAAGGCAAGCCGGTTTCCTCGCGATGTTTTCCTTCACTGTTCGAGCTAATGTTAAATGCGCATAGAAAGAAAATCCATCAGTGCACAGCCGGGGATCGAACCTACGACCACAGGGATGAGAGTCGCACGCTGAAGCCACTAGGCCAACACTGCTCTACACATATCATCTACATAGATTAAAAAGGGATCTAGAATATTTTTATTATTTGATTATTTAAACGTTTTACGTCAGTGAACTAATCAACAAGTGCTGAGGTTTATTCGTAAACCCGTGACACTTTAAAGATATTACATAATTAATGTTATTTTATGTTAATTAGAAATCATATAAAAATTGTTTTAAAAACTACACAGAAAATAAGTATCCCACGCGCCATCCTTCGCTTGTAAACAGGAAAAAAAACATGTTATTCACGATCTGTTGTGACACATTACCTATACCACTATGGGACAAAGTACATTCGCTTTGAAGTTCAAATTTTTTATGCCTTACAATCAATAAAACAGTTTATTTATTTACAATATTAACGCTTTTAATTTTCATAAAATCAAGATAAATATCAAGAAAAGCTTCAAACCAAATTTTATATGGAAAACAGTATATTTTTCATTGATTAAAAAAACCTTCACTATACACTAAATCGTTAAAAGTAGTGGAATAGTAGTGAAATTTCGACAATGAAAAACATCATATGTACAACGGACAATGTACTAATTAGAATGCAAATTACGTTTTGCAATCACATATTTTTTGTTAGAGAAAGAAAACTGTTTTAAAGTCTTTCATGAATTAAATAGAGCAGTGGCATCAGGAGTACCAGTTCAATTATTATTTTTTGGGGACGGGGGAAAACCTCACAATTTTTCTTTATATAAAAAGATATTTGTACAAATTAACGCCAGTCTGACAACTATATAAATAAGGCTTCTCCCTATGGGTTTATGTCTATAATCGAATGTTAGTATTATAGATTTTTATCTTGTCTACATACAAATATGGAGTTTATGGACCTGCATAAACATATATTTTTTACTAAAGCAAATAATCATTCGATTACTCAACTTGTTCAAGGGCCACTTGTAAATAATGAATCAATGTTATCAGTGACTAGATTATCTTATATATATATTATCTTATGCGTTTCCGTTGGAATACATGTACATTAGCTCAGGACACATACGTGTTGTGTTTGGCGTCCGCAAGGAAAATTTAATTAAAACAAAAAAAAGGTTTTTTTTTAGATTAATCTTTTCATTTTTATTATTTATTCATCAATTGATGTGCATGCGTAAATGGATATAACGATAACAAAATTATGTCATGGCAGAGCTATGCTCGCTAAAACACGTGCTCTAATGTCAATGCCCTTCAGGACACCAACGGGATTCCATTCAATAGAACAATCCATATCTTAGATTTAATAGTTTATCTTTAAAAATTAATAAATTAGTTTATATGGTATGCTATTCCGTATGTTAGGGTGGTCTTTCACTTGCATTCTTCCTTTCTGAAGGTCATGTTAGTGACGCCGCACAAATTCCACCTCTCTCCCCCGTCTTCGGCAAGTCAGGGCGCGTAGGTGTGACCTTTACTTGATACGTTGGTAACAAAGTGTTGTTAGTTTTGGACTCGGACTAGCCGTCCAGGGAATCCTTAGCAGCCGTCCCCAACGCCACATTTTCAGAGTATCTCTTTGTATTTTAGTATTGTCTTTGGTTAACATAGCTTTTGCACATTGAAAGAAAACAATTTTTTAACCGGATTAAAGCTAAATGATAGAGGACACCGTGAGTAATTTCTGCAAAAACCCGTTATCTTTTAGTCGATACCAACTCCGGGGAAATAAATACAGATAACACAAATTTCTCTACAGCTGTGATACTTTTGACATTCACCACCTTTTGTCTTCAGTCACCGTGACCACGCACGCTGTAAACGAAAAACGGCGGGAAAATTTAAAATTAAAATTATGTAAAAAGTTATTATAAGTTTATAATAATGCACATAGTTTTAATCTGGTTATAAATTTGTTTTCTTTCTTTGTATTCTTTCAGATGTTTATAAATAATAAACTTTATTATAAAAATGTAATTGTAACATAATCTAATACGTGAGTTTCATTATATTAGAATAAAATACCCAATTACTGATAACATTTAACTTCAATGACATGCAATGAAGCTAACATAAACGTAGCCCAACAAAAACCTACTGTACAAAAAATGACGTAATAATACTTTATTCTCAACTCATTGTTAGAGGCAAAAACTTTTGAGAATTGTACTTATCTATTGTATTAAATAATGCTCGGTAAATCGTTTCTTCTTACTTTATTATCAAAACTGTGCATCGGCAGACTAACGGAAATTTTGACTAATTAAGATGATCATGAACATCTTCATAGATAATGTAATTCTTTACAAGATGTAGTCGAGCATTCGATTCCAGGCTAATTAAAAATAGCCCGCCCGATAAAGGTATACATTGAAACCGGCCTTATACCCAAAAATCGATGATATGTGTACAGAAGGTTGATCGCCTGATAAATTTTGTGCAATTGTACGCCTTTCTAGAATGCAAAATAAGATTGCAATTGCCCCTTTGCAAGTCAAATTATATTTTAATATTTAAAACAGACATTTAAGAATCGATGCTAAGGCGTGTAATAAGTCATCATCTCAAGTCGTTGATCTTAAATTTAATTCTGTATCTACCAGAGCGTAGTTAGGGTCGATTACCTTTGCAATGGCCTTCTAACTGCCTACACAGTGGAATGAAATGTACACAGACCTACCGCAAAACCGTACCGTCCTCTTAAGGTATTACAATTCAATATTTTGTCTTTGTGTAATTAGAAATGGTACTTTGCATTGTGTGAGAAATGCGTATAAGTCATTCATAGTTTTGAAAAAACAGAAAACAGACTCCTAAGTGCACTACTATAATTATATAAAATAATATGATTAAATGTTCTTCGATTTTGTCTTTATAGGGTCATGAAGATATGATTTTTTATGGTCGTTTTAAGTCGTAATTAGCTTACAGTCGGAAGATTAAATGCAGTAAAGCGATCATTTGGATTTCTAAAATCGAAGAGAATTTTCATATAATATGTGTATAGTAATCTAATGTAATTTAAATCACTAAATAAATATAAAAATATAATGAGTACTCTATAAAATGAGAACTGTTAAAAACTTTTTCTCAATCAAATCCGCAATTTACCAAGCTGAAAGGCTTTTTTGTTGGATGTAATTAAATAAATAGATATTAATGGGTATTATAATTTTCTGTGTCTAGACTGAAATTTAAGAATAAAACTTTATTTATTAGATAAATAGAAATTTTTATTAATTAACATTGATATATATTATTATTATATCCGTTAAATAAGTTGGAAATTTGGATTTTTTTCAAATAAATTTAAAAAGTTAACTGTACAATAAGGAATATAAGGATTCCGTACTTCTTTGCATATTCTGCTGGCGCAGTGACCCAATCTGAAACTGCCCGGTATTTTTTAACTTCTAATAGATTCATCCCAGCATTTGTGTGCAATTTTGATTTAGTTATCTTAATATCCATAGAGGTTGCAACGTGCGAATCTTCCAATTTTTTTAATAATCTATGTGTTGTCTTTGACATACTCCATACTTTTTGGTGAGCTGGTGCATAGTTTACTTATATTTTTAATTCTTGCAATTCACCACAATTAATACCAATATTAATTTATGTGAGAAACAACCTCGAATAAAACCTGCGAGAGTGTTAAAAATAAAAGATACTGACAGATTGAAGCCCAATAAATAACCAGTTAATAAACCGCACCCTCAAGCACTTCGTTAATTCAATAAATTATTCGAAACATGAAATGAAACCATATCAATTTTATTAATGTTTGAGATACGATCGTTCCATAAAGTGAGAAATAACAGTTATCTATGACTCCACAGATCATACTACTATAATAACATTTGATGTTTCGCGCGTTTTACAGTTCGTATGGTATTGGATGACCGCTTTTAATAGTGATAGACAAGTTATGTTACATCTGGGACATGATTTGTTGAAAATCGATCTCGTCTACTCTTTTGAAGTATGTTTTTATAAGTGATTTAATAACAAAATGTGTATAATTGTATCTTTACGTAAGAAGGTACAGATACCGGCAAACTTCTCGAGCATTAAACAAGGGAGTGCGGGAAAGTTTGCGCGTACACAGCGCGGGACACAAACGTCAAGTGATTTACCAATCACGCGATCGACACGTCACTGTCCCGCCGAGAACCTCCCAACAAACAACAAACAACCTCCCTAAAAATCACTTCTGCGCAGGCAAGGATATTTGTTCAAGATGTTTGCCGATATCTATACTACTTGTTAAAATAAAACTTAATGCACTTAGCTTCATAGTAATTAATCCGCAATTAATGATTTGCATTTATTTCATTACATAGAAGAGATGGTGTTTTGTTTTGGTGTTACGCAAATAAATGAACTTGCTTATTAATTCAATTGTGCGTCAGTGACTTGCGTCACAAGGCGTGTATGAATATGTAATGAAGAACTTCCTCTATTTTTATAAAAAATCATAATCTTTACTAATACTATAGATGCCAAGTTTGTATGTAATATCAGGACAAATGAAGGTCTTTAACTTATTAGATTAGTACATTATTTGAAGAATAGTTTCACATTTTAGAATGTACAAGATATACACGATTTTTGGGAAATTTTAACTAAATAAGGAATATTTGTAGGAAAGACTAATGAAGAATGCGCTTTATCTAAATATTATAAAACAATGCCTGAAGTTGGCGATTACAATGTTGTGGTCATCACTATATGGAACTATAGCCCCGTCGTTACAACTGACAAATAAGGATCTCTTAATTAGAATTATGCTAAATTATAGGTTTATTTTTATCTATAAGTCCCGTCTTCAAGTACTGTTGTATTTAGGCCAGCGACTGATTTATGTATGTAAAAAAAGCCGTTGTTTATATACAAAACAAACGACCCTTTAGAAGTACTAAAGAAAACTTTCATTTCTACACTTCCAAACATTACAAGGAAAAACTATATTTATAAGATGTTAAAATGAGTCACATAGTAACCAATCTAAAGCGTGTAATGGCCTCAAAATCTTGCTCATATCCGGCAAACTAACTTCTGCCGCATTTTTTGCGGCATTGTAATGTTATTGAACCTATGATGATTTAGATAACAAACCATTGTGCCATAAATTTTTCTATTCACGAAGATGTGAAAATGTGTATCTATTTTATATATAATAAAAACCTGCTTATTAACTATTTCTTTTCTAACAATACTCATACATTGCATTAAGCTAATTAGTTGGTATAGGCCAAAAACAAAAACATTAAAAGTACTCTTATATTACAAAGTCTTTCAATTTTAAAAAGACGTCAATGCTTTGCATTGTTAAATTAATAAAAACAAACATTTGTTTGTGCTCTCAAACATCACACATGTTAAAATGAGGATAATCTTATGAAAATATGTTATAAAAAGGATATATGCGTGTAAAAATGACAGGAAAACTTAAGAAGGCGCAGCGCTAACCAGATCCATGCAACATCTTCACAATCGAGTAGCAGCAACTGCCAACTTTTTCTATCGGAAAAGTAGCATGGGTCCGCCAAGCGTCCGCGAATATACAATGTAAATACATAAATATCAATTAGGTAAGAATTTAACAAAGCAAAAGAGATGAATTAGAGTATATCATTTTTATATATATATTCTGAATAGTTACACATATCCCCTTATTTATTAAAGCTTAATATTGTCCTGTCTGGCTGATCAGGCTACGTCTAACCCATATTTCGTTCGTTGATAGATTCTATATAAATACTAAGAATACTTATAATGTTATTATAAGTATTCTTATACGGTTTTAGTTTTATAACGAATTGCGCTAGCACGACATATCGTTTGCCCCGGGGAACTAACTCGTAAAAGCAAAATCTATATTTGTCAGGAAAAATAAAAGAACGTAATGCTATTATTACTAGGATTCAAATGTATATATAATGATCAAAGTACATTAAATATACAAATATATATCAAATGAAAGCTAATTCTTCATTTGATTTAAATTAGTGATGCATCCGATACCGATAATGATACCTATATAGTAACGATACTTTTCAATTTCATCTTGTTTAATCTAGTTCCAAGCGAGACACAGACTATCTATGCCCGGGGAAACCCCGCGTTTTATTCAGTTAGTTGTCTCTCTCACCCGCTTTGACCCTGCGTATTGCAATTTGCGCGTAGTAGGTTCTCAATACAAAATTAAATTAAATACAGAATTACAAAAATCTTACAATGTTAAATTTTGATTATTAGCAGTTTTTAAGTTACACTTTTTCAACGGATTGAAGCTAAGTATCATTATTATAAACATATAATTATTTATATAATTTTAAATTTAAATTTTTCCGACGTTTCGCGTGCTTTACCGCGTGCGTGGTCACGGTTTAAAAAGTGTTTTCTTAATGTGTAAAAGCTATGTTAACAAAAGACAATAGTTATTAAGTTTATTTTCATTTAATTATTACTCTTAATCTTAGGTTTAATAACTTAACCTTTAATCTTATTAAATATTTGTGACTGTTTATATTTTTTTATAAAAATTAAAAACTTTAACCAAACCTTCATTTAATTTTAATTCACTCAGTATTGGTATCGGTATCGTATCGACAAAAAGGCGTATGCATCCTTTATTTAAACACTGTTGTTTTGTATTTAGTGTAAATAGTAAAAAAATACTAAATGTACATTATAGTAATTTATCTAATTAGACTGAAGAGCTAAAGCGTTTTACGATTGTTACACTGTTTAAACATAATTACGGACAACACAGTAGCCGCACATTACGACGGCACATTTTGAAGAATGTTTAAGACGTAATAATCTATTATAACTCTTTTCCCGGAAATATTA
Organism: Pieris brassicae; assembly: GCF_905147105.1. Lineage (NCBI taxonomy): Eukaryota > Metazoa > Arthropoda > Insecta > Lepidoptera > Pieridae > Pieris > Pieris brassicae. The sequence continues at coordinate 2,878,077 of NC_059666.1, forward strand.
TGACGTTGGTGAAATAGAGATATTTTATCACTTCTCCATCTTTATTTTTAAGCATTCGCGTTATTTGTATGAATATAATTATAATCTAAACTAAAACTATATTTATGATTGTTGCGATCTATTTCAAGAAAGTAAAATTACACGAGTATGACTAACATTGTGACCAAAACAATTTCAGTAGAAATAAGACATCTTCGAGTCATCAAAATTGTGAAAAAAAATTATAGTACATCAAAAATAAGAAAACGTTAAAATAGTCGTAACAGTGCCTTACGACTTTGTACCTTGGGCAAGCGTTATATTTTATAAATATAGCCTATGTTACTAAGAGATCATAGATTTTCTGTTCAGGCCAGTTTTTTATTCGTTAAAAATAAGCAAAAATATAATGCAAACAATAAATATTTTTTTATAATAATATTGAGAAAGTCAAGGTGAAGAATGTTAATAAAAAAATTAAAATCGACGGCGCTAGAACCTTTTTTAAGTCTGGGCCTCAGATTTCTGTAACTGTTTCATGATCATTTGTTAAAGGAATAAGCAAGTAGGTGTTCAGCCTTCTGTGTCTGACGCACTCCGTCGACTTTTTGGGTTGGCAAGCCGGTTTCCTAACGATGTATATGTATTTGCAAAGAAATTGGAAAATAACATACATGCGAAATTTTGCATTCTAATCCAATTCCTTTCTTGAAGTTGGAGACACCGTTTATTTAAACAATAAATATGGATGGAAATAAACGCATTTCGTGTAATGAATACAAAATCTATTAATAATCTAAGTAAGACAGTGCTTTTGGTAAACATTACTAATATTCAAATGTTGACAACCCTAATTTTAAACGTAATAAATCCAAATTCGCTCGTCACTACGCCTCATTTGTCACGGGAAAGTAATTTTATGAGTCGCGTTATTGACCTGTAACAAAATTAATAGTCAACATTTATCATAAAATTCCTTAAACGATTTACGTTATTATAAAATTATTACGCTTGATTTATGAATGGTGCCAGTTGTCGATCGAGTTTGTATTGGAAAATAATTTTCTTTAGAATTATTTACCATTTAATATTGCCGGAGGTTTTACCGCCTCGAACGTTTGATGTTATGAAAATACTTCCAATAAAAATTCAAGAGATTCAAATTTAGAAACTCAAAAGTTCTATTTTTAAAAACACTTGCTAATGGCGTAGTATATTATTTTCTAATTAAATATTATATATAATTATGCGTAAATTAAAAAAAACATTAGCCGAACACTTTACTCATAAATAAACAATACTTCCCAGCCCACGTTGCTACGATGACATTAATTTTAATTTTGTAATGAGAAGGCCTTGAAAAGCAAAATTATTCTTGTATAGATTTCAGTGCATATTTTTAGCAAGTAGGTGACAATTTTGTTGAAGACAAAATTTATTATATCTTGTAAAACGAGCTAAAAATAGTGACCCATATTTAAAGTTGGTCAGCTCAGTCAAGGTCTAGAAAGTGTGACATCAGCAAAAATATGCCGATCAAAACACTTGACAATATTTATACAATATAGGTTTATACTATACTTCAACGATTTAAGTTGTGAACTGTAAGTTTGTTCGCCACATAACAAGATTTTAACTTTATTTAACGAACTAACGAACTGTGGAATCGACTCCGGTCTCTCGGTGGGATGTTCCCTGGGAGGTACGACCTCTAATTGTTTAAAGAAAGAGTATACTCCTCCCTCAAATGCTGGAAACCCACGAAAATGGATGCCCTATTTGGGTTTCTTTTTGGAGATCTTAAGGTACTGTCGTAGCTAAATGTGTGTAGTAGAGAATAGAGTTTCAAAAAGCCTCTTTAAATTGTATTAGTCTACCTGTGTTGAATCTACCGTTAAAACTTAGCCACTGTTAGTAGAAGCGCACAAGTAAGTTTTTTTTATGCAAACACGTAATTCGGCAAAGATTACCTTCAGTGACATACGCAAAGATTACTATGGTTTTGAAATTATGTACGAGGTCGGGCCGCGTTGTTAGTTATAATTATTCTAACAAAATGCTGAATTTAATAATTTAAATTGCGGTCATTGAAATCTAGAACACGATATCTGTTTTGTTTACGTTTACAATAATACCGAAAATATAGAGCCTGAAATTTGGAATTATTATCTGTGAAGTCTTTCCTTTTTATTTACCATTGTTAACGGTCACCTGTCACAAAAATAATGCTAATTCGGAGACCATTTAGAATCTGCAATATTACATGATGTTAACAAAAATATAAAAATCTCATATAAATTCCGCTGAAACTGTAAAAAGTTTAGATTTAGATTTATAAGATTGTGTCTAACTCACTTTATTTTTAATAAAGACATAACATTTCAATCCATTGGTATCTACAAAAACTTATACCTATATATATATATATTCATGCCGTGGAATTGATGGTCTTTACACGTGCTGTTTGCCTCCCGATGTTTTCCTTAATTACCATATATTAATTGAACATATAAAAAAATCTACTAACATACAGCTAGGGCTCGTACAACTGTAGGGTGTCTTAACCCTAGGGCCTAACCAACACTGCTCAATATAAAATGACATTGCGTAAATGGGCAATTTAACTCGAGAGCGCAAATAGTTGAGACAGGAGGATAAGCAGAGCAATAAGCGTATGAGAAATGGCCCATTATCCTTTAGCTAGGCAGTTATTTGGACTGGAGTATCCAGAAATAACGCTTTGGGGACTTTTATTTATTGCCCAATTTCTTTTAACGTTTTTTCTAAGACCAAAAGGCGGCCGCTTGTGTGTGACAGCTTCGCAACGACCTTTGATTGAATTGAGGAAACGATAATTACTTAGCCAAAAGATCTGAAAATCATTATTGCTATTTTTTAATGCAACATGAGAATGAGTGAGTTATGCTAAGCGAAGTCATTCATTAAATACTTAAATAATGACAACATGAAATAATGTTATTATTTACTTATAAATTCACGACATTCATACACAATGAAGGGATGCCAGAGACCACAGATGCCAGACTCCACTTGCTACGATCCTGACATACACCAACTCTCATGTTATTCACAACGTAATTGGGCACAGTATTTTTAGAAATAAATGAGACATATTAGAATTATGTCTTAGTTGGTAGCCTTAATATTAGTTCCATAAAAATTTTCAAAGTTTATTTATAATACAATGTTTTTTAACGTTATTGTTTCTAATGGTGAAGGCGTTTTAGGCCCGCTGTGTAACCCTACATAATCATATACTACCGCATTCAAAGGCTTTCGGGGTCGCTACCGCATTCTTCTACACGTGACTTTACACGTGTAGCGTTCTGTTACAGTACTTATACGATCGCACGTTTCTCTGAACGATATTACTGATTCGTGACAATCTTGTAGTGAAGCGAAATCAGAAATATTTAATTTGACTTCAGACCTTTATAGTATTGTGTATTTATAGAACTAAATCCTTTGATTTTTTGACGTAGTAAATTACGCATTACGCTAAACAAAATAGACTGTAGGTTTACCATGAGATCTAGTTTAAAACGCTAGAGTACAAAACCTGATAGATAGATATTTATTTTATTCAATATATTAGACATATGATATAGCGGGCTTTTTGTAGATATTGATGTATATCGCTTTGCTCTATCGTCAATAGTTCCCGCGGCGTACGCGATACAGGCATTTTTATTGGGATTTTTCACACCTTGTAACCCACATTTTCAAAGCTTTCATACGAATTCCTAACTTTTTTGAAAGTATTCTATAGCCTATGTGTGTCAGGGAAAATGTAGAATTATATTTGTTAAAAATTATTTACAAATAGGTTTAGAAGTTTTAGATCCTATTTCATTAAAACAAACAATCAAATTCTTACTTCATTATAATATAGACTGATTATATTAAATAGCTGTGTAATATTCTAATTAACGTGTCCATGAATTCTATTTTAAGATATAATTTAATTAGTTCTGTATCTAAAATAATATGTATATACTAATTACGCATTTGACGGATAATGCGTAGTACCGTTGTCGCCGACATGTTGCCGACATGACTTCGATAAAAACTTGGTTGCCGCGGTCTATAAAACTAATTTACTAATTAAATGACGATTTTGATTTAAATCCGGGTCTATGGGCAAAGATAGATATACTCAGCGGTACATTGAAAATAATGTGAATGAGCAGAGAAAAGTTATTTTTAAAATTGGAACAAAAACATTCCATCATTTTAAAATTGTAATAATAGTTGATGTAGTGGTTTAAGACAGAGTTGATATTTGGTTACGCGAGCGATTATTAACTCTGATGTCGTACGTTCGACTTTGCTTCAATTAGTTTTTCTTTCTATAAAATAATAATAAAGCCACTTTAATTCCATACAAAAATTAATGTGGAAAATTAACAAATGTGTGTTTCCTTTAATTACAAATCAGATTATTTTATTGTTATTTCCATTACTTCGAGTTCATACACGTTTCGTATACACCCCTTTTGGATAAAGAGTTCATCCATTTCATTGCTTCCTCCATCCATTCCAGAACCCTTTATGATCGCATCTGCGTATGACTTTTGTGGTCTTCCCATGTTTTTTTTTATTTTATCTATCTTCGTCCGTTCGTATGATGAAGGAAATCATCGGGAACTAGCTGAGATACTGGCTGGCAGGTTTAAGACCTGATATCGACTGCCTTCGTTAAACAGATGACACTTTTAAGGAAAACAAAGCAGAGCATAAGTCTGTCCAATATTGAGGGTTATCATTATATCGGGTAGACGTAAAAACTTATATGGTCTGGATAAACTATAGTATCATTTATTACTTTTCTATATTCACTAATCTACTTCATATAATATAACTATAGCACCAATAGTATGATAAACGTGTGGATTTCTTTATGTAATAGTTCAAGGGCACAAGTTCTTTCTCACACTTGTAAGTATTGTATCTAGTATAAGTACACACTGGTTATAAATGTAAAAAAGAACGCGTCCTTGAACTTTTTAAAGTTTATCGCATCTCAACTATCAAAGGTATTGAATTACACGAACATCGGGAAGATGACGTGAGATGCTATTTAAGAATCGTGTCTATTTTTTAATTGTTCCATTACGAGCTTCGACGCTGATTTCCTCGCTTGACATAAATATCTTAATAACTGGTTCAAACTATAACATATAAACGATGTGCAAAGCAATCTACGAAAGAAGCCTTATTAAGTGAATAATAAATGATGATTGTAACGTTACTTTGGTCATTATTAATAGTGTTATATTTCCTATATTCTATTAGGTAAAAAGTGAATGTTGCTGTTGCCTTGCGAGAATCAAATTATATCGATTTTGTTTTGTTTATAAAATAACGACCTCAGAAAATTTAGTTATTTTAGCTATCGCAAATCGAAACTTTTGTTCTATTTATTATTTTTCATAGATAGACTTATATTGTTATAATACAGCAACAGTGGCTAGTGGATTCAGCGTGTGGCTCTCATCCCTGAGGTTGTAGGATCGAAAAACAGCTGGATGGCTATATACGCACTTAAAAATCGTTTGTACGGTTAACATTGTGAGGAAACTCGCATGCCTTATACCCAAAAATGCGACGGCAAGTGTCAGGTACTGGAGGCAAGTCTTTGATCTGTGATAACTTTTGTAAGTTTCAAAAAGTAATCACAAAACAGCTACAGAAATCTACGTTTTTTTTAAACTTAACCGTCCTGTTATTGATTTTCAAAATAGTGGGAACATTCATAACCCGCTTTGAAAGTGACTTTGTAAAAGATCGCGAAATAGACTTGCATTGCATAATGCATGTGCATTTTTCCATACGGATGAGATTTATAAGGCACCTAGTATATTCTAGATTCTAAGTAGGTACTTTCCGGTCTTTTAACAAATATTAAAACAATTCACATTCAAAAATTCAAAATCATTTATTCATGTAGGTAACAATGTACACTTATGAACGTCAAAAACAGAAATGTATATAAATGGTTCTAATTTTACATTTACTGCCAGTTCTCAAATAAAGGTCGTAGAACGGAAGAGAACTGGCAATATACCATTACACCTTGTTCCATATGACATTGAGACTATTGACCACCAAAGTATGTGTCAAATTATATTTTCTCTTTGATGACACTATTGATAAGTCGTATAAAGTAATTTTTATTGCACAAATTGATTTCTTATACAATTCGAAACCGTGTTACGCGCGGTATATATACAAAACACTGGGTAACTATTTTACGTAATTTAAAAATATAAACTGCGTATTATCTTAGTGCATAATAGTTTAACGTAACTACCACAATGCACACAGATAAGTGCTAATGTGCACATTCGTGAACGCCATTAATGCATGTGTCAAAAAGTATCGTTTGTTAATTGCCGATTATATTATAATACTAATGCTACATAAGTTAACAAATCTTATACGTTCGTACGTAACCTGGACTAGATTTTGCTTCTGAGCTGACTGGCTAACTTATGTGTCGGGATTTATACCAAAAATTAACTTACTTACTAACGCACATAAAATAGACTAAATTAAAAGTCAAACCTTACGATGTTGTTTCTCCAAACATTGTGGCTTCGATCCAGAGAATATATGTAAATATCATATTATTAATAGACTTTATTAGTCATAAAGTGTGTTAATAGTTTATTATATTTTCTAATTTCTAAAAAGCTTAATTACGATTCAACAGAGTGATACTAGTAGTATATAGTCTTTGTGTATTTTCTATCCGCCATGGAAGGCTAATACCTAGCATCTAAACCTGTAAAACCCTTAAACAATTATACCGCTCGCAAAAACTTTACATTCAAACCTCGTTTTTTCTATCCCTTATTGGTATTCAGTGATACAATAATGAATAATTTGTTTTTCAAACACACAAGTGTTGTACTGGTAGCACAATAATATTATTTAGTCATTTGTTAACTGTCAGTCAGTTGAATCCACGAGCTAAATTAAAATTGATGGATGTGTTGGAGACATACAAGGCTTTGTACCTTGCGATGGCCTCTATAAATTTGCAGTTAATCATCAATTGGATGCCATAAGATTTTGTTTATGAAATGCCGTATTTTAATTATTGTATCACTTGTGGTGATACAGTAATATTGTATTTTTCTCTTTGCAAAACATTAACGTTAAATCAAATCTGTTTGAAAATTTGTTATTTCACTATTGTTTTATGTTTTGGCCCAGGTGTGTCACAATATCTACTCTACTCTATTTTGCATTGTATATTTATAGTTCACAACACGAAAGCATTATTCTCAGTTTGTCTTTATATAAACTAAACTAATATTTTTTTATAGAACAGGGTTTAAACGGGCAGCAGTCTCATCCGATGTTAAGTCCTCCCATGGACACTCTTAATGCTAGAGGGCTCGCGAGTGCGTTCCCTTCCTTTTAATAATTCGTACGCTCTCGAAGGAAGCTCTCGAATTTGTTCAGGAATACTTCAGTGGGCAGCTGGTTCCATATAGTGGTGGCGCTCGCCTTAACGCTTAGTGGTGGAACGACGGACGTCGAGGTGATACGGATGGAAAATTGTATTCTGCCTCGGCGTCCGATGATGAAACATTTTATGAAGTTGAAGAAGAAGATTTTTTTTTCTTTGTACTTCGTATTAGCTACATATATTTCTGTCATAGCATTTCTTTTAAAACAGACCATTCTGCTATTAAACACGAAAATCTGAAGGCATCTAAAAATATATGACAACCAAGTGACAATATTTATTTCCAAAGATACATCAAAGATAGCTACGAACAGTTTTTATTAGAAAATTCAATTTGTAGTATTTTTCTATACTTAATATTTATATTTTCCACCGTTTTAACCTTCCTTGAACTTCCACAAATATTTCAAGATCATACTAGCCACATCGGTCCAGCCATTCTTGAGTTTTAGCGAGAGAACAGCAGAACGAATAGCAATTCATTTTTATAAATGTAGATTCTTATAATTATTACATTTGAAATAGAAAAAAGACAGTATATGCGGCAGCGTGTTTGTTTTATTATTTTTATTTATTCATACTTCGTTGCAATAAAAACAAAAGAAACACAAATAACACAATACATAAAAATTACAAGGGATGCAACGGGCGGCCTTATCGCTTATATAGAATCTTCCTAAATCCTTAATCTAAATTAATACAAAAAAAAATAACAAACTAAAAACTAAAAAGCTTATCTAACAGATTCATGAATAGCGAATAGCAATATAAAGGAAACACAAAAATTACACAAGTCACGATTGATCAGGCTAAGATAAGGTTAAGAATTATTTATTTTGAAAAGATGATATTGAGTTTTAAAAGATGATAGAAAGGTAGCCAATAACCTGTTAACAGCAAGTACTGACGGGCTCAATGCGCTACTGCGTAAATACTAATGAGAGATCATGTGGTTGCCTAATTTACTTTAAATGTACCTAATAAACAATTTTCGCGCCAAATACACAAATTTTATTTCTAGAATGAACGCGTAAAATATTATTCATACTCATTTTACGCTAATGACCTTACACAAATGAACTAAAACAAGCTTGAGCTAGTCATCACTATTTATACAAAGAGTGTCAATATGTTTGAACTGTTGAATACTAAAACAATTGAGTAGTTAGTAGTACAAAATATTACTTTTTTATCCCAAATACCTTGCCTATAGTTCTGCCAAAACATACTTTGTAATGCAAAACAGCGACGCATTACGTTGCACGAGGTTTTGCTGCTAATAATATCTTTGTATTTATAACCTTTGCACATGCGCTGTCGTTGCCCTGAGGCATCCATTATCCTTATGAGAAAGATCTAATACGAGACTGTAGCTGGCAAACAGGAAATAACTCGTGATTTCAAAAAGTCTAACACGTATAAAGCGTATTTAAGAGGTACGAGTAATCTGGTAAGTGTTTTTTTTATTAACTTGGCTCATGTCTGTGGCTAATCTTTCGTGAGACTTCATATTTTAAACTTCGTTATAAATCACTAGTACGGTTTCATCTATATTAAATAAAACAAATCTCACGTGGTTTCTTCCTCGATAAATGAACATAAATATTGTCATAATTCAAATGAATTGTTTTTTAAATTTATTTCATAAAATACATGGTCAAAAGTTGTAAAATTAGAATTTTATTTTTCTCAGTTTATTTATTGACACTACGCATTTATAGCAACACAACAACAATTGACATAACACATCAAAAATATAAGGAATGCAACGCGCGACCTTATTGCTAGTCTCTTCCAGGCAACCCTAGTAAGAATAAAAATAAATATAATATGTAATGATGGGTTTTCAGATGGCTTATGTTGAACTATTTAATTATTCCATTTAATACCCACGGTTATAGGTTTCTTATTAAGTTCAACGACACAAACGAACCAACTCTTCAGCTTTGTATTATAAAAATATATATACTTATAATAGGATACGTGATAGGATAGGTAATCTAAAAACCCTATAATAAGTATTCCTACAATTATGCATTAATGATATAGATTACTTACATTACAAGGGTATAGATTACACTTTATTGTAAAAGTTCGAAACATTAATGCCTAATTATCCTCCATTAAATTATTTCTTATTTTAATAGTAATACAATAGAAAACTTATTAATATAAAAATTCAACTAAAAGCAAAACAAGAAAACATAAAACCTTATCCTTTTTATAACTACATAATTAAAAATAAAATTCCTTTAAATTCAGCCAGTGTGCAACTAAACATATCTGTCTCACGTGCCCATTCGGGATGCGCAAGACACGCGTAAAATATCAAAATCATCCTGAATACTAAAATGATGTTTAAAAGTTTTCTACTTTTGTAAACAAATAATATGAACTAGTTACTCTGTGGTTTATGAATTCGTTCGTAGCGTTATGCTGTAGAACCTTCGTCTATAAATAGACAATGCAATACTAAAATAATGTTTCAATCGGCACCAGTTCCTGATAGTATACGACGGCTCTGTTACGATCATATTTTAACCGAATTTCGCTTAGAAAAACGATATGCAAAATATCCTAACAAAACAACTGAAATTCCTTATTGAAAAAGTTTTAATATATTTGTAATTCACGAATTGAAAGTTATCCCAAATTGAAACTCTGTAATGGTCCAAACTTGGATAACATTCCATTGTTTTTACTTTGGTAAACTGACCTTTTTAGATTTAGAATCGTAGTTGAGGAAACTTGGTCAAATAACCACTTATTTGGTATCGTTATTATTACAAACATTATTGCGTACTTTGAGTTCGATGTCCCGAAATTAATAATTGCGTTGCGATAATAATAAAATTATATTTTTATATTAAGTTTGACAACATTTTTAAATCATTTAAAATACAGTAAACGAATAAAGAAAAAACAATAAACAAATTTCATAGAATTATAGATTCTCACCTCGATTAAATACTTTATAAACTTTTCTCTTGATATATCGTAAAGGAAATGCGATATTCACGAAATTCCCCAAAACATATTAGCGAGTAAAATTCTTTAAATATATTGGAATTCTATTAAGTACGTGTTAGGAGATCAAGATAACGGTTAGCGTTACGAATAATAGTTAGTGTTCCAAAATGTACAAACAGAAACCACCAGAAGCGTCGCTTTAATAACTATAATAAAATAATTTACTCTAATCTATATATATATATATAAATATATATGTATAAAAATGTATATTCGTCATTTGTTTTATATACAGCGCGTGGAAACAACCTTGGGTTTGGCCTCAGATTGTACGTGTTTCATAAACCAATTCGATATTTTGATGCCTGGGCCGGTTTCCTCACATTTTCCTTTACTGTATGCTACAGCAGGGAGTCGCCCTCAAAGCGCATGCTACAAAGTGTATACAAGGAAGTAAAGTTTTTTACTTATTGCTATTTATAGTCTAAGGTATAAAACACCAATTGAGAGTACAAAAGTAAGTTTTTATACTGGTATCGATCAGACATCTTATGTGCAAAAAAATAGCTTGAATATTGATAAGATATAAATCTTTATTTTTATTTCATTGTATTAAATTCAATACTTTAATTAAAATTTTCAATACAATTATTTAATTTTAAAAAAATGTTTCAGGCAAGGAGTTTGAGTTTGTGTTAAAGCATCTATTGGGTAGCGAATCACAGCGGTCAATGTTTTGTAACGGTTATTTGTTAACATCGATTTCATCAAGAGAGTGTTCTATTTAATAGGTTGAATAGAACATATCTTGCGTTTTATATTACTTGTTGACCTGCCACTTCATTTCACATCTAGCATTTCTTCTTCTCTTCTACTTCTATTCAGTAGCATTTTTACTATCCAAATAATTAAAAAAACAATGTTTTATTCATTTAGAATATATTAATTTTAGAGACAGAGTAAATATTTATTGATTACCAACAATATCTTTTGCGTAAATTTTATGTAAATGCAGTTTTAGTAGATAAAAAATATTGTAGTAATACTTCACCTACCTCGTGGTGTTGACGTATGCGTATATATATACATATGCAACTACTTAAAACTAAAACAAACACACAATCCAATGTCATATACATGATTTATCATGTATAATAAGTCGTAAAGGCTTTTTGTAAAAACATCCAACACAGCTCCACAAAACAAATTGACATTAAACTTAATAATTAGCCTCATCTAGAATGTCGGTACTGAACGACCGGCTCGGTCGTTTAAACTAAAATAATACTGTAATAACGATCAATTAACACTCAATGTTTGCTTATTATATTCCGGAATTAATTGGCTATCTCAACAGCATACATTGAGCGCTGGGAAAATAAATTTTCGCTGCTGGACTCAAAGCTCGATAATTTTAAATTGGTTTTCTTCATCACGACTGTATTCGGCCTCGGTTGGTATAATTTGCAATAAATTAAATTTGGTTAATTTATACAATAACAATTAAAATGAAAATACATATATTTTAACAAAAATCCTTTACGACATTTATATATCATGTATATTTTGGATCGTGTGGTTTTTTTTTTAGTTTTAAGTCGTTACATATGTATGGTAACACACACCTAGGTAACACTGAAAGTGTTTAGAAAATGAAAAACGGCTTAATGTAGAAAGTTGCCAATACTTTTATTGTTTTTCAAAGTAATCTCTGTCACTCTCTACACATCGTCGCATTCGATGGAACCACTGTGAAAAGCAGTGGGCCCATTCCATTCCTTGAGGGTCTCTTCTATGGCATTTTCGTACGCTTTCACCGCATCGTCAGGGCTCGTAAAACGAATACCTCAAATTTTATCTTTAGTTCTTGGAAATAAATTAAAGTCACAGGGCGCCAGGTCAGGACTGTATGGCGGATGACTCATTATCTCGACACCTGCCATAGTCATTATTCACCAGTCCATGCGAAGTTTCTGGTCGTCGGTTAAAGTATGGGAAATCCATCTGGTACAAAGCTTCCTGACGCCTAATTGTTCGTGTAATATTTTTTGAACTTGACCCATACCAATGCCTAGGCTTGCCCGTATCTGCTGATAGGTCACTCTCTTATCTCCAACTATCATACGTAACACAGCACAGATGTTATCTTCAGTTGTCGCTGTTAAAGGACGTCCTTCGCTTAAACTCGTTAAACTATTTGTAAATAGTGGCACACGATGGGGCTTCATTAAGAAATGCTAATCGCAGCCTGTCATAGCTTCGTTGTTGAGTAAACCCAACCCGAAAGTGATAATAAATCATTGACCGAATCGAAATCATTTTCTCGCGTTAGGTTCATTTTCACGTGCAACAAGAGTTTTAGAGTTGCCGCCAATTCACAAAAACAAATGAAGGCAATATACTACATTAGGTTATCAAAGAGTTCTAAAATTGAAATTTAAAAAAGTTTTCATTAACACTGTTTCTAACAACTGGCCCGTTCTAAACATTTTCAGTGTTACACACGTATACGTAAATATCACGAATGGGGGTGAAGTATTAGTACAATATTTTGTATCTACTAAAACGAATTTACACAAAAGATATTGTTGGCAATCAATAAATAATTACTCTTTCTCTAAAATAAATAAATTCTAAATGAATAAAACACAGTTTTTTTAATTATTTGGATGGTAAAAATGCTACAGATGTGAAATGAAGTGGCAGGTCAACAAGTAATATAAAACGCAAGATTTGTTTAATTCAACCTATAAAACAGAATGCTATCTTGATGAAATGTATGTTTCACAAATAACCGTTATAAAATATTGACCACTAGGATTCGCTACCCAATAGATACTTTAACAACTTGGCAGCTCTGTGACACAAACTCAAACTCCTTGCTTGAAACATTTTTTATTATTATTTAAGCTGTATTGAACATAATACAATTAAGTAAAAAAAAAAAAGATTTATATAGTATCAATATTCAAGCTTTTTTGCACATCAGATGACTGATCTATAACACTATAAAAACTTACTTTTGTACTTACAATTGGTGTTTTATACCTTATACCAAATAAGTAAAAAAACTTTACTTCCCTGTATACACTTTTAACTTAACGTAAACTATACCTATTTAATTCTACTTATTACCTTAGTCATAATATAATATAATATCCTTGATGTCAAAATTAAGTATTCCTTTAAATAAGCTTTGCATTTTGCGTGTAAACTTTTTCTAATGGTTCAATAATTATAACACTATTGAATATTTGTCCATGTTTAATGTTTTTTGTTCTGGTTATCTAAATTATAAGTAGACTACAACATACAACAAACATACAATAATTGTAAGCAACCATACTCGAAGTATTACAAAATTTACGATCATTATCTATTAGTACCGCATTTTTTCTATTCAAATTTTCGTTTAAATGTTTACTAAACAGCCGCTTTCATACACTTTCAGTTTGATGTAAAACGCTGGGATGGGCCATTTCAATGCTTTGAATGCGCTCTAAATGCTGGTCGGATATTTACGAGGCCTCGCCACTCATTAGCTCGGTGCAATTAACAGAATGAGTTTGCTTTACTCGCAAAATTCTAATAAAAATTACAGGTTTTGAAGGTACATGTTTAAGAGACATAGAAGCGCCTACGTAAATGTTTAATTTATTTGAATTTGGAATTTATATGTACTACGCACAAAGAATACATATTTATACAAATGTATATATATATATTATGAGTGTGCATTTTAAGAGCTTTGTAAGTAAATCATGATAATGAAATAGTCATTAATACCAAGAGATGATTGTTAATTGCTTTAAAGTTGCAGTATCATTCGATTTGATTCTTAAGAAACCTTGTACAAGTAACTGTATGTAAGATTTACGGCATAAAACACGAATAATTTATAAAATCAAAAAGTTCTCCCTAGACCGACTTGACCAAGGCGAATTATGTCTTGTGAGTGAATAGTCTCAATGACATGCCATCGAAAGATATTAAATCTCGTGCCAATTTGTAGGGACACACGCCTGTTTTTGTGTGTCTAAAAATAGCTTCTCAATACGTGGACCGATTTTAGATGAGGTGTCAAATGTTAAGATCAGCTGCGTCTTGGAACCCATGACTATTAGCCCATGTCCGTATTTTTTAATAGAAATTTATATTTCCATTGAAAATACTATTACAACAAACTCTTTTACATTAAGGGAAAGGAAATTCACACAGTTTAAAGCCGCCGCCGATTACTTTATAAATTTCTATACCTTGTTCAACGGTATGGCCTCATGGCGTCAACAAAATTCGAAATTCTTTGATTTACATTTCACACAAATGTCTCCCACGTAAAGAAAATCTATTCTAATGATATTCGCATAGCTCTTGTGAATGACATGTATTCAACGTGATTTCTTTTTTCAATATAGAATTGTCAAAGACCTGAGTCAATTTATTCGTCAGGAAGGCTTTTAGGACCAAGCTTTTGACAATATTAAAGCGCTTTTGATGTTAACCCTAAATAAAAACAGCTTTCTATTCAATCTGTATTTTTGCTATAAAATAAATTTGTCTATGAATTTAATGGATTAAGAGATTTGTATGTGAAGAAAACAGCTTGTCCATGTATAATATGTCTTTTCGGCAATTGAAATTAATGTATATCAACAATACAACACCAACGATAGATAAGGTAGATATTGGTTATTTTAAGTATTCATACTTTTTAAAGACATCTTTCTCTAAGGGTTAATGAACCCCGATTTACATTTCGAATACTTTCAAACTTCCTTAGTCGAAAAGAAAGAAAGAAAAGATTATTGCGTAAATACCTAATGTAAATAATACGCACGAAAGCTTGCTGGAAAAAGTTCCAAGTTCGAATGACGCAATATAAATTTTATGAAATTTATTCTCACCGAGCATACGAGCCGCGTACGATACTTGCTATAATGATGAAAAATATCTCTTGAAGTACAGATGTGTCCCGAAGGCTCGAGATTACGTTCCCCAGAGCCGCGAGCACTTTAACTTGGTATTTTTAACATAACTTTATTTTAAAAGCGTTTGGAAAATGTAAATGAGTTAAAGTTACGGAACTGTTATTTTCGTGGTGATTTAATTTCATAGTAAATGAATGTTTTTCATAACTTTTCTTCGTCATATGTGTTAAATTATATTCAAATCTTAGAAAATTAAAGTACTCTGTTTAGAGTTATATTCGTTAAACTATTAGAGCTGTAGATTCGATCTGTGTCTAAACTTTCAAATATCGAACTCGAATTTTGACGTATCAGCATGACGTTTAGTTCGCACGGTCGAATACCCTGAACGCGCATCACGGTCCCGTGAATTTGAGCCGTGACTCAATATTTAGCCAGCCATTGGCTATGTGTTCTAACTCTTTAAATTCTGCTGTTTTTGTTCGGTACATTTTAAACTTCGAAGTATTTATATACGTCGTATCTATTAAATGTTACATTAAAATAATTTTCAATTCGAAACAGCATGTACATTTTCAGTTCCTAGTACCACGTTCAACCAATAACTTCAGTCTCAAAAATAATTTAAGTATAGGCTTCTAGTTTCATAAAAAGGGATCTCTACTACACCCTACAACGACGTAAAAACTTCTACGGAAACAATGTATCCAACCAGTTAACAATGTATGTGGGCACTTGACGACATAGTGTGTTTTGACTTGATTAATGAAAAGCTTGTTTTTAGAGCGTCCTCTCAGCTCTTGATTAACGATGTTGGTCAGCTTTGTTTAGAAAATACACTGACCGAAAGACAAGTTTATTACTTTTTTGAATTTAGATGCTTGTTCCCGTTACAATTCAAATACGACCAGTGGAGTCTCACTCAACTTTTTTTGTATTGGTTTTCGCTCAATCGAAAAATAATTAAAAACTCTGTGGTGTAATTTTATCATTTTCCTCTTTTTAGATCTATGTTTATAAGTCTATAGTTGTTGATTTATGATTGTTTAAAGATTATACGATTTACGATTACGTTAATAAATTCAATAGACATTCGTGGAATTTCGAACCACGCTTGATTGAGCGCTGTTCTAGAATGCGAATTTAATTGATTCAGAAATCGAAACTGTCCTTAATAGAGCTTCTGGTCCGAATGAAGGATTAAGCCAAAGTCTCTGACAATGGTTAGGATAAATACGATATGTATTGCCCCTCCTGGTTAGCCTCCTGCCCGTTTGCCCCCTGTTCTATAAAAAAAGTACAAGTTGTATCATAAAACGTCATTAAAAATAAAACAGATTTTAAATTTGGAGCACATTTATTATGTGACAGGAGTAAGTATGACCTTGTTCTTTTTGCGTTCGAACAGATTTTTTTTATCCATCAATCTCATAGTGAAATAAACGGATATTTTCCCAATACACTTTCAACAAAATCCAACCTAACTATTGTTTTTAGGACTAGCCTATGTGTATACTGTATGGTTATGTAAAAACCGTACAAAAAATTCTTAATAACTCTAAAAAACAAAATATTCTAAAAAAGTGCCAATTTGTCAAAAAGCCTTTTTTAAATCAATCCTTCAAAACGATTCAACGGAAATAAATTTATAATTCTTCGTATTAATTCACGGGTGATTTATTTATGTAAAATAATACCATTTAATACTTGACCGCTTCTGGCAATACGCCCCCTATCGATAACCTACTTTTTATGATTCTTTCAATAAACCAGGAATACTGAATCACGTTTCAATTGATAACATAGTACACAATAGTGTTATTAGCCATTTTGTCAAATTAGTATGTTTAATAATAAAATATTTATTTCATATCTTAGATCTGAGGTTTATATTGTTCTTTTATTAATTCACATTACAAGATATTAACGTACCCGTTTAAAAAAAAGAAACAAAAAAGCTTCTTGAGCTTAACTTGGTTGCGAATTGATAAGCTATTAAGGGTTTTATTGTATACGATAAAAGTAAACAGCCCTCTAATATCGCAATATCGCTTCATGAAAACTGAAATTGATAACATGTTACCTATAAAATGGACGATAAAAGGAAGTAAACGAAAAAGTTGGTGCAAAAGCTCCATTGATGAAGCCTCGGGACTAGAGTGCCCTCCAATATTAAAAGCATTCGTTGAATATTGGAAACCACCTATATTGACGTAAATTAATAGAAATGGACACAGTGAATAAAATGCTTTTTTGAATTTCGAATCATAATTTTCGGACAGATTCTTAAAATATATAGACAAAATATAGATGATTAAATGTAAAAATAAAATAGAGATTGAATATGAATGTATAATGTTTTAAAAAAGCGTTTTATATATATTGTTCATATTTTTTTTAGTTAACTTGTCTCAATAAAATATTCTTGTTTGTTTTAATATTTAAACATGTAATTTATTTACATGTTTGCTATAATCGATATAGCTTGATGGAATATTTGTGTTATATATTATAGTTTGGAGTAAACATTTGGTTTAGTCGTTAGTCGTTACTTATTTTTCAACGCTTACTATCGTTATTTTCAATTTGACTAAATGTCAGATGTCATGTTGACTTTCGCACAGCCGCTTTTGACACATGGCGCGTTTCCGCATAACACTGCCAAGTATACGAATTTGTTAATTTCTATTTCCTTGTAACATAATTAGCACCGTTCAATTTACAAATATTACATCAAAAGTTTGAGGTATATATTTGTCTTGGAGATTTAACTTGTATGTTGTATTGTTTAAGTAGTTTATATAGTGTTACAGTTAAATTTTAATATTGAATACTGTAGATTAAATCTGCAATCTGAGGCTACAATAAATGTGGTGACGTTATACCCTGAAACGGACTAACAAAGTTATTAAGGATATATACAAATTACAATACTTGGACCTTAGCCACGGGGGCCAGTCAGAGGTAAGGCTAGTCTAGGATCTTTCCTTTAGATCGAAGGAAAGGAACATTCTTCCACATTAGTGACCCACAATTTGACACAGTGACTCACATAATTCATGAAATGTATCGGATTGATGCATTGACATATTTTGTGCGGAGGAATTGATGATTCTGTGATCAATCATGATTCTAATTAATAATCCTAGATAACCCATAACCCTAGAGGATAGGTCTTACATGACCTAAAAAAAGGTAGATTGTTCTTATAGTACATAAGTCCCAAATATTAATATTATTTTGTCACTCTCATGTCACAATTTTCGATTTGAAACATTACTTGAGCACGATCGTCGGGTGCATATTTATGTTAAATTTTTTTGACTATTTTCTCAGTACATTAAACAACGTATGATTTTATTGAGCGATATATTTGATTCAATATGAATAACTTTAAATATGCATGAACATACAGTGTGCAAGTTTAATGCATTATAATGCAATTTCCTTCAAGCGATCGGTTGAGACAATTTGCGGATAGGATGTGACGTCATGCCATCGTCCGCAATTAGTTCTTGTACTCACTTTAATAACACTTTAGAACCGTTAATATTCATTGAGACGTTGTTCAGTATTACAGTATTATAATTTGCACCTATTTAAAAAAGTGTTGGCCTAGTGAGATCAGCGTGCTCCCATCTCTGAAGTCGTGAGTTAGATCACCGGCTGTGCATCAATGGACGTTCAGTCTATGTGCGCATTTGACCCTTGCATGGCGAAGGAAAACGTCGTGAGGTAACCGGCCTGTCTTAGACTCAAAATTCGACGGCGTTTGTCGAGCATAGTGGGCTCATCACATACTTGCCTATTAGAAAAAAAGCTAACGACCACAAAACAGTTACAGATATCTGACGCCCAGACCTAAACAGGTTGTAGCACCACAGGGTTTTTTTTAATACCGTTGTATAACGTAACTGTTAGAATAATTTAAGCCTAATGCGAAACAATTTAAATAGATTTTACCATAGTTAGACTGAATAAAAATACTTTTTGAACGGATTAAAGCTATGTATTATTATTAAAAACTTATAATTATTTACATAATTCTAAATTTTAATTTTTTTCCGACGTTTCGCGTGCTTTTCAGCGTGCGTGGTAACAACGGTGACTGAAGACAAAAGGTGTTAAATGTCAAAAGTATCACAGCTGCAGAGAAAGTTGTTTTATCTGTATTTATTGCCCCGAAGTTGGTTTTTAATAATAATACATAGCTTTAATCCGTTCAAAAAGTGTTTTTCTTAATGTGTAAAAGCTATTTTAACAAAAGACAATACTAGTTAGACTTAGTTTACTTTTAATCTAGACAAAGCTTGGGGTCATGTTCCTCCTTTGCAGGGTCTGGTATGTTTAACACAAAATTTCAATTGATAAGATCAATCAGTGGATATTTACAGTTTCTGTATTAAAAGCTTTAAGGTATAGACAATATCTTACATAAGCAATTCAGACACATAGATAATAGAGAATGTAGAGGTAAATTGTCTTTCCCGGTGTATTCAGGTATTGACCACAAACTTGTGACTTACTCTGTGGGCGGTGATTACAGTCCATGATTAAACCTGAAGACGATTCAAGATAGTTGTAAATGGGTCGAGCCTAGTACTAATTGTAGTACTTACATTGCTAATCACGGTAATTCACGAGAGTAATGTACTAATTATGTGCGTCTGCCTATTTGACGTGAAATTTCGTTAATTTATTGTTATGAAATTGCCATTGTATCTAACTACTCTATAGAGTAGTTAGATAATATATTATCTACTCAAAAATAACTCGGCATAAGTACCGAATAAATTTCGTAGTACCGGATTTTGATATGTGATTACTAGCGGAACCGACACACGTAAATACAAAAAACTATTTGTAAATTTAAACCTTTCTAGAATCACATCTAGAGTTTAATTACACGCACAGAAAATATTTATATCTAAAGATAAAAAAATAAAGTTTGTATGACTAGTGAATCGTAACTTAACGTAATCTCGCTTTTGACGCTTAAATTAAACGTTAACACGACGGTATAATTGATTGACACCGTAACAGTCAATCACCAAATCTCTCCCTTCTTGTTGACATTTAATGTTAGTACACAAAAATCTCTGTTGATTACTTAAATTGAAAATAGCCCTGCTGTGTCAGAGATAAGGAACGAAAATGCTAGTATGTGTTACACTTTTTTTTTGTCTAGAAACAAAAGGACGCAATCTGTTATTTTTAAGCCAAACGCAGATATAATACTTATTTCTTAGGAGATCTTACCGTGGACATGAAGTTAGATTTCTAACTTGGGCTTAGATATTATTAGACTTCAGTGTAATTTTTAATTTTAATTAAATATATATATAATAATATGTATTACCTTCGAACCAAGTTCGAATAAACTGACTTGTATTATTTATGGATTTTATTTGCTCCTACAAAACAAGTTAAATTTCTAGAATAAGAAAAATATAAATGTATTTACTATTTTCCTAGTTTCATTGAAAAATTAATATTTCTTCGGATAGAGGGCACTGATCTTACACTATGGAAGAATTCATCAAATGTTACTGAATTTACAGCTAGACATTAAACAACAGAAACAAGAAATGTTAGACCTGAAAGAGGATTTAAAACACACAAGCAACAACATTCACGAGAAATTTGCGAATCTTGAAATGAAAAACGAACAATACGAAACGAAAACATAAGACCGGTTGTTATAATATTTAATATCATGAACTACAAGTTACACATTCAGAAAAACAAGTCATGTCGAGAAAAGACTCAATAATACATGAAAAACAGTATCCGATTGAAGTCCGCCTGGAAGGAACTCCAAGGCCAGTTACAGAAAGAAAAGGATGCAGGCTATACTGTTTTTATAAGGTACGACAAACTTAAAGTATTGAAAGCTATATCTGTAAAAGAGGCCTCCACCAAGGCGGTACCAGACGAACAAAACAACTACAGCTGAAAATAGAAGAAGAATGGAATAAGGAAAAAAAGCTTTTTTGAGAGGGGATCTCTTCTTCTTCGACTTTTAATTGTAATTAAAAGGATAACCAGCACGAAAAAAATGTGTGTGTGTGTCAGCTACGACGCACGATTGGAGTTTACTCCTTACGAACGATAATTATGATATATATCGAATAGAAAAAAGGGTAAATGAACGCATCTGCTAAAATGATAAGAGAAACAAACATATATCTGTAATTATTGGGATTATTTATATTACTTCAATAAAGCATATTACATAAAGTATGTTACAAAACAATATAAATAATAATAATAACAATAATAATTGTGTTCAATTTATACAAATCCAATTTTAGAGAGAGAATGAGTTCAATCCTACAGATATATATGTTTGTCTCTTTCTACGTAACGCCTCAACTTTTCGTGTTACACTTGATTTTACTCCTCATAAAATTTCCGTACCGGGCCTTATAACTCAAATCGTTTCTTATGGAGTAAACTCCAAAAAGAAAGAGAATAAAAATTGTATCTCCCAACGTCTCTCTCTATACAGAAAATAAGAACAATCTAAAAATTTTGGAAACATATCGACTAAAATAAACAATGCGGTAAAAAAATAAATATTGAAAACAAGCATACTACAATATACAGGAACAGATAGATTCTTTTCGACTTCCGATACTACAAGAAACTAACAAACACACGCGAGAAACTCGTCAAAACAACAACAACAACA
This sequence comes from Pieris brassicae, assembly GCF_905147105.1. Lineage (NCBI taxonomy): Eukaryota > Metazoa > Arthropoda > Insecta > Lepidoptera > Pieridae > Pieris > Pieris brassicae. The sequence goes on from NC_059666.1 coordinate 2,900,149, forward strand.
GCTAAAACCGGAAAAACAAGACAAATACGGAAAAAAACACATTCTAAAACAACCTTATGAAGAAGCCTTCCTACCACGGTTGGTCGACGTGGAAAGTTCAAACCACCGCCCTCAAACAAAAAAACATAGTATCGCCTAGCATCGCTCAATACTCCTGAATCATCTAGGCTACAATGGGACAAGAGTCGCAAGAGCAGTGGAAAGGATTAGAAGAGGCACACTGAACTCCGAGATATACTGAAGTGAAAATACAGTAAAAAGCACAGATCACAGAGTTACAGAATAAAAAGGCTATTTTCTAATTATTATTATATGTAATTATAAGTATGTTATATTAAAACGGTAACTCGAATTTCGTAACCCCAATAATTTAAAAATTAAGTAAATTGAGATAAAATACATAACACATGTGTACTAAAATGTATTTGTTTTTCAGGCTTACAGCATCCCGCTTAAGCATAACGATCATCGTAATACTACTGAAATCCGTGAATGGTGAGCCTCACCGGGAAAATCAGAGCTGTGGAGGCCGGCTCAAGGGCCCCGTGGGAACAATTCATACCCCAAACTTTCCCAACCCGTTCCCCGTCCCCATCAAGTGCAAATGGATTATCGAGCACGACATAGTGAACGGCACTATATCGATATACTTCACGCAGCAGTACATCACTAGTGGGTTGACGTTTACGGAGTATATGTACTATGACGACACGTACAAGTTGGGGGAGAGGCGGGCCCTCACCGTCACCGAAGAGAACATAACTAGGATTAAATATTTACAGGTAATTTATCTATATAGCTCGCTTGACATCTCTCTTGTAAATCTCTATTCATATTATAGCATGTGATAATTTGCAATGATTTTTTTTTATTGTTCTGTTAAGGTTTACCTGGAAGAAATCGCTTGTTAGAGATAAGGCGGCCCGTTGCCTAATTACTTTTGTAACCTGTTTTTTTGTATATAATTCAATATATATTGTATTATATACAAAATATATATATGTGTATATAAATAAATATGATAAACTTTTACTTATTTATTTAATTACTAGTAATCTTACAGCTAACGTACACATTATAAAAGTAAACATAGTCAATCTGGAAAGCCAAAACAGATTACATAGATTAACAATATATATATGTAACAGAAAACAAGTACATTTATAGACAAAATATATTTAAAAAAATTTAAACTAATAATTAATATTTCAAACAAAATCAGAGTAATTTTGATAACATAGAATATTTTTTTCTACGGAATATTTCACCATAATAAGGTGTGGTTCTGCCTACTAAAAAGTGATTTGAGAACTGGCATTAGAATTATTTATTATGTATTTTTTATTGACGTTCATAAGTGTACATCAAATTTGTCTTTTCAGATACATTATCTAATATCCCTTGATAAAATAAATAATGTTATAGAATAAAACTGCCATTATTCAATTTAGTAAAACATTTTCAATCACAACCCCCTTGGGACGAGAATATTTCGTTACCGGAACAAAATTAAAATTTATACGACGGGTCGGATGTAAGATAAAAGTAAAATGAAACTCAAGAGATATAAAAAAATCGGAAAACGCTATACTGATTTTACTAAGTATATATATATATATATATATATATATATATATATATATATATATATATATATATATATATGGTATTCTGTCACCGGGAAACACTTGAATATATAAAGAAAACTCATACAGGCCGCCCCTTCCCTATAGACTTTACTGTTTATTGATATAAGTTCATATGTGTTAAAAAAACACACATATAGGAGAAATTTTAGAAATGACTCCAAAATATAATTACTATAGCTGGTAATATATCATACTCTGCAGCAATAGTACACAATCCGTTTTGACGAAATTTAGTTATGAATAATAATTTCGCGTTAGCCATGGTGACATAAAAACAAATCAAGAACATTATGTATTAAGAAAATTCGCTCGCCATGTGTCAGTAATAATTTTACTCAGAAAAAGTTGAAAATGTTTCGCTTCTGTATTTAAAGGTTACAAAAACAATAAACTGCGTCACAGAAGCACTAAATACCTTTCGCCTAGGGCTATAAATCCATCTACGTTTTCAAAAGTGCCATTACACTCGTAAAGTTTCAAGCCAGAATTGACAATTTGTAAGCGCATAAAGTTCCCGTCGTAATTTTAATACAATCTCACAACGACAACTAATAAAATGTGAATAGGTAAAGCCTAAATTATTTATTCTAAAGCTAGAGACAAAAAAGTAAAGATAACTCAGATATTACAAGTCTCAAAAATGAATGATAATATGTTATTAGTTCCCTATATTTTATACTGACTGAATATTGATATCCTTTTTAGGCCAGTTTGTTTTAAATGTGAACATATAACTGTCCCATGTTTACCAATTATACTAATTAAATTATATATCATGAAAGTGTTTGGAGCAGTGTTGGCCTAGGCTTCAGAGTGCGACTCTAATCATTGAGGGTGTAAGTTCGACTTTCGACCAGATTCGAATAGATTTTCTTTCTTTGTACGCATTTAACATTCGCTCCAACGCTGAACGAAAACATCGTAAGGAAACTGACATGTCTTAGACCCAAAAAGTCGACGGCGTACGTCAGGCACTGGAGGCTGATCACCTACTAGCCTATTCGATTTAAAAAAAACAGGTATAGAAATCTGAGGGTTAACCCTAAAGAGGTTTTAGGGCCACTGATTTATTTTTTTATTACAAAAATACCCAAACAAAAGATCGAGATTAAGGTGAATCAGTGACCTATGCAATTCGAATTTTAAAATGCCATTGTTTGTTGTACACTAGCTGCGCCCGCGAACTTCGTTTCGCTTCAATATGATTTTTTACTTAGCCTACCTTTTTCAGTAGCAACGTATATGAAAGATTTTGCTATGCCATTCCATAGACACTGTTTGCTTTTCGGGACCAAACACCTCAGTGCTAAACAAAACTAAATTTTTTCTTCATAAAAACCTTCCTCAGATTTAAAGGCATAAATAAAATAGAAAATTACTTTAATTTGTCCAGCCGTCTTTGACAACATTAAGCGATTCATAGAATATAAAATACCCAGTATTTCATAGCGCAACGTGAAAAACATATATCGCATTTGTAATCCGTTAATATGTTTCTACTTGAATGCCGTAGGCGAATAACCTTATTTTGAACCTTATTTCAAAACAAGCAATAATGATTGTTTATTTTCTATTATACCTGCAATAATGAATCGTTAGTTAAATCTAATTGCTCAATTACAGCATGGTGGATACCAGTTTTGTATGCAAATTGGCTGATTATCACAATTCCACTCGTACTAAAGGCCAATAATGCGTTTTAATTATAGGTTATGGCTGTAATTAATCTCTCATATTGATTCGTGATGTGAGCAACGTAATCAATCATTGATTATGCTGACGCTGCGACCCGTTCTTGAATCGACAGTCTCCTATAGGAGTATTGCCGTTAAATTTGTCGAAAAGTCGATTATCTACATGTACAACTCTCTCTCTCGAACCTTCTTGCACTGCTTTTGCGAATTTTTAAATTTGGTAAATCACAATACTTTCGAAGTGAAATACGAGATACTTTTATATGGAGAAATAGACATTTTCACTTGTAAAAACGTGCGTGGGATAATTAATTTTAAAACAAAGGAGGAATAGATATTGTTTATTTTATAAATTACATGAAGATTCTTATTTTTTTAATTCATTGTAGCCTCTCTGAAACTCGCAGAATACCGATATCTTTTCTGCTTAATTAAGTCTAAATAACTAGTCCTTTCTATAACAATATAGTTGTAATTAGCTTAGCTTTATATAAGGATCTTGTCAGTGAGACATTCCAATTAACGTAGTCTTAGGCCTCGTTTCTTTCATTATTATATTTATTAGTAATATGGTCTTATTCGGAACTCTATACACATTATCAGTTCCGATATCGATTTTCCTTTAACTTACTGTTTTAGTTTTTGTGGTGTTATTTGTTTGTTTATAAAATAACATAATCTATGATCAGAATACTGTGGACTGCAAAGCGCACCAACACTTCGATCATGACCCAACTACGTATAAGGACTCGCCTGTCTACCATATGCCTACAGCTAATTGTTTCCTATGTCGGCCAAACAATACGCAGAGGCGATGAGAACTTGGAGACACTGATCGTGTTGTTAACACAGAAGGCAAAAGATGACGTGGCCGGTGACCAACGAGATGGACCGATCAAGTGAAAGACTCATCGTCATCACAACTGTACGCTGTCATATGAGACGCGCTGGAACAAAACCGGTGGAAACAAACTCCCCACGCTTTCTGGCTGACCACGACGCTCAGACAAGAGCTGCCGACTTAACAGAGAGATGAGATGATGTTTCTTTGCTGACGGAGTAAATTAGAGAGACCGAGACCGTCCATCACTGTTTCGCCATTTTGATATAGTAATGAAACTATCATAAATGGGTTTGGTTTGAGAAGGAGAGGCTTTCTTCTTTTCTGATCTTTTTTTAATAACGAATTATAAAATTTATTAGAAAAAATAAAAAAAATTTTTTTTTCATTTATTAATTATATAACCTATTCAATTAGGTGTACATAAACGAGCTATTATACACAAATACTCATGCAAAAAATTTGTCAAACCGGAGAAGTTTTCTTATAAACTCTGTGACACGAAAGTTTCATACATATTGATAAGCCTACCCCAAGCTTTTTTATTCACCAATTTATTCTTCGAATATTACGGCCTTGATGGAAACATTAACTCACGATTATTCTAATTTCATTCAAATTAGGTCGACAAATGTTGAATTAAAATGGAAATAAATACACAAATTCTTTTTCGAATTAAGCAAATACAGTAAAAATATATTGATTGTATTATTTCAAAGGAAATTGAACTCAAATACAACGAAACAAAATTTTGGAATCACGTCTTTGTTTCGTAAACACCTCAGGGCAAGTAAACAAATAAAAGAATCGGAATGAACTGAACCAGGGTTGAAAAACTGAAAATTGGAATATTCGGCTGATTTTTATTTATTTGGAAAAAAAACAAATACATCTACAGAATAAAAAAAAAGTTAAGTTAAGAAAAACACTTTTTGAACGGATTAAATCTATGTATTATTATTAAAACTTATAATTATTTACCTAATTCTAAATTTTTTCCGGACGTTTCGCGTGCTTTTGAGCGTGCGTGGTCACGGTGAAAAAAATTAATACATAGCTTTAATCCGTTCAAAAAGTGTTTTTCTTAATGTGTAAAAGCTATTTTAACAAAAGACAATACTAAGTAAAGTTAAGACATCAAATAAACACATTGGGTGTATCCACAAAAAGTTTCACTAATAAAAATATATGATACAGAGCAAAAAAAACAAAACATGACAGCACAAAATTTATAAAACTATACAACGATAAACATACCTGCAGCTATAATAAAGAAGGAATATACAAGGATTATGAAATTAACAGTTGTTTTAAATTATTTTTAAATAAAGCAGTAGAGGAGTGCGATAAAGGGTCGATGTTATTGACAGAATCCAAAGCAGAACACATCCTGTGAAAAGGCTCGTTGAACCCAATGCAACCAACATTGGGTTCGGAAGGTTAAAAGTTCTGTGTGAATTATGAGTTTTTACTCAACAAAATTATGAAACAATCCAAATTTATGAAATTCGGTAATGTCAATTTTATGTTTTGCCTCGCCCAGAATGATTCACAATGGAATTGTTGTTTTTTGTATTTATAAATAAATTCATATCACATCTTCACAGTGTATTTTCTGAGTCTCTGAACATACTTAATGATGTTTAAAAAATACATAATTTCGGTGGCTTTCTAGACCTATTAGTCTAGACTGTATAAACTTAATTACGTGTTATTATTTGCTATGAATACGTTCCGTATTCTACAATGTTAACTTCAATCTAGTATCTATATATATATATATATATGTATATATGTATAGCTATCTCACTATTACGAAATTGTGACATACCGACGAAACATGGTAGGTACGGCTGTCTATATAAATAAAATTAATAGTAACAAATGTTGCTAAGTGCAAATCTTGAAGACGGCTGGACCACTTAGAGTAATTTTATACATTCCTTGAATATGAAATATTTTTATGGAAAGAAAATATTGAAATATTTGCACGGAAAGAACTTAAAACCAGTTTCATGACAAAAAAACATAACATTTTGTATTACATCCCGGGGGCAATAAATTTATAATATAATTTCTAGTCATTTTACCGAAACCTGACAACCCTATAGAAACCTAAGAAATACCGCCTACGGGGATCGTATGCTAAATAGGTATTTTTTACATTCAGGGATATCTCCTTGTTTGTATGCAACGCTTGGAAACAAAGGTTTCCTTTGCGATATATACGAGTTCCTATATTGCCAAATATTCTTTATGATACCAATAACAAAAACTACATTACATAAAACTGTTTTTAAATGTGTACGGTTAAATAAAAAATAACTGTACCTAATAACTGGAAAAGGGCAAAAGGCCAGACAGTACAAGAGATGGGAGGATGATATAAAGCAGAATGGAATAGTCTGTAGGAGGTGGTTATCGGGATCAGCAAACCGATTTAAGTGTGATTTCTTTTTTATTTATTGGGTGTAAGAAAAAGTCAGTCTGTTAAGCCAATCACAATCAAGCGAACCGCGCCATCGTTGGACGTTAACGAAACACAGTTTACGTTAACTATTCGCAGGTTGTAAGCGGACTTTATTTAATACAAGATTTTTTACACTTGTTACTCACGAAACAGAGACATAAATCTGAGGCCCAGAGCTGTTGTAACGCCCAAAGGTGGTGTGTTTTTTAGTATTGTTATATAGTGTAAGTAGGTAGGTATATATAATAAGTGGCAATGAGAAAAGCAACAATTGGAAGTGGTCCGATAAGCATCAGCAATTTGACTTTTTAAAAGCACTTACATTATATTGTTTTTGGTTTATAATTCAAATATGATATATGTATTTATTCTAGTTGTTTTTTTTGCAGAAAGGTTTTGTTGACATTCCAAATAAATATGCGATCCTATTATAATATTCAACAATGATTACATTGTTGGATACGGCGGTAGATATGGAGAAGAAAGTTTCTCGGTTTCTCCTTATACTCATTGTTCAGTTTTACATTTTATCTAAATACTGCCAATAACATCAAACCTACATTATATCTAGAATGAACTCTTTCCTATAATTTTACTAAGTTATTAGTTAAAGTTTACACGCGTTTTAAAGCGAAGAACGTCAAGTTAAAACTTAATCACACGTACATTGAAACAAGTTTATTGCGCGTTAACTTAACGACACAAAACAATTGAAATATATGGCATTCATAATTCATTTGTTCTGTCACTCTACAAAATTGTTTTATACTTTCCAACAATATTTATACATAAATGTATACAGTCAAATACGTAGAATTTTGTAACATAGGGCGTATAGACTATGCCTATTTCATTAATATAGGCAAAACGGCTCTTGACTTTGTAGTATCTACCAACTTTGACAGCGTATGAAAATCTACAGGACCACATTAAGCCTTATTGCTTATTAGAACAGATTATCATAAAACAGATACAGAAATCCGGGGCACAGATCTTAAATGATTATAGCGTTACTTGTAATTATATATTTTATTTGTGACCTAATTTGATTTTTCTTATTCTAGTTCCAACGCAGAGATCAGCAGGATTCCCACGAATTAAGTTGTTTTTAAACTGACCAAGCTTTACTTAAGTAAATATTACTCTTCGAGTTCTTAGTCGAGCGATCTCAACTTTTATTAATTTAAAAAGTTCGAGAACTTTCGCAAAGATTTTTCCACCATACAGATGAATACAAAACAAAAGGTTGAGTGAACTTAATTAAATTAAAGCTTGAAAGCTCAGCATAAGCTTTATATATATATCATGGCACCTGGGTGTTTAATATAAATAGTAAATTACTGACGTGATATAACGGAAACCATATTACATAGAAGGTTATGTATGTATTAATTAATTAAACATAAAAGAAATCATGCGACGGTGGTGCATATATTGATTAAAATATTGATGAACAGTAGTGTCGACTTACATTAAAATATTATACTAAGAAGCAGAACTATTCTAAAATTAAAAAAATCGAGATAAAAAGTGCATACTATACTCTATAGAAAATTAATACAGGCTTGTAATTATTATAAACTTTAAAAATTTACATTTAATATTGACATTCACTATTGTCTATGATTTACACTAGTATTCCATACTTTGCCGTGTTTTAAATTGATTTTTAAATGTCGCAGTTTGTAAGAGGTTGTTATTAACTACGTAGTTATCACTATCATTCGTCATGTTGATTTTGAAATAATTGCACACGTCCGGTAAAGGCTACGATTAGAGAGCAATTGACACATTGACATTGACCATTTATAACCTGAAAGATGTCTGTGATATTGCCATATATACATGGTATCGTGTTCCCTTTTTGAAATGAGCTTAGTAATAAAAATATAATAAGGTTACTTATATCAAAACTCGTTTCAATTTCCTTTCTGATTAGATAAATACTTCACTTTGACAATATAGGTTGTAAGTATACCACTGATTTAGTAGAAGAGACCTAAATTGGTTTTCGTAATATTCATAACGTTTACGTAACTTAACAAGCTAACAATTCAGGTAGATAATTTAATAGTAATAATCGTTTATATAGAGCCAAGATAGTGGTACAGTGGTTAGATCGATCAACTACAAATATCCGCACAATCAGCAATATATAAATAGGCATGCAAATGTCATATCAATTTTTACAATGTCTTATAATAAGAACATAAAATAATGTCAAAGTTAAGTTATTTACAATCGTTGTCAAATCTATGGTCCAAATAATCGCATACGCTATAAAGGTTATCTTTTTAAAATTAAATCTCAACGAGTACGTGTTCGACTATAACGTTCATATGCTAAAGGTATTGTTCTGAACAAGTCGCATCATCTCTCAGGAGAATGCGAAATGGTTCGGTGCATTATACTGGTGCACGGAGAATAAACCTAACACAAGCTTAATATTCCTAAAATGTTGTCCATATTTCTGCTTAAATTGCATTTCAGTTGCAATTCAAATATCTTCATTTAACACGGCAGTAGAGTTATTTAATAAATATAAACTAATATTTGTGGTAATAGCTTTCAAAGGCTTCCATGAACAATAAGTAAATTAAAATATTATAGTAATATAAATAATAAGAAGAAAAGAGCGTACCAATTATCAATAGGCACTCGCGAGCCCTCTGACATTGAGAGTGTCCATGGGCGGCGGTATCACTTAACATCAGATGAGCCTCCTGCCTGTTTGCCCCCTGTTCTGAAAAAAAAGAAAGCATCACATATTTCCATTTGAATACTTAAAATATCTACGGATTTGTTGTACTGATCATATGTGTAAAGTTACGTTTAAATCTA